>NC_137328.1:42129853-43446080 GCF_965287045.1 Carcharhinus amblyrhynchos | reverse complement strand
GGAAAGGGGAGGGGGGAGGGGGGAAAGGGGAGGGGGGAGGGGGGGAAAGGGGAGGGGGGGGAGAGGGAAAGGGGGGAGAGGGAAAGGGAGGGAGGGGGGGGAGAGGGAAAGGGGAGGGGAGGGGGGGAGAGAGGAAGGGGAGGGGAGGGGGGGGGAGAGGGAAAGGGGAGGGGAGGGGGGGGAGAGGGGAAGGGGAGGGGAGGGGGGGAGAGGGGAAGGAGAGGGGAAGGGGGGGGGAGAGGGGAAGGAGAGGGGAAGGGGAGGGGAGGGGGGGGAGAGGGAAAGGGGAGGGGAGGGGGGGAGAGGGAAAGGGGAGGGGAGAGGGAAAGGGGAGGGGAGGGGGGGAGAGGGGAAGGGGAGGGGAGGGGGGGGAGAGGGAAAGGGGAGGGGAGGGGGGGGAGAGGGAAAGGAGGGGAGGGGGGAGGGAAAGGGGAGGGGGGGAGAGGGGGAAAGGGGAGGGGGGGAGAGGGGGAAAGGGGAGGGGGGAAAGGGGAGGGGGGAGGGGAAAGGGGAGGGGGGAAAGGGGGAGGGGGGGAAAGGGGAGGGGGGGAAAGGGGAGGGGGGGAGGGGGAAAGGGGAGGGGGAAAGGGGAGGGGGGAAAGGGGAGGGGAAAGGGGAGGGGGGAAAGGGGAGGGGGGGATGGGGGGAAAGGGGAGGGGGGGGAAAGGGGAGGGGGGAGGGGGGAAAGGGGAGGGGGAAAGGGGAGGGGGGGAAAGGGGAGGGGGGGATGGGGGGAAAGGGGAGGGGGATGGGGGAAAGGGGAGGGGGGGATGGGGGGAAAGGGGAGGGGGGATGGGGGAAAGGGGAGGGGGGGAGGGGGGAAAGGGGAGGGGGGGAAAGGGGAGGGGGGGGAAAGGGGAGGGGGATGGGGGAAAGGGGATGGGGGGAAGGGGAAAGGGGAGGGGGAAAGGGGAGGGGGAGGGGGAGGGGGAGGGGGGAGGGGGGAAAGGGGAGGGGGAGGGGAGGGGGGATGGGGGAAAGGGAGGGAGGGAGGGAGGGGCAGGGGAGGGAAAGGAGGGGGAGGGGGAGGGGAGGGAGAGGGAAAAGGGGGGTGGGGAGGGAGAGGGAAAAGGGGGGTGGGGAGGGAGAGGGAAAAGGGGGGTGGGGAGGGAGAGGGAAAAGGGGGGTGGGGAGGGAGAGGGAAAAGGGGGGTGGGGAGGGAAAGGGGAGGGAGGGAAAGGGGGAGGGAGGGAAAGGGGAGGGAGGGAAAGGGGAGGGAGGGAAAGGGGAGGGAGGGAAAGGAGGGGGGGAGGGGAGGGAGGGAAAGGAGGGGGGGAGGGAGGGAAAGGAGCGGGGAGGGGAGGGAGGGAAAGGAGGGGAGGGAAAGGAGAGGGAGAGGGGGAGGGAAAGGAGAGGGAGGGGGGGAGGGAAAGGAGAGGGAGGGGGGTTGGAGGGAGGGGGGGGTGGAGGGAGGGGGGGGTGGAGGGAAAGGGGGGGGAGGGGGGAGGGAAGGGAGGGGGAGGGGGGGAGGGAAAGGAGGGGGAGGGGGAGGGAAAGGAGGGGGAGGGGGGAGGGGGGAGGGAAAGGAGAGGGGGGGGGGAGGAGGGAAAGGAGAGGGAGGGGGGGGAGGGAAAGGAGAGGGAGGGGAGGGGGGGGAGGGAAAGGAGAGGGAGGGGGAGAGGGAGGGGGGAGGGAAAGGAGAGGGAGGGGGAGGGGGGAGGGAAAAGGGGGGGAGGGGGGAGGGAAGAGGGGGGAGGGGAGGGAGGGAAAGGAGTGGGAGGGAAAAGGGGGGTGGGGTGGGGAGGGGAGGGGGAAAAGGGGGGAGGGGGAGGGGAGGGAGGGAAAGGAGTGGGAGGGAAAAGGTGGGGTGGAGAGGGGAGGGGGAGGGGGAGGGAGGGAAAGGGAAGGAGGGAAAGGGAGAGAGGGGAGGGACGGGAGGGAGGGATAGGGGAGAGGGGGAGGGAGGGAGGGAAAGGGGAGGGGGAGGGAGGGAGGGAAGGGGGAGGGGGGGATGGAGGGAAAGGAAAGGGGAGGGAGGGAGGGAAAGGGGAGGGGGAGGGAAAGGGGAGGGGGAGGGAGGGGAGGGGGAGGGAGGGGAGGGGAGGGAGGGAGGGAAAGGGGAGGGGGAGGGAGGGAGGGAAAGGGGAGGGGGGAGGGAGGGGGGGAAAGGGAGGGGGGGAAAGGGGGGAGGGAGGGGGGGGAAAGGGGGAGGGGGGAAAGGGGAAAGGGGGGAGGGAGGGGGGGAAAGGGGGGAGGGAGGGGGGGAAAGGGGGGAGGGAGGGGGGGAGGGGGAAAAGGGGGGAGGGAGGGGGGGAAAGGGGGGAGGGAGGGGGGGAGGGGGAAAGGGGAGGGAGGGGGGAAAGGGGAGGGAGGGAGGGAGGGGGGAAAGGGGGAAAGGGGAGGGAGGGGGGAAAGGGGAGGGGGGAAAGGGGAGGGGGGAAGGGGAGGGGGAAAGGGGAGGGAGGGGGGGAAAGGGGAGGGAGGGAGGGGGGAAAGGGGAGGAGGGAAGGGGAGGGAGGGAAAGGGAGGGAGGGAGGGGAAGGGGAGGGAGGGAAAGGGGAGGGAGAGGAGGGAGAGGGGAGTGGAGGGTGAGGGAGAGGGGAGTGGAGGGAGAGGGAGAGGGGAGTGGAGGGAGAGGGGAGTGGAGGGAGAGGGGAGGGTGAGGGGAGGGGAGTGGAGGGAGAGGGGAGTGGAGGGTGAGGGGAGGGGAGGGGAGTGGAGGGAGAGGGGGAGGGGAGTGGAGGGAGAGGGAGAGGGGAGTGGAGGGAGAGGGGAGTGGAGGGAGAGGGGAGTGGAGGGAGAGGGGAGAGGAAAGGGAGGGGAGGAGGAAAGGGAGGGGAGAGGAAAGGGAGGGGAGAGGAAAGGGAGGGGAAGGGGGGAGGGGAGGAAAGGGAGGGGAAGGGGGGAGGGAGGAAAGGGAGGGGAAGGGGGGTGGGGAGGAAGGGGGAGGGGAGGAAAGGAAACGAGGTGGTGGGGAGGGGGGGAGAGAGGGTAGGGAGGGGGGGAGAGAGGGTAGGGAGGGGGGGAGAGAGGGTAGGTAGGAGAGGGTAGGGGGGAGAGACAGGGTGGGGGGGGGAGACAGGGTAGGGGGGGGGACAGGGTGGGGGGGGAGAGAGGGTAGGGAGGGGGGGAGAGAGGGGAGGGAGGGGGGAGAGGGGAGTGGAGGGGGGGAGAGAGGGGAGGGAGGGGGGGAGAGAGGGAGGGAGAGAGGGAGGGAGGGGGGGAGAGAGGGGAGGGAGGGAGAGAGGGAGGGAGGGGGGGAGAGAGGGGAGGGAGGGGGGAGGGAGGGGAGGGGGGAGAGAGGGGGAGGGGAGGGGGGAGAGAGGGGAGGGGAGGGGGGACAGAGGGGAGGGGGGACAGAGGGAGGGGGACAGAGGGGAGGGAGCGGGGGAGAGAGGGGAGGGGGGGAGAGAGGGGAGGGAGGGGGGAGAGGGAGAGGGAGGGAAGGAAGGGGGAGGGAAAGGAAAGGGGAGGGAGGGGAGGGAAAGGAAAGGGGAGGGAGGGGAGGGAAAGGAAAGGAAAGGGAGGGAGGGGAGGGAAAGGAAAGGGGGGAGGGGAGGGGAGGGAAAGGAAAGGGGAGGGAGGGAGGGAGGAAAGGAAAGGGGAGGGAGGGAGGGGAGGGAAAGGAAAGGGGAGGGAGGGGAGGGAAAGGAAAGGGGAGGGAGGGGAGGGAGGGAAAGGGGAGGGAGGGGAGGGAAAGGAAAGGAAAGGGGAGGGAGGGGAGGGAAAGGAAAGGAAAGGGGAGGGAGGGGAGGGAAAGGAAAGGGGAGGGAGGGGAGGGAAAGGAAAGGGGAGGGAGGGGAGGGAAAGGAAAGGAAAGGGGAGGGAGGGGAGGGAAAGGAAAGGGGAGGGAGGGAAAGGGGAGGGAGGGAAAGGGGAGGGAGGGGAGGGAAAGGAAAGGGGAGGGAGGGAAAGGGGAGGGAGGGGAGGGAAAGGAAAGGGGAGGGAGGGGAGGGAAAGGAAAGGGGAGGGAGGGAAAGGGGAGGTAGGGAGGAGGGTTGGGGGGGGGTAGGGTAAGGGGTCAGAGGGAGGGAGGGATGGAAAATAGGTGGGCGAGAGGGAAGGTAAATGGGAAGGTGGGGGAAGTGGCGAAGGGGAGGGGGGAGAGAGAAGGGGGAGAGAGAAGGGGAAGGGGGAGAGAGAAGGGGGAGAGAGAAGGGAAGGGGGAGAGAGAAGGGGAGGGGGAGAGAGAAGGGGAGGGGGAGAGAGAAGGGGGAGAGAGAAGGGGAGGGGAGAGAGAAGGGGGGAAGTGATGGAGGGAGAGGGAAGGTGGAGGAGAGAGTGGGAGAGGGAAGAAGTGGTGGAGGAACGGGAGACGAGGAAAGGGAAGGGGGAGAGAGAGAGTGAGGGAAAGTGGAAGGAGGGAAAGTGGAAGGAGGGAAAGTGGAAGATTGGAGGGGAAAAGAAAGGGAGGGTGGGGCGAGCAGGAGAAGGGGAGGTAGATAGTGAGGGGGAAAGGAAAGGGAGGAGGGCAGCGGGAGGGTGTGGAAATGGGTAGGAGAGAGGGAAGGCAAGCGATAGGCAGGCAGGTAACGATGTGTTGAAAAGGGGCAGGAGAGGGGAAATTGGGGAGGGAGGAGATAGAGGGGAAATTAGAGGGCATGAGAGTGGGGAAAACTAGTGGGCAAGAGGGACAAAAGCTAGTGAGAAGGAGGGGTAGACTAATGGGAACAGAAATGGAGAGGCAATTTTGTGGGAGGAATGGATGGACGAAAAGAGGGAGGGGGAAAATCTGGATTGCTCGCAATAAAAAAAATCTGTGTTGGATTTTAAATTGGAATAGAGATAGGGCTTGACGTTAGAGAGAAGAAAAGGGAGTCTTTTACTGCTTTATTGGCCGATTTTTCAGACTGCTGTTGCATTAAGTTGATCTTTCTCTACACCCTAGCTACGACTGAAATACTACATTCTGCACTGTCTTGTTTTCTTCTCTACGAATGGTATGCTCTGTCTGTATGGTGCACAAGAAACAATACTTTTCACTGTATGCTAATACATGTGACATAATAAATCAAATCAAATCAAAATCAGCTTTATTAAAAATACAATCAGCTGTATTAAAAACGATTTCATAAATGGTTATTCCAGTTACATGATCTCTCTCCCTATAATGGCCTCCTTCTGCACTATGTTAATTCGTGATTCATGATAATGATTCCAGAATTGCTGATATCTGGGCATGTCTTTTGTTTATTGGCTGAGGACATTAGATTCCCAGCCATTAGCTCCTGATTATCTATTGTTCAGTTTGATGAGATAGGAAGAATACCTCTCCATATGGCTATTTTCCTAATAGACTTTCTGTCTCCACTTGAGAAAGAGCTTTATAGAAATAAAGATGTAAAGTCCAGTTTCATAAATCTTTTGAAGTCGTCATTAGCATCAGAAGGTGTGAAATTGCATGAGAATTGTATGGCATGTCTGAATTATAATTTACATTGGAACAATCCAAAAACTGGTCGGCACAATAGCACAGTGGTTAGCACTGCTGCTTCACAGCTCCAGGGACCTGGGTTCAATTCCTGGCTTGGATCACTGTCTGTGTGGAACTTGCACATTCTCCTTGTGTCTGTGTGGGTTCCTCTGGGTGCTGTGGTTTCTTTCCACAGCCCAAAGATGTGTGGGTTAGGTTGATTGGCCATGCTAAAAATTGCCCCTTCGAGTCCTGAGATGTGTAGGTTAGAGGGATTAGCGGGTAAATATGTAGGGATATGGGGCTGGGCCTAGATGGGATTGTGGTCGGTGCAGACTCGATGGGCCAAATGGCCTCTTTCTGTACTGTACTGTTTCTATGATTATTTGGTCAACTTGCAATACCAAACATCAGCTGATGTGTGGCAGCCATCTTAAGCTAGTGTCATTTCTTGCTTTTAAAAAGTCCTTTCTACAAATGTTCAAGAAAATTTGATCAACCAATGAAATTAGAGATTGATATCACTTTTACAAAAAGTCACATCACTGTGATACCTTCACCTGACAAGCAACGAAACACAAATTTTATGAACATTATATGATAATGTTCCAAATGTAAGAACTAAAAATAACACTTGCACAGTAATTTACACTTTTAATCTGACTGCATCCATTCTACTCCACTGTGGTTTTGATACCCAGATGATCCTGAACTGCATTAGATTCTGGACTACATTGCATTTCAAGTAGTCTCACAACACCAGGTTAAAGCCAACAAGTTTATCTGGTCGCACGAGGTTTCAAAGCGCTGCTCCTTCATCAGGTGAGTCACCTGATGAAGGGGCAGTGCTCTGAAAGCTTGTACTACCAAATAAACTTGTTGGGCTTTAACCTGGTGTTGTGAGACTACTTACTTTATAGACCTACTGGACATGCTTGTCCCAGATCAGGATACCCCCAGTCACCAATCACAGATGCCTTCAACTAATTTAAGGACAAGAGGATGTCCTGATTACCAGCAATGACATAATGTTCATAGTGACAATCGCTGTGTGTATCTCTGCTGAACATTATGATAGAGGATGCCAACCAAAAATGTCCAAGTCATGCTATAGGATATGGTGTTGCTTTGTTGCAACACGACAGGCAGTAACTATGATTACTTCCCTACCAAAGTCCCAGATTTATAGTATCTCCCATAAAGCAGGCAAACATTTCCAGTTGGTTGGGCAGAGTTGCCTGACAAGCTGGGCCACTAGGGAAGTGAAGGCAAAAGCATATTAGGTTGCAGCAGCCCAAATCTCCATTATACCGACAGAATGAAAGATGCACACTTAGCAAATATCCCCTGGTAGCCATTGAGGGATCTCATGGGACAGAGCAATCTCAATCTACCACTCGCGAATGAGTCTAATACCCCTTATAATGGATGGATTGATGTCGTCTTCCAGCTAGCATCGAACCCAATATCAGGATCACTGTCCCGTTTGTGGAATCTAGAATTATTTATTAGTATCACAAGTAGGCTTACATTAACACTGCAAGTTGCCACGCTCCAGCACCTGTTTGGGTACACTGAGGGAGAATTTAGCATGGCCAATGCACCTCATCAGCAGTCTTTCAGACCGTGGGAGGAAACCGGAGCATCCGGAGGAGGTCCATGGGAAGAATTAGAGGACCTAGTTTAAAAAGTAGTCGTCTCGCATCTAAAACTGAGAGGAGTAGAAATAATTTCTCACAGGAGATTGTTATTCTATGGAATTTGCTCCCCCAGAGACCAGGAGGCTGGTTGAGTTGGATAGATTTTTAATCAATAGGAGAGTCAAGGGCAGGTAGGAAAGTCCGAATCAGATCAGCCATGATCTTATTGAATTTTGGCAGATTGAGCTCAATGACCTACTCCTGTTTCTACTTCTAGTGCTCTTGTGTCCTAATTCTTGTGACCAAATCAAAGACGTTCCTGTTATTGGCTACAATGTAATAGAAAAGGTGATAAGGAGAAACACCAGTGAGTTACAATCAATTCAAATAGTCAAAGCAGCATTTCCTAAGACGAGAAACAAAGTAGCTAATGCCCTGGTCTGGCAAGAGCCTTCTAAAAATCCTAGATGCATATCAGTGAAGGAGAAGAAAGATGTCACCATTCCAAAATGCAGATCTGTTGCTATGCCCTGCAAAGTTCACTCAACCCTCTCAGTTCAAGACTTCAAAACCATGTTCACATCAACAGCGCCTCTGCCATTAGCTGGAGACCTACATGTTGTATCTTCACTTGCATGACTGCAGCAAAGGGAATGTCCCTTGGCATATGTCTCTGTCCTTGTGCCAAAGAGAGCCAATTGTGATGTAAAATACAAACCCCCATTAGGCTCTCTACAAATGGTTGATGCAATCAAAGCATTGCAACCCACAACAGCACCAGATAAGCTGAATTCTAACACTGCTTCTCTGAAACTAGTACAGGAGGACAGGACTGTAATTTGGATTAATTCTTAAAACAGAAGATGAACGTTAAGGTGTCACCTGGTTGTTGAGAGAAGAGGCAGGAGAGGTGAGCATGACCTTCAGACACATATTTGCCTCAGAGATGATCAGCCTGTGCAAGAAAACGTACATGCCTATGCCCACATCACTGGATAGGCAGGGGTCAGAGCATACTTCAAGACTTGGAAGTATAGCATCAAAGAGTTCTACAGTTCAGAAGAGGCCACTTGGTTCAACAAGTCTACACCAACTCTGACAGATTATCTTACACAGGCCCACCCCTCCACTCGATCACTGTAACCTCACACACATTTTCTATAGCTGTTCCCCCCAGCATATACATTTTGGGTCACTAAGGGGCAATTTACTCTGGCCAATCCATGAAACCTGCACATCTTTGGGGTGTGGGAGGAAACCAAAACCCCCGAAGGAGACCCACGCAGACATGGGGAGAACGTGCTGACTTCAGAGTCACCGAAGCCCCTGGTGCTGTGAGGCAGCAGCGCCAACAACCATGCCACTGTGCCACTTGGTAAATTGAATGGGATTACGAATCTGAATCATCCTGTTCGTCCCCAGTCATGTGTCTGGAAAAACATGAGACCCTTCACCTCTATACCAGACCCAAAAGAAATGTTGGCTTGAATTTTATGTTCCGAGGTACAAATGAGCCGAATGAACATAAAATTGCGCAAAATGCTGTCAGGCATGCATTCTGACATCATTGTGCACAATGCAATATTGAGGTCAGTGAGTGCGCAGGAGCAAGAGACACACTCGCTGACAATTAATGGGCCAATTAAGGCATTCAAAAAACCTATTGACTGAGATTTTACGTTGCCTGTGCGATTTCGTGCTCATCACTAGGGCAATACTGGCAGGCAGGCAGCATGTTTTATCAACCTGTCATCCAAGAGTGGGATAAAAGGCCCCTGGAGCACAAGCACTTTCAGTTTATTGGCAAGTTTGCTGCTGTCATAGTTCAGAGTTTTGCCAGGTTTCCTTTCGATTGCTGTTGCTTTTTAAGCCTAACTGGCTCTATTTGAGCTCATTCTCTTCTCGGGAAGCTTTATCTGAGGATTGCAGCACAATGTATCCTTAGTTACAAAGCACAGAACCTTGTGTATCTCATCCAATGGGGATAGTAAACTCGGTGAGATCTCCTCCTCTGAATAGGAAGCGAGGGACAGGAGGAGAGGAGACCCGGTGAGCAGTGGCAATATCCCAGGGAGAGGCCTTTGGTAGGAGTGACAAGAGCTTAGTTGGTGCAGTGCCACCAGAGAGGCCAAGGCAGTAGAGTCAACAGAAGCCACCATTATCCTGTGTCTAGAGTCCACACGCAATGGTCTAACTATTTCAACATGTCTGAGGTCCAGTGGCGAGAAAGACTCTGTCTCTTTAGCGACACAGTGACAACCATGTGCCAGATGATTGGCCTGTAAATCGCTTCCAACTGCATGGGCACACACCCCATGCCAGTGGATTTGAAGGTCACAGTGGCTTCAACTTCTACTCCACCGATTCTTTCCCAGGTGGGTGTGGAGGCGGGCATTGGTGAGGTAGGATCTGTGTGGTGTGCACCAATTAGCAGCCATTTCTGGACCGGACAGACGAGGCCAGCCAGGCTGAGAGAGTCAGAGACTTTGCAGTGATTCTAGGGTTATCCCATATCCAGAGTGCCATAGTTTGTACTCATGTGGCCATCACGGCAGCAGGTAAGTTGGATGCTTTTGTCAACTGAAAGGGCTTTTATTCAATGATCGTCTGTGACCATAGGACAGAGATTTGCACGACTGTCCCCAATGTCTTAGCGACTCACATGTGCTTACAACTTGCAATACCACATGTACCAAGGCTGTTTGTGACTCCTGCAAGATTGGATGGATGGTTCCTGGGTGACAAGGACCAACCCCTCAAAAGGTGACTCATGATCCCACTGCAGTACCCATGATCAGAAGTGGTAGAGTCATGCTCCCATGAAGGTAGTGGAGGAAAGGGCCATTGCGCTGCTCAAATTGCACTTTAGATACCTAGACCAATAGAGGAAGCATTGTAGTATCCTCCAGAGTGCGTCTGGCTTATAGTCATTACATCGCTGCACAATCTGGCTCTGGCATGATGGGGATCCATTGGAGGCTAAACGTAGAGAGGCAACTCCACAAGGCACAGAGGATGATTGTAGTGATGGGTCTGAGGAGGAGCCTCAGGGTGATGATGTGGAGGCTGATGGGAAGAACCATAAGGGAGGCAGGGACACCAGGATGCCTTAATCTTGAGATTCTTCAGCTAGGCCTCTAAGATACTGATGCTTCCTCATGCCAATGGCACAGTCTCCTTACCAAACCATCATGATTTGCTAGACCAGCCTCAACTTCCATCTGCAGACAATGCAATTGAGTTACAAGCCTGTGCTGCATCCAGCACTTATAGTAACGACCAAACCAACTTAGCCTATTAAAGCAAAAATCAATGTTTATGTCATTTTCAATGCACCAAAGGAATTCTGGCATACAGAAACATCAAAATATTGAATGCAAAGATTGTCACCCATCAGAAGCCTTTGTTATGCTCAAAATGCTTTACATTTGAGGATGCTGCAATTTGGGAGGATGCATCTAGCCCCAAGGTTGGGCATTCCTCTGTCACTGCGGCACCACCAGATGCAGAAGTCACTGGAAGAGGGCAGAGGTGAGCATCCTGAGAGAAGCCCACTCAGAGGACAGGCCACCATGTATGATGGATCTCTGGTGATGGTGGTGGTGGAGGAAGGAGGGAGGTGGGTCAGATTGTTCTCTGGTGGGGCTAGAGGGGGGTCCGCTGCCATTCTGTGCGCAAATCGGTGAGGGGAAGTGAGGCAGGGGGCTGCGATCGGTCTGGGTAATGGAGGGATGGGTGGATAAGGGGGGCAATTATATTGTGGGGCGGGGCAATGTCTATGGGGGACATCTTCATGCGGCCCAGAAGCAATGTGGCAGGAGAGTGTTTTTTAATTTTTTTTTACTACGCATGCTCAGTTGAAGGCTCCAATTGGAGCAGCAGCGTTTCAGCCATGTTAAGCCCTGCCCACAGGCTTCTGCAGCACAATTCAGAATCACTGCTTTTTTTTCAAGCAGAGTGCGTAAGGGGTCTCCGGAGAACAGGTTTACAAGTTGGATCTGAAACACACCCGGATTCAGCATTTAGAATCAAAGTGGTAAAATCGGGCCCTTTGTGCAGGCAGGGGTCACCAGCCTGAATATCATTAAATTTCAGAGGGGTGGGGTGGGGTGGGGGATGGCGGGACTTGCTGGAGAAGCAGAAATTAGCATGCTGAGTGGGCTACTGCGCATGCACCAATCTGTCAGCATTGAGATCGGCCCATGTGCATTAGTCCCGCACTATTGGCCTCCCAATTGTTGGATAGTTTGGTTGTTGGCCAGTCCCGTGACCCCCACAATGCCGGCACTTTGCCCCTCCTAGCCTGATTGCTGGTCCCCCAACCATTGCCAGACCCAGCCCTGACCCCCCTCCTCCTGGCCCGCCACGATCACCAAGCCTCCCTGACAGTAAATCACCCTCCTGCAGTGCTGACCACACCACCCCCCCAGCAGGCTGACTGCCGCGCCCCCCCCCCCCCCCCCCCCCCCAAGGCTTGCCCCGATCGCTGGCATCCCTCCTTCCTTGACCAATCCCGACTGCAGAGTGGCAGTGGGACCCCTCACTCCCACCTTGGCTCTCCCCCAGCAACCCCCCTGCCCTGCCTTACATAGGCCTTGCCTCCTTGGCAGTGGCGCATGACC
Source organism: Carcharhinus amblyrhynchos (assembly GCF_965287045.1). Classification (NCBI taxonomy): domain Eukaryota; kingdom Metazoa; phylum Chordata; class Chondrichthyes; order Carcharhiniformes; family Carcharhinidae; genus Carcharhinus; species Carcharhinus amblyrhynchos. The sequence goes on along the minus strand of NC_137328.1, from coordinate 43,434,465 downwards.
AACGGGCCAAGTCACCCCCTGGACTTTGGCACTTTTCCCCTTGGGTAGCGGCAGAAGGCACAGGCCCATACTGCCAGGTAGCCATGCTCGTTGTGGGGGGGGCAGGGGGGGGGGAGGATGATGTTGGCACCATTCCCACATGTGTGCAAACAACATACACGCGCAAACCCAACAAATCGGCTGCCGTAGGATTCTCCAGGCCCGCTGAGCTTATTTCATTCGTGTAGTGGGAAGGGAGAATTGCGGAAACAATCATAGAATCTCTATAGTGCCGTTTGGCCCATTGAGCCTGCACTTACAACAATCCCAATCAGGCCCTATCCCCATAACCCCATGTTTTTACCTTGCTAGATTTACTCTGCTAATTTAGCATGGGCAATCAACCTAACCTGCATGTCATTGATAAAGCAGGAGACATATATATATATCAGCTGAAGTAGAATAAAGGAGTGGCCTTTGATTTAATACACAATAGTACAATTGCTCATGTAATACAAGCTCATCAAACAATCAAGTAGATACAATAATGCAAACTCATTGCAGTGTACCTTTACACATCTCTGTAGCAAGTCAAATGATCCAAGCTTCAATAATAAGTCCAGCTTCACATTAACTAATGATTATAAATGTGTGTTGATGCTGAAATAATTATAGTTATGGCTTATTGAACTTTAAGACTACGTCCCAAGGATTATCGTAAACGAAGCACTAAATAAGCATTCTAACATTGAATTCTATCTTTACTACATCTGTTATGCTATCCTAATCACTGGAAATAATAAAATTGCAACTTGGTTCAATGCGTGGAATAATACCAGGTTTTTTAAGTAAGTCAATGTGAATCATAGTTAACAACCGTCCAGAACATCTTAAACATAGTCAAAATTACACCACTTGTAAGCATCTTTCATTATTTGGTTATAGAATACAGCAATTTATAAATAAAAATATATTAACTTACCGAAAACAAAAGAAAGAACTGGACATACTTACACAGGTTGAAGTAGCACAAGGGACTGGCAATCTGACAACAGCACAGTATCTGAGCAGACTGGTCCTTGTGTTTATGGGGGTGATTGTCTGCGGAGAAGAGGGTTGTGCAATCACACAGCCTTGTTTGATCCCAATCCAGACTGAGAGTCGATTTGTGCTGGTAAGGATCACAGCTCACATATCATCGTGGTGACAACTCAGTGAGGATGCTGAAAGATCCTTACAAAACCATTCCAGTCTATTGAAATTAAAATACAAATGATTTGTAAGTAGCACAAATATTATTCAATTAAATAAAAAAAAATCAGCTTCAGCAATGTCATGATTAGATCAAGGATTTGCTATGTTAGACATTCCATTTCCCCTAGTATTGATGTAAGTGTACATAATTGATTGACTGTACATTCATTTTCTTATTCACTCTGATTGCGTTCGAGATAAATTAATCTGCTTTGTGACAAATCAAATGACATTTACTGGTAACCCTATCAATTGGGTTTGTGTGAGAGTGTGGCACTGCAGCCATCAAGAAATTCCAGATTTCTTGTCTCAGATTTTTTTCAAAAATCCAAGGCTGAACTACAAAATTTACTGCTGGTGAAAACCTCCGAGCGACATTAAAAAGTTAAAATAAAAACAAAAAAAAGCTAGAAAAAACGTGCAGGTCTGTCAGCATGTGTGGAGAGAAAGAGTTTGGAAAATTGTAGGTGAGGGGAGATGACTTGGTGTTGGCTCCCCAGGACATGGGATCTCCACTGAGGACTCCTGTGCAGAAGCCACAGAATGCAGCCGAGACTAAATACGGTGAGGGTAAGGAAACTGACCATGAGGCCACAGCTCTGTCCAGATGAGGAAGAGGAACTTGGGATGCATTCATTGCTGCCAGATATATGGAGGTTGATGAGGATATCCAGTGAGACAACTCCATTATCTTCATGTGACATCTGTGAGCATTGTACTTGCAATTGACTGATAGCAGCACATATGTGAGAAGGCTTCTGTCATGCAGATGCAGCAGATGTCCATAGTCACTGCACCGCAGAAGGATGATGATACTGATGGATGCCAGCAAGTTCCTTAGCCATTGAGTACAGCCTCTGCAGTATTGAAGGATAGATGTCCTAGACCAAGGTCTCCATGGTGGCCAACACACCACTAGTATTGACCTCAATCCACTACTATGACAGTGCAATCATCTCAGTCTGAAGGTGGATGGAATCATCCATTGTGCATTGCAATCCGAGGAGTGCAGCAGACATCTCTTGCCGATGTTCCTGAGCTTGTCTTTGCAGCTCCAGCAACTGAGGTCTGATTGAGTCCAGAGATCCCTTATCTGATTTGGACTCAGCAGATTCCTGGCCTCCACAATTCTTTGTGTGCTGTCTGTCAATATGGATCAGATAGTGAGTTATACTCTCCAGATTGTGACCTGAGGCATCTCTAGAACGAGGTTCCACCAAGGAGTGTGTAGATGGAGGGTGTGGATGAGCGCTGCGACAGTTCTGGTGGAGGGAGCAGGTGAGCGCTGCTACAGTTCTGAGAGGGTCCGTGAATCCCTCTTCTGTGCTGTTATCAGACTGGAGTTCAGGAACTGTTTGTAGCCGCCCTCAGTTGATCCCACTATGCCTGTAAGAGAAAGGAGAGGTTATTAGTGCATGACAGGAGTCTGAGAAACCTGACATATGATTCCCAACATGGCTGTCTGGTGAGTGCTGCAGTCTGGATCCTCATTTGGTTGAGCAACGTTGACCTCACCATCAGTACAGAATGGCCCACATTCTCACCGGCCAGCTGAATGGCTGGCTCTCCAACATTCATGAGGACCTTGAGTTCTAACATTCCTCTACCCATCTGAGATTTCTCTCTCTTGTGAACCAGCTTGTCCTGCATGAAGACAAATGGAGAAAGTATAAGCAGGGCATATGCAAGGGCAGACGATAAGGATGCCTGACATATGTGGATGGTGAGTGGGACCAGCGAGATGATAAGGACATGACCTGTAGGGGAAATAAAGATGTGTGTGGGAGATTTAGTGATGGTGTCCATTGTGCTGACATTGATTGAGATCTCTGTAGATGTGTGATGGGCTTTTAAGTGGTAAGTGATGAGAAGAGTGACTAACCCTGACTGAATGGAGAGGGAGATCATTTATCCTCTTGTTGCACTGGATAGTTGCCCTCTTTTGCTGGGCATTTGTGCTGACTGCCACTGCCTCCCATGCTGGATTAGTGACCCTGCTTATACTCTTCATCAGAGTGTGGGTAGTGCAGTTGAGGGCAGTCCTCCAGCAGGTGCTCAAGGGAGGTGTCAGTGCACTTGGATGCCAAATGTTTCCTGGGACTGGTACCCATAACTTCCCAGCTGCTTCCTAAGTGTGCTAGCTGTGCGCAGGGTGGCTTTTAAACATGGCGCCTGGATCATTGAAGCACTGAGGTGATTGCAGGGCAGACAAACAAAAGGTCAGCTTCCAGTGGTGTGGAACCGTGCCTGCTCATTCTTTGAATTTAGTGCCATACGATACAATGGAAAAAGCCACTATTGCCGTCAACTGGTTCAACTCTACTTTCCCTGCCTGAAATCGGACTTTGCCAATTTCTGGGATGATTCTGCCCTGTGTCTTGGGTGATATCGCTGAGGGTCAGAATGTAAATGAAAACGAGGAGGGGGCCAAGCACTGAGCATCGGGGGACATCAGAGGTAATAGTGTGGTAGCAGACAGAGAAGCCATTGCACGGGGATACTCTAACTATGACTGGACAGATAAATATGGAACCAGGTGACAGCAGTCCCAACCAGCTAGATGATTGGGAGGCATCGGAGGAGGATGGTGTGGCCAACCATGCCAACAGATCGAGAAGGAGGAGGAAGAATAGTTTACTATGTCACAGTCACATAGGATGTCACTGGTGACTTCAATATGGAAGAGGAAATACAAAGTGAGATCAGAGAGAGCATGAGGGGCAATAGAAGTGAATATATGAACATACGAACTACGAGCATGCTCCACCATTCAATGAAATCATAGCTTATCTGATTGTAACCTTAACTACATATTTCTCCCCACCCCTGATAACCTTTCATCCCTTGCTTATCAAAAATATATCTACTTCTGCCTTAAAAAATATTCCAACACCTTTTGAGGAAGAGTTCCAAAGATTCACAACTAAGAAAAATATCTCCTCATCTCTCTATTAAATGTGCAACACCTTATTTTTAGACAGTGACCCCTAGTTCAGAAGAAGAAACATCCTTTTCACATCCACCCTGTCAGACCCCTCAGGATCTTACATGTTTCAATCAAGTTGCCTCTTACTCTTTCAAACTCCAGAAACTGGCAAAAGGTTTTGAATTCAGAGCTAGGGACAGGGGGATGCTTTGGTGGAAGTTTGGTTCAGATGGTCAGTGGAAGGGAAAAACATGATAAAGCTGATTGGATGATTTTGATTTTCGTCAAGAAGATATCCATGACTCTATCTCACGTGTTATTCGAGGCGATGGTGAAGGAGACAAAACAGAGGGATTTAAAACACCATGTTTTTTAAGCTCTTTCATGGGCTGTGGGTGCCACTGGCAAGGCCAGCATTTATTACCATTCCTAATTGTCCATGAGTTGAGTGGCTTGCTGGATCAATTCAGACAGCAGTTAAGAATTAACCACATTCCTGTGGATCTGGAGTCACATGTGTGCCATCCCAGGTAATGATGTCTTTCCCGAAAGGACAACAGTGAACCAGATGGGGTTTTACGACATTCACTCATAGTTTCATTGTCATAGTTACTGCGACTGGCGTTTCAATTCCAGATTTCATGAACTAAATTTAAATGCTATGGTGCAATTTGAACCCCAGCTTCCAGAGCATTAACTGGGGCCTTTTGACTGTTAATCTAACGATGTTACCACTGCATCATCATCAAGACTGCAAGAAACTACAAGAGGTTGTGAATGTAGTCCAATCCATCACACAAATCAGCCTCCCATCCATTGACTCTGTCGACACTTCCTGCTGCCTCGGAAAAGCAGCCAGTATAACTGACTCAAGAACAGCTTCTTCCCTGCTGCCATCAGACTTTTGAATGGATCGACCCTGCAACTAAGTTAATCTTTCTCTGCACTGAAGCTATGACTGTCACATTACATTCTGCACTCTCTCCTTTCCTTCTCTATGAATGGTATGTTTTTTTCTGTATGGCGCATAAGAAACAATAGTTTTCATCGACAATAATAAGTCAAATCAATTTATTTTGAAGAGTAAAAGAAGCCAGGGATTATGAATAGATTCTGGAGTAGTAAGAAGCTTAGCAGATGAGGATAAAACTTAATAGTGCTTGTAGTCCAGTCCGATTTGGTGGCCGATGGCTAAACCAGTTGTCCGTTATATCCTTTCAGGTTTGTGCGAGTTGAACGTAGAGGAGTGAAGATAAGGGCCATGCCAGGAGGAATGGTGTGGGTGAAACAGGGTAATGCTGTTACCGGAAACTATGGCGTCAAAGATGGAGGTGAGGGTGCCATTGAACAAAGCAGCAGCTTCAGAACCGTTGCAGCAAATGGAGAACCAACTGAGAGAGGCAACTGGGAGTTTGAAAGTGCTACTGTAAGTGAACTGAGGGATAGTTTTTTTTAAAAGCTGAGAGGGTAAAAATGGAACTAAGAAAGATTAACTGGGAAAAGAACTCTAAAAGAGATAGAACAATAAAGTTTAAATTAATATTTTAAACTTTGATCAATTGTTGATTCAAAAACCAGCCCACAATAAACATCATGGACGAAGGAGTAGAAAAAGCCAACATTAAGATTAAAAAATGGCATAAGGTGTATAAACAAAAGGAGAGGATAAAAAAAGGGAATACAAAGAGGTGGAGCAAGAAGATAAAAAACGTTAAGAAAGCAAAGATAAACTGCAAAATATATTATTAATGAATACAGAAATAAATAATAGAGTATTCTGCAGGCAGATTGGCAGAATAAATAAGAAAAGAAAAATCGTGATGCGTTTAGGGCCATACAATAAACACATAGGTAACGACAATTAAGTGGTAATTTAGATTAACACGTCAGAGCTGGAATTGAAAACAGCTGAAGTTAGGACATTTAAGACAGAAACAAGACAGTTCATTGATAAACCAATTAAATTCAGAAACAACCAAACCCCTGATCTGGAGGGATTCCACCCATGCATAGTAAAATAAGATAAGGAAAAGACAGCAAAGGCACTATAATAAATTCATGAGAAAAGGGAATAGTGTGATATCTGATTTCCTATGGGTACCTTTTCGCTTTTGATTATTGACATTTCTCCCCCAGTGACTTTCAATTCAACCTGTAGAATTTAAATTACACCAGTCATTTTTATCACACAATGAGCAAGACGTTTCTGGTTCCAGAGAGGAGGCTGGGCGATGGAGTTGGGAACCAGAAAGTCGTGAGTGGCCATGCCGGGTCATCTCCCTGAGGCAGACCCGCCGCCACCAGGGAAGTTTTCCAGCAGAGGGACTGGCACAGAGATGGACAGACAATTTAAATAAGGAAAGGCCCTCCTAAGGGCATTTTCATCAGCTGTACAGGGGTCCCGCCAGGGGAAAGCCATTGCCTTCCTGTTGTCAGCTTCCCTGCGGACATCACGCTGTGATGGGGGGAGGGGAGGGGATCAGGTGGCCTCTGTGAGGAAGCCAAAGGTAGGGAAGGCTCCAATGGACCAATTGGAGGGGCCTATCTGAAAGTGCCTCTTGTTTTTGATCTTTGACTTACCTAGAGCATCTCAGAATTGAGACATCTTCTTGATCCTGACCTACCTCAGCTCCACCCACCTCTAGTAAGGACGCTGACACTTCAAGGTTGTCAGCTCTCTGATTAGGCCAGCAGCATCTATATCCTCTGGAGCTAGGAGGCCACCTCTGGGTAAATTGCTGAGCTGGTCCTGCTGCTGGCAAGGTTTGGCTCAGGGCACCCACAGAGTCCTGAAGCCTGTGGTAAAATCCAATAACTCAAAGGGCATAATTGTACAGTTCCCTGCTGATGGGTTTGCATGCAGTGAAGCCCATAAAGATCCATGGGTTGCCTTCTATGTTAAGCATGCCCTGGGGTGTGGCTCAATAGGCTTACACTGACCCTGCTACATTTTCTGTGGAGGAAGACAGTGGCTAAGAAGGTGAATGATTCACTGGCCTCTATTTACTCTGGGCCCACCACAACAGTTGAGGTTTTTAAAATTTCTGTTCATCTCTTCCAATACCTTTCCAAACAGTAAGCCTCTAGAGGTCATGATTGTCAGTAACTGTCCTCCAGTGGTCAGTGTCAGTATCTGACATCTTCATATCTTGCTGGGAGGTGACATTCTAGTAAAGATATGGACATTTATGAGGTTGTGATCCAGTGTCCAACTCACTGTACGTAAGTCTTTGCATATATGGCAACCATCCATCTGATGAATATGGCAGAGCCAGCAGAGACATCATTGGCCTGAATGTAATGAGCGTATGCTGAAAGAGTTAGCATGTTGCAGGACCTCCGAGATGGTGACCTTGTCCTGCCAAGAGATGCCGAGGATACAGCTGAGATAAAGGCAGCACGGGTAAATACTTCTCCCACAACGTTCATCAGGGAGATGCCTTGATATTTGTTGCAATCACTGGGATCACCTTATATTTATTATTATAAATGGTCATCATTTTTAAATTGTGTCTATCCTGGGCACTGCCACCTCCTTATAACAGGGATAGAGCAGTTCATGCAAATTCTGCAGGAGTGCACATTTCTCAGGCTTGATAGGTTCAGGCAGTATAACAACAGCACTGGAGCTTTCCCCATGGCTAGTGATTCCAAAGCTTTAGAAACTCCTCCACTGCAAGTAGCCAGCTCTGCCACGACAGGTTAGCATTTTATAGTATCTGGAGCTTCCATGGTGACAGTGTTCTCTGCAGAGTGCAGTTCAGGATAGTGTTCCACCCATTTCATGAACTGGTGATGACTTCCCCACATTTGTTTTTGATGGAGACTTTTTTTTTTGCTGGTCCCTTCACATATCCCTGACATTCCCTGTGTTGAAGGATATCTGGATATTCTGGCAGAACTGAAAGCAGTAGTCATTGGTGCACCAGCTAGCAGTCTGTGGGAGTTTACTTTGATTGATTCTTGGTGTGTGCAGAGTTTTCTCACACTGATCGGTCTGGTAGTGAATAGACTGCTTGGTTTCAGTGATATTTTCCATCAGAGTGGTGTTAACCTCAAACTACTCAGGATTCTTCTCCTCTTTCTTCCTTTGCGTTGGGAGTATGGTATTGTAGATGGTGTTGAAGTTTGCATCTACACTCTGTAATGGAGTGCGGGAGAGCGTGTGTTGAATTGAGTAACGGAACTGTTGATCGTTGTCTGGGTAGGCAATTTGGCTGACACTGATAAGGAGTACAGTATCTCTGCTTTGAATGAAGAACCTTCCAATGTATGCCTGAGAGTGACTTGCATCATACTCAGCACTGTGATAGCTGTGTGTGTTGTGATTGCTGTTCAGAGAGCCCACTCTGGTGATGATTAGATCCAACTGGTGCCAAGGATCTTTCTTGGACATCTCCAGATTATAGTGTGGCATGACTTGTTCTAAAAGAAAGTGTTAGTCACATAAAGCTCAAGTAATAATGTAAGCGTACTTGTGAAACTAATAAATAAACTAAACTCGTCTCGAGTTACGATTATCATTTGTAACTTGTGTCTCCCATGTTGTATTAACTCTGTAACAAAACTGGAGTGTTCTCTCTGGTGCTCAAGCCTGGGCAAAATTTAGACCCTGGGTTGCCTAAACATCAGGGTCTCCATCTCGACCTTCCTGGTTGAGTCCAAAGGGTTGCAAAGCATTGCCTTTGACACTGGTTGGTGGCAGGAACTGCTGGAAAGATGGCACATTCAGACATCAGTATGCCTTTGGGCTCCTGTACCAATTTTTTTTGTCAGGGTTTACTCTCTTAGCCTTCAACTCTCCTGAGGTGACCACAAGGCAGTGGAACTCATTGCCCAGAGCTGGGAGTTTATTTCATGAGTATCTGATGTGTCCAAAAGCCAATGGGCCTTCACACTGCCAGTCTGGAGGCCAAACCTCCTCCAGCTTCCACTGAAGTTTTAACCAATGACTGTGGGGGACTGTGAGGGACACACGCAGTCATGAGGAGGCACAGTTGAGGACTTGCTGATGGAGTGGCTGTGAACACATAGAGGAGGCTCTCTGTTTTCATGTTGCTGCTGGCAGCAGTGTGGGCTGAAAATGAGAAGCAAACTAGCACCAAAAGCAGAAAGCATACTAACCCTCTTCACTCACACACCAGATGCTTCACATTGACCTTTTGGGCATACAAGTGGTATTGGCCACATAAGAGCCCCTTCCCACCAGGCCTTAATTTTGAGGCTAGCAGGAGCAGTGCAGGGACAGGGGAAAAGCTTGGTAGGTCATCCTGCTCAGGTCTTGGGTAGGAAGTGTGTTGGATGGCTCAAAGGCCTCCTTTCCACATTGATGCCATTCCCTCCAAAGGTCTGTCTCTCATGGTGCTCCCTCCATCCCTTGCCTTTTCATCAAGGCCCACACCCCTACATCCCACTCGGGCTCCAATCTATCTGGCCCTGGATTCCACAACTCCTATTCTGGCAATTACTTGTAGTTCCAGTCCTAGTCAACAGTGCCACAGGCACTATTAGGACTACAGAAAGCAGAGTAACTCCCTTCACCCCACATGAGACATATCACATTAACCTTTCGGACACACAAAGCTGCAGAACAACCATTGGTGATAACTTTCTGAGGCAACATTTCTGCTTGAGCGATATGCAGAAGTCTTATCTCCAGACAAATTCAATTGATCTAGGGCTGCTATGATCACCAGGAATGTGTTCGCTGACAATTCTTCAGGTGATAGGGAAGATAACCCCCACCCATCCAAAAATGTCCTGCCCCAAATCCTACTTTACAATTGAACAATATGTACAATGATCTTTCCACATCTTAGCCCCTTTGCACCTGGTTCCTCCCTCTACTTGCAAAAAGTTTCACAGTTACTGGCCATCTCTGATATCTCACACAAAGGACTATTCTTCTTGTGTTAACCTAGGCAGCAAGGATTGGTAGATTATTCAACTTTATGGAGCATTTTATCCTAAATCAGTGTTCACAATGGCATTGTGGGTAAATCCACAACTCGTGGACCGCAGTGTTTCAAGAACACACTCCCCACATCTTCTCAAGGGCAACTAGGGATGGGCAGTAAATGCTAACCAGCCAGTGACACCCATGGCAGTATGGTGGCACAGTGATTGGCACCAGGGACCCAGATTCGATTTCTGGCTTGGGACATTGTCTGTGCATTCTCCCCATATCTATGTGGGTTTCCTCCAGGTGCTCTGGTTTCCTCATACAGTCTGAAGTATGTGCTAGTTAGGTGCATTGGCCATGCTAGATTTTCCTTCAGTGCACCTGAACAAAAGGCAGAGTGTGGCAAATAGGGGATTTTTGCAGTAACTTTATTGCAGCTGCAATGTAAGCCTGCTTGTGACACCAATAAACAAACTTAAACTTAAACCTGTCCCACAGCTGAATAATAAAAAAAACAAGATCTCCAAATCAGGGATTGACAGTAGGGATCCTCATCTTTAGCCAGGATGTTATTGCCAGCTGTGAAATCCTCACTATTATCTTAGCTGAAATGGATTAAGTCAGTGCTGAAGACAACCCACCATTTTTGCATTTATATAAGAAAAATTGAGTTGTATCAAACGGAGGATCTATGAAATAAAATATAATTCTGCAAAATTATTAACTTCAGATTTTGTCTCTCCTGTGTTAACATATCTCCACATCCTGCATTATCCAGTCGCTCTCCCCATCGAGTTTAGAAACATAGAAAACAAGAGCAGGAGAAGGCTATTTGGCCCTTCAAGTCTGCTCTGCCATTCATTATGATCAGGGCTAATCATCCAACTCAATCCACCAGCTCCCCCCCCTCCATATCCTTTGATCCTCTTTGCCCCAGGTACAATATCTAACTGCTTTTTGGAAATGTACAATGTTGCGGCCTCAACTATTTTGTCTGGAAGCAAATTCCAAAGGCTGACCACTCTCTGAGTGAAGACATTTCTTCTCATCTCTGCTAAATGGTCAACTCTGTATCCTTAGATTGTGATGCCTAGTTCTGGACACCGCCACCATCGGGAACATCCTTCTTTCATCTTACATCTATCTAGCCCTGTTAGAATTTTATAGATTTCTATGAAATCCTCCCTCATTCTTCTGAACTCCAGTGGATACAATTCTCAAAGCATCCAACTCAATCTCTCCTCATACATCAGTCCTGCTATCCCAGGGATCGGTCTGGTAAACCTCCTTTGCACTCCTTCTAGAGCAAGAACATCCTTCCTCAGTTAAGGAGACCTAAATTGCACACATTATTATAGTTGTCGCCTCACCAAGGCCTGCATAATTACATCAAAACACCCCGCTCCTGTACTTGAATTCTCTCACTATGAAGGCCAACATACCGTTTGCCTTTTGTAATACCTGCTGCACTTACATGCTTATCTTCAGTGTCTGGTGTATAAGAACACCCAGGTCTCATTACACATTCCCTTCTCCTAATTTATGGCCAGATAGTAATCTGCCTTCCTGTTTTTGCTACCAAAGTGAATCACCTCACATTTATCTAAAGTATACTGCATCGACTATTCATTTGCCCACTCACTCAACTTGTCCAAATCACACTGAAGGATCTCAGCATCCTCCTCACACCTTACCCTCCCATCAGCTTTGTGTCATGTTTCCACATGTGTGCCATGGACGTTCACTGTCAATGTCACTCTGTATTCATTTCCTCAGGAAAGCAGCTTAGATGGAGTTGACAAACTTATTTTTTCTCATCTTTATTTGTTCCTGTGCATCATTTTTTAAAGATTTTGGAAAGTCTCCATGTGAGAAATGAAAGGACCTAACATTTGGCTTATGAACAAGCATTGCAACAAATGCCATTACTGTAACATAGAATAGAATCATAGAATCATAGAATCACTACAGTACAAAAGGAGGCCATTTGGCCAATCGCGTCTACATCAACCACAATCCCATTCAAGCCCCATCCCCTCAAGCCCACATATTTACCCTACTAGTCCTCTTGACACCATGGGGCAATTTGTCCTGGCCAATCAAACTAACCCATACGTCTTTGGACTGTGGGAGGAAAGTGGAGCATCCGGAGGAATCCCACACAGACAGTGACCCAACCAGGAATCGAACCGGGTCCCTTGCACTGTGAGGCAGCAGCGCTAACTGCTGTGCCACATCTTTTCCACAATCCTTCCTTGATTTATCTTAGTACTGTTTTATTGTGTGTATTGTTTTAGCTGCTGTAGACACAAAACCTCTGATTAAAAGTTGAATTCTGTGGGATTGCTCATATACCTCTGAGCCAGCCAGCACCGTCAAGCTTCCCATTTTCAGCAATACTTATTTCCTTCAACAGGTGTCACTGAAGCTCTATTTCTTACCTTACATTTAATGTTATTGAGCAGTCAAGGTTAGACGGAAACACCATTCATTTCAAAAGATTAACATTTCTCTATAATGTTCACTACGGCAGTTAGTTTTGCAGCAGAGATTATCCAGGGAATGTGTGTCCTAGGTTTGGTTACAGCAGGAACATTTACATACCTATTGTACACTGAGCTGCCTCATTAGCTGATTGCAATCGGCTGTGTACCTGACAGAGATTAACGTGTCGATTTCAAGGAATTGATTTGTTCAAAATTAAATAAGCCGCTCCTCTCAACAGGATACATTTCGATATATTTTGCATAAACGTAATAATAACTTCAAGGAGACTCACTTTCTCTATTTCTTGCATTACGTCAGTTTATTTAAAGTTTATGCATTAGTGTCACAAGTTGGCCTACATTAACACTGCAATGAAGTTACTGTGAAAATCTCCTAGTCACCACACTCTGGCGCCTGTGCGGGTACACAGAGAGTTTAGCATGGTGAATGCATCAACCAGTCTTTTGAATTGTGGGAGGAAACGAGAGCACCCAGAGGAAACCCATGCAGATATGGGGTGAACATGCAGAATCTGCACAGTGGGCCAGATATTATCGTTGTGTTGTGCCTGTTTTTGGGCGTGAAAACTTGGAGATGATCTGTGCCCACCTCTGCTCCAGTTCCCCCTTTACCAAAACCCGAAAATGGCTGCAATCGGGACCATGCTAGAAATGGCGCGATGGCCATTTAAATTTAAATTTACTTAATGGGCTGCACGCCCAACTTTACCGGCACTTCCCCCTTTATCACCACGTTCAACCATCCAGAATCGGTGCAAAACAGACATGCTCCATAGAATTCCGTTTCGGGTGCTCCAGTTAGTGAGGAGATAGGTGCCTAGTGTCTGATGGCTTTCTGCTCGAGATGGGTGGAGGGAAGGGGGAGTCCATTGCCACTTTGCTTGAAATCGGTGGGGGAAGGCAAGGAGGGGTCCGCTGCCACTCTGCTTGAGATTGGTGGAGGGAAGGGGGTGTCCACTGCTACTCTGCCTGAGCTTGGGCGGGGGGGGGGGGGGGGGGGGCACAGGGAGAGAGGGGACCGCGATCGGTTTGGGTGGCGGGCGGTGGGGGGACAAGGGGGACGTAATGTTGTGGGGATGGGGCAATATCTGTGGGGGCCAGGGGGAGTCATTATCCGGCTTGGAAGGATGTGGCAGGGGAGCTATCATTTTGTTTTCCATACATGCGCAGTTGGAGGCGCCGATCGGAGCTGCAGAGTTTTGGGATCGTTAAGCCCTGCCCACAGGCTTGTGCAGCACGATTCAGAATCACTGATATTTTTTCCAGGCAGAGTGTGCATAGGGTGCCTCACAATGGGTCTAAAAGTCGGATCTGAAACACTCCCAGTTTCAAGACCACCCGGAACTTACAGCACTATGTCCCAAGCCGGGAATCAACCCAGGTCCATTGCACTGTGAGGCAGCAGTGCTAACCGTTGTGCTCCTATGCCTTGTGTACTTAGTTTTGAATGCATTTCATTTCAGTTTAACTTTACACCTGAATTGCTCAAGAACTCTTGACAGAAAATATAGATTTGCTCGTTGACTTAACAAACACTGGCCTTTACGGACAAATGCATTCATGTTAAGTGAGAATACCTTTTGCAAGCAATAATTAAGGGTTACTTAATTAAGCATTGGGAGCTGGATAATCATTCAGTGGGTTTAGTACATTGAACCGCATCCACTCAAGAGATTTTTTTTATTGGATTGTGTTTGGACTAAGCACTGCTTACATTGAAGTGAAATCAAGCAAGCAGCCATTCATCTTAAATGAGCAAAATTGCCCAGTGATTATCATTAACAAAAAAATGATATGGAATGCTTTTGAAAAGTATAAAACTGAGCACATCATCATGTTTGCTAAATCAGTCCAGTGAACCATTGCAAAATGTTACTTACCTTGCCACTGAAGTCTTTTAATGTTTTGTTGTTGGTTAAAATAAATTACAAAATACCACCAGATCATTTATTTAGTGGTTTTGTTGCAAACATAGAATCCCCACAGTGCCTGTGAGTGAGGCCACATGGCCCCGAGAGTCTGCAATCCCACCCAGACTCTATTCCCGTAACCCCACATATTTACCTTACTAATCCCCTGACACTAAGGGGCAATTTATCATGGTCAATCAACCTAACCCACACATATTTGGACTGTGGGAGGAAACCAGAGCACCTGGAGAAAACCCATGTAGACATAGGGAGAATGTGTAAACTCCACACAGACAGTGACCCAAGGGCAGAATTGATTTTTTGAGTTTGATTTATTGTCACATGTATTAACATAGTGAAAAATATTGTTTCTTGTGCAGCTTTACAGACAAAGCATACTGTTCATACAGAAGGAAGCAAGAGAGTGCAGAATGTAGTGTTACAGTCATAGCTAGGGTGTAGAGAAAGATCAACTTAATGCAAGGTAAGTCCATTCAAAAGTTTGACAGCAGCAGGGAAGAAGCTGTTCTTGTTGGTTGGTACTTGACCTCAGACTTTTGTATCATTTTCCCCAATGGAAGAAGGTGGAAGAGAGAATGTGTGGGATCCTTAATTATGCAGGCTGCTTTGCTAGGGTAGCGGGAAGTGTAGACAGAGTCAATGGATGGGAGGCTGGTTTGTATGATGGATTGGGCTACATTCACAGCCTTTAGTAGTTCTGTAAAACCTGGGTCCCTGGTGCTGTGAGACAGAAGTGCTAACCATTGTGTCACCCCTATCAATCATGCCCCTTATCAACCTTGATAAGTCCCACTTTTTCCTTGCTGGAGTGAGTTGATTTTCAAATATTTTTGTATAGGTACTCAAATATTTAAGCATAAAGCCTCAGTTATTACTTGCATTATGGTGTTTCAGTTTTTAAATAGTTTTGTTTTCCAATGGGATTTGGGATATTGTTTGGTTTTTGATTATGTCTGTCTACTAACCCTTCACTATGTGGTGTGCTATTAAATCAAACATGGATGTGGTGACAGAGTGGGTTAAAATCCTGGAACTCCCTTCCAAACAGCAATGTGGATGTACCTACACCACATGGATTGCAGTGGTTCCTGAAAGTGGCTCACCACCACCTTATCAAGGGCAGTTAGGGATGGGCAATAAAATGCTGGTCGAGCCACCGATGCCATGATATCCCATGAATGAAAAAATGAAGACAAAAGCTTGAAGTAGGAAGCTGTAAGCATGCTTACAGAGTACTGTAAATAAAGAGTACTGTAGATAAGAGTACTGTAAATAAGAGTTTTAAGAGTACTGTAAATTTTAAGAGTACTGTAAATAAAGTTCCTATTTAGAAATAGAGACTATTGTATCATTTCTACTTTGAGGCAATGCTAAGAATACCAGCATTTATTTCCCATGCCTAGACCCAACACTTCGAGTTACACGGTCTAACTATTGTGAGCGTTAATACAACAAGAGCAATTCATTGGTTATTTTGTGTAAAATTGAAAGCAGTAATGGATATTGATATAATATTTTTAAAAATATGCTTTTTGCCAATTGAATAGCAAGACAGTACACATGCCTAATAAATAAAACATTTCCAAATTGTTGTAATAACTGCTTATAATGTAGTTGGAACACACCAGGCTGCAGATGAATGCAAGAGCTTGTACATTTTTACTCGGTCCCAAAGAACACAGAGTTAAAATAATGTAGAGAGAGTTAATGTGGTGGCTGTTTTTCCTTCTACCTGAGTTGGGCCCCCATGTATTTGACAGTTCAATCAGTTCAATTCTTTTTGTGCGGCTGAAATAGATTAGAAGGTCCTGTGAACCAAAACTATTACCATATTGCAGCTTTTTAAACAAAACATTGGAAGAGAATGAGAATATTTGGTGCTCAGTGCTCCGTTTGGTCAGATCTCCACTCACCAAATAATGATTCCGAATACTTCCTCCCTAATTAATTTTGGTTAATTTGTGTCTTTTGTATGAGATGTGTTGTATTGAATATTTTAAGGTGGCACAGTGGTTAGTACTGCTGCCTCGCAGCATCAGGGACCCAGGTACAATTCCTGTCTTGGATGACTATTTGCTTGGAGTTTGCACATTCTCCCTGTGTCTGTGTGAGTTTCTTCTGGGTGCTCTGGCTTTTGCCCACACTCCAAAAGATGTGTCGGTTGGGTTGATTGCCCATCCTAAGCTGTCCCTTATTGTTAGGGGGACTAGCAGAGTAAATATGTTGTGTTATGGAGATAGGATCTGGGTAGGATTGATGTTGTCAGTGCAGGCTCAATGGACCAAATGGCCTTCTTCTGCACTACAGTGATTCTATTTGATGAAAAAAATTAAAACTTGTATTTTAAATATTATATTATTTTAAAAATGAATACAGTGACAGAGATTTAATTATAATATAAAAGATAGATTTATCACTCCATCAGAGTGAGGAGAAGCAACTTAGGCCCTCCGGATAGAAGAGCATCAAGCCGGTTACTCATGATTGCACCAAAGCTCTTGAAAGCAGGCTTCATTCAGTACTAATTCACAAAACTCCATTCAGATACACTGCAGGGTGAGACTTAATTTTCTATCATGATTTTCACTCCAGTTAAGCGAATCTTAATTAGTTAAGTTGCATATCAGATCAAAACCTACCCTCCACATGGAAATAATGGCTGGAATTTTACTGCTCCAGCCACTATGGGAATTGGGACGGGGGCGAGGGGCGAACGATGGAAAGGTCCATTGACCTCAGGGGGGCACTTTATGGTTACTGGACGAGCGAGGCAGTAAAATCCCATCTCAGCTGGAGAATTTTGAACAGAATGGTCACTCTAATTTGTCACCTTGGCTTCTCTTTGCAGTTTTATTGGAAATCTCACTTTGCTTCAGGAGGGCTGATTTATTTTAAAAGGCCAGCTTCCAAATAAAACCTAAAGTGGTTACACTTTGACAGTTTGGGACTGTACTGGAAAATTGCTGCGAGGTCCCATGGAAGTGTTCACTGATCCCACTGGAATTGTTTAACTGTAAACAGAGTAAGTGAGGAAGCCGGATCTGAGCACGCTCAGTTGCTGAGGCCTGCATTGTTTGAGTCAATTGAGTTGTCTCCTTGTTTGCAATGAAACTTCAAAGAACAGGATCAAACTTTAAAACATTTCTGTGACAAAAATCACAATCAGCATGCCGTGCTTCCCTTTGAAAGTTTCATTTCAGAAAGCAAAAGAGAAAAACACTGCATTTTAGTCATCCAGTAGCAGCAGTGTTTACTATCTACAAGATGC
Source organism: Carcharhinus amblyrhynchos (assembly GCF_965287045.1). Taxonomy (NCBI): domain Eukaryota; kingdom Metazoa; phylum Chordata; class Chondrichthyes; order Carcharhiniformes; family Carcharhinidae; genus Carcharhinus; species Carcharhinus amblyrhynchos. The sequence continues at coordinate 43,416,698 of NC_137328.1, read as the reverse complement.
ACAGCAGCAATTCACCAAAGAACCTTAGACAGCACCTTACAAACCCTTACATTTCCATCTAGAAGGACAAGGGCTGTACATATATGGGAACACCACCACCTGCAAGTTCCCTTCCAAGCCACTCACCATCCTGACTTGGAAACGTATCGCTGCTCCTTCGCAATCGTTAGGTCAAAATCCTGAAACTCCCTCCCTAATGGCATTGTGGGAGGATTTACAGAACATGGATTGCAGCATTTCAAGAAGGTAGCTCACCACCACCTTCTCAAGGGCAACTAGGAATGGACACTAATTGCTGGCCAGCCAGTGACGCCCATATCTCGTGAATAAATAAAACAAAACAACAAAAAGATAGTAGCAGATCGCCAAACACCTTCCTCCCTGAACAGTTCTCTTCACAGCCCAGCAGACAGAATGATTTCTAAATGGTAGATTTTTGTTAAGGTTTAACCGTCTTACAAAGACCCAGTGGGCCCATCTACATTTTAACAGTGTTCTTTGGGATCAATGTATGTTGTAGGTAAAATAATACCTCAGACAGTTAGTCAAAATACAGTATTTTTATTTCAAAATGCTGGGGTCTATTCCAGAGTTTTGGGAGAAGCAGGGATACCAAACTTCTCATAGAACACAAACACAAATAGGCATTTATACATTACGAGTCTTAGTGTCAATCACGATTCCAAGTTTCCCATTCAGGCCAGAACTCCAGGTCTTCCTTCCTTGGTCGTGATACAGCCCCAGATTTAATCACAATTCACAGTCCAGCTGCAGTCATGATGCAGGCTGAATCCGGTCAGACCCCTTCTGCAGCAGAATCGGCATCCCTGTCTTTGAAGTTACTTGTGCGATCATGACTGTCCCAGCAGGACTCTTCCTGTTAAAAGCCGGTATTGCTATCTGCCGTCAGCAGCTGTTAAAAGCCAATATCGTAAACTACCATCTGTGTAACGATGTCTAACTAACACAAATAGGTGAGATTTGCAAAGTCTACAAAATAACAGCCACATTAAACTATCTGCCTTTAACAAAATGAGTGTTAAAGCATGTAAGACATGAACAAATAAATTTTATTAATGCCAGGAGCAGCATAGGCTAAAGGGGATCAGTCATGATGAAGGGTTAGGTTTGTGACATATTCAAGGTACAAAATCCATTAACTCTTTCCCTATTTCAATGTAGAATCTCTTGCATTCAATTGCAGCCTAGTGTATTAAGAGCAGATGTTAGAACAATTTTAAGATGTTTTGTATAATAGGCATGTATACTGTCCAGCTATTCAACTGGGCAAAAAGCATATTTTTAAAAACATCAATGAAGTCACTGTGAAAATCCCCCAGTTTCCACACTCCGGTACCTGTTCAGATACACTGAGGGAGAATTTAGCATGGCCAATGCACCTAACATGTGTGCAGGTTTCACAGCCTTTCACTGCAACAGATTCCAATTTGCAGGCTTGCCAGCAAGGAAACATTACTGGTGACTCTGGCAAAATCCGTATAAAGAATAAATCTAAAGTGAAACTCAGGGATAAATTTTCTACTCCTGCCCGCCATGTGATTGTCACGGGCAGGACGGACAATTTAACGGGTTATTAAAAGGTCCATTGACTTTGTGGGGAATTTCTGATTGCCGAGTGGACGGGACCGGAAAATTCTGCCCATATTTTCGGAAGATTTGCCAGTCTTTTAAGGGAATTTTGTCATTTCATACTTGTGCTTGTGTTCTCAGCAAGCTCCTTCAGAGTAGCAAGGCATGGACAACTTATGCAAGCCAAGAAAAGCGGCTGAGCCGCTTCCAACTCTGTTGTCCTGGATGAATATTGAGCATTGCCTGGCAAGGAATGACTCCAGTGTGTCAGGAACATCAGCATGCCTGCCCGCTTGAGTCTGCAGCCACCCTGTTGGCTGGGTCGTACAAGCTGAATGCGTAATGGCTGCATCCCCATAGACGTACTCTCTGACTTGCTATCAGCACAAGATCAACAGTTTACTCATGTTTATGACACAACGATATCTGCAAGTGAGATTTTAAGTTCTTCCATCCTGCCATGCTAATTTTCCAGCATAGCGTGATGGGAGAATCTTGCATCCAGGCATGCGTGGGATTCGCACATGCGTTTTTGTCGTGCTTGCATCTCCCATGGCGCCATCTGATTCGCGCTGGAAATCAGCAGGAATACCAGGTAAGTACTTTACACCTTATTACAATGACCGAATTCTCCGGGCCTGCTCGCATCTCCCACACTGCCAATTTCACTTCAGCTGTGAGGTTCAGGCTAGCTCCCCACTTTTGGGGAATTAGCAGCCTGACTCCTCTGGAGTGAAGGAGGGGCAATTGGAATCCTCCAGGGGATCAGGCACTGGGAGGTGGTGTCCCTTGGGCATGAGCACTTTGGCAGTGCCAGCCTGTGCCCTCTGGCACTGCCCAAGGGGCAAAGTGCCCATGCCTCAGGGGCACTTTGACACTGCCACTGAGGGCAGGGCCTGGTGGGGGCAGTGCTTAAGGGGATGGGGGTCCAGCTGCCACTCTGCACGGGTGTTTGAGACTTCTTACTCTGCATGGAGATATTTGGGGGCAGGAGGGAGGCCAGAGAGCTTCAAGGGGTGGGGTGAATCTGTTTTGCATCAGGTTGGAGATCAGGGCAGACTGGGGAGGGGTGCCAGCTGGGGAGGGGGCTTTCTGTGGAGGGGTGCTGGGGGGGGGGATCACCACTGCTAGGAGGATGGTACTGGAGGTCAGGGCAGTCCAGGACAGGGGGCGGGGGGGATCCAGGCTGGCCCAGGAATGGTCCTGGAGCTGCAATCAGGCCATGGGGGGGTTTGGTGGGGGCAGCACTATGGGGGTCCTGGACTGGCTAGCAATCGAACTGACCAGCAAATGGGAAGGTTGACATTTCGGGGCTACTGCATATGTGCAGAGGCCCATTGATTTCAGCCTCTCCAGCGTGTACAGGCTCCACCCCCTGAAATCTAATGATCTTCACGGTGGTAGCCTCTGCATTGCACAGAGTGTGGGAGATTCTGGTGTAAATTTGCATGAAAGAAACCAATGTGATTTACTCCAATTTGTCCATGAATTCAACAGTTAGAACTTTTTTGGGAGAATTCCACCCAAAGTCTCATTGCTGACTGGAGTCTCTAGAGCCAAGCAGTTCAGAAGGCCATGGGAAAAGCAGAGGACAAAGGAAATGACCAAGCAGCAGAAAAGAGAGCTCGCTGGAAGGAAAGAAACATCAGTCAACCTCTGTGTCAACTGCAGAATGGAACGCCACTCACAAATCAGCCTCAACAGCTACAAGAAACAATCTTCAATCTAGAAGTCCTGGGAGCAGTCCATCGTTTCCCGAGCTATATTTTCAATACCAGAGAAGTTGCTTTGCAGCAATTAACAATTACCATATTGTTAAATGATACATGGACTGGAATGGGCAAGACATAACGTTGTGTGAAAAATTTAGTCCATATCTACAAAATCAGGACAGGAACTTCATGATGTTAAAGACACTTGAATGTGGAGACAACACCTTTTTCACACAATTTATGAAGAAACTCTACATCTAAACAGCAACTTCCAGCTTTTCATGTTGAACTGCCCGTCTGTGTCCTTTGGAATTTGCTGCCAATTTGTGCGTAAACAATGGTGAGCACTGTTAGCCTCACTATTATTTTCACTGTAAAATCCAGTGGACATTGTCCTTTTCTCAGTTTGATTTTATAGCTCTTTCTTTAAAATGTAGTCATTGTGCTTAGTTTAACAGCAAATTAAAACAAAACTCATTGTCACATTATCCTGATGTGGTAAAAGAAAGAAATAGAAACTTCAATTTATATTGTAATGTTTATTAGCACCTATCAGGTAGAGGTAGGTCAGCATATATTTTGCTAGGATGTATGGACATGATAACTGGTTCCAATTATTTTTGACAGTCTCTTTTTTGAAATTGTCTGCATGGCTACTTTTCATGCTCATCGAGCCCCATTAATTATTCTGCCAGCACAGTAACTGATAATCTCCGAAGAAACATTTTAAAAACATCAGTGAAATCATCAGATATTTTTAAAATTTGAATTTAAAATTAAAAGATGGATAGTCCTGAAGTGAACTATTCTCTAGATTTAAATGTTATGTATAAAATTTAATTGAATTCATTGAGTTGTCATCTCTGACATTATTTGTTTGAAGAGTTGTTACCACCACTTACTTGCAGCTCACCACCATTTCCTCAAAGGCCAGAATGGAAGCTGGCTTTGCCAGTGACACTCACATTCCAGGTACAAATATTAAAAGGATAAAACATGCTGTACTTCATTGTATTTTTACCACTGTGAAGTTGTTAATTCATTTCTTGTTCATTTAATAAATTTGCTTGCATTTTAAACTTTTAAATTGCATCTGCTATGATACTCTATAGTTCTGAAAGATTTTGAAATTAAATTTTATAGATGTCCAAGGCAGTCCCAAAAAGTTACCTGAAAACGAATTAGGAATCAAGGTCTGCTATTTTTTTCTTTACTGTGGCACTTTACCTGAATCCCAAATTAAAGATAAACCTGCTTGGATGAAAGTTGGGAGTCATCCATGAAATTGCATTAAGATGGGAAAGCCAAATTAATTCATGGTAAGAAGATTTTAAAACACTCAGAGAAATTCCTATTAATTATTATATGATTTGAGCTGGAGATATTAAGCAATTTAGACATTCGGATTGAAAAATGGTCTGGAAATGAGGGAACAGGAATCAGATTATCTGGTATTCAGAGAAAATTCAAACAGGAGAAGCCAGGAGAAAGAAATATAAATGGAACTAGAGTTGAGGTGCCTGGACTTCACTGACATCATTGCTAGAATTGAGGGACTATAATGGCTCACCAATGTTTTTTAATTCATTCATGGGACATGGGCTTTGCTGGCTGACCACTATTTACTGCCAATCCTAATTGCCTTTGAACTGAATGAAATGGCTAGCTATTTCAGAGGGCACTTGAGAGTGAACCACATTGCTGTGGCTCAGGGGTCACAAGTAGACCAGAACACGTAAAGATAGCAGATTTCCTTCTCTACAGGATAATTACTGAACCAGATGGGTTTTCCTGACAAGCGACAATAGTTTCATGGTCATCAGTAGACTCTTAATTCCAGATATTTAAATTCCACTATCTTCTGTGGTGGGATTCGAACCCAGGTCCCCAGAACATTAACTGAGATTCTGGATTAACAGTCTATATACAATACTGCTGGGCCATCACCTCCCTATAGATTGGACTTAGCAGTCGATATCTTTTTGAAATTATGCCTTTCTACTCAAGGAGCTCGGTAAACCACGTCAATACAAATATGTAAGAGTTAAACTCAACAATGATTGGTGAATCTCAACCAGAGCTGCGTTGTTTTGAGTCTGACTTTGGTCCTATAGTGAGTGATTTTTGACTGTGGAAGCAACAGAATGATATATTACTTTACAGTATGCTCACTGAGTTGTGAGAATTGACTGGACTTTTAAAAACTTGTGATTGAGCAAATGAAAAAAATACAATCCATATTTTTTCATTCCCCTAATTATCCCATAAAAAGGATTTAAAAGTTGGAAAAGTTCCTGAAACATTTGAAAATTGAGGAATTCAACTCTGAAGTGAAGGCAGTGAAAGGAGATTGAAATTGACAGACATTAGGAATTTGCTAAAATAAATTGGGAATAAACATGTGGAATCTTTTCTTGGTGCACTTTGTCAACATCTCCAGTCTGATTATGCTTGGTGTTACAATTGTTAGATTTGTATGAGTAACACATTTTGTGAATGTAGCTTTAAATTTAGGCTGAAGGAATGACCTGTTCTGAAGTCTGCAGGACAGTAAGCCAGTGGGTTAGTTTGAGATCAGATCGAAACATAGACGTTTTTGTGAGAGGATAGTGCATGGTATTTGTATTCAGAAACAATTGGGCTGAATTTAATGGCCCAATCATGGAGGGACTGGGGCTAGAAAATGTGGTGAGCCATTCGAAAGTCCATTGACTTTGGTGGAAGCAGAAAATTCCACTGGTGGAAAACTCCACTCAGTGGCAGCAGATTCTGTTTACAATGCGCAGACTTTGAGGGAGCGATCTTACCTCCTTGTCCCGCCAGTCAATGGGCAGTGTGAGCTGGTAAGATTGTGAGACAGTTGCAAATCCTGGCTTTCACGATCTTACTGACACCAGATATCGGGCAAGATCAACCTCGTGCCAAAGAAGGGCATGAAGGTGATCTCAATATTTAAGTTCTACGTAAACTAGAATTTAATTATTATTAGTGAGCCCAGGATAGCATCGTCTGGGGTCACATGCCTTAGCGGCTGCGCCGGTGATCGACTGAGCCAAACCAACGAGGCTGATCGACCAGGCTGGGGTTGGGAAATCAACTGGCCTGTGCAGGAAGTGGGGGACAATTGGCCATGGAAGTCAGCGATAGTGGGCGGGAGGCAATGATAGAACTCTGTTCTGTGTAACAGCACAGAACAGAGGGATCTGCGCATGATTGATTGTGTGCTCCGCTGTGAGCTCCCGGCTTTTGGGTGAGTTTAAGCCCCACCACCTTCCCCTGCTGGTGGGAAACAGATTTTGCTTCTTTTTTTTGCTCGGAATGTGATAAGATTGGATTTTTAAACGGCCAAAAATTTGATACGATTCACTCCCGTTTTCACGCCTGTTCGATGCTTAGAATGTTTTTGGTAAGATTGCCCCCCGAGTCTCCCAAAGTCTCAGAACAGTATTGTACGAATTAGGTTGTAAATAGTTGTGCTGTAAACTGTCCATTTACTTCGAAGAGGAAAGAGAGTTGGGATCAAAAATAGCTAGTCATCATTTCTACCTAGGTGCAAGCTTAATGTATTTCACATTGTTGGGGGGAAAAGGACAGAGGAAGGCATTTTTGAGATCAGGTTGCAGGTTTCCCTAAAAATCAATGAATATCACAGACAGACAGAATGAAAGTATATTGCTGTGGATACTGGAATCTGAAACCAAAAGAGAAAACGCTGGACAATCTCAGCAGATCTGACAACATCTGAAAGGAGAGAAAGAAGTTGATGTTGAGTCCAGATGACCCTCTGTCAAAGGTCATCTGGACTCAAACATCAGCTTTTATCTCTCCTTACAGACAGACAGAAGCTTGATGTGGTCAGCAGAGAATAGAGGCTGTTTGACTTTGAGTTGCCACAACTAGATTCAGGAAACAGACAGCCTCTAGCCAAAGATATACATCCTACATCCAGGAGAAGGTTCCAGGAGATTTGTCCTAGCATGGACATGGTGAAGAAGAATTAATAGAACAGACTTTGCTGCTACTGGTGGTTTTAAAGAACTCTCTGAAAATGGAGGGAGGCGCCCAGAGATGGTCAGTCAATGTTAGTACTCAGCAAAATGAAGATATGGGAACCTATTGGAAACAGAGAGCAACAGTGGACTGTTTGCTAAAATGACTGTTTGCTAAATTCCATGGTGTGCGCAGCAGGTGCTAAGTGTAACAGGGAAATGCTCCTCTCTATAATTTGAAGTATAGGTTGCCTTATTTATTCATTTGTGTTTTTTTAAAGTCATTTGTTACAGTAAAAATTTTAAGCTGTGAAATCTTGTTGTCTCATTCTTTCAGCTAGTAATTAGAAGCTCAAATCGTATAAAATATCATTAGTCTCTATGGAGATTGTTACATTGGCTCTTGATTCTTTTGGAAACGTTTTTCACACTGCCCATCTCTTTTGTTGAAGGTGTTAATCTTATGGGATAAATTTTATTACCCTTGTCTGACATTCTTGGGTAGAAACTACCTCAATGGGAGATTGGAGTGTTACTAGCCCATCAATGCTTGCTTTGTAGTCAGCTTTACTTTAACACACGGCTACTGCTGCACCTGCCTGATTCAACCAATAGGCCCTCTTTATATATAAATCAGGGCTTCAGACATGAAATGTATTGATACCAACGGCCAGTTTAATGCAGCGTAATAAGAATATGCTGCGACAGAAATAAAGTGGGCACTGGACCAACAAAGCCGATTTAATGGTGGTAAAATTGTCAGTCAAGACTAGGATTGGTACTCAGTTTCCTCATTGAGGGTCCAATGTTGTAATAAAATCATAGTATTGTGCTTATTCAAGCTGACTGTTAAAATTCCTTTATTTGAGGTAATTTATTACATCTCATTTATATATAATCAATCAGGTATAAAGTAAAAAGGTCTGGCAGCAATTGGTTGAAGCATGCACAGCATAAAATGGAAGAGCTTCACCATTGCAATAGATGGCCCACCAGCATACTCTGTTAACTGGCTACCAGAAAGTCAAAATTAACCTCCCTGCTTAATCTGCACATGGCTTCTAAAACCTCACCCAAGTAGCATTCTTCCTATATGGATCCATACAGCAAACATCAGTAGCTAATTATTAGCTAAACCTGATCCTGTTCTCAGCTGAGATTCCCGTACACATATCTAGTGGGAATCACTACACATAGTGACCAGGAGCCATAATTCTTAGCCCACTTTCCCATTCTAATGATTGTTTAATGGTCATCTGGCAAAACGCTCTCTAAGTGAAGCCAGACTGTAATATCTCATTAATATTGCCTCTCTGGGATCAGCGCTTCAGACATGAAATGTAATGATGCCAATGGCCAGTTTAATGCAGCGTAATAAGAATATGCAGTGACAGAAATAAAGTGGGCACTGGACCAACAAAGCCAATTTAATGGTGGTAAAATTGTCAGTCAAGACTAGAATCGGTTCTCGGTTTCCTCATTGAGGATCCAGTGTTGTAATAAAATCATAGTATTGTGCTTATTCGAGCTGACTTAAAATTCCTTTATTTGAGGTAATTTATTACATCTCAGAGGAATTTTAAAACTGAAATAAAATGGGCATAAATTTACTGTTAAAATTCAAAGCATGTAGATAATTTGATTATATTTGTACACAATGAAAGCCATTTTTGCAAACATCTCTTATCTGAACTGACAGGTTATTGAAGCTGGCTGCACTCCAATTATTCCCTGTGTAATTGATTATTTCATTACACTATATTTAAGTAGCTGTACTGCATATGCTTTCATATAGTCTGCAGTAGAAATAGTATGTAATTCATTATGCAAATTATTCCCTGATCAAAAATGTCTGAATAAATGGTGCTCCACTGTTCTGGCTTTGATGACTTTAATATTTATTGAATATGTCTGTGAAGGAGAAATAGAATTAAAAATATATAGTAATAACCTCAATTAGTCTTGTAAAGAAACTCACTGTTCTTACCTCTGCAATTTAGATTTGCACCCAGCCCAAACTAATTAACACACATACAAACATATAAATCAGGAGCAAGAGTCGGCCATTTGAATCCCCTCCCCCCCACCTAGTCTGCTCCACCTTTCAACAAGATTATGGCTGATCTGATTGTGACATGAACTGCACATTCCCACCAAACCTGATAACCTTTGACTCCATTGTTAATCAAGAATCTATCTTAAAAATAGTCATTGACTTCTCTCCACTTCTCTCTGCAGACGAGAGTACCAAAGATCCGCAACCCTCAGAGAAAAGAAAATCCTCTCATCTCTACCTTAAATGGGAGCTTCCTTCTTTTTAAACTGTGTCCCCTAACGCTAGTCTTTCCCACATTGGAAAACACCCTTTCAGCAGCCACGCTGCCTAGTCCCCTCAGGGAATGAAATGCTATAATAAGACCATCTCTTGTTCTTCTAAGTGACGCATTGGTATAATGGTTAGCATTGCCACCTCACAGGTCCAGGAACCTGGGTTCAATTCCTGGCTTGGGTGACTGATCTGTGGAGTTTGCATGTTGTCCCATGTGAATTTCCTCCAGGTGCTCCGGTTTCCTTCCACACTCCAAACACGTGTGGGTTAGGTGCATTGGCTATGCTAAATTGCCCTTTAGTGTCACAGGATGTGTAGTTTAGAGGGATTAGTGGGGTAAATATGCAGGATTATAGGGATTGGCCCTGGGTGGGGTTGTTGTTGGTACAGGCTCAATGGGCTGAATGGCCTTATTCTGCATTGTAGGGATTCTGATTCTTCCAAAAGCATATGGATACAGTCCCAACTTCTCCAACTTTTCCCCATTAAAATAACCGCCCATCCCAGATATCAGTCAAGTGAACTTTCTCTGGACTGCTTCTGACACATTTATATCCTTTCTTAAAGACCAAAATTGTACACAGGACTCCAGAGGTGGTCTCACCATTGCCCTATAAAACTGCAGCAAACATCCCTATATTTCTCTTGCAATGAAAGATAACATTCCACTTACCTTCCTAATCACTTGCTGTATCTGCATACTAATGTTTTATGATTCATGTACCAGGACACACAAACCCTTTTATACCTCAGAGTTCGATAATCTCTTTCCATTTAAATAATATGCTGCTTTTCCATTCTTCCTGCCAAAATGAACAATTCCACATTTTCACTTATACTCCAGCTACCAAAATTTTGCTCACTATCTTAACTTACCTCTTTTCATTCTTTGATTTCTGGAATTTTCTATTATTTTACTTCTGGGACTTGTTTTCTGCCCCTCTGTATTGTCCCACCTGTACTAGCAACTACTGGGGAAAACTTGTTGCTCCTTAGGTCACCTGGTTACAATTGAACTCAAATGCTTCTGCTTTTCAGTGTGAGCCTCTGGTTGCTAAGCAACAGCATTTTTTTTAAAACCTGTAATTGCTTTTGCATCAGAAACCTTCAATTATAAAGCAGACAAAATTTAAAGTGGAAAAAAAGCATAGAATTGCAGGCACTTTTGTTTAACACAAAGTAAACTAAAATTTTAACGTTGTTAGCATGCAAATACAGAAACACAAATTAAGCTTGAATTTAAATTTATACCTTATTCCTAAAATCCACAATATAAGTATTCATTACTTAAACTATCACTCTTTCCTATCAACCTCACTGCAAATTCCTTACTTTCTCTTCACAAAACCTTGCTATCTATCTTTCTAACATCAACATATTCAGCAACCATATATTCAGTCTCTTCATCCAAGTCATTGATACAAATTGTAGGTAGTTGAGGCCCCAACACTGATCCCACTTTGTCACATCTTGCCAGCAAGAAAAGGCATCATTTGTGGCTACTACATTTTCTTATTAGCTACCCAATCCTCTAAATTACTAATATATTACCACCTGCACCATAAACATTTAATTTGCATACTAACTTTTAATGTGGCACCTTGAAAACTGTCTTTTGGAAATAAAGTACAGGAGATTCACACATTCTCCATTTTCCACATTGCTTGTTACTTCTTCAAAGAAACCAATAAACTAATCAAACGTTATTTTCCTTTTACAGATCCATGTTGACTCTGTCTAATTGTATTGAGAACTTTGAAGTACCCTGCTACAACCAACTTAATAATCGATTCCAGCATTTTCCCTATAACAGATGTTGGCGTTGATTTTCCTGGCCCGCTGCACTACTGGAGTAGCACAATGGACCAGGAGACATCAGTGGGAGGCCTGTAGCAGGACTCGCGACTGGCGAGTCAATTATCAATTCTGATCATTTTCTTGGCAAGGCTGATTGTAATTGTGTTAAGTTCCTGCCTTCCTTTCATCTCCTAATTCTTTTCGCCTCCTGATTATTTCTGGGATGTTACTATCCTCCTTTACAGTGCAGACACAAAATATCTGTTCAATTCATCTGCTATTTTCTTATTTTCCATTAATAAATTCCCAGAGGACCCAAAGGTTCTATAGAAGACTAACACTCATTACTTTTCCTTTTCAAATATCCATAGAAACTCACTCTGCTTTGATTTTTTTTTGCTTTTTTTGTGATTATTTTTGTGAATTATTTTTGTGAATCTCTTCTGTCATGCTGTCCAATGCCTATTGTTCCTAAGCATGGTGACAGAACTGGACGCAGTACTGCAGATGAAGCCTAATTAATGTCTTGTGTAAGTTCAACATGACCTCTTAATTCTTGTACTCAATGCCCCTATTAAGAAAGCATTAGATACAATATGCTTTAATAACTACTCCCCTGTCCTGCTATATTCAATGTGCTGTGTACATACACATCAAGATCCCTGATCCTGCACTTCCTTTAGAGTTTATTATTGCTACCAAACTGAATGACATCACATTTCTCCCCATTGATCTTCATCTGCCGGCTGTCTGCCCAATCCAGCAACATGTCCAACTCCTTTTGAAGTTCGAGACTATCCGTACCACAATCTTCGTGTCATCTGCAAACTTTGAAATCGTGCCCTGGTGCCACAGTCTATGTCATTGTCATATATCATGAAGCGCAAGGGTCCCAACACTGACCTCTGGGGAACTCCACGACAAACCTCGGTTTTCTGCCATTCAGCCAACCTTCTCTGTTAATTCTTCAAAAATCTCCATGCTGGTTAGTTAAACATGGTTTTCCCTGAATGAATCCATGCTGGCTTTTCTTAATTATCCTGCACTAAGTGGCTACTGATTTTGTCCCAAACTATCGTTTCCAGAAGTTTCTGTCCCACTGAACTCAAATTGACTGATCTGTAGTTGCCAGCTGTATCCTAATACTCTTTTTGGACAAGTGGGTAACATTCACAATTCTCCAGTCTTCTGTGTTGAAGGAAGACTGAAAAATTATCATGAGTGTCTCTGCAATTTTCACTATCCCTTCCCTCAGTACCCTTGGATGCAACTCATCAGGTCCTGGGATCTCATCTATTTCAAGTAAAGATGACAGGTGGAATTCTCTGTTTTTGAGACATGTGGTGGCCGGGGGCTCTGGTGGCGCCTTTCCTGCTGGCCAGAATGGCAGGATCCCATTCCAGGTTCTGCACTTGGAACATTCAATTACATTAAATATTTCCTCTCCTATCTCTGGAAAAATTGGTAGAAGCATGCACAACTCTACTAAGTGTTTGAGGTTACCTTTAATGGTGTGGTGACATTTAACCAGATTCAAAAACTTTCTAGTCTTATCTAATCATAACTTGCCTGTTCAAATATTACATTGATTACATTAATTATGCACAAGCAAACTCCCTCTGAATTTTATAACTGTTTGGAAGCTGATTTGTCCACCCACCATCAGCTGGTCGGTTTGAATGTCCCATGCCCAAGTCCAGCACAGTCATATCACTCTCTCTAACCCATCGGTCTTCACCAGATCATACAGGATACCAGAAATCCAGAGGAAAAAGGTTAGCAGCCTCAAGAACAAACTTGTTCCGCAATTCTGAATTGCAATTATCAGGGAAATCCAAGAAACTGGAATATATTCTGTGGGTTACATTCTGGGGATATATTTTAAATTGTGGGGATATGTGAGTAAGATAATTAAGGCAGGAACAGAATGACTGTGTGAATGGAAGGAATGCATTTGAGATGTTAATGAGCTGAGCAACACAGCAAACAGATATTTACCCATGGCAATTTAGTAACAATGGATACAAAGCATGAACAGGTAGTTAACAATTCACAGGAAGAGATGCAAGTTGTGAAGAAAATATGTCATTGGGAAAGTAATTAGAGTGAGTTTACTTTGCTTTAAAGCTCTAAAAGTTAAAGTAGAGAGATGAAGGTAAGTAAGTCTGGGAGGGGGTAGTTCTAACAAGTTAAGTCAGATAACGGAGAGATCAAAGGGGAAAAAGTATGTGGGGACACTGAAACATCTGCAAGAGAAATGTTTTTAGATCTCAGCCAACAACAGGAATGACTGTTTACCTCCAAGAAAGCAGTATGTGTGAAGGAAACCTAATATGAAAAGAAAGCTGCTGGATTACCTTCAAGGCAACAAGAGACGTAAAAGCCATGTGTGGTAACAGTTGCTAGATTTTTATAGATCTTAAATTCTGTAGGTGGAACAGAATGGGGAGAGTTAACTCTGAAGGTAGTTAAGATTGTTTGGAACTGTGTCAAGCATTGTCTTATTTCCATTTTACTTTATTGTTTTTCTTCTATTTTGTGATAAAGGTTTACTTTACTCAAGTCATCACAATGAGTCATCACTGGTACCATTCCCTGAATTCCAAACATCTCCTCATACTTGGGATATTGAGGCCCTGGTTAAGAAGAAGAAAGGGGCACAAGACATGCATAGGCAGCTGGGATCAAGTGAATCCCTTGAAGAGTAAAGGGGGTGTGGAGTAGAGTTAAGAGAGAAATCAGGAGGGCAAAAAAGGGACACGAGATTGGCAGATAAAGCAAAGGAGAATTCAAAGAGCTTCTACAAATACATAAAGGGCAAAAGAGTAACAAGGAAGAGAGTAAGGATCAACAAGGTCATCTATGTGCGGATCCAAAAGAGATGGGTGAGATCCTAAATGAATATTTCTCATCAGCATTTACTGTTGAGAAAAGTATGGATGTTAGGGAACTTGGGGAAATAAATAGTGATGTCTTGAGGAGTGTACATATTACAGAGAAGGAGGCGCTGGACGTCTTAAAGCACATCAGGATAGCTAAGTCCCCTGAGGAAGTGTATTCCAGGACATTGTGGGAGGCTAGGGAGGAAATTGAGGGTCTACTAGCCGAGATATTTGAAGCTTCGATAGTCATGGGTAAGGTGCCTGAAGATTGGAGAGTGGCAAATGTTGTGCCCTTTTTTTAAAAAGGGCTACAGGAAAAAGCCTGGGAACTACAGACCAGTGAGTCTCATATCTGTGATGGGTAAATTGTTGGGAGGTATTTTGAGAGACAGGATCTACAGGCAATTTGAAATGCAAGGACTGATTAGGAACAGTCAGCTTTGTGAGTGGAAAATCATCTCTCACAAATTTGATTGAGTTTTTTGAAGGGGTAACCAAGAAGGTAGATAAGGGCAGTGCAGTTGATGTTGCCCACATGGACTTTAGCAAGGCCTTTGACAAGGTACCACATGGTAGGTTGTTGCATAAGGTTAAATCTCATAGGATTTAGGGTGAGGTATCTAAGTGGATACAAAATTGGCTTTTTGACAGGAGCCAGAGGGTGGTTGTAGAGAGTTGTTTTCCAAACTGGAGCCTGTGACCAGCAGTGTGTCTCAGGGATCAGTGTTGGGTCCACTGTTATTTGTCATTTATATTAATGATTTAGATGATCATATAGGAGGCATAGTTAGTAAGTTTGCAGATGACACTAAGATTGGTGGCATAGTGGACAATGAAGAAAGTTATCTCCAATTGCAACAGGATCTTGCTCAATTGGGCCAGTGGGCTGATGAATGGCAGATGGAGTTTAATTTAGATAAATGCGAGGTGACGCATTTTAGTAGATTGAACCACAGCAGGACTGACTCAGTTAAAGGTAGGGCATTGGGGAGAGTTACAGAACAAAGAGATCTAGGGATACATGTTCATAGCTCCTTGAAAGTGGAGTCACAGGTGGACAGAATGGTGAAGAAGGCATTCAGCATGCTTAGTTTCATCGGTCAGAACATTGAATACAGGAATGGGAATGTCTTGTTGAAGTTGTACAAGACATTGGTAAGGCCACACTTGGAATACTGTGTGCAATTCTGGTCACCCTATTATAGAAAGGATATTATTAAACTAGAAAGAGTGCAGAAAAGATTTACTAGGATGCTACCGCGACTTGATGGATTGAGTTACAAGGACAGGCTGGATAGACTGGGACTTTTTCTCTGGAGGGTAGGAGGCTGAGGGGTGATCTTACAAAGGTCTATGAAATAACGAAGGGCACAGGTCAGCTAGATAGTCAAGATCTTTTCCAAAAGGTAGGGAAGTCTAAAACTAGAGGGCTAGGTTTAAGATGAGAGGGGAGAGATACAAAAATGTCCAGAGGGGCAATTTTTACACACAGAGGGTGGTGAGTGTCTGGAACAAGATGCCAGAGGTAGTAGTAGAGGCAGGTACAATTTTGCATTTTAGAAAGCATTTAGATAGTTAAATGAGTACGATGGGTATAGAGGGATATGGCCAAATGCGGGCAATTGGGATTAGTTTATGGGTTTTGAGAAAAAGGGTGGAATGGACAAGTTGGGCCAAAGGACCTGTTTCCATGTTGTAAACCTCAATAACTCTATGGCTCTATACAAATTGCAAATACACTTGAGGATAGTTGTTTCAAGTTTTCCTTATTTATCATCAGCCGTGCCCTTAACAATTCAACACCCCCCCTTTCCCTCCCCCACCAAGACCATCATCTGTGAGGCACCTTTGCCCACTTGACCTCCAACCCCGCATCTGGAGTCTTTGTGGTTCCTCTTTGTATAAACAATGTGGTATCCCTGTGACCCCCTTGTTTGTGGACTTCTCATGCATCCTTGTTGGGGTCCAGCTTCCCACTCTTCAGTCTTCCCTCTGCCTTCCATTGTTTATCTCCTTCACCCACCTCCTTGCCTCCCTACCTGCCATTATGAGTCTTTGCCCTTCCCTCACTCCTTGCTCAGCCCTCCTTTCACATTTCTCCCCTTGTCTTTGTCAAGCCATGTCCCCCCCAACCCTCCCGCCCTGGTCTCATCTTGCATCCCACCCCTGGTCAAACTTTGGACCTTTGTTAGCGTGGCTGCAAGGGTCCCCCCTCACGGTACTGTCCAGATAGACACTGATGTGTGGCAACCG
This sequence comes from Carcharhinus amblyrhynchos, assembly GCF_965287045.1. Taxonomy (NCBI): domain Eukaryota; kingdom Metazoa; phylum Chordata; class Chondrichthyes; order Carcharhiniformes; family Carcharhinidae; genus Carcharhinus; species Carcharhinus amblyrhynchos. Next base: position 43,400,146 of record NC_137328.1, on the reverse strand, counting down.
TGAAAAGGAGATCCCTGTATTCCCCAATCCCTGACAAATACTGAACTGAGACGGTGACATAGGAGGGTCCATGGGTCCAGCAGCTGCCTATGAAGACCAGCCCCCAATATGGAGATGGAGGTAGAAGCCAATCTGGCCTAGCAGAGTGGCATACAGTGCATCAGGAGCAATGCGGCACTATAGCAGAAAGACTTTGTTGCACTCACCTTGATGCCTCTTGCCAATTAAGGACCATCTGGAGTACATACTCCTTATCCATCGGGTTTGCTTCTGAAGTGGTTTCCTGTTGGCGTGATCCAAGATTGGAAAGATTGATGGGGTTCCGGCGGGCAGCTGTTTTCATCAACATTCATGAGATGCAACTGAATGCAAATGGTGCTCGCGCCACTAGCCAGTAGTAAGACCAACCCACTATTAACCTGCCGTTGGGAGAATTGCAATATGTTTTTACGGCAGCAGGTTTCAGGCTTTATATCTCCTGCTAGATTTTCTGCTTCTGCCCGCCAAACCCACTCAGCTGGAATGGGAGAATTCTGCCCAGTGATTTTAACACCTTCTCCTTTTCAATTGTAAATCATATGAATGTACCAGTTATCTCCTCTCTTACCTTGGCCTGGGTAACATCTCCTTCCTTTGTAAAGACATATGCGAGGGACTTGTTTAGTACCTCCGCTATTTCTCCTGCTTCCACGTGCAAGTCCCTTTTCTAGCCCTAATTGTCCCTATTCTTTCTTTGATTGTCCTTTTATTATTTATATGCTTACAGAAGGCCTTGAGATCCTCTTTTATGTTAACTGCCAGTCTCTTTTCATGTTTTTGTTATTAGTTTTTCACTTCCTCTCCAGTTCTTCTATATTCAGCCTGATTCCCATTTTATTTTCTACCTGACATCTATTGTATACACACTTCTTCATTTTCATTATCATCTCTATCTCTCTCGCCGTTTATGATGTTCACTGTCCAACCTGTCCCCATTAGGCAAATAAACCTGAACATTGCCGACAATACCTTTTCTTTGACGGTGATCCATTGTTCAGCAGCCATCTTTTTTGCCAGCATTTGATGCTAACTCACTCGACTCATTTGCATTCTTATCCCATCGAAGTTGACTTTCCTCCATGTTTCTTGTCTTGTTCCGTGGCCAACTTAAACCTTATGATAAAATGGTCACTTCCTTTAATGGTCTCCTACTGATATATGATCCACTTGGGCCAAATCATTCCCCAGAACTAGAGCTAACAGTGCCTGCCTTCTCATTGGTCCAGAAACATACCACGCAGGAAATGATCTTGAACACATTCCTCGGAACTCTTGCCCCTCTCGTCCCTTTGCACTATTCTTAACCCAGTCTTTATCTGGATAATTGAAGCCCCCATTATAATTACTTCATAATTTTTGCAACTTTGTAATTTCTTTGCAAATTTATTCCTCTACATTACTTCCACTTCTTGAACAGTTCTCCCCTGCCCTAGAATTGATCCCAAAGCCTCAGAAATCTCAACATCTCCCTACTATTCCATTTCTCCTACCACATGTTGAACTGCTGAAGCTTCCTATTCTTACATTCACTACTGGGTGGTGCTGGGAGTAATCCAGCGTTGACTGCTCTTCAGGTCTTGCTTCTTAATTCCTTTTCTCTCCCTAAAATCTGCTTTCAGGACTTTATCCCTTTTCCTATCTATCTCACTGGTCCCAAAGTAGACCATGATCTCTGCCTGTTCACTCTCCCATATAAGAATGTTCTGCAGTTGTTGTGTGACACTCTTAACTGTGGCACCAGGGAAGCAACATACTATCCTGGAATCATGTCTACTCCCCTGACTATGGAATCCCATAATGCTATAGCAGTTCCTCTCCTCCTCCCTGTTCTGGTGCGGCTGTGTCACCCGTGGTGCCACAGACCTTGTTCTTGCTACAGTCCTCTGAGGAACCCCTCGCTCGCTAGTGTCCAAAATAGGAAATGCTTAGAGAGCCTCTTGCACTTCCTGTCAGTTTAACTTAAATATTCTGGTGGTCACGCATTCCCTCTGCCTCCTTAGCTGAGGTGTAACTATCTCTCTAATGTGCTATCCACACAATCTTTCTCCTTGTGGATGCAGCACAGTGACTCCAGCCACTGCTTGATCTTGTAACCCAGAGCTCAAGTTTCTGCAGCTGGTGACACTTCTTGCAAATGTAGTAACTGAGGGCACTTTGTGCATATACAACTTCCCACATCCCACAGGATGCGTATTCCCGTGCACTGACATATCTTAAACCTTATATAAAATGTTTACTAAAGTAGGGTATAATATAATAATCCACTTACCAATTGCCTCTGTCTGTGTCGAGTCTGGAAAGGCCTATAATGAGCAACCAATTTACAGGAGCCCTGAGATTTTAGATTTTATCCAGTCTTTCTCTCTCTCTCTGCTAATTTTTGGACTCTCTTTTTCTCCAAAGTCCCATTACATTATGAGTTCCCCACAAAGCAAAATAAAACTCAGATACTAGAGGCTGAGAAAAGGTGGAAAATGAACTGAGCACCTCTTGCCCCCCACCCCCTTCACCAAACTCTCTCACTCATCAAACTCCAACTTAACCACTCTATTGCAGTTCAAAGCATCGCTCTATCAGCACACAAGGTTGCACTGAAGGTGACTGTCGCAACATGTATACTGACCTATCCCTTAACCAAAGTTCCCAGTTCATTTTAGCTGAGGTGAATGAGATGAAAATCTTTTAGTATACCTGTAAGAATCCTAGATGAGATTTGTTTGGGCTGTTTTAACCTAAGTTAATGAGATAGAGAATCCGGTGAACTGATGCAGCAACAATAATCTCTCCCTCAATGTCAACAAAATGAAGGAGACTGTCATTGACTTCAAGAAGCGCAAAGGAGAACATGTCCCTGTCTGCATCAATGGGGATGAAGTTGAAACGGTCGAGAGCTTCAAGTTTTTACGTGTCCAGATCCCCATCAATCTGTCCTGGTCCCCCCATGCGGACACTATAGTTAAGAAGGCCCACCAACACTTCTACTTTCTCAGAAAACTAAGGAAATTTGGCATGCCAGCTACGACTCTGACCAACTTATACAGAAGCACTATAGAAAGCATTCTTTCTGGTTGTATCACAGCTTGATATGGCTCACGCTCTGCCCAAGACCGCAAGGAACTACAAAAGGTCGTGAATGTAGCCCAATCCATGACACAAACCAGCCTCCTATCCACTGACTGTGTCTACACTTCCCACTGCCTCGGCAAATCAGCCAGCACAATTAAGGACCCCACGCACCCCGGACATTCTCTCTTCCACCTTCTTCCATTGGGAAAAAGACAGAAAAGTGAGGTCACGTACCAACCAACTCAAGAACAGCTTCTTCCCTGCTGCTGTCAGGCTTTTGAATGGACCTACATTGCATTAAGTTGATTTTTCTCTACACCCGAGCTATGACTGTAACACTGCATTCTGCACTCTCACATTTTCTTCTCTATGAACGGTATGCTTTGTCTCTATAGTGCACAAAAAAATACTTTTCACTGTATGTTAATACATGTGACAATAATAAATCAAATCAAGTCAAAGTTTGAGCAGATTAAAATAAATAATATATAATTGCCCATTATTTGCAACCAGTTGCCAACCTTTGAGAAATCATCATTATTGTTTGTGTGAGAACGGCAGCATTTCATTGATGCTCTACTAAGACTGCTTCTGAGGATATGTTCAAACTGTTTTGCTAGGACAAGTTAAAGGTCATTTTCTCCACACTTAATAAACGTTACAGTTTAAGTTTAAAATTTATTTAATAGTGTCACATATAGGCTTACACGAACACTGCAATAAAGTTACTATGAAAATTCCCTAGTTGCCAAACCCCAGCACCTGTTCGGGTACACTGAGGAAGAATTTAGCATGGCCAATGCACCTAACCTGCATGTCTTTCAGACTGTGGGAGGAAACTGGAGCACCCGGAGGAAACCTACTCAGACACGAGGAGAACATGTGGACTCTGCATAGACAATGATGCAAGCCAGGAATCGAACCCAGATCCCTGGCACTGTGAGGCAGCAGTGCTAACTACTGTGCCACTGTGTCACCCCTAAAAACAATGACACCCAACATGGGGCTCGAATAAACGACCCTGAGATTAAGATTCTCATGCTTGAGCAGCTGAGATGGCTGGGCTGCTGTAACTGGGAAGAGATTGACACTGAGACCATTGGAAGGATATTGCATCATATCAGGAGCATAATGCACAAGGGAAAATAAATATAAACATTGAACATAGTTTGGTTAATAAGAATTATTTCCATATTTAGAAACTAAACTCTCAACCATGCTATGGAAAATACATAATTAGCACAAATATTTCTATGGAAACACATACAGTCCTTACTTTTGTCTATGGTTTCTTAATGGGCTCCTGGTTAGTTCATTACACTCCGTGATTTAGAGAACAAAATGTACCAACTTTAACCACCTTAATTAGAAAGTGATAGTTATGTCAATCGGCCTTGAAAAATTGAGAAGCATTTCTGAATTTGTTCAGGGGTTGTTAATACTGACAAGTTTAATTTTACATGTGTGACAGGTCTCATTCTAAAGTAAATTGTTTCAGTCTCAGCGATGGCAAAGACTATCTTCAGGCACACACATTTCAAATAGATGATTAAACCGTCAACTTTAATCTTAATTGCTTTTTGGATCCTAAATTTATTTAGATTTATTCAGATTTTGAAGGTTTCTGTCATGTTTAAAGCCCAAGCGTCCGATAACAGGCTCCTCCTTTAAACATGGTGCAAAAAACCGATGTGATTTGAAACAAGATTGTTTGTAAACTATTAGCACTGACAAATGCATTGTCATAATGTTGAATACACGAGGAGACTATTTATCCCGTAAGTCTTGTCTCAACGAAACACCCAGAGAGTGTGACATGGGGCTAGCATGCATTCATTGCGATGCCAGCTTTAGCATCAATAACAACCAACACAACAGATTAACTCTCTTCACTGGCATACAAATGGTGGCTACACTTAGACATTAGAATCAGCTAATGGTCCACTCTATGTTGACATTAAATTGAGTTAAAATTAAGCTTACAAGTATTCGAACATAAGATTGCAGCAAACCACAGGTGTAAAGAAATTACTCTCGAGAAGTAATTTGCAACAAATGCAACAAGACTGTCTCCGAGAACTGGTCTCCTATAATGTGGTCTGAAGTGGATCACTGACTTGTCTCTCAAATGGTTGGTTGGAAATTGGATATCCCATTTTGTACCTGGCAACACTCTCAAACTGTGTGCTACACTGCCATCACTTGCCCAGCAGTACTCTCTGACACTCAAGACTCAAGTCTACTATCCAAATACTTTACCTCAGTCTCTCACAGCTTTCTATGCTACCAGCCTCACACACATTTCTCGCTGTCTCCCAATATCTCCAGTTATTCAGCAATAGCAGGCGGATCACTTAATCACAGTGGTATACAACCATTGACATTCTGCCCTCTCTCCTGTAGGACGGCCTGATAAAGAATGGAAGGAAGCAGAACCATTGAGGGGGCAAGAAAACTTGCATCTCTTTCTCCTAATGGAGGAGATGGTTGTCTCTATCATGGAAACAGCTGCCCTGGGACTTGTGACATCCACTGGAAGCATTGAAAATGATGGCATGTTCCTGTTTTATGTCCCTTCTCAACTCCCACCTCAACCTCACTCATGATGAGCAAGCTCTTGATGATGTGACCTCTTCCTCTACACCCACCGCTCTTTTCTCAAACCAACACCCCTCTTCTGAATTCCTACTTTCAGATACCTAATGGAATGTTATCCTTCATTATGAAAGGAATTGAACATTACAGTAAGGATGCTATGCTTCATTTATGCAGGAAAATACATTTACAATACTGTGTGCAGTTTTGCTCTCCTTAGTTAAGGACGAAAGTGTGTTGAAGCTGGTTCACTGGTGACTTATTAGACTTGATACCTGGAATAAGCAGGTTGTCTTCTGAAGATAGGTTGGACAGACTGGGCTTGTTTCCACTGGAGTTTAGAAGAGTGAAGTGTGACTTGATTGAAGTAAGAAAGATCCTGAATGGTCTTGACAAGGTGGATGTGGAAAGGATGTTTCCTTTTGTAGGTGAGTCCAGAACTAGGTGGGGGGCACTGTTTTAAACTTAGAGATTGCCCTTATAGGACAGAGAAAAGGAGAAACTATTTTTCTCAGAGGGATATGTGGCTTTGGAAGACTCTACCTTGGAAGGTGTTGGTAGTGGGGCAATAAAATATTTTTAAGGCAGCGCTAGATAGATTCTTGTTAGGCAGGGGAATCAAAGGTTATTGGAATAGGTGGGGATGCAGAACTCAAAATACATACAGATCAGCCATGTTCTTATTGAATGGTGGAAAAGGCCTGAAGGTTTGAATGGCCTATACCTGTTCCTATTTCATACGTTCATATGTTAATTGCTACCTGCCCAGACACAATAGCCCCAAAATTTTATGTAAACAACACATCATTAATGAAGAATCCCCCATCACTTGGTCTGACATTAACAGCCACCAGTTCAAATACCGATGATGTACATACTTTGGGGGCTACTATCAGTTTGGGATCAGCACATGGTAATACAAGAGGGGCCTGTAACCAAGCAAGGTAAAAGATGGTTTATTTGTAAGCTTACTGAAAGACAGGGTTTCAGATGCGTTACACTGCAGAGGGTTCAGAGAAGGGGTTCAATGGCACAACATGCGTGAAACCAGTGAGGAGTATGCACACTGTGTTCGCTGGGTACATCGACTGTCAACCTCTTGCCACTGTCAAGGCCCCAGCTTGGCAGAGGTGCAGAATTTTCCCTCTCCTCAGCCTCTGTGCCATTTCCCTATCATGTTGCCGGCACACAGGCATAACCATACCATTCCTAGTCTTGTTGTGTGGACAGCTCACCAACTCCTCTGGCCACCCCAGTGAGGATTAAACAAAACTCTCTGGAAAATCCAGGAACTCACTAAATATCTCCCAAAGCACTTCAGAGTAATTCCAGGCACTCAGCAATTTTTTAAAAGTTCCTGTACCTGAGAGTTGGGTGCAGGAAGACACTCCCTGCACGTTGGCGGACTAAACTTGGAATCCTGCTGATGCATCAGTTGGTTTGGCTGTATAACATCAAGTCAGCATCCTTTCAAGGTTTTCTCATGCATATAGGGGTTGCACCTCTTTGTGGTATCCATATCTAACATCAGGATCGGCTACGCAACACAAGAATCGGCTAACTGTGTGGGGAAGAGAGAGAGAGCAATTTATGGCCCCCTAAAAGTACTGCTGTAATTGGTGCTATGTGAGGCAACTTTTCAGGCCACATATCTGTTTTTGTTAGCTCTGCCACTGAAGATTGTCTATGGTCAGGATTTTTAGGATGGTAGTTTCCCTTCCTGCCATTCGAGGAGTTTGCAGAGAACACATCCCCACTGTTATTGCTAGACCTGCAGCCATTTAATGCTCCATAAAGCCTTAACTGTAGGAGGACATGTAGAGGCCAGTTCTTTGGTAGAGGGGAGGGGAGCGGAGGGAGGTGTGGTGTGGTGCTGCCAATATTAAAAGGAGGCTGCTGATGGAGCCAACCACCCCCTCCCCACCCCTCCCAACCTCCTGCCCAAGGCACGAACAGGATCAAATTTCCACTCAGCCCCTTCAACCAACCTGAAAATTGAGGCATGGCAGGGATGGCCCTTAAGTTGTCAATAATTGACCACTTAATGGCCTTGTTGGGGCAAGGGTGGATGAGCTGGTCAAGGCCTCACCAATCCCAATGTAAAATTGTGAAGAGGTTGGGGAAACACCCCCTGCCTACCAAACTGCTGGTGGGGGAATGGAAAATTCTGCCCCACCTGTCTGCAAACCAACACCGGGATTCTCTGGCCCAAGCACGTTATTTTTCTCAGCGGGGTAAGTGGTGAGCCATTGTTTGTTGTGGGATCTTCTGGTCCTGTCTCTGTCAATGGGATTTGCTGTTGATTCCACTCCATTGGTCTTGATGAGATGGCATCTCTTAATAAAGTGATTTCTCTTTTCAACTTTGTAATCATAGAGCATCAACCACGTAGGAAGAAAACTCAAGGAAGAGATGTATAATTTTAATAACATTAACACACAGTGGAGGAGATATGTGCTTTACTGAGTGCCCTCTCTACTTCTTTCAATGTGTGGCTGAAACTAACTTGCTTTGATGCAAAATTGGAAATTGAACAAACACTTTTAAGTATCATTAGGCTTTGGATGTAATTTTACCATCCTGTCCGCCATGGGAATCAGACTTGCAAGGGACAGAACATGGGATGGTCCATCAGGATTTTATGGTTTTGGGGAGAGAGAGGCCATAAAATCCCACCCTCTATGTCAGTTTGCAACAACAGAAAATCAGCGCCGGAATAGGAAGAAAAATGATATTGAAAAAATTCTCAATTTTATAAAGATTGTGAACATTAAATGGCTTCTTGATGATCATGAGATAGCAGTCTAGCATCAGAGCTCCGACAAACAACGTAATGTGGAGTGACTGGCATTGGACTGGGGTAGGCACAGTAAGTAATCTCACAACACCAGTATCACCTGATGAAGGGGCAGTGCTCTGAAAGCTCACGCTACCAAATAAACCTGTTGGACTTTCACCTGGTGTTGTGAGACTACTTACTGTACAAACAACATATGCTGCTCCACATTTGAGTTTGTGGTTTAAGGCATAATCTTGACCTTAATTTGAATTATCATCTTACATTTCGCAGATGGGTATCCATTAGCCTCCAATGAATTTTGGTCAGACAATGTACTGCACCTGGTATCTTGAATTTATTCTGAATATATTTTATATATGGTGAAGTCACTGAACTAACCACACCACTATGTCTGTATCTGCTCAGAAGTATTATACTTGCATTCTTGCTTTGTTACAAAATCAGGTGTGAAGAGAAATGAGCAGGTTTTATTTGGCTAATTGATTATAACTCATGTATAGATTCTAAATCAAACATTGCAAGCCAGCCCTTCATATATTCCAAGATTTCACAATGGTTTTGGTGATCACTTTGGTTTTGTTCTTGACTTTGTATTTCATTGAAATTCAATTATCCTAATTTTTACTGCTTGACATTCCTGGATACGTTTTTCCCCTTCCGCGATTAATTATTTCAACTAGCGTGACTCAGTGAAGCAGCTAACCCAGAATGGCTTCAGGGTACATACTGTGCATCACTGGCAATTGATCCAACTCAAAAACTATGGACAAGAAAGAAAATGGAGAAAGTTGGACACCTATTAACTTTCCGTATGGTACCACGTGTGAATAGGGTGAGTAATGATAAAACACCAGTGAAAGTAAAAGTTGATTAGAGTACTTCTAGAACCTTGCTGTGTACAGCATCTGTCTTTACTTATCAAAGACATCTGGGTAAATGATTAACATTTCATCAGTCAGGTGTCCTTTGTCCTACCTCCTCTCTCCTTTCTGATAATTGGTCATTACTCAAGAATACTGCCTTTGTGAAATACTTGCTGGGTGAAGTAACTCTAGGACAGTTGCCAGCATTTCTAAATTCACCCACTAGCAGCAAAAAGAGAATGTTTAGCCAGGAGCTTTGGTAGCGAAAGTGCATTTTTCTTTCTTTTGCGGTAAGTCAGCATATTTCCTCATTGCTCTTGACAATTTAGAACAACACATTTTGCTGAGGAAAGGATTTCTTATTCCAGGCTGTTTACTGTTACAAGGACAAGCCTCATCAGTCACTGGCAATGATGGTGTTAACAATAAATGCATCCTTGCATGATATTGGTATTTTCTGGTCACTTTCAAAAGTACGCTGTGAAACTTTAAAAAAAGACCATACTTTCATAAACTAGTCATTTACTTTGTGAATCATTAATTTCTTCCATTGGCAGATCAATTCATTGTATATTTACAAATGGCATGAAAGGATATGGTACACTGATTTTCATGGGTAGATTTAAGCTAAATTTAATTAAAGATGTATTTTCAATGATCAGCAGGAGGACGGCTATGAAGCTGTCTACTCTTATTTTGCCTTATTGATATTGCAGTTAACTGGTAATGCCACAACACAGTTTTATATAGTTCTGACGCACAAAGTTTCTGCTGAGCTTGCATAATGTTTAGCGATTTAAGTAATTGGTTAAAAGCAGAAAATATACGATTGGTTTATCAGCATCTGAAAAAGGCAATTTAGTTGGAACATTTATCAAACTAAAGTTTTTGTGGGAGTCATTACGAGCCCTCAGTAATGTTACATAAATTGTCGAGCAGAACGTAAAGATATAACGGATGGAGTAATGTTGTTATGAAGCTTCTACTTTTACTTTGACAGGTCACAAAAGAATGTGAATCCAATAATTAGGACATTGAAGGCTAAAGATATTTTCCCTGAGATTTCAGTCAGCCTCAATGTCAAATGAGCCTATGGTGAAGAACGAGGATAGATCACTCAATGAGATTGAGTGTGTAGCATTTGCTTAAAAAAACGATGACATTAAATTCTTCTGTATGCGTGAAGACAATGGGCAGAGTTTTCTCGGAAAAATTCTAAGGGTTTTCTCACTTCTAAACGAGAGGTTTTCTCACCCGCTTTTCGAGCAAGAATTCACTTCACTACAATACAGAGGCCATAATGTGATTCCCACCAGTAGGGGGGTACAGAGCCTATTCACGCTGGGAACCGGCTGCAGACTGCTAGGCATGTTGCCCCAATCTCCTAGTATAGTGTGTTCACCGTGTACACAGTGTACTGGGGGATCTGTCAACTACCCCCACCGCACCCACAAACATTGCCTCCGCCATCCTTCCACAGGCCTCCCCCCCAAACATCACACCAACCCACATGGACCGTTGACTCCCAAATCACCGGCCCCTCAATCATCAGCCCCTGATTGCCTTCTCAGGCAAGAGGCTGATTACACTGGCAGAACCCAGATGGCAATATCAGAAGAGTTAAGAAATCGGGCATGGGCCTGATTTTTCGCCTCTCCTTCCTATTTCCTGCCCCGCTGCACTACTCAGCCAGTACAGCAGAACGGAAATATTATATGCAATCATACCAAATCTTTGTGCACAGCTTATTAATTAAAGTTATAAATTGAAAATCACACTGATATATTTTTTGACTGCATTACTATTTGTAATGTGTTAAATTACACTATTTACCGAGGAACATTTTTGAATTGCAACCTGGAATGTTGTTGCATGTGGTCGAACAGACTGATGATCTTTATTTCCTGTGAGGTTGTCAGTTATTATCAGGGGGTGTAAATTTCTGCATGAGGGTCACATCATTCCATCTCAACATTGTACTTCATGGCACATGGACGCGGTGCGAGAAAGGGAAAGTAATTGCAGAGCTGTGAAGACATTAACACAGCTCCCTTTGTATCTTTTTTCATTAAAGCTGATTGGCTAGGCCTGATTTTGTTTCTTCGGGTGATTATTTCCTTGACTACAATACAGGAGTTCTACAATTTTAGCTGCTTTTAGAGCCAGAGAACTGAATTTGTTTACGAGCTGATGTAGGATGAATCTGGCTGGTCCGACGTCAAGCCCAGGGTAAATAAGTATTGGCCTCTCCACTGATGCAAGCATCCCATGAATGAGTGAAAAAATGCCGAGGGTAAGGACTATATAGTGTTGCATAAACTCAATTTGCAGGCATGCTGTGGGTTAAGTATTTGGCTGCTGATGTAAGCATTTCTTTCTGGACGGCTTGTGTGCTTATGGTTCATCTTGATCTTGAATTGCAAATTGATTTATTTTGTAGCCACCACTGAGATTGGGGAATGTGTTTAGATTTGGTTAAAATATTCAGATTTGACTTTTGCTTCATGCTAATCTCACAATTCCAAAATATTAATGATGCAGGTAAGAGCTGGAGAATTGTTAATGGAAAACAAGAGAATGGAGAAATAATAAAGAAAATGCAATGTGTCAGAGTGCTTCTTCAGGCTGACTTATTAACTATTTCACATTGTGTTAAGAACTTTACTTTTTAAAACTCAATGTTGACGTGTTGCAATAAATGAATGGAACTATGAAACTAAGGCAAATTACAAATACCAGTGATGCATAACCCAAGGTTATCTTACGCCATTGATTATAATTTAGGTAAAAATAATTCGAGATGATTCATGGGCTGGGATTTTCCGGCCCCATTGTGGTGGGACACACTACAGGAGATTCAACAGCCCAGCCAAAAGTCCACTGACCATCAGTGGGACTGGACAATCCTGGCAGTGGATAGGGGCCGACAATCCCAGCCACTATCCACAAATGTGGTTTTGTATATAGCTAGGTTTGGGTAGTTCATTGAGTTAGAACAACCTCTTTCCATCATGTGTTAAAATAGCCATCTCATCCCTTCACTGAATATAAATATTCAATGTAAAATAAACTCAAACAATCTCAAGTTATTTCAGGGTGGCCATGGAGCAAATATAGAATCAATAAAATTGGCCATGTATTGGCACTGAATGGATCATTGGGTTAAATAAGATTTTTAAGCAATGGGAAACAGCTTGCAATTCTAACCAAGATACTGATGAAGCACTTATATATTTCTAAATAGTTATATTAAGAGAGGAAACCCGGAGCACCCAGGGGAAACCCAGACCAACAGGGGGAGAATGTGCAAACTCCACACAGACAATAATACAACCTGGAAATTGAATCCGGGTCCCTGGTGCTGTGAGGTAACAGTACTAACCACTGTGTCACTGTGCCACTCCTGTAGTGAGGAGATAGAGTAAATAAGGTGTGATGGTTTATTTATTGGAGAACTTTAGCAAGAAAATTCTTGTGACTATAGAGGTGGATTAAAGGCAGGTCAAACTTCCCAATGAACAATATCAGGAAGCCCTTTTTGCATGCATTAGCAACTTACACTCGCTCATTAAAAGCTTACCTTGCTGGAAGTAAGCACGGTCTCCAAATTATATTCCCCACCAGCAAAGAATAGAGTGTTGGCATTTATGAGCTTGACTGTTCATGAGTTTGAAATGAATAGTCGCTGCTTTGGCTTTCTTGGCCACCACTCACAAATCACAGTCTCTTGATTCAGGTCAGACGCCAACAGGATAAGCTGCATGAAGGCTATATGTGGGAGGCAGGAGCGGAGACTGGACATGGGAGGCAGGGACGGGTGGTATGGAGCTGGACGCTGGAGAAAGGCTGAGGATTGAGTGGAGGTTGGGCTTGAGAGGCTGGCTCAGGGGGAGGGTAGGATGGAGCGGAGGCTGGGCACTGGAGGCAGAATAAGGGTGGGGCAGAGGCTGGACATGAGAGATAGGGGAAAGATGGAATGAAGATAGACACAGGAGGATGGCTAAGGGGCATAGGACAGAAGGGTTGACCGGAGGTGGTGATGGGAGGCTGGCTAAGGGTGGAAGTGAGGGAGGCTGCCTGAGGAAGGAAGACAGATTATCACATGGAGAATGACAGTGAGGGAATTCAAGGGTACAAGGGATGTGTGATAGATGGAAGTACCATGCTTGTTGAGGTGAGGATCCTTTGGTTGGATAGATGTTTTCTGGTGGTAAAGAGATAGTCCTGGTGGGTGAAGTTGGTTCTATCTACAGTGAGGTCCTTGGAGTTGAGCTGAGGGTACTGGAGCACTGAAGGTACTGGTAGTTGAGGATACAGGGGGAGTGAGATGCAGTAAAGTGGCAAGTCCAGGGTGATAGTCAGGTAGCTGAAGGTTTCATGGGGGTGAGATAGTCTTAGAAACAGTGGCTCAGCTAACAGGTGGTGTCAGGGGCTGGGTGGACATGCGGAGGGAATGAGTGCTACTTCAGAGGGAAGAGAAGACAATTGGAGGGTGATAGTTAAAGGTGCAAGGGTAATCGGAGGAGGTTCAATGGTGTCAGAAAGGAGAAGAAAGTTATATTGGGTGGGTCAAGGATGGGGGAAATTGGTAGCTGAAAGGGTTAGGGTAGAAGTTGATGGAGTGAGTTTTGAATGTGACGCACACACCATTTTGCAATTTCACAGCTACACAACGGCATCACTTTGAAACTGATCTCTCAAAGTGGGAGGAGAGTCTTTTTAGCTGGGCGGGATTTCAAGACCAGTGCAATTGGCCAACGAAAGGGGCATCCTAATAAACAGGAAGCATGAGAATCATGCTCAGTTGCAATCTCCTCTCTATGGTGAAGCCCATATGATCACGGGTTTGTTCCCTGATCCATGAGTCTCATAACATTGAGCTCTGAAGAAGAGTCATAGAGACTCGAAATGTTAACTCTGTTTCTCCCTCCACAGATGCTGCCAGACCTCCTGAGTGTTTCCAGCACTTCCAGTTTTTATTTCAGATTTCCAGCAACCACAGTATTTTGCTTTTATATTAGTAAAGGCTTTTTCTACATGATATTTTCCTCCTCACAATCACTAAACTTTTAACCCATCTTTTTGCCTTCAGGGGGTTATAAAACTTAATTTAAAAAGTATTTTACAAACAAATGCAAAAGACCTGACCTTTCAGTCAGCAGTCCATCCTGATTTCTCAGCACCAAGCTTCACAACGAAAACAAAATAAAACTGGAACCCTTTCACCTTACTTAACACACATACATATATTATATATAGTCAACTTAAAAATTATACATTGTTCTTAACATTAGATTGACATTTCAATTCGTGCGGAGATTCACTGAGGTCTAGATGATGCAGGGGGCAGGTAAGCATGTCTTTCTATTAGTTTTATCCAGAGCAGGAGGAGGTAGTGTGAGCAGCACAGGTTGGCACAGTGCCAGGAGCAGCAATGACCTGCAGCAAGAAGCTGTGGAATCTCAAGAAGGTCAGAATGCTTGTGACCAGAAACTGGAGTGATGGCGTGCATTGGCTTTACCCCGGGTATAATGCAAGGGTATCTGCAGATCAGCGAAATGCATAAGGTGTATTAGAACGTCTTGGAATTTGGCTGCTCACAACTGACAGCTTCTCCAAGGTGACTTGGGGTCTGAGTTTGCCGTTGTGTTGCGCCCGGAAACGGGTGCGAAAATTTAGTAAAGTCGGGCACGAAGTCTTTAACGCGATCCGTGCCTGCGTCTGCGGAGATGCCCACTTTACCGAGACCCAGAAATGGCCACGATCTTTGCACGCATTTAAATTGAATTAATGGGCTGCCCGCCCAACTTCACCATCATTTCCCCCTTTGCCATCGCGTTCATGCACCAGCTTCAGGGCGAAACAGACATGCTCGGCAAAGATCTGTTTCAGCTTCTGAAGAGGTGAGTTCAGAACTTCCAACAGCTCTCTGACTCAGATCGATGGTAAGGGGCATGTGGGTTGGGGGGGGGGGCGGGGGGGGAGAGGGGAGGGAGGGTGGCGTGTGAGGTTGGAGGGGAAGGAAGCCGGCCAGATCATTCTCTCATGAAGGAGAGGTGGGAGGGGAGGGAGGGAGGAGGAGGCCAGATCATTCTCTGGTGGGGGAAGGGGGGTGGGGGTGGGAGGCGGTTAAGATGTATCTCTGGTGGGAGGGGAGGCCCGATTGCTCACTGGTGGGAGGGGGGAGGGGAGGACAGATGGATCTTTGGTGAGGGATGCAGGGGGCAGGGGGGGACCGCTGACACTTTGCAGGCAATCAGTGGAGGGGGATGGGGGGGCGCGCAGAGAGTCGTGATCGGTCTGGGTAGCCGGGGTGGGAAGGGGTGGCTGGGAGGATAAGGGGGACAGTTATGTTGTGGGGGTGGGGCGTTGTCCCTGAGGGCCATCGCTCACGTTTTATCTGCTTTTTGCAGCCCGGGAACCATGTGACAGGGGTGCGTTTTTCAGATTTTTTTCTCACTGCGCACGTGCAGTTCAAAGCTCTGATCGGAATTACAGTGTTTCCAGTGCAATAAGCCCCGCTCACAGCACGACTCAGACTCGCAATTTTTTTTCAGTCTAAGTCCATACAGGGGGTGCCTGAGAACAGATTTCCAAGTCCGGATCTGAATTGCGCCCAGATTCAGCACTTAGAATCAAAATGGTAAAATTGGGCCCTTGGAGGAAATCCCATGACAGTGGCATTGAAAGTCACTGCTGCCTTTACCAGCGGCTCCTTCCAGACCTCCTGTCCTGCATCTCCCAGCCAGCGACATACCTGTGCATTGGGGAGATGATAGATGTCCTGTTCAGGACAGCAAACCAATGTTTCCAAATCTGCCTGAATTCCATCTGGTGTTGTCAGACTTTTTACTGTGAATTCCATCAGCCAGGCTGCAAGAGCTTTGGATTTGTTCTCGTTCTGGTGGACCAGTTTTCTGTTCAGCATCATACAATTCCCCCCGTACAGATGGAGTACATATTTGGCCCATCAAGTCTGTGCCAACTCTCTGAACAACATTTTACTCAGACCCACCCCGCTGCTCTATCCCTGTAACCCTGCACATTTACTGTGGCGAGTCCACCTAACCCACAGATTAAGGGACTCTAAGGGGCAATTTAGCATGGCCAGTCCACCAAACTTGCACATCTTGGATTGTGGGAGGAAACTAGAGCACTTGGAGGAAACTCCACACAGTCACCCAAGGCCAGGATCAAAATCAGCTCTCTGGTGCTGTGAGGCAGCAGTGCTAAACACTGTACCACTCTGTCGCCCCTCAGGCACAGTGGCACAGCGGTTAGCATACATTCTTCAGTTTATCCTGCTGGAGGAAATGGGACTACTGGCAGTAAGGAGGTGGAGCGGCAGGCACCCTTGAAGGGTGCTGGGGTGAAGATCTTGGGGTGTCTAGCTGGTGTTCCTCCTTGCAGTGGACGTCCAGTGGAGGGAGGCATACATACAGTGCACACATCCCATCTGCTACTGCATCCTGCAACCCTGTCCAACATCCCTATGTACTGGTGCACTCACAGTTCCTGAAGCCCTTATGGGTGTCACTTTGTAGTGAGTAGGATGTGCCACTGGCAAAGGACTGAAGATCATTCATTCACTTCCAGTACTACTGGGCACTTCTTTTGCCCATGGGTGCGAATCTCTACTGCCAAATCCACCCATGCCACAATAGTCAGTTGGATGGGAAGCCTTTCTGTTGCTGTTCCAACCAGCACCTCCTGCCTTTCCTGGACGAGCTGGTGAAGAAAGCCTTTCAGGAAGCTTTCAATGAACTGCGTCTGGTCTGCAACGTCCTGGCCTTGGCAGAATCCAGAGCTCCCAGCTGGCAGTGAATGAAAGGCTAACTAGGTGCCCTTTAAATATGGCACTGGCACCTCCAACTCAATGAAGTAACGGCGGGGACAGTGACTTCCTGCCTGCCTCGCCATGGCATTTTGCAAATTCCTCAGGGATATATATGTGATGAGCTGACCAGCGTGAGATTGTGCATCATTGGCTTTCTCACCCATGGAGAGAATCATTCTGACATCTGTGCCTGCCACCAAACACAGACTCTGGAACACAGGATTCTAGCCATTATTTCTCATTTAATTGCTTGAAGGAAAGCTCTGCAATTTTGTTTCCCTGATCTCGAAAGACATTTAATTGAAGATCTTATCTATCCCTATCATTTACATTATATTCAACCCTGTGATCACTTGCCTTCTATTGGTACTTTCATAGTTCCATTAAATCTGTACCCTTCTGGACCATTGATGTGAGACAGGTTCCAGATCTCTATCATGCTGAAAGGCAGGTCCATTTAATAGTCTAGTGATAATACAACTAGGCCATTGCAAACACCAAGCTAACATTAGATTGATAATTCCAATTCATTGAGAGATCCACTGAGGCCTAGGTGATGCAGGTACAGGTAAGCCCATCTTTCTATTGGTTTTGTCCAGAGGAGGCCTAGCGACGGCTGAGTGGTATTGTTGCCAGACTATGAATCCAGATACTCAGCTGAGTTCGAATCCCGCCACGGCAGATAGTGCAATTTGAATTCGATTAAAAAATATCTGGGATTACAAGTCCACTGATGGCCATGAAATCATTGCTGATTGTTGGGAAAACCCATCTGGTTCACTAGTGTTCTTTAGAGAAGGAAATCTGCTGTCCTTATCTGGTCTGGCTTACATCTGACTCCACAGCAATGTGGTTGACCCTCAACTGCCCTGAAATGGTTAGGCAAGCCACTCAGTTCAAGGGCAACTAGTGATGGGCAATAAATGCTGGCCAGCCAGCAACGCCCAAGTCCATGAATTAATTTTAAAGAACTAGCAGTATGATGATGATTCTGTCACTCAATTGGATATGAGCCATTTCTACTTGGTTCATGCAGAAAGCAAGCTGATACGACTTACCTTGTGTCATTTGATATTAATGTAAATCTGGATTGATTGCCTTGGAGAATGAAGTCTGTTTTTTTTTGTTTAGCTGTGTAGTATAAAGGGTTAACAGGTGAGCTATGCTAATATGTGACGTGGACGCTGATGTACCACTCACATCAGTCAGGCGTATGTGTTAGACTCTCTCACACCTTCTCTGTAACCTGTTTAGATGGAGCACTGATAAACAAGTATTAAGCAGGTACCAGAATATGTCTCCAGTCTGTCTAAGAGCGAAGTCACATGCTAAGAGTCCAAGTCCACTCACTCTCCTAAATACAGCTTCATCTCCCCTGTAGATCATCTCCTTATCATCTCACTGCTCCCACTCACCACCCATACATGCCAGGCATCCTTAGCGTCTGCCCTGGCACATGGTCTGCTTACACTCTCTCCATCTGTTTTCATGCAGGACAAGCTGATACATAAAAAAAGGAGAGGGATGCCAGATTGGTGGAGGGATGTCCAAGTGGAAAGTCCTTCCTGATTTTGAGTCCTCTAGTTGGCCGGAAGGAACTTGTCTCCTTTTGTGTCAAGTGAAGTGGATGGCGATAAACTCAATGAGGGTCCAGGATACCATCATCCATCACACAAAATTAACATGAGTCATTTTTCCTGTGTCTGAAGACCCCTGCCACGTAAGAATGAAATCTCCATTCTCTTGCAGGCACATCAGGGAGAAGCCCAGCCAGTCCACCAGCCAGGTCCAAGGAAGCTCTGAGACCAGCGGTGAAGATTTCTCTGAGACGGAGGTTGGAGACTGGTCGCAGTGTTCACCCACACCCTCCACACCTAGGTGGGATGTTGTTTTAGAGAGACCTCAGGGTCTTAATATGTTGAGGACCTCACTCTCTCTAATCCACAGCAGGCGGAAGCAGGAATGTCCCAGGGTGCCA
Organism: Carcharhinus amblyrhynchos; assembly: GCF_965287045.1. Taxonomy (NCBI): domain Eukaryota; kingdom Metazoa; phylum Chordata; class Chondrichthyes; order Carcharhiniformes; family Carcharhinidae; genus Carcharhinus; species Carcharhinus amblyrhynchos. The sequence goes on along the minus strand of NC_137328.1, from coordinate 43,380,968 downwards.
GAACTTGGAGGATGGCTGGAGGCCAGGAATTGGCTGAGGTCCACTCAAATGACATGCCTCTGGACTCAGAAATGCCTCAGTTGCTGGAATTCCATAGGCAAATCAGAAGAGATTTCAGCTACGCTGCTTGGATTGAAAAGCATTCCGAGGCAACCTGGTCAACACAGTGAGGGTGGCAGCCACAAGGGATTAGTCGTGTAGTATAAAGTGGTGCAGGACTGCTGTCCCCCACCACTGCTGTCCTGCACCATGCACTCCGTGGTTCAGGCACTTATGGGCATCTCATAGTGCCAACACCAAAGGATGGCGGGACTCCTTGAATTCACTCCAGCTGCCCCTCTATCCTAGGATGAAGGCAGGGACATCCACAGTGAGGAGAAGAGGCTAGTGCACAGCCCAGGGCCACACACCCAGGGGACCCCAGGGGTATCCAGTTCATTTGAACCACCTCTTCCTGTGACCACTTCAGCTCCAGCTCCACAAGTCAGGGCAGGTGGCACTGCCACACAGCAGCACTCCGTAAACATCTCAGGGTCCTTCAGGACTCAGCCCTCAATAGGACTCTTGCTAAGGTCATCACAGACAACAGGGTGTGAAAGATCCACCACCGCTGTGGATCCTGGAGATACACCAAGATGTGGCAGGAATGGTTAGAAAGATTAAGAGTGTCTAATTTCACTGTGGACATGGGCATCAGGCACTTGTAGATAGCATCTCCCTCTGTAATAAACTCCCACCTCTGTGAGTAAACTCTCACATACTGCAGCATCTCTATGGCTCCTTGCTCGGATGAGTTGTCTTCCTGTTGAGTCACTCAAACAATGGGTTCCTGTATCACAGGAGCTCAGTCCAGTTCTTCCTCCATGTGCTTTTTGCAAGGTTACCAGTACATTAGTGGCAACCCTTCACAGAGACTAAACACGTCAGTTAGGCTATTTCTTATGGGGAATGAGAATATCTCCCACAATGTGCAATGTGGCCATCACTCATCCCAATCAGTGTGACTCTCTGCACATATTATTCTGCTGCTTGTCCCCATAAACTGTTAGTCTTGGCCTCCGTCAACACTGGACCTCAGGGGCACAGATCACTAAGGTGGACCTTAGATCAGGAGAGGTGAAAACCTCCACATCACATTGCCATGGTTTGACCCAAGATGCTGAAAGTAAACAAGCTGCCATCAGCCAGTTAGGAGTCAGACATTCATGATAGTTCTTTAAGGATCTATGCAATAAAAGTGGTTAGCACTACTGCCTCACAGCCACACAGGGACCCAGGTTCAATTCCGGCCTCAGTTAATTGTCTGTGTGGAGTTTGCACATTCTCCCCATGTCTGCATGGGTTTCCTCCAGGTGATCCGGTTTCCTCCCGCAGTCCAAAGATGTGCAGGTTAGGTTGATTGGCAATGCTAAATTGCCCCTTAATGTCAGGGGAACTAGCTAGGGTGTATATGTGGTGTGACAGGGATATAGCCTGGATGGGATTGTTGTTGGTTTAGGCTCAATGGGTCAAATGGCCTCCTTCTGCACTACAAGAATACTATAATTCAAAGTTATTGTTATCCTTCTGCAATGTAGGAACTATAGGCGACCTCTCCTCCTCATTTTAGAAGCCTTATGAATGCGCTGTCAGCAATCAAACAGGAGAGCAATGCTGATGGAAGGAATGCTAGGATGATGGAATGTGTTCAGTAGTTTGTGTCATCACATCCATGAATCAGGCAGCTATGAGCATGTCTGGAGCTTGTCTGCCCTATCGGCCATCACCATTGTCTCATGACTGAGCCCCTCACTTTCTAGGAACTCCTCTTCATCAGACACCTCAATGTCCTCCTCACCTGAGGAAACGCGCTGCTCCTCCTTTTCCTCCTCAGACACTTCTCCCCTCCCATTGCTGTGCGTGATTGTGTGGGGCCCAGCAGTTGATCACAATGAGCAGGACTCTCTGTGGATTGTATTGCAGGGTTCCACCAGACCTGTCAAGGCACTGGAACATCACCCTCAGCATCCCTTCTGCTCCACTGTGCGAGTTGCAGCATGAGGTTCATTGTACATTGTCTCATTTACACTCTGTGGCCTCCGTACAGGTGTCATCAGCCACCTCCTCAGTGGGTGTCCACTGTCCCCCGAGGGGCCAACCTTGGAGCCATTGTGGACTGGCAAAAATGGCAGGGATCTGACAGTAGCTTAGAACGTCTGATTTGTGCACAGTGCCCAGGAATTTCACCCACACCTGGAGGATGCACTTCATGTGGTTGCAGACCAACTATATATTAAGGAGTGGAAACCTTTGTGATTGACCCCTTCATGCCATGGAAGTCCAAGACCCATGTGAGTGCAGTTGATGGCACCCTGCCATCTATGGAAAGTCAGACATCGGACAAATCCCATGGCTCTTGCATCCTTGCTAGCCTGATCCTGCTCAAAATGGATGTAGTTGTGTGCCCTTACAAAGAGTGGGTCCATCATCTCCTTGATGCATGTGTGTGAGGAGGCTTGCAAGATGCTGCAAAGGTCGCCCTTGGAGCTCTAGAAGGAGCCAGGCATGTCAAAGTTGAGGGCAACTGTGAATTTCAACACCTCTAACTCCCTGTGGTACCAACGCCTGCAGAAAGCGCATAAGTGAGCCACCAGTTTTCTTGATGATGAAATCCTCATAAACACTGTTCCTCATCCGTTGGAATTTCAGCCACTGCCTGTACACCCTGGATAGTGGAAGGCACCTCTGACTGACTGCTCTCTGGGGTTCCTCGTGCCTGTGGTCTTGCCACCCTTTCCTCTTCAGGGTTTTGATCGTGCCTCTGGAGAGCCAGGCGCCTCTGACAATGTCTTCCCTCTCTATGTGTCAGAAGATTGATAGCTAATTCCACAGAGTCCATCTCTCTCTTGGGTTAATCACTGCAAAACTAAACAGAGAGTTAACAGTTAGTTTTTGCCTCCAAGGATTCACCCTTTGTCTATTCAGCTTCAGTCGCTGTATCTTGATGGCCAGTGATTCATGTGCTGGCCACCACATTGATGAGCAGTCCTTTATTTACTCATGCTACACCTTTGGACACTGTATCTCATCCAGATGTCATCTTAGGCAAGAGCATTTTCCCAAGCTTCACCCTAAGGCCTTGCGCACAATGTTATCAATAGGGAGCACCTGTCAAAACATAACTCTACACACATCTGATGGGTCAGAGTGTTCTCCTCAGCCAGTGCGTCCTCGTTCGTTGTCAGAGGGGATGTATGTGTTTTCCCACTTGGCCAAAAGTGCAGGGAAACCATTGCAGTAACTGAATATGGAGGTCAGTGCACCAAGGGATAACTTCTGAGCAGTAATCAGTGGCACTCTTACACATTAGTGGGCATAATTGGATGACTAGTCAGATTACAGGCATGTTAATTGAATTGTAGCTGAACAATTTCAGCTGCAACAGAATGTTTATTGCTGACATGCGGTCACCGTGATGCTTGCCTTTTCAGATATAAGCTCTCAGCATCCCCAAACCGCGCCCCCCCCCCACCACCACCCCACAAAACATACCAGTGAATCCACTAATCTGGCCACCCACCCTCCGCTCTAGCCCAGGTTTATCTTTCCAGTGTCAGGAATCTCTGAGAAGGCAGAGACCCAGCAACAGTAGATTGCAGCCTCAGGAAGGATCACTTTTAGATTTGGTTATCTCTCCTTTCTGGGCCTGAGTCCTCCCCCACACCTGGATCTAGCTCTTCCCGCTTCTGGCCCTGAGGCTTTTGCCACTGGTGCATACTGGCCATTAAATTCTTGGCCCTCATTGCTCACCCCCTCACAGTCACTGCTACCCGCTTCCTCCATGCTGCTACTCACCTCACCTTTGGTGGCATCCCCCCCCCCATCACCCACAAAGCCTCCATTGGCACCACATCTTCTCCAAGTCCATTGCTGGCACTCACTGAGCCCTCTGCTTGTACACCCTCACCTTTGCTGCTGCCCTCTCCCCCCTTGAAGCAGTGGCATTGCACAGTGAGCTGTGCGCCTACCCCCAAACTCCCCTGTGATGTGAACCCACTAAGTTCCCATCTTTTGAAAATCGTTGAGATTTGTGCCACCATGACATTGCACTGCTGTAGATGGATCTTGAAATGTGGGGGGTGATTTTTGCGGGGAGACCCAATAATGAGATGTAAATGAGGTTTACGCATTGCAAAGCATGAAACCCTTTATGTCACTGGCGGGGAGAGGGAACGATTGCGATGGGACTTCATGTGGACATAATATGCAATTTGGACCTCTTGAGATTTTCCAATCCCATTGCTAATATTGCCCGAATGGGAGTGGAAATTCCTGACCATTAGCACAGATTTTGCTACATTGTTTGAATTATTTAAAGAAAATTACTCCGAATTTAGTGAAGGAATGTTTAAAAGAATCGGTGCATAAAATGTCATAATACAGGTTTGTTCAATAAATTATAAGAGGTATTGTGAACCATTGGGCAGAACATCTGAAGGGTGCAGCCATATTTGGATTGCCACTCTGCTCTTTATTACTCCCTTTTTTGGAAAGTGAATTCTTCAACAAACACTTAAGATCTATTATATCTCAGCACGGGTCCTGAGATCTGCCCACAGTGGATACTGAGTGAGTGAGCAGCGTCGGTGAAAGGGCAATGGATGGTACTGGGAATACTGGGTTGGCATTAAATGCCACTGGGACTGTCAAGAGGCAAGGGAGATAGGTAGAGGGACACAGGATATCACAGTGGATATTGAGGGACCATGGGGGTGGGGCATTAGATGGCATGCATTGGCATGAATGGGGTATGGGGAGTGTATGGGGGCTGAGGGGCTGTAAGTAGAGAGGGATAGATGGCTGTTTTATATTTGGTTTTATTTAAAAGCTTTGGCACAGTGCCAGTGCCTGGCAGCAGGCCTTCTAGCAGCCTCTGCATTCCAGGGTCACCCGCCACAATTCCAATTTTAACCCTACAGTCCCCTGCACTAAAAATCAAATCTTCTGGGGGACCTTGGCGGAGTTGTGAATTGTCCTGACTCTGCACTCCCAACTCAGGAGGGAAAGCTTTGGCTGACGTTGGGCGGCACGGTAGCACAGTGGTTAGCACTGCTACTTCACAGCTCCAGGGACCTGGGTTCGATTCCTGGCTTGGGTCACTGTCTGTGTGGAGTTTGCATGTTCTCCTCGTGTCTGCGTGGGTTTCCTCCAGGTGCTCCGGTTTCCTCCCACAGTCCAAAGATGTGCGGGTTAGGTTGATTGGCCATGTTAAAATTGTCTCTTAGTGTCCTGGGATGTGTAGGTTAGAGGGATTAGTGGGTAAATGTGTAGGGATATGGGGTTAGGGCCTGGGTGGGATTGTGGTCAGTGCAGACTCGATGGACCAAAGGTCCTGTTTCTGCACTGTAGGGTTCTATGTTTCTGAATTATCAACTATAGATTAAGTTGAAAAGATATATAATAATTGCACTGCACATTATCACAGAGATGGGGGCTCTATTTGTTCCAATTTTAGCTTAAACAATAGTTGGAGTCAAAAGGCTGGAAGACTGTTTTAATGACAATATTGTGGCTTTAGAACTGGCTAATATTTTAAATTAGTTTTTTGCTTGTTCCTGGTGCTTCAGGTCATTGGTTTCCAAGGTGTCTAACTTGTAGTACAGCCACATACAACTTCCAAAACTGACAATATGGACCTTGAAGCTCAAGCAGGAACCTGGTCCTGTTTCTGATTATTATTGAGTTTAATTTATTTAGTAGTGTCACAAGTAGGCTTACACCAACACTGCAATGAAATTACTGTGAAAGTTCCCTAGTCGCCACACTCCAGCGCCTGTTCACATCCACTGCAGAGAATTTAGCAGGACTAATGCACCCAACAAGCATGTCTTTCAGACTGTGGGAGGAAACCAGAGCACCCGGAGGAAACCCATGCAGACACGAGGAGAATGTGCAAACTCCACGCGGACAGTGACCCAAATCGGGAATTGAACCTGGGTCCCTGACAACAAACCTATTTGCCCCATTTTGGATTTTGTGAGCTTGACAACCTGAAAAGGGCAAGTTTTTACTATTGCTTCACAATTGGATACATCTTAAATCAGAATGCTGAGACCTATTAGTATCAGAGACTTTAAGTATGTGCAGATTAATAGGGACACAGATTTAAATTTCATCCGAAGCTCACGACCACACTGATATGTAGCTGTATGGCTCATGAAGACAAACGCTTGGCTAACACCAATCCATTGTATAACTAACCACAGTGCCACATTTATGATATAGGAACATCTGAATGTGAAAAAGATGGAATATTTGAGATAAATACTCCAGGCAAATCCTGAGCACCATAAATGCAGCTTATTTTAATGGTTTAGCCTCATACAGAGTGATGGGTGATCTGTGGCCTGGAAAGAGGTTGGGGGGGGTGGGTGGTCACATGCGGTCCATCTAGGTTCTGAGTGCGGACCCTGGAGACATTTTGTTGACCGTTGCCCATGCATAGGGTTGCCACGTTCCGCTGATTTCCTTCCATGTAGTTTAATCCCTATCTGTATGACTGAAGTGATACATACATAAAGCAACAGCAAGTAAACTGAGGTGCATGCGGATGGCACACAGCATTGACCGTGTATTTTTACCCTTTGAAGTTGATGATCATTCTATTAAAACATAAATGATTAAGCAGTTTTTATAACTTGTTATGAAATAGCTGGTGCATATCATATTTAATCTTATTCATGGTGTCATAGGCAGTGAACATGCCCGATTTCAATCTTGCGGCCCACTGAGATAAAGGAGGGTCAGTCAAGTGGCCCACTCACCAGCCTAGGTTGCCCATTACTGCTCACACTGCTATGATCTGAGTGTAGCACAGAATCCCTACAGCATCTGCCTAAAGAGTAACCTTAAATGCTTAAACATCCCTGCTTTACTCCTTAAACTATTTATCAGGCATGCTTCCAGTACAGAAATCCTAAATTTAACAGATTTTGACGTGAAATAAATTTTGGTAAATTTTCACCTTGGTGCTGATCATTAACTTGACTCAAATCATACTGAGGCAGGCCAAGTCTCAACCTGGGTGAAAAGAGTTGAATTAAACAAACAAGAAACTAACATTAATCACTTTTATCCATTTCAAAAGTTTTATTTGGGGTAACTCCCATAGGGAAAAAAGTACAAAAAAATGTTCACTCCAGGTGCTGCAGTTTTATGACAGTTATTTCACAGCAATATAATCTACATTTCTAATCAATTCCAGTCCTAGAACTTTGGCCAAGAATAAAAACAAACCTCATTAGCAAAGACCTTAAAGCATTTTTTCTGTTTCTGATTATATAAAAAAGTAGCACAAGTACTCAGCAACAATAGTAAAACAAGTGAAAAAACTGTTTTATTTTTCAGTACATCCTTTAATTGTGTATTTCGGTTATTTAAGTGCTGACAGATTTCCAGTTTCAATCTTGTACCATTTTTAGGGAAACAATTCTGCAATTTATTTTGTGCTCAAAGTAGTGAACTAATATAGCAAATGAATAACATAAACTTAAGGGAAAAATAATTTATCAAAATAGTAATAAACCACAAGACTACATTATGTGTGTAAATGAAGATGTAGCCATTAACCTATCCTGTTGCAAACTCAAGCTCTAGCCACACAATTTACAGGATGTCATAAGCATGGTATTGGACAAGAAAATCAACCAAATATACAACCAAAATTGTTGTTAAAAATCTACAAGTGCAGATCGATGAAATATATACAAGCTCTACAAAACCATGCAAAAACATGATACATTTTCACATCATTTCCTATCAAAAGTGCTTCCAGAACTATAATTATGCAGAAAGCTCTAAGGTATGTACAAAATTATTTAAAAATGTTTTTAACATGCAATAATTACTGCATTTTATTATGCCATTAGTATCCTCAGTGGGGAAATACAACTGTCTTGCCAGTGAGGACAATGCAATGTCATCTAGGGGAAACACAGCAAAAGAACCATTTCTCATGAAATATATAAAATAATAATCAAAGCTATATAGATGAGCAAAGCAGCATCTGAGCTAATTTGAATTGCAACGTGGCATTTACAGGGGGCTGAAATCTCAACACAGCGTCACATATTATTGGGAATCGGTTCATATCTGACATTGACTATTATAATTGGGGAAATATGGCACACAATTCCTCACTTTTGATGCAACTCAAAATATTTTACGTTGGCTACTGTTGCAACTGATGTAAGAATGGTTGACGTCCTTCCAGGAGGACATGACAAAGATTGAAAATAGTGCAATAGAAGACGAAGTAGTGGTTAATACCAAACTTGCATTTCAAAAGCCTGCCAATTATACCAGCAAAAGGAAACAGAGGGAAGTAAAGACTTTGATGGTATTGAGGCCATGCCAAAAGGGTGAGTTAGAGACAATGATAATTTTTGATTTCAAAAGTCAAATAATTTGAGGCAACATCATGTGCTGAGTACTCGAGGAATAAGGTTCTGTGACAAGGTGTCAAGGTTTAGTCGACATTCAATCCTTGCTCTGCTTACTCCCTAATTTGGGCCAACACTAAGCAGTGTCTCCAACTTGAATGATGGTGAATCAGCAGGAAATCTGAACTGATCAACAACAGGAAGATTGGCAGGGAGAGTAACAGGATGAGTGCCTGCAGTCTCATCGGCAGAGGTGTGAAATCCAAGAGGACCTGAAGCTCAAGACTAACTTACAACAAAATTATTTGTAAAAGGAAACCTAAGAAATGATAAATAACCGTGCACTAAAATAATCTTTAAAACTGCAGAAATTGGTCATTAGTGGATGATGATTGGGCTGGACTTAATGGCAACTGTGGCCCCAAGGACAGGCTTGAAAGTCGGCTTGAAGGGAGGGAAGGAAGAGATTGGGTGGATGGGTGTGCGAGATAGTGGATCCACGGTTCAATGGTCATTGGGCAATTAATTGCCTGGTATTGGGGTTACCACCCCTTTAAGGGTGAAGATCCGGCCGAAAAGAACAGTTGTCTGGAGAGGTGACAATATTCTGGCGGGGTGGGGGGGGGGGGGGGGGGTCCCTGTCTGAAGAAATGGCCTTGCTGCTAGGGGGCACCTCCATGGGTTACAGGGTGCCTGATTAGGAGGGGGGCACCCAGCTCACAAAGAGTGACTTCTGTTGGGCAGCTTCCCGAAGTCGTGTATGATTCCCTACTCAGTACAGGTACTCTACAGCGGGATGAGGCCCTCAAGTGGCCACTAAGTGTCTCAACTGGCTTTTGGATGGGAAGGCCATCTTCATTCATGCCTGCCTGCCCGCCCCCTCCCCCCAAGCCCCCGACTATATCACAGGGCATCAGGAAGATAGAGGCACTCAAACCATGCCTACCCTTTGAATTAGATTGTACTCTTGCCTCAGAACACTCGCTATCCCCTAACCCCGAACCCCCCCAACACCCACACATCCCGCTGAGGGTTGTATTAAGTTCTGCTCATTTTGTGCAAGGTAGAGCATTTTGATATTTAACTCGGTGTGTGAGTCAGCCTTGCTCAATGGGTAAAATGCCCTCACTTTCCTTCTGCTACATACATAGTCATCCATTTCAATGCTCGAGTGATTTTCAGACCCTGTAAATAGAAGTCATACTTTCACATTGATGAATGACACAGTGAAATGGTGTCATCACTGCATGCTAAAGAATAGCATTCAATACTTCCCTGCAACTCTGGGCATTCGCTTCAGCCAACTCTGGCGTCGGATTTCAAGCTTTAGGGCTTCTCAATTAATTCAGATCGTCAATGGGAAAATTCTCACGAGAGTCAAAATCAGCACTGAAATCCTCAGGGCTTGCCTTTATTATAGGGCTCATGATCCTAGCACCTATTCTCTCCTTCATTCTGTGTGCTATCATAAAACACAGAACACACCATACAGAGTTGTTATGCATATTTTATTGTTACTTACTACGAAACTAAAAATCCTTTCACATAGATCAACCCCCATTCCATTATGCATCCTCTGTGTATTTAGAATCATAGAATCCCTACAGCACAGAAGGAGACCATTCGGCCCATTAAGTCTGTACTGATCACAATCTCATCCAAGCCCTCTTTCTGTAACCCACACATTTATCCTGCTAAACCCCCGACACTAGGATCAATTAAGCATGGCCAATTAACCTATCCCGCACGTCTTTGTACCCCATCTAAGCCCAAAAAATTGGAGTGTTATCCAATTGCTGTGCAGCAAGCAATTTTCTTGAAACTAAACAATGCCCTTGAATGATTTTTACTTCAGTTTCCTCTTGTTCTCTTTAGATGTGGAGTCACCCATCCAAAAGGAGAATTTTGCTGAATTGCTACACAGTCATAAATGTTACAAAGTGACTCGATTGGTTTTATTCCCTTCTTTTGGACTGCTGGTTAGTGGCAGGCTTGGTACAGACCTCCTGTGTAAAACCTCCTTTAACGTAATATCAAAAATTCTTTTCCATTACAAACGGGGACAATTGTAAGAATAAATTCCTGTATTGTCACTGAAGCAGAATTTTGTGATTGTTTGCCAGCGGAAATGTTAGACAAAATGTTTGCCCCTAGAATGTCTTGTGCAGGAAGTTTCAGTGATGCAGTGATTCAGGGAATTGGACTTTGGTAAGTGTACATATGGACCGATTGATCAGAATACCGTTTCTCTTTAAACACCCGTCGTAATTTGCACAAATTGTGGTGAACGTTCAAGTAAACAAGTCCTTAAGGGGTATAAAGGGAAAAATTCTGAATATTGTTCTATGCTAATATTTTTTCATTTCAAATAATGGAAGTAGCAATGTATGACCCATTAGGAACAAATTTGTATAGCACACATTCAGACTGTGGAGAATTAGAGTGTTATTGTACTGTTTTGAGCACAGGATTAGTTTAAGAGGATAGAACAACACAAAAGGTGGTTGAGATCATATGGGCGAACTGAAGTTACCACATTCCTCTCAGCAATCCTTCTCCATGCATATGTGATCCCTACATTCTACCACAACAGACAAGGTACTTAATTAAAATAGTGCAGTGTGTGGGATGCTGTATTACATCTCATTTCTTATTTTCAGCTCAGAAATAGAACAATATAATTAAAAATAAATAGATATGTGCAATTTTGCACTCTGTACAACACAATAGACAGGAACTTGCTGGACAGGGGCATCTCACAGTATACACAGCGAGACTTTCTGCTGTTTACAGCTTAAAAATATTTGCAATGCTGCACTTAGTGAAATAAAGGACCAAAGTCCATTCAGTTAACCTATGAGATTCAAGTACTGAGAAAGACACAAAGGAATGATAGAGAAGGACAGCAGATTAGAGTCAAATTAGTAACAGAATGAGAAATAAAAAACAAGATTAAAGGAGGAAAAGAAAATTGATGCTGATAGAGAGGGAAAAGAGACAAGGGAAAAGTAGGTTTCTTTTACATTTTTATAATAATAAAAGATTATTTTTATAATCTTTACCACAATAGGATTGAGTCGTTCAAATTGATCTTTGTCTGGAACAAAGCAGTTGATTGGTATTGTAGCAACACAGCTCAGTTCCAGTCTTAATCTTGATGGCAAGTTTAATGGTCAATTAATGTGTATATCCAGCAAGTTCTTAATAATAACAGGGAGGTTATGAGAGTGGCATAAATCAAGCAACAAGTTCTGGAGATTTGCAATTCATGGCATAATCCCCTATTTCTCTGAACCTGGTGGCCAATTTGCACATTAATAACAGCATGTGTTGTTAACATACCATTATTTCTCCAGCAAGATCCGGCCCAATATCTTTATTAGTCTAAGTTGGACAGTGATTTGCAGGTGTGTGTACATTACTGTACATATATTAGAGCAATAAAGGTATTAGGCTTTAGTTAAATTACACTTTCCATAGTGTTTTAGTAAAAGCCATAGCATACAACTTGCACACTGCAAATCTAAGGATGTTAGTTTTTATTTTATTTGCTCGCTCTGTTTTTAATAAAACAAACTTGTAAAAGTAGTTTGTGACACATCTTTGCATGTCGAGAAAGTGTAACGTTTGCCAAACATTAGGGGAGAAACTAACACATTCTAGTTAGTGTGCTTTGAAAAAGAACCCTGAAAAATGTAAATTTAATGGTTTGAAAAGTGAGAAAATAAAAAAAAAATTAAACATGTGAGATATGTAATACATATGTAAATAGAAGATTGTGTAACAACAAAATAAAAAAAAGATAACTGTTCTGGAAGCTTCTCTCCGCATGCAGTGCTACCTGCTCCACTGTTTTTAATGTTCAGGCTGCTTCAACACTAGGTGGTGCTATCATCCATTTTACCAGCATCCACTGTAAAAATAAATGGGTGGCTGGGGTGCACAATAGACAAAGTTCCCATTGTACTGTGGCCTTAGCTTTGGAAGCACTGTAGCACCATTCCTATAAGACTGATTGTGAAAACTCATCATTGTTTTCAAAACGTTCAAGTTTGAGGAAAGAGCAGAACAATGAAAGAGAAACAAGGGCTCTGCAGAACAACATACCACCATTCCTATAAATTCTGGTTCCCTTTTCTTTTTGAGTAGTTGTAATGTGGCCATGGGTAGATTAGCAGCACCTTGACTCCATGGACTACTTCCCTTCCGTGACACAGCTTCTGGGTTTCACTTTTCTCCTCTCTCCGGTACTGGGCTTCATGTGCAAAGAGAAACTAGAGGTGAACACTGTGCTTCTCTCAACTGGGAGAGGTAAGGCTGCAAAGTCTGAATTCACCAGAATAACCTCATTCAGAATCAAAACTTTTAAGGATTGGTTCAAAACAGAACAAAACAAAAAATGAGTGAGGAGTTGGGCTCCTTGTGGTCCATCTCTGTTCTCAACCCTCTGTGTAAATGGAAGAAAGCTGGCTGGGGCAGCGATCAATTGCATTAATCTGGAGGAAACTACTGTCCTCAGGACAATTCCGTACAGAGTCACCAAAAACCCCAGGAGAAGTTGCTTGAAAGTCGTAAGCTGCAAATTAAAAAGGAATATTGTTAATGCTTTGCATAAAATAAGAACACAAAAACTCCAAACTTCGGTATCTGGATCCACCATTCCAATTTCAAAGGGTTGTGAACATAGCCCAGTCTGTCACACAAACCAACCTCCCATCCATTGACTCCACCTATATTTCCCACTGCCTCGGAAAAGCAACCAGCATATCAAAAATCCCATCACCCCGGACATATTCTCTTCCACCTTCTTCTTTCGGGAGAAAGATACAAAAGTCTGAAAATGCGCACCAACAGATTCAAGAATAGCTTCTTCCCTGCTGTCATCAGACTTTTGACTAGTCCTTTCATATCATAAATCTCCTCTGTGGTTAGCACAGCTGCCTCACAGTGCAGGGACCCGGGTTCGAATTCTGGTTTGGGTCACTGTCTGTGTGGAGTTTGCACGTTGTCCCATGTCTGCATGGGTTTCTTCTGGGTGCTCTGGTTTCCTCCCACAGTTTGAAAGATGTGCTGGTTAGGTGGATTGGCCATGCTAGATTACGCCTTGGTGTCAGGGGGGCTAGCTGGGATAAATGCATGGGGTTGTGGGGATAGGGCTGGAGGGGATTGTGGTTGGTGCAGACCTGATGGGCCTCCATCTGCACTGTAGGATTCTATTTATTACATTGATCTTTCAGCTTAATCTACTGTAACAGAAACATTATATTCTGAACCCTATCCTTTCCCCTTATGTATGTTATGAATGATGTGTTTTGCCTGTATAGCATGCAAGAAACAATACTTTTCACTGTATCCCAATACATATGACAATAATAAATCAAATCAAAAAAGTAGAGCCCAGCTGAGTTCTTATGAAGGGGGGTCAAGTAAAATCTAGAACGTTGATTGGCCGTGAAACATCCGGGGCTGTGATTTTTTGCCTCTGTACATGGCCAAAAGACATGGTGGACTGGACCCAATCTGGGATTCACATCCGATCTCTAACACTGGCAATTTTAAGCAGCATGGGATAGTGGGTAGTTAACTTGCACGAAGTAGTCCTGGCCTTGCTGGCTTCACTGCGGATGTACGCAACGGGTGAGGGTTCATAGGAATTATAGCATGAGGACATGCGAGGAGAAGGAATAGAGGTGGGGAGGTGAGGATCGCCCACTTCTGCTGCCTCTGCCCGTGTCTTGAGCTGATTCCAGAAAAAAATGACCCCGACTCAATTCTGTCCATGCCACCCCACCACGTAAACAATATGGACAGATACTGCCAGGCAGGAGGCATGATCACAATGTTGGGAAACTGCCCAACTCACAACTCCCACCTTGAAACTGAAAATCTGGCCCCAGGAAGCTTCTAATCCGCATGGTTCCCAAGGGTGGGGAGTTGTGGGTCGGGCAAAGGAGAGGAAAATGCAATGTTAGCCTCCCTATTGCTTGCTGTGTGTGATGAGTTCAACAATGTGACTATATCTGTGGTGGAAGTGGGGCTCAGTTACAATCTTATCTTGTTTTCAGTCTTTGACGAATATCAGTCCACTTATAGAGGTGGTGTATTCAAAAGATGTTCTCAGCAGGTGGTGCTCAGAGGCAATGCGATTTCTTCTGTTTCCCTTCTCCGTCGGGCACTTAAAATGTGTTCACAGTGGTGGAGACATCTTCTCAGCCTGCATACAGGTGATCCTGCCCTGACTGTGCAGACTCTGGCACCGCTGGTGTCTGAAAGGGACCATGTTTTTTTTACCTGTGTGTTCACCATATGTGACATATGGAACAGACACAATTTTAAATACAAGTATCTGCACTTTCATTTGGTGCGCGCGAGTCTTCAGTAAGTTGCTTGCTTGCAGTCTATTTTAAAACTGGAAGGCATAGAATCATTGGAGGTATATGGCATGGGAAGAGGCCACTTGGCTCATCGTGTCTGTACTGGTTGAAAAACGAGCTACAAAGCCTAATCTCTCTTTGCAGCATTCGATCCATAGCCCTGCAAGTTACAGCATTGCAGATGTATATCCACACATCTTTTAAGTGAGTTGTTGGTTTCTGCCTCTATCACCCTTTCAGACAGTGAGTTCCAGACCTCCACAACCCTCTGCATGGAAAAAACAACCCTCATCTCCCCTCTAAACTTTCTACAAAACACTAAGTCTTTGCTGCCTATCCATTGACCTTATTCTATAGTAAATAAATCCTTCCCATACACTCTATCCAGGCCCCTCATAATTCTGTATGTCTCAATCAAATCTCCTCTCAGCCTCCCCTGTTCCAAGAAGAACAACCCCATCCTATCTAATCATTTCTTACTGTCCTGGTAACATCCTCATACTCCCTAATGCAATTAATTACATCCTTTTTTTGTAATGAGGTGACCAGAACTACATATAGTACTCAAGTTGTGGTATAACTAATGTTTTACATTGCTATTTCCAGCCTAAACTCTCTGTTCTTATATTCAGTATCTCTGTGAATGAATGAAAGTATTCCATATGCCTTCTTAACCACCTCATCAATGGCATGGTGGCACAGTGATTAGCACTGCTGCCTCACAGGGTTTGAGACCTGAGTTTGATTCCTGGTTTGGGTCACTGTCTGTGCAGAGTCTGTATGTTCTCCCCATATCTGTGGGTTTTCTCCCACAGTCCAAAAGATGTGCTGGTTAGGTTGAATGGCCACGCTAAATTGACTCCTAGTGTCAGGGGATTAACAGGGTAAATGTGTGTTTATGGGAATAGGGCCTGGGTGGGATTATGGTCAGTGCAGACTTGATGGGCTGAATGGCCTCCTTCTGCACCGTAGGGATTCTATGATTGCAGTGTTAGTGTAAGCCTACTAGTGACACTAAGAAATAAACTTAAGCTTAACCTGCCTAGCTACCTCAGGGATCTTGGGACAGTCACTCCAAGGTCCCACACATCAGTATCCTCACATTTATTGTGTAATCCTTTGCCTTGTTTGCCCTCTATAGATGCACTCACATCATACCTCTCTGAATTGAAATCTATTTGCCACTTCTCTGCCCACTTAATCAGTCTATTGTTATCTTTCTGCAGTTTACAGCAATCCTTCTTGCTATCAACCATATGGCCTGTCGTATTGTCTGTAAATTTATTGATCATTCCCCCTACATTTACATCTAAATTACCCAAGGGCAAACCTGGGTCCCTGCTTCTGTGAGGCAGCAGTGCTAACCACTGTACCTGCATGCCACAGTCCATTCTCAGTGAGAGGCCTTATTGGCGTGAACAGAAATGGCAGCCTACAATCAGGTTACCTCATGGTAGAGTCACATGACTACAGCAAGTCAGGTGTGACATGTGGACTGATTGCATTTCAAAACTCAAACACGTCCCACCTCCTGTCAAACCAGTCCCAATATCCCAGGAATCTGAATCCCCCCTTCCTACACCATCTCTCCAGCCATGCATTCATCAGACCTAATCCCCTATTTCTGTGCTCACTAGTGTGTGTCACAGGTAGTAATCCGGAGATTGCAACCTCTGAGGTTCTGCTTTTTAGTGCCTTACCTAGCTTCCTAAAATTTGCTTTCAGGATCTCATCCTTTTTACCCATGTCATTGGTACCAATGTAAATCACAACTTCCGGCTGTTCACCCTTCCCCTCAAGAATGTCCTATGGATGCTCTGTGATATCCTTGACCCTGGCACCAGGGAGGCAACATACCATTCTAGAGTCACGTCTTTGGCTGCAGAGATGCTGGTCTGTTCCCCCAAAGCTGCCAAATTCCCTTTCATTACTCCTCTTCCATTCTTCTTCCTTCCCACAATTGCACCCATGGGCCACCCATGATCCCAAACTTGGGCCTTGCTGCACTATCCTGATGAACCATTGTCCTCACTGACACCCATAATGGAAAACCCGTTTGCGAGTGCAATAAACTCATTCTGCTCGACATGCGGACTGCTCCTAGATTTTGTATTGTTCACCCACTCTCTCTGCCTGGACGCTCCTAAGCTGTGGTGTGACCACCTCCCTGAACACGCTATCCACATAGTCCTAACACTGCGGATGCGCCTCAGAGACTCCAACTGCCGTTTGAGTTCTGAAACCCAGAGCTCACATTTCTGCAGCTGGCAGCACCTGAAATGTCCCCGACTCCACAGAACTGTGAAACAATTCTCAATTTCTAATTAGCAGTGCGATGATAAAAAGAAGGCAAAAGCAACTGGAAATGCTGAAAATCTGAAATATGAAACAGAGATTGCTGGAAGTACAGGTCAGTCGACACTCTTAAAACTGAAAGATGCCTTAATGTTTAAAATGCAAGTCCTTAGTCAGAAATTGGCAAAATAGAAGCTGTGTCAAAGGGTCATCCAGACATAGAACATACTAGAACATTACAGCGCAGTACAGACCCTTTGGCCCTTGATGTTGCACTGACCTGTGAAACCAATCTAAAGCCCATTTAACCTACACTATTCCAAATCATCCATATGATTATCCAATGATCATTTAAATGCCCTTAATGTCGGCGAATTCACTACTGTTGCAGGCAGGGCATTCCACACTCTTACTACTCTCTGAGTAAAGAACCTATCTCTGACATCTGTCCTATATCTATCACCCCTCAATTTAATGCTACATCCCCTCCTGCTAGCCATCTCCATCCGAGGACAAAGGTTGACACTGTCCATCCTATCTAATCCTGTGATCATCTTATATGCCTCTATTGAGTCACCTCTTAACCTTCTTCTCTCTAATGAAAACAGCCTCAAGTCCCTCAGCCTTTCCTCATAAGACCTTCCCACCATACCAGGCAACATCCTGGTAAATCTGCTCTGCACCCTTTCCAATGCTTCCACAACCTTCCTATAATGCAGCAACCAGAACTGTCTGCAATACTCCAAGTGCGGCCGCACCAGAGTTTTGTAGAGCTGCAACGTGACCTCATGGCTCCTAAATTCAATCCCTCTACCAATAAAAGCTAACACACCGTATGCCTTCTTAACAACCCTTTCAACCTGGATGCCAACTGTTACTCCTTGCATAGTGAATCACTGCACACTTTCCTGCATTAAACTCCATTTGCCACCTCTCAGCCCAGCTCTGCAGCTTATCTATGTTCCTCTGTAACCTGCAACATCCTTCTGCACTGTCCACAACTCCACCGACTTTAGTGTCATCCGCAAATTTACTAACCCATCCTTCTATGCCCTCATCCAGGTCATTTATAAAAATGACAAATGGCAGTGGCCCCAAAACAGATCCTTGTGGTACACCACTAGTAACGGAACTCCAGGATGAACATTTCCCATCAACCACCATCCTCTGTCTTCTTACAAACTGCTAAATCACCTTCAATCCCATGCCTCTGTATTTTCTGCAATAGCTTACCATGGGGAACCTTATCAAACGCTTTACTGAAATCCATGTACACCACATCAACTGCTTTACCCTCATCCACCTCTTTGGTCATCTTCTCAAAGAACTCAATAAGGTTTGTGAGGCATGACCTACTCTTCACAAAACCTTGCTGACTATCCCTAATCAAATTATTCCTTTCTAGATGATTATAAATCCTATCTCTTATAATCCTTTCTAAAACTTTGCCCACAACAGAAATAAGGCTCACTGGTTTATAATTATCAAGGTTGTTTCTATTCCCCTTCTTGAACAAGGGGACAACATTTGCTATCCTCCAGTCTTCTGGCACAATTCCTGTAGACAATGATGACATAAAGGTCAAAGCCAAAGGCTCTGTAATCTCCTCCCTAGCCTCCCAGAGAATCCTAGGATAAATCCCACCTGGCCCAGGGGACTTATCTATTTTCATACTTTCCAGAATTACTAACACCTCCTCCTCCTTATGAGACTCAATCCTGTCTGGTCTAATAGCCTGTATCTCAGTCTTCTCCTCAACAACATTGTCTTTTTCTTATGGGAATACTGACAAAAAATATTCATTTAGTGCCTCTCCTATCTCTTCAGACTCCACGCACAACTTCCCACTACTGTCTTTGACTGGCCCTAATCTTATTCCAGTCATTCCTTTATTCCTGACATACCTATAGAAAGCTTTAGGGTTTTCCTTGATCCTACCTGCCAAAGACTTCTCAGGTCCCCTCTTGGCTCTTCTTAGCTCTCTCTTTAGGTCCTTCCTAGCTAAATTGTAACTCTCAAGCGCCCTAACTGACTTGAAACATTCATTCTGTTCTCCATCTTTGGGTGCTGCCAGATGTGCTAAGATTTTCCAGCATTTTCTGTATATGTTGTACAAGTTAAGCATGCTGCGGACTGAATAACTTGAAGGCTTTGGAGAGAAACAACAGATATGAAACCAAGAATGCTGTCCTCTGGATGTTTGTTCATTATTACATATTGTACACAATACAGAAACAGACCACTTAGCCAATTAACCCGTGCTGGGATTTATACTGCACACAAATCTTCTCCCATTCATTTTACCTCATCTCAACCTTTCAGCATACTTTTCTATTCCCTTTTCTCACATCAACATATCCGGTTTCCTTTTAAAAACACCTTTCATCTTTCAGATGAGATTTTAAATTAAGGCACCATCCCCCTGCTTGACTGGATGTAAAAGATCCAATGGCAGTGTTTTAGAGAAGAACAGGGGCGTTTCCCTGATGATCTGGTCAGTATTTCACCCTCACTCAGTGTCACATTAGGCAGATTTTTCTGGTCATTATCACCTTGCTGCTAGTGGGAGTTTGCTGAGTGCAAATTAGCTGCCACATTCCCTACATTATAACTGTGACTGCCACTTCATTGACTATAAAGCACTTTGAGACATCTGGTGGTCACAGAAAGCACTTTATGCATGCAAAGCTTTCTTTTTTGTAAGTTCTTTGCCTTGACTATTTTTGGTGATAGTGGGTTCCAAATTCTAGCCACTCTCAGAGTAAAGAAAATTCTCTTTATTTCTCTGTTGGAGTTACCTTGCATTTTCTATTATTCTTCTACATTTAGAGCCCCTAGTTTTTGATCCAACTAGTTCATTTTTTTCCCAAATGGCTGTAATCTCTCAGTTCTGTTATAATCTTTTTCTTATTTATTAGTGTCACAAGTAAGCTTACATTAACCTTGCAATGAAGTTACTGTGAAAATCCCCTAGCCGCCACACTCTGGCACCTGTTCAGGTACACTGAGGGAGAATTTAGCATGGCCAATGCACCTAACCAGCACATCTTTCAGACTGTGGGAGGAAACAGGAGCACCCAAAGAAAACCCACATAGACATGGGGAGAACATGCAGAATCTACAAAAACATTGACCCAAGCCGGGAATCGAACCTGGGTCTCTGGCATTGTAAGGCAGCAGTGCTAACCACTGTGTCCTCTAGTCCTTCATGTACTTTCTCTGATGTTTCAATGTCCTTTTTATGTAGGGCACTTTATATATAGGGCACAGTTACCACGCTGCTGTGCAAGTTTATCGAATTTTACTACTTTTGAATACCACTCTAGGAAATAAAATCTCAGTGATTCGCCGATATTTTTAATTGCTTCGCTGACATATGATGCTGCTTTTAATGATTTGTTGACCTGTATCCTTGGAGCCCTTTGCTTTTCCATCCCGTATCAGATTAGTTTTTTTGAAGATTTAAGTGATGTTTCTGTGTTTCCAACCAAAGTGCATAATTTCACATTTATCTCCATTAAAGTTCATTTTCCACTCAACTGCCCAGCCTACATGTTTCCTCTTGTCTTTTGTCAAATATTGTCTTTCCCAGAGTTTGTTTGAATAGTCCAAAACCTGCAGTACAGTTTCTGATCTTTACCATAATCCGACTGGAACCTAAACATACCAGCAATTACTGATCGCTATAATATGGAAAATGTACTGAAGCAATGCAGAACATAACCATTCCATAGAATTGTGTTTACTGTGGACACAGAGTCCGTACCAGTTTAGTCATACTCACTAGAATTCCCTGAACACTCAGTCTCACTATTACTCTGCCTCCTCTCCTCTTTGGATTCCTACAGTACAGAAGGAGGCCATTTGGCCCATCAAGTCTGTACTGACTACAATCTGACCCAGGCCTTATTCCTGCAACCCCACACAGTTACCCTGCTAATCTCCTTGACATTAGGGTCAATTTAGCATGGTCAATCAACCTAACCTTTGAATTGTGGGAGGAAACTGGAGCACCCGGGGGAAACCCATATGGAAACGGAGAGAATGTACAAACTCCACACAGGCATTAACCTGAGGCCGGAATTGAATCTGGGATCCTGACACTGTAGGGCAGCAGTACTAATCACTGTGCCACCTTGACCTTTGAGATCTTTGTTGATCTTCTTAGATCAACTTTTTGATCACCCATTGTGATCTTCTTCGGCTCAGTATTCAATTTCTATGTTTGTCTGTGAGTTAATATGCAATTATTTTTACTTTAAATGTGTTACCCTTCTGATAGCCTGTTACTATATTGTGACACTGATCTAGTCATATTGAAACCTTCAATTCCAATGAGAATAGATGAACTTCCTCGTGAAACACTGACAACATGACACATGACATGACTGTCAGCTTATTAAGTTGATTATTGGCACATATGTTGAAGCTGTCATTTGTGTATTATTACATTTGAGACAATCTCACTATCGAAAATCTCCAACAGCTGACACCTCGAAGAATAATCTTTGTAATTGTGCACAGACTGAATCTGGCTCCAATGCTCAAGTCGACATCATAGCACGTTATAGACAGCCAGTCATCTGACCCTGTACAAATAATAGACAAATTTCTGTATGATAAATAGGCTTCTATGGACCACACTAGTTTACATCTATTTCCTCTTTCTCTTAGAAAGGACGCAGGTGAGGTTATCTAGGATGTCAGCAGGGATGAGGGAATTTAGTTACATACTGCAACTAAAGAAGCTGGCTGGCTCTCCATATTGCAGGGAAGTTTAATGGCTATTTAATGGGGGTCTTCAAATTTACGAGTGATTTTAGAAGAATAGATAAGGAGAATGCGTTCCCACTGATAGGAGGGTGGCACAGTGGTTAGCACTGCTGCCTCACAGTGCCAGGGACTCAGGTTCAATTCCCGGCTTGGATCACGATCTGTGCAAAGTCTGCACATTCTCCCTGTGTCTGCGTGGATTTCCACTGGGTGTTCCGATTTGCTCCCACAGTCTGAAAGACGCACTGGCTGGGTGCATTGGCCACATTAAATTCTCCCTTAGTGTACCCGAACTGGCGCTGGAGTGTGATGTTTAGGGGGTTTTCACAGTAACTTCATTGTGACACTAATAAATAAAGCTAAGGTGAATTCGAAGACACAGATTTATGAAAATTAGCAAAAGAACCAGGGTGTGGGAAAGGGGGTGGTGTAGATGAGGAGAAACGTTTGAGCAGTAGGTTGTTGTGATCTGGGATGCACTGCCTGAAAGGGTGGTGGAAGCAGATTCAATAATAACTTTCAAAGGGAAAATATGTGAAATGATTATTTTTCAAGGCAGTGAGCAAAGAGCAGGATTAAGGAATTAATTAGATAGCTTTTTCAGAGTTGTCACAGGCACGATGTGTTGGATGGCTTCCTCTGGACATTTTCCGTGATCCTGACACAGATACAAACATATCAAAAGGAGCTACAACTCCCTCACCCTTTTCCAATGATCTGCCTTGTGATGTGGATTATGGCAGTGCATATTGGATGTTGTAGTTGCACAAGGATGAAAACCTTGACTCTCAAGGTGCAACTCACTTTATAGAAAGCAGAAATCCACAGCATCCAAGGCTCAGGTAAACTTTACAGGTTGAATTCCTAATGAGCAACCACTGGCTCTCTGAGCGGGATTTTCTGGCCACCTCGTCCCAGAACCAGAAAATCCTGCCCGAGGTCAACGGGCCTTTGCATGGTCCAGCCCCACCTGTTATGATTCTTGTGGCGGGCAGGATGGGAAAATTCCTCCCTCTAACTCCCATTGCCATTTCCTATAAACAGATTGCTGACAGCTCTTCAACCCACTTGGCATAGCACAGAAGTGGTACTGCAGAGCTCTGCCTGGGGCTAAGACCTGGGAACTTGGAGAATGAAAGCCCTCAGGGTCTGGGCAGGAAGGTAGGGGTTGCCTGGATGTGTTTGGGGGGGGGGGGGGGGGGGGGGTGGTAGAGGTGGGGGCAGATGATCACAATGTTGAGGTTAGGCCATGGGGTGAGGGGGATACGCTCCAGCACTTAGGGGAAGATGGCCCCCACTTTGAGGGGCCATCCACCCACTCCTGCTTCCCGCCCAAGATTGGGAAAGGGGGAAATGTCCATTTCCCACCAACCTAAAAATTGAATTTGCGCAGGATAAGGCCCTTAAAGTGGCCACTTAAGGGTGTTAATAGGTGAATGGGCCGCCTGAGGCCCAACTCAGCCAATTGTGAAATTGGGCAGCTGGTTTCAGGGAGAGTCCCATCCATTCAATATTATGCTCCCCCACTCTCGCTTCAGAACCTGCCTTGGAGGAGCATAAAATTCTGCCCTACGGATATCTTTAGCGATTTTTTCTTCTGTTTTTCTCATGTAACTGTGGCTATTGAATGCTTCTGAGTAATGAAATTAGTTTGTTGCTTTCCATTTTCCCACCACAAAAAGTATCCTTTCTGAAAACAAATAGATTCTGAATGAACCTTTTCCTTCACTATTTTTAATATAAAAATGCAAGAATTCTGTAGGCCCTGATTATATTTTTCCTTCAGGATCTATAAAATATTTATAGGTTTTTTGAACACATCTTACAGGATTGCTTAAAAAAAATACTGTATATTTTCCCATTACTTTTACAATGTGTACTAGGGTCCATTCAAATCTAATAGGCTGGATGATAAATTCTGCAGGATTTCTCCCAAGGGTCCTAGCACAGAATCTCTAGTGGTCTGTGGAGGTTTCAAATTGATGTTAACAATCTGGCCTTTGTACATCCTTCCAGAATCAAAAACAAGGATAGTTGGACTCAAAATAGATATTTGTACTATACAAAATCGAATGCCAGGGTAGAATATAAGATTCATGCTCCACAACCTTGTGTAAGTCTACAGCCATGGTACTCAGCTTGTTTATTTCTCAAATGAGAAGAATTAAGTTCCATATAAAAATTAGTGGCTGAGTCACCCTCACATGCTTTTATTCACCTCCAGCAGCTGGTCCCGGAGGGCTATGGTCAGTGGCTTGGGAGCTGGTCAGCTGCATCGATGGAATAGTTTAAGAATTTAAAACAAAAATTGAAAATTGAAAACATGTCAGAATGTGGGAAGGAAGAAGGATTACACAATGCACTCAACTCCTTCCAATATATTGTTATTAAATAGCATTTTTATTGAGTCATTTACTTTTTGTTTATCTTTTTATCTCCCTCTTTCTCTGCAACTCCTCAAGTCATATATTTTCCTTAGCTGAGAAAATGAGCTAAAGAGCTGCTTCCAGAATTCCATGACCTTGGAGTCAAATGTTAGGATTTCAGGAGTGACCCAGCATGCCTCAGACATTCCTTCACTCTCATGTGAATGAATGGGAAATCTCTAACTGGTGCTTGGTCATGGTGATACCTGTGGAAAATATGAAGCACTTGGGGTGGGATTTTACAGCTTCGCTTGTTCCAACACCACAAAATTTTCCCAAGGTCAACGGACCTCTCCACGTTCTGTCCCTTGCCCCCTCCGATTCCCATGGCAGGTGGGGCAGTAAAATTCCGGCACTGGTCCGAATTTTGTCTGTTTTTCATTCATAATCAGGTATGAGACATGAGATTGTAAAAAGCCATCTCATAGCCTCAACCTACTTTGTTAAATGTGCTCTAAAGTTTGTTTTGGTCTTCTTGGTAGCAGCCTTGAGAAATGCCTTACACATGATTTCCAATATAGATGGGCTTTATAATCCAGTTAGGAGTAGACCATGTATCTTTTACTTAAGTTTAGCTCATTCATTTAGTTTAGTCACAAGTGGGTTTACATTAACACTGCAATGAAGTCACTGTAAAAATCCCCAGGTCGCCACACTCTGGCACCTATTCAGATATACTGAGGGAGAACTTAGCATGGCCAATGCACCTAACCAGCACGTCTTTCGGACTGTGGGAGGAAGCTGGAGCACTCGGAGGGATCCCTCACAGGCACGAGGAAAACATGCAGACTCCGCACAAACAGTGACTCAAGCTGGGAATCGAACCTGGGTCCTGGTGCTGTGAGACAGCAGTGCTAACCACTGGGTCACCATCCTGGAAGTTATGAATTGTGCTTCTTGGCAACACGTTATGAATTATAAAAAGCAATGACCAGAGAACAGTCATTTGAGACTTGGGGCTTCATAGTGAGATACACAAATTTGTTAGAAGATAGATAATAGCATTTTGACTGTTATTTATATGTATAGAGATGTTGCATATTGGCTTGTGCGTTGTTCAATTGATGAACTTGCTTCACCATTTAAACATCATGCTGTACTATCATTTTAAAAATATACGGAGATTGACCTCATGGAGATAGAGAAATCATTTTAATACCTTAAATATAAGGAGCAGGCCAGCATGGGCTGTCTGTTGTCTCAGATACATTAGTGAATATTTACCCCAATAGGAAAGTTGCTGAAGTGTAGGGACTCACTGAGGAAAGTGATGTTAGAAGAGCCAAAACATCCCAGACAAAAAAGAACAGCAGCAACAGCTTGCATTCATTTGGTGACTTTTCCTGCTTGTTGTTGGAGATGGAGATGGATTCAGTTGGGGAGAGGGTTTTAAGGAAATGGTCAACATTAGAGAAAGGTAGGTATGGCTTATTTTTGAATTTCAGATTGATAATTGAGTAATGAGCATTTCCAGCAAAGGGGAGCAGGACCTAATTGTGGTTGAAGTCGCCCAGTCAGATCAAACAATGAGTATCAGTAAGCTTGTAAAACATCAGATACTTTCAGGTTTTTGCCCCTTGCCTGATGGAAAGGAAGGTGGGACAACTACTAGGCTGGGTCTCATAACTGAATTCCTGTGAGCTCACAAAGAAGTTCTTACAAATGTCAAGAACTGACTTGCTTAGGGCTCCTGAGACATGCAAGGGAGCATTAGTATGGGCTGCCAAATTGGCTTGAAGGATAGGGATAGTTGGACACTTTTAAAGTCACTAAACTAGTAATCTAAGGGTTAGGATAATGTTCTGGAGATACAAGTTCAAATCACACTATGGGAGTTGAGGGAAATTGAATCTAATCAATAAATTTAGTATTGCATCCCTACTCACTTTAATAACGATTAACAAACTACTCATTGATCATGAAAACCCATCTTGTTCACTAAGGAGAGGAAGTCTGCCCTTTATGGGAGAATTCTGCCATCCCTATTTGGTCTGAACTATATGCAGCAACATTGTTTGCTCTTAACTGCACTCTGAAATGGTCTAGCAAGCTACTCAGTAGTGTCAAACTACCACAGAAAAGTACCTTGGGAATATCTGTACGACATGGATTGCAATGGCTCCAGAGGTTGCTCATCGTCACCTTCTTGAGGGTAGTTAGGGATGGGTAATAAACGCTGACATGCCAGTAATTCTCACCTTCAAAGAATCAATGCAGAAAGAAACTGTTCCTGCTTCTCTCCCATGACATGCCAAAGTGGAAGATATTCTCCATCATTTCTAAGGTTTCATTTTAAACTTTGTCTTGCTTAAGCAATATCTCAATTTTAAAATTCTGATCCTGGTTTTCGAATCCTTGCTTCTCCTGGTAATCTCTTCCAACCCCACAATTGTCCAAAATTTCTGTGCCCCTGAAGTTCCAGCCCCTTAATTTTAATCACCCCTTTTTATGGCCATGTCTTCAGCTCTGGATTGCAGAGGGATATGGTCCCTGGAAGGTAGGAGGTTTTAGTTCAGTTGGGCAACATGGTTAGTGCAGGCTTGGAGGGCCGAAGGGCCTGTTCCTGCGCTGTAATTTTCCTTGTTCTTTGTTCTCTGGAATACTCTCCCCAAAACTTTCCATCTCACTTTGCTGCATGAAACCTACGCCTTTGACCAAGCTTTTGGTCATCATCCCTAAAATCTCCTTATTTGGCTCGGTGTCACATTTAGTTACATAATGCCCTTCAGGCGCACCTTGGGTATTTTACATTCTGTTACATTAAAGATGTTATACAAATACAAATTGCTGCTGTTTATATTTAAAGTGTAAGAATAACTAATTGCTTATACTTTGCAATCTTGCTGTCAACCTTCACTTTTACAGGCGCACCAATAGGGATTGTAACATACATGGGACAGACAGGTTCCTCACAAGGAGCCATCTCTTTTATCTGTGCTAAGCTTGGGCAGCAGGTGGCACAGTGGTTAGCACTGTTGCCTCACAGTGCCAGGTACTCAGGTTCAATTCCTGGCTTGGGTCACTGTTTATGTGGAGTTTGCACATTGTCCCTTTGTCTGCATGAGTTTCCTCTGAGTGCTCTGGTTTTCTTCCACAGTCCAAAGCTGTGCGGGTTAGGCGCGTTAGCCATGCTAAATTGCCTCTTAGTGTCAGGAGGAGTAGCTAGGGTAAATGCATGGGGTTATGGAAATAGGGCATGGCTGGGATTGTGGTTGGTACACACTCGATGGGCTAAATGGCCTCCTTCTGCACTGTAGGATTCTATGATTGATTCTTAAAAGGGTAGGTAGTGCAAAATGCAGATCATGCACAACAAAGGAAAACAAGAGAGAACATTTCTTGGTGTACAGAATTCTCGCTTACTTAATAGCTCTACTTTAAAAAGACAGATGATATGTATACCTGGCATTTGAATGTGAGTGGAAGTTAAAACTGAAAAAAAGTATTACTGGCAAATCTCCAAAGTTAAGTCTTGTTCTGGTACAATTGAATCCTGATAAATGCGTAACAAGTTTGCCAAGAAATGTTCCGCTTGAGTCAGGATTATGCTTCATCAGAATTTTTATCTAATTTAGATTAAAAAAAATAGCCAGTTGGCAAACTCTTGTACCACAACCCATTTAACCTTACAGCACTTGAGCTGAAACAAAAAGAAAATGATTAATAAGTTACATTTCACACAAAAGAGATTAGTTTTCTAAAATGCTCTGGCATCTTGTGGTAAAATATCACAGTTGGTTTGCTTTCATGTGATGAACATAAAAATAGAGTTGGATGAAACAGCCTGTTGAATAGTTTTGTCCAGAAGTGTATATGACAAAAATCAGTTAAACGAGCAGCAATTCTATACAATGGGAGTGAATTGGAGTCAGTTCAGTACATGGGATTCAATGCAATGTAGGTGATATGAATTTAGGGTCACATCTTAGCTGCAAGCTTTTAGTCAGTGGCACTCTTTAAGAGCTCATTTAGAGCTGGGGTTGACTCACAGTGTTCGGTGTCTATTTATATGATAGTGTAGGTCATGGGTGCTCTAAAAGCGTCTGTTTGTTCGACAACAAATTGAATATGCCAATCAATTTCTTACAAACATATCCATCTAACGTACTCAAAGGTGGGCAGAAAACACAGGGTAAAATGAAACAAGATATGAATTGTTAAGCTGCTTATGTCAGAACAAGTGAACATTCAAAGCAAGATGTGGTCAGTTTTAATCAGCACAAATTGTTTCTCTGCACTATTAAAAAATAATGATCATGCGAGGTTTTTACACATCAGTGAACTACCGTGCTTGATTTGAATTAAAATAACTCCTAACGATTCTCTTGTTTTCTGCTTCTGAGCTTGCCAAATGTTTGTCCTTGGAGCCTTCTGTTTTAAAACCTGACTGACTGCCTGTGTCTTTGTCTTTTATCACTCCCTGGTCAAAGTTAACTGAAGCTTGCCAGATGTTTGCTGCCAAGTAGCCAGGTCCAGAGTCTTCTGAGCACAATGTGTGTGAGGCGATAATGCAAACAGAATCAGATTAATCCATTTCTTATTGGGCAAAACAAGTGGATTTCAGCCCAGGCAAACGTGATGTCATCCATTTTGGAGCTAAGAAAGAAAAAATTGGGCACTTTCTAAATGGTGAGAAAATAGAAACAGCGCAGCTCCAAATTAACGACAAGAGGTGGGGTCTGGGGGTGGGGTGTACAGTGGGTGGCAGAGTGAGAAATGTTTATATGGGTATGTAGATAACTAAACTACAATGGACAATTATAGAAATCAAAGAGCTGTGGAATTCTGGTCTTATATCTGGAGGACTAGAATACAAGGTAGTAGAAGTCAAGCTTCAACTATACAAAGCCAAGGTGTGACAATGCCAAGGGCAGCATTTTACAGTTTCCCACCAGCACCTCTCCTGCAGGTGAGGCGGGGGGTGGGGTGGTCTGTAAAATTCATCGGGAGGCCTTCCTGCCTCATTCCTGCCCACCCCTGGCCTGTTCATAATTCTGGACGAAGGTAAGGGATGAGGTCTAGGATAACTGGTCTACATTTGTCCCCAGCCTATCATATCATAGGATCACTACAGTCTAGAAGGAAGCCATTCCACCCTATCATCAGAAACCCAAGGGTTTACCCTGCTCGTCCACCTGATGCTAAGGAGCAATTTAGCATGGCCAATCAACCTAATTTGCACATCTCTGGACTGTGGG
The DNA here is from genome assembly GCF_965287045.1 of Carcharhinus amblyrhynchos. NCBI lineage: Eukaryota > Metazoa > Chordata > Chondrichthyes > Carcharhiniformes > Carcharhinidae > Carcharhinus > Carcharhinus amblyrhynchos. The sequence goes on along the minus strand of NC_137328.1, from coordinate 43,351,482 downwards.
AGGAAATTGGAGCACCCAGAGAAAATCCACACAAACAGGGGAAACTGTACAAACTCAACATGGGCAGAACGTGCAAACTCCACAGTCACCCAAGGCTGGAATTGAACCTGGGTCCCTGGTGCTGTGAGGCAGCAGTGCTGACCACTCTGTTGCCCAACCTCGACACTTAATTTTTAAAAATTCTTTCATGGGACATGGGCACTGTTGGTTGGCCAGCATTTATTGCCCATTCCTAGTTGCCCTTGAGGAGGTAGTGGTGAGCTGCCTTCTTGAAATGCTGCAGTCCAGTTGCTATGGGTTAACCCACAATGCTGACAGGGAGAGAATTCCAGGATTTTGATCCAGTGATTGTGAAGGAACAGCGACATATTTCCAAGTCAGGATGGTGAGTGGCTTGGAGGGGGAACTTATGTATTGCCAATTTTATGCTGCTTAGAGGCTACTTCCTACTCAGCTACAGTGTTTTGGCCAGTAATGGAGTTGGAGAGCCTGCTCAGGCCTAGGGTGGGAAAAGAGAGGGGTGTGTGGGACTGGCTTCATCACTGGCTTCCTTTCTACAACAGACACCCTTTCCCCAAGTTATATCTCCTGAGTGCTCCTTTCCCACCTGGCATTGCCATAATGACCTCCGCCATCCCAAGCTCTCCCCGCCTGCCCTGCTGCGAGGCCCCTCAGCCACCTGTACTTCAGAGCTCTAACATTTAGATTGCTGGGACTGCTTGTAATTCCAGCAGTTGACACCACTCAAGGTGGCGCTGTTGGGACTATGGAGCTGCTGACCAATCACATTGCCCAGCAGCTCTTTGTGGCACGACTTCCTCCTCAGTTAATGATAGAAATATGGCCTCTAGCCAATTATTCCTCCTTGGGGCAGTAAATAGCTGAATGGCTGCAGTGATAGAATCATAGAATCCCTACAGTGCAAAAAGAGGCCACTCGGCCCATTGAGTCAGCATTGACTCTCCGACAGAAGATTCCACCCAAACCTTTCCTGTAACCCCAGATATTTATCTCACTAATTGGCCTAACCTACACATCTTGGGACACCAAGGGGCAATTTATCATGGCCAATCCACCTAAGCACATCTTTGATAAGCTGAGTGCATTGTGGGCATTGTGAATGTGTGGTCAGCAGCAAAGGCAGGAAATTGGTTTTCAGTGGGCCACCTCTTCCTGATGTGGGTGCCTCAATGAGACACTGAGTAATTTGGAATGAGCAAGGCTTTGCTTGTTGTGCTCCCCGTGTGCCAAGTACCTCACCATTCTGACCACAGATGGGTTAATGCCAGCAATAGCGGGATGAGGCTCTTAAGTGGGTAGTGGTTGTGCATGTAAGGGACTCAATTGGTAACAGGGTAGGAAGGTCATCCACGGGCCAACCTGTCATGGACTTATTCAGAGGCAGGAAGGTGGTGGAGTGCCCACCAGCCACCCCACCCAATTAAATGTCCTTCACACCAAACTTGACATAGGGGGAAGGGGAGAATGTGGAAGGGCACAAGATTTCAGCCCTAGATTCCTTGGGTTAAATTATGAGGGAAGCTTATAAAATGGTTATAATACCTGGAATTTAGAAAGTTAAGAGGTGATTTGTTCCAAGCTATTAAGGGCAACAGATAGGATAGGTAGAGAAAAACTATTTCTACTGTTGGGAAGTCCAGGGCTGGAATGCATTGCCTAAAAATTATAGGCAGGCATTTTGGATGCGAGATCAGGGAACACTTTTATACACAAAATGTGGTTGAAGTTATGAACCCTCTTCCATACACTACCTTAGCGGCGCAGACGCACAGGGTTAAGCACTGCTGCCTCTCAGTGCCAAGGACCCGAGTTCGATTCCGGGCTTGGGTCACTGTCTGTTCTCCCCGTATCTGCGTGCGTTTCCTTGTGGTGCTCTGGTTTCCTCCCACAACCCAAAAGATGTGCTGGTTAGGTGCATTGGCCATGCTAAGTTCTCCCTCAGTGTACTCAAACAGGCGCCAGAGTGACGACACGGGGCTTTTCACAATAACTTGATTGCAGTGTTAATGTAAGCCTACTTGTGAAACTAATGAGTAAACTTCAAACAATCGATGCAATATCAACGGCAAATTTAAATCTGAAGGTGATAGGTTCTTGTTAACCAAAGGCCAAATGGAGATTGGTCGCAGATTAGCCATGATCCCATTGAATAACAGCAGAACAGGCTTAAGGAGCGAAACACAAGAATGCAAGAAACAGGAGCAGGAGTTGACACTGCTCTGCCATTCAATATGATCATGACTGATGCTGAGCGATGACTCTATTTTCCCAGTGCAAAGATGAGGGGGTTAGGTTGACTAAATATGCTCCCCATATTTCCTTAATTCCCTTGGAGACCAATAATCTGTCCATCCAGCCTTAAATGTATTCAATGGTGGAACATCTACAACTCTCTGAGATAGAAAATTCTCAAGATTCATAACCATTTAAGTGAAGTCATTTCTTTTCATCTCTCCTAAATAATCGGCCCCTAATTCTGATACTGTTGCCTCCATGTTTTTGATTCCCTGACCAGCAGAAACAATCTCTTAGTGTTTACCCTATCAAGCCCCTTCACAATTTAATAGGTTTCCATGAGATGGTCTCATGTTCTTCTAAACTCGAGAAAAAAGAACACCAATTGACTGAGCTTCTCATTATAGGACACCTACAGGAGCCTCTCACCTCAGGGGCCAATTTAATGAACTTTCGCTGTATCACCTTCAATGGAAGTGTATCTTTTTTAAATATAGAGACCAATACTGCACAGGGTATTCCAAATGTGTTCTCACCAAAGCTTTCTACAATTATAAGAAGATTTCTTTATTCTTTACTCCAATCCCTTTGCAATAAAGGCCAACATACTATTTGTCTTCTTAATTGCTTGCAGCACCTATTTCTAACTTTCTATGTTCCTTGGATGAGTACACACAAGTCTCTTTGATTGCAAGCAGAGACAAGTTTCACACCTTTTTAAAATATTTTGCTTTTCCATTCTTACAACCAAAGTGAATAATTTCCCAATTCCCTATGTTATACAATATCTGTCATCTTGCTGCCAACTCACTTAGCTCATCAATATCTCTTTGCAGCCTCTCTGCACATTCCCCATGGCTTATATTTCATCTACCTTGGTCCCATTAACAAACTTGGATACATTATTCTGTCTCATCGTCTAAGTCATTGATATAGATTGCAAATAGCTGAGGCCCCAGCACTGATCCTTGTGGGACTCCACTACTCACTGCTTGCCAACTTGAAAAGCCCTGTTTATGCTTCACTCTGCTTTCTTATCCATTAACCAATCTTCTCTACATGCTTATATATTACTACCAGCTCCATGAGCCTTATGTTGTCTATTAACCTTCTGCACTGTGTTAAATGTCTTTTGGAAAGCCAGGCATACGACACCTACTGTTTTTCTTTTATCTATTCTAGTAGTTGCATCCACAAAAAAAGTAATAAATCTATCAAACATTGGGGGTGATTCTTTGGGGGACGATAGCCCCTGGTGGGAATCACAATAACCTGTTGAATGGGTGGGATTTGATGCAGGTCCTGACAAGCATGGACCTGGTATATTGGACTCTGAAGGTCAATGCCACAGTGACATAGCCAGGGTGGCAGGGGCAATGTTGCCCACCTCTACTATGGCTGAAAGCCACCTCCAGTGCAGGCAAACAATTCCAGCTCGAGCGTTTGAAGACGGCTCACTATGGAAAAAAAGTCAGCCAAGGTCCTCACATCAAAGAACAAGCCAGTTTGTAAACATTGTGGTTAGAGAAGAGGAAGTGAAAGCTCCTGCTTGCTGTTTAATAGCCTTGACCTGTCAGCCAGAACAAGCACGCTTATAAACATTGCAGTTAAGAACAAAAACTCGAGATGCATTCAACCGTGACGGAAACAAGAACAAATAAAGCTCCTGCTTGCTGTGTAATGGCCTCAAGCTGTCAATCAAGACACTCCTTAAAGGTACTGAAGCATGAAATGGAATGTAAACCAAGTATTTCAAAGGTCTTGTGGTTTCAAGGATGGTTCATAGACCAGAAGTAAAAAACAGTGTTAAAAGAATAGGGCTGAGTGAATAATGTGGAAGAAAAAGAGGAAGTTAAAATAAAAATAACTGCGGATGCTGGAATCTGAAACAAAAACAGAAAATGCAGGAAAATCTCAGCAGATCTGCCAGCATCGGTGGAGTGAGAATGGAACTAATGTTTCGAGCCTGTATAACTTCATCAGAGAAGAGGAATTTCTTGAGGCTTACTGGATTATATCAACAATGAACTGCTTGATCTGCTCTGGAGCTGTCAATCAGAGCAGTTCAAAGTGGTCAGGCTGCATCTGACCACTTTGGTCATGCTGCATCATTTAGGCAAAAAAAGGGAATCCCACCACTGAAACTAACATCTCCTGTCAGTCAAAGACCTTCAAAGGGCCCCAGTCACACCTGGGGCTTCTGTGAGTGAGCAAAGGAATCCCTTCTGTAGAACTGACTGCTGCTATGTAAATGAAGGCTTTCAGGTGTCGATGGGGCATGGAAATTAAAGCGACCAGTCCACTTCATAAGGTTCATAGTACACAGAGAAGAATGAAGATTTTGAACAGAAAGCTGCCCGAGATCACCATGCCAAGAGCGATCTCCATTTTTTCCAGGGCTCAAGGGGGCAGTCCAGCCACGAGACCTCCATCCCAGGAGAAAGTCCTGAGGTCAACACCTTAACCTCCGAGCCTGAACCCACTCAACACCCAGGTCCCTTGTGGGGGGCCTTCCCTCTGCAGATTGGCAGTGGCACTGGGGTGCATGGGCACGTAACTTAACTCCTTGGCAACTCTTGGAGTCCAAGATGCCAGGTCAGGGTGTCACTGCCAGTGGGCAGTGCAAAGTTGGCACTGTCAAGGAGTGGAGCTAGAAGAGGGGGTGGGTGGGTGGGGTTTCTTCTTAAAGAATGGTGTAATTCTTGTTAACTTCTATTCTCATGGGACCTTTCACAAATCTAAGGAATCTGCTATCTATTTGCAATATGTTTATAATTTTATACTTCTGTGTTTATTTATGTATTCTGTGAATTTCTCTTGGATTTCTAAATCTTCCTTCACCCATTCCCCCTCCCCTATGCCCCCATTAGATTACAGCCCTGTCCAATGCCCTACACTTGTTCCCAGCCCGGTTCAAGTCAGCTCATCCTAATGGATTGGCTCACTCCTCCCTGAGTACTGCTGTCAATGAAACAAGAACTGAAGCCTGAAAATGCTGGGGGAACTCAGCAGGTCTGACAGCATCCGTGGAGAGAGAATAGAGCCAGTGTTTCAGTCAGGATGGCCCAGCTCTGATGAAGGGTCATCCTGGGTCGAAATGTTGGCTCTATTCTCTCTCCACAGATGCTGTCAGACCTACTGAGTTTCTCCAGCATTTGCTGTTTTTGTTTCAGATTCCAGCACCAGCAGTATTCTGCCTTTTTCTTAAGAACTGAAACCCCTTCTTCCCACACCACCGCCTGCACCCTGCATTTAATTCACTCATCTGTTTGACCCTCTGCCAATGGTATGAAAGACCTTCCCCTGTCCTTAGGTTGGGGAAAACAACCTAGTCATTCGCAAATTAACCATCTTTTGTTTCGGTATTTTCTTGTCCCCTAAACTCGTGGGAAACACTTTGGCTCACAATGCTGTAGAAGTTGCTTTCATTTCCATCTTATGCCTGTGTTTTTACTGGAGATGTGGCGGGAATCTTGTTTACGCATGGAATTGCGATTTACGCAGCAATTCCAGCTACATTAGGAAGGCACAGTGGGAGTCGCTCTGCGTGCCACTTGAAGAGCTAACATTTAAAGGTAACTGCTTTTCCAAACCCTTTGCATGGAAAAGTTGTCAAATAAATTCCCATAATGTCACAGGAAAGTATAACCAGCTTGAGTTTCTTGGCCATTTCACAACGTGGTTGGAACCACTTGTGTATAGTATGAGCGTACTAATGCACTTCCAATCAGCTTTAATTCTCTGTTTAATGGCCTTTGCCACATTTGGCCTCCTGTCTGATTTTGTAAAATGAAAAATAAACAAAGCATAAGAATGAAATAATAGCAACATTTTCATTAGTGATTCGGATATCTCCTGAGCAGGTGTTGAAGTGGTTATTCTGTTTGACCGCTTGAACCCTTGGGAAAAGAAAAGTCTCTTAGTTTAAAATAATAATGTTGATGCTGATATAGCTGTAAATGATGTAAAATTTGCTTGCATCATTAAAATGATAACACTGCAATTGAAAAATTATTCAGGGGCTGGACAAGCACCTAATTTTCAAATCAAAATTGCAACAAGGAGCAACACTGTATTCTTATTATTAATGATTGCTTAAGTGATTTAAACTTTAGTTCACCCTCCTTTTAATTCCCCCACCCAATTTCTTAAACATTTACACCCGCACCATACAATATTACAAGACCTCTCCCCACCCCCAGGACCCAGGGTGAGAATTTCTCAAAATTCTTTGACAATGTTCGTCTTTAACCCAAGTTTAGAGATAAAGTTTATATCACTTGACTCTCCCTCTTTTCCATCAAAGAAACAACTTAAACCATCAGACGTCGCGACTGAAGCTTCTGAGAATGAACTTTTATCTTTTATCTTTGATCTTTTCCTGCAGGCAACTGAAGGGTAAGCAGGGACGGGCAATAAATGCTGGCCTAACCATATCCCGTAAAAATGAATATATTAAAAAAAGTCATAAGGTCCATTCCGAACACTGAGGATAGTTTCATAACTACAGCTTGAAAAATATTTCTTTAACTAGTCACATTTTTATGGCTCATTATAGGGGAACTATGCTTCTGTTGCATTGAATGAAAATGGGCAGCAAGGCAGCTAGCACTGCTGCCTCTCAGCACCAGGGACCCAGGTTCGATTCCTGGCTTGGGTCACTGTCTATGTGGAGTTTACAGATTCTCCCCATGTCTGCATTGCTTTCCTCTGGGTGCTCCGGTTTCCTCCCACAGTCCAAAGGTGTGCAGGTTAGGTGAATTGGCCATGCTAAATTCTTAACAGGTGCCAGAGTGGCGACTTGGGGACTTTCACAGTAATTTCATTGCGGTGTGAACATAAGCTTACTTGTGACCACTAAATAAACTTTTTTTTAATTCTTTATTCCAATTCAATCCAATCAAATCAAATCCAATTCAGAGTCCCAACAAGTTGAGACATTCCCGATCCAAGCTGACAAGACAGGGCTCTCACCTCCTGTCTTGGGCTTGATCTACATGATCCAAGCTGATTGGAGTAGGTATAGCTCCTCCTATAAGACTTGATCTCATTTGCATCTTCACCAAAAGGCCGAGATGCCACTTTAAAAAATTGTTTTAAATGAAGCTAAAATGTAACCTAATGACTTCGACCAAGTACGGCATGTCAATATTACACTTGATCTTAGCCAAAAGGCTGAGAAGCAAATAAATAAACTTTACATTAAATAAACAGATATTTACCTGGAAAACTGGGATGGGCAGACAATGCTCTGTGGAAGGCATCAAATCCAGCTTGTCCCACTGTTGTAGGAAGTACACAGTCTTCAAATGAAGGCACCATATTGCGAGGACTAGCTTGGCATATATTTCTAGAAGTTTCATTATACTGGGGTGGGTAGAAAGTCTGTAGCTGGCCATAATAACCTATGAAGGGAAACAAAGCAATTAGGTAATTAATTAGACCTAATTGTAGAATTTTATTTTTGCTGCGTTACTTGTGACATTCATGTTGTTAATTCTGAAAGTTGTCATAACTTCCCTCACAATCAGACAAAGACAGAATTCTCCTCCTTGACTCTGAAAGCTTGACACCCTCTCGGTAGCTGCCAAATATTAAGAAAAATATATAAACTGTAATGTCAGCAGGTTAGCCGAGATGGAGGAGAAACTTGGAAAATAGTTTTGGGGGCATCAAAACTGACATTTTGCCACTCTTTGCACGAGCGATGGGCAAATGAATCGAAACTGAAAGTGATCTAAATTGACTAACGTGCATTTTCAAGTATTTACAAATAATTTAAACCAAATCAGTTTTCTAGCTCTTTTCTGCGCTCGACTCAAGTCGGAAAAATCACTGCAGTGCAAGTGAAGTCAATTTATTTTATTACATTATGATACACTATTACAAGATGACATATTGTAAATACTGAATTCTCTATATAAATACCTGAATCGAAATAAGTGCCAATCAACTTTAGAGACAACACTTCTTTGCACATGACTAAAAGCAGCTGTTCTCAATGTTCAGCAGAAAATTACAATGAATTAAGTGCTACACTTGCTGGAACAGGACTGTTTTGCAAAAGGTTACAGCTGAGTCCTATTACAAGAGAAAACTGCTTCTATCGAAGCCATGCCAGCTGGCAGGGCCAATCGGAACGCATACTCTACACATCTCTCATACTGCCTTGCCCTCATTCTACATGTTTGCACCCTTCTACAACTTCCTATTCACAAATCAGAGAATCCCATAATATTGTCTGCTGCAACTAATCATAGCTGAGGATCGAGAAACCTAATATTGTGGAATAAAAGTTACCATGTCCAATATCATGTCCAGTATGAAAAGTGCAGAATAATTTAATAATTTCAATAAGTTACATTGAACAAATTAATTAATAAAACAAAATGTTCCCTTGCCCCGTTCTTTCTAGTCAATGCTTTTGGTCTGTTTGATTGTTCTGTTACATTTATAAGGTTTATAACATTATATTTTAGAACTGTGGGCAAATGAAACAGGTTTTGTGACCTGTTCTGTAGTCTGCCTAACAGTAAGTCTAGGTGGTTTGATTGTTAGAGATCAAAGGAAAGCTTAGGTTGTTTTACTGAGCAAAAGGTACAAGCTATTTATGCTTGGAGACACAAGATGTGGTCTCTGAGTTTACAAAGTATAGACTCTCCCAAAGCCCGAGAAAGGTGTTGAAGGTACTGGGTTGTAAACAGTGGTGCTGTAAACTGTCCATTAACTTCTAAGATGAAAAGGAGTTGGGGTGAGGGAATTAGCATTTTTACCTAGATACAAGGTTGATTATTTCAAGTCGCCATGGGGAAGAGGGTAGAGAAAGTCATTTTTGCGATCAGTTATAGGTTTTCCTCCAAATCAATGACTAACAATGACAGCAAGAAGTTCTGCATGGTAAGCAGAGAGAAGAGGCTGTTTGGCCTTATGAGCTACACCTGCCGGATATGAGAGGGAGTTACCTCTTGTAGAAGAAACACATCCTGTGTTACTTATGGATTCTGGGAGATTTGTCCTGGCTTGGCCAATGGGAAAAGGAATTATTAGAACACACCTTATTGCTGATCACTGGGACAGGCTTTTCTACTGCAGCCAATCCAATATTAAAAAATTGAGCAAAGTGCCTGGAGATGGCCATTTGAAGTTACTTCTCAGAGAAATGGGTATACAAGAGTCCACTGAAAGCTGGGAGCAACTGTGGACTGCTTGCTATAATTTCCGTATTTCTGTGGGAAGAGTGACGTTATATAAGAAAAAATAAGGAAACAAGGAAAAGTATAAATAAGGAAGATTCCTCTCTGCAGTTTATAGTATAACTTGTCTACAAAAAAGTAGTGTTGAGTCATCATGCTTTTAGTCATTTGTAACAGTAGAAGTTTTAATCTTGCCATATCAGTCTTTGCACAAGTAACTGGAAATTCAAATTTTTTGAAGTTATTGGTCTCTATGAAGATTGTAACAAAAGCTAAAATAATTCAGGGTTTTAGCACAAAACAAGTACATTTTTACCATTATGTTATTGGTTAATTGATGATGGACACGAAGTCCAGGTTACAATGAAGAAAAGATAATTCAATTGCTGACGGTCTGGTTGTGGTTAATATAGAGAAAATGACATTTACTTCAATCTATGATACATGTATGGCTTTCATTATGCTGTCTTTTTTTATTTCCGTGTTATTTTCAATTAGAGTCATAGAGTCATTGAGGTTTACAGCATGGAAACAGGCCCTTCGGCCCAAATTGTCCATGCCGCCCTTTTTTTTAAACCCCTAAGCTAATCCCAATTGCCCGCATTTGGCCATATCCCTCTATGTTCATTTTACCTATGTAACTGTCTAAATGCTTCTGTACCCGCCTCTACTACTACCTTTGACAGCTTGTTCCAGACACGCATCACCCTCTGTGTGAAAAAATTGCCCCTTTGGACACTTTTGTATCTCTCCCCCTCACCTTAAACCTATGCCCTCTCGTTTTAGACTCCCCTACCTTTGGGAAAAGATATTGACTAGCTAGCTGATCTATGCCCCTCATTATTTTATAGACCTCTATAAGGTCACCCCTCAGCCTTCTACACTCCAGAGAAAAAAGTCTCAATCTATCCAGCCTCTCCTTATAACTCAAACCATCAAGTCCCAGTAGCACCCCTAACAAATCTTTTCTGCACTCTTTTTAGTTTAATAATATCATTTCTATAATAGGGTGACCAGAATTGCACACAGTATTCCAAGTGTGGTTGTACCAATGTCTTGTACAATTTCAATAAGATGTCCCAACTTCTGTATTCAATGTTCTGACCAGTGAAACCCAACGTGCCGAATGCCTTCTTCAACACTCTGTCCACCTGTGACTCCACTTTCAAGGAGCTATGAACATGTACCCCTAGATCTCTTTGTTCTGTAACTCTCCCCAATGCCCTACCATTGACTGAGTAAGTCCTGCCCTGGTTCAATCTACCAAAATGCATCACCTCACATTTATCTAAATTAAACTCCAACTGCCATTCATCAGCCCACTGGCCCAATTGATCAAGATCCCGTTGCAATCAGAGATAACTTTCTTCACTGTCCACTACACCACCAATTTGGTGTCATCTGCAAACTTAGTAACCGTGCCTCCTGAGTAACCATGATCCCTGAGGCTCACCGCTGGTCACAGGCCTCCAGTTTGAAAAACAACCCTCTACAACCACCCTCTGGCTTCTGTCAAGAAGCCAATTTTATATCCATTTAGATACGTCATCCTGAATCCCATGAGATTTAACCTTATGCAATAAGCTACCATGCGGTACCTTGTCAAAAATACCTACGCAATTACCTGTGCAAGCTTCCAGAATGACCACATAAGCATACATTCCTTCACCACCTATACAGGTATTTCAGACATCTCATCTATTACTCTCTGACTCAGCTTTAGAATCTTTCTCTTTCTTTCTCACTCTCATTATTTTCTGTCTCTATCCCTAGTATTTTTAGTACTTTTGAGGGCATTGTCCAAAATGCAATCTACGGTCAAATGTGATCTGCAAGATCCTTGATCTGGATTACAAAGTCTTTTCTGATTCTTGACATTTTTCTGTGCGGTGAAACAGGTAACCTTAAAAAATCTTTTAGCTCCATTGTTTAGTGGATGTCAATCAAAATAAAAGCTGCAATTCTGCAGGGCAATGTTTTCAGAGCGAAGTGTTTCTAAGACCATCAGAGAAAATGCAGAATCAAATTAAATGTGTCATAGAATCATAAAGTGGTTACAGCACCCAGGAAGAATTACAGCCCATCATGACAATACTAGCTGTCTGTAAGAGCAAGTCAGTTAATCCCACTCCCCCATCGTTCCCCTGTAGCCTTGCAAATTTTCTTCTCTGCATGTAATTATTCAATTCCATTTTGAAAGCTACAATTGAATCTGTCACCACCACACTCTCAAGCTGTGCATTCCAGATCCCCAAAATACTTGCAAAATAAATCTTCAAATCACTTCTGGTTCTTTGGTCAATCACCTTCAATTAGAGTGCTCTGGTTCTCAAGTCTTCCATCAGTGTGAACAGTTTTTCCCTCCACTCTGTCCAGACCCTTTATGATTTTGAACATTTTAAGTTCAGGATCTCATATGCCTTACTAATCACTTTCTGAACCTGCCCTGTCACCTTTAGTGATTTGTGGGCGTTTACCCCCAAGCTCATGTACCTTTCTACAATTGCACTATTTTATTCTTTCACAGGACATGAGAATCAGTGGAAAGGTCAGCATTTATTGCTCATCTCCAGTTGCCCTTGAAAAGGTGGTGGTGACCCAACTTTTGAACGGCTGCAGTCCATGTGGTGTAGGTACAGTCATACCACTGTTAAAAAGGGAGGTCGAGGTTCGAGACCCAGTGGCAGCGAATGTATACAATTCTAAATCAGGGCAGTGTGTGGATTGCGGGGAGGGGAGTGAGGCCTTTCAAGTGATGGTATTCCCATGTGTCTGTTGTCGTTGTAGAGGTTAAGAGTCATGTGTTTGGGAGGTGCTGTTAAGGGTGGGTTGGTGAGTTGCTGCAATGCATCATGTATATGGTACATGCTGCTGCCACTGTGTGGCAGTATTGGTAGAGGGCGTGAATGTTTATCAAGTTAGCTGCTTTGTCTTGAATGGTGTCAAACATCTTGAGTGTTATTGGAATTGCACTCATTCAGGCAAGTAGAGAATATTCCATTATGTTCCTGATCTGTGCCTGTTTAAAGACAGAGTCAGGAGGTGAGTTATTCAGTGCAGAATTCCTGGCCTTTGCCTTGTTCCTGTAGCCACAGTATTTATATGGCTGGTTCAGTAGTTCTGTTTCTAGACATTGGTAACTTCCAGGATGTTGTCAGTGGGGATTCAGCAATGGTAATGTCATTGAATGTTAAGGGGTGATGGTTAGATCTCGCGTTGGAGATGGTCAGAGTCTGGCACTTGGCTTTCCTCCAAATTAAGTGCCCTGCCAGTGGGACTTTCATTTTCACAACTGTAAAGAAGTGGAGTGCACCTGGTGAGATACACATCTTCCTGGACTTTGAGGCCAGTGGACACTGCTTTTGCCTTTCTTTCACACAGTCACAGAGAGATGTCAGCTGCCTAGATTAATGGGATGGTAATTGGCCAGATTGGATTTGTTTAGCTTTCTGAGGACAGGACACATCTGGGCCATTTCCACATTGTTGGTTAGATGCCAGTGTTATAGCTGTACTGGAACAACTTGGTCAGGGGCACAGCTAATACTGCAACTAAGATTTTGAGTATTACAGCTGAAATGTTTTCATTTCACTTCTGCAGTGGGAGCAGCGAGAGCGGAAACCCAGGGGGCTGTCGGGAAGGTAAGTTCTCCATTTAAAAACTTACCAGAGCGCAGAGGCTTCTGGGACTTTTCTCCCCCTACAGGTAGAGAAGTTGGGTGTTTGGTAAACCCGAGACCCTACGCTTGTAGGGTCTCCCACCCACCCACCCCACCCACCCCACCTACCTCCCCACCCCACCCACCCCACCTACCTCCCCACCCCACCCACCCCACCTACCAACCCAACCCACCCACCCCACCTACCTCCCCACCCACCCACCCACCTACCTCCCCACCCACCCACCCCACCTACCTCCCCACCCACCCACCCCACCTACCAACCCAACCCACCCCACCTACCTCCCCACCCACCCACCCCACCTACCTCCCCACCCCACCCACCCCACCTACCTCCCCACCCACCCACCTACCTCCCTCTCTAACCTTACACCACTAGAGGGAAATCACAAAAGCTTTCTTTCTCTTTTGTTTCTTAGTAAGGGAAGTTAGCAGGGATGGCAGTGCAATGCTCCTCCTGTGGGATGTTTGAGGTGAGGGACACCATTCATGTCCCAGCTGAGTACACTTGCAGGAAGTGCACCCAATTCCAGCTCATTGAAGACATTATCAGGGAACTGGAGCTGGAACTGGATGAACTCAGGATCACTTGGGAGGCAGAGACAGTTATAGATAAAAGCTACAGGGAGGTAGTTACTCCCAGAATGAAGATACTTGGGTGACTGTTAGAAAGGGTAAGAAGAAGCAGTCAGTGCAGCGATTCCCTGTGGCCATTCCTCTATATAACAAGTACACCATTTTGGATACTGTTGGGGGAGGGTAATGACTTACCAGGGGTAAGCCATGGGGTACAGATCTCTGGCACAGAGTCTATCCTTGTTGCTCAGAAGGAAAGCGGGGAGAGGAATAGAGCATTAGTCATTGGGGACTCCATAGTTAGGGGGACAGATAGGAGATTCTGTGGGAACGAGAGAGACTCGCGGTTGGTGTGGTGCCTCCCAAGTGCCAGGGTCCGTGATGTCTCGGATCATGTTTTCGGGATCCTTAAGGGGGAGGGGGACCAGCCCCAAGTCGTGGTCCGCACAGGCACCAAAGACGTAGGCAGGAAAAGGGATGGGGGATAAGAACATAAGAAATAGGAGCAGGAGTAGGCCATCTAGCCCTTCGAGCCTGCCCCGCCATTCAATAAGATCATGGCTGATCTGTCGTGGCTCAGTTCCACTTTCCCGCTTTCTCCCCATAACCCTTAATCCCCTTGCCTACCAAAAACCTATCAACCCGCGTCTTAAAAATATTTAGCGAGGCAGCCTCCACCACTTCAACGGGCAGAGAATTCCAGAGATTCACCACCCTTTGAGTGAAGAAGTTCCTCCTCAATTCTGTTCTAAACTGCCCCCCTTTTATCTTGAGGCTGTGCCCCCTAGTCCTACTGTCTTTTTTGAGCGGGAAGAGTCTCTCTACCTCTATCCTATCCATCCCATTCATCATCTTATACGTCTCAATGAGATCTCCCCTCATTCTTCTAAACTCTAACGAGTACAAGCCCAGTTTATTCAGCCTCTCCTCATAGCTCAACCCCCTCAACTCTGGTATCAGCCTAGTAAACCTCCTCTGCACTCCCTCCAAGGCCAAAATATCTTTGCGCAGGTGCGGCGCCCAAAACTGCACACAGTACTCCAGCTGCGGCCTCACCAATGCCCTATACAGCTGCAGCAAGACCTCCCTACTTTTATATTCAATCCCCCTCGCTATGAAGGCCAGCATCCCATTTGCCTTCCTGACCACCTGCTGCACCTGCAAGCTGGGTTTTTGCGACTCATGCACAAGGACCCCGAGGTCCCTCTGCACCGTCGCCTGCTGCAGTTTTTCGCCCCGTAAGTAATAGTCCTTCCTACCATTATTCCTACCAAAGTGGACCACCTCACACTTGCCAACATTAAATTCCATTTGCCATTTCCTGGCCCATTCGCCCAGCCTATCTAGATCCTTCTGCAGACTCTCCACACCCTCCGCACAATTTGCCGTTCCCCCAATCTTGGTGTCATCAGCAAATTTCGACACCCTACACTCGGTTCCCTCCTCCAGATCATCTATATAAATGGTAAAAAGCTGAGGCCCCAGCACCGACCCCTGGGGCACTCCACGAGTCACCATCCGCCAATCCGAATAGCACCCGTTGACCCCCACTCTCTGCCTCCTATTTGACAACCAATCCTCTATCCACACTAACACCCTACCCCCAACTCCATGTCCCTCGACCTTCTGCAATAACCTCTTGTGAGGTACTTTGTCAAACGCCTTCTGAAAATCTAGAAAGACCACATCCACCGGCTCTCCTCTATCCACCGCCCTAGACACATCCTCATAGAACTCCAGTAAATTTGTCAGACACGACTTCCCTTTAATGAAACCGTGTTGCGTCTGCTCTATCAAGCAATTCCCTTCAAGATGCCTCGCAATTTCCTCCTTAATGACAGACTCTAACATTTTACCTACCACAGACATTAAACTAACCGGCCTATAATTCCCCGCCTTTTGCCTGGCACCCTTCTTAAACAACGGCCTAACATTAGCCGTTTTCCAATCATCCGGCACTTCCCCGGAATCCAGCGACGTTTGGAAAATAACCACCAAGGCATCCACTATCACCTCCGCCATTTCTTTCAGAACCCTCGGATGCATTCCATCCGGTCCTGGGGACTTGTCCACAATCAGCCCCTCCAGTCTGTCGAGCACCGCCTCTCTAGATGTAAGGCAGAAATTCAGGGAGTTAGGGTGGAAGCTTAGAGATAGAACAAACAGAGTTGTTATCTCTGGTTTATTGTCCGTGCACGTGCTGGCGAGGCGAGGAATAGGGAGAGAGAGCAGTTGAACACATGGCTACAGGGATGGTGCAGGAGGGAGGATTCTGATATCTGGATAATTGGGGCTCATTCTGGGCTAGGTGGGACCTCTACAAACGGGAGGTTAACACCTGAACCAGAGGGCTACCAATATCCGGGGGAGGAAATTTGCTAATGCTCTTCGGGAGGGTTTAAACTAATTCAGCAGGGGGAGAGGAACCTGAATTGTAGCTCCAGCGTACAGGAGGTTGAGAGTAATGAGCTCAATAAGGTTTCAAGGTCGCAGGAGTGTGCTGGCAGGCAGGAAGGTGGTTTGAAGTGTGTCTACTTCAATGCCAGGAGCATCCGGAATAAGATGGGTGAACTTGCAGCATGGGTTGGTACCTGGGACTTCAATATTGTGGCCATTTCGGAGACATGGATAGTGCAGGGACAGGAATGGTTGTTGCAGGTTCTGGGGTTTAGATGTTTCAGTAAGATCAGGGAAGGTGGTAAAAGAGGGGGAGGTGTGGCAGTGTTAGTCAGGGATAGTATTACAGTGGCAGAAAGGACGTTTGATGAGGACTCGTCTACTGAGGTAGTATGGGCTGAGGTTAGAAACAGGAAAGAAGAGGTCACCCTGTTGGGAGTTTTCTACAGGCCTCTGAAAAGTTCCAGAGATATGGTGGAAAGGATTGCAAAGGTGATTCTGGATAGGAGCAAGAGTAACAGGGTAGTTTTTATTGGGGACTTTACAAATATTGACTGGACAAGCTATAGTTCGAGTATTTTAGAGGCTTCAGTTTTTGTCCAGTGTGTACAGAAGGGTTTCCTGACACAGTATGTAGATAGGCCAACAAGAGGCAAGGCTACATTGGATTTGGTACTGGGTATTGAACCAGGCCAGGTGTTAGATTTGGAGGTATGTGAGCATTTTGGTGATAGTGACCACAATTTGGTTATGTTTATATTAGTGATGGAAATGGCAAGAGTTATAGCTGGGGGAAAGGAAATTATGATGCGATTAGGTGAGATTTAGGATGCATAGGATGTGGAAGAAAACTGCAGGGGATGGGCGCACTTGAAATGTGGAGTTGTTCAAGGAGCAGCTACTGTATGTCGAAGGAGACTTACGTAAAGACGAGATGTGAAGGCTCAGTTCAGGTGCTTGAGAGTTACAAGTTAGCCAGGAAGGGCTTAAAGAGAGCTAAGAAGAGCCAGGAGGGGACATGAGAAATCTTTGGCAGGTAGGATCAAGGAAAACCCTAAAGCTTTCTATAGGTATGTTAGGAATAAAAGAATGACTAGGGTAAGATTAGGGCCAGTCGCGAACAGTAGTGGGAAGTTGTGCGTGGAGTCCGAAGAGATAGGAGAAGCGCTAAATGAAAATTTTTCATCAATATTCACACAGGAAAAAGACAATGTTGTCGAGGAGAATATTGAGATTAGACTAGACGGGATTGAGGTCCATAAGGAGAAGGTGTTAGCAATTCTGGAAAGTGTGAAAATAGATAAGTCCCCTGGGCCGGATGGGATTTATCCTATGGGAAGCTAGGGAGGAGATTGCAGAACCTTTGGCTTTGATCTTCAGGTCATCATTGTCTACAGGAATAATGCCAGAAGACTGGAGGATTACAAATGTTGTCCCCTTGTTCAAGAAGGGGAGTAGGGACAACCCTGGTAATTATAGACCAGTGAGCCTTACTTCTGTTGTGGGCAAAATTTTGGAAAGGATTATAAGAGATCGGATTTATAATCATCTAGAAAGGAATAATTTGATTAGGGATAGTCAACACAGTTTTATGAATGGTAGGTTCTGCCTCACAAACCTTACTGAGTTCTTTGAGAGGTGCCCAAAGAGGTGGATGAGGGTAAAGCAGTTGATGTGGTGTACATAGATTTCAGTAAAGCATTTCATAAGGTTCCCCATGGTAAGCTATTGCAGAAGGTATGGAGGCATGGGATTGAGAGTGATTTAGCAGTTTGGATCAGAAATTGGCTAGCTGAAAGAAGGCAGAGGGTGGTGGTTGATGGGAAATGTTCATCCTGGGGTTCAGTTACTAGTGGTGTACACAAGGATCTAGTTTGGGGCCACTGCTGCTTGTCATTTTCATAAATGACCTGGATGAGGGCATAGAAGGAAGGGTTAGTAAATTTGCGAATGACACTAAAGTCAGAGGAATTGTGGACAGTGCGGAAGGATGTTGATGGTTACAGAGGGACATAGATAAGCTGCAGAGCTGGGCTGAGAGGTGGCAAATGGAGTTTAATGTGGAAAAATGTGAGGTGATTCACTTTGGAAGGAGCAACAGGAATACAGAGTACTGGGCTAACGGTAAGTTACTTGGTAGTGTGGATGAGCAGAGAGATCTCGGTGTCCATATGCATAGATCCCTGAAAGATAGCTCCCAGGTTGATAGGGTTGTTAAGAAGGTGTACGGTATGTTAGCTTTTATTGGTAGAGGGATTGAGTTTCGGAGCCATGAGATCATGTTGCAGCTGTACAAAACTCTGGTGTGGCTGCACTTAGAGTATTGCGTATAGTTCTGGTTGCCGCATTATAGGAAAGATGTGGAAGCATTGGAAAGGGTGCCGACGAGATTTACCAGGATGTTGCCTGGTATGGTGGGAAGGTCTTATGAGGAAAGGCTGAGTGACTTGAGGCTGGTTTTGTTAGCGACAAGATTAAGAGGTTACTTAATAGAGGCATACAAGATGATCAGAGGATTAGATAGGGTGGACAGTGAGATCCTTTTTCCTCGGGTGGCTAGTACTAGGGGACATAGCTTTAAATTGAAGGGTGATAGATATAGGACAGATATCAGAGGTGGGTTCTATACTCAGAGAGTAGTAAGGGTGTGGAATGCCTTGCCTGCAACAATAGTGGACTCGCCAACATTAAAGGCATTTAAATGGTCATTGGATAAACATGTGGTTGATATTGGAATAGTGAAGAATAGATGGGCTTTAGATTGGTTAATTGTTTATTTATCCACTGCCATACATGATTGAAAGTGGCAGCACTGCAGAACTTCTTCTTAACAAAATGTATCACTTCACTGTTCCCTGCATTCATTTTTTGTTTATGCCCTCTTGAGGTCTGTCACATTTTAACATACAATATTTTTGGGTTTTGTGTCATCTGTCTTGTGCACACAAGTCTAAGTCAATATAGATGAAGAAAAGCAGTGGTCCCAATCCTTGAGGAACCCACAAACTCATTCCTCCAGGCTAAAAAAAAGCTGTTCAATCTAATCTGTTTTCTACCACTCAGGCAATTTTATATCCAGGCTGCCACTGTCTCATGTATTCCATGAACTCCAAATTCCTTTTGGACATCATATACACCATTTCAACTGCATTACTTCATCAACTCTTTACATTAACATATTGAACAACTCAATCAAATTAATTCTCCCTTCACAAAATCTATGCTGCTTTCTTTAATTGATCCACATTTTCCCAAGGGACTGTTATTTCTGTTCTGGCTCATTGTTTTTAAAAGTTTTCCCACCAACAAGTTTACACTAACTGGCCTGTAGTTATTGGTTCTACGTTTATACCTGTTTTTGAACGACAATGTAATATTTACTATTCTCCAGTCCTCTGGCGCCATCTCTGTATTGAAGGAGGAGTGGAAGATTATGGTCAATACCTCCGCAATTTCGACTCTTCTGTCTCCTCAGGTAGATTTCATTTTGTCTTGGTGACTAATTCACTAAGTACCAACAGTCTTTCTAATCCTTTCTCTTTATCAATTTTAACCCATCCAATGTCTTAACTACCCAATCTTTCACTATGACTTTTGCAGCATCTTAATTCTTTGGTTTGGATGATACTTCTTGGGTGTGATATCTGTTGGTGAGATTTACTTTAATGAAAATAGACTGTGTTCAACTAAACATAGATCACATATTGTTTTATTACTATCAGAAAGAAAAACTTAACAGGCATTTTCATGGTGCACGTTGATGACTTCTTGCGGGGTGGTTCTGTGAAATTTGAGAAATGTGTAATGAACGTGATTTAGAGTAGAATTTAAGATTGGAAGGAAAGTTTGTGGGGTTTTAAAATTTATTGGTTTAGATATTAAGCAAAGTAAGCCTTGAATAACTAAGTTGGCAATTCTATTCGGGGAGTGTCAGTCTCGTTCCGATACTCATCTTACATTCTCACAAAAAGATGGAACAGAGCAATAGCGTAGCTTGATTGTTCAGTTGAACTGCTTGGGCACTGAGACTGGATCAGATGCTCATGTTGATGTGTTGGATTCAAGTACAATAATAAAACACCATAAAGTTGAGAATGTTTTGAGGCTTTCTAGATCAGAACACCATTGTACGTTATTTCAGAAAAAAATAAACCTGGGAAAATGTACACTTAAACCTTTGGTAATCAAAAAGCCATGAACTAGTAATTTTAGTGATATGTCACCTTCCTGTTGGGTACTCTATTGTGGCTGGTTTCAGTACAGTTCGGATGGATTGAAATGAGAAATGCTATCCTTAGTTTTGGGAATTCAAAAAAATAAACGGGATCATTAAAAGTACTTTGGCTGCTGAAACACTCATTTTCATGGTGGTATCGGGTGTAGATTTCTATTTGTCAAATATATT
This sequence comes from Carcharhinus amblyrhynchos, assembly GCF_965287045.1. NCBI lineage: Eukaryota > Metazoa > Chordata > Chondrichthyes > Carcharhiniformes > Carcharhinidae > Carcharhinus > Carcharhinus amblyrhynchos. The sequence continues at coordinate 43,330,976 of NC_137328.1, read as the reverse complement.
TAATTCGATTTTATACAATGGACAGTGGAGGTGATGGCCTTGTGGTATTATTACTAGACTATTAATCCAGAAACTCAGCTAATGTTCTGGAGAGCTATGTTCAAATTCCGCCATGGCAGAAATTTGAATTCAATGAAAAATATCTGGAACTATGGATCTGCACAAAACCATTGTCGATTGTTAGAAAAAAAAGCCATCTGGTTCACTAATGCGCATTAGGGAAGAAAATTTGCTGTCCTTACCCAGTCTGGCCTACATGTGAATCCAAAGCCACAGCAATGTGGTTGACTCTCAACTGCCTTTGGGCAACTTGGGATGGGCAATAAATGCTGGCCAGCCAGCGACACCCATGTCCCACAAATGAATTAAAAAAAGGCATATAGAAAGTAGTATTGAGGGGAAAGGGTTAATGAATTTTGTACCTGGAATTTGTGCAAGAGCATTGCAAATCTTATCTATTTGTGCAGGCTTGTGTGCAAACTAAACATGGCTAAACAGCTGCAGATGCTGAAGCGCAATAATGGCTGTTTGAAAGGAGCTGCGATTGTGATTGGAGCCGGAAGAAGTGTGGTTGTGATAAGAGCCAGGAACTGCGTCATGACTGGGACTGGGAACCATAATGTATAAATACCCACACTTACTTGTATTTGGGGAAAGTCTGGCAGACCACTTTAGGAACTGACTTCTCCCAAAAGCTTTTGTAATAAAGCCACTGTACTTTGACTCATTCACCGTCCCAAAAGTATTATTCTACCAACAACAAATTGGCGCCATGAACTGTTTGCGGACCCAGTGAATGGCCACAACTGGGGCACCGGAATAGAACACTGAGCCTAATGGAGTGGGTCAAACTATAATGGACAATCATCTGTGAAGAGAGAATGTGGAAGTGGAAGACGTCGGAACTGAACATATGTGGACAAGGAGGCATCCGTGTCTAACCCACAGTCTTAGGCTGGTTGTTAAGAGGGGTAGCCCCCCCACGCGAAGGTCAGGAATTTGAAGTGGGTGTAGAGACTGGAGAAAGAGGTGCTTAGGAACGTGATGTTCAGACGTGAATGAGAAAGAAACTGTCTGCGGAGGGAAAAGGAAAGCCGGCTTTATAGTGTAAGCGGTGGTGCAGAAGAATTTGATCACCCTTAACAGGTATCACCGGACTCTGGTAAGAGCGACCTAGGAGTGGGGGGGGGCAAGAAGGGAGAATAGAAGACTCCAGGTGATGAGTATAAACTTATCGATAATATGGCGGAATCACAAGGGCAGTGGGGACCCCGGGGGTCCCTGATAAACCAGTACATGACTGAAAGAGACCGACTCATTAAACAGATAACAAAAGGCCGGCGGGGGGAGGACTCATCCCACCTTCTGGATCATCAGCGTAAGTTGTTGGAGAAAGAAAAGAAAGACAAGACCAAGAAAACTGGAGTTCTGTTGGCGCATCAAACGAGCCAGACTGATTAAGCAGGTCTCTGTCTTGAGTAAAAGATGGGCCGATGATAAGGAAAGAATCAAGATGTTAGAATCACATGTTAGAGAATTGGAAAACAGAGGTCAAATATTAGGGGACCATTCTTGGGGATCCCTGCCCTCATATCCCGGTAGCCGGATAATAAAGCCCACCGCGCTGGTGGGAGATTTTGACCCAGATGAGGAGGAGGTTCATAACTTAGCCCCTGTAGTTCGGGGAGGTGCTACAATGTAAATGCACACAGAGTGGCCAAAATTAGTGGGGAACTAGAAGATTGGGAAAGCTTTAAAAAGAACTACTAAGAAAGCAATAAAGAAAGGAAAGATAGATTATGAAAGTAAACTAGCATAAAATATAAAAACAGACGGTAAAAGTTTTTACAAATACATAAAGCGGAAAAGAGTGGCTAAAGTAAATGTTGGTCCCTTAGAAGATGAAAAGGGGGATTTAATAATGGGAAATAAGGAAATGGCTGAGACCTTAAACAAGTTTTTTGTGTCGGTCTTCACAGTGGAGGACACAAATAGCATACCGATAATTGACGGTCATGGGACTGTAGGGGGTGAGGACCTTAACATGATCACTATTATTAAAGAGGTAGTGCTGGGTAGGCTAATGGGACTAAAGGTAGACAAGTCCCCTGGTCCGGATGGAATGCATCCCAGGGCACTAAAAGAAACGGCAGAAGTAATAGCAGATGCGTCAGTTGTAATTTATCAAAATTTGCTGGACTCTGGGGAGGTGCCAGCTGATTGGAAAACAGCTAATGTAACGCCACTGTTTAAAAAAAGGAGGTAGACAAAAGGCAGGTAACTACAGGCCAGTTAGCTTAACACCCATAATTGGGAAAATGCTGAAATCTATTATTAAGGAACAAATAGCAGGACACTTCAAAGAATGGTTCAATCAAGCAGACACAGCATGGATTCATAAAGGGAAAGTCATGTTTGACTAATTTACTGGAATTTTATGAGAATATAACGAGTGTGGTTGACAGAGGGGAACCGGTGGATGTGGTGAATTTAGATTTCCAGAAGGCATTCGATAAGGTGCCTCACTAAAGGTTGCTGCATAAGATAAAGGTACATGGAGTTGGGGGTAAAGTGTTAGTGTGGATTGAGGATTGGCTATCTAACAGAAAGCAGAGAGTTGGAATAAATGGGTGCTTTTCTGGTTGGCAGTGACTAGTGGAGTGCCGCAGGGATTGGTGCTGGGGCCTCAACTATTTATCATACATACAGACGATCTGGAGGAGGGGACCGAGTGTAGAGTAACAAAGTTTGCGGGTGACACAAAAATGAGTGGGAAAGTAAATTGCGTGGAGGACACAAAGTCTGAGAGAGATTTGGATAGGCTAAGTGAGTGAGCAAGGATCTGGCAGATGGAGTATAACGTTGATAAGTATAAAATTATCCACTTTGGAAGGAATAATAGTAAAATGGACTATTATTTAAATGGTGAAAAATTACAACATGCTACTGTGCAGAGGGACCTGGGGGTCCTTGTGCATGAATCGCAAAAACCCAGTCTGCAGGTGCAGCAGGTGATCAAGAAGGCGAATGGAATGCCGGCCTTTATCGTGAGGGGGATGGAGTATAAAAGCAGGGAGGTCTTGCTGCAACTGTACAAGGTACTGGTGAGGCTGCACCCAGAGTACTGTGTACAATTTTGGTTCCCTTATTTAAGAAAGGATATATTAACTTTGGAGGGGGTACAGAGAAGACTCACCAGGTTGAATCCAGAGATGAGGGGGTTAGCTTATGAGAAGAGATTGAGTAGACCGGATCTGTACTCATTGGAGTTCAGAAGGTTGAGGGGAGATCTTACAGAGACATACAAGATAATGAAGGCGCTAGAAAGGATAGAAGCAGTGAGGTTATTTCCAATTACAATGGAAAGAAGAACAAGGGGGCATAGCCTCAAAATACGGGGGAGTCAATTTAGAACAGAGTTGAGGAGCAACTTCTTCTCCCAGAGGGTAGTAAATCTGCCCAATGAAGCAGTAGAGGCTACCTCGTTAAATGTGTTTAAGTCACAGATAGATAGATTTTTAACCAATAAGGGAATTAAGGGTTATGGCGAGCTGGTGGGTAAGTGGAACTGAACCCACTATCAGATCAGTCATGATCTTATTGAAAGGCAGAGCAGGCTTGAGGGGCTGGACGACCTACTCCTGCTCCTATTTCTTATGTTATATGTTATGTTATAAATGCCCCCACTGCCCTATTTAAGCCCTTCACCCCAGGGGAAAGACACCAGATCCTGATTTCGCTGGGGAATCTTCAGCCCCAGGGCGCGAATGCCAAATTTTGGTCAGAGTTGGACACAGTCTGGATTGGCCACGAAATATACATCAGTTGGTATGAGCCGCCTGCCCACAGGACAAATGGAGACTGGTGGGTGACAGGGCGGAACAACAGGACCCTGCCTACCGGCTTCGGTTTGATTACGGGGGAGGAAGGTGGACACACACACTCAAGTTAAGAGCAGAAGTGGAGACACAACAGAAACCATTTAATTGGTTAAGGCAGAAGTGTGTACTGCGTAATGTGCCAACCAATTGGTCTAAAATTACAAATACTAAACAACAGAAGGGTGAAGGGGCCTCCGAATATGGGGAGAGACTTCTTAAGGTCTACCAGGAATGCTCAGGGATGCCCGAAGCCACCCATATCGATAGGGCATTTATCCAGACATTTAAAGATGGGCTGTCACTGGCTCATCAGAAAATCCTTAAAATGGGAGTTATTAGTTCCTGGGATTATGACGAATTAGTGGAATGGACTTCTGGAATTAAGGACGGACCACATGAAAAGCAATACCCAAGAATAACGCAGGAGCACATAGCCTGAACTAATGGGACCAAACCTAAGGGGACTTGTCATAATTGTGGGAAGCCAGGACATTTCGCTCGGGACTGTAGAGCCCCAAAGGGGAGTAAGAGGAAAATGTTTACATGTCAATTTTGCAACAAGAGCGGACATACAGAAGCCACTTGTTGGAGCAAACATGGTCGACCTAACCCAGCCTCCCCCACCGCAATGGAGGAGGCTAAACTGATGGTTGGCAGTCCCCTTGGGTACGGATAATAAGGAAGGTAGGATTTATGTATCTGCACTAGTAGGGGCAGACAATGTGAGATGCTGGTGGACACGGGAACCTCCATATCCATCATGGACCTACCCCTACCCACAACTAATAAAATGATTTATGTGAGAGGAGTTAACGGACAGAAAACCCTAGCCTATCTTAGTGAGACCACTCTGGTAGAATTAAATAAGTTGTATATACCCATCCGATTTTATGCGTGTAAGAGCAATGAGGGAACAATTATGGGGAATGATTTAATGAAGGAACATGAAGTTTTAATGGATTGTGGAAAGGGCAAAATGATTTGGCCATGTCCCGATGGAAAAAAGGAAAAGGTGGGAGCCTATGCAAATCATTTGGGAATCGCCCATGCCACATCTGTGACAGGATGTGATTGGCGATTAGAGGACAGTGGGTTTGGTTGCATATGCGCCTCTGTCCCAGGGATGTGGGCAAAAACTAAACTAGATATTGGGCTAATTAAAATTGACCCCATAATAGTGGAAGGTCTGGAGCATAAACCTCACCGACAATATTCGATTGAGCCCGAAGCCAAGATGGTGGTCGAGGAAATTGTGAAGGGATTGGTGGAAAAAGGGATCCTGCGGAAGACCACCATTACCATCAACTCCCCGCCTTGGCCGGTGCCCAAACTGGATGGCAGTTACCGATTAACCATTGATTATATACTGCATTAAATAAAGTAACTCCTAAACTACATCCCATCGTGGCCAGCCCCTCCACTGTCCTAAACAGATTGTCACCATCCCATGTGATTTTTATAGTATTAGACATTGCCAATGGGTTTTGGTCCATCCCTTTGGATTTTAATTCACAGGGTAAATTTCCCTTCACAGTAGATGATAAGCAGTATACGTGGACTAGGCTCCCTCAGGGATTCCATAACAGCCTGGCCATATTTCACTGGGTAATGAGTAAGATACTGGAATAAATGGAACTCCCGAAAGGGAGCACAATTTTACAGTATGTAGATGACATCTTTATAGTCTCTGAAACTAAAGCAGAACATCAGACGGCACTGTACTCAGTCTTGAAGCTCTTAGAAGGTCAGGGACTGAAGGCAAGCCCCAAAAAGGCCCAAATAGGAAAACTACATTTACTATATTTGGGACATTTAATATCCAAAGAGACCAAAGAAATGCCCATAGACAGGAAAATGGCGATGCAACAAATGCCCAGGCCAATAACCGTCTGAGGGTTAAGGAAGGTTTTGGGATTGTTTAATAACAGCTGCAACTTCATACCAGAATACGCCAAATTAGTTGAGCCAATCCAAAGGCTATTAAAAGGGGGGAAACCCGCTCTAGAAGCTGTGGAGTGGGTATCAGAACAGGAAGAGGCATGTAGTAAACTAAAAGCAGGATTAATGTCGGCCCCAGAACTTGGGTTACCAGACGCTAGTAAGGATTTTCACATCTATTGTAACAACGAAGGAGGGTTCTATTTGGCAGTAATAATCCAAACAGTAGCCAGTGGGATATCATTCTACAGCTGAGGGCCCTGTAGTAATTGGATTACCCCGATGTATAGCCGTGCTGGATTGCGCGGCATGGGCGGTAAAAGTCACCAAGCCTATTGTAATGACGGGAAATATAGTCTTGCACACCAAACATACCTTGGTGGAAATGTTTAATACAGGAAAATTACGATCCGTCTCAAATATGAGAAGGGCGAAGTGGGAGGCAGTACTTCTTCCCCCCTCAATCACCATCGTATGAGACATGAGAGAGAACCCCACTGAAGGAGTGTTAGGTGAAGGGAAACCACACTCATGCAGAAACATAGATGAGGAGATAGGGGAAAATAGAATAAAGGATGTGCCCTTGGACGCACCGGAGAAGACCTTGTTTGTAGATGGGTGACCGTGAATGGGATGGGCGGTGGTAAACACGGACTTACAAGTGGTCCGAGCAGGAAGGATAGAGGGAGGTATGTCAGCACAAGTGGCAGAACTAGTGGCCTTGATCTAGGCTTTTATTGAGGTGGTGGGGAGAAGGATCAACATTTACACTGACAGTAGATATGCATTTGGAATTGTGCATGACTATCTGACCGTATGGGGAAGAAGGGGATTTGTTACAATGGGAGGCACTCCAGTCAAGCATGGACAGATAATCAAAGCCTTACTGGATGCCAGCGCGCTCCCTTTGGAAGCCATGGTTTGGAAGGTAAAGGCACACCAAAAGGAACTAGATAATCAAAGCCTTGAATGGTATATTTTTAAGGGAAGCCTGGTAGCCGACAAAGTGGCACAAGCAGCCTTAGGAACAGGAGAAGTGCAAGCCGTGTCGGCTGCCTCGGTTACAGTTGTACCCCCAACAGACATCTCACAGCTATATGCTGATACACCTGAAGAAGAGCGTGCAAGGTGGAAAGCTCAAGGAGCTACACCTGATAAAAAGGGTGTATGGAGATTAAATGATAAAGTTCTAGTGCCAGAATGTATCCAGCATACTCCGATGCAGTTACATCATGGACTGTCACATGTGGGAACAGATGCCATAACCAGCATAGGGAAGGAGTGGTGATGGAAAGCAATGGGATGGGACATTGCACGATATTGTTATCGGTGCGTAACCTGTGCCCAGTATAACCCAGGGAGGCCTGTAAAAATCAGGGTCGGGCACCAGCCTCGCCCTAAGGGTCCCTGGGAACATCTACAAATTGACTTTACAGGACTCTTCCTCAGTCACACAGGAGAACCTACTGCTTGGTCAGAATTGACCAATTCACCAGATGGGTAGAAACATTCCCGACTAAAAACTGTTCTACTATTACTGTGGCAAGAATATTAGCTGAGGAAGTTATCCCAAGGTGGGGAGTACCTTTGCAAATAGACTCTGATCAAGGCACACCCTTCACGGGGAAGGTAGTGAAAACCATATGTCAACTGATGGGATAAAACAGAAATTTCACATACCCTACCACCCTCAAAGTTCGGGAATGGTGGAGAGTATGAATAGAACACTTAAGACCTCCCTGGCAAAGGCCATGCATGACTTGGGAAAAAGATGGACCGAGGTGTTGCCCACCATATTAATGAAACTCAAAGCCACTATGAATTGAACCACCGGAATGACACCATATGAGCTAATGACCGAAAGGGCTATGCAACTGCTGGAGTCCATTATTACCGATGGCACAGATGTAGGCTCATTGCGTGATAGGATTAGACGATACATTTTAGAACTAAGTGCCCAACTGAAGGATATGCAAAAACAGTAAGGGAAAACCAAATAGTGAAGGACGAGCAAAATGAGCTAGAACAGACACCCGAGGTACCCCCAGTGGACAGCAAGGTTATGGTGAAGACGTTACCTGGAAAGCCTGGGTTCACCCCCAAATGGAATGGCCCCTATGAGTCATAATCAGTGGTGATACTTGTGCCTGCATAGATACGCAAGGCAGGGGCATCTGGAAACATTGGACTCAGTTGAAAGAATATACTGGCACCAATTGGAAAAATATGTAATGTACTCAATTCACAGGTCTATGGGATGACTGATCTCCAAACAAGCTGAACGGATGCACGGGAAGTTGCGTGCGGGCAATATAGCCTTTGGTCCATTGTATAATGGTCGTGCAGGTTATAATTAAGTGATAGAATGATTCTCTTGCCGCTTCTCATGACTCCTGCCCTGCCAGCCACGGAAGGAAAGTATAGGTGGAATTGTGTAGACTTGGGGACAGAGCATCGCAAGCATCTCTGTAATGATGACTCTGTCTATTGTAACCTTCTGACACATGGAATAGGCCCCTGAGAGGTAACCCATAGGGACTGCTGCTCGGGGTTCCTTAACCGTACCATGTTTCCAAGTCTGTTGGAGGGATGAGGTGATTGGGGTCTCCCATGTAATATAACGTGGTGTAACTGGAATTTCCGGTGTTTAGCTGAGGGACTGGATGGACTTTTGCCCGGCAACAGCAGAGGGCTCGGGGGAATGAGTACATTAACATGAGATTTGGCCAATCCAAGCGATCATTGCACCAATCCATTAAAATCGGATCCCATCATGTGTATATGCCTCACTTGTATGCATTACAGTCAAATTTGAGCAAGTGCTGGGCCTGGTCACACATTCCCATGCACAGAGGAAAGGGGGAGGAAGTCCTTTATTCCCTATCCCTTTGTTAACTCCGGAAATGGTAGAATGGGTTTTGAATCAGAATGGAACCCAGGATGGGACAAGGAAAGTGACATTTAAAACCCCACTATGCAAGGTACTTTCAATGTCAGTGATAGCAATGCTGTTTTGGGGTTAGGAGGCAGAGGGTATACTCCATCAGTCTTTAAGAACCATTACCGGCCTAGCAATAACAGATCAGACTCTCCTCCTCACTTCGTTGTGAAAAACCAACAAAAGAGGTCTATCTGCTTGGTAAGAAATGGAACCATACCTGTTGGCCGTAGCTACTGTACACAGCAGGGTAAATGTTATCAGTGATGCCTGAACTTTACAATCCGTTGCCCTACAGCTGATGTCCTTGTCAACCTCTCCTCTGCTTATGTGAGCAGTATGACTGCACATAATAGTACCTATATACCAAACCGTGGCTTCCATGGGATTGGGCAGGATCGTGTTATTTAGCATATGTGGTGCCCTATATTCACCATTACACTGACATACCGTACCACCCCGAGATACACCTGCTCAGGGCTAAGCGAGCCACTCGTGAGACAGCACGGTTCTTCATGATAGCCTACCCGCCTTATGGGACAGCAAAAGCAGCTCAGGAGCTCATACACATGGCCTCAACCTTAGAGAGAATTGCAAATGAAACTAGAGACAGGTTCGAGGAGGTGAGCACAGCCATCTCTGAGGTATCAACCGAGGTTGTAGCTTTCTGTTGCTTTACAGAACCGGTTGGCACTCGATTATGTGTTAGCCTCCCAGGGTTATAATTGGATCTGAATGCTGCATGTTTATCCTAGATGATTTGGAAAATATAACTTGTTTGGCAGATTATATCAAATGAAGAGCGAAGACAATACAAGATGAAGGGAGCCAATATCAGAATTATAACCCTCCAGGACGACTGGGGCAATGGTTCGGGTTGTGGGGATCATACCTGATGTATGGGTTGATTGTATTAATTGTCATTGTTATTGCTTGTTGTGTTTGTATTATTAAATGCTTGTTGTAAAACGGTAATAGCCCGAATTATGCTGAGTGCAAATGTACAGGCAGAAGGGGCAGACCTCCTGATGAAGGAGGTAGGCCCATATGCTGGTAACATTTGGCTCTGAATTGGTCATGGGGCCATGCTTGAACCTGGCCCTGACCAAAAGGGTGGGACTGAAGAAGGGAAAGGATTAATGAATTTTGTACCAGGAATTTGTGCAAGAGCATTGCAAACCTTATCTATTTGTGCAAGCTTGTGTGCTAACTAAACATGGCTAAACAGCTGCAGATGTGAAAGCGCGGTAACGGCTATTTGAAAGGAGCTGCGATCGTAACTGGAGCCGGAAGAACTGCAGTCGTGATTGGAGCTGGGAGCTGCGATCATGACTGGAGCCGGAAGAACTGCGGTCATGATTGGAGCTGGGAGCTGCGTCATGACTGGCACCAGGAACCATAATGTATAAATATCCACATTTACTTGTATTCGGGGAGAAGTCTGGCAGACTGCTTTAGGAACCAGCTTCTACCAAAAGCTTTTGTAATAAAGCCACTGTATTTTGACTCACTCAGTCTCAGAGGTATTATTTTACCTACAACAGTATGCTCATTGAAATCTATGTAGACTGTTCACTGTGGGATAATATACACGCTATGAGAAATGTGAGTGGCCGTAGGTTACAGATTGACCTTGGTGGCTCAAAATGAATAGTAAGGAGAAAGGAAATTTCTAACATTATATGGGTGGGTGCAAGTCATCAACTGTGCTTATTTTACAAAACTAAAAGCATAAATTGTTAGAGGTTCCAGAGGACATCTGCCTTTCAGTATGATGTTTTGCACTGAAAACTGAGGTTTTGATTTATCATTTCACAGTTTGAGCTGTGCACATAAACTCTAGTTTTTATTTAGATAAAGGGGAATGTGCTAATTGCAATTTAATGGTGTTTAGCACTCTGCAGGTGGTGGGTATAAGCAGGGGATTCATTTGGTCCCTTTAGACACAGACTGAAGCTGTAGTAGTTTGGATTAGAAGGTGATTGCATGTGATATACAGAATGTATAATTAAAAGCTTATAACAGTGTGTATAGATTGATTCCATTAACTAACTGGCTTTTTGGATCGAGCATCATAGTGTTATTGTTGGCGAGTGATACACAGTGCACTGCATTATAATGGTTTTTCTTCCTATTCTTTAAAGTTGCAGATTTCTTCCTATTCCAAATTCTCACTTTCAATTATTTTTGTAAAAAGCATTCTGTCTTTATTTTTCTCTCTTGCTTTAACTGTGACTATTTCTGTCTGCTTACTGCTACCATTTTTCAGTTCCCCCCCCCCTTTATTTTTGATGACTTTAGATGGAATTTTGTGGAGGTGATGGGTCCTGGCCGTTAGATGGAGAGCTACAGAGAGCTCCACGCTTCCTCTTTATAGGAAGGCCTGTTCCATCTTCTGCCACTCAGGCACTTGACAGGCCTTCTCCAAGACTCAAGGAGCCCAGGGGGGAGATGTACAGCTTGCTAAGAAGTGCTAGCCAGTCAGAGACCAGCAGCTCCTCTGCCTGAGGAGGCAGTGGCTGATGCTGGTACAACGCCCACCTCAAATCAAGGAGGGATCCAAGCACAGTTGAGTTTGGTGGGAAGAGAGATGGGGGGGTGGGGGTGGGGGCTATTGGGAGAAAGAGGGATGTGGGGTGGGAGTTATGAGAAGCAACGGGGTTGCCAGCGAAGGCAAAGGGGTGACGCAAAGCAGAGACCTTCCTTCCTGATGTTAGATTCCTTGTTCAGGCACCGAGTGCCTTTGAATGACTGACTCCCTGGCCCCTGGGAGCCTGCAAGCAAACATGCTAGGGATTGCAAGGTGTGCTAATGGATTTTCTCATTTTCCTGCTCATTCGGCACTTAGTTTCATTTTTGAGAAAATTGTCCTTGACCTATCCTTTATGAATCCATACTAGACTTCTTTGATTATTATCCATGCTAGACTTCTCTGAATATTTTTAAGGCACTCAGACATCCTATCCTTGATTATATACTCTCGTAATTTTCCAACAACAGGTATTAGATTAACTGGCCTATAACCCTCTGGTATTCCACTATCACGTGTCTTAAAATAGGGAAGTGAAATGCTTAATTTTCCCATATAAAGAAATAGTTCCTGAATTAAGAGTATTTAGGGAGAGTATAGTTATAGCATCTGAATTGTTTCACCTAATCCCTTTAAAACCATGGGAAGGAAACAAACTGATCCTGCTAGTTTGTCACTTTCGAGTGCCTTAATTTCTCCATTACTGTTACCTTACTTATACTCAAGTTGTTGAGGCCCTTTCCCTGGTTTGTTAATAATTTTCTTGGGAAGCTTGGTATGCTCTTCCTCTACAATTATTACTGATGCAAAATAATTACTCAACATGCCCATCATTTCCTTATCTTCCTTGATGACACAGCCATTATCAGTTTTCAGGAGGTCCATGTTATCTCCGACCGTTTTCTTTTTCCTAGTGTACTAAAACATACGTTCCATACACTGAACAATGCAGATTGTGCTGGAGGCCTGGAGATGGTGGAGTGGAGTTTTGAGTTAAGTAATGAAACAGCTTGTGGGCAAAGAGAAGAATTTTTAAATTCAGTTGTACTGGATAAGAGGGACTCGGTAAAAGGTTGGGCACAAGAGGTGTAACGGCTGAGCAGCATTTGACACAGAAAGAAGATTTGGGAAGTATAGTTTCTGATGGGTTTAATTTTGTGCAGGGCACAGTTGAGGTTCTTGCGAAGAAGTCACGACTGGAGATATAGGTCAGTGTTTCAGCAGTAATGGGGTGTGATTGGGACAGAAGTGGGCTGTGTTGCAGAGGTGGAAGTAAATGATTTTGGTGATGGAAAGGATGTGGGATTTGAGGCTCAGTTCAAGAAGACAAGAGAGGCTATACACAGAGGCAATACACCATCTGTTTCAATTTGAGAAAATAGCCAGAGAAAGCAGTATTTTGCATATGGGCTGTTTATTTCTGCATGCACTATAAAAATAAATCCTTAATAAATCAGAGAATGCCACTGCAATAGGCGATGACATTATTTGTGTTCTGAAACTCTGAATCCTCAGGGGAACTAGATGTAGGCCTCATAGACTCTACTGCCTGATCTTGAAAAGATCCAAAAGAGCTCAGAATGGATACTCCTTAGGGCTATTAGAAGTAGGAGGCCAACTAGTTCCTTAGTTATGTGCATAGCCAACCAGTTTCACCAGTTGTGTTTAACCATATTGCTCATTGGAGGATTACTAGTCTACATACTGTCACAGATATATTGAATGGTCTTATGAAACGAGCAATTACCTTCCTTTCAAATCCCTTGGGTTTGTGATCAGGGTGTCATAAACAGTACCTGTCAACTATGATGCTTTATCCTGTCTGTTGTAGTATATCTTCTGGCTTCTTGCGCCACAGGTACAAAATTACATCGGGGAGGCATGAAAGGCATAACTTTCTAAAGGTACAGAGGAAATGTCGGGGTAAGTTTTTTAGGGTGGTGGGTGAATGGAATCAGCTGCTGTCAGCGGTGGTGGAGGCAAATTTGTTAGTGTCTTTTAAGAGACTTCTGTATGAGTACATGGGACTTAATAGGATTGAGGGTTATAGATAAGCCTGGTAGGTAGAGATATGATCGGCACAACTTGTGGGCCGAAGGGCCTGTTTGTGCTGTAGTTTTTTCATGTTCTATGTTCTATTCCTAGTGTGTGAAGTTTTATGCTGGAAGCATAATGCCATAAAATTTATCACTATAACGCGGGACAGTTTCTTTTTCATTGCTCAATCTTGTGTAGATTAGATTTAAAACAGCATTGCAATGAGATCCTGTTTATTCCAATGGGTTTGGGCTGTATATGTAGCCTGCCCGTTAGTAGTGGCCTTTCAGAAGTATGTGATAAACAACAACACGCACACATACAGTGCCTCTCATGGAAATGCAGTTTGGGAACTCCAGCTGTGCTGTATGAAGTTTCTGTACGTTTTTGGAGGTGAAAGAAAATAATTCAAGTAATGCGAGGGAGGTTCTTTCGCAAAAAGATGGATAATCCAAAGCCTCCTTGAACCACATAGATATACGAAGAGAAATGGAATATAGGAATATAGAAGCAGGGCTGGGCCATTCAGCCCTTCCAGCCTGTCCTACCATTCATCTAAATCATGGCTGATGTTTTAAATCAACACTACCTTCCCACACTATCCCTGTATCCCTTGATGTAACTGGTATCTAGAATTTGGGCGGCACAATAGCACAGTGGTTAGCACTGCTGCTTCACAGCTCCAGGGACCTGGATTCGATTCCCAGCATGGGTTGATTGGTGAACAGATTAAAAACAGAGTAGGGATAAATGGATCATTCTTAGGTTGGCAGGCCGTAACTAGTGGGTGCTAAAAGGATCAATGCTTGGGTCCCAACTATTCACAATCTATATCAATAGTTTTGGATGGCGGGACCAAATATTTCAAAATTTCCATCCTGCCATCCAAAACTATTGATATAGATTGTGAATAGTTGGGACCCAAGCATTGACCCTTTTAGTACCCACTAGTTTTTAATCTGTTCACCAATCCTCTACCCATGCCAATGTATTACCCCCGATTCCATGTGCTCTAATGTTGCTTGCTAACCACTTGTGTGGGATCTTATCAAAAGCCTTCTGAAGATCTGAATAGACCACATCCACAGGTTCTCCCTTAACTATCCTGCTCGTAATATCCTTGAAAAACCCCAAAAGTTTGTCAAACGTGATTCCCTTTCATAAATCATGCTGACTCTGCCCAATCCTATCATTGTTTTCTAAGTGCCCAGGTATAATAGGTTCTGGCATTTCCTCTGTTACTGATGCCAAAGTGAACAGGTGTCTATTTCCCCATTTTCTCTTTTCCTTCTTAAACTATGGGGCTACACTTACTACCTTCCAACCTACAGGCACCATTCCAGAATCTACACAATTTTGAAAGATAATCAATGCACCCACTACCTCTACAGCCACTTCTTCCAACAATTTAGGATATAGATTATCAGCTCAATTTTCAGACTCATTAATTTCTTCAGCACTACTTTTTTTTAACCAAATACTAATTTCTTTCAGGTCGTGCCACAGTGGTTAGCACTGCTGCCTTACAGTACCAGAGTCCCGGATTCAACTCCCGGTTTGAGTGACTGCCTGTGTGGAGTCTGCACATTCTCCCTGTGTCTGCGTGGGTTTCCTCCGGGTGCTCTGGTTTCCTCCCACAGTCCGAGAGGTGTGCTGGTTAGGTGCATTGACCAGGCTAAATTCTCCCTATGTGTTCCCAAACAGGCACCGGAGTGTGGTGACTGGGGAAATTTCACAGTAACTTCATTACAGTGTTAATGTAAGCTTACTTGTCACTAATAAATAAACTAACTTCAATCTCCCTTGACTCCCCAGAATTTCAGGGAGCTTTTTTGTATTTTCCTCTGCGATGACAGACTCAAAGGGACGAAAATGCCACCAGTGATAGGAATCCCTTTAAGTGGCCCTCACTGGCTATTTAAGAGTATCAATTGGCCTCCGGTGGGAGGTTGCCCTCTACCTTCCCTGCCGCTGCTCGAATTCCTTGGCATTCGGAAGGCAATGGATAACCAACCCCACCTTTCCCATATGATTGTTTAGGCCCATGCTTCCCAACCATTCCCATTAAAATCTGTTCACCATGTGCACTTAATGGACCAAAATGGCTGAAATCATTCATCTAGCCGCTACTTCTTGGTTCCGCATTGTTGCTTTGTCCATGTTTTTAGACAACTATAACCCATAAAGTTTTGTACTTCATGAGATTGACGTAAGTTAAATATGGAGTCTGACTGGCATTCGGAAAGGTGGTGGTGGGGGCGGTGATAGGGAAGATTTAAATTGTACAAATTAGCAGGCATTAACAGATGAAAAATTAAAGTCATCAGTTCATTAATGGCTGAAAATGAGGCAACACTTCATGGGCCTCTAAAAAGCTCTAAATATTTTTTATGTATATTATGATTTTAACCATTGGTGCCACTGCCATCTCGAAGTCATGTGGTTGTGGGTTCAAGTTTTACTCAGGGACCTGAGCACAAAACTCAAGGCTGACACTCCAGTGTTGGACTGAGGGATCACTGCACTGTTGAAGGTGCAACTGTTTAGATAAAACGTTGAACTCATATTCTATTTCCCTATTCAGGTTGATGTAGAGGTGCCATGACACTGTTGCAAAGCAGAACAGGGAGATTATCCATTGTGTTCTGGCCAATATTCATCTCTCAATCAACATCACAAAGAAATACAGATTACTTCATCATTATGACATAGGATGGACATTTATTTCCTCCCCCAGCCCCCCATTACACCAGTGGGAGAGTGGGGGAGTGCTGGGAGTATGGTGAGGGGTGGCTTTGTTTCATCAGGTGGGAACATACAGGCTGCAGACTCCATTGCTTTTCCGACTCCCCTTTAGAATGTGGGGCAGGAAGGGGTGAAGATGGCCTTTCTGCTCGGAAGCCAATTGATGCCTCGAAGTAGTTAAAAAACTCATCCTATCACTGCAGGTATTCAAGACAATAATGCATGGGGGCCATGCCATGTGGGCAACCCATCAAGTAGATGCTGGTGGGTACGCCTATAACTTGTTAGGAGTGGTCTCTTCTATCTTGGCAGTCCATACTCAATGGACACATTCACAGGATGATGCCTTTGGGTGAATTCCCCCAGTTGTCCAAAATATTAAACCCCCTATTTCCCCTCATTGGTGCGTTTCTCTTAGCTGCAATTCTCCAGGCTCCAGTAATGACTCTGTAGCTTGGACCTACTGTAATACTAGTTGTGAACATTGCGGCCTGTGGCGTTGCAAGCATTGGACAGCTGCTGGCCTCTGATTGGCCGGCCGCTCTCAGAGGTGGGACATTCGCCCCCCCACCCCCGGGGCGACAACGATGACCCAGACTCAGCAAGTGCCTGATTGACATTAAATCAGGTCAGGGGTGCGTGGAATGTTTCTGGCAGGATTGCCAATGGCTGGATGGGTCCATTAAACTTTGTCTGCAGTGTTCGTGGGAACCTTTTTAGTGCAAATTGGTTGCCAGGTTCCCACATTGCACAAGTGACCACAGTTACAAAAAATGTACTTTGCTGGCTGTAAGATGCTTTGGGATGTTTGTATTCATGAAAGTCTTTGTACAAATGTAGATCTTCCTATTTTTCTTTCTATAATAGTCTTTTCCAATTATCGTCTGGTCAAATTCTGGTGGTTGACACAGTGGGCCATAGCTTCTGACTAGCATCAGAAAGTGATAGCCTGTGGAAATAGAAGAATTTCCTAGTCTTATAGAATTTCCTAGTCTTATAAAATGTGTTGCGCACTGTTAGAGGTTGGGGTGGCACTTGGAAGTTGGGATGCGGTTGGAGGTCAGGGAGTTGTGTCCTTGGGTTGGGGGTGGAGAGAAGTGTCAGCTCAAGTTTGTTCCACAAGTCGTGGTAGTGGGGAGAAGGGGGTGGTAGTAGGTCTGCTCAGGTTTGTTGGGGGGGAGCGGTCAGGTCCGTGGGTCAGGGGGAGTATCTTTGAGGGGGATGGGTCTTTGTGGTGAGGAAAATGATGGGGAGGAAAAGATGGTCAGTGGTAATTTCAGTGTGGGGGGATCTTCTGGTGGGGGATCAGGGGTTTGGGGACAGAGTCCTTTGAGGAGATTGGTCTGGCTGTTTACAAATAGTTACCCAACATTAGAAATGGTTTTAATTCTTCTAACTTTTTAGGTGTATTCCTGTTGGAACGATCTGATGGTGATGTTTTGAATCTCACTTTCGGATGGTTCCCAGCTGTACGATTGTCCCGAGGAAATTTGCACTTTTGGAATAACTGCCATGCAAACACATGAGAGAAATTCCCCAGTACATCTTTGGGGTAACCCCATATCTGACACTGGGGTGCTCAGAAGGTATGGCCCAATAAATATATAGCAAATAAATATAGTTTGTGACACGGTATGGAGTGGCTCAGAATCTACCTTCCCATACTGAAGAAGTGAAGGTTTTGCTATAAGGCGGCACTTTGTCCTATTTGTTACGCTGAGGCATTCTCCCCAGTGTTTGAAGTGCCTGGCCAACTTATATAATTCTGGGGATGCACAGGGACACATGGATGCATTCTCTGTGCAGAGCTTTTATTTCATTATTATTATAGTCCAATCTTTAGATAATAATGATCCCACTCCAAGAAAACTGGGCCATGTATAATACTGCATGTTGACTTTGCCCAGGTAGCAAGGGCATTGCTTTTGCCTAATTTTCTGAGTTTCTACCATGTGCAGGGAATCAAGTTCACGAGCTAATTGGCTGGCAACTAAGAGGCAGAGTGAGCCAGCAGCTCCTAAAGGTATACTCCTATCGCATAAGAACATAAGAAGTAGGAGCAGGAGTAGGCCATCTAGCCCTTCGAGCCTGCCCCGCCATTCAATAAGATCATGGCTGATCTGAAGTGGCTCAGTTCCACTTTCCCGCCTTCTCCCCATAACCCTTAATCCCCTTGCCTACCAAAAACCTATCTACCTGCGTCTTAAATATATTTAGCAAGGCAGCCTCCGCCACTTCAACGGGCAGAGAATTCCAGAAATTCATCACCCTTTGAGTGAAGAAGTTCCTCCTCAACTCCATTCTAAACTGCACCCCCCTTATCTTGAGGCTGTGCCCTCTAGTCCTACTGTCCTTTCTGAGCGGGAAGAACCTCTCCACCTCTACCCTATCCATCCCATTCATCATCCTGTACATCTCAATGAGATCTCCCCTCATCCTTCTAAACTCTAACGAGTACAAGCTTAGTTTATTCAGCCTCTCCTCATAGCTCAACCCCTTCAACTCCGGTATCAGCCTAGTGAACCTCCTCTGCACTCCCTCCAAGGCCAAAATATCCTTGCATAAGTGCAAGAACATAAGAAATAGGAGCAGGAGTAGGCCATCTGGCCCCTCGAGCCTGCCCCGCCATCCAATAAGATCATGGCTGATCTGCTGTGGCTCAGCTCCACATTCCCGCCCTCTCCCCATAACCCTTAATCCCCTCTCTTATCAAAAACCCATCAACCCACGTCTTAAAAACATTTAGCGAGGTAGCCTCCACCACTTCAACGGGCAGAGAATTCCAGAGATTCACCACCCTTTGAGTGAAGAAGTTCCTCCTCAACTCCGTTCTAAACCGCCCCCCCTTTATCTTGAGGCTGTGCCCCCTAGTCCTACTGTCCTTTCTGAGCGGGAAGAGTCTCTCCACCTCTATCCTATCCATCCCATTCATCATCTTATACGTCTCAATGAGATCTCCCCTCATCCTTCTAAACTCTAACGAGTACAAGCCTAGTTTATTCAGCCTCTCCTCTTGGCTCAACCCCCTCAACTCCGGCATCAGCCTAGTAAACCTCCTCTGCACTCCCTCCAAGGCCAAAATATCCTTGCGTAAGTACGGCGACCAAAACTGCACACAGTACTCCAGCTGCGGCCTCACCAGTGCCCTGTACAGTTGCAGCAAGACCTCCCTACTTTTATCTTCAATCCCCCTCGCTATGAAGGCCAGCATCCCATTCGCCTTCCTGACCACCTGCTGCACCTGCAGGCTGGGTTTTTGCGACTCATGCACAAGGACCCCCAGGTCCCTCTGCACCATAGCATGCTGCAGCTTTTCGCCATGTAAGTAGTAGTCCGTCCTACCATTATTCCTACCAAAGTGGACAACCTCACACTTGCCAACATTAAATTCCATTTGCCATTCCCTGGCCCATTCGCCCAGCCTATCTAGATCCCTCTGCAGACTCTCCACACCCTCTGCACAATTTGCCGTTCCACCAATCTTTGTGTCATCAGCAAATTTCGACACCCTACACTCGGTTCCCTCCTCCAGATCATCTACATAAATGGTAAACAGCTGAGGCCCCAGCACCGATCCCTGGGGCACTCCACTAGTCACCAACCGCCAATCCGAATAGCACCCTTAGCATAATGAGAAAGAAAGAAGGAACATGCATTTGTATTATGCCTTTCATGTCCTTAAAACATCCCAAAGTACTTTGCTCCAAATGACATTGTTTTCTTGTCTAGTCACTATTGTAAAGTAAGAAATTGCATGCAACAAGGTGCCACAAAGATCAATGACATAAACTATCAGTTAATCTGTTTTAGTGTTGTTGGTTCTGGGACACTGCCAGAACACTTGCTTTTCTTTGAACAGTACTGTAGGATCTTTTATAACTACCTGAGAGGGTAAAGATCCTGGCGTAATAACTCATCTGAAAAAGATGTCATAGATGTGTGGTGGTGGTGGTGAAGCAGCATACATGTGGAACCTGAGTAATAACGGCTATGACGAGATTTCTGGCATTTAACAGCAATGCCTTGAAGGTCCTGATGTAGGAACTGTGGTGAACCAAGGATGATTCTCTTAAAATACAGGATAATCATAGACATGGTTGGAATTCTTTGGGCAAGTGAAATCAGTGTCTCAGGTTCACCAGGAATGAGCAAAATAAATGAGGAGCAACATCAGCCGTGCCAAGTTAAATACAGGTACGTTGACATACATGTGTACCTGTATCCTTTGTTACCCTGTGCTAGGATTGGCCTTGTGTGTTATGGTTAGAGAGGTCATTTGAAAGGTTGTTATAAGATGTTGTCCTCTTCTTACAACACATTGCTCTGTAGAGGATGTATGGCACATTGTCTGTGGGAAATAATTATTCTATGCACAGAGCTCTTGGCAGGTCTGGCAGGAAGACCCATGCTCGGAAAGCACCATGAAATAGGAGAGATCTAGGCCAACAAGAGACTTTGTCGAGTGAAATTCATTGTGGGCTTTAAAACGGGAAAACCTCTGGTCAGAAAATCAGGTGCTGTGGGAATTCAAAGTTCATGTCTTGAGATACATCAGCTGCCACCGATGCTCTGCCTTGCATTCAGAACCCCCAAAAATATGCCCTTTAATTTAACTACTTAAGTCAAATTATTTGGAAGATTCACATTAGTTTAGAAACTTCTCAAACATTATATATGGAGATGGTCGAGGTTTTCAATGGTCTTCTGTTGTCAAAGCTGCAACAGTGCCAAGCCAAGCATGATTGAACCCAATGTACTGTTTCACCAGTACAAACAGTTCAACTTTACGGAAACATGCTGTCCTATGTTCGAGTTCTCCTCCTCTGCCAATTTTCACCTCTTTACTGCCACCAGTGTAACACATCACATTCATATTTACGTGCCAAGGAACTAATTTCCCCCACTTCAGCAATAAATTTGAATAATGTCAGCTCACATCTGACAGAAAGACAATCAGTGGGCCAGAAAATATAGTATTAATGACTCAGTTATAAGTGCATGTGATTGCTGCCAAAGAGCTGTCTACAGTGCCTTTTACACCCAACAGTTCAAGTATCTGTCACATACCCTGGGTTCATTTCAAAGAATGAATGGATGGATTCAAAAATGACAAAAGTTGTTGTTTCCATATAATTAGCGTAGCCATGTCGTTAAAAGTGAGGCACACTCAAGGGATGCGCAGATTGGGAATATTCCTGATTCACTGACCTGTGCTCCCTTTGAGCGTAGCTCCTCAATGAGAGTAATGGAGGGCAAAATGTGGGGGGCAATTAGTTTTATCTCAGTGAAGTGAATCACCTTTCAAGAGAGGTAAGCCCATGGTGTTGGGAGTGATATATTAGCACGGGTAGGAGACTGACAAACTAAGAGGAAACAGAGTTGGGATAAACGATAATCAGATTGGTAAACTGTGACCAGTGGAGTGCTGCAGGGATCTGTGCCGGGGCCTCAACTATTTACGATCGACATTAATGACTTGGATGAAGGGACTGACTGTACTGAAGCCAAGTTTACTGACAATCTGAAGATAGGCAAGAAAGAAAGTTGCGAGGAAGATACAAGAGGGGAAATTATTTGGGCCTGCCAGTAGCACAAAGCTTGGCGAGCGGGGAACATAATTTGGTGGGAGGCCAAACGTCAGTTACCCAGTAACAGGATGAACTTTGGCCATTCTGTTTTCTGGGCTTTAAAGAAGGGTTAAAGGCGGAAGGTACTGTGCAATCTGTTGGGTGCCCCTCAAATATGGCACTCGGACATTTGACCTCATGAGGTAATGATGGGAATGGGAACTTCCTGCCTGCCCCACCATGAGAATCAATGAGCTCATCACAGCTGCATATGTGATGAGTTTAGCAGTGCAAGATCGTGCATGATTCACCGTCCACCCCCCTCCCCACTGGAAATCACACTCGCTTCCACGCCCGCCACAAACCCAGGGCAGAATTCTCCATTTTCAAGGCCAAATGTGCTGGCGGTGCTTTTCCTGCTGGCGAGAATGGCAGGATTCCGTGCCAGATTCTCATTCATTCTGCACAGTTGAGTTCACCTCCAAATCTCCTGGTGAGCAAGCAGTAGATTTTTCCATCCGCTGTCAGCTGGTGAGTTTGAATGTTCTGGCACCGTGTTTAAACACGAGTCTGGCACATTCGCGTCAATCTCTCCAGCCCACCTGTCTTCATCAAACTGTGCAGGATGTGAGCATTCCAGATCGAAAAGGCGAGCAGCATCAAGAAGGCGGCAACACCAGTTTTCACTGCCAGGACCCTTGAAGCCCTCCTTCAGAGAGTCTAGGCCCGCTGTCACATGCATTACACCAGGAACAGATCAAAGAAGCACACCAACTTCACCTCTCCAGCTTGGGAGGTCATTGCCTAAGAGGTGAACTAGCCCAACTGGCTGCCACCCACCTTGAAGAGCCATGCAATGCAGAAAGTGAATGAATGATCCATGTTGCCAGGGTAAGTCCCCTCTCAGCTTTCATAAGATTATAAGATGTAGGAGTAGAAGTAGGCCATTCGGCCCATTAAGTCTATTCAATGAGATATGACTGATCCACTCCCACCACCACCAAACTTTCAGCCTGGCATCATATACTCCAATGGCTACCATTCCACGGATCAAACATTCAGCCGCGGGGGACACATATCACTCAATCTTTCAACAAAACTTTCATGACGTCACCATCCCATCTGTCTTGTTGCTCACACTTGATTCTCTGTGCCTTCTGGGTAGGGCACACCACACACAAGGCCATGTATTTCACCCAAACTTCTGCTCCATCCCCTCGGATCACATGTCTTCTATCTCCACACAGGACAAACCTGCGCACAACAAACGAGAGCAAGCCCAGACTGGGGATTGGGGGGGGGGGAGGTGGGAACAACAGGGAAATTCACCCTCACTGAGGTTGAGGAGGCTGCAGCAGAGCTTGCCAGCGAGCACAGGGCCTGGGGCTTCTTGCAACAACCTAGTGTGGATCATTAAATCCTGAAATTCACACTGAGCGCAATGTACTCAAACTAGCATCAGCTCATTCACTAAAATATCCTTTTGTCTTTTTCACGTTCCAGCAGACCACAGCCAGCTATCCAGTCTAGCAACTCTTAAAGACCCAGACGCTGAAGAGGAGTGGGCGCAGACAGGGTGGATTCAGAAAGAATGTTCCCAATGGTGGGGAAGTCCAGAACTAGGGGATCATAATCTGAGGACAAGGAGTAAACCTTTTAAGGCTGGGGTGAGGAGAAATTTCTTCACCCAGAGGGTGGTGAATGTGTGGAATTCACAACCACAGAATGTAGTTGAGTCTAAAACATTGTCTGATTTCAAGAAGAAATTAGACATAGCTCTTGGGGCTAAAGGGATCAAAGGAAATGGGAAGAAGGGGGGATTCAGGATATTGAATTCAATAATCAGCCATGATCAAGATGAATGGTGGAGGAGGCTCGATGGGCTGAATGGCCTACTCCTGCTTCTAGTTTCTATGTTTCTAACTGTCACAGCGCTCACCTGCACCCTCCACCAGCGCAGAGATACAGATTTTGGTGGGGTGTAGTTCGAGGCTAGTCTTGGTGATTTTCTGGAGAAAACCTCCCAGACATGTTTCTGCAGCAACTAGGAGGCAGGGACAGCCCACTCTGGCACCAGTAGGTGGAGACTGGCAGATGATGAGCCTCCAGGAGTGGCCGTCAGTTCACAGGTGTAGATGCAAGAGCAGGCAGTGAAATGTCAGGGTCTCTTAGCAGACTAGAACTCATGATGGAAGAGTCCCGTCTGCATTCTGTATGATGTGGTGGCTCCAACATGAGAGGGCCTCAAGGCACCATGGGAAGGTTGGCAACCACCATGGAGATGTTGGTCCAGCAGGTGCTGCAGGATTTGCAATCGGCCCTGCACTCCATGGCCACAACTCTGGTGGGGACCGTCAGAATGTAGGATAGGGCACTTTGACCTCCCTCCAGGTGCCCCATCTCCACCACACCAGGAATTGTGGGAGGATGAATGTCAGCCAGACACCCTGAGTGTCTCCACAGACCCATTATCACTTTTACCTCTTCCCTAAGATGATATATTAAAGATCAGAATGGTTAAAGGATGCTGAACAAAAATGATGTAAATGAGAGACCTATGGAAGAAGAGGGGTAGTTAACCTTTGGCAGCTTATATTGCTTTGTTCCTCATGTTATCTTATCCCTAGGAGTCGAACAGATGGAGTACAGTTTGGGAAAATGTGAAGTTGTCCATTTTTGCAGGAAGAATAGAAAAGCAGATTATTTAAATGGAGGGGGACTGCAGGATGCTATGGTAGAGAGGATAGTGGGTTCAGTTAGCATGCAAGTGCAGCAAGTAAATAAGACAATCGGAACGATGGCCTTTATTGCAGGAGGATGGAGTGTAAAGGGAGGGAAGGCTTACTACAACTGTACAGGGTATCGGTGATATGAGACCCAGAGTGGTATGTGCAGTTTTGTCACCCTTCTTAAGAAGGGACATACTTGCAATTCAGAGAATGATTACTAGGCTGATTGCTGGGATGAAAGGATTGACCGATGAGGAAAGTCTGATTAGTCTGAACTTATAGTTATTGGAATCTGGAAGAATGAGAAATTAACTTATTGAAACATGCAAGCTTTTGAGAGGATCTTAACGAGGTAGATGGTGAGAGGATGTTTCCCCTTGTTGGGGAATCTGGAACTAGGGAGCACCCTTTCAGAATAAGGAATCTCCTATTTGAGTTGGAGATGAGTAGAAATTTATTCCCTCAGAGGTTCATTAGTATTTGGAATTCTCTTTAACGGTGAACAGTGGAGGTTAGCCATTGAATATATTAAAGACTGCGTTAGATTTTTGCTTGACAAGAGTTAAGGGTTATGGAGGACAGGCAGGAGAGTAGAATTAAGGTTACAACAGATCAGCCATGACCTTATGGACAAGTGAATCAGAGACTCAAGGGGTTTAATGGCCTACTTCTATGTTCCCCTATTTTTTATGGTCCTATATTTGTATGTTTAAGGAGACCTAAATTGATTTATACATTTACTAAGTGCCTAAGTCCAACAGTGGTAAATATTACCTTTCAAATTGAGTTCTTTTATCAACGTCGAATATACCGTTATGAGAATGGTTTGGAGAGAAAAATACATTTTAGATCTATTTAGTCCCAAGATATTAAAATGAAACATTTATTGAATACATATCTGGATGATAACTGAACGATTCTGAAATGTTGACAGTTTGACTTGTCAGTCAGTCTTCCAGTTCACAGCTGGAATAGAGTGTGGGGGTGGTGCAGGGAAGCAGTGGACTGTTAGTGGGTTAGCTGTCTTGAATATATATCCTTAATTAGAAATAACTCAATAAAACAAACAGGGAAACACACAAAAATGTTCTCCCCTCTGGGGAAATTAGCAAAGATGGAGATGGAGATAAAACTGAACATGAATTGTCGGGGAAAGACTCCAATTTTTCCCAACCCCCCCCAACTTAGAGAAAACAAGCAAGGCAGATCTTGGAAGGGACAGCGAGATAGTTTAGAATTCAAGCTGGTTTTGCTTATACAACATTCGTGCTTTTTATTGACTTATAATCATATAATTAAAGTCTGGAGAAAATATCAGCGATCTGCAGAAACACTGGGACACTGAATGGGGCTGGGGGAATGGGTGAGATGGGTGATATTGATGAATGACAAAGGCAGGTCATGTAGAACAAAAAAAAAGCAGCTTTCTCTTCTAAGTTTGTAACTGTAATCTTACTTTAATATATGCATGCAATTTCAGAAAAGAACATTTTATTGTTATTGGTGATTCCTACGCAAATCCAACAATGTCTTCATGTTTCGCTCAAGTCTGGGCATGCATTTACTAAGCGGACCATTAGGGCAGCCATTTATTTAATTAAAACATTCTGAGATACAAATTTAAATTACTGCAGTGCTCCGAAAGGATACATAGAAAATACTGACAACGGGGAGATTCTTGTGTGGAAAGAGATTGATGCATTTGAATTGGCATAAGCCAAACGATCTGCTACATTTCAATATCAGCAGAAACTGATTGCCACATGTAACAGAATATTCCTAAAACTACAAAGGATTAATTGCTATCATGTTGCAAGTTCGCAACCTATGCGGCGAACACTAACTCCCAAAAGGATCGGGTGGCATATAAAAATATAAAAATCTGAAATCTGCTCACAGTGTGTTTACTTGCAGTTTTCACAAAGACAAGATGGGGTGAGGGAGTGGCAACCAACCCCCTTGCAAGAGGCAGGTATGAATAGGATAATTTAAATATCATAATGTGCTACATGCTTTACATTTAACTACCATTTAAAATTTAATCCTGTCCAATAAGGTTCCTCAGGTCTCAGAAAACCCACTGGCTAAGGGAGGCACAGGCTGCTGAATCTAGGAAGCAATGTCATTCCATTTATGCATTGGATCCAGTTTACCTGTTTTCAACCCCTGCAATCAGACACCCCTTTAACTCTTCTGATTTCCTCTACCTGACCCTTCTGATCTCCCACTCTTCCAGTCTCTCTACAAGGTCTCCGGTCTCCCTGTTGACCTCCAATTCAAACTTCCATCCCAACTCTTCCGGTTCTCCCCTCCTCTCCCAAACTGCCCGAGGACATCAGTTGATCTCTTTCCTACACTGCCCCTTCTCCTCCATGGTCGCTGGTCCCTCCATCCTTCCTCTTCTCTCTCACACCCTGGGTGCAACTTAGTGCTGAAGGCTTATCTGCCTGACAACCAGCTAGTCTCACAGTCTGGTTGACAAAGGAGAAAAATGCTGATTCAGGACTGGGTTTCCAGACCATAAAACAGCACCCCACAAGCTCTCCACACCTTTGAGCTAATATCCTGTCCTATGTATGAAACAGATATGGAGAACTGGCAGAATTGAAGAAAATACTTTTTGAAATAGCCATGTTAAATTTTACAATGTATCAAAGTATAAAACAAATACCTTTCCAATGTTACATTCACTACTATAAATAGCAAAATTGGGACAATAACTTCAAATGTCTGGTAACAGACCTCATACTTTAGATATCTGGCTTGGGTGTGCAGTGCACATGGTCTTCTAGTCTTTGTCCTCTGGTGAATCATGTGTAGTTTTGGAAGGGGGTGGGCATTCAAATGGGTGAGGATGGGAGACAAAAGTCCATATGAATATATATGGGAACATGTGAATTAGGAGCTCGAGTAGGCCATTCGCCCCTTCAAGCTTACTCTGTTATTTGAGACTATGGCTGATTTAATTGTAGCCTCTACTTTCCTGCTTAGCCCTGTATCCTTTAACTCTAGTGTCAGTCAAGAATCTAACTCAGCCTTAAAGTTATTCAAAGACCCTGCCTCCACTGACTCGTTACAGAACAGAATTCCACAGGTTAAGTGGCATGGTGGCTAGTACAGCTGCCTCATAGAGCCAGAGACCTGGGTTCAATTCCAGACTCGGCTCACTGACTATGAGGAGTTTGCACATTTTCCCCGTGTCTGTGTGGATTTCCTGCGGTTGCTATGGTTTCTTCCCACACTCCAAAGATGTGTAGGTTAGGTTGATGGGCTATGATAAATTGCCCTTTAGTGTCAAGGAATTAGTAAGGTAAATATGTGGGGTTACAGGAATAACGTCTGGATGGGATTGTTATAGGTGCAGCCTTGATGGGCCAAATGGCCTCATTCTGCACTGTCAGGATTCAATGATTCTATTATTAATGACCTGCAAAGGGGGAAAAAAAAATTACCTGAACTCTATCTGAGACACCACTTATTTTTAAACTGTGTCCCTGAGTTTTAGTCTGTTCCACAAGGGGAAAAATTGCTGTGGCCACTTTGGCTCTTTACTCAAGATATAACAGGAAACGTCAACCTGTGGATTCAGGTCCACAATGGAGGCTCCAACCCTGGGAGAGATAGGAATCTGAAAACAGCTACTGGTCTGCTGTAAAGTAATTGGGTAGTTGGAAATGTCACACCTGCTGAACAGAAGTAAGGAACCTTCTTGTAAATTCTGGTTCCCTTAATAAGCTTACCTATTAAGGCAATCTCTAGCAATTCGACTGTGGAAACCATCACAGCTGCAGAGGCAGCTCTACAACCTCAAGACCTTAATTTCAGATGAAGCAACACTTCAGCTTCAAAAAACATCAGGTCTGCATCAAATCCAGACTAAACTCGATTTACATTTCTAAGTTTTGTTTTACCTTCATCTTAACTAATCTTTGTTAGCAACGTAATCTTTTCTTAGATAACTTCCAGAGCAATGCACTGAAATAAACTACCCTTTCCTTTAAGTAAAAACGCTTTGCTGCTGGTTTTTCTTAAACTGAATTACTCTGATATACACATACGTTGTTCATGGGTGACTTTGAGAAAACACCTTTGAAGTGTCTGTTACACACATTTTCTCCAGGATAGAGGATAATCCCTCTGTACTCTGCTGAGGGACATTCTCATGCTTTGCTGGAATATCCTATTTTGTGGAAAAAGCGAAGTATCCTCATTACAGGGCTCTCTATGGTCCTTGCACTCACAAAAGCTGGGTTCCTGATGCAAAGTGCCTGAACAAGCTTTGCAAGAACTAGAGGATGTTTAGTGTTCACTGTGGGCATCAGAGCTTTGCTATTGCAGGAGCCAGGGTTTGGTGTATAGAAACTAAGCTAGGGAGCCATATGGTCTGGAATCATGATATGGATGTTGGTGATCATTTCAGACCCTATAATGTGGGCTATTTTAACTTGCAGTTCTCATTAAATTGATTTAAGAATAGCACTTGCCCAAACTCAGCAAGAAGGACAAACAGTGAAAACTTTGAGTGATAGCCATTGGAATACAGTCCCTGATTAATCGAATTTGATGGGCGTGGGGGAGGGGGTCCTGGAGACAATTGTGGCTAGGAGACGGGGTGGGAAGGCTGGAACAGAACAGACCAAAGGTGAGCGGCCTGGAGAAGGACTCCACCTCCTCCTCACCCAAAACCAAACCTGAAAATCATAAAAACTCTCAGTTCCCTGGGCTTCTTCTGGCCGGGGTCCTGTTTGTTGCCAACTTCCACTCGTAGCACAAGCACAGACCATCAGTGCTGCGATTGGCAGGAGCATTGGATCCAACTGACATCATCCTAATATTTAAATACAATTGAGGCCCCTGCCTGTCTGGTGGTGGGCAGCCCAAATAATGTCAAAAATCTTAAAGTTAAGATGGCAATGGATGTAATTAAGTCAGGAACATCATAGGTGGTATCCAAATGCCATTTTAACTTGCCATTTGCCTTACATTGAGCAGGCTGGGTTATAATTGGGACTTAAATGCCTGTCTTTCTTTCCATCTTTATTTTAAAGTACTATTGTTAAATTTACTATTGTTAAATCAAGTCAAAGGCTGTTGGCCTTCAGACTCTCATGCTGATATGTTTCTTTCTAACATTCGTAAAGCTTGTCTGTATTATCCAAATGACTGCTTTTACTTTAAAAAGAAACTTGGAAGAAATTTGTCTTTGACCTAATTAGCAGCAAGAATTTTTCTTAGAATAAGTTTCCCTATAATTCATCGTGACAGAGAAATGTGATGAAGGAAATAAGATGTGAATGTTAGGACATGTGTTCATCTTTCCTATTTTGATTCCATTGAATTAAATTAAATAGCAATTGGAAAGGTTCTGAAATGGGCTCGTAATCTCTTCCCTCAGATTACTGGGGATAGGGTGAAAATCAAAATTTGTATCATATGGTGTTGTTCTTGCTCATCTTGATCATGTATGGGTTTCTGCTTCTTTACCTGTTCCTCCACTGTTATAGACTTTAACTTTCATGTTTGAGCTCCTTTCACCTCATTGTTTTAGATTTTGAGTAGGAGGATATTGATGATGAATTGTGGGAAAATGAGGTAGCAAGAGACAGCATTGGCCATCCTTGGTATCAGTTGTGAAGTTTTCGGTAGGGGGAGAAAATAAGGTAGTACAATAATCTAGAAGATGAGAGGTCACACAACACCAGGTCATAAGTCCAACAGGTTTATTTGAAACCATAAGCTTTTGGATTGCTTCTCCTTCATCAGGTGCAGCGCTCTGAAAGCTTACGATTTCAAATACATTTGTTGGACGATAACCTGGTGTTGTGTGATCTCTCATCTTGTCCACCCCATTCCAACACCGACATCTCCACATCAATAATCTAGAAGATGGTGGATAGGGTATTTGAGTGTTGCTTATTGCACTTGTTGCCAACACCCTCTACTCCCTTCTCCCATGACGCCTCCCACTTCCTTGTAGTTTGCTGGGCCTTCCTGAAAGCAGGCAGTATGGATCTCTCATCAGTCATCCAGCCAGCAACTCAGGCACCAAATTCCAGACACCCACCACCCTCTGTGTAAAAAGGTTTTTCCTCATGTCCCCTCTAATCCTTCTGCCACATGGCTTGAAACTATAACCTTTGGCTTTTGAACTCTCTGCCAAGGGAAACAGATTCCTCCTGTCTACTCTATCTCCACCCCTCTCAATTTTGTATACCTCTATCCTGTCACCCTCTCAGCCTTCTCTGTTCCAAAGAAAACAGTGTAATCTCTTCATTCACTCCTTGTAGCTACAATTTTCCAGACCTGGCAAAATTTTAGTAATTCTGCACTCTCTCCAGACCAATTATCTTTCCTATGCTTTGACAAAAGGGTTATCTGGACTTGAAACATCAGCTCTTTTCTATTCTTAATGATGCTGCTAGATCTGCTGAGGTTTTCCAGCATTTTCTCTTTTGGTTTCAGATTTCAGCATCTGCAGTAATTTGCTTTTATCTCTTTCCTGTAGTGCGGTGACCTGAACTGCGCACAATTCTCCAGTTGTGGCCTCCCCAGTCCCTTTTACAGTTTCATCATTATATCATTACTTTTGTATGCTATTACCTCTGCCAATGAAGGACAGCATTCCACATCCCTGATTTATCTTATCTATCTGTAATGCTGCCTTTAGGGACCTGCGCACTTGCACATCAAGATCTCTCACTTCATCGATCTCTCTCTCCATTTTCCCTTTTATTGTTTACTCCCTTTCACTGTTTGACCTTCCTAACTGCATTACTTTATACTCGTCAGTGTTGGACTCCAATCTGCCATTTTCCTGCCCATTCCACCTACCCATCTATATCATATTGGGACTTACAGCTGTCCTCTATATTATCCACTACACGGCCAATGCTGCACATTTCCCATCATGCCTAAAGTTCACGTCTAAATCATTAATGTATAAAACAAACATCAGGGGTCCCAACACTGAGGCCTGTGGAACACCACTTGAAACAGTTTTCCATTTGCAAGGGCAGCCATCTACCATTACCCTCTGTTTCCTGTGAAGTCAACTTTGGATCCAATTCACTGCATTACCCTGCATCCCATGGGTTTTTACTTTGACAAGTCTGTGATGTGGGACCTTGTCAAATGTCTTATTAAAATCCACGTAGACAACATCCACTACCCTCATCAATCTTTCTTGTCACTTCTTCAAAGAATTCAATCAAGATTGTGAGGCATGACTTTCCTTTAGCAAAGCCTGACCATCCCTGACTAGTCCATGCCTTTCCAAGTGACAGCTTATCCGATCTGCCTGGATTGATTCTACCAATTTGTCCACCACTGAAGTAAAGCTAATCAGCCTATAATTGTTTGACATTTCCTTCACACCTTTTTTAAACAATGGAACCACATTTGCATTCCTTCAGTCTTTCCACATCTCACCTGTGTTTAGTGAAGATTGGGAAATAATCCTCAGAGCATCCGTTATTTCCTCCCTTCAACATTGTAGCAAACAATCCGTCTGGCCCTGGTGACTTATCCACTTTCAAGGATTCCAGCTCCTCCAACACTCCTTTCCTTGTTATGATTATTGTATCTAATATTTTACACTGCTCCTCTTGGATTACTATATCCGCATCATCCCTTTCCTTTGTGAATAATCATTTAAAACTCTTCCCATATTATCTCCCTTTTCAGACCAGTTCCCCTCTTCATCTCTGATAGGTCCCACTTTTTCCTTAACTATCCTTTGGTTTCCTTATTTCTTTCTTTACTTGATCCCTGTATTTTCTCTACTCCTCTATGCTATCTGCGATAGAGCTTTTGGTGACTCCCATGAGCTTTCTTTTTCTGTTTAATCTTTCCCTGTAGTTTTCTATACAGTCATGGGGGTCTCGATTGAACAGTACCATTCTTATTTATGAAGGGTACATGTCTGCTTTGTACCCTATGTCATCAAAAATGTAAGTTCTTATAACTGTTCACACTTCTGCTTGCTTCCATATATTTTTTAAAATTCTTGTGACACTTGGAATATTTAATAATAACCCAAGTCGCTCCTGAAGTAATAACTGTGTACATTACTACTAATGGAATCACTTTGGGTGGGATTTTCCCATCGGTGCTTTAAGAATGATGGCAGGTGGGAAAACTGGC
Source organism: Carcharhinus amblyrhynchos (assembly GCF_965287045.1). Taxonomy (NCBI): domain Eukaryota; kingdom Metazoa; phylum Chordata; class Chondrichthyes; order Carcharhiniformes; family Carcharhinidae; genus Carcharhinus; species Carcharhinus amblyrhynchos. The sequence continues at coordinate 43,298,469 of NC_137328.1, read as the reverse complement.
CTCTCCTGCTAGTTGCAAAGATTGGTTTTTACGCTGTATTGTGCGCTGCCCACCATGTTAATAATGTGATCATGGGTAACACACCGCATCCGGTGTGGGCAGCCTCTGATGTACCTGTCTCGCTGTGAGTTTACCAGTCCCCCCGTGAGTTTACCAGTCCCCCCACTCCAGGCGCCATATTTAGAGAGCTGCTGTGCACAGAATCCCACCACATGCACTGCTCCACTGGAAACATAGCCCTGAAAGGCAAGAAGATGGCAGCCCTGAGGTTTAGTGGCCCCTCCCTGGGCCACCTATTGGACACCATGGAGGGCCAACACAGTGTCTTCCACTCCCATTTTGGCTGCAGGAGCTTCACCAACATTACCAGTCTGGCTCGGCAGGAGGTGGCAGATGCATCTAGTGCCAATGCTCCACAGAAGAAGTCGTCCATCCAGTACAGAAAGTGAATTTTGTTTTACTCATTCATGGGACATGGGCATTGGACTGGCCAGTATTTATTGCCCATCCCTGGTTGCCCTTGACTAGGCCATTTCAGAGGGCAGTTGAGAGTCAACCGCATTGCTGTGGCTCTGGAATCACATGTAGGCCAGACCAGGTAAGGACAACAGATTTCCTTCTTAAAAGGGTTTTAGTGAACCAGATGGGCTTTTCTGACAATATTTTAATGGTCATCAGTAGAACATAGAACATAGAAACGCTACAGCACAAACAGGCCCTTCGGCCCACAAGTTGCGCCGATCATATCCCTACCTACTAGGCTTACCTATAACCCTTAATCCTATTAAGTCCCATGTACTCAGTAGATTCTCAATTCCTGATTTTTTTTATTATTGAATTCAAATTCCACCATCTCCTGTGGCTGGATTTGAACGCAGGTCCCCAGAATATTAGCTGAATTTCTAGGTTAACGGTCTAGGATAATATCACAAGACCATGGCTTCCCATAACGGATGAATGGCCTCATCCATTCCACCAGTCTAAGTCAACGAGTTCATCAATTTCAACTCCCATACTTACAAGCCATTCACAAGATGAAATTCCACAGGGATTTCACATACTGCCACCTCAAGGGACACCACCACTTACTCACTCACATGTATCTACACACCTCCATCTGCTTGGAGCTCATGTTTTCATCTTGTTCATGGCTCTACTCAACACCGCTCACACAAGGCAGGCATCTTTATTCCCCTGCTCACAATCTCTCCATGTCTTTATGCAGGACACGCACACACAAAATTGGAGGGAGAGATCCCAGACCAGGAGTAGTGTGTCTTTCATTAAGTGTGTCTTTCACAAAGTGTATCTTTCATTAAGGGCCTCACAGGGCATGATAACAGAGCCATCAAGCTGGAAGAACAGAATGTAAAGCATTCCTCCATTGACGGAGAGGCCAATGACAATCAACCAAGTGGGAATCCTGCATCAGCTCAATCCTCAGGCAATCTCTCTATGGGTTAATTAAATATGTATCAAAGTACTTGGCTTGCACTAAACATTTCTACTTTCTTCCAGAGGCACCTCTGCGAAGTATACAATGCCCTCAACCAGCCGGGCTCTCAGCTTGAGCCTAGAAGACACCACAGATGAGGAAGCTGAGTACGGCACCCCCGTAGACTCATCCAGCACTCATCCACACCCTTGACCAGCACAGAGACACACACATCAGCGGGACCTAGAATCAGGGCAGTCTCTGGGTCATGATCTGCTGAGCACAGTGTATAGTCGGGTCCACAGTAGGTGGAGGCAGGGACATCCTGGGTAGCTGGCACTCAGAAGAGAGCTTGAGGCTGTCTCTTCAGCTTTACTGAAAGGTAAAGGTTTGGTGTACAAGTAAAGATGTTGGATCGCATTGAGGAGGTTCATATGTACTGGAATTCTATGTTCTCACTGTTATCCAGCAAGGTTTTCATTCAAGGAGCAGAAAATATCCTGATTAATGGTCAAATTACAAGCAATGGAATAATGTGTTTGGAAATTGATATTTGGAGCAGGATCTGCAATCGTGAGAAAGTCTGAAGTGGAGTAAGTGTGGATGATTAGAACACAAAGTGGGGAGTTAGCGAGAAGCTGGGTTGATATTTCTTATGGGGCAATTTTTAGAATGGATCTGCAGCAAAAACAACGCGGCCTGTAACAGTGGACAAGTCCTGATCTAGAGTTTGGAATGAAGGCCTTGCAGTAGTGGAAGTGGGAATGGTGGACCAAACAGCAAGAGCTGGGGCAGTGCTGGTTTTTGGGTGAGTGCAAAGGAGGAAGGGTGGAAGAAGGAATACAGAGAGTTCTACAGGAGAGCTGGGGAAAACGTAAACAGAATTATGTGCCAAGACAAGGCTCAGATGCAATGGTGGGCACTTGCGGCCCAGGGGACACATGCAGGCCATCTGGGTTCAGAGTGTGGCCCACAAGACATTTTCTTGACCATTGGCCATGCACAAGGGTTGTCACATTCCACGGATTTTTTCCTATCACTATGACTGAAGTGAGATGCATGCTGATTGCATACAACATTGACCGTGAGAGCCGTGATCTCCCTCTGTGTCCAAAATGTAAATATTTCTTTTGTCTTTACCTTTGAAATTGATGATAGTTCTATCAATATATAAATGATTAAGCATATTCGATAATTTGTTATGAAATATTCAGCATGTATTAAATGCATTTAATCTTATTCATGGGATCATGGTTAGTGAACAAGGCCAATTTCAGTCTCGTGGCCCAATGAAGTGAAGGAGCTCAACTCATGTAGCCAATTCACTAGCCTAGCTTGCCTATCACAGTTCAAAGGTGTGGGACACAAAATTCATTGGGTGGAGAAGGTACAGAAACTCAATAACTAAAGATTTGAAATGCCCTGAACTGACTTAATTCATGGCAAAAGGTGAAAAACGGGTGGGTTTGAATGAGATATCTTGTGCCATCAGTCAGGGAGGAATAAAAGAATGGTAGGTACAACATGAGAGATTTATTAACTTCTACTGAACAGCTGCTACATATACATACGTTAGACGAGCCCAGGGTTTAAGGGTGGCACAGTGATTAGCACTGCTGCCTCACAATGCTGGGGACCTAGGTTTGATCCCTGGCTTGGGTTACTGTTTGCGTGAAATTTGTACGTTCTCCCCGTGTCTGTGTGGGTTTCCACTGGGTGCTCCGGTTTCCTCCCACAGTCCAAAGATGTGCAAGTTAGATGGATTGGCCATACTAAATTGCCCCTTAGTGTCAGGGGGACTAGCCAGGGTAAATGCATGGGGCTACAGAAGTAGGGCCTGGGTGGGATTGTGGTTAATGCAGACTTGATGGGCCGAATGGCCTCTTTCTGCACTGTAGGATTCTATGATTCTGTACAGTGGTGGAGGATTGCCAAGCATATACAAGAAATAGGTTTCATGAGTTGTTGCTATAGCACTGAAATAAATTGGAAAATAAAACACCTTCCAAATGATTTTATTCACCAAGTCAAATTATAATTACAACGTTTAAAGGTTTTTCCTCAACTAGCACCGAAAATGGTGAGTAGTAAACGCTTGCTTCAAGATAGTTCAAAACGAAAAGAAAATGTGCTGACAGCAACAGCAAAAACTGTTTTCATTCTATTTTTGTGTTAAGTCCAGCAACACAACAACAGGGAAGAGTGAAGAAAAAAATCTCTAATTCTCGGTCTTTGGCAAGATTTACTTTAGAAATACTGAAATGTTGCTGCAATCTTCAGAATAACGGCACGTAAATGCGAGATAAGGCCTAAAAGTCCATGAGTAATGCCTTTAGAAAGACATTATGATCATTTGAAAGCCTTTTATTCTTATGAAGAAAACATAGCTGAAAAACACAAGTAGTTTATGGAGTACATAGGACAGTTAATCTTGGACTGATTTCATGACTGCTTGCTATTTAAGCGCTAACACTTGGAGATTCACATAGGCTTCCAAGACATCCAGTGTTCAGCAGGGAAACTGTTTACTGCTCTTTGTTGAAAAGGCATGTTGGCTATGGAACGTTCTCGCCTGGTACGGCCAATTTAAACTAAACTGACAAGTTTAAGACTGCACATTGAGATAGATAAATGTCACTATTGTTTGGTACCAGATTGAGCTGAAAGTTCAGTGACCATGGCTACAGCTCTTTAAATCATTCGAAACAAGCTGGAACAGCAAGGTAGTGAACTGCAGGAGATGGTGACTGTTAGAACTGGCTTCCCACAGCCACCTGATATTATGAAATAAACCAAAACTGATGAAGCAGCACCATTGTGCACTTTCTAATGCATTGAGATGAGACAACGAAGGATAATTAAAATTTTTGCCCATGCCTGGGTGGTGAAGTTCAACTTGAAACTAATAAACTGCTGAAAGTCATCCATCTTTCTCAGCTGAAAATGGTTAGATCTGCTGTGCGCAGGAATGGGAGTTTTGAACTTATTTATGGCCATAGTTTTCATGAGGCGACTAAAATGCAACGACTGCTTATAAAATAAAGACATACATAAAGGGTTTACCATTGTATCAGAAAGCACATCCCAAGTTATCCAGGCCAGAATACATAAGCAGCAACTTCAGCATCATTATGTTCTTATGTTCTTATTCAGGTAGTATAAAATCTCTTGTGTTTTTAAACTCACTTAAATTCTGTGCATCATGTGAAATTGAGTTCCCCAATGCCTCTGCGCTGATGTGATCTAATCTGCAGCTCTTCCAGCTTTGCATGTTGTGGCCTGAGTAGTACCCACACTGAGAAGGGTGCTACTGTGGACAAGACATGCTCTTGCCATAGAATTTCACAGTGGGCAGATCTGAATGCCAAGCAGCTGTTGCAGCTGATTGGACACATGTTCCGGAAACCACACAAGTCCATTGAATGCCAGTTCTATTCACGCACAGCTCCAGTCCCAACTAAGAACTAATGATTCAACTTTCAGGTGAGATGTTTGTGACTCAGTGCGTCTCTGGCGGAGTTTCTGCGAGTATTATGTTTGTATAAGTGTTGCGCCTTACCGAATTTAGCGGCAAACCCTACTGCATCCATACGGGGGCAGAGACATTTTGTCACCCGTCCCGAATAAAAATTGCAACAATTATGGGGGCTGTAGTTGCAGTACCTCTGATAAATGGAGCAAGGTGACAGGTGAGAGAGCACAGTAAGAAGTCTCACAACACCAGGTTCAAGTCCAACAGGTTTATTTGGTAGCATGAACTTTCGGAGCGCTGCTCCTTCATCAGGTGATTAATATTTGCTTGCCTGTAGAAGCTGTCCTGTTCATCCTCTCCTTGAGAGCGCTCACCTCACTCCAGTCCCTCAGATCCCACAACAAGGCCTCCAAATCTTATCTCCATTTCTGTGGTCATCGCAGCCTCAAAATTCCAACTGCTAAGTCCAAGTTTCTAATCCATGTCATGTTTCTTTGATTTGATAGCCTTCCTTTGGCAGAATGGATATGTATTCCGGCCTACTCTCCCTGATAGATCAAGGCACCTGGAGGTGGGACACTAACGCCATGGATAACTTAAAGAGATTCAGCAAAATTTGCCCCAACTGCCAACAGGCTCTTGATTGGCAAAAGGGTCCACCAGACGAAGATTTGAAAATTCCACCACTATTTCAGCTGAGGCCTTTATAAATGTTTATGATGAAGTCCTTATTTTTGTACGTGATGTTAACAACCCCCAGAATGGGTGTGAATGATTCAGGGTGTGGTGGAGTGGATATGAAAAATTAAAAATTGTGTCTGTGTTACTATCTTTCTGTCTCAGAGAGATTGGACACTTCTTCATTATTTTGTGGCTTGTCTCATGGCCATCATCTAAACTGGGAAGGCTTCCCTCTGCTCGTGTGTAACTCTGGTCTGCCTCAGGTAGGTTAATTCTAAACTACTTTATTAATGCTATGTACAGGACTGGCTACTGAGTCAGTATATCTTTCTTGGGTACAGACAGAGATTCAAGCACATGATTGCTGATGTTACATCAGCATAAACATGACTATCTCATTAGCATTACTATTAATTCATTATGCTACAATTATTATTTTAACTTCTGCTTAGATCCGGATGGGTTTTACAGGATTTGGGAAGCCCAGCGGCTAAAAGGAAACACAGGGTTGAATTAAATCCAGTCCCGCTCAAACAGGAATGGAAGCAAGGTCAAGAAAAAAAAGTGGCTACCAAGACAGGCTGCTGGAATTCCCACCTCCATTTTCACCCCTTTCTCATTTTCTCAAGGGCAGGGATGGGCATAGGCCCCACAAAGGCACTATTCCTGTTACGAGCTAACTCACATCATTGTGTGTTCACTGACAGCCTGTTCCCCGTAAGTTTTTAAAACTTTAAAATCAAACCAGCTGCATAGACACAAGAATCATATGAGGCAGGAAGAGTTTTAAAATGATTTTGCTTCCTAGAATTTATCATAGTCAGGAACTAATTCTCCCTGTGTTGCACTTTGCCTTTGATAACTGATTGATTTTATTCTCCCTACATGTAGTTCTCAAAGAAATAAGTGGCTGAAGTTTGTGACTCTACAATCAATATTGCATTCAAACGTAGGATAGAATCATAGAATCCCTGCAGTGCAGAAAGAGGCCATTCAGCCCATTGAGTCTGCATCAACCATAATCCCATCCAGGCCCTATTCCCGTAACTCCTTATATTTACCCTGCTAAGCCCCCGAATACTAACAGGCAATTTAGTATGGCCAATCTACTTAACTCCCACATTTTTGGATTATGGGAGGAAACCAAAGCACCTGGAGGAAACCCATGCAGACACAAGGAGAATGTGCAAACTCCACACAGACAGAGACTCGAGTCCGGAATTGAACCCAGGTCCCTGGTGCTGTGAGGCAGCAGTGCAAACCATTATGCCATCCCTAAATATCTTACATTTAGAATGGATAGCTCATCTTTTCAATCTGAAAGTACTGTGACTTTGCCTCAAATTGGGATGCAGCTGACCTCATATCCAAATTTAAACTGTTTGAACAACGTACAGAACTATGGTTTTGTGATTCAGGTGTATCTGACAGAGACCAGCAAACCATAAAAATTCACCTACCGATTGCTCTACACAGGCTGAATATGTCAGGATTAACAGCAAAAGAGCTAAAGGATCCACAAAAGACATGGACTATGTTGGAAGACTGGTTCAGAATCAGGTTAAACTTCTGTATTTGTTGACTAAAAGTCATTTTGACAACAGCCTACAGAATCCCTCGACTGCTTTGACAGCTGATGTAGAGAAGAATATGTACTATGATTTTTCAAATGCAGAGCTAGTAGACAGAATTGTTGAGTTTGTGATCACATCCATTCCCATAAAAGCACTCCAGAGGGATCTACCTGACAAGTCCAAAATGTATAGCATTGATGAACTATTAATGGGCGTATATAAGTATAAAGTGTTCCCTGCAGGTCAGTGAATGCAATCCCAGTTGCTGAGGCACTTACTTAAGTATTTAAAATGAGCAAGCCATGTGGCCTTCTGCATGTACCAAGGAAATGCTCAGTTTTCCATCAACAATATAAGGCATGTGGCAGGAAGGACCTCTGGCAGTGACAATGCACTAGAGTAAAGGTTGAAGTAGCCACAAAAACCCGTGCACTGATTCAAACAGACCATATACAATAGGAATTTTCAAGCAGTAAAAATAGCCATTCGATATTCCGTCAGGAATAGATACATGAAGTGATCAACAAACCACAAAAATGACAATAATGTGCACAATGAAACAAGAGTGGTGAGCACAGGTTTCACACTGTCAATCTCATTGAAAACACCATCCAAAATGTTTGCCAAGATTCAAATGATCTGCCTTCAGGAAGTGTGCAACTACTCATTATTGGCCAACATTGACATAGGGGTAAATGCCAAAATACTACCCCTGCAAACTCAGAAAGCCATGTACCCACAGCTTTGGAAGGCCATGGCAAAACCTAGTGCTGTGTAACTATCAGCGTACAATGGTTCACTAATGCCATATCCTTCTGGGTAGAACATGGAGACTAAACGTCCGGCGATCGCAAGTCTACCAGCATGCCTTGAACTCGCACTCGTGACAATCCACAGAATTAGTCAAATAGCAGATAACTTCAGGAACTATTCCTATCACCTCAGTTCACCTTGCCTAACATTAACACTTCCAGAATGTTTTAACAATATTGACAGTCTAATGTAAATTGCTATACTATCTTTGCAGGAGAATGCAAGTCTGTCCATTGATCTGGTACATTTTGTGCATCACAAATGCCAACAGCAATAAGAAGAAATGATGAACGGTCCCACACTACAGAAACTGTGGAAAATCATCATTGAAGAATGGGTTGATTCAATCCAACATATCTACGAATACGCAACACCACTTTGGCCTGACTGGGGCATGCTAGGCATCTCCCAGGGAGTCACTTTTAAAGGTGGTCAGATCAGTATACCAGAGTCTTTGCAACCTGACATTCTTGAACAACTTCATCACTTACACGTGGGCATAGATTGGATGAGAAGATTTACAAGGGAGTCAGCCTACTGGCCAGGTTTTAACAATGATGGTCTAGCCAGCGACACCCACATTCCAGACATAAATAAAACAAAAATTGCAGTTATCATCAAGAAGTGCGAGACGTGTCAGAAGTGAATGCCAAGTCAGTACAAAGGACAACTTATTCCACATGAAGTTCCTGCCTATCCTGGGTTCAAAATGTCATCCAGCCTCTTCCATGTCCATGACATTGACTCCATCATTATCGTTGACTACTTACCAAGTATCCCATTATTCAACAATTGCACAATATGTCAAGCACAATTGCCACATGCACTCTCAGTGCTATTTTCAGTTTATGTGGTGTTAGAGAGACCATGATGGATAACAGTTTGTAGTTTAATGGTAAGGCATTTCAGAATGTGTGTCAGAAGTGGAAAATTGATCACATACATCTTCTCCTCATGATTCACATGGTAGCATCCTTAGTTTTCAAATGTGGACAGACCAAGCAAAATCTACACATTGCAATGTTACATCTGACAGTGACATCTTTAAATGCATCTATTCCATCACCATCAAAGTTATGTTCGGCAGACCAGCACGTACCAATGTATCTACTCCTATCCATTCTACTCTCTCAGAAACTAGAGATCAACTTTTAAAAACCACACATGACAGCCAACTCACATGCTAAAAATGTGGGTATAGAATTAACAAGTTTACATTTAGCACAAAAGTTCGCATCCAGGGTCCCACATACGGTACATGGAGATCAACTGAGGTGACATGGCTTTGTTCAGAACCCAGGTTCTATGGAGTCTTTACACACAAAGGTGCAATGTGAGCTGTAAACGAGGACAAATCAGATCTACTTCAGTTCCTCAGTCACCATACAGTCCTATTGCATCTCGGACTCAATCCCAAATGAAACCCAAGAACAACATTCCAAGAATGACAATCCACCAGGTCACTATGAGCATGAATGACACCTCCAGACAAGTTTACCTTTACAAGATCTGGGTGTATCAGCAGATGACCTCTATGTTTTAGAAATGCATCAATTCATCAGTTCTGTGCACTCATGTAATGGTAACTAGACATGAACATGTACTGTGCGTAGACATACTTCTTTGGAAGAGGAAAATTATTAAGAAGGGGGATTTTGTATTCTGCCTTTAAGAGATAGCAGCATGAGATCATTAGAAGGGAAGTGTGTCATGTGATCCAGCCAGTGTGTCACTTTAAGCAGGAACAGGAAACACATATAGCCCTGCAGTTCTGATGTCCCCATGCTTTCTGTTCACGAATGTGTGTTAACATGTGCCTAGAATTAATAAATGGACCTAGGTGGTCTTTGCACAATCCCTTATGAACGATTCTTGCCTTTTTATCACACTACATACACAACACCATCTATGCCTCCCATTAAAACCCTATTCTTTGCTCTCTCTCCCTCTCACTTAATTAGTCCTGACATGCTTCTCCTATGCTCCTTCTGAACTTGTTAAGCTCTTGGCACCCTCTTAATATTTTCACTCCTCTTTACCACCCTGCCCACCTCCGAATGCCACTCTCAGCTTCTTCCCTTTTCATCCAAAGCTTAGCTTCAAACTTGTACCCCTTTCTTCTCTCCTTGCCATCCATGTTTTTTCCATTCAGTTCACCATTGCCATTGCCATCTCATTGCTTTCCTCACCACGTCCCTTCAATGAATGGTTCCTCTTTCATTTCATTACCAAATAAAATTTCTCCCCTGTTATGTTGGGGCATAGCCCCTTTAAGGGAACGGGTAATGTAATTTTGGGTGTGGGGTGAGCTGTTGGAAACCGCCCTGTGTCGGCAGTCAACATTTGGAGGGTGGAGCGAGTAGATATAATAAAGAGTTGTGTTCCCTGATGCTTGACTGTGGAGGCCTCAGTACAATGTATTCAACATCCAGCCTCTCCTCTTCAATGTTATCAATTTCCATTTAATTTCTATCTTCCCTCTCTTTATTCAGCTCTTATGTTCTCTCCACTTTCTATTCCATCACCTTCACTTATTTCTGCTACTTCCTTCAGTGCCGTTTCTAATGCTGTTGATCATAATGTAAGTGATGCTCGCCACTGCATATCGCAGGTGGCAAATCTTTTCCTTGCCTGAAGATTTGTCTACGCTGCATCAGACAAGAATCATTTGCATTAGCCACAGGGCAGTCAAAAATAATGGCACTGAGGAACATTTGTACTGATTTCTCTCCACAATCATTGACACGGTGACTGCCCACAACACCTCCCCGCCCAGCGCCAATCCTCCTGCATTGTGTGGAGGGTTTGTGTGGGAAACCAAACTGCTTTAAAGGATCAGGGCAAGAAGAAAAGGATTTCCTTTGTGGCAAAACTATGAAGGATTTTCATACTTTAAATGGGAAAAAGTACTGCGAAGGATCAAATTAATGAGTGGTTATATAAATATTAGTTGTTGATTTGTGTTACAAGAAGGGCAGGTGTTATATCAGAGAATAGAGTGAAGTCAGCCACCATTTCAGGCATGTGGAAGAAAGGCCAGTTCATGAGCAGTAACAGGAAAGCTGTGTGCTGCATTGGTGACAGGTCTGTGGTAAAGTGGAACTTGCAATGTGGACCATGCTAGCACTCGTCACCAGGCCAGTTACCAGGGGTGAGGGTAATTAGCAAGATTTGAACGGGTACAAGTGTTGTTGACATCCTGGCTGCAACCTCCACCTCGGACGGATAAGGGGGATTGCTACTGCATTCAGCTGCTCTGTACTGAGACTTTGCATGAAGATCGTCCTTTTGAAGCTCATATTTAAACTGCCCCTAAAATCGCAAAGCAAAAACCCTTTGTAGTAAATTGTCCTTTCCACATCTGCAGGGCTGCTGCCTGCCCGCTAGCCCATATCAATGATGGACACCAGGAATGTATTAGCATTCTTGCAGCGAGTGTTGCTGTTGCAAATTGTGGGAAATATGTCAGGTGACATATTTCCAATGTCCAAAAATGTGCGGGTTAGGTTGATTGGCCATGCTAAAATTGCCCCGTAGTGTCGTGAGATGCATAGATTAGAGGGATTAGCGGGTAAAATATGTAAGGATATGGGGATAGGGCCTGGATGGAATTGTGGTCAGTGCAAACTCAATGGGCCGAAGGGCCTCTTTCTGCACTTTAGAGTTCTATGATTCTCTGACATCATCCCATCATTTACATCTTACTGTAATACATGTGCTTGGATATCCAGGAAATGATAGTGCTAAACCAGAAGGAGGCCACCTGCTCTGATCCATCCCTGAAGAGGATATGAGATAAATAGGAATGTTATGCAGTGAAACATCTGCCTTAAGGTTTCGGAACGGTCCTTTCATCAGTATCATTCTCAACTGCCTCATTAATACCATTAAAATGACATAAATGATGTGGAAAGTCCTGCTCTGAGTCTCAGCAATGTGTCTGCCCCAGCATGAAGGAGGGACTGGTGTGCTCTGCCAACTTTGATGGCATGGTTTATTGTACATGAAGGAGAAGTTGAGGCAATCTTAGCTATGAACAAAGGGCACTGTGCAATAATATTTGAAACTATAACAGGCCCAAAATGATTGTTGTCACATCTGTGGATTAATATTTTTAATTCATTAATAGTTAAGGGTGGCACAGTGGTTAGCACTAGTGCCTTACAGTGCCAGGGTTCAATTCCAGCCTTGGGTGACTGTCTGTGTGGAGTTTGCATGTTCTCTCTGTGTCTGCATGGGTTTTCTCCAGGTGCTCCAATTTCCATCTAAAGATGTGCAGGTTGGCCATGCTAAATTGATGCAGGAGATTAGCAGGGTAAGTTTGTGGGGTTACGGGTATAAAGGCCTGAGTGGGATTGTTATAGGTACAGGCTTGATGGACTGAATAGCCTGCTTCTACAGTGTAGGAATTCTATGATTCTCTGATGTGATATTTCTGTGTTGTTATTTTAATGGTGTTATTAATCTGCTTGGGTCAAAACCTGAAGGCAGAGGAATGTCATACAAATGTGTTATGCATTTATTCACTAATACCAGTAACAGCAATTTCTCGAATCACGTATTTTGGCTTTCACTGAGAGATTTATGTGGGTTCGATTTTCCACCTATTGACTATTAATGGGTCAAAATCTGCTACAGCTGTAAGGGTACGAGGCCAATTTTACTTCAACTGACAAGAGCCAAAGCTGCAATTTTTAAAAATATGAGAATCCATAGTCAAGTGCCAAGGCTATTGTAGTGTACACCATCACATTTGATTGGCATGAAAGAGAAGAGGAAGTAACTCAGGAAATTATAACTTGATGATTGCAGGCTTAAATTTTATGTAGCGTGGAGAAGATTGCAATTGCCCTGCAAACAGCATGGAAATTATGTATATTGAAGCCATGTTATATAAAGGAAGTCAATGCAGAATTAAGTTCATCAGCAGAAGGGGATATTATTGACTGATAAAAGTGGAAAATGATTGAAAAGAATGGGGGAATAGAAACGTTGGAAGTCCGAGTTCATGGAGAAAGCTCAAGGGATGAACCACTAATATTACCACAGATCACAGCACAAAGGAGCGGAAGCTAAAAAGTCACGAAAACAACTTTGGTGAAAGGAAATATGATAAATAACACCACAACAGACCACATAATATATGGCAAATGTTGATTTTTCATGCTGATGGTTTGTGTTCTGTGAGCCCAGTATGTGGCCCAGATTTTTGTCACTTTGGAGGGGTTCTCTCGCCACTGTGGCAAACACCTGGAAATGGCTGAAATTTTACCTCCCAATCCTGAACGCAACATTTGCTATCTTTGTGTGGGGAGGACTGGAGTTGGGCCAGGGTTCATGCACACTCCACTTACAGAGGCAGCTGACCATTTAAATCACCAGTTGCTTCCACTGAAGTGGAATTTTGTATGGCCAGGAGCATGAAACACAGAGTGTGTTGTTTGGGCCAGGTAAGAGGATGTTTGAATCTTCTGGATTCATTTGGATAGCCAGGATACTCTTTGGAGTGGTAAGGTACCCCTTTGGATAGGGTCTTGAAATACCACTGAGAGATGTAAGGAATTCTTTGGGGGAGGTAATGGACCTTTTTGGATAGTTAAAATTAAACATGATGATGCACTTTGTATGCGCAAACTCACCGGAATTGTTATGCTTTCAAGATACTATTTAAGGATCGTCCAGCTGTCAAGGAACTGTCCAGGAAGTGTCCAAGGATATTAGGTGAGTTGGCATGGAGGGTGAAAGAGCAAAGGGTTTACATGTTGGCATCTGGGCATGGGTTGAAATAGGGTGTTATGAGGGACAGTGGGGCATGGGTTGGCAAAATAAGTATCAAGCCCTGGGGTTGAGTAAAGGGTCATGGTTGGCATGGAGTATGGGATGTTAAATGGTGAACTTGGGTTGGCTTGGATGAGGCATAGGAACTGTGTGACAGGGGATAAGGATGGGTGAGGGGTAAGAACTGGAGGGCTGTTATAATCTTTCATTTGTACTCACAGACAGGTGCCTTCCCCAGCCTGCCTCAACATCTGGAAGCTTCTGCACTTGTTTCACAGTTGTCCGTCCTCTCTCCTATTTTAGCCTGTTCCCCCACCCAGCCCAACTGAAAATCCAACTTCTGGGAGGACATTTTTTAAAGACGGGGTTTGTAGAGCGAAGCAATCTCCTGACTCTGCTCTCTTGACCTGGGGATGAAAACATTGGCTTGTGGGTCAGTTCTGTGCACAAAAATCTCTTTTGCATTCCTGCTGTCAATCAATGTGATTTCTGTCAATGCAAACCTCAGGGTGGTATGTACAAGAGTTATCTCCCACTGTATGCAGTAACCTGAGTCCCTCTCATTAGCAGCAAAACATGAGAAGGTCAGACAACGAAGGGTGAAGAAATTGACTGCACTGAAGAAGAATAGTCATTGTGATTTACAGCACAAGAACAGGCCATTCACGCCATCGAGTTCCTATCATTAAAAGGAAGTGAAATGGATGGTAATGGCTTGGGAGGTGAATCAAGAAAGTTAAGAGGGTCAGATAGTCGTGAGCAATGGTTTGTGGATGGAACAGCATAGAAGCTGGGACAGACAATCTTGAGGAAAGAAATGAGTGTTTGAGGAACAACTGAGGAAGTGGAGAGAGAGCTAAATAGAATATATACCACAAGACCTGGCCATTTGGCTCAAACCAGCCAACGCCAGCTTTTATGCTTCATTTGAGCCCTTTCCCATCCTTCCTCATTCTCTATCACTGTAACCTCCTATTCTTTCCTCCCTCATATATTTATCTACTTTCCTATTAAATGTACCTGAATGATATGCCACGTGGTAGCAAGTTCCACATTCTTACCATCCTCCAGGCAAATAGATTTCTTTTGAATCACAATCTGAAATAAATACTTTGAGATCTCCTTGAGGACTACAAAAAATGGGGCTGCTCCTCCTGCCCTCAAAAGGGTGCCCCGAGCGTCCCTTACCTTGAGCTCTGCCCTTTCCCTCAATTGTGGCCCTCTTGCCCTCACTATGAAGCCTGATCAATTGACAGCCACAGGCTCTCTGCTGTGGCCTTCTGCGACTGATCCCCTGTTCCCAATGTGGACCAGGTCATGGATATGGCTGAGTTCAGAAGGTTTTCCTGGGAAATTGACGTAAATCTGATCCAGCCACGTTAAGATCAGCTGGATTTCCTGGATTACTCATCTGCTTTTGAGATAGCATGCTCAGTTCTTATTCCCTCTTGAAACAGTGCCTCATGTGTTTGTAAATCAATCAATCTAGCCTTTTCTTTGTATTTCTCAGAAAAAAACTGCACCAAATATTGCAACATTCTGTTTTCAGTTATCATCAGAATTTAAAGGCTGCCATCATTATGTCATTACTGCTTCACTAATACTGAACTTTATTTCTGGCACCAGAAGTTCAACATTCTTAAAAAAATTCAAGGGGGTGACGGATGGGAAAGATCAATGTATTTCCGCGAGTGTTTGCACCGTGCTTGCATCTGCCTGGATTTCCAGCAGCGCCTGTGGACCTGGGATTG
The DNA here is from genome assembly GCF_965287045.1 of Carcharhinus amblyrhynchos. Classification (NCBI taxonomy): domain Eukaryota; kingdom Metazoa; phylum Chordata; class Chondrichthyes; order Carcharhiniformes; family Carcharhinidae; genus Carcharhinus; species Carcharhinus amblyrhynchos. The sequence continues at coordinate 43,282,965 of NC_137328.1, read as the reverse complement.
AATTCTCCGTGAATAGGCCCCACCCCCTAAAATTTAATGAGATTCACGTTGGTGGCCTCTGCAGTGCACAGAGTGTGGGAGAGTCTTCTCTGAACTCCCGCTGGAAAAAACAGCGTGAATTACTCAAGTTTTCCCGTGAATTCGACACAGAATTTCTTTGAGAGAACCGCCGCCCCCACAAACGCCCAAAGGCACTTGGTGGCATCTTTCTGTCTTGTGAGATGACAGTTTGCACCATAAGCGGCACAATGGTTGACACAGTGGCACAATGTTTGGCACTGCTGGCTCACAGCGCCAGGGATCTGAGTTTGATTCCTGACTTGGGTCACTGTTTGGGCGGAGTGCAGAGTTTGCAAGTTTCTCTCCTCCCCTCGCACCCTTCCCCCCACCAAATTCTCCCTCAGTGAACCCGAACAGGTGCTGAAGTTTGACGGATAGGAGATTTTCACAATAACTTCATTGCGGTGTTAATGTAAGGCTGCTTGTGGCATTAATAAATACATTTAAACTTAGTAATCAACTCTGTGTTAACTCCAGAAGCATAAGTTAAGTAAGTAAAGATACAATGGATTTGTCTTTCCCATGTTCCTTTTCATTAAATCTGCACAGAGATAGCAAAGTCAGTTCTCTCTTGAAAGCTGTCTGATGTTAGAAGCTGCTTCCAAATCCCACTGCAGCTGCCATTTTTGGTCCCTCTCAACGATGAGCTCCTGAAGACAAGGCAGCAACGCCACCTATTACCCACTGAAAATATGCATGGCTGTGGAAAATTCACTGGGTCAGTGCTAACGGCCTCAGGAAGGGAAAATACCTGACTCACCAATCTTCTGTGGATTGCACAGGGGGAGTAAAATCCCAGCTACCTCTTGTTCTGCATTCAAATGAACTGCCCTACTTGAGATTTTAAACAATTCACTTCAAGAAAATGTTGAACTAACCCTTGTTAAGAGCTGCTCAGTTGAACTTTGAAAAATTGGGAATTTTTCTTCATGTTTATTAATCTTGCAAGAATGGGGTGGGGTGGGTGGGGGGGAGTTGTATGCAAATAGATTTACCTTGCAGAGTTGAGTTTTGCCATTCTGACTATTAAAAGAGGACCATGGGAAAGTTTAGGGCAGTAATTTTCAGCTGTGCTTGCCCCAAAACTGGAAAATTCTACACAGAACATACAACATTACAGCACAGTACAGATCCCTCGGCCCTCAATGTTGTGCCAGGCTATGTCCAATCCCAAGATCAAGCTATCCCCTCCCTATAATTCTGGAGTGCTCCATGTGCCTATCCAATAACCATTTGAAAGTTCCTAAAGTGTCTGACCCCGCTATCACAGCAGGCAGTCTATTCCACACCCCAACCACTCTCTGGGTGAAGAATCTACCTTGGACATCCGTCCTATATCTCCCACCATGAACCTTATAGTTATGCCTCCTAGTAACAGCTACATCCACCCGAGGAAATAGTCTCTGCACGGCCACTCTATCAAACCCTCTCATCATCTTATAAACCTCTATTAAATCGCCTCTCCCCCTCCTCCGCTCCAAAGAGAAAAGCCCCAGCTCCCTCAACCTTTCCTCATCAGACCTACCCTCCAAACCAGGCAGCATCCTGGTAAATCTCCTCTGCACTCTCCCCAATACTTCCATATCCTTCTTACAATGAGGTGACCAGAACTGAACACAATATTCCAAATGCGGTCTCACCAACGTCCGGTATAGTTGCAGCATAACGCCATGGCTCTTAAACTCAAACTGTTAATAAACGCTAACATACTATAAGCCTTCTTCATGGCTCAATCCACCTGAGTGGCAACCTTCAGAGATCTGTGGATATGAACTCCACGATCTCTCTGTTCCTCCACATTCCTTAGAACCCTGCTGTTGACCCTGTAATCCACATTCAAGTTTGTCCTACCAAAGTGAATCACCTCACACTTATCAGGGTTAAACTCCATCTGCCACTATTCGGCCCAGCTCTGCATCCTATCAATGTCTCTTTGCAGCCTGCAAGAGCCCTTCTGCTTGAGGTCAATTGACCTTTGCATGGCTCCCCCCAACACCCACCCCTCGCCCTGCTCCCCCCGGCCATTACAATTCCCACAGCAGGTAGGCGAGATGAGAAAACTTCCCCCCTTAAGACTTTGCAATAGGATATTGCAGAACTTTGCATCTATCAACAAGATTTCCAGTGTGGATTTGACTGTGTTTTTGCTCTTAGTATTCCTTCGTTCTTACCTTGGACATGGATGCTGCTGGAGTGTGCTGAAGAGGCGGTGATTGGTGGGTAGGGTTTGAGGTGGGATCCTGAAAACTGCTGGATTTGGGGTGGCTGTGGTGTCCTTCTGTGCATCAGGGGTGGAGGTGCTGTAATTCTCCTGGGGCTGATGTGATGAGGAGAAGGATCTGAGGCTGCAAATCTGCTGGACAAATGGGAAATGACATCAATTTGACATTTTCACTTTACACAATTATCCCTTTCATGTGAGGGGTCCAATGCCCACTTACTTTAACAAGAACCATGGGATGTCTTTAATGCACGTAATTGTGGTGGAAGTCCAAAGATATCAAAAATAGAGCACACAATCTGAAGTATTTCACATTGGGGTTTAGCATCTGGGAAACAATTGCAAGTCATTTTGTACTACAAGAGAATGGTTTCACTTAACAGTACTTTCTGGCATTTAAAATAGTTCATGAATTACTTACTGAGATCCTGGCCTGCTGACATTGGTGACTATAGCCATTATTAAGAGTCCCATTTGCCTAATAAAAAGGGTATGTTGGACAGCTTTCAATCTACATCTGAATTTCTCCATTTATCAGAATTTTCCACTGGAAAACCGTAAACCTACTGCTGCTAAAATGAACAGTCAATAGCATTTGACACCATATGGATGCTGTTTCAAAAATGCTCATAGATTGCTCCCCTCTGTCCCTCAACAGTTAGGAAAAAATTGTGTTTCATATATCAGTATTAAGAATTTTCAGATTCATGTGACTACACAATGTGGTGGGATAGTGAATTGTTTGACTTGCCCCTTAACCATCTTTGCTGTTCTGCTTGTAGAATTGCCAGTTGAATTGGAAGCGACATCGAATGAATTGCAGCCACATTGGAAGCAGATACTTTGATATTTATATCAGATGTGTTCTCTCTTCCCCTATCTGCTGCCAATTCAGAATCCCTGTATTTGTAACATGCTAACAAGTAACCCCATCTCAAAGCCTGAACAATTCTTGCAGTAGATGTGGTAGGATCTGAAAGTATCCTTAAAGTTGCAAATATTTAACAGCTAATTGTAGACTTTAAGCTTTCGTAATTTAGTCTTCCTTATGTTATCATCTCATTCCATCTTCATTTTGACCTTCTTATGCTGTTTCTCAGGATAAGACTATATGACACAGGAGCAGAGTTAGGCCACTTGGTCCATCGAGTCTGCTCCACCATTCAATCATGGCTGGTATTTTTCTCATCTCCATTCTCCTGCCTTTTCTGATCAAGGATAACTTGCTTCCACTCTGGGTTGATGGGTTCCAATAAGTGATATGCAGAACCTGCCACATATAGGGCAAATGGTGCATGAAGCATTGGGCAGGTGGGTTGTTTGGAAGTTTATGTGCTCCCTCTGAGAGATTTTGTCCTGTTTGAATCTGGGAGATGGTATTCCAACTATAATTAAAGTTGCTTGGAACTGAGTTACTGTGTATGAGGAATTGTGCCTCGTGGGATGAGATTGATAAGATCACTATACTTTATTGTGGCTGGGGCAAAGGGAACTTTGCATTGCTTCTGGCCTGCACTGTATCTCATCTGGATGCACTTGACATTGATATACAATCACAACTTAAGCAGCTTTACACTCAAAGTACATTTTATTGGATGATGTGGATGTTTGGGCTTTATGCCTAAAAACTTAAATTCCAATCTATCATCAATTTCATTTTGAAATTTTTTGTTTTTAATTACAAACTTTGCTCACTTTTATTGTTCTGCTCTCAGGCCTCTGACTTTGCACTCCATGTCTGATTTCTAAAGAGTGTTCAAAAGTAACTTATTTCTCATCCTCCTTGTACAGAAATGTTAGTCTTCTATCCAACACCATCTCTGATGGGAAGCTGAGATTGAAAACTCCCCAAGTGGAGAATTGTGGACTCAAAATAAACCATTCTACGGTGCACCAAACCATTAGACTATTGGCACCACAGAGTAGAACAAAGATTTGCATAGTTGGTTTCATTAGTTTAGTCTGTTGGCGTCAAAAGTCTTGGCTGAACTGGGTTTGGGGAAATCACCACATGGTCCCTACAATCTACAAACATTTCTATTGGGGTGCAATTTGGGAAATGTTTTTTTTCACTCAGACAATCTCCCAGAAACCTTTCCTCTGTTATTTAAAGGATTACATCCCCAACTGCTTAAGCAACATTACAGTGAAAGGAGGGCGCAGGTTTGATATTATGGTATTCCCAGACAATGGATGGTTGTTCTGCCCTGGCGCACCCAGATTCAGGGATTTTGAAGCCTTTTTTGATAAGTGAGTGAAGAAACTCTTTAACGTTTGTACACATCCCAGAGGAATGGTGAAATAAATTCTGGAGAGAAGAGTTGACAGGGTAAGTGCTACCAGCTAAACCCAAGAAAACAAACGAGGAAGAAAATGGCAGACTTCAAGAAATTTACCAAATGAATCTATCCATCAAATAACTGGTTAAGTATGTCTGCTACACAGTGTTTCCTCATAATCCGTTACTCCTAAGCTGTTAGCCACAGAAAAACAGCTTTGTAAGAAAACTTTTCTGGACTGCATCGAGCAATTTGAGAGGCATCGGTACCTCAGCTTCTAGTGATATGATCCAAAACACATTGAGATATTCTCTCATGAATCTCAAAGTACTACTACAATGACCACGGGCTTTGATCTACAAAAACTCTATTACAACAAAAACAGAAAATGATGGAAACTCTCAGAGGGGAGAAAATAGAGCCAACGTTTCAAGTCTAGATGACCCTTGTCAGAGCCACAAAGGGTCATCTAGACTCAAAATATTGGCTCTATTCTCTTTGCGCAGATGCTGTCAGACCTACTGAGATTTTCCAGCATTTTCTGCTTTTGTTTGCAATTCCAGCATCCCCAGTATTTTGCTTTTATAAAAATAACTCACTTATCTGTTTTCAGCACATTGTAGGGTTGAGTTGAAAGAAACTCGAGTCTGAGACTCATGTTATTTGTTGCTCTCCCCCACCATGCAGATCACTAAATACGCTGCAGGGAAGCCCAGTAGCAGCAGCGTGGCCAGACAATAGCAAACATAAGGATGGCATGATGGCACAGTGATTAGCACTGCTGCCTCACAGTGCCAGGGACCTGGGTTCAATTCACAGCTTAGGTCACTGTCTGTGTGGAGATTACACATTCTCCCTGTGTCTGTGCATGTTTCCTCTGGGTGCTCCAGTTTCCTCCCACAGTCGAAAGATGTGCAGGTTAGGTGGATCGGCCATGCTAAATTGCCTTAGTGTCAGGGGGACTAGCTAGGGTAAATGCATGGAGTTACGGGAATAGGGCCTGGGTAGGATTGTGATCGGTGCAGACTCAGTGGGCCAAATGGCCTCATTCTGCACTGTAGAGATTCTATGAGATTCTTCTCAGGGCAAATGGCATATTCAGCCTTCCTGGCACAGTAAGTGTGTCAGAAAGTGGCTTATTTAGTTATAGCGCAAACTCAAAAGCAGCCCAAGGAAGTAGAGAGCTAACAGAATATCACATAAAATTTACTGAAATTTGAATTTGTATTTGGAATTAATCACTGATAATGAGTTGAAGTTGCACACAATACATGACAATTGAGAGGATGTATCATGGGAAAATATACAAACATAACTGGCACGTGACAATGAGAAGGGGAATAAATCAGTTACATTCTATTTCAACTTCCTCTCTATTTACTCTCTTTACAACAACCTGAGGTCACTATCTGCTTTAAGAAGACGACCATCATCCTGGCACCTAAGAAAAGCCAAGCAGCGTCCCCCAATGACTATCAGCCGGTGGCGCTGACATCCATCATTATGAAATGCTTCAAAAGGTTAGTTACGGCATGAATCAATTCCAGCTTCCTGGACTGCCCAGGTCCACGCGTTTGCCTACCGCCGCAACAAATCCACAGCAGATGCCATCTCCTTGGCCCTGCACTCAACCCTGGAACTCCTAGATACCAACGACATCTATATCAGACTCCTACTTATTGACTACAGCTCAGCCTTCAACACTATTCTTCCCACAAAACTTATCTTTGAACTCCATGGCCTGGGCCTCAGCTCCTCCCTCAATCAGCAAGGATAGGCAACAACACCTCCTCCACGATCATCTTCAATGCCAGTGCCCCACAAGACTGTGTTCTCAGCCCCCTAATGTACTCCTTATACATCTATGACTGTGTGGCCAAATTCCCCTCCAATTCGATTTTCAAGTTTGCTGATGATACCACCATAAGAGGTTGGATCTTAAACAATGATGAGACAAAGTACAGGAATGAGATAGAGAATCTGGTGAACTGGTGACAATAATCTCTCCCTCAATGTCAACAGAATGAAGGTTATCATCAATTTCAGGAAGCATAGAGGAGAACATGCCCTTGTCTACATCAATGGGGACAAAGTAGAAAAGGTTGACAGCTTTTAGGTGTCCTAGTTTCCCCATGCCAGCACTATAGTTAAGAAAGCCCACCAATGCCTCTACCTTCTCAGAAGACTAAGGAAATTTGGCATTTCAGCTACAACTCTTACCAACTTTTACAGATGCACCATAGGAAGCATTCTTTTTGGTTGTATCATAGCTTGGTATGGCCACTGCTCTGCCCAAGATCGCAAGAAATTATAAAAGGTCATGAATGTAGCTCAATCCATCCTGCAAACCAGCCTTCCATCCATTGACTCTTTCTACACTTCCCAGAAAAGCAGCCAGCACAATTAAGGTCCCCATGCACCTTGGACATTCTCTCTTCCACCTTTATCCATTGGGAATATGATACAAAAGTCTGAGGTCACGTATCAACCAACTCAAGAATAGCTTCATCTCTGCTGCCGTCCAACTTTTGAATGGACCTACCTTGCATTAAGTTGATCTTTCTCTACACCCTAACTACGGCTATAACACTATATTCTTCATTCTCTTGTTTCCTTCTCTATGAACGGTATGTTTTGTCTGTATAGCACGCAAGAAACAATACTTTTCACTGTATACTAATACATGTGACAATAATAAATCAAATCAAATCAAAACTTTGTTCAGAAGTTTATGTTTGATTGTCTAGAAAAAGGAAGCAGCATTGCAAATTATATGCCCCGATGTTAGCTGGGTAAATACAGAGGATGCTGTATCAGTTGCTCATAATTACTTTCTTGGCACCACGTGGCTAGTTTTTAAAGCTTAGGCATTAAGTTGAATGTCTCTCAAACACTGGATGCATCAGTCTTCCTTATCGTTTTATTGTTCTTGCAATGTCCCAATAATAGAGGGAGTAGGGGGCGTGAGTATGGTTGGTGGCGTTGCGGCAAATAGGGTCCAGGTGAAGGCTGGGATGAAAGCACTTTATCTGAATGCATGAAGCATTCGGAATAAAGTGGATGAGCTGGTGGCGCAGATCGACACAAATGGATACGATCTGGTGGCCATTACAGAGACGTGGCTGCAGGGTGACAGGGACTGGGAGCTGAATGTACAGGGCTATCAAGTGTTTAGGAAGGATAGGCAGGAGGGAAAAGGGGGGGGCGTAGCTCTGCTGATTAAGGATAGCATCACGGTGGTAGCAAGGGATGATATTGGAGCCAAGGAGCAGAGGGTGGAATCGTTGTGGGTGGAGATTAGGAACAGCAAAGGGAGGAAGACGCTGGTGGGTGTCGTCTATAGGCCTCCGAATAATGATCTGGAGGTGGGGCGGGCTGTTAACGCGCAAATAAGTGCGGCGTGCAGGAATGGGACGGCCGTAGTTATGGGGGATTTCAATCTGCATATTGATTGGTCGACCCATGTTGGACGTGGGGGGCTCGAGGAAGAGTTCTTGGAATGCTGCCGGGATAGTTTCCTCGAACAGTGTGTGTTGGAGCCGACGAGGGAGCGAGCTATCTTGGATCTGGTGCTATGTAATGAGGCGGGTAGAATTAGGGACCTTGTGGTGAAGGATCCTCTTGGGGAGAGTGATCATTGTATGGTGGAGTTTCTGGTGCAGATGGAGGAGGAGAAAGTGGGTTCCCGGACACGCGTCCTTTGTTTGAATAGAGGGGAGTACGGTAGGATGAGAGAAGAATTGGCGAATGTGGACTGGGGGAGCGCGTTGGAGGGAGGGTCTGTTGAGGAGCAGTGGAGGATCTTTAAGGAGATCTTTCTTGGTGCTCAGCGGAAATTTATTCCGATGGTCAAAAAGGATAGTAGGAGGAGAGGTAATAAGCCGTGGATAACGAAGGAGGTGAAGGAAAGTGTTAAACTAAAAGCGGAGGAATTTAGAGTAGCTAAGAGTAGTGGGCGAGAAGAGGATTGGGAGAGGTTTAAATATCAACAAAGATTGACAAAGAAGTTGATAAAGAAGGGTAGGAGAAACTATGAAGCTGGGCTAGCGCTTAATATAAAAAAGGATAGCAAGAGTTTTTATAAATATATAAAAAGGAAGAGGCTGGCTAGGGTGAATGTTGGTCCTTTAGAGGATGAGAAAGGGGACCTAGTGGTAGGGGATGGGGATATGGCTAAGGTATTGAATAACTTTTTTGTTTCTGTCTTCACGGAGGAGGACGTGAATAATTTGCTGGGTGTTAGCGATGGAAAGGTGGTAGGACTGGAGGGTCTTAATGACATTACTGTTACTAGAGAGGAGGTGCTCGACAGACTGGAGGGGCTAATTGTGGACAAGTCCCCAGGACCGGATGGAATGCATCCGAGGGTTCTGAAAGAAATGGTGGAGGTGATAGTGGATGCCTTGGTGGTTATTTTCCAAACGTCGCTGGATTCCGGGGAAGTGCCGGATGATTGGAAAATGGCTAATGTTACGCTGTTGTTTAAGAAGGGTGGCAGGCAAAAGGCGGGGAATTATAGGCCGGTTAGTTTAACGTCTGTGGTAGGTAAAATGTTAGAATCTGTCATTAAGGAGGAAATTGCGAGGCATCTTGAAGGGAATTGCTTGATAGAGCAGACGCAGCACGGTTTCATTAAAGGGAAGTCGTGTCTGACAAATTTACTGGAGTTCTATGAGGATGTGTCTAGGGCGGTGGATAGAGGAGAGCCGGTGGATGTGGCCTTTCTAGATTTTCAGAAGGCGTTTGACAAAGTGCCTCACAAGAGGTTATTGCAGAAGGTCGAGGGACATGGAGTTGGGGGTAGGGTGTTAGCGTGGATAGAGGATTGGTTGTCAAATAGGAGGCAGAGAGTGGGGGTCAACGGGTGCTATTCGGATTGGCGGATGGTGACTAGTGGAGTGCCCCAGGGGTCGGTGCTGGGGCCTCAGCTTTTTACCATTTATATAGATGATCTGGAGGAGGGAACCGAGTGTAGAGTGTCGAAATTTGCTGATGACACCAAGATTGGTGGAACGGCAAATTGTGCGGAGGGTGTGGAGAGTCTACAGAAGGATCTAGATAGGCTGGGCAAATGGGCCAGGAAATGGCAAATGGAATTTAATGTTGGCAAGTGTGAGGTGGTCCACTTTGGTAGGAAGAATGGTAGGAAGGACTATTACTTACGGGGAGAAAAACTGCAACAGGCGACGGTGCAGAGGGACCTCGGGGTCCTTGTGCATGAGTCGCAAAAACCCAGCTTGCAGGTGCAGCAGGTGGTCAGGAAGGCGAATGGGATGCTGGCCTTCATAGCGAGGGGGATTGAATATAAAAGTAGGGAGGTCTTGCTGCAGCTGTATAGGGCATTGGTGAGGCCGCAGCTGGAGTACTGTGTGCAGTTTTGGGCGCCGCACCTGCGCAAAGATATTTTGGCCTTGGAGGGAGTGCAGAGGAGGTTTACTAGGCTGATACCGGAGTTGAGGGGGTTGAGCTATGAGGAGAGGCTGAATAAACTGGGCTTGTACTCGTTAGAGTTTAGAAGAATGAGGGGAGATCTCATTGAGATGTATAAGATGATGAATGGGATGGATAGGATAGAGGTGGAAAGACTCTTCCCGCTCAAAAAAGACAGTAGGACTAGGGGGCACAGCCTCAAGATAAAAGGGGGGCGGTTTAGAACGGAGTTGAGGAGGAACTTCTTCACTCAAAGGGTGGTGAATCTCTGGAATTCTCTGCCCGTTGAAGTGGCGGAGGCTATCTCGCTAAATATTTTTAAGACGCGGGTTGATGGGTTTTTGATAGGAGAGGGGATTAAGGGTTATGGGGAGAGGGCGGGAAAGTGGAACTGAGCAGCGACAGATCAGCCATGATCTTATTGAATGGCGGGGCAGGCTCGAAGGGCTGGATGGCCTACTCCTGCTCCTATTTCTTATGTTCTTATGTTCTTATGCATGCTGATCTGGGTTTGTTTTTATTTTGTCATCCACCTCCACAGCTAGGCTATTTTATATTGCTATGTAGTCTGATCTTGTCGCAGATAATAATGATCTTCAAACTTTGGTGGGAAGGGTTTAAACAGGCAATTGCCTCATGATCTGTTGGCATTTGAAGAACTGCTTCAAGATGCAAAGAGCATACCATATGAAACTTCTGGTGGTGCTGGGGTGGCACATTGATTAGCACTGCTGTCTCACAGTGCCTGGGACCCAGGTTCAATTATGGCCTCTGGTCACTCTCTATGGAGTTTACATGTTCTACCCGTGTCTGCATGGGTTTCCTCCGGGTGCTCCCGTTTCCTCCTACAGTCCAAAGGCGAGCAGGTTAGGTGGGTTGGCCACAGTAAAAATTGCCTCTTCGTGTCCCAAGATGTGTAGGTTAGATGGATTAGTCATGGTAAATGTGTGGTGTTACAGGGATAGGGAGGGGGAGAGAGCCTGGGTAAGGTACTCTGACAGAGTCGGTGCAGACTCGATGGGCTGAATGGCCTCCTTCTGTACGAAGGAATTCTATGATTTTATGAGTCTCACTGCATCTGTCCTTTGCTTCTTTCCAAAAGTGTCATAGAATTTCCTTAGCCATGACTAAAGAACGTCTTTGAAGCCTGCCTTTGATGTCAAATAAATCGAATTTACCAATGATATGAGCAGATCATGAGACTTCCTGGCAAGTGATGACTGATGATGATGATGATGACAAAGATGCTACTGTTACATAAACAACATATACTTAGAGAACATTTTTAATCCATCGAATTTCCCAAAGGCAATTTACTGGAGAAAGAGGTCTTAATCAATTATAGAAGAGTTTAAAGAGATGACGATAGACCATAGATATGCAACCAGAGTCTTTTGACCTGACTTTCACCCTTAAATATAACCTTATGGGTTTTATACAAACAAGCAATCAAGTTCCAGAAATGACCGTGAATATGGATTTAATAGGTGGATTTTAAAAAGTTCTGATTCATGAGGAAGTAAAATGATAGCAAGTTACCACTAAAGGGAAATAACTATGCCCTGATTAATGATTTAAACTTTGGCTGAATTGAACTTTTCTTATGCCGACCTCACTTTTCTTTGGTTCACTCTGCACTTTAGTTGCGAGAATTCAATGTCTGAATAAATAAATTATGTTGAAAAGTGAAGAAGAAGTTCACTTTGACAGGATTAGCTCAGTTTCGGAAAATACTTCAGAAATATTAATCTGTAATCCTTTAAAGCTGACAGTTACACAAGTTATTTTACAATGCAGTGCCAATATCATCATAGCAATCTTTTAATATTGCTGGCTAGGGCAGCATGATGGCACAGTGGTTAACACTGCTACCACACAGCGCCAGAAACCTGGGTTCAATTCCCGGTTTGGGTCAGTGTGCAAAGTCTGCATGGTTTCCCCGTGTCTGCCTGCGTTTCCTCTGGGTGCTCCAGTTTCCTCCCACAGCCCGAAAGATGTGCTGGTTAGATGCAATGGCACCTCAGTGTACCCGGACAGGTGCCACAGTGTGTCAACTGGGGGATTTTCACAGTAACTTCACTGCAGTATTAATGTAAGCCTACTTGTGACACTAATAAATAAAATAAGGTTTTGATGAAATGGTAAGAGCAACAGTGATTTTATGTCACAGAGAAATGGGAGGCATTGCTCAATATGCCACATGCATGGAAAACAAAACACGGGTGCAGACACTAGGTATGGCATAGTGCTACCACCTTATTTTTTGGTGTTTATAGGACTAGCAACACATTTTGTCCTGTTACCCTGATTCTTGTGAAAGTTTTTCATTTTGTACCCTTTCCCAATCAGAAACTCATTTTAGGCCACAGTAGGTTAAGATAAACTGTGATTTTTTTTTCTACTTCAATTGCAAGGGCTCCTGTGGACCAAGAAAATCTCTATTTTTAATTCAGAGCTCACATTATTGGTAATGCGAATTCACCTGGCATAAGAGATGCTTTCCCTTGCCAGGCATTTTTAAATGCTGAAGTTTGCAGACAATATTGATGGTTCATGCTTTGGGGACCCTGTAACACATTATCTGAGTGGTTCACAGCTTTCAAAATAAAAATAAAACCACAAAAATGACATTTAGAAAGATGAGTCTGTTTTTAGCTATTTGATTACACAGGTTTGAGTAACATTACACACATGTAACCTAACTCAACAATACCCAGTGGTATAGCGACTGAATTCCTTTCTAAAACACCAGAATCAAAAGACAAAATAAAACATTGAACGCATTAGTGGTGACAGAAATACCAAAACTTTGCTGAGGCACTAAGCTTGCTCCCTTCTTTGGGAATATTGAAAATAATCAAGACATGGTGGATCAGGTCAACCAGCAAACCAGATCCTAGAATCCCTACAGTACAGAAGGAGGCCATTTGGTTAATCGAGTCTGTACCAACCATAATCCCATCCAGGCCCTATTCCATAACTGCACACATTTACCCTGCTAATCCCCCTGACATTAGGGTCAATTTACCATGGCCAATCCACCTAATCTGCACATCCTTGGATTGTGGGAGGAAACTGGAGTACCCAGAGGAAACCCAGGCAGACATGGGGAGAAAGTACAAACTCCACACAGACGGTGACCTGAGGCCAGAATTGAACCCCGGTCCCTGGCGCTGTGAGGCAACAGTGCTAACCACTATGCCACCCTTACTCTCCTTTAATCATTTTTGATTGATGTTGTCACGTGGAAGTTATACTATAAGTGCTTTTCCTTTTTTGGGAACCCATCTGAACCAGATTCTTCAATCTATAATCACAGGTCTAAAAGTTATTGAGTGTAGAAAACTACAGGTTGGCTGTCCAAGAGCTGTAGTTTAATTACTTCCAGCCCTGAAATGCTAAAACTGTTCTCTAAGCATTGCCTCGGACTTACTCTGATGAACAGTTCAGAGCATCTGTGCAAACAGAATATCCTTAGAACCATTCCTGACTGTAGTGTGGTAATTGAGTGAGAAAAGAGCTGCTGATTTCATAGAATCCCTACAGTGCAGAACAAGGCTGTTTGGCCCTTTGAGTCTGCAACGACCACAGACCCACTCCAGTAATCCTACGTATTTACCCTGCTAATTTCCCTGACACTAAGAGGCAACTTAGCATGGCCAATCCACCAAACACGCACATCTTTGCACTGTGGGAGGATACCGGAACACCTGAAGGAAGCCAGCGCAGACACAGGGAGAATGTGCAAACGCCGCACAGACGGTGACCCAATCCGGGGATCGAACCAACGTCCCTGGTCGCTGTGAGGCAGCAGTGCTAACCACTGTGCCACCTTGCCGCTCTGTGCCCACTCAATAACCATTGAAGAAGGAAATAGTTATCAGCTTAAAACCTTGGAAGATCTTTTTCTGGAGGTGAGTAATGAGTTGACTAATTCTGAAGTTTATGTATTAATATCACAAGTAGGCTTACATTAATACAGCAATGAAGTTACCGTCAAAATCCCCTCGTCACCACACTCCAGTGCCTGTTTGGGTACACTGAGGGAGAATTTAGAATGGCCAATGCATCTCATCAGCATGTCTTTCGGACTGTGGGAGGAAACCCATGCAGACAAGGGGAGAACGTGCAAACTCCACACAGACAGTGACCCAAGCCAGGAGTTGAATCCGGGTCTGGCACTGAGAGGAAGCAGTGCTAACCACTCTGCTGCCCCTTCAAGAAAGTCCACAATTCATAAGATTTTGTGGTGTGGTAATTATTTTTTTCCCTAAAAGTTCAGTTCAGTAAATTGTTTTAAAACTTGAGATCGGCTGACCTGAAGGGTTCTTTTAACTATGTAAAGTCACCCACATTTAGAAAGCAAGACTTGCATAATCCTGGGAATGAACATTCTGAATACATCCCCTCAGGCAGCAATTAATAGTCTACGTACACATGGATGTCCCTGTTTCTGTATTCTCTTGAATGACAGAACAAGAGACAAGAAATTAGGATGCATTTTCAGCTTCGCAGACCTCAGAACGGCATTAAATGCATTGGTCACAAGAGAAATGTCACCCAGTCTTTCTTCGTGATGAGTATTAGTCATATAATCCTTTCATTTTTGGAATTAAACACAAACTGAGGAATTTCATTGAGGCTTCAATTAACCACAAATTATATGTTGTTAGTTATTTAAGGAGTTATTTTTCTAGCTGTGCATTGATGGTTCAATTGGTACATCAGCAAAGTGACACAGGATGACATTTGTAAAATAGAGTCAAAGCCTCTTCATGAATTCATGATGGCTGCCACATCAGTACATCCAAAAACATGTTGGTACAAGATGTACAGTGGAATATACTTTAAAAGACACTGCAGGTTTTTTACTCTTTTTTTCAAATTAATTATTTCTTATATTTGTTGACAGTATGATGTCTAGGCAGGCTTCAGGTAGGGCCTACACTGGGTTTTACAGAATAGTTGTCATTGAAAATACTACCAAGGTATTTTGATGAAAATTAACCAAAATGAAGTGTGTTTGGGACGTATCCTTTCTCTGAAGATGTTAGCCTGGCTATCTCAATTCAACTAAAAGGTGAACATCCATCACCAAATCTCAAATAAACATTCCATCAATTTACTAAGTTTTGCTGAGATGCTAAAATGTAAACTTATCCATTTAGAATTTATCTCAACAACTTCTTCCAAAGGCTATTTACATGCCGACAATTACACCTCAGCACTTTCTGAACCCAGGTTATCTTTAAAGCTGGCAATGTTCTTCAGCATCTTAACAGGAAACAATTACAAATTGTATTGGCATATAACATAAGGGCCGATATATCTCTACTGTTTCTGGGTCAATAATGGCCCACTTGTGTCCAGAGAAAGAGTTGTGGTTTGTGCCCCATTGTGGACAGCCTCACTGAGTGGAGCAGTGGCTCTGAATACCGACTTGATATTGAGCAAGGGTGCTTGCTGTGAATGCCTTCCTCGCTCAACATCCCATCGTGAAAGGATAGGTGTAGTTCCTTAAATCTGGTTGCAGCCCATCTAAGAGAAGGTACTCCAATGAAAAAAAATGACAAAGGCAATGGGAAATTGCATCAGCCACTCTTCAAGAGTCACCGGGTCAAGAACCTCATGGCAGAAGCTTGAGTTAGGACTAGCCCAGAGGCAGAACAGAATGGAGTGATGGATTTCACTTGTGTAATGTGTTCTCCCTGGTTAATCTTCCTCTATGTTTAGTGTTCAGGCGATATAATGATACCCAGGTTGAGTAAGAGGAATATCTGCATTATGCAATCAAATAAGATACAAAACAATCAAATAAGTGACAAAAGAATGTCCTGCTGTGGCCATGGAATTGTTAATTCTGGAGCCTGGATTCTTTCCCACGCAGCAATCAGTCCCAGGTCTGTACTAAGTGTTTTTTTAAAGCACTAAATTTGAGGCAGCACAAAATTGCACTGTATGATATTAGAGCGTGTTCAAATAATTAGGTTCATGCCTCAACCGACAGAGGGTATTTCATATGAACATTTTAAACATTCATATGCATTTTCTCCTCAGTCGGCATTTGATGAATTTTGTCGTCATCAATATTTTGCAGAGTTCATGTGACTTGGATTGGAAAATTGCAAATATGACTTCCATCTTCAAATGAAGGATGAGCGATCAAAATATAGACCTGTAAGCCTTGCTTCTTCTATTAGGAAGGTGAGTGAGGGATTACATGAGGCAGCATCTGGAACAGAATAAACTAATTCAAGACAGTTAGCACGGCTTTAAGAGCACGAGGTCATGCTTTGCTATTTCTTTGAGAAAATGGCAAACCTAGTAGATTGAGGACAGACAGGAATTTGGCACCGTCACACATGATAAGCTGCTGCATTAAGTTCAAGTGCAGAGGATAGATTGGAAGGAATCACAATGGTCTGATAAATGTTTGGCTGATTAAGTAGCAATGCATTCCAATGCTCTTCCCACACCCAGTAGTGCACCAAGGCAGACTTTCATCTGTTACTATAGCTAGTAATTCCCAGAACAAGTCGTTAATCTGTCGCCAGGGGCTTATAGCTTATGGGATGCCACTCCACATCAAGCGTGGCTGACCAGAAGTCTCTCTCACTCTTACCGCCAACCAATGGCATGTTGGAAGGATCTGCAGGTTGATACTCAACCTGTTATTACGAACACACCTTCTTTAACCATCAAGTCCTGGGGTGGGATTTGAACCTGGAGCTTCTGGCTCAGAGGCAGGGATCCTACCCACTGTGCCACAAGTAGCAATGCTTGGAGACAAATATCTAGTTAACAGCTAGTTACCAGTGGAGCTTCTGTACTGAAGTCACTGTTGTCCATATTTTTTA
This sequence comes from Carcharhinus amblyrhynchos, assembly GCF_965287045.1. NCBI lineage: Eukaryota > Metazoa > Chordata > Chondrichthyes > Carcharhiniformes > Carcharhinidae > Carcharhinus > Carcharhinus amblyrhynchos. The sequence goes on along the minus strand of NC_137328.1, from coordinate 43,266,118 downwards.
TATATGATTGAGAGGAAGAAATTGTGTCCCATTTGCTGATGATAGCAAAGTAGGAGTAGTGGTAAATAATGAATATCAATGTGCATAAATTCAAAAGGATTGTGATGAGATTGTTCAGTGGGTGAAGAAACTGTGGGTGCAGTTTAATGCATGGAAATGTATGATTACTAGGGAAAGCTGGTTTGGGTCATGTTCTAAAAGCAAATTACTGGAGAAATCAGTGCCGGTGAAAAATCTTGGAGTATTACTGGAAAGGTCACTAAAAGCATCGACACAAAGTTCCAAGGCTTTTAACACTGTTTTGGAATGCATAGCAAGAAGCATAATGCATAAATCCAGAGAGATCATTTTCAAACTACAACTGGCCTTGGGGAGTTCAAATCTGGACTACCATGGTCATATTTGGTTTCTCGATTTCTAAAAATGAGGGCACTGAGCTAATAAATGAGAGTGCAAGATTTTTGATCACAGAGTTTAATTGAATGATGCATCAGGATGAATTGATCCCTGTTACGACCCGAGTCTTTTCCTCATCGAAACACGGAGTCAGAGAAGAGGAAAGACAAGTCCTCAAAATTATGTAAGATTTGGTCAAAGAGATCCAAGTTACCTTCCTTGCTGTCCACAGAATACCAGCATAAGGTATCTTATTTACAAATTGAGGATAACAAAATAGCAGGCATAGAAGAAACATTTTTTTTTACCCAAAAGGGTGTTCAGTGTATGGGTAAGGAAATCTTAGTGGCCAGTATTTTCTGTGGGGCGGCAAACATGATTGGATTGCCCCTCTTCTCAGATCTTTGTCTGTCTCAATGCCGACCCACATTTCTTTCCGGCTCTTCAAGTCTGGCTTTTCCAGAAATGAGGAGCTCAGTGTCCTTCAGAGAACTCCATTGCAGCGCTGTAGTGTTGGAGAAGACAAGACACTATTGAATGAATGAACAAATGGGTGAGTCAGTGAATGATAAGGGTGGCAGGATGGGTTGGTGGATGAGTTCAGTGGTAAGTGGTTAGGGTGGTGAGATAGGTAGTTAATTGGTTAGGATGGGTGAGATAGGTGCGTAAGTGGGTTGGGTGGGTGAGATAACTGGGTAGTGGGTAGGGTGGTGAACAGAGAAGTTTGTAGGTGACTAAGAGGGTAGGTTGATAAGGTGGCAGATGGAAGCGTGTAGATGGCTGGGGTAGGTAGGTAGGTTGGGGAGGTTGCACCAGGTCAAGGGTTAACTAGGTTGGGTTGGGAAGGTACAAGCATGCTCCCCTTCATGCTCCACCCCTACCCGACCCCACCTCTGTACGAGCCTCCCTGCATGGCCACATCTGCATAGTCCCACGGCATAACTCCCATTCAGCTCCCGCATCATAGCCCCCACTCAGGCCCCAGGCACAGGGGGCAAACTGTGTCCTACCAGGCGGGAACTGCCTGATGGATACTGTCTGACCATGCCTCTGACCACACAGGGTCTCAATGGGCTCCGAGTTCTCAAGCTTGGCATCGCGAGTGCTGTCTGTGGAGACAGCAGTGATTCTCATTGTTCTTGCGCCACTCCCAAAGGTTTGGTCCTGGGATCAGACCCAATTTTTAGGCCTGTGTGCTATTTTCTGGGATTGGTGCAATCTGTGCCAGGCACGGTGAGGTCAGAAAATCACCCCACATGTTACAATGTTGCTATAATCAGGGCTCCAGGCCATTATATGCTCTAAAGGCATACAATCTAACATTCCCAGCAGTGTGAAGCCCTGTGTTGGCGTTACCATCTCTTCACAAATGTGCTGTAATTGTTAACTGGAAGCAAAACTTGAAGGTTTTGTTGGCCAGTTGCTGTAATGACCCATGTTTCACGAGATGATTGCTGCATAGCCCAAACATCAAATAAACCAAACATTTTTACATGTTTGTACAAATACCTAAAATATTACCGAATGATATGAAGAATCAGTATTATAAAGAAACCACGGCTAACTGTGAACCTATAAAACATTAACACAAACAGATGGTCTCACAAATGGGAAAGAAAAACAAAAATCAGATGCATTCATTCCTAAAACCTTCAAGGATTGGATTGAAGAAAGGCCTATGGCTCCATGCAGAACATAGAAACAGAAAAACTACAGCACAAACAGGCCCTTTGGTCCACAAGTTGCGCCGATCATATCCCTATCTACTAGGTTTACCTATAACCTTCAATTCCATTAAATCCCATGTACTCATCCAGAAGTCTCTTAAAAGACCCTATTGAATTTGCCTCCACCACCACCGATGGCAGCCGATTCCACTCACCCACCACTCTGAGTGAAAAACTTACCCCTGATATCTCCTCTGTACCTACTCCCCAGCTCCCTAAACCTGTGTCCTCTCGTGGCAACCATTTCAGCCCTGGGGAAAAGCCTCTGAGAATCCACCCGATCTATAACCTCTCAACATCTTATACACAAACAAACAAAGAACAAAGAAAAGTACAGCACAGGAACAGGTCCTTTGGCGCTGCAAGCCTGCACCGACCATGCTGCCTGACTGAACTAAAACCCCCTACCCTTCTGGGGCCCAAAAGGAAAGGAATGAAAATTAGAAATCGAACCACAGTGAACAGCTTTTGCAGACTTCCTCGCAGCTGGTTCAGGAGTTGTAATAGTAGAAGCCTCATAACACCAGGTTAAAATCCAACAGGTTTATTTGGAATCAGGAGCTTTCGGAGCACTGCTCCTTCATCAGGTGAGAAGGATGAAGGAGCCTGATGAAGGGACAGCGCTCCAAAGCTTGTGATGCCACATAAACCTGTTGGACTTTGAACTGGCGTTGTGAGACTTCTTACTGTGCCCACCCGAGTCCAACACCGGCATCACCACATCAGCAGCAGTAATGACAGACAAAATGCAAATTTTAACAAAAACAGAATCGCATCTTGTTTTAAACTGTAAAATCTCATTTTACATGAAGTGTTGAATAGACAAGTACATTATGAACACTGTTACCTGCAGAGTAATGCTGATGATGTATGAGGGAGAGATGGAAATCCTCGCTAATGAAGCATTAAGAGGTCAGACGTAAATTCAAATTGTCTTTTGAAGAAAAATTGGACAAGGCTCGGAAACAGGAATGGGAATTGCGATGCCAGTTCACTGCAATGTAGACAGCGTGCAAATCTCATGCTGCTGGCTAATATAAATGGCAGTAGCAGTTCTGTCCAGTGTTAAGTATGCTGCTGAGTGGCAGCACATCTCAGCAAAATGCCCAGGATGGTGCAAAGCTAGCACCACTTAAAGTTAGCCTGCACTTCTTAAATGGGAGGTACATTCTGACTGCAGCTGGTGTTGGGAGTGGCTGGAGAAGAATGTTTGACCTGCAAGGTGTGTGAATGTAGTGCAACAGACAGAGAGCTTGCTCCAAAGTTCTGTGACGCAGCGTTAAAGACCTTGATATAGTGGGTGGACAGGAGGGAAGAAGGCCTCTATCCACAGGGCTGGGGGGGGGGAGGGGGTAGGGGATGGGGTGACAGGAGGCCCTCCAGACAAAGCCTTGGGAGGATGAGCAAATAGCTCTCACAATTAAAGCCAACTGAGTAGCCCCAGAAGTCTGGATGCAGTGTTGCAAGGAGTTCAATGCTTTCACATGTCAGTGACTTCCTTAGAATTTATTTATGGGACGTAGGTGTCACTGACTCAGTCAGCGTGGTGCGTTTCCTGCCGCGAAAGCCAGCAGGAAAACATGCCATATCTTCCGGCCTTCACCTCGTTCATGAGGGTTTGTGCCATATTCCGTGGTGGACCAGACCTGATGACATGTAGTCTGCTGTTGTGTATGAGTGCCGCATTAAAAAGGCGCCCAACATCAGTGACCCATCATGGAAAAAAGAGACAAACCTCCTGAAAATGAAGCTGGATCTCCAGGAACATTCTGTGTCTGGAATATGGACCTCTTCCAGGACACTGAATCTGGAAGATCCATTTGTAGATGTTTCCTCCCTATCCACTGCTGTACTTCCCTGGAGCCCGGGTTGCTGGTGGCCTCCATTCCAGAGCTCCTGTGGGCAGCCCCCAGCATTGCTCAGGTGAAGTCCCAACAACAGCATGTCTGTTGTTGCAGGTGTGTTTTGGACTGTTGTGTTTTCCCACTGCCACTGTAGAAATCAAGCATGGGTGGTCGGGCCTTCTGCAACCTATTAATGGGATGCAAATCAGTTTCACACCAGTCTCCACGGGTTTCCAGATCCTGTGGCGGGAAAGGATCTCTCGGTACTCCCAATTCAAGGACTCTGTGGAAACTGCTCAGGAGGTGTGTACTTCCGGTGGGTAATTCCCCTGTTCCCTGAAAAAGTCGGACTTCAGGCAGTTCCACTTACTTACCTGGATAATTACCCAAGAAGTGTTAGACAGGGAGAACATCGTCTTGGGTAAATGTACAACTGATCCCCAATCACTCACAAAACTCCTCCTAAGCACCCCGAACCCCCGATTACACCCGATTCCCTAGTCTGACATGTCTAGACCTCACCTCTTAATTCCAGCGCTCTAAAGCCCCTGATCCAAGCTGACTAGCCCTCAACATCTGACTACTCCCAACCTCCAGTCTGACCCAACTCCCCGATCCAATTACCCACCTCCCCACTTACTGCCTGACCAACCTATCACTGGTCCACCTACTGCTCTCTCACTCTGTCACCCTTGCCCAGCCTACCCCCTTATCCATTTACCTTACAGACGCTACGTCCTTGCCCACTTTGCTTACCTACCCTATCCGCTTACCCATCTTACTCACCAGTCATCCTAACCATTCACCCACCCCAGCAACCTGCCGAGCCAACACCCTACCTACCTATACACCTCATACCACTCTCTATCCAGCTGCCACCCACACACTTGCCTTACACACTTAGTTTCTCTCCGTATCTGTTTTCTAAGCAGCTTTGGGGCATTTGAACCCTTTACTTATTGGAAGATGGCAGCCAGTGTGATTGGAAGAGGGCATGGTTTCTTGCATGGATTCCTCTGTGTGGTTCCATGTGTGGCTTGTCATACTGAGTCGAACAAGAATGCTTCTTCATCGAAAGCCCACACAGTAAAATTGGAGCAAGGTAACTATTTTTCTTTTTGGTCAGATCAGGGGCCGCAATACTTCCATCACTACCTACAACTTTTCTGGTGGGTTTGCGGTGGGAGATGTTCATCACTGGCCTTGTTCCGGGATTTGCGCAAGCACCGGGAAGCAGACATATCTCCCAGAGCCGGCAAACGGTCGCTGGCCAGATCACACTGGGGAGGGGGGGGCGGTCTGACTCTTTGAGGGGGGGATGCCCAGGACAGTGGGATGCTCTGGGGTGGGACGGGGGAGGGGGAGGGGATTGGGGCTGGCCTGGGAATTGCTGTGGGGGCTGCAATTGGACCGTAGTGAGGGAGGAGTGCTGCAGGGGCAGCACTGCAGAGGTCCCGGGCTGGCCAACAAATGGCAAGACTGACAGATTGCGCCTGCGCAGTGGCCCCAGAGTTCCAGAACTGTCAGAGTCCGGTGCGACTAGGCCCCGCTCCCTGGGTTTTAATGAGATTCACGACTGGGGCCTCTGCAGTGCACAAGAGTGCAGAGATTCAGGGGAGAAGCAGCACTGACAAAACAGTCGCGACCTAGACCAGTTTTCCCACCAATTCAGCATTTCTGGGAGAATCGCAGCCAGGGATTCCGATCCAGCTCGGGTGTCCTGGGGCGATGATTTACATAATATTGTGAAGGTTAATGCAAAAATTACATTTTGTTGTTGATTTCATGTTAAAACAAAATTGGCAGATAGTGGACAGATCTTGTAAAAGGATGTTTAAAAATCTCCTTAAGAAGATTGCCAGCTGAGTGGATCCTGAGGGTATTTGAATTCAAGTGATTGAGTTATCAAGCAAAATAAGATAAAGGCAAAATACTGCGGATATTGGAATCTGAAACCAAAACAGAAAATGCTGGAGAAACGCAGCAGGTCTGACAGTATGTGGAGAGAGAATAGAGCCATTGATTGCCCTGATGAAGGGTGATCCATTCTCGAAACATTGGCTCCATTTTCTCTGCACAGATGCTGTCAGAGCTACTGAGATCTTCCAGCAGTTTCTGTTTTTGTGTGAGCTATGTAGCAAGTTACTTTCATTTAATAGAGTATGAAAATGTTATAGAAAATAGTTTTATGATAATTGAGCTCTAGTATTAAATGTAAACCAAGTATTAATGAAAATAAAAATGATATCAAATAATGGGGGTGATTCTCCCATGATGCTGTGCTGTTTTTGTAGTGCAGGGGCTCGGGAGACTCAAGTAGAGGCTATTTCATGGCTTCCCACTGGGCGCCTCTGCCTCCTCGAGTCTCTGGCAGCCAGATTCCAGCTAAATAATTTATGTAAATTAACACTTCAATACTATTTAAGTATCATTAGTGGGCCTCAAATCTCGGGCTCACTAGCACCTCCCTTTCATTGCCAGAGTGGTTCACTCCAGCGGGGTTTACAATAGCTCACCATTTGCGGGTAACTATTGGCAACCTCGCAGGAGTGAAGGGAGGGCAACCAGGGGCCCCCTCAGAGAGTCAGGCACGGGGTGGGGGGGGGTGCCCCCTAGGCATTGCCATCTTGGCAGTGCCAACTTGGGTCTGGCACTGCCCAATTACCAATGCCCAAGGGGCACTTTGGCACTGCCGACTGGGCATTGGGCAGTGCCAAGGGGATGGGGCTTAATGGGGGCGGGGCCTCTGGGGCGATTGGTGGGGGTGGGGTGTCCTGCTGCCACTCTGCAGTCAGGTTGAGTGATAGAGGGAAGGAGGCTAGCCATCAGGGGGAGTCAGACTGCTGGGGGGGCGGGGGTGGTGCTGTGAGGTGAGGGTTGGGGCTGCCAATGGCGGCCGGGGGAGCAATTGGGAGATCAGGGCTCTGCAGTGAGTGGGGGGGAGCAGGGAAATCAAGGCTAGCCTGGACATGTTCCGGGGGGCGTCAGCCTGCTGGTGTGGAGGGGGCATCGGGGGCTATAGGAAGCGGGTGAGATTGGGCTGGTCCGCACCTGTCTGGAGATGCCAGTGATCGAGCTGTGTGGGTGTCGTGGAGGGCTACGGGGATCGGTCAATGATTGGAAGGCCAGCACTATGGAGCTATTGCGCATGCGCTGATCTCAGTGCTGACAGATTGGCGCAGGCGCAGTGGCCCACTCAGCGTTATGCTGCCGACCTCTCCAGCGGCAACAGGCCCCACCCACAGATTTATGCTGAGGCAGTCTATGACGCAGAGTGTAGGAGATTCACTTTGAAATTCCTGCTGAAAAAACCTGCAGGATTTACTCCAGTTTTGATGCTAATTCAACATTTGGAATTTTTTTTGGGAGAATCACCCCCCCCAATATCTAAATCACCTACCTCTCATTGCCTTCTTCCACCACAGGGAGTTGGGGTAGTTGTGTCTGTGGATTGTGCGGACTCCCTTGCATGTTATGCACAGGGGATGGATGGTTTGGAGGATGGGAGGAAGAAATGATGCCTGTTGCTGTTCCGCATCGGCTTGAATGTGTGCTGGAAAACATCCCTGGAGAGAGAAATAAAAATGTAGCATTAATGAATCCAGGCAGAACTGCTCTCAATAACAATACAGTCACTGCGATAAAATGAAATACTTTTCTCTCCAGAGAATAACAAATGTTCTCTTGGCATGAAAAAGTTCAGATTCAATTTCAATAATTGAGAAAATAATTTTGTAAATGTTCCTTTTCAAAAGAGTTATGAATTTGAAAATAGGGTTGCTAGCAGATTTTTGAAGAAATCAACATGGCTACCTTTCTCAATTTCTACTCGTCAGTTGAAGGATTTTCAATTATACACGTTTGAAATATCCTAAGAAAATTGAGTGCCTACTGCTTGGAAAATTCATCAATGTGTGTCGATTCCAGATTTGCAAGAGAACATATAAACTACAAACATCACAATGTATGTAGATTGCAGTATTAGCATATTTGGATTACAATGCTCAGATTACAGTGTAAGTGTGTATGGGTTATATTGTTAGAAATGTAAATAGATTCCAATGTGTGCAGAAAATTGCATTGATCTGTGCAGATTATAAATACATATTGTCTTGCTGAGAATGTGAAAAACATCAGTACAGTGCAAACACAGACTTTAAATTTTGGGTGGGATTTTCCAGCCCCTCTTCTCCCAACCCCCGTACCCGCATAACGTGTTTTCCAGTGGATGAAGCAGTTCATCATTGGCCACTGATCCTGCTGGTGGGATGAGCCAGAAAATCTTACCCTGTTATGTTTCGGGCTAGATTTCTGAAGGGAGTCAGGAAAACTCTGTACACCTTTAAAAATGGGAGTAGTCCCTGGATTTGTAAATTCAGTCCCACCATTTGCAATTGAAACCATTTTTCCCAGTATGTGATTTCCACAGGAGTGAATCGTGATTCTAATTGTCCATTTAGAATTGGTTGCGAATTCCAACAGATCCCATTTTGGCTGTTGCAAGGGTTTTAAGCTGCCGCACTGTGGGGAGTCACAAACTGAAGGAGTAGGAGAGCGCAGAATGTGTGCATGACTGTCATGATCTGAAATGTTTCAAATCCCCTGCTCTTTAAATTAGATCGTCAAACAGTTCAACAATAATTGAGCCAGGCAGAGGCCTGCACCTAATCTGCGCAACGACTGAACTACTGCTGACATGGTTAAGGCACTATGTAGCCATCGCTGGTGACCACCTGAAATGAACACAGTCCTCCTGTCCCCCATTGGAAGGCTAAGTCTGTTTCATCAAGTCCAAGCTTGCACTGTGCTGGCCCCAATTCATATTTGTTGGCTCTGGGCAGCCTAACTTGTATTCTCTGGAGACAGCCCAAAAAAACGGCCCTGAAATGTACAGGAACGTAATTTCTGGTGGAGCTGGGAGTAGCAGATGTGTTTGGCTTGGTTGCACAATACAACTGAGGACTATCACTGTCCGTGTGTCTTTGTCCTATGATGGGTTAGTATCCCAGACCAACCCGTGGGCCATGGCCTAGAAACTCACCTCAGTCATAATGTTAATCATTAATTTTATGGAAAAGCATATTGTAAAATAAATCATGTGGTGTTGTCACTGAAAAACAGTTGTTTCTTTTAATTCTACTCAAATGGTACCTCATTAGTGTTGTAAACCAATGGAATCCACAAATACAAATGTAATTATGTTTACATTTAAGAAGTTATTCACATAAAATTATTTCTGCCGCAGCATTGCTTCAGACAATGAGAGGTGAATGGATTTATATGTAACAAAATATACTTGTAACAACCTATGGTATGCAGGACAATAACGACAAGCATGCTGCAATACATTTACATTAAGCGCTGCCTTAGGGGGTTATGTTCATTGTCTGGATCTTTAAGATTCGTTAAAGTCACCCTTTTTTTCCTGCTGAATTGCTTTTAAGTTAGTTTTGAGACACTTAAAATGACTGACGGGTGGAACAATTGATTGGGCATGGCAGGAGAACATAACTGTAATTTTCATTGCTTGTGTGACTGGGAGATTTTGAGATTAATCTGGTGCTGGTACTTGTGGTATTAATAAGAATTTAAGATTATAGTATCTGGTTGTAGACCATTTTACCTTTAGACAACATTAATATCGGATTATTATTTCAACTGAAACAAAATACCCTAATACGGTGTTACGTAGTTACGCATTGTCAACTTCTACACAACTTTAAACCATACATATTATATATATATATATATATTTATATAGTTTTTTCAGGGAATTGCTTATTTTAGTTTTTTTAGTTTTATTAGTTTCACAAGTAGGCTTTAAGACTTCATTATTGTGAAAATCTCCACATCACCACACTCCAGCGCCTATTTGGATACACTGAGGGAGAATTTAGCACGGCCAATATACCTAACCAGCATGTCTTTCGGACTATGGGAGGAAACTGGAGCACCAGGAGGAAACACCGGGAGAAAACGCCAACGCTGTGCTGCAGTGATCCAAGCTGGGAATCGAACCCAGGTCCTGGTGCTGTGAAGCAGCGGTGCTAACCACTGTGCCACTCCATGCTAAACTAGTAAACTTACAGAGCCCATTGAGGGCCACTGCAGCATCATTTCTCATTATTTCAGAATTCAATTGTGGTCACAAAATATCATTTTATCACACAGATCTTTCATAAGTCGACTATTTCAAATTTGTACATGAGGTTTGATTGGTAAGTGTACTTAAAATAGTGTCAGTGGCATTTAAAAACAAAATGAAAACATGAACTTAATTTCCTCGTGTTTCTCCATGTTCAGATTGCAATAGGCACTGCATCTTCTGCCACTGAGGCTGGGTGATCTGTTCCTAGGCCTCGACAAGTCTACTTTGCAATCAGCTGCAAGGAGACACGTAACAATGATTTACACTGGCAAGATTTCATGTTGCAATTGTTCCCGAATCCAGCCAGTTACATAGCGGAGATCCCAATGGTCAATACGTTCATGCCTAACAGTCCCCCTCCATTAGATTAGATGGCGTGAGGGCATGACGATGTGAATGATGACAGATTTCCCACAGCACGTACTTGTGAGGAGCAGAACCTGCCACGGGAGTTCAAGCGAGTACTTGACCCAGGAGGGAGAGGGTCTTCTGGCACTGCCTGGGTATCACCCTCTTCTCCCTGTTCCCCCCGGCAATGCAGGGGGAGGGGGGTGTTCCTGGGAGGGAGATATTCAGTGTTTGGGAGGCATTCTATTTTTAATTTTTTGACCATTTAGAAACTAAGTTGCTCACGGGACAGACTCATTCAGAGCCCAGTCAGCCAGTGTGCTGAGGTGGGACCCATCCCATTTTTTTTATGGCAATGAGCCAAACGATTGGGGTAGGAAATTAGCCTTTGGAGTTGTTGTTGGTACATGCTGCATGCATTGAATGGCCTCCTCCTGCACTGTAGGATTCTATGAATGACACTTCACCAAAGATATTGACCACTTTCTTGCTGTTGTTGCTGGAAGATAATAAAAATTGGTCTCTATGATGAGAAGCAGAAAATCACATCGTATAAACTTTCTAAATCTCCTTATTAATGATGTGTAAGAACACAGATTGCAACATTAGTGTGGATGTTTAATTCACTCATTAAAATGACCAATTATTTACCTTTGCTACAGTTAGAGTCAGAAAAAAATTACCCGGGTTATCCTTGCTTCCCTTCGCCAGATAAATGCGAAGTGATGCATCTTGGTAGATCTAATGCAGAGGGAAGCTACACAATAAATGGCAGAACCATCAGGAATATAAACACAGAGAGGGATCTGGGTGTGCAAGTCCACAGATCCTTTAGGGTGGCAACACAGGTGGGAAAGGTGGTGAAGAAGGCAGATGGTATGCTTGTCTTTATTGGACGGGGCATAGAGTATAAAAGCTGGCATGTGATGTTGCAGTTATATAGAGCGTTGGTTAGGCTACATTTGGAATACTGCGTCTAGTTCTGGTCACCACACTACCAGAAGGATGTGGAGGCTTTGGAGAGAGTGCAGGAAAGGTTTACCTGGATGTTGCCTGGTATGGAAGATCTTAGCTATGAGGTGAGATTGAGTAAACTAAGGTTCTTTTCCTTGGAAAGACAGAGGTTGAGGGGTGACCAAATAGAAGTTTATAAAATTATGAAGGGCATAGATAGGGTGAACAGTTGGAAGCTTTATCCCAAGTTGGAAATGACAAACACAAGGGGTCACAAGTTCAAGGTAAGGACAGCAGTGTTCAATATAGATACGTGCGGAGTGTTTTTTAACACAGCGAATGGTGGGGGCCTGGAATGCACTACTAAGCAAGGCGGTTGAGGCAGAAATGTTAGGATCATTTAAGACTTATCTAGATAGCCACATGAACAGACTGGGAATAGAGGGATACAAACGAATGGTCTAGTTAGGGACACATGATCGGTGCAGGCTTGGAGGGCCAAAGGGCCTGTTCCTGTGCTGTATTGTTCTTTTGTTTGTTCTTTTAAAGGACTTCTTTCTATAATCTCAGAAAATACAACTTGCTTTATTAAAACAAGTTGCTAGACTTTGTTAACACACAGTATAATCATGTATCCCTTTTAAAAATTCCCCAGCATGCGCACACAAGCACAAATATGGGGGCAGAATTTTACGGCCTCCTTCAGGCGAGACTGGAAATCCCTGCCCTAGGTCAGTGGAGATTTCTGTTGCCCGACGCTTGCTCGCTTCAATTCTGTGGCGGGCAAGGTGGTAGAATTCCGGTCAGGATCTCTGTAGAAATGGGCAGCTGAAGGAAGACTTTATATAAAAAAATGAGAGTTTGCAATGTTTTGGCATTCTCAATGTAGAGCTCCCTTGTATGAAGATAGATTGCTAGTCCCAGTAGATGCCTGGAAGTTCTCAGAAGGGGAAAAGAATCAAATCAATCCTTCTTGTCTCCGCTTCTCGCTTTGCCAAATACAGGCAAGTTCCATTGTGATGAGGATTCCTGCCTGGACACTGGTAACCACACTGTTTCAGGCAAGGCAGAGATCGTGAATCATGCAGCTTTGCTTCTTCTCAGTTCATTCACAACTGAGTTTAAAAAAACAAAGCTCATCTTCATCAGGTGATTTCAGTAAATCACCAGGGCCTTCGTGTTTAAAATTGTTTTTTTCCTCCCAGCCGTTAAAGTAGTTACTGTTGAAATAAGCAAATAGCTCTCCCCCACAAGTACCATGCTGGGCAATGAATTTTTGGAAAATGCATTCATTCCTGCTCCCAGTCCAAAGACGATCATATGACCTATTTTTTAAAAAATCCATGTGTCCAAATAATGCAATTCCCTTACAAATTTTAAAAGAAAAATACAGTTCTTGAAGATATGGGCTGTGATGTAGCAGTCACACTAATCATGGGTGCAAATCCCAGAATGGCCATTAAATCTTGCAAGAGGCCAAAAACAGGATTTGCGCCACTGTGATTTCTAAACATCGTCTTCCCAACTCTTCCCTGATGATGGTTAATCAGGTTTATGCGCAGGAGAGGAACGGGCCTGATTAACACATACTGATACATATTTTAACATCCCTCGCAAGTTTAACACCACTACTTTGGGACGGCACAGTAGTTAGCACTGCTGCCTCACAGCACTAGTTACCCAGGTTAGATTCCAGCCTTGGGTGATTGTGTGTGTGGAGTTTGCATGTTCTCACCGTGTCTGCATGGGTTTCCTTCTGATGCTTTGGTTTCCTCCCACAGTCCAAAGATGTGCAGGTTAGGTGTATTAGCCAAGGTAAATGTGCAGGGTGATTGGGATAGGGTGGGTGGGCCTGGGTAAGATAATCTTTTGTAGTGTCATGCAGATTTGGCAGTCTGAATGGCCGACTTCTGCACTGTAGGGATTCTATGATAATGTAACTTCTGCCCTCCACATATGATCCCACACAGATGGCATGATGTCACGCCAGCACAAATAATTTCTGATTTTCAAAAATGAAAAGCAGTCACGATGACTATGCTGGTGTTGCACAGGTAAGCACAGCCCCTAAGGGATATACACAGAAAGCACCTTAGCACTACCCTGGCATCCTGTTGGGTGATGCATGAGAGGTGAGGGGGTAAGGAGGCAGAATGCCCTGATGCTTGCGTGGTCTGAGGGAGGGTCACCCGATGCTTGCACGGTGGGGGGCAGTTGCCCCGATGCTTGTGTAGGGATCCTCTGTGTCCATGCAGGGACTGGGGGGGGGGTAGCTTTGCCAACTCTAACAGGCCCTGCTCTAGCAGAATAATGGCACAAACCATGCCCCCCAGAGTCTCTGTGCAGTGAGGCCCACAAAATCTGAAGTGAAAACTCAGCTGTGCGTCTGGAGAGTTTCACATAGATTCAGACTGAAAACCAATCATTCTGACAACATTTGAGAAAATTCTGCCCATGCTCTCTCAACATTTCTGACAAGAGACAGAATTCTGTTGACTTTTAAAATTCCCTAAAAATATTATTGAGTGCTGTATCAGAATTGGTGCATCAATTTATTAAAGGGTAAATTGCTTCATACAAATTTGTTAAGCACCTACTTTGTTTGGGATGGAAACCAGCAAACAAAATGTGCCCTCATGACTTTGATGTTACTGGGTACTGTCATGCTGTAATTTTGGAAAAATTAAGAATATAAAACAAACCTGTTCTTTCATGAAATCCCTTAATTCTAATTTTTAGCATAGGTTTTCACAATACATAGTTGTCAACATTTTAGTCACTAACTATTTTTACAATTCGGTGAGAGGAGAATAGGTTTACTTCTCTCTATATTCTACGGTCTGGTCGAGGAAAATAGACAGCAGCAAAGCACCACACAACTCATGGGATATCGAATATCTTCGACTACCATATCTGACTGATAACCTTTACAGGATATTTGTGGAAAAAAAGTAATCAAACAGCAGTAATCCTCAAGCAACATCAGCAATCATGGATCATCATGTTCATTAGATAAATATATTTTGTTTATACGACTACTGCACCTTATGTGGTATATAGAAATCTTACAGTTCAGAAGGCGGCCATTTGGTCCATCAAACCTGCACTGATAACAATCCCACCCAGTAAGGCCATGTATTTATTATGCTAATCCCCCCGACACTGATCCCTGAGTTTTACTGCCCTGCCTGCTATGAAATCAGAGCAGGCAAGGGACGGGACAATGGAAATGTCCATTGTCCTTGGGCGGGATTTTCCAGTCTCGCTCAAGCGAGGCCGTAAAACATCACCCAATGGGTCAATTTAGCATGGCCAGTCAAACTAACCTCCACATCTTTGGACCGTGGGAGGAAAGTGGACCATTTGGAAGAAACGCAGATGGGGGAGAACGTGCAAACTCCACACAGACAGTCACTCAGGTCTGAAATTGAATCCGAATCCCCAGCGCTGTGAGACAGCAGCGCTAACCACTGTGCCACCTTATGTACAAGAATTAAATGGTGTGTTTGCTTTTAAACAAAACAAATCCATCAAAGTAAGCACACACAAGAAAATATGACAGGTTAGATTTTTGAACTTAGAAAATATAGCTATTATAGATCTCGATGTTGAGAGGAAAAATATAATTGGTGTTTGTCAGTAATGAAAAGGTGTTCATGAGCAAAATGGCAAATGTTGCGATCATTGTGGTTCAGGAGATGAAGAACAACAAAGAGGATGTGTTTCCCTAGTCCTGTGTTTGATTTTGGCCAATTCTGCTGCAGTTAAAACATCGTTAATAAGCTATATGCTAGGGCTGTTGACTGAGCGTATTTTGACATAAAGACCACAAATAATCAACGTAGTTGACTCTCAACTGCCTTCCAAGGGCAACTAGGGATGAGCAGTAAATGCTGGTCAGCCAGTGACACCCATGTCCAATGAATAAAAAAAAGTCCACCTCCGACCAAATCTAAGTAGCCCTGAGTACAGTTACAATGATTTGCGGACAACAAATGCAACCGATGAAGCACCTTCATTAGTGCTGCTGCTGCTGTTCTACTTTGCATTCTGCATATTCTCAGAAGGCTACAGAGGAGATAAAAGTAAGAATTTCTGTGTAAATTGTTGATGGTCTGTGACATCTTGTGTATTGAGGCAGAAGTTCCCAAGTGGCGAATATATTGGGTGGGCAGTAGATCATGCCCTCTGCCTCCCGATAAAGTTGTGGGGAGGCACCATTATTTTTGTGGTTGGGTCCCATTTGAATACAGCTGGTGTTCTGCGAGCACTAATCCGGCTCCTTATACAACTAGAAGGGCAAGAAAACCAACCTAAAGGGAACTGCTGCCATATAAGGAAGAAGGCACTTTCCCAAGGACAGTCAGTCCAGCACCACAAGTTGTTCAGGTGAAAGTCAGCATGACAAGGTCCCAGGACCCTATTTCCCGGAATCTTCCATGGAGGCGCTTGTGCTTTCCATATTTTGCTATATTGAACAGACTTGAGACAGACATAACTGTTAAATAGTCAATACAAAAAGAATGAGAAAGAACTGAAATCCCAACTCCTTTCCCTTACTGTCCATGGTTAGTGTGTTTTTCAAAAAGAAGTCATGTGTGTTTCTTAACCTTGAGTGTATGGTCAAATTGGTCAACAAGCGAGATGCTTTTCATGGATTAGAATCCCTACAGAATCCCAAAAATGCAGAAAAAGGCCACTTGGCTCATTGAGCCTGCACTGACAACAATCCCACCCAGGACCAATCCCTGCAACCCCACTCATCCACCCTGTTAATCCCCCTGATACTAAGGGCAATTTTAGCATGGCCAGTTAGCCTAACCCGCACATCTTTGGAATGTGGGAGGAAACCAGAGCATCCAGAGGAAACCTGTGAAGACATGGGGAGAATGTGCAAACATCACACAGATGAGTCTGGAATTAAACCCAAGTCCCTGGCATTGTGAGGCAGCAGTGCTAAGCACTATGCCACCCCTAAATGAAGATTTAACTGAACAGGATTATTTATTCACTGATGCACCCCGAAAGCCTAACTTTACATCACTAACTCAGCATTCTCTCTCTCTAACTTATGCACACACACATACAATACAACTAAAGAGAATAGTGCTCTTCTACAAGTCATAAACAAAATGATAGTTTGTAATTCACGTGTTTGGCTTGTCTTAGGATGAAGATGTGTTGCAGGCGCAGGAAAGAAGGTGTTACGTTCCTGTAGGATTGTCTAGGTGTACTCCATTAGTTGGAATTGTACATGAGAATTTTTGCAAGAACATAGAACATAGAACATAGAACATTACAGCGCAGAACAGGCCCTTCGGCCCACGATGTTGCGCCGACCAGTTACAAAAACAATGACCCACTAGCCTATACCAATCCCTTTTCGTCCATAAACCTATCCAGAGATCTCTTAAACGCCCCCAAACTAGACGCATTTACAACTGCAGCAGGCAGGGCATTCCAATCCCTCACCACCCGCTGGGTAAAGAACCTACCCCTGACATCCGTCCTGTAGCTACCCCCCCTTAATTTAAAGCCATGCCCCCTCGTGCTAGCTTTCTCCATCCGAGGAAAAAGGCTATCACTATCCACCCTATCTAAACCTCTAATCATCTTATATGTTTCAATAAGATCCCCTCTTAGCCGCCTTCTTTCCAACGAAAACAACCCTAGATCCCTCAGTCTCTCCTCATAGGACCTCCCCACCATACCAGGCAACATCCTAGTAAACCTCCTCTGCACCCTCTCCAACGCCTCCACATCCTTCTTGTAATGCGGGGACCAGAACTGCACACAGTACTCCAAGTGCGGCCGCACTAGAGTAGTGTACAGTTGCAACATTACACTGCGACTCCTAAATTCAATCCCCCTACCAATAAACGCCAAGACACCGTACGCCTTCTTGACAACCTTATCTACTTGATTCCCAACTTTCAGGGATCTATGTACACACACACCTAGATCCCTCTGTTCATCCACACTATTCAAAGTCCTCCCGTTAGCCCTATACTCGACACATCTGTTGCTCCTACCAAAGTGAATTACCTCACACTTCTCCGCATTAAATTCCATCCGCCACCTCTCGGCCCAGCTCTGCAACCTATCTAAGTCTCCCTGCAGACTATGACACCCTTCCTCACAATCTACCACACCTCCAACTTTGGTGTCATCAGCAAATTTACTAATCCACCCAACTATACCCTCATCCAGATCATTAATAAAAATTACAAACAACAGTGGCCCCAAAACAGATCCCTGAGGCACACCACTCGTAACTGCACTCCATGATGAATATTTACCATCCACCACCACCCTCTGTCTCCTATCTGATAGCCAATTCCTGATCCAACTTCCTAGATTACCCACAATCCCATACATCTGCATTTTCTGCAGAAGCCTACCATGGTGAACCTTATCGAACGCCTTACTAAAATCCATGTATACCACGTCAACTGCCTTACCCCCATCCACCTCTTTGGTCACCTTCTCAAAAAACTCAATAAGGTTAGTAAGGCACGACCTACCTGCTACAAAACCATGCTGACTATTTCTAATCAATTCATTACACTCCAAATAACTATAAATCCTATCCCTAATAATTTTTTCTAAAACCTTGCCCACAACAGAAGTAAGACTCACCGGTCTATAATTCCCGGCAAAGTCTCTGTTCCCCTTCTTAAACAATGGGACAACATTCGCTATCCTCCAATCCTCCGGGACTACACCAGAGACCAATGACGACCTGAAGATCTGAGCCAGAGGCTCTGCAATCACCTCTCTAGCCTCCCAGAGAATCCTAGGGTAGATCCCATCCGGACCAGGGGACTTATCTATTTTCAGCCCCTCAAGAATTTCCAGCACATCCTCTTTATCAACCGTAATACTGTCTATTTTACACCCCTGCAACCCAATGTCCTCCTCAGCTATATTCATGTCCCCCTGCGTGAACACCGAAGAGAAATATTGGTTCAATACTTCTCCAATCTCCTCCGGTTCCACACACAACTTCCCCCTGCTGTCTGTAACTGGCCCTAATCTTGCCCTGACCAACCTTCTGTTCTTGACATACTTATAGAACGCCTTAGGATTCTCCTTAATCCTATCAGCCAAAGTCTTCTCATGTCCTCTTTTAGCCCTTCTCAACTCACTCTTCAACTCCCTCCTAGCCAATCTAAAGCTTTCTAGTGCACTATCTGAGCCCTCCAATCTCATCCGAACATAAGCCTCCTTTTTCTTTTTAACCATCGACTCAACTCTTTTAGTGCACCACGGTTCCCTAGATCTACCAAATCCACCATGCCTGACAGGGACATACCTATCAAGGACTCGCAGTAGCTGCTCCTTGAAAAAACTCCACATTTCAGACGTTCCCAGTCCCTGTAATCCCCTAATCCAATCCATGCTTCCTAATTCACTCCTGATAGCCTCATAATCGCCCTTACCCCAGCTAAAATTGCTGACCCGAGGTTCATGCCTATCTCTTCCCATCACTAAGGTGAACGTAACCGAATTGTGGTCACTATCACCAAAATGCACACCAACTTCCAAGTCTAGCACCTGGTCTGGCTCATTTCCCAGCACCAAATCCAATATAGCCTCACCTCTAGTTGGCCTGTCTACATACTGAGACAAAAAACCATCCTGCACGCTTTGTACAAACACTGACCCCTCTAGCGAGCTAGAACTATAGCAACTCCAATCAATATTCGTAAAGTTAAAGTCCCCCATAACAATTACCCTATTACTTTCACTCCTAACCAGGATTGTCTCCGCAATCCTTTCCTCAACCTCTCTAGAACTTTTAGGAGGTCTATAAAAGACTCCCAACAGGGTGACCTCTCCTCTCCTATTTCTAATCTCCGCCCATACTACCTCAACTGACAAGTCCTCATCAAACTTTCTCTCCGACACTGTGATACAGTCCTTGACTAGCAATGCTACCCCACCCCCCCTTCTACCTTCTTCTCTACTCCGACTAAAGCATTTGTACCCCGGAACCTGCAACATCCATTCCTGACCCTGCTCTATCCATGTCTCAGAAATGGCCACAACATCAAAGTCCCAGGTACTGATCCACGCTGCAAGTTCATCCACTTTATTGCGAATACTCCTCGCATTAAAGTACACGCATTTCAAACCCTGCTCCGCCCCACCCCCACTATGCCGTGCCTTGCATTCCCCAACTATGCCCCCCTCACTTTCACCCCCTTTCCTCACTATCCCTCCCCCCCTCCGAATCAGTTTAAACCTTCCTGCATCGCTTTTGCAAATTTACCCCCCAGGATATTGATTCCCCTCTGGTTCAGGTGTAGACCATCCCTCTTATAGAGGTCCCACCTTCCCCAGAATGAGCCCCAATTGCTCAAGTACCTGAACCCCTCCCTCCTGCACCATCCCCTCAGCCACGAGTTCAAACTTTCCCTCTCCCTATTCCTCTCTAAACTATCCCGTGGCACAGGCAAGAGTCCAGATATAACTACTCTTTCTGACTTCGCCTTTAGTTTCCACCCCAACTCCATAAATCTTTGCTTAATATCCCCTTCCCTTAATCTCCCTATGTCATGTGTCCCCACATGAACTATAACTTGGGGTTGATCCCCCTCTCCCCTAAGAGTCCTGAATACTCTGTCCGATACATCCTGGACCCCAGCCCCTGGTAGGCAACACACCAGCCCAGAGTCCCTACCCTTACCTCCAACTCTCCTATCCGTCCCCATAACTGTGGAGTCCCCAATCACGAGGCCCAATCTCTTACCCCTAACCACCTGAGGCTTGCCAATAGGCTCACCCCCAGAGACCTGCTCCCTTTGGCTATCCCCAGTTGATTTCTCCTCAACTGTAGCCTCCAGGACCGAGAACCTATTTTGGAGGGGAACAGCCCCAGGGGATTGTCCCCCCAACTGCTTTTTGCCCCTCTTCCTGGCAGTGACCCAAGACTTATTCCTAGGAGTGACTATCTCCTTATAACTCCTTTCTATGTCCGCCTCCACTTCCCGAATTATACGGAGCTCCTCTAATTCCCCTTCCAGCTCCTTTACACGCTCCTCCAGAAACTGCAATCTAACACACTTCCCACAAGTAAAATCACCTGAAACACTGTGGGAGTCCCTCACTACATACATCCCACAGGAGATGCAGCTTACAGCCTGAACTGCCATCCCTGAATCAATTACCAGCAGAAAAGTAAAAATATAAAAAAAAACTTCCCTCACACTTATAATTAGGTTAGAGGAGGTGGAAGGGTGGGATTCTCTACCAGTGTAGAGAATCGGGAATCCTCTCTGCACTAATTTATAGTGTTAGGGGCACGAGAAAAAAAAAACTACAACTACCGGTAAGCGTCCTAGTGACGACTTCCGGTTTCTAACTAATTAAAAAAAAACCGCCGAAACTCGCGACTTAACACTAAAAATAAAAAGTTAAACGGAATAAACAGAAAAATATACCTTATTTTTGCCTCCTCGCACGCCCAAAAATCGCTGCCTCTCGACTCAGCTCCACAGGAACAATGAGGCCGAGACACGGAGGTAGGTGTTTTTAAACCCGAAAAAAAAACTACAACTACCGGTAAGCGTCCTAGTGACGACTTCCTCAAAGATTCCCTCAAAGAAATGGATTTTCAGCAGGCCTCGAAAATACTTATAGACTTCTTACCAGGTGGTGAGTTTTGGTCCTGGTGGATTTGAAAAGGAGCAGGCTTGGAGACTATAAGATGTTGTAAGCTTTAGTTTTTACAGATAAAGAAGCTGCTGCCCTTTTCATTGCAGTTTGTGTAGCCATTGTTCACAGTTTTCTCTCCAGCTCCTGGAGTAAAAGGTTTGTTATCTGAAGGTAATTTCAATCATATGATGAGTATTTATATTGTCTAGCTAGAATTGTTCAAATTAGAAGCCATCGTTCTATGATTACTTATGATTTAACTCATTTCGCAGTCGCTCTCATTTTTATGGTTTAAGCTCAGAGACAGTGGTCAGGAGTTTCTGTTAAGTTTAGACATGTGCCTGACCCAGAAGGGTGTAAAATTGCGAGACCAAGTGTTGGGGTGCATGTCCCAGTGTCATCACACCCTGCTGTAGTATTTCAGTTGGGGGGCACATATGCATGAGTCACCAAAGTGCCCAAGAAATCAATTTCAATTAAGCAGGCAGCAATTGAGTGGGATTTTACATTGCCCACCTGCCTCTATTGTTGGCGGGTGGGCTGATTGGCATGGCAACCTTTACGTTAAAGCTGCAACCACAATCCAGGGTGGATGAAAGGTCAGGGTTCAAATAAAATTAACAAACGTGTCTGGTGTCTGGGTGTGACAGTGCTGCCTAGAAACCCATTCATTCATACTTGTTTACAGGTCAGCAGCTCAGTCAGATAGCACGGTGGTGGCTGCCCCCTGGGGAGCACATTGGTACCCACAGCCTGCACGCTCCCTTTTCTTGCCACTGAATCATCCCTCCCTGGCGCAGCTCAGTCTTGATGTAGAGATGCCGGTGTTGGACACAGTAAAAGTCTCACAACACCAGGTTTAAGTCCAACCAGTTTATTTGATAGTAAACTCACAAGCTTTCAGAAACTGTGTTCCTTCGCCAGGTGTGGGACAAAGGAACACCGTTTTCGAAAGCTCGTGGGATTACTATCAAATAAACCAGCAGCTCAGTCTTTTACAGAGTGCCTTTCGCACCAGATGCCTGTTAGTTGACCAGCTGGCATGAAATTGCATTCTGAGGCTGGGAACATGTTTCACACCCAGTCCCGGGACTACCAACAGTCAACGGGTGAAAAAGTCAAGCCACTAAGTCTCAGGATGGAATTTTCCTATTTTTTTCCCCATATGATTCACGCCGAGATCTTGGTGGACTGCCTCTACTTTGCTCATCCTGGAAAAACTTTATCTGTGTAATCAGTGGAGCGCTCTCCAGTCAGGGGGATAGCTGCTAGGAAGATAATCACCACATTTCATGGAGGGAACTCTCACCAAACTCCTGGATGACATGGAGCAGAGGCGGGACATCCTCTACCCGTGACTGGGCAGAATTCCAGCAAGTCACCAACCCCGCCTGGGCCGTTCTGTAAGAGGACAGGGCAACAGTGCTGAAAGAAGGTGAATGGCCTTCTTCATGCAGCCAGGTTATGTCTACCTTCTCATGTCTTCTACAATACCCCTTAACACACCCTTCACACACCATGTTGATCTCTCTTCAAGCCATTTCATGGGGTCCCAGCACATGTCATGCTGCCCACTCCCCCGCCTCCCAGTAACTAATCTGCTCCTCACATGTCTGTTCCCACTCATCTCCCATGCAAGTTCGACTTCATCACCAACTGACCTTGCAGGACAATTTCAAGCACAAATGACTGAGTGGACACAACCTGCCAGAGTCACACCTGAACTGAGAACCCTTATACCCTTTGAGAAGAGAGCCCTTGAGCTGGCCAGTGAAGAGCAGAACTGCACCTGTGCAGAGGGCGAGATGGGGGCAAGAGGCAAAAGTGAGAACCCTCAACACATCCAGCCATAGTGCAAGCCTCACATGATGAACTTTCTCCTATAAATCTGTCCCGCAATGCACTAATCTTGCTACCCTTGCGAGTCAAATCAACCAACCAGAACATCCTTGCATTCTCTGGAGACCACAGATCAAGCAAATCTAAGAGACATCTCAGAGACAAGCATTGAGGAGGTATCACAACTCTTACTCGCACCAGCCCAGACACTCACATCTTGGTGAGAATAATTAGTAGGCAAGCTTCTAGGTCTCTCAATGCTGGGTATCTCATAACTGAAAATCCACAGCAAGTGGAGGAAGGAACATCCCAGGGATGCTGGAATACTGGACTCTGATGAGCCCAAGGCCAATGCAGTGTCCCTGGGTATGGTTATCCCAGAGATGTTGGAGTTTCAGAGACAGAGTCGCATCAAGAAGGGATGACTGCATCCATCCTCGGACACAAGGCCAACTGGAGGAGTCCCATCACCTTCTGTCTGAGAAGATGGTGCTGTCACTTGTATGCAATGAGGTCAACACTGTAAAGGGCAGCATCCATAATGGAGACCTTGGCGCAGGGCAAGCATTCTATGGTGGGAGATATCTGCTGCATGGTTCAGCTGAAGGCATGAACTCCATACTGCAGGGCTTCAACTACGTGGTACAGGGACTGGTGGGAATACACAATTGTTAGCACCAGAGGACAACTTGGCTTCTGGATCTCTCTCCAGCTGCTCCTCTATCCCATTGAGGAGCCCAGGGAACCCTGGGCACACCAAAGGACAAGGATCGGCAAGAGTACAGCCCTGGGCCCTCTATCCAGGAGAGCCTGGGGGTGTCCAGTCCTTCTGACACCAACCTCACTGTGAGTAACACCAAGAGAAATGAGTTTGACATTTGATTCCATTCAATGAACTTATTTTCTAACCACAAGGGGGAATGAGACCTTATCACTCATCATCTCCTGAAGGGGGCAACTGATGAGCATTTTCACCATAACACTTTGCACTGGGGCGGTGGGGGGGTGGTGATGGAGTCCAATGCTTGGGTTCCAAAGGGTTGACAATTGGGCGCCAACCAGTGGCACACTCACACATTGCAATGCTGACTAAAGATACCTCGGTTAGCAGGGTAAATATGTGGGGTTACGGGGTAAGCCTGGGTAAGACTTGATGGGCTGAATGGCCTCCTCCTACGATTCTATGAGTGGGTCTAAGACAGCGCTCTGGCAATGTAGATAAGCTACTATTGTTTGGCTTTGTGATTTCAGGATGAATTGCTTGATTGAATTAAGTGAATTGAATTTTTTGAAACTCATTGCCAACTATCCCAGAAACATATACTAACTCTCAATTGGAAAAAGCCTGTCAGGGACTGGAAAGACAATGTGTTGGGGAGATTGGTGGACTATGAAATGCTGTAATGCACAAAGATATTCAAGAACCCACAGGTTTCATTAGTCAATAACATTCAAAATAAGAAAGTAGAGACAAAAGATTTAGCCATTATGTGTCTGTGTTTCAAAGATTCATGTCTTGGACTAAATCCCTTTTGGTCGTAACAAAAATATTCAATTACGACACTGTATAAAGCCAAATTCCCAGTTTTGAAAATTCAGGCTTTTGTTATTAAAATATATTAATTTTACTTTCTTAGAAAGACAGCAGGATATTGATGTTCATTCTTCCAATGTCTGCCATATGAAAAACCAGCTGGCTTGAGGAAGTGGATTCACCATTTTAATCCCTTCATCATCACAGCATTAATAATGTATGGAAAATGTTATTTTAGACAAAAGCTGAATTCTTTTCAGTCCTTTGGAAGCTCTCGTTTATTATTATCCATGAGGGAGATGACGAGACAAGTTCTTCTGGCTGCATCAGATGCCCATCAGTGTGACAGGACAAGAGCTGGTTTGTCTTTAATGCCAAACTCTTCGCTAATTTGATGGCAAACAATAGCGCCTGCCACTTGCACTCCATTACTGGGAAAACAAACACTTGTTGGCTGACTGATTGCGACTGTGAATGTCAAACGTACAAATTTAGTTAGCTGTTCTATTAATTAAAATATATGACAAATAAGTGTTTCACTGAAATTTCCATTACATTTTAAGTCATAGGCCTGAATTTTTTCCAGGACAGGGAGGGTTTCTTGCTTTTCCAAAATGAGAGCCTGAATCCAGAATTCCCGCTCTGAATTTGGCACGCAAGGTTCTTACCAAGGGGAACGGCAGTGGCAGGAGGAGGAGGTGGAAGGAGGGTAGTGGTTTGCACATCTATGGTTCACAGAAGCAGCTGCACATGTTAAAGTGCAGCAGCCTTCAATCAGAACCAGTTTTCACTAGTGGGATGTCCAAAACATACGTCGTGTCTTTTGGATCTTTCAAGAGAAGGTCAAATGGTGCTAGGGTTCTGTGGAGTGATGTGCACCCCTTTGGATCAGTGCAAGGACATCTTTGGGACAGGTACGTTGCACATTAGTAGAGGTCCGGTGCCCTTTGAAAGAAGTTGTGTGCCTTTTATAGCTAAAAGTAGACACGAATGTGCATATAAAGTGGATAAACTCACTGGAATGTCAAGACTTTTAAGTTTTGGCCTTTAAATTTTTGAAAACAAAAACTGTCTGCAGTTTTTTAAAAAAAATTGGTTCTTGGTATTTTGCTCTGTCTGTTAACCTAAACTGGAAGGTTATCATTACAGGATTTGTTCAACATGACTGATTCCATAACCTACCATTATCGCAGTTGGGTACCTCTCAGTTCACAGTTTGACCGACAGTTCCAAGTGCTTATAAAGTCTTCAAAGTGAAACTATGTTTTCACAAAGGATTAAATAGCTTAAAGAAGTTAAATGTAATGAAACAGGTTTTTTAAAATCAATGAGTGTTTTTTTTAAAACAGTAAATTTATCAGTATACACTTGAGACAGGTAACTCCGATCTTGTTCATCCCACCACTGCTGCCAGTGAGTCTGGAGAATTTGGCACTCCATCAAAACTACATTCACAGCAGTGGGACCGGAGAATCCCCGTTGCAGGAAAGGTCAGAGAATTCTGGCCAAGAACTATTTCATTCACCTCAACTTGAGTCCCGACATCTGCCCATGGTGGGTACTAAGTGAGTTGACATAGAGGACGTAAGGGCAAAGAGTGGTGGGTGCAGGGACATGGTTCAGCACTCATTGACAAAATTAGCATAGGATCTTAGTACCTGATGAGTCATAAATAGTGCTGAACATCATGCAATAATCTGTGAACAATCCCACTTCTGACCCTATGATGGAAGAAAGATGAAGCAGCTCAAGATGCCACCCTGAGGAACCCCTACGGTAATGTTCCTGAATTAAGACGTCAGTCATCTTCCTTTGTGCTAGAAATGACATCAACTGGTGGAAGCTTCCCCTTTGATTCCCATTGGTTCCAGTTTGCTAGGGCTTGCAGAGCTGGGGCTTTTTCAGTGGTGGGAGCAGGTAGTCCTACAGGAATCCCAAAACATGGAAGACAATGGCCTGATTTCCCATTCCAACTGTCCCTGCACCCCATCCACCCCCACCAATGATGTAACAGGAATATCCCCATTTGAAGACATGCCAGTCAATCTGTACCCTTCCTATTGCCTAAATATCCTCTCTACAGTGTGGAGCCCAACATAGCATCCAGTATTCCAAGATGAATCCACCAAGGTACTAAGCACCAACTCAAGTACTAATACCATTAAAATGCTAATGAAATATGGTTTTAAGACAAGGGTAAATATTTTTTCTTTCCTTGCTTGGGTCATCATCTAGAAGAGCGATCACCTACCTGCTACAGAACCAGCCCAATTTTCATTCCATTAAAATTACAATTTCTCAGTGTGAGCTCTTAGCAGGCAAAGTTTCACAGCATCCATCAACATTCAAAAACAGGGAATTAAAATACATGAAATGGAAGAATGTATTTTATGAACCGTTTCAAAAGTGATGGAAATTTGGATGGAGTGAGCTTTAGGCACTATGTGGTAAATCTTTACTTTGTGTGATAGAATAAAATGGATGATAGTGAGTTAACAGCTCGTCTTACATTGCTCCTGATCTTTCCATTTATTTTGAGATCTGCTCTTCATAAAGTAATGTGAAGAGAATACAAATTCCCAGCCTTCCAGATACTTGATCCCATCCAGAACTAAAGGTAAGGAACCAGAGCTATATTTTATAGCCATGGGAAACTCTTCACACTGCCACATTTCTTAAAAAAATGCAAACAAACTGGAAGTTTAAGAGGTCATAAGATGTGAATGATCATTTCCCAAGTATATTTCTCTCAGGTAGATTTTCATGACTGAAGTAGATTTTCCCCTTGCCTCAGTATTCAGAGAGGTTATCTTCTCCAGTCTGTCAACTTACATATGTTGTTGGTTCAGCTGAGCTACTTCAACAGAAAATACTTTTATTTAATCAACTTCTGAACAAAAGTATAGACAGAGAAAATGAAAACATATTTTGGGTAGATGTTAATCACTGCATCGACTGTAAAGCGACCTGGCCAGTTAAATGGATTTGTTATCACTAACATAGAAATAATGGGAGTCCTTTAAATGTACAGCTGGCTGAAGCCATTTTAAAACTAATTATTGAATTTGCATCAAATTGAACAACACAAAAACCTAAGAATCCTTTTGCTTTATTAAATCCCTTACTGCTCTTTGCAGTGTTTTCTTTAAATCAGGTGACAAACATGATATGGGGAAAATATCACTGGGTTAATGATAAGCCATCAAGGTGCCTTGTTTAGAACATGCTAAAATGAAGGAATGTTCATGTGATACATTGCTCAGTTTCATCTGAATGAAATGCATACCTCAAATTGATGTACCGTTTGACAAGGTGGATTATGTTTGTAAAATAAAGCTTATTATTGTGAAAATACAGAAACCAGTATCATTGCAATGTACAGCCTATCATCTAATTGATTTTAATTCAAGTCATATTTGGAATTGCTCTTGGTCATGTAAAAGTACTTTCCCAATTAAGCCACCTTTTTGTCTCCGTTAAAGCTAAAATAAAAGAAAAATCATGTGTACACGAATGGGTAAAATCCATTAAACCGTTTCAATTCAGGAGTTTAAAAGGCAAAATAAATAGTGTCGTGGAAATGTTAAAAGATAAGATACTACCAGAATGTTAAAATCAAGATTTCAGCAATGCTTCTTTGCTTAAGAAAATGTGTTAATTTTCTGAATGTGAGTCAATGTGTCTTTTATGTATTGATAAAGAGGTTATATTTATCTTTTTTCCTGCTCTGGTTAACTTGTGCCATACTGAACCTGGCCAACAATTTAACAGGCAGACGACCAGCTCCAATTCTTGCCAATTGGAAGCCTTGTGACTTGCATCTTTGAAGGTTCTTCAAAGCTCTTGTATTTGACAGGATCAAGAGAAGGCTGATTACCTAAGGGGGTAATTTTATTATTGTCCACTGTAACTCATTCTTTCCCAGGACATGAAAAGTGTACAACTCCTTATCTCCCTCAGCCCTCCCTTCCATTTACAATTGGCATAATTTTAAAGCACAAGTTTGGTCATCTTCTGGCACTGACCTTTGGCTGCTGTCATATGCCTTCAGGTCAACTGCAGAGGGTACCTACTGAAAAAGTAAATCTGAAGGAAAGCTGTTTAATTTTGCTCACCTGAGATTCAAGAAAAGGGTATGCCAAGCCTGCATCAGAGAGTTGCTCGATGCTGACAATGTTGCACTAATGTTCCCATACTGAGAACCATCTGAAGTGGAAAACAGACAAACTCTCTCACACTTGTGAGGAGTTCACTTTGACCATCTGCATCAGGAAGACAAACTTCATGGTCCAGGATGTTGACATACTGTCACCTATCAGAACTGACAATGTGACCCTGGAGATTGTTGATAGAGTCACATATCTTGACTCCACAATCACCAGTAATCTGTCACTTGATGCTGAAATCAATACAAATATTGCAAAAGCTATAGCTGTTTATGTCTGAGATGAATAAGAGAGTTTGGAATAACAGCACCCTGACTGAGAACACCAAACTTGAGAGTCTACCAGCCCTCAGCAAACCCCTCTACAGTGCTGAGGCCTGGACAATGTATGCTAGACTGGAGAAAAGGCTGGACACTTTCCACCTTTGCCACCTCAGATATATTCTTGACATCACTTGACAGGGCAAGGCCACCAGCTCAGAGGTCTTGGGTGTGCTATGTCCATCAGCATACACTCACTACTGAACCAATGATGTCTATGCTGAGTTGGATCAGACATTTCAGCTGTACACTCAAATATCTTCTGTATGCTGAACTGTCCACTGGGTCATGACTGCTCAGGTGTCCATTCGCTTGTTACAAAGATAACTGCAAGCGAGATATAAAGATGGTGAATATTGATCCTGACACCCGGGAAACAGTTGTTGATGCCACAACCTTTTTAAATGGCTGACTACTTGGAATAACATTAAAGAGGTGAACAAAAATGAAACACTCAAAGGGGGCTGAAAGAATAGAGAGGCCAATGATTTAGTGCACTTTCTCACCCCAATGTCTTCCTCTGGATCAAAAACAGCAGAGGCTGTTACACCAGACTTGATGGGCTGTATGGTCTCTTTCTGCACTATAGGGATTCCTATATTCAACAGGAAACTTCCATGATTACAGGCAGAGGCCATTCAGTCCAACATACTGGGTGGAATTTTCTCAAATAAATTCTAAGTGTAAAATGAAAGGTTATCTTAAGATCCCACCCACTAATTCCAATTTTCTTGCCACACCTAGTGGTGCACTAAGGCAGATTTTTGTCACTTTATATAGCTAGTAGCTGCAGCTGGGCAGCATGGTGTCACAGTGGTTAGCACTACCACCTCACAGGGCCCAGAGTTCGATTCCTGACTTGGGTGACTATATCTGCGGAGTCTGCATGTTCCCCCACCCCTTGTTTGTGTGGGTTTCCTCCGAGTGCTCCGGATTCCTCCGAAAGACGTGCTGGTTAGGTGCATTGGCCATGCTAAACTCTCCTTCAGTGTACCCAAACAGGTGCCAGAGTATGGCGTCTAGGGGATTTTCACAGTAACTTCTTTGCACTGTTAGTGTAAGCCTATTTGTGACACTAATGAACAAGTTTAATTTAGTAATTCACTGGTCTGTCACCAGGAGCTTAGAGCTTGAGGGGCACCACTCCACATCAAGCGTGGCTGAACTAGGAGTCACTCTCACTCTTACCACCAGCCAATTGTCGGAAGGATTTTTAAGTTGGCACATTCAACTTGTTTGACCGTGTTAGAAACGCACTCCCTTGGTCATCAAGTTTGCAGGTGGGACTTCAGAGCTTCTGGCTCAGAGGCAGGAATGTTACCCACTGCACCACAAGACCTCCTCCCAGTGCTGGTGTGAGTTTAAAATTGGAATTAATTTTTCCAATCCAAATTCCTTGCTCTTTCCTCAAGCTTTTTATACGATTCTTTTAAAAGAGCATATCCAATTCTTTTATAAATGCTGATTAATTCTGCTTCGATAGCTGCACAATAAAGCATTCCATATTTTAATTATAATTATATTCTCCTGAACTAGACTACTCATTGTACAATGTTCATCTACATTTGAAAATTAAACTTGTATTTTTAGTCTAATTTTATTCAATCAAAAAATCCTTTCCATTTCCCAGGCTTCTGGTAAATCTATTTTGAAAGCTAATGCAGGCATATGACCGGGTGAGTTGTCTCTTCTGTTACCTTTTCTTAAAACTTGGTGCTCACCATATGATAAGATATGAATGTAAATTATCATCCTTGTCGATGCTACTTACTAGCAACCAGGTATAGGGACAAGGTGGCAAGCTGATGTAGTTGGTTAAGGAAATGGTTCTTTGACCACCAGGGACTGGCTTAATTTCAGCTCAGATTAATGAATAAAATGTCTCCTCTCTGTGCTGACCACTGTGGTTCCATGTAAAAATAGATTGGAATTGTCTCAAACCAGTTCCTACTCATTTGCGGCACAGCCTGATATTGAGTTTGTATCCAATTAGCAATGCTGTAGCGACCATAAGGATATCGCATGCAAAAACTGGAAAATGTCACATTGGTAAGCTGTAATTGGGGCTTTTCTAAAGTAGGATTTCAAGTATATTGTGGGGAAATTTCTCAGTCGGCTATTTGTAACAAAATTGGAAACATGCTTACTATACATTGATTTACAATTTTGCTATGGATTTTGAGCAGCATGGTTTTGGCAGATCAGGAGGAGTTTCACTCTGCAGCACTTTGCATTAGATTTGACTAGGGAATTCTCAATTTTAACTCCGGGGCCCAGATATTTACGAAGAGGCACAGAGGTATGTTTGCGTGAAGGAGGATGCAAACCAGAAACCTAAGGAAGGCTGGCAGAGTAGAATGCCAGTAACACATTTTCACTGTTTTACTGCCAGGCAGCTGCCCAAATGACCACTAGGGATGTACCTTGCAACTCAGAAACAACAGTGGGGAAATGAGGGGGAACCAGGAGAAGATAAGAATTGCCTTGATGGGGAGACAGCGACAGGTCATAGAGGTTTACAGCATGGAAATGGGCTCCTTGGCCCAACTTGTCCATGCTACCCTTTTTAAAAAAAAACCCCTAAGCTAGTCCCAGTTGCTCGCATTTGGCCCATATTCCTCTATATCCATCTTACCCATGTAACTGTCTAAATGTTTTTTAAAAGACAAAGTTGTACTAGCCTCTACTACTACCTCTGGCAGTTTGTTCCAGACACTCACCACCCTCTGCGTGAAAAAGTTCCCCTTCTGGATAACAGAGGGGCAAATGGTGGTGCGGCTGATGGGACAAAAGCTTCAAAGGTTTTGCCTGAGAGGTGTACCCTTGGTCCTCCTACATGGGAACATACAAACACGTGAATTAGGAGCAGGAGTAGGCCACACAGCCCCTTGAGCCTGCTCTGCCATTCAATAATATCATGGCTGATCGGATTGTAACCTTAACCCCACATTCCTGCCTATCCCCGATAACCTTTCACTCCCTTGTTAATCAAGCTTCTATCTAGCTTGGCATTAAAATATTCAAAGACTCTGGTTTCACTGCCTTTCGGGGAAGAGAGTTCCAGAGACTCTCAAACCTCTGAGAAAAACTGTTTCTCCTCATCACTTTCTTAAATGAATGACCTCTTACTTTTACACAGTGACCCCTAGTTCCAGATTCTCTGACAAGAGGAAACATTCTCTCCTCACCCACCCTTGTCAATACCCCTCAGGATCTTAACGGTTTTGATCAAGTCGCTCTTTCACTTCTAAACTTTAAGGGATGCAAACCTAACCTCTCCAACTTTCCCTCCCAAGACAACCTGCCCATTCCTGATATTAGTCCAGTAAACCTTCCCTGAATTGCATCTAATGCATTTACATCTTTCCTTAAATAAGGAAACCAATACTGTACATTAGGCTCCAGATGTGGTCTCAACAATGTTCTATACAACTGATGCATCACTGCATTCAAATGAATGCTGCAGGAAAGAGGTGTTTACCAAGCCATGAGTGGCTTCTGACAGTGCACACTCGTACTTTAATACATTCCAATCACAATATTGCAGACTTTCAACAGTACAACCTGAAAGAAAGCATTACAGGTAGAGCACATTTCTGGATTGGCTGTTCATACTGTCCATAATGGAAGCTCAACAAAATTCCACCTCTCAAATTGTGCTCACTGGACAAAGACCCAGGAAAAACACTGGGATAGCTAAATCAAGCACACAAGGCATTAGCAGATTACACAAGGTGATTATTCTTGTTAACTTTTAATAAAACTGTAAGTAAGTTGTTGAACGATTTTTGCTTTGTTCATTTGGTGTTGGTGTTCATGTTTGTCATGGATTGAGGGCAAGACTGCAACGTCCTGAATGCTATCAGGTGGAGGAACACAGAACAGAACTCTTGGTGTATTTTCTGTACAAAATGAGCAAGTATTGTGCACTGGGAAGGTGATGGCCTAGTGGTCTTATCAGTAGACTATTAATCCAGAAAACTCAGCTAATGTTCTGGGGATCCGGGTTCAAATCCCACCACAGCAGTTAGTGGAATTTGAATTCAATAAAAAATACCTGGAATTAAGAATCTACTGATGACTGCTTTAATTGGGAATGGGTTAAAGGGTTATAGGAGAAGGCAGGAAAATGGGGCTGAGGAGCATATCAGCCATGATCAAATGGTGGAACAGATTCAATGGGCAAAATGGCCTAATTCTGCTCCTATATTTTATGAACTTATGACCATGAAACCATTGTCACTTGTCAGAAAAACCGATCTGGTTCACTAACGTTCTTTAAGGAAGGAAATCTGCCATCCCTACCTGGTCTGGCCTACATGTGATCCCAGAACCACAACAATGTGTGGTTGACTCTCAACTGCTCTCAGGCAACCAGAGTTGGGCAATAAATGTTGGCCAGCCAGCGACACCCATGTCCCATGAATGAACAAGAAAAAAATGAAAACTGTTCTTTCTTTGTAACTTGGTCTGAACAATTCAATATGAATGGAATTCAGACACTTAGAAAGCCAAGAGGAATGAAAGTACTGCAACGAGATCCTCACTAGCAAACCAAGCCAAAGTGAGGGACGCGATATAATTTTCTGCTATGTGTTAAATGAAACACAGCTGGGTGGTCATTCTTAGTGTCAAGAATATGAGTGTGAACTAGAGCTCTAATGTGTTAGAAAAACACCTATTGTGAAGCGGGCACTGAAATAAGAAAGGCGCAGGGATAATTCATGGGTTGAATTTTTGGTGCGAGGGGGCATAGTGCAGTAGCTTCTCCCTCCCCCCAACATAAAAGTCACAGGCTAGCCCATCTGGACTTGGCCAGCTTTCCCCTGCAGCTGTAGGGCCATTAATTGGCTTGAAGTGGGACTTCCATCCCCATCGGAGAGTAGATCCCGAATCAGAGAGCTGTTGATCAATCAAATGGCTCGCAATAATTGTTCTGCAACAGTAACATCAAGAGTCCTGAAACAAAATGAGTGCTGCCCGGAATTGACAGGACAGGGGAAATATGATGGAGAGAAATTCCTTGAGGGTGAGGGGGCTCCAATGGGTATAGATGTCTGGCCAAGAAGACACCAAACTCCTCCATCCCAGCCATGATGAGCTAGGTGACTTATGGCACCAGTCTCCCTGACTCAGGTAAAATCCCCATGGTGGTGGGAGCAGGTTTAGGGCCTCAATTTGTCCATAGGTGAACAGGCCGGCTGGTGCCTCTTCTTTGGGTTAAAACGTGCACAATGGACGGAAGTGGGTAGACAATGCTAATGCCATGGTGCCAAATTTTACATTGGAAAATTCCAGGCAATACATTGAAAAATACCTACTCTAAAAGCTGGTGAATAATAAACTCTGAACTGTCTCTGAAATAAGTGCATCATTGGGTTTAACTTCTTGACCATATAGAAGCACAAAATACAAAAATATATATCATGTAAAGTACTTGGGAGGTTTTTCAAAGCTTACCTGAATAGATGTCATGGGGTGGGCCTGGTGAGCAGCCCATAGCGCTGTCCACAGCATCTTGCGGTGATGTAGCAGGCTGCAGTGGTTGAATAGTGAGGCAGTCATTGAGCATTTCCTGATCAGGCTCGTTGCTGGATCTTAACTGCATGCAGAATTAAAGCAGATTGAGTAAAGAAGAAAACAGTGCTCATACCCAAGAGGCATCAAAATAACCACGTTAAACATTATCAGATGGGTCACTGCCCGGTGAGTATATTCTTGAAATGGATCATCAGCTGAAAAAGACTGACATTACAAACCTCAAAATGTTTTTAGCACGACTACTCACTGTTCTATGCAGAAAAATTTGCAAAGTGGTTACACACTCAAGAATACATATGAAAGATTGTTACAAAGCAAAAATATTCATTCTAATTTGACCTATAGATTTGTTGTAATTTTTGGACAGACTGACATTTCCACATGGAGTCCGTGTGAAATGGGAAGGTTCATCTCTCTGCATGAGAAAACGCGGCTGTGCAGGTGGTGATAGGCCCTTAGTGCAGGAAGCCAGATCGGATGCAACATGTACATCTCCCATTCTCAGCAGTAAATCGTTATTAGGCCACTGGGAGGCCATATTAAAACACAGTGTTTTCTTTCTCTGCCACTGTACTGCTCAACTCTTCGGGATATGTACTCTGTGCATTTTGCAGGCTATGGCTCATCATTTTTGTGTCATTTTGTACTTTGCAGCTTTTGCAACGTTCCCAAAGCTGGTTTCAAAGATGTAAACACAGCAAAAAAATCATTAATAGTTAAGTAAGCTGCCCTTGCACTTCAAGGTGGTTTCTGAAATCCATTCCAGATTGGTGGAATGAAGCCTTAAGTGAGTTACACACAAATTAAAGCTCGGCAATGAGTAATTCAAAATGAACAGGCTAATTAAATTGAAATAAGTGGAATAGGAAATGGAAATGTCAGATTCGCGCAACAGGCTGCAGTTCTGAACCTGGGGTTGTGCAGATGAAATTTAATTTCTCACTTTTGAGTGGGAGAAATAAGAGTAGAAGAAGCAGTTGTGAGGATTCACAGATAATTTGGGGCAAAGGAGGGAGGAACAAAGTGAACATTTTTCTTTTGAAAATTAGCATTTACTGACATCTTGCAAGTGTTATAATTTAATTGTTTAAACAGGAAATACTGTCGAACTTGAGCATACAGAAGGGAACAA
Source organism: Carcharhinus amblyrhynchos (assembly GCF_965287045.1). NCBI lineage: Eukaryota > Metazoa > Chordata > Chondrichthyes > Carcharhiniformes > Carcharhinidae > Carcharhinus > Carcharhinus amblyrhynchos. The sequence continues at coordinate 43,230,509 of NC_137328.1, read as the reverse complement.
TGAAACATATTTTATGACACCAGTGAGGATATTGAATAAGTTACAAGGTTTTTGCCTTGAGTAAAATCAGTCAATTTGTTATTCCACTGCTTAACATTATACATTCTATTTATACAATAAAAGATTTTATACAGCAGTTACGCTGCACATTTGTATCTTTATGACATGGTTTCAGATTCCCAGTCACGTACCATTTCTTCCATGTATTCAGAAAATTTGAACACCAGCTTTGAATGTGAAATTAACTTGAACAAGTATCACATCTTCCCTTTTCAGTTGGAAGGAACTGAGGCTAGTCAGAAGCTGGCCAGGGGCAATCTGTGCCTGCAATTAATAGCCTAAACATACAGTTTTGCTTTATTCTTTCTGACCAGACCTAGAAATATGAGGTGAAACACCCAAGATGGCAGAGGGGTCAGTAAATTGCAGTGAAAAACCTAAAGCACTCCCTACAAACATTTTACTGCACACACAGACAGCTATATTTCCCTCCAGTGATGTGAATAGCCATTCATGGAATCACAGATTCTCCACATGGCAGTGGCTGCATGGAGAATAATCCAACTGTGCTCTTTCCCACCTCTGCCCTTTTTAGAATGTAACCAATGATGACATTGGATTTGTTGTAGTGTGACCAATGGTCAGCTGACCCAGTAAACTATGTAACCAATGACAAAAAGATGTGGTGGTCGGCTGACCATTGTCTCAGTAGAAATAAGAACTTGTTGGGAATTGTGGAGAGCTTGGAATAGCTCAGGGTGAAGTCTCAAGTGTTGGAGTAATGAAGTTTATTAAATTTTTTCTTTGATTTATCAGTTGGACTAAGTTTTGTTTTATTGCCTACTACTGAAGGGTTCCTTCTGGAGAATCAACACTCTTGCTGGTTGGTGCCAATCATTCAGCCAGCCTAGATATTGCCCTCCATGCTGAGCTGTGCAGTCTACATCTAAGCCTTCTGGAGCTAGAACTCTGAGGTCATACTCCAACATCATTTGAAATTACCTTTACTGAAATTCAACAGCCTTCTACCTACCATGGTGCAGGCACCAGCGCAGTGCTGTATTGGAGCACTAGCACAGGCAAAAACATACAAAAAGACTGCAACTGAGTAGAGAAATTCAATGACCTCCTTTATGCAGTTGTGGATGGCAAACTGGGATATGCTGCAACTAACAAAAGTCTAGCCTGGAAGGAATCACATGCATAAAGGTTCATTGCCAAAGTAACCTTAACAGCTACTGGTAATTGAGTCCAGTAAGGAATGCAGATATCTCATGTTCTTTTTCAGCGAGGGTCAGGTAGGAGAACTGTTCGCTCAACACCAAAGGGTAGATAGGGCCTCCTGCTGATAATGTGAATGTTGCGAAAGCTCTCTCTCTTCTTCCCCCTTTTTTAGTCATGATCCTTGTGTTGTATATCTGCAGTTCAATCTCTACGTCATGTTGTATTCCAAGTGTACTCATGTCTGAGAGCAACTGATTTCTGCAGAAGACTTGAAGTCAACAAAAAGTCCCTTAACACCTGCCACACAACTCCTCTGGAGGCTTTTGCAATTTTATGCACCTATAGAAAGCCCCAAACTGTTGAAGCTCAGCCAGAAGAAACTTAACAGAAAATAACCTGTAAGTAGATGATGTTACCTTTTCAATGGCATTGGTGCAGAATCCTTCCTCCTTCAGCTATTAGTGGGGGATTGCTTTTAGCTGGAGCACTGAGGTCCAAAACAGTGCTGCAGATATCAAATCCATATTGTACACTGATTGGCTTCATGATTTTCCTGCCCTCGATACTTCTGGTCAACACTAACAGTGTGCACAATAACCCCCTTACCAATATGGTATCAGGTGTGATCTGCCCACAAGTGCATCACTTGCTCTATCACCATTTTGGACCTCTAAAGGCACCTTAGCACCTTTTGTATGGATCCACGTGATCCCAGTTTTTTGCCCCTGATGTTTTTAATATACATTAATGAACTTGAATTTAGAATGTAAACTGGTGAAATCAGTGCCATTGGTACCAAATTAGGAGTGGCAGTTAAATCTGAGGCAGCAGCTTAAGAAATAAAAAGAAACAAAGACTTTTATTTCTGTGACATCTTTTATGATTTCAAGATGACCTGAAGCACTCTGAGGGGGACTTTGGAAGTGTAGTGTCAAGAAATGCAAATGCCAATTGGTGACCAGCAAGATCCCACAAACATCAAGGAGATAAAAAATATCAAACCATCTGATTTTGTAACATTGTTTGAAGAGTAAATATTGGCCAGGACACTAAGGAGAACTTCTCTGCTGTTATTGTAGAATCCCTGCAGCGCAGAAAGAGGCCATTCAGCCCAATGTGTCTGCAGCAACCACCCAGGCCCTATCCCCTCATGTATTTACCCTACTAATCTCTCTGACGCTAATGGGCAATTGAGTATGGCCAATCAGCCTAACCCATGCATCTTTGCACTGTGGGAGGAAACCGGAGCATTCGGAGGAAACATGCAGACACGGACTTCAAATACCGTTCTGGAAACTTTTGGGAAGATGGGAATCTCCATTTAACTTTTCAGTTAAAAGATGGTATCTCCAACACAACAGCCCAGGAATCTCAGCTAGATTTGATGCTCAAGTATCTGGAGTAGGACTCATTTCTCATGAGGTGCTGAGATTTCCACTCAAAATGGCACACTGTGACAAGTTCATCAAAATGCATTATGCTATAAAGTAGGACAGCTCACTGCTCAAACCCTAAGCAGAAGTTGAATGCACATTTAAAAAGTAACGGTCAGAAAAGAACATGCACTGAGTATAGCCAAATTTCTTATGTTTCTGGTTGGGAACTCTTCCCGCTGAGAGTGCAAAGTTTGGAGTTACCCCCAGTATTTAAGTAGGCTGAACAATAGCAGATGAAATTTATTATGAACAAACGTAAAATATTGCATTTGGCAGAAAAAAATTGGCCACATGAATGGCGAGAAAGAGCTATGGAAGAAGTTAAAAGAGATCCAGGAGTATAAAGTATTTCATCACTCAACACATTCAATCACTGTAGAGAAATAGTCCACGATGCAAATAGAATACAGAACTGTATCATTGAAATGCAAGTTGAGGGAAGACATGCTCAAATTATAGCGTACTCTGGTCATCACATCTTCAGTCTATCACTGACCTCTGGGGACTGAGGCACAAGAAATCCAATCATGCCTTGAAAGCACTATAACAAGTCATGAAATGGATCCCTCCAACAATGAAGAAAGCAAAATGAGGGAACCTTTTTAAGCCTTGACAAAATGTAACTGAGTCGTGCTTCAGGTAAGAATGGTACAGCAAAGAAAACCCAGAGCCTGACTTAAAAACTATGTTGTGGCGGCAAGATAAGGAGGCACATGTTCAAAATAGCAATAGGCAAATTTGGAATCAATGTCATTAAACAATGAGTGATCAAAAGTGGAATAGAGGTCTGGGGCTAGATCTTCATGTCTCTGTCTGTAGTGGAATGGAAGTGGGTGAAATTTAAAGATGGTGGGTATGATCCAATTCTAACCCCCATTTTCATTGTGTGGAACTTATAAGGATGTAAGATAAGGTAAGTTGCAAGCTAATATGCCACAATCCTGCCTTTGCCTACTGCATTTCATGAGTGGGTATTTAGAACTCTATCTCCCACAATTAGTTAGGCTTGTTTTGGTAGGAGTCATGAACAATGGGGGAGACTTAGTCTGGGATCATGAACATTTGATAGGCAAGTTGAAAAGGCATTGACAACTTCACGTATCATAATGCAATAGCACATGATGAGCAATATATTTTAATATAGTGATTGATGACAATGGTTTGATTATAAAAGGTAACTGACCGTTAAATTGACTAGCATTGTGAAAGTAATCGAATTCATTAGAGTTCATCATCCAATGGATAAAATGATATTGTGAATTCAAAAGTAGTAAGATTTTAATGTGTTGTTTTTCCCATGATTTAATATTTTCTTTGATTGAGAGCGCAGCCATCTGAAGAGCTTTTAAAATACATTTTTGCAATTGTACCCGATTATGCATACTTGGCTGAACTCCAAACCCCACTAATGGATTCAGCTCAACAAGGGAGATGTGATAAGGCAAGATGGATGGGTGGAGGGGAAGGGTGTGAGTTGTAAGTGTTAGAGTGCTTAACACTCAAATTTACAACTGGTACAATGTCTGTGTGATGGGGGTGAGCCTTCTAAACAGCCCACCCTGTTTATATCTCAGCCCTGCTTTAGGTGATGGAAGATCCAATTCCAGCCAGTTTCCACAACCCTGCATGAAAATAGTATGGATAGGCATTTCTGGGCAGGAGGTGTGAACACAACTTGGGAAATGGCCTGCCAAATATCCCTCCTCAAGGATGACAATTTGGGTCTTGGTTTGGTCAGTAGAGCCAAAATCAACTCTGGAATCATTTAAAAAATAGCTGGATGAAGTGATGGGAATATATGTTCTTTATAGATTGTTGAGCGATGATATGTCTAAGGATCTAACCCACTTGCATCAATTATCCAATTCAATCTATTTGCTTTAGCTTCTTATAAGATATGTGTCTAAATATAACAGGGAGGAATTCTGTATTGGCCCTTCATCTCAATGGATTGACTCTGTTATTATGAACCCTGTGGGGGGTCTGTAAAACAAAATAACCACATTTTCTGAATGACCCATAACTGAAGAAATTACCAACAAGATTTCACTTTTTGTAACTTTTACTGTAACACAAATCAGGACCAATGCAAACTACACATGAATAAATGGGTAAATGATGATTCAAATAAAAAGGTCAATTTCATTTTAAATATTCAATACAACACTGAAACACCTTACGCAACCATAAGCACCCATATTATTCCTGTACAAAGTGGCATTGTATGCACTCTCAGGAACCAGCCCACCCACCAGGATTGTCTGGTTCTGCTGAAAGTCAATGACTTTTGGCTGGCCTGCAAAATCTCCTGCAGTAGGTCACCGCCATGATGGAGCTGGAAAATACCGACCTCATTCTTTTCAATTGAATTTATTCAGCCCTTGAGTTGTATTCACCGGCAGACACATTCCATTTGAGGTTCACAGATATGGTTAGCGCTAACATTTTTAAAAATTCTTTCATGGGATGTGGGCATCACTGGCTGGGCTAACATCTGTCACCCATCCCTAGATGCCCATTTCAGAGGGCATTTTAAGTCAACCATATTGCTGTAGGCCTGGAGTTACATGTGGACCTGACTAGGTAAGGATGACAGATTTCCTTCCCTAACAGACATTAGGAAACTAGGTAGAATCATAGAGACCCTACAGTGCAAAAAGAGGCCATTGGGCCCATCAAGCCTGCACCGACCACAATCTCACCCAGGCCCTACCCCCATATCCCTACATATTTACCCACTAATCCCTCTACACATCTCAGAACTCTAAGGGGCAATTTTAGCATCGCCAATTAACCTACCCATACATTTTTGGGCAGTGGGAGGAAACTGGAGCACCCGGTGGAAACTCACGCAGACACGAGGAGAATGTGCAAACTCTGCACAGACAGTGACCCAAGCCAGGAATCGAACCCAGGTCCCTGGAGTTGTGCTAACCACTGTGCTACCGTGCCACCCCATGATGGTTTCTTTTTCTTACGACAATCAACAATTGGGGCGGCACAGTGGTTAGCACTGCTGCTTCACAGCTGCAAGGACCTGTGTTCGATCCCTGGCTTGGGTCACTGCCCATGCAGAGTTTGCACATTCTCCCCGTGCCTGTGTGGGTTTCCTCCAGTTGCACCAGTTTCCTCCCACACTGTCTGCGTTAGGTTGATTGGCCATTCTAAATTGCCTCTTAGTGTCCTGGAATGTGTAGGTTAAAGGGATTAGCGGGATAAATATCTGGGAATAGGGCCTGGCTGGAATTGTTGATGGTGCAGACTCAATGGACCTCAAAGAACAAAGAAGAAAATTACAGCACAGGAACAGGCCCTTCAGCCCTCCAAGCCTGCACCTCCTTCTGCACTGTAGGATTCTATGATTATTGACAAGGTTTCATGGTCATCATTAGTTTTTTAATTCCAGATTTTTAATTGAATTCAAATTTCACCATCTGCTACGGTGGGATTTGAACCCGGGTCTCCAGAACGTTGCCCTGCGTCTCTAGATTACTAGTCCAGACCACCACTATGCCACTGCCTCCCCTTAAACATGGCATACACATACTAACCATCTCTCACTCGGGTCATTTCAGCTGATGAAGTAGCTTTACAGAGTTCCTTTTCAACCAACAGAACCTGGTTTACAATCTGATCGTCTGTTACAAACTCTCAGCTCTTTTGCACGCCTGTGCTATTCACATCAGTTTTTTGGAATTCACTCCCTCCCATTTAACTGGCTCATACATTGGCTCCCCAAAGCTCCTGGAATTCTATGTTTCTTCTTACTGCCAAACAGAAAACTGATCTTCTCAGAGAGCTTTTTTTTGGCTTCTCCTCGCAAGAATTGTGTGTCCCTACTTCTGTTTCTACCTACTTTCTCTTGGTACCTGCATGTGTGTACTGATTACCCACTGCCTCCTGCTCTCCGTTGTGTCTGCCAACCACATGGCTTTCGTATGTTCTATTCCTCCGTGTTGGCACTGCTTCGGAGTCAACTGTTGCCCGTCACGTAGACTGGTACTCACATTTTCACTATTTTTCCAGAGTTTTAGCGTTTAATCAGAGAATCCCAATAGTGCAGAAAGAGTCCATTTGGCCCAGCAAGTTTGCACCAATTCTCTGACAGAGTATCTTACACAGCCCCTCACCTCCGCCCTATCCCCATAATCCCACACATTAACCATGGCAAATTCATCTAACCTACACATCTCAGGACACGAAAGGGCAATTTTATTGCAGCCAATCCACCTAACCTGCATATTTTTGAACTGTGGGAAGAAACCAGAGCACCCGGAGGAAACCCGCGTAGACAAGGCGATAACGTGCAGACTCTACATTGAGTGTGACCCTAGGCCAAATCGAATCCCGGGTCCCTAGAACTGTGAGGCAGCAGTGCAAACCATTGTGCCATCTTACCATCTCTTGCCATTTTCAGTGAAATTTAAGAACACAGAAGAATGTTAAAAATAATCCTTGCAAGACACTCATCAGGATGTTGAAACAATTCAACATTGGAAATTCTGCGGACATTACATTCAACACAAAATTATTTCATTTATTCATAATTGTGTGGAATTGATACTTGTTTCCAGCTTTGTGATTGGCAGCAACTGAAACGATGATGCCATTGTAATTGCAAACAATATGTATTCAAGTCTTATTGAATAAAACATAAAAACTTCTCTGGCATAAATTACATTAACAATATTTGTTTGGCATGTTACATATATTCATTTAGAATATAAATATATCTGAGACCAAACTATTAAACTCTATTAGGAGTGTCATGTGAGATACTTTTAAATTAATAGTTAGGGTACATTGAGACTACACGTCTAAATATTAATCACGTTTAGTAGGAGAAATTTATAAGCTGTTGAAATAAACAGTTAGAAATGGACCAAATGACAACAGCTGTATTATTTTTAATGCTGTCATCTTGCATTTAACACAGAGACATTTTAAATCCAACAGACTGACCAACTTCAGACTGCCTGGCTGAGAGACCAGTTCCTGTTCCAATCCTGCAAAGTTGTTTTCCTGACACACCAACTTCAATTTTTGCAATGTCTGTCAATGAATGGCCCAGAAGCAGACTTATCTTAAAATTGTGGATGGCAGACAGGCTCACACAGCTCGCAAGGCAATGGGTGGCCCTCCAGCACTGGCACACCTACTGGCCTTGGTGGGAATTGCCAATTCATAATGCAAAGTGAGAAGTTGCCACAACATGGAAGTTCAGATTTTTTAAAATGTAAATGGCCACAGCTGCTTGGCTGTGATTGTGGAGGGGAAAAAAACCAACAACAGGGCAGATAGTGATATCATAAAACCCCTACAGTGAAGAAAAGGCCATTTGGCCCATCGGGTCTGCACCAACTCTCTGACGGATGATCTTACCCCGATCCTCTCCACCCGCCCTCTCTCTGTAACCCATTTACCATGACTCATCCATCCGAACTACACATCTGTGGACAGTGGGAGGAAACCGGAGCACCTGGAGGAAACCCATGCAGACATGGGGACAATGTGCAAACTCCACAGAGACAGTCACGGAAGGCTAGAATTGAACCCAGATCCTTGGAACTGAGATAGCAGTGCTAACCACTATGCCACGTGCTGACATCAGCTGTGGCCTGGCGACCTTGAAGTGTAAGGGTGGGGGTGGGGGAGTCCCTCGAGGGATTATTCATATCTCTCCCCCCCCCCCACCCCCCACACAATCTTTCTTACCACAAGGTTGCCTTAATGCACTGCCTGTGTTGATGTGCGAAGTCCATATGCCAACTGGAAATTCCAATTGGTACGGGAAAGGGGTCTTAACAAAGTTTTTAAAGTTTATTTATCAGTCACAAGTAAGGTTTAAATTAACACTGCAATGGAGTTACTATGAAGTCACCACAGTCCAGTATTGTTCGGGGCAATGCATCTAACCAGCACGTCTTTCAGAATGTGAGAAGAAACCAGAGCACCCGGAGGAAACCCACGCAGATACGGGGAGAAAGTGCTCACTCCACACAGACAGTGACCCATGCCAGGAATCAAACCTGGGTCCCTGGCGCTGTGAAACAGTAGTGCTAACCACTGTGCTACCATCCCTTAGTTGTGCTCAGTTGACTACCCACCACTTGTGGGCAGTCAATTTTGTTCTGACCCTGATCCAGCCTCTGTAAAAATGGCTCAGGGTTGGATTGTGATGTCTAACTGGTAAGCCTGCCGGAGGTGTAAGACAACAGGTCCACCCTCATCCAATTCCGACTCCATGGCCCATGGAAAATCCCATCTCCTATTTTAAACTGAATCTAAAACAAACTATCTAAATTAAGGAATGCACATAAGTAAGGATAAAATATGCATGAGCATTTGGGAGTTCAAATTCATAAGGAGGCTGTTCAAATACAAAGGAACAGAAAGTGGCTGAACCAGATACTTCTGAATTCACCTGGGGCCATTTCAGATCCTTAATTAAAATCAATAGCTGAAGTCATCAAACTGGATCGAAGTTCCTAGAAAACCCAACACACGGGGCTTGGGATGCACAATTACCTGTGTCGATATTAATAAATAATACAAATCGCTGACGCAGTTGAGACAGCAGGTTGAATTTTACCGACCCCTGGGTGACAGGATTGGAGGCATGGCCGTGAAGAGGGGGGAGGGGTTTGTGAGAGTGGGAACGGAGTAAGATAATGAGAAGACACACCACGATTTCTTTTCATTATTCTTTTCATGAGATGTGGACATCACTGTCAAGAGCACCATTTGTTGCCCATATCAAATTGTCCTTGAACTGAACGGCTGACAGACCACTTGAGAAGGCAGTTAGGAAATCAAACAAAACGGTGTGGGTCTGGAGTCACGCGTAGGTCAGACAGGGCAAGATTTTACTTCCTCCTCTGCAGGGCATTGATGAACCAAACAATCAACAATAGTTTTATGGTCATCATTACTGAAACTAGTGTTATATTCTGGATTTAGTAATTTAATTTAAATTCCAGCAGCTGCTGTGATGGGTTTTGAATCCATGTCTCCAGAATTTTTCCCTGTTCCTCTGGATTCCGGTCACAGTATCACGGCACCACAAGCTCCTCATTGCTGTCCCACTGGCAGGGAGGATTCCCAGTGACAGGCAGGAGGTGGACTGCAAGGCAGATTGTTACTTGCTCCATAAAGGTGGGCAAGCTGAGTTGCATTATTCATGGTTTAATTAAAGTCAATTTCATGGGGCTGTGGCATTATGCTAATGGCAGAACATCTCCCAGGATCGGCACGGAGGGACTTCCCTCTCCCCATCCTGTGGGAAGTATCGCCTTTGGTCCCCTAAATTTTAATTGTCAAATACCTGTCCAAGGGTGTTTCCGTTTTGAGGTTCCTCGTCTCAGTGGCACTGTTGAGGTTTCAGGGCTGTTGTTCCTCGGAGGGTCAATGGGCTTTAATTGGATGGTGGGCCTGCAAACAGCCTGTGGTAAAGTCATGGAGTCAGTCCTGCTGCCAGCCAGTGTGGGCTTGGATCCCAAATTTGCCCCAATGTCAGGAACCCAAAACTTGCAGGAAAATACAGCCCAACAAGTCAGGAAACTAATTTTTATCTTACAAAATATTGTTGTTTGGAAAATATAGCCTCAAACATTCCTGAATTATATAAAGAACCTGAATGGTAAAACAATGTTTATAATGTAACAAACAGTGAATCCAAAACAAAAAATATGTATTTTAGTGACTCTAACAGAATTCTGTGAAGTCACTGATAAACATATAAGTAATAAAATGGAGGTAAAAGAAAGAGGAGGACTGATTAGGGATAAAAAGGGGACTTGCATGTGGAATCAAGAGAAATAGTGGAGGTATTAAATGAGCACTTTGCATCTGTCTTTACAAAGAGGAAGATGTTACATGTGAGAGGGAGAAGGTGTTCAAAAGGCATCTTTACTTAAAATAGATGTGGTAGCAGGACTGGACAAAATGCATCCAAGGTTAATAAGGGAAATGTGAGTGGAAATTGCAGAGGCCCTATTGATAATCTTTCAGTCTCCCTTAAACACAGGAGTGGTGCCAGAGGACTGGAGTGTTGCAAATCTTACACTCTTGTTCAGAAAGATGCGCAAGGGTAAAGTCAGCAACTACAGACCAGTCAGTTTGACTTCTGTGGTAGAGAAAGTTCTGGAAACTGTGCTTTGTATTAAAATCAATAGTCACTTAGACAAATGCAGAATAATTAAGGAAAGCCAGAATGGATTAATTAAGGGAAAACCATGTTGAACTAACTTCCTGGCGTTTTAAGAGGTAGCAGGGAACGTTGATCAGGGCAATGCTGTTGATGTGGTGTAGGGGGGTTTTCACAAAGCATTTGATAGAGTGCCACACAACAGACTTGTGAGTGAAATTCCAGAATAAAAGGAAAAGTAGGCATTTGGATAAGAAATTGGCTGAGTGACAGGAAACAGAGATTAGTGATAAATGGTTACTTTTTAGATTGGAGGAAGATTTGTGTTGGAATTCTCCAGAGCTCAGTGTTGAGACCCTTAGTCTTCCTGATATATAATAATGGCGAGACTCTGGTATGCAGGGAATGATTTCAAAATTTGCTGATAATGCAAAGACTGGAAATGCTGTCAACTATGATGAGGATAATCTTGAACTTCAAAAAGACATAGGCATGTTGGTGGATTGGGCAAACAAATGGCATGTAAAGTTAAGTACAGAGCAGTATAAGTCAATTCACTTTGGTAGGATGAATATGGGGAAATAGTATAAGACAAAGGGAGGAACAGAGGGACTATGGTGTATATGTTCACAAGGCATTGAAGATGACAGGGCTTGTTGAGAGTAAGGGGGTCACACTGAATTTGAATAGGACAGCTGGTTAGATCTCATCTGGAGCACTATGTCCAGTTCTGGACGCCATAGTACAGGAAGGGTGCGAAGACATTGGGGAGGGTACAGAGGAGATTCACAAGAACAATTCCAGGGATGAAGAACTGTAGCCATGAGGTTAGATTGGAGAGGTTGGGACTGTTTCCCTCGGAGAAAAGGTGGCCAAGAGGAGACTTGATAGAGGCATTCAAAATACCAAAGGTATGTACAGGATAAATAGTGAGAAACCATTCCCATTCAAGAAAGCATCAAGAACTAGAAGGCACAGATTCAAAATAATTGTTGAAATGTAAAAGTGATGTGAGAAAATGTTTTTCAATTAGAGGGTGGTTGGAGTTTGGAATAAACTTCCTGAGAGGTCGGTGAAGGCAGATTTGATTAAGTTAGTCTAAAGGAAATTATATTGCTTTCTGAAAGATTATAGGGTTCAGGCAGGGAAGTGGGACCAGGTAGAATGCTCTATCAGAGAGCCAGGGCAGACTCAATGGGCCAAATGGCCTTCTTCTGCACTGTAAAGGTTCTGTGATTTGTTAGGTAACTCACAACTTCACCATTTTTCCATAACCCTTATTATCCCTTTGAGCAACCTTAAGTATTGGCTTCCAGACCTACCAGCAGATGAAAGTGATTCAACATTTTTTTAAAAAATGGTGGGACCCAGAGGAACACTTTTACTCCTCCTGGGCCCATGATGAAAAAAAATGCTGATTTCAGGTACCCCCCAATCCCACTCCACCAAGCAGGGATTGCATTCTTCCAGCCTACTTGATGTAGGGGGGGCAGCAGACTTCCTACTCTCCAATTCTGGTGAGCTGCAACATTGTGCCCAGAACTTTCTTGTGACAATTAATTAATTAATTAAAGATTGAACATTAAAATGGCTCAGATCTTGGAACTGATAAGAATAAGCACATAGTGTGGCAAATCCACTGACTGCACATGCATTTCAGACAAAAATTCAAAGACGTGTGGGATAGGTTGATTGGCCATGCTAAGTTGACCCTCATGTCAGGGGACTAGCAGGGTAAATTTGTGGGGTTACGGGAAAAGAGCCTTGGTGGGATTTTGGTCAGTGCAGACTCAATGGGCCAAATGGCCTCCTTCTGTACTATGAGCATTCTGTGATTCAAGATTGTCTCATTTGATGTAATTCTATTTTGAAGGAACCTTCCATTCCTTCCAGTACTGAGTACTTCTGAATCGAACCTGTAGAAGAAAACAATTATGCTGTGGTTTGTGGTCAACAGTGGTTAAAGGTTTAATTTCTAATATGCAAGCACAATGTTTAGACCTTAACAGGAATGTTAATGCTTAAATATATTCTAACTGCATTTATACCCAATCTGTGAGTGCTTAATAATGACAATGGACATCTAAAATGGAAAGTGCCAATGTTCCTCAGTTTCAATATACAGAAAACAACTGTTTAAAGTGTCAGAAAAAATCAGTCTGATATGCAAACATAATAGGGCAGTAGGACATTAGGGACTTACTGACTTGTAATTAACAAGGAAGATTGAAAATGCCAGGAAACAAGGCAAGATTGCACCATTTTGAGTAGTGGAAATACAAACTTAGAATCACAGAATTCCTATCGTGTAGAAGGAGGCCACTGACTTTGCACCAACCTTCTGGCACAGCATCTTACTCAGGTCTGTCCCCATAACCTCACAAACTTACGCTGCTAATCTCTCTAACCTACACATCTTTGGACACTAAGGAGCAATTTAGCAGAGCCAATGAACCTAACTTGCACAACGGTGGACTGTGAAGTGGAAGCTGGAACACCCAAAGGAAACCCATGCAGATACGGGGAGCGCATGCAAACTCCACACAGAGTGTGACCCGAGGCCAGAATTGAACCCGGGTCCATAGCAACATGAGGCAGCAGTGCTAGCCACTGTCCTACCATGCTTCCTGAAAGCCTTCCAAAACAGTTATTAACAATCAGAACAAGTTTCTATGAAGGCTGACTAAAGCCATGTTACTGGATTCATTAAAGAAGTAACTAGCTGTAATCAAAGCATGATAAAAATTGCTTCCCCATCAAGAAACATATGTTATTTGATAGGTTATAGCATCTTCCTGAAAAGCAAAAAATGAAATGGCATGAATTACCTTGAATGGTATTTTTGTTTCATATCTTTGTGACATTGTCACAATAGAACGTTATGCAGCTCTACTCCTTTCCAAGCAAAATATAATTTGCTAAGTATTTTTCCATGATGGCATGCACACCTATATTATATTACCTGGCTGCATATCAAACTCTCACAATCTGCAGTCAACCTTTTTGCTTGAAATGTTTTGGGAATGTACATTTTCTCAAAGCATTTAACTTAATTTTAAGTACATTTAAAATTATCTTGAAAGTCCAAGAAAGTGCCCAAACACTTTTCAAAACCAGATTAGACATCAAATTGGAATTATTTTTCCATGTAGTTCCAAGCACAAAACTGAGATTGCCTTCTACATTAAACAACGACAACGTTTCAAGTGCTCTTTATTGGCAGTAAAGCCCTTTGGGATATCTTGAGATCATGATAGGCACTATACGGATACAAGTCTTTTTTTTCCCTTCCTCCCTCTGGGGATCTCTCATCACAGGGATCTCAGGAGTCAAAACAGGCACCAGCTTGAAGGCTGAGGCTGGATTTTGCCATGAGCAACAAATGAATGACACCTCCCATTCTTCAGACGAGCATTTGCCCACAGACTTCCATGAGGTTACACATGACAAACTGCTATCAGCAAGCATCCTCTACAGGGTGGGCAACCATGAACTCCCTTAACCAGTCAAATTGAGGAATAGTTAATAAGCAGGTTCTGAACCAGGAAGTGTTTGCATTATGAATTCAATGTCGAATAAGGTACAAAGTAAAATAATGAGATGGAAAGTAAGATTGAACTGAGAAAGAGAGCAAAACAAGGCAGAGTGTTTCAAGGGAAGCGTGGCATCAAGCAGTATAAGTAAATTCAAATCAACCAAATGGACCAAACCTCACACAATGGAGGAGAGTTGTGGTTATTGAAGACCAATTATATCAGGCTCAGGACATTGCTGCAGGAGTTTCTCAGCGCAGGGTCCTTAGCCTAACCATCCACAGATGCATTTTCAATGACTTTCTCTCCAGTATAGTGCCAGAGATGAGGATAACACTGGTGCCCATACAGTGTTCAGTTCCATTTGCAATTCTTCAGATAATAAAGCAATCCATGCCCTTATACAGCATGGCATAGACAACTTTCAGGCTTGGGCAAATAAGTGGCTAATAATGTCTACACCAGACAAGTGTCAGATAATGATCACCTCTAACAAGAATTCATCTCTAACGCTTCTCCTTCAATGGCATAACTATCATTGAATCTCTGTGGATTGACATTCTAGGAATTACCATTAATGAGAAACTTAACTGAATCAGCCATATCAATACTGGAGCTCTAAAGGTCAGATGCTGGGTATTGTTTGCTAAGTGAGTCATCTTCTGACTCCCCAGAGCCCTTCCTCCTCCTTGAAGGCACAATCTGGTGGAATACTCTAAATTTGCCTGGACAATGGCAACTCCCTCAACACTCAAGAAGCTCAACACCATCCAGAACAAGGCATCCCACTTGAAGGACATACCATTCACCTTGTTGAACATTGACAGCACCATGGCAGCAGTGTATACCATCTATAATATGCAGTGTAACAACTTGCCAAGAGTTTGCCAACAGCAGCTCCCAAACTCATGACCTCAACCAGTTAGAAGGAGAAGGACAACTGGCACATAGGAACACAGTGATCTGCGAGCTCCCCTTCCAAGTCACTCATCATCCTGAGTTGAAATACATTGTCCTTCCTTCATTATCATTGAGTCAAAATCCAGGAAATCCCCAAAAAACAAGTGGGAGATCCTTCAACATATTGACTGCGGTCATTCAAGAGGGTGGTTCATCACCACCTACACAAGGTCAATAAATGCTGGTCTTTCCAACAATGCTGATATCCCGTAAATGAATCAATTGAACAAAAGGATTCTTAGACTGGAATGACCATTTTGCGGTGAGCTTAGTCCATATCTATGACATCAGAACAGGAACTTCACACTATTCGATATATTTGAATGGGGTGGCACATGGCAAAATACCATTTTTGCAAAACTAGCATTTCTGACATCTTGAAAAGCAACTTCTGGAATTTCGCATTTGCTGGCCCATTGTTACTTTCACTTTGTGCAGTGGAAACTGTCTGAAGTTGTTGCTGCTTTACTGCATGTCATGCATCCTTGCAATATTAGTTTCCCAATGGGATATTGCATACTAATTGCTGAACAATTGCTGAACTATCATTGGTATGTCGACATGCCTCAGCTGTGCAAATACTTAGAAGTGTCAAATCATGATAAAACCATCAATGATACAAAAGTCTGAGATCAGGTACCAACCGAATCAAGAATAGCTTCTTCCCAGCTGCCATCAGACTTTTGAATGGACTTACCTCGCACTAAGTTGATCTTTCTCTACACCCGAGCTATGAGTGTAACGCTACATTTTGCACTCTTTCCTTTCCTTCTCTATGAATGGTATTCTTTGATTGTATAATGTGCAAGAAACAATATTTTTCATTGTATATTAGTACATGTGGTAATAATAAATCAAATCAAAATGCAGCACCCTGGTTCCAGAAATCATATAAAAGCTACCTATTACACGTTAAAATTAAAGGCAGTTTGACATTGGAAGCAATTACTTCATGAGAAAGACTTTGATGTTTTTGCTGATAGAAACAATCGGCGACATGCTCAATTATTTTCTAAATTAGAAAAGCCACTGGTATATGGAGACTGGTGAACAAAGTTCCCATGCATTTAAATACAAATTTGCAGAACTTCACATTCTCCTAAGGTGAGGGGCAACAAAATGCAGAATGACTGTGCAACTGCTCCAAAAATAGGTACACTGGTTAAATATAATTTCAAAGCCAAAATTTGTTTTTCTAATCATAGAATTCCTACAGTGCAGAAGGAGGCCATTTGGCCTATCGAGCTTGCACCGATGACAATCCCACCCAGATCCTTTTCCACTATGCACATATTTACTCTGCTAATCCTCCTGACACTAAGGGACAATTTAGCATGACCAATTCATCTAACGAGCACATCTTTGGAGTCTGGAAGGAAACCGGAT
Source organism: Carcharhinus amblyrhynchos (assembly GCF_965287045.1). Taxonomy (NCBI): domain Eukaryota; kingdom Metazoa; phylum Chordata; class Chondrichthyes; order Carcharhiniformes; family Carcharhinidae; genus Carcharhinus; species Carcharhinus amblyrhynchos. Next base: position 43,213,824 of record NC_137328.1, on the reverse strand, counting down.
CACCCAGAGGAGACCCACACAGTCACAGGGCGAATGTGCAAACTCCACACAGACAGTGGCCCAAGACAGGAATTGAACCCGGATTGCTAGTGCTGTGAGACAGCAGTACTAACCACTGTGCTACCATGCCACACATATCTATGTAATGGTAGGGCAGAATAACTGACATAAACTTAATTAAAAATTCCTCAATTGAATAATGCATATATTGTCAGTCACTTTTAAATTCTGTAATGCTTCATGACAAAAGCTTTAAAACGCTGCTTAAAAAAAATTCTAACGTTGTAAATAATGTGAAATGCCAAAAAGTATGACAGATGCAACCATATGAGTAATATGTTTCTGCAGCCAATGAATTGTGTAAGATGTTGTCATACATTCATTCTATTCATTCAAGCAAGTTCACTTCCATTTTAGGTTTCGATTAATGTTACGTCCATTTCAATTTTTTCTTCAATTTAATTAAGATGACTATCAGACTCTTGATTTATCCAAGTTTTTTTTAACAGAGACAGCAAGAATTCATTTCATTTTGGCTATGGTCATCTTCAACTACCTCTCATATTGTGGATAATGTATTCCGGCAACAACACCCAAAATTCTGAAGCTGCAGCTTAAGCTTCATTTAATCTTTATCGCTTTCTTTATCATTTTAAAACATCCAATTTTATCCTACCAGAAAAAAACATGAAGAAGCTTGTGATTATTTCTGTAATGCTTAAGAATCCAAGTTGTTACGGTATCCACAACAATACTGGTTTCCAACAATATCCATAAAGGTGAAGGGCACGAGCTTAAGAAAAAAATTCTAAGTGACGAACGAGTGAGCAAATGGGAGAGAATTGCACTGTTTTTTTGGGTGAACCACGAATCGCAATCTTATGGCACTTTGAGCAAAAAAGTGGCAGGATGTGATTTTTGCCAGCAGTGAGGACGGAGCTGGCTGCTAAGCCATTGCGCAGGCACCCACCCCCCCCCACTTCCCAGTAAATTGGCAGAATTCCTTTTGCCACTTCCCCCGCCTAAGCCACAGATATCAGACAACCCCCCACTGCTGATTGCCCCATACCAGTCTACACCCGGTCGATCACCCCTGCCCGCAGAGTTCTCTTCCCTCCCCCTGCTGATCTGCAGAGTTCCCTCCCTCTCTTCCCGATCGCCACCCCTGCAGAGTTCCCTCCTTCTCTGATCACTGCCCTCGCAGAGGTCCCTCCTTCCCTTCCCTGCAGAGCTCCCCTTCTCTCCTTCCTTCCAATAGCTTCACCTCCACTCTGTCTCCGTCCCCTTAACACTGTCCCTGACAGTGCCCAGTTTCCACCTTTCACCCGATCATCCCACCTCGCCTCACCGAAAGTCGGGAGGAATGAGGTTGTAAAATCATGCCCACAGTCTTTTAAATAACACTGGAGTTGGAGAAATTAATCCATGTCGTTGTCAGGCTCGAGTTCTATTTTACTTTAAATCATTCATCTCTTCTTTTCTACTTTCAATGAGAAGTAACTTTAACTTGTAATTTTCTCCACTGTGGGGATTTAATTTGGCTTTCTTTGGAACTGGGAGTGTTCTTTTCCTTATGACATTCAGACCTTAATACTGTTTCAGGAAAAGTGCCAATGGCTTCATGTTCTGCAGAATTGTATCATTCAACACAGACAATTCTAATATTTACATTTATGAAAATTATGAGTTGCAAAAGGTCTGGGTGAACTTATTTTGTTCTTTATTTCCAGCAGTGTTCAACTCCATTCAATCATCATTGTTATACTAATTTTTTTTACAATGTACTGCAGATCACCAAAGTTAATTACTATAGTATTTCGACATAAATGCTGAGAGGAATTCTTCTACAAAATAGTTATGGACAAATCCTCGAGGAAGCACAATATATAGCATTACATTTTCTGCTTGTGAATGTTCCAAGCCAAAGTGCACAAAATATCACTCAGGAATTACTGTGCAGAATGGTAATTTATCCTTTTGGAAGAGCCAAGTGTCAGCATTTCCATAGTAACATGAGCACTATTTTCTCTGGCCTGACCATTATAAATAACTTTTTCCCATTAGTTGTTTGGTATGGTCGTATAATTGCACGAATGGCAGAATCACAGAATTATTATAGGGCAGGAGGAAGCTCTTTGGTCCATCATGTCTGCACCGGTTCTCCCAATGAGCATCCTGGCTGAGCGCCATACCCCTGCCTCCTCCTTGTGAATCTGCACATTGTTTCTATTCAAGTAATCATCAAAGCCCCACTTGAATGCTTTGATTGAATCTATCTCCCCAGACGCTGTATTCCAGGCCTGAACCTCTTGTTCTGCAAAGAAGTTTTCTCTCTCATCACGGGCTGCGATTCTCCCAAAAGCGCTAAATTGGCGGGAAAGCTGTTCTAGATCCTGACTGTTATCTCAGTTCAACTCCTTACTCGAATCTCCCCACTCTGTGCACTGCAGAGGTCCCAATTGTGAACCTAATTAAAAACCCGAGGGACTGGGCCTATTCGCGTGGGGGGTCTGATAGTTTCGGAACTCTGCGCATGCACAGAGGCTTCGATCTGTCTGACTCCCCATTTGCTGGCCAGCTTGATCGCTGGCCAGGCTGGGACCCCCCCAGTGCTGCCCCTCCAACACACTCACAGCTCGTTCATGGCCCCCACGACAACTCCCAGGCCAGCCCTGACCCCTGCCATCCTGGAGTGCCCCAATGTCCAATGCACCCCCTCCCTGCAGCGGCAAGCCCCCCCCCCCACTGACCTCACTCCCCAGGTCAGACCCCACCTGGGAGCAGGTCAGACCCCACCCAGGAGGGAGGCAGGCCCCCCTGCCCCAGCAGACCACCCCTTCAGACCCTCGACCTCCCCAATCGCTGCCCTCCCTCCATGCCAGACCTATCCTTTCTGCAGAGTGGTAGTGGGACCTACCACTCCATCAATCACCCTTAGGCGCTGCTTGCTGGGCAGTGCCAAGATGCCCCCTGGGCATGGGCATTATGTCCCTTGGGCAGTGCCAGTGGGTGCAGATTGGCATTGCCAGGGTGCCCAGGCCTAGTGAGCACCCCCCACCACCCGAAGGGGGGGGGGCCTTCATTCTGGAGGGGTCTCTCACTAGTTCCCCGAATGTGGGGAGCTACTCTAAACCCCGCTGGAATGAAGTACTCCTGGCAGGGTGGGAGATTCAATGGGGACTGATAAGTTCCCAATAACGAAAAACAAAAGCCAGTTAAAACATATTAAAAACAAATTTAAATTACATACCTGCCTTCCTGCCGGTTTCCAGTGTGGTCTGACTGATGACTGCTCGCTGGCTCTGGGAGATGCGCATGCATTCCCGGCGCATGTGCAAATCCCGGAAAATGGCTGGTGATGTGCATCTGCCACCCCGACCCACCAAAAAAGTTGCGGGTCGGGATGGGAGAATTGCACCCACATTTGTTTTTTTTTTGCCAATCACTAAATCAGTGTTAACTGTTAATCTTGATCCTTTTACCAGTGGGAACAGTTTCTCCCTTTCTACTCTGTCCAGCCCCTCATGATTTTGGTGAGTTGTTTGAGACTTGGCAAATTTCTGCAAAGATAACTATCTGATATGGAATTACACTCAGACTACAATTACACAAACGTACATGCTTTTGGAAATACCTGCAGATAACACAAATGGTTCAACACGAAACTATGCAGTTCATTGAGCACGTATATTTCCTGACCTTGATCTTGTTCTAGTTCTGTATGGCTAAAGTTCAAGTAAAGTATGAACATTGATTTTTGTATCTACTCAAACAGCGTATTAGACCTTTGTCTCTCAATGATGTTTTTATAAGAATCAGTTTACTGGTGACTCAGAGCCGAAACCAATTCTTGCGCAGTCAAGATTGCTAGAAGAATTTCTAAAAGGAAGTCACCAATCTGACTGATAATTCATAGAATCCCTGCAGTGCAGGAAGTCACTCGGTCTGTCAAGCCTGCACAACAATCCCACCCAGGCCCATAACCCGATGTATTTACCCTGCTAATCCCCTTGACATCAAGGGTCAATTTAGCATGGTCAAACAACCTAACTTCACATCTGAACACTCGTGAGGAGGCTTTTGTTTATGTAGCTGGTAAGTGACGTAGAGTTACTTTTATTACGAAGTATTGCTGCCTTGCACTGCTCTAAAGAAAGCATTAGTGTTTAAGCAACGCAGCAGTGACAGAATAAAAAATGATCGAAACATTACACTTTGGAATGCTTGATCAAGTGAAGAGTTGTTTGGTTATTTAGGATATATTTTATATATTATAGCAAACTTGTTTTTGTCCATAATGATACACTTTGATAACGTTTTAAATAAGAGTTTTCTCGGCTTTCAAAATGCTGCAGGAATAACATTACGTGACCAGGGAAATAAACTTAATAATTTTGGATGGTTTGATATACCTCAATGTAACACCAGTTAGTCTGCTCAAAATTTACAGATCTTTTACAATGTCCAGTGTTAGTTATTGTTCACATAAGTGGAGAACTATGGAATTACAAAAACATCTGAAACATATAATAACTCACAGGGCTGCTTGTAAATTGAAATCTTTAACAGTGGTCTTCCATTCCTTGACATTATGTGTTGTACAAACACTGAGACTGCCTGCTATAATTTCGAGCTAAGTGTCAGTCGGAACCAGTTTCTAATCACGTTCAAAGTGTGTTTTGTTTTTCTTCCTTGGCTGCACTAAAAAGAATTGGTCAGTCATGGCCTGAAAAGTTTTACAACAAATTGTGTGATTAAATTCCTTAAACACTTTTACCCATTACTAATCCTCTTTTGCCAACATCCTTTTCAGTAAAAATTGCTGCACACCACGGTGCCTGATTTATATTTCATTCCTGAACAGGAAGTAGGGGGGATTAAAGTTTCAGGATTAGAACACTTGCTCTTCATTGCATTTTTGCACAGAATGTATCCTAGATACCATATGCACTGTTCAGTGACCCTGAGCCTTTTAGTGCACCTCTTTACACATACATAAAATATTTTAAATTAGCTTTAGGAATGTTTAAATATCCTCAGTGACTGCAGTAGAACAAATTAGTCTTGTTTCCTTATGGCATTTTTTTTTCAGTTTAACAGCAACAATTATAACCCATTGTTGATTTGAGGAACAGAAAGGCAGAGAGAGAAGGCAATGAAAATACAGTGGGATCATTTTTCAGTAATGAGTTTCTTTTTTAGTAATCAGAGGATTAAACGATTAGTTATTTCCTTCATGAAAAAGATACGAATTTTAACTTAGGTGCAACATACTGCAGGAAAGCGTGGCCTTGATTTTCAATCGTGTGTGAGGGCAAGAATGCAAGTTAGTAGACTTTGAAAATAATGCTTCCGGATGGCGTGTCGGTATCCCGATGTCTCTGGGATGTGTTGTTCATTTCAAAGCTTGTCAATGGGCTGAGGAGGGCTAGGTGATTTTCAAATCACCAGATCACCAAACACAGTCTGGCGTACGTTACTACATAGCTGTCCTACGCGAGGCCGGAAGCCATCAAGCAGTGTGTTTTCTGATGAACAATTTTTGGCAACAAGGATTATAGTGTCATTTGGGTGCAATTGGGTCCTCTGATACCCTGCCTGCACCGTTCGGCAAGCTCCATCACGGCTGCTGTCTGCTTTTCAGGATCATCCTCAGCAGGCCGATCCCACCTTCTGGCAATGCTTGATGTCACTAATTGAGTATCAAATCCATTCTGGCCTAATTGGAGCAAGTGCACATGAAGATAGCACTGTGTGAGTGACACAGAAGTAGTACAGCGTTGGGATCCAGAAATTAGCCGGGCAGCAAGTGGGTCCCTGACCACAGGTGGAAAATCTAGCTATCGTTCGCCTTAAAAACATAAATTAGTAAAAGGACGATGTACCATTTCTGGGTTTCTGTCAGATTATGTACAAATGACCTCCATTTAAAAACTTAGCAGCTGATTTCTTATGTGAAGTGATGAAAAAAAACTATTTGTGTTATTGTTAATTTTTGAGCTGATAACCATGGAGCAATTCATTCAATGAAAAGGCTGAACATTTCTAGCCATGATGACTGGGTTGGAGCTGGAAAATAGCGGGGAATTGTGCTAGATGTCTTCCTGATCCATGGACATGGACAACCATTACACTGGTTATGGCTTCAATTAGAGCTGATTTTGTGGTCTCACTCGCACTGTGTTGCCAGCAGGGTGGCCCCCACCATATGTGGGTGCCTACAGCTCATGGTCTGCCTGGGGCAGAGGGTAGTTATCGGGGCCAGAGGCCCCATGATGTGTTGACAAGGCCACAAACATAAAACTTCACAATTGTGGCTGTTCCCAACCCAGCAGAGGAGTTGCCTGTCCATCTCAAACAGACTTGCCAGCCTAGATTATCACTTGGAAAGCCATCATGGCGCCACCCTGTTGGGGCTCCTTTTTGGATCTGACTTGCTTCAGCAGCACCAAGCTCCCAAGGTGAGGCTGTCGAAGCTCCAAAGCTGCTGGCACTCTGATTAGGCGTGTAGCTTTAAGAGCCCGCCCACCATCCTTAATAGGGTATTGAACTAGAGGCAGCCAATTAGGAGGTCATGACCTAGAAGATGGCTAAGCTTGTCTCACCACCATCAAATGCAAGTCCGAGGTCACCATTTAGTCATGACATCGGGATCCCAAAGCCCACGGGAACATCCATTCCAAAGGTTTTACCCAGCCGAAGTAATGCTCAGTAAATGCATAACCATAATTATATCACTAAATGTGGAAATATATCAATATGATTGCTTCCTATTTCTGAAAAAACACATCCATGAGTTCAATTTCTTCCATGTGCTTTTTTTTGTTGACTGGTTAAAATGTTTCCTATGTTTAACACAGTTATTAATGCATTTAGAATAACTTAAAATAGTGTAGACTCCAACATGTTAACTAGTCTGTTAAAAACAGAGGAAATTAAACCCAGAAGAGGGCTATTTGGAATTTTTAAATCAGCAGCATTGCTTGGACTTGGATGAATTCTGGCTATGATGATAATTAATCTTTTGAATGGCCAAACTGCACACACCCAATTTTGCGTACAAGAGGGGGTGAGATTTGATGACCTTTGTTAATTGTGGCCACTGGAGTCCAGTTGCAAAATGTGACAATTATGAAATTCTAACTTTTGCTCAATTGGCACAGAAGACCCTCCACAGTTTTGAAGGGCATTAAATTGGATAGCCCCTGTGCCCCTCTCAAATGAGCACGGGAATCACAATGTGTGATTACCCTACTCCTCTTTAACTGTAAAGTGGGCAGCAGGGCATTTTCATGCTACCTGCTCATTCTCATGATGTGTGTCCATGGCCAGTGCTAACTTTTTTATTGATTGGCTGCATGCATGAGCAAGGAGATGAGAATCAGAACTTGCTTCCACAAATAAGTCTTGCCTGCATCTCTTAAGAGATTGTGGCTAAAAATAGACTAGGGGCTAACGTCGCAAAGTTTGAACCACACACAATGTAGCCTGATGGTCAGGAAGAGTTAAAAGTCAGGGTCCACAATGTGCAAGCAACAATAAATGTTCCAGAGGTGAAAACTGCAGACTTGAGAAACAGAGAAGCTACAGCACATCACACAGGCAAACAAAATAACTTTTCTCAGAAAAGACCCGATGAGTGGTCAAGTTACAGATTTGGTTTGTTGACTGTAACTTCTGTTTCTTGTTAAATGTCCTGATTTACTGCACCAAATCATCTCCTGCTGCCTTCCTGGTTTGTCTTGTTGAATTAAATCCTGAATGAGCTATGAAACTCACATTGTGGCTGATGCAGCTGCTGAGAGTCTTTTGAGTTGAGTTGGGAAAGTGAGGAGAATGGCTGAACATAGAAGAATCAGGGCATCAAAGTTTTCAGACACTGTAATGGAGGTTCTGGTGGATGAGATAAAAAAGGAGAGATAACTCTACGCACAAGGGATACAAGGCCACACAGTGTTGAGGTACTGGGAGCGGATAGTCATGGATCTCAATGCCAGAAGTTAAGCCCCAGGAACCTGGATGCAGTGCTTGAAGAAGTTCAATGACCTTATGTAAGTAATCAAGGTCATTGAATGTATTTTCAAATGATGTATCCCACTGACTGCACCACTCGCCTCAAACACCATGCAAATCGCCACATCTCCATCATTCATCCACCAAAAATCTACATCAGGGAGGACTCATAACTAAAATTCATATGTTTCACCTCAATGTTTAGCACTGCTAAATGTAACTCGACCAGCCATATAAATACCTGGGCTGCAGGGGCAGGTCAGAGGTTGGGAATTCTATGGTGATTGAGTCATCTCCTGACTCCTTTAAGCATGTCGAACATTTACAGGCATACGTCAGGAATGTGATCGAATACTCTCCACTTGCTGGATGAGTGCAGCTGCAACAACACTCTAGAAGCTTGACACCATCCACAACAAAGCAGCCACTGGAATGGCACCACATCCACCACCAAAAATGCAATCCCCCTACCATTGGTATGCAGTGACAGCAGTGTATGGAATATACCAACATCCAAATTCAAAACTGGAGAAGGCCATTCAACAAGATCATGGCTGATCTGATTTCAACTCCACATTCTGTCTATCTCTAAACATTCACCCCCTTGCTCATCAAGAATGTATCTACCTCTGTCTTAAGGATATTTAAAGATTCTGCCTCCACCACCTTTTGAGGAAGAAAGTTTCAAATATTCATGACGATTGGAGAAAAACATTTTCCTCAACTTTGTGTTAAATAGGTGACATCATATTTTTAAATAGTGACCCCCTAGTTCTTTTTAGGCTCATTTCAATCACGGCTGATGATGAACTGTCAATGCTGGGTGTCAATGCAGACTTTGATACAAATGATTCTGAATTCCCCTCCCTTGTCAATTACCAGTGTGTTGTCTGTCAACAAGCACAAGCATTTGCATGTAATGACAGTTGCTGTCAAGATCGTCAACTCAATTCTTGTCAGAACTCTGCGACATTGCTTGTTCAAATCATTACTCAATGAGCTTGATGCCACCTACAGTGAGCTAATCCTTCAAGCAGATATGAGGTGGTAAATTCAAAGAAAAGTCCCCCAGAGATTTTTAGATCTGCTCTCTGAAATTATTACCTTTCTTGGATCAAGAAGTGAGGTGTAAAGCAAGCTGTCAGATAATGGGTGGTTGCAAGACTTGGCATTGCTTACAGACTTAAGTGCAAATTGAATGAGCTGAATCACGAACTGCAGGGACTGAGACTTGTCACACACGATCAGTGCAGTGAATGTGTTCAAGCTGAAACTGGGCCTATGGTCCTCCCAATTAAAGAAGAAAATCACTGAGCACTTCCCAAATCTGGAGAAAATCCAACAACAGGTCAAAGAGAAAAGCTTCCATCCAAAAAAATTCTGTGATCACCTCAACAAATTGTAAAAGGAATTCAACAGATGATTTCACGAGGTGAACAAAATGAACAAATCATGATGTTTGTCTCAAATCCTTTTCTTCAAGTGGACATTGGAGAAATAACAGCAATATTTCAGCATGTGTTCAAACAATGCAGTGGAGTTGACATGGCAATCAACACCATGCAAAATGACAGAGCTGAAAGCTAGGTCAAGGGACAAAGTCTTTTAGGGATTTGTAAACAGAGAGAAGTACCCTATTTTGACACCCTGTGTACTCAAGGTGATGGCTTCCTTTGGCTCCACACACCTCTGCGAGGTGGCTTTTTTCCTACATGAAAATAATCAAGTCAAAGTATTGCACTCATCTTACAGATGCCCATCTGATGGACTGTATGAGACTACCCATCTCAAACTATGACTCAGACTTCACAGCACGCTCAGATAGTTACAAGCACAGGTGTCACACTAGGAATAGGTGAGTTTAAGCACAGCATAGATTTTTGGGGGTTTTAGTAAAGTCAAATTTTTAAGAACTGATCTTGTGCAGCATTTAGAGTGCAAAAGTGATCTTGCGTTTAAAAGGGTTGGCGACCACTGAGATAGAAACTCTTATTATCTATCTTTTATTTCTAGCCATCTTTCTCTCAACTCTAATTGTTCCCTCATCTTTTTTTTGTCTTTGCTGTTGTTTTACATTCTGTCCAAACTTCTGATCTGCTACGCACTTTCATACATTATATTATTTCTCTTAAAATTTGATACTATCTTTAACTTTTTAGTTAACCACGGATGGTGGATGCTCCCCTTGAAATTTTTATTTCCTGCTGGGAAGTATCTATTTTGTGTATTCTGGAATATCCCCTTAAAGTTCTGCCACTGAATTTCTATTGACTGATCCCTTAACCTAATTTGCCAGTCCACTTTAGCCATATCTGCTTTCATGCCTTCATAATTGCACTCATTTAATTTTAAAATACTAGTCTTAAGCACCCCCTTCTCTCCATCAAACTGAATGTAAAATTCAATCATGGAAGATGCAGTGCAACAACTCACAAAGCCCGCTTTGACAGCACCTTTCGAACCCAGGGTAATTACCACTTAGGAGAAAGAAAACAGATGCATGAAAATATCACAGTTTGCAATTTCCCCTCCAAGTTACACACCATTCTGACTTGGATCTATACTGTTTTCCTTCACTATCAATGGGCCAAGAACCTTCTAATTGCACTACTGTGTGTCGACACATTGTGGACTGCAGTAGTTTAAGAAGACATCTCACCAGCACCATTTCAATGACAATTAGGGATGGGTGACAAATGCTGGGAATGCCAGTAATGCTCACATCCCATGAAAGAATAAAACAAAACAATTCCCACTGTCATGCTCAATATCAATTGAATGGCCAACTGATGCATCTTTGTTTGGGAGCAACTAATTTGTAAAGGTGCCTTCAAGTAAGCAAAAGGTCCTTCAGTTCACACCACACTATTCCCTGTGGATTTTTGAAACTTGAAACAACTATAGAACACATCAACTGTAGCAATTATTCTGAACCAGGACTGCAAGAAACTACAAAGGATTGTGAGCATAGTGCAGTCCATCATGCAAACTAGCCTCCCATCCCTGACTCAGTCTACAGTTTCTACTCCCTCGGAAAAGCAGCCAGCATAATCAAGGACACCACATACCCTGTTCCACCAGGAAAAAGAACGTAGCACAGAAACAGGTGCTTTGGCCCTCCAAATCTGCCCTGATCACGTTGTCCTATCTAGACCAACTACTGTATCTCTCTATTCCCCGTCTGTTCATATATTTATGCAGGTAAGTCTTAAATGTCGCTAATGTGGCTGCCTCACTTGGCAATACATTCCCGGCCCCATCACTCTATGTAAAAAACTATCCCCGCTCATCTCCACTGAACCATTCCCCCCTTACCTTGAACTTGTGCCCCCTTGTAATTGTCATTTCTGCCCTGGGAAATAGCTTCCAACTCTATACCTTATCTATACCACTCATAATTTTATAAACTTCCATCACGTTGCCCCTCAGTCTCCATTTTTCTAGGTAGAACAATTCCAGTTTATACAATCTCTCGTCATAGCTAATACCCTCCCTGCCAGGCAACATCCTAGTAAATCTTTTCTGTTCTCTCTCCAAAGTCTCCACATGCTTCTGGTAGTGTGGTGACCAGAATTGGACACAGTATTGCAAATGTGGCCTAACCAATGTTTTATATAACTGTAACATAATTTGCAAACTTTTATACTCGATGCCCTGTATAATGAAGGTAAGCATGCCATATGCTTTCTTCACCAGCTTTTCCACCTGTGCTGCCACGTTTAAGGATCTGTGGACCTGCACGCCCAGATATCTGTGTGTTCCTAATGGTTCTACCGTTTATTTATAGTTCCCACCTGAATTGGACCTATCAAAATACATCACCTTGTATTTGTGCGGATTAAATTCCATTTGCCATTTCTCCGCCCAATTTTCTAGCCTATCTACACCTTGCTGTATACTCTGACAATCTTCATCGCTATTCAAAACTCCAGCAATCTTAGTATCACCTGCAAACTTGCTAATCAGACCAGTTACGTTTTCTTCCAAGTCATTTATTCATATTACAAACAGCAGAGGTCCCAGGACTAATCCATGCAGAACACCAATAGTTACAGGCCTCCATTCAGAAAAACACCCTTCCACTGCTACTCTCTGTCTTCTATGGCCAAGCCAGTTCTGAAGCCATCTAGCTGGTTCGCCCCTGATCCTGTGTGATTTAATCTTTTGCACCAGTCTGCCACGAGGGACCTTGTCAAATCTTCACTAAAGTCCATGTAGACAATATCCACAGCCCTTCTCTCATCAATCATTTTTGTCACCTCCTTAAAAAAATCAATTAGTGAGACATGATCTCCCTGATACAAAACCATGCTGTCTGTTGCTAATAAGACCATTCAGTTCCAAATGTGTATAGATCCTATCTCTAAGAAGCAAGATACAAAAGTCTGAGATCACGAACCAACCGACTCAATAACAGCTTCTTCCCTGCTGCCATCAGACTTTTGAATGGACAAACTTTATATTAAGCTGATCTTTTTCTACACCTAGCTAGGACTGTAACAGTACATTCTGCACCCTCTCCTCTCCTTCTCCCCTATGTACTCTATGAATGTTTGTATAGACTGCAAGAAAGAATACTTTCCACTGTATGCCAATACATGTGACAATAATAAATCAAATCAAATCAAATCAAGTAAGAAAAAGAGGTCAACCTGTAACTATCATCTAAGGCACTAAGGATCCCTTTAATAGCATTTTGGTGTTGCAGTGGAGGGGGTGTGTATGGGGTGGGGGAAGTTATTCATGCTGCTTAACAAGTGTTGGACTATTGGGCCAAGTGTATGGAGTGTTAAAATGGCAGCAAATGAATGTTGCGTGCTGATTGAAGAAATGATCTGTCTGCTTACTATCCTTTTGACAGACTTTAGCTGTGTATAATGTGATGTACTTACCAAGAAGATGTCCAACATGTTTCAAGTCATGCATTACTATTTTTGGATACATAATGGAGCTTGTTGTGCCAACAGAATTTCTCTACCTTAGTACATCCGCACTTTTTTTACTGTGAGCAATATCTTTAGTCTGGCGATTTGATCCTCACGTGCAGTGATAACAATGCGCTAATGAATCCTAATCTAATTATTCATTTTATAATACATTTTCAAAATGTTCTCCTGTGCAATGACAATGAAGAACTCTACATAACGGGGTGTAATTCTTCCTTCCGTCTGTTAAGTTCCTGATAGCACCTTTTGATCAATCCAAAGTATTTATTTGTTATTTTCGGAAATTTCAAAGGAATGTTTACTGAAAAGTGGAAGTCAAATGGTCGTCAATTCATCCTAAAGAACAACAATTATATTTTGCAGCTAATTTCTCTTCTTAACATGTAAAATTAACATCTGCACTTAAAGACATAAATACTATCTGTATTAATTATTTTAATATTTTGGAATAAACAAATGTGGTGAATTTATGGCATTCACCATCTATAATCCAAGCTCCATAGAACATCTTCAACACGTGCTCTGCATCCTCAACTAAATTACCTTAGAAAACTATAACCCGATTGTGCATTGGTGAGTATTTTGAAGCAAACGGGATATTTGCCTCACAGACATTAATGGTGAAATGGGCAGCTGAATGTTTGCAATATGCTAACTTTGAGAAATTGCAGAGAGTATTGGGATAATGTTCATTACCTGAACCTTGAATTGAGTTTCATTATGATGGACAGCCCGACATGCGTTGGTGGGATGTCAAAAAGCTTTTTAAACTCTTCTTTACTCCATTCATAAACTTACAAAGCCAATGCTCAGAATGGACTGGGCAGACCCAAATCCATTCCTTGCCTGCTCCAAAAACCAAATTCAAGACGCAATTAAATCCAGTTCATGGTCCTCACAAGACAGACAAGCAAGGTCCAAGCTGACAAGATAAGTCATTGCGCCCCATCTTGGGCTTGATCCAAGCCAAAAGGCCAAGAAGTGATGCCCAAAATCTTTGACACAGTGCTGGTGCTTTCAGCTCAGGCTGCCTCTGCATTTGTTATAGGGTCACCCACCATGACTCCCATCTTGGAGGGAATCCACCACACCTCTGGATTGAAGATCTGATCTTCTAGGGCACACTTTCCCCTGGGTTGGGTTTGCAGACCTGATAATTGTCCCAATACTTTGTTCCTCACCCAAGAGCGACAATTAAGGCCCTTACGTCTGGTCCGCTGCTCTTTAACAATAAAAACGGGTTGCACATGCATTGTTTGTGTGTGTGTGTGTGTGTGTGTGTGTGTGTGTGTGTGTGTGTGTGTGTGTGTGTGTGTGTGTGAGAGACAGTGGTTAGCACTGCTGCCTCAGTGCCAGGGACCTGGGTTCGATTCCCAGCTTGGATTACTGTCTGTGTGGAGTTTGCACATGTCTGTGTGAGTTTGCTTCAGGTGCTGCAGCTTCTTCCCATAGTCCAAAGGTGTGTGTTTTATGTAGAATGATCATGCTAAATTGCCCCTCAGTGTCAACGGGATTAGCTAGGGTAAATGCATGGGGTTATAGGGATAGTACCTAGGTGGGATTGTGGTTGGTGCAGACTTGATGGGCCAAATGGCCTCCTTCTGCACTATAGGAATTTTATGATATATACTCTATGCACACACATACATATCACTCACACACTACCATTGGTCATGGGACTTAACTTGCAGTCTTATTGTAGAGTACAATAAATTTAATCTTAGATCTTTTTGACAGTAAAACCTGTTCTTCAAACATACATCTTTGGAAGTAACTTGAGAACTGCCTTTGTATATAATTGGTGACCTGAACCAACAACATACAGGTGACAACCTATTCTAGTTCGCTCAACATTGTGAATAGTTACACACTGTCCTTGTGCATTAATTGTACATACTAGGTCAGAACTGCAACCAGAAAGATTAATTGTGTTCTGTATAATTTTTAAAGACATTTTAAAAACCACTTCCATTGAAAGTAATGCTAAATGACAAATTAAAGAGCATTTGTAAACTTGCTATATAAATTAATCCATGACTAACAGGATGTGACAGCAGAGGTCTTTTATCCATTTGTCGGACTCTGGTAGCCTACTGCTGCAAAATTACTTCACTGAGCCTTCATCACCATGGAATTTTTATGGCGATTTTCGTTTTATGAATTTAACATTTTTGTATAAGGTTGCTTGGCCTCATGCCATTATTCAAGTTTAATTAAAGTCATAATTCAGTTTTGAGACAATTTATTGTTTCTTCAGCTTTCATTGTTATTAGCCGGGAATGTTTGTCCATGCCAAAGTGAGACTCAAGTTCTCAACTAAACTAAAACAACAAAGATGCCTCAGGAGCTTAGCATACTGATAGAGTCTGAGTTCACTGGGGCTTAAAATATTTGAACTTGTCTGCACTATCGAAGACAAGCCACTTAGTGTGCACTGCAGAAATTATTCCACGTATCTAATCTATTTTTAAGATACTGATGGTCTACACTGGCAGGAATGGAGTTCAAAAATAATTCATTACATTAGGAATTAACAAAATTGGAGCATTTTACAATAATGGGAACAAACTGAGAGGTTTGGACATTGAGACAGCGTAAGCTAGTTTGTACAATTATCTAAATCTTGACAACATCCTAAAGGAATGAGCAGTATTGACCCTTTTTGAAATTTCTAATTTAATGTTATATACCAGCCCTGAGTTCCTAAAGGAAAATGGATAAAATGAAGTTTCTAATCCTGGGGTTTAGACAGCAGGACTGGTATGCAGCAATTGATGTGCCTTATTCGGAATCCACATGCCCAGCCTGACTGGAAGTTAGAGGATTGGACTAATTAGATAGACATGCAGTGTGAGCTCCAGTGCAGAATGTGCCTCCTTCTGGGAGCTTGTCGAGTGACCTGTGAAGGGAAAATCTTTGTGCGGCTGCAGTCATATAAAACCGTGCAGAGCAACTTGAAGGATGCCTAGCATTTGGCTGGCCAATGAATTTTGGTGCTTAAAAAAAGCCAGAGGGAAATAAGTAATTGGCACAGAGCTTAAACTTTCCATCAATGTGCAGCGAGGTGGAGATGCCCCTACATGAGACAGGTGTCAGGAAGATGCCTTCATTGACACTGCAGAGTGCACCTTCCCTAAATAAAGACTGCAGTAGGAGGGGGAAGTGTTATGGATGATAACAAACCTTAACAAAAAGCTTCAACGGAATGCTAACCAACAGTTCCATAATGCCAAATGTATCACCCAAGGACACAAGCTACAAAGTGTTGCCCATTAACTTGCTACACATTTACAGATGGCTCATTTTCAGTCCTTAACTTTTCAGTTTCCCCATTGTTGATCATGCATGTTCATAATGCAGTATATTCAAACTCTGACTTACAACTAAAGCTCGAGAGAGCTTGATAACTGAAAAGAACTTCACCCGGTAAATTACTGCAGCACAAGTGCAAGGTGTTTATTTGTACGTAGGTCGAGCTATAGGCTGAGCACATGACTATTATGTATGTGCTCCTTAGAATATCCTGATACTCTTATTCTGCTTGTGGGTCATGATGGAGAGTAATACAAAATAGGCCTTTCTCCTACACCTGATTGATGATCAGCCCAGAAAATCTATTTTCAGCCACACTAAATATCCCAGCCTGTCAGAGCATTAAGCGCGGAGTGGAACACGTTACCTGAACCACATTCTGTCTTGTTTCCCTTCTTGCCTGCTACTATGTTGTTACTCATGTTAGCACAGATACATCATCCATAATGTTTTAGAATAAAGCTCGTTATGAATCAGCTTTCTGAAAGTATGTTCCTCTTTGGGTATTTTAGACTTGAAGAGCAGTCTGGCAGCACAGACAATGGCCCAAAATGCCACATGACTGCTGGCACCTTGTGTTACTCTCACCAACACTGTCATAGGCAACAAAGCTGCACACATCCTGGGGGATTCAGCTTCAGGAGGCATCACCGTGATGAGTCAGAATGGACCGGTAAGGGCAGCAAGTGACAGTGCAAGACAAAACAAAAAAGGGATTTTCCAGTTGCACTGGCCCCAGTGTTACCGGAAAAGTCAGTTGTTGCGTAAGCTATAAGGTACCTCTGTGCCTTCGAGAAATTCAGTAACTGTTGTAATTGTACTGTTGCTAGACAGAAAAGAAATGAAAATTTTGGAAAAATCATCAGTTACTTTTCTTGTTATGTATTGCACTTGTAGGATAAAAGAACATGGTGACAGTACATGGGGTAAGGTGCAAAGAACAACAGAAATGTATTTAATAGCTGTTCACTCTCTGATTTAGACTGTGACAATGCCCGTGAAGCAACAACATAACATCCCTCCCCCTTTACATCTAAGGTCCCATAACAAACAAACATAATACTTTTAAATAGTCATCAGCACATACACAAAAGGGCAGACAATGAATCGATACACAGTAAAATAGTTAAGACGATCAGGTGGGTGTCTATTCCACACTGGTTGCCTGTGCACTTCAGGGATTTTGTTGTTCTAATCCTCAGAGATACGTTCTTCAGAGGATGTCTCTATTCTGGAAAACATAACGATTTATTTCGAAGAAGGAAGGTCAATAGCAACAAAGGATTCTTCAAGAATCTCGGTTTCTGCTGATTGACCAGAAGTGGCAGTTACAATATCTTGTGGTTCATCCTGACGTAGTTCTGGCATAACCAATTTTGATACAATGGTGTATGCACATAATAACTGATCCACATGTCACCTCCATAATAGTTCATCTTCAATTTGCTAGTTTGGCATTGCTGCATGCCAAAACTTGCCCTCCTTGTCAAAAGAAATGTCTTTTCAAATCACCTTCTTTTCTCTTTAAATTTTTGACTGCTGATTGTGTTCTATTATCTCAGGCATCTCCTGTGGTAAGAGTAGATCAAATATAGTCCTCAGCTTCCTCTTCAGTGGTGGTAAAGCTGGGGAACTCTTAAGTAGTCGCGTGTGTGGTATTGCGATACGTCCTTGGAGGCATTTAACAAATGCTTCAAAACCTTTTAGCTAATCCATTTGTTGCTGGTGATATGGTGTTGATTGTGTGTGTTGGATACCACTCACCATTAGTCAGTCTTAAGTCATTTGTCATGGTCTATTATCACTCAGGATTTGTTCTGGTTTCCCAAATCTAATGAAAATCTTATTGGGTTTTTCAATGGTTTGTTTTGCAGTTGTTGACTTCATTTTAACAAATTCCAGTTCTTTGGAGTGTGCATTAATAACAACCATGTACACTTATATTGACCTGAAAAGTTTGTTTGTAGATGTTACCAAGGCATCTCAGGCAGTGGGGACAAGGATGGTGCATTCCTTACCCATGCACATGACTGGCACAGTCCTGCTTTTTCCTTGATCTGAACATCAAGTCCAAGCCACAAGAACTAACCCCTCGCAAGTTCTTACATTCAAACTATGCTTGAATGTCCTTCATCTAATTACTTTCATACTCCTTGTCACAAATTTGGAGTAACTATTACCCTCATCCCCCACAGCAGGCATCAGCCACCACTGTCAGCTCGAGTTTTCTGAAAATATATGGCTTTAATTTGGGATGTGTTTCCATTGTCCTCCCTTTTAACACCATTTCCAATATGTTCCCCAGCACAGGATCATTTCTGGTCTGTCGTTGGACTTGGCTTGTAGTCACTGGGATGCGTTCTATCTGAGAAGAATAGAAAATATGGGAACCACTTCTAGGTGATTCTTGACAGTAGGCAAAGATAATCATAACAATGCATTAGCATTGGCACGGCTTGTGGACTGATGCTACTTGATCTCGGTGGAATGTGCTGATAATATTAAAAACCATCATTGAAGTCTGCAGGTAGCAGATGATGGAATATCTTTATGTGGCCTAAACAAGTTAAGGGATGTGGTTCATCAGTAATATGTTGTGATGATCATAGGGATATTGGTGAAATTTCCACACTCCAAAGTTGCTCAGTGTTTCCTTCTTCAACTGGACATAATATGATTCAACACTTGTTAAGGTACGTGACGCAAAAGCTATCGGTCTTTCTACCCCTAATGGTATGAGGTATGACACTACCACTCCAACTCTGTATGATGAGACACCATAAGCAAGTTGTATTGGCAACTTTGGGTTGAAGTGTGCCAACACCTCTTACTTCCTCGGTTTTGTTGCACAATGAACTTTGCAATGGTTTCAGTAGGGTTGCTAGATTAAAAACAGATTTGCCATAATAAGTTACGAACCCTAGGAACAATCTAAACATTGTTGGTCATGAAGCCTCCATGATAGTCTTCAACTTCACAAGTGCCTTGTATAAATCCTTGCTATCCATCATATGATCTAAATAATGTATTGATAGTTGAAAGTTGTCTCACTTATCTTTCTTCATATGAATACAATGCACCTGAAGGCATTTCACTGTGGTTTCTAGGTTACATAAGTGTTCTTGCTCATTGGTACTAGTGATCAATGTGACATTAAGGTAACACTGTACCCCTTGTAGGCTGTTTAAGGTCTGGTCCATGGACTGTTGGAATAAAGCGGGTGCTGATGTTGTTCCAACAGGTAATCTCTTATAGTGGAATATGTATTATAATGGTGAGCAGGTGTTACAATTCAGCTGCAACATTAATTTGCAGGTAGATATGCGATAAGTCAATTTTGCTGAACTTCTGTCCTCCTACTGGGCTGGCAAACAAATCCTTAATCAAAGAAAGCAGATATAGATTTGCCCACAGAACTGGGTTGCTTGTTGTCTTGAAATCTCTACAAATACGCTTAGTCCCATCCTGCTTCATTACAGGCACAATTGAGGCTGCCCAGTAACGAGTAGTGATGGGTTTTAAGTCTCCTGTAGCTACAAGTCCCATTATTTCAGATTCTACCTTTGGACATATAGTATAGGGTCCTGTTCTTGCCTCGAGACTCTTTATGCTGATATATTTGATGGATTTTAAATGTCACTTATACTCCTTTCATTGAACCGAGGGTGTCCTTACATACACTATTGTATTTCTCCAGGATATTCTGTAGATCTGTTTCAGCATTATCTTCCCTAGCCAAGGCTGGCCAAAGAGAGCTGGAAAACCCCCTTGGACAACGTTAAGTGGCAGCTTCGCAGTTTTCCCACAACTTTAATTTGACTACAATGTATCCTCTTAGAGGCTCTATTTCCTTGGTGTAGTCCTCAGTAAAACATCTGCTGGATTTAATGGTAGGTGATTAAATTTTTGCTTATCGGTGGTCTTGGGGATTAGGGAGACAACAACCTGTGTGTTGACCTCCATTCTGATAGGCTGTCCTATTAGACCTATCAGAATTACCCAGATCTATGTGATTCACTTTGAACTGAAAGTACATTTAGTTTCGATTCCCTATGAGATTTGTGTGCTGTCTCTTCACTATTTGCATCATCTCTTCCACTCTGTAAATTACTTTAGTGCACTTCCTATTATTCTTCCTTTTTGGTGTGCTCTGCTTTTTTCTTTGAACAGTGCCTTCTGGAGAAACAGGTTTTTTCCAGGAAACTCGTGCTATGTAGTCAATTTTGCCACAATTTTTGCATTGGCTGGCCTTGATCTAGCATTTGGCCTGTGAAAGGTCCATTTTTGCACAGCAATGATATGTTGTTTCTGGGAAAACTTTCTCTAAACAGCAGCCATTTTATATATCCTCATGCCTGCTCCGAGATCTGAAGCAGCAAGCTCCATTGAAAAGGCTATTTCTGTTTTCACATGTAAGTTTCATTCAGTTAGCAATCTTTGCTGTATAGCGTCATGCCTCAGTCCGCAAGCCAGATGGTTTCTAATCGCATTATCCAGAGAGTCACCAAATTCTCAAAGCTCCATAAGTTGCATTAGGATTGCAACAAATCGTGCGACATTTTCTCCTTTTAGCTGATTTGTCTTATGGAACATAAAACGCTTCACAATAATTAATCGTTTAGGTGAATATCAGTCTTGTAGTATCTTACTAATTCCAAATGTTTTGCTACCGGGTTTCTTGGACTGGACTGAACTCCGGAGTAAATTAGAAGTTTTCCTGACAATGCTGCTGGAATACTATATCCTCAGCAATCTTGCTTGCTCAGATATAAGACTGAAATCTTTCTGCAAAGGACTTCCAATTCTCAATTTCTTCCTCAAATGGCACCAAACTGTCCCACCATTTTAATGATTTTGAGATCTGTTCAGCAATGTTCCTTCACCAGCTTCTCTTAATCTCAATGATCCAGCTTAGTTTGCAAATTGTAATAAGACCATAAGTCATAAGAGTAGAATTAAGCCACCCAGCTCATTGAGTCTGCTCCTCCATTCAATCATGGCTAATATTTTTCTCATCCTCATTCTCCTGCCTTTTCCCCATAACCCCAAATCCCCTTATTAATCAAGAACCTATCTATACCTATCTTAAAGACACTCAATGGCCTGGCCTCCACAACTTCTGCAGCAAAGAGTTCCACAGATTCACCACTCTCTGGTTGAAGAAAATTCTCCTCATCTCTGTTTTAAAGGATTGTCTCTTTAGCCTGAGGTTCTGCCCTCTGGTTCTAGTTTTTTCTACGAGTTGAAACATCCTCTCCACACCCATTCTACCCAGGCCTCGCAGTATCCTGTAAGTTTCAAGAAGATGCCCCCTCATCCTTCTAAACTCCAATGAGTACAGACCCAAGTCTTCAACCATTCCTCATATGACAAACTCTAATTCCTGGAATCATTCTTGTGTACCTCTTCTGGACCCTTTCCAAGACCAGCACATCCTTCCATAGATATGGGGCCCAAAACTGCTTATAATACTCCAAATGGGGTCTGACCACAGCTTTATACAGCCAGAAGTTGCTCCCTGCTCTTGTATTCTAGCCCCCTCGACATGAATACTAACGTTGCATTTGCCTTCCGAACCGCCAACTGAACCTGCACGTTAACTTGAAAGAACCTTGAACAATGACTCCCCAGTCCCTTTATGCTCCTGATTTTCTAAGCATTTCCCATTTAGAAAATAGTCTATGCTTCCATTCCTCCTTCCAAAGTGCATAACCTCACATTTTGCCACATTGTATTCCACCTATGTCCTTGCGCACTCTCCCAGCCTGTCCAAATCCTCTGCAGCCCCCCTGCTTCCTCAATACTACCTGTTCCTCTAATACCTTTGTATCATTTGCAAACTTAGCAACAGTGCCTTCAGTTCCTTCTTCCAAATCATTAATGCATATTGTGAAAAGCTGTGATCTCAGCATTGACCCCTGAGGCACACCACTAGTCACAAGCTGCCATCCTGAAAAAGAGCTCTTCATCCCCACTCTCTGTCTTCTGCCAGTCAGCCAATCCTCTATTTATACCAGGATCTTGCCCTTAATATCATGGGCTTTTAGCTTAATCAACAGTCTCCTAGGGTTTTCTGAAAATCTAAATAAATCATGTCTACTGGTTCTCCTTTTTCTAACCTCCTTGTTACCTCCTCAAAGAACTCTAATACATTTGTCAGACATGACCTCCTCTTGGTGAAGCCGTGCTGACTCAGTCCTCAGCTTGATCACGCACTGCCAAGTACCCCACAATCTCATTTTTAATAACGGAGTCTAAAATCTCGCCAATAACCCAAGTTAGGCTATTTTCCAGTGATGCGTGCCAAATGTATCAGCTTTTCTTAGATTTAATGCAATCACTCTCTGTCTTACTCTACTTCCATGCCCCAATCACTGCATGTGGTGAGCTTGGCAGTCTGAACCTCTCGGGCTGCCGGCTTCAACTTTCAGTATGGACCTTTCTTTGCTTCTACCCAACAACTGATGCAATGACCGACCTGCTGTTGATTCTGATTCAATGTCGAAAGTATTGAAATTTCCAGCTGGTAAATAAAACTCTGAATTTCTTTTTCCTCCTTTGTTTGAAAAGAATTTAACTTGCTCCTCATCGCCATATTCTTTTTCTCCTGTTATAATACTGCACTTGTAGGGCAAAACAATATAGCACCATTATCTTAAATCTACGTCCCCTGGTTATTCACCTCTTTGTTAAGGTGGTTAGGTCATTTATTTCCTTGCTGTATATGACCATAAATCCTTGAAGATAACAGGACAAAGGCATAAATACTACTTTCCTTTATGAGCCAATACGTAAGATATATAAGATTAGAGAAGTTATGCGACAGCTGTATAAAACACTAGTTACTTGTCAAGACATTACAGGAAGGATGAGATAACAAACGAAAACAGAGATTTATTCAATAGCTGTTAACTCTAGAAAGGCTTTATTTAAACTGCAGCAAACTTATGAAGCAGCTGATAGCATCACAAACTGTACACCTGACTAGACTCTTAAAATGGCAGCACAACAACACAATAATAATCCCAAATATCTAACATTTCCTGATGTATCAAAGTCCATCAAATTGTGAGAACATCAGATTAGAAATCCCTCTGCTAGAATGAAAGGTGGAGAAGCTGAAAGCGGGAGTTAACTGACTGCCACTGGTAATACTGTATCGTCATAATAGTGGAGACTGATTGCATCCCCCCTGTAGCACAGTGTTCGCCTAAAGGCACAGAGAATGCTTCTTCAGTTTTTGCCCAATATATTTGTGCTATAATTTAGAAAGGCATAACAGAGTGTGTGCCTCTGCTGACAGCTGACTGTCTTGATAGAAGATTTTTTAAAATCCTATCACTTCAGCCGATGAATATTGCAATTAAGGTGCATTAAAATAACCCCCAACACTAATTTTGAATTTGCCAAACAGAAAAGGTGGTAAATTGTATCCAAATTTGGCTTAGTGGCAGAAAGCAAAAGGGAATTGGTCAATGGAAGTCTTTGTGACTGGAAGGTTGTTTCCAGAGGGCTCCACAGGATTTAGAACTGGTTCTCTTGCTTTGCATGCTTTACATCATTGGTTTAGATAGAAATGTAGGATTAAGATTTTCATAGCTGATTCAAAGACTGACCATGTGCGTGATAGTGAGGAAGAGAGCTGTAGATTGCAGGAAGATATCAATGGACTGGTTATGTGGGCAGAAAAAAAATATCAGAAGGAATTCAACCAGAGACATTTGAGGAAATGCATTTGGGGAGAGCCAAGACGACAAGAGTGTGGACCATAAATAGACGGATACTGATAATTGCAAAAGAACAGAGAGACCTTGCTGTACGTGACCACAATTCCTCGAACAGGGAAAATGCATAAACACTACTTTCCTTTATTAGTCAAGATATAGGATATTAGAAAAGTTATGCTACATTTGTATAAAACACGTAACACCATTTGCAATCAGGACCCAGACTTTCCAGTCGCTTGCCACTTCAACACACCACCTTGCTCGCCAATCCAAATGTCTGTCATTGGCCTTTTGCAATGTTCTAGTGAACCCCAATGCAAATTGGAGGAACAGCATCTCATCTTCCGAATGGGCACTTTACAGCCTTCCGGACTTCAACAACTTCAGAGCATGAACTCTCCCCTTCACCTTAACCCCATTTCCATTTACTTTATTTCATTTTCTTTAATCTCATTCATCTATTTTATCATCCTTCTCTCTCGCTTCCATTTTTCCACTTCTCAATTCCAGCTCTCCTTCATTCACCTCCCCTCTCCCCCAAAACCCCTTTCAGGGCAACTGCCACATTCCCCAGGCAGTCTTTTAACAACCTGTACCTCTGTTCTGCCATTTTCACATTCTGATCTCTTAATGGACATTCTTAGCATCTTTTCAGCTTTCTGTATCTTATTTACATTCCCTTTGTCCCATTCCACCCCACCCTCGTAGTACAAGTCTCCACTGATCCTCTTTGCTCTCAGCAGTGATGAAGGGTCATCTAGACTTGAAACATTGGTCCTATTCTCTCCCCACAGGTGCTGTCAGACTGTTGAGGCTTTCAAGCATTTTCTGTTACTAGTTACTGATCTGGTCAGCTCACTACAGGAAGGATTTGATTGCAGTGGAGAAGTTGCAGAGAGGATTGACAAGGATGTTTCCAGGACTTGAGGATTTTAGCTCAGATTGGATAGGCTGGTGTTCTTTCTTTTGGAATAAGGGAGGTTGAGTGGAGGTCTAACTTAGGGGTCTTTAATTATGAGGGAGGGATGGGGGGCATATATAAAGTTGAAAGAAATGACCTAACCACCTTAACAGTGAGGTCAATAAACAGGGGATATAGATTTAAAATAATTGCCAGAAAGATTAGAGGGGAGTTAAGATCAGTATGTCAGTTATTGCGGGTTCATCTCAGGATTTGTTGGTTTCTTAATCTAGAAGAAATTTTGCTGGAGGCAATGGTCTTTTGTTCATTTATTTGCATGCTAATGATTTACAAAGGTTAAACAAGTTCAAGTTGGAGCTACCCTCTGACATGCTGCACACTCCTCTCAGTGAGTAACATCACTGTGACATAGCTCCTCAAGCACAAGATCAGTAACTGTCTTTAGTGTTAACCCTTCACTGTACCGTAGGGATTTAGAACTCACTGCCTGAAAGGGGAGTGGATGCAAATATCCTCACTGCATATACTGAGAAATGCACTTGAGGTGCCATTACCTATAGGGCTACAGGCCAAGAGCTAGAAAGTGGGATTCGACTGATAGTTCTTTTTTTGGCCAGGACAGGCATGAAGGGATAAATGGCCTCCTCCTATGCCGTAAGGTCTGTGATTACATTTGATTCAGAACTAGGTGAACTATCGTGTCACCTCCAAAGTTGGAACGAAAGTTCACATTTCAGGAACATTTGACATCCTCTCATCTTAAGAGAATCAAATCACTTCTCCAAAGTAAAGCAGCTAAAACAATCTTTAAGAAATGTCTTCCACACATAGCTTGCCTTTAATGCCCAGCACAATGCCATAGACAATGAGTAAGTCTTTTTTTAATAAACTTCAAATTTGTTCAATCTGCTTTCGGTTTTTACTTACATGTTGGATACAAGCTTAGTTAAGCTATTGCACATTCTGTAACCACTTATGTGACCATCACTGTTAATGATGTTCCCTCCTTCTTTGCCCTCCACATGCATGGAATGATGGAAACTGAAATACAGTTGTCTACAAAATGAGAGGACACAACAAGCAACTGACTTTACATCCACTACCATTTCACCCCTTTTGAATCAGTTCTCTGGAACGCATATTAGTGCCAGATGAAAAATTATTTCAACTACTGGGATTGATTACTGAAAAAAATGGAATCTTACAGCAAAACGTAACCATTTTCTAATACAAAGATCAATATTCTTTGTCAAACACAATCTAATATTGGCCAACGTGAGATGACATTTGAACAGGTGACCAAAAAGTTTGACCAAAAAAATGCTGGGAGGGGTAGTAAGGCAAGAAATGTAGGGGGGGATTTCAGAATTTAGGGCTAAGCTACTGAAGGCATGGACTGTAGTGAATAGGTGGATGTGCAAAAGGCCAGAATGGAAGGAGTATGTTGATCCTGGAGGATCTGGGCTGGCACAAAGTATATACACTTTGCTGAAAATCAGTTGCACAACCGTGCGGTCATATTCAATTGCAAACATCTCCGAGCACATCATTTGACTTCAACAGCAGTGACATTGCAACATGCATTATACTGCAGTGTTCCTCTCCATGTGACTCATGATGTGGACTTTTGTTCCATTGAATGAATCAAGAAAGCAAAAACTATCGTTTTTGATAATGGATACCAGGGAGTGGTTATATGATTAAAATCTTACTAAGAGGTTCAAACAATGTCATTAATTATTAAGGCAGAACAATTTATGGCAATTATCTCCCCAAAATGAAACTACAGCCTTGAAATTATACTCATTTATCTGTATGACTTACGCGACGGAGTTGATTAGGGAAGAGATTTGTTTGTTTTCAAAGTGGCAGTAAGTGTCTCAGTAGAATGCAAATGGTCAGTGTGTTTCACTTATTTGATTGTGTTGCTGTCATCTTGGAAGATTAATGATTGTTCTGCAATATTTGATTATTTCAAAATTATATTTACTCCCACAACATGAAGGATTAATGCCCTTTGTAACTTACCGATGTGTGGTCATTTCACCTTAGAGTTTGGAAACTTGACTAAGAATAGACGTAATGTTAAGTGGAACACTGCTTTTATTCAAAATCAGGTTTTGTTAAAATTGGCCAAGGAATTTCACCTCTTATGTTTCCAGAGTTTGTACATTTAACACGAGGTTGAAATAATGCTGATAAAGTAACTGAAGTAATTTTGTTGTTGTGAACTCGACTGTCTGATGTTCAAAACCACAAGATGCCCATCATTAGAGTTAGATCTATAGTTCATTCTGCAGGAGAGAGTAACTTACCACAACATCAGTCCATAGTGAGCTGATCATTAGCTCTTCAGACTCATTTTTAGCCAACTGTCAGAAATGTAAAGATTTGAAAGTGTAAAAAATATAACCACGTAAAACCTGGATGGGCTTCCATTGGATCAGTAGTGGCACAGTAAGCTCAATTATGGCCAGATAAGATCATTTATCAGTCTAGGCATGTGAGGGTGTTGTTGGGGTTGGGGAGGGAGTGTTGATTGGAGGGGTGGGGTGGGAGGGTGTTAATCGCAGGGGGAAGAGGCAATTGCCTAGGTGGTCTGCTGATTTCGATTGAAATGGGGGAACATAACAGGTTAAAGTAGGTGGGTGGCGGTAGGGTGCTGAGGGGTTGATAAGGATGGGGAGTTGGGGTGGGGGTCAGAGGCATTGTGATGGAATCAAAAGGCTCAGGGACAAAGGCACATTTAATCATTGCCCATTGAGTACTATACAGACAGCACATAAAACGTGCACTGCCTTTGATATTACATGATCGCATCATCCAGTCAGTACCCTCACTATTGATTAGCTGGATAGTGCGCCAGTTAAATCCTCAAAACTAACCTGTCATTGAGGCTGGTGCAAATGCTGAGGGTCCTTTGTGAGCTGAATCAGACAGAAAGCAGAAGAATGTGGCAGCTTAGCAGACAGATTTTCAGATGCTGTACTGAATGCCTTGGTGGAAGAGGTGCAAGGAAAGAGAGATGGCATGCATATATAGTGCATCAGTAAGGCCCTCTGGATATGTTCAGAAGACCATCATGGCTGTCAATTTCAGGAATGAATGCCTAAGGACCTGGATGCACATATTCAATGTGCTCACATAAATAGAGAAGGTCAGCGAACACATCTTTGAATTCCATATCCAATCAGTTCCACCACTGGGCTCAGACACCGATCAATTCAACACAGCTTCATCATTCATCAACCAACAATTTGCAGCAATGCCTTTTCCCTTTTTGCTTAATATCACTGAAAGGGAAATTCATGGAGGCAGTGTAATGGTGAGCAATTCACTTCTGCCTGTTACATTCTCTTTACCTACCAAAGGTGAAAGTTCAGGTAACATTTGTTAAAGTTATACTAGTCCTGAACCCATCTTTGTTTGGGATCAAGTCTTGGAGCAGCCAAATATTCCCGAAGTTCTCTATTATAGGCATTTCTACCGTCATAGTCATTGGAATAAATGAGAGATTCAACCCAAGAAAGTTGGAATCCACTTCTTTTCGAGATGTTAAAAAAAAGTGCCAATTTCAATATCCCAAAAAAAGTTTGCTGTTTCACTGACTGTTGACATAAGCCTGAGGATACCATTATAGAATTTGTATTGAATGACTCAGTTTACAACATATCATTCCACAGTTTGATAGCTCCAAGTTATGAAGTCCATGATGTAGCGTGTTGTTAGTAGAAATGCTTGTTGTTGTAAAGGATTTAGTGGTTGAAGAAATTTAAATGTAGTGAATGGGTTTTTAATCAATGAAAGTGCTTTTTAATAGTGTCGGCATGGGAGTATGTGGAACCATGGGGACTGTATGGAAAACATAGGTTGACATGGAAGGTATGGGAAGGCCAATGGAAAGTGGGTGGAGGACATGCAATAGCATGGTTGGTATGGATGGAGCGTGAGGAATGTATGCAGGGGTGAACACTGGAGGACTGTATTTGATTTTCTTGTTTTTGTGCAGGACCACTGAGTCTGGCCTTTCGCCTGGCCCATCTTTGCAATTAGCATCCCCTATGCTGCTTCCAATAGTTCTTCTGGGTTGTTGCCCTAACTCCTAAGTTTATAGCCAACCTGGAACAAAGATCCAAGTTTATCTAGTTTGCAGAGCCAGGAGGGCCCAGTTGTAGCATTCCTTCATAACCCTGACTCAGATAGCTTGATCTAACATGGACCAAAGATTGTAGCTAGATCCTTGCACACTGTCTGATTCAAGTTCACAAGGATTATGCTTATCAATAAGTTGATAGAAAGCCATTCTATCTGTTTTTGGATGTTGTGGCATTCGTGGGACACAGGCATCGCTGGCTGGCCAGCATTTATTGCCCATTCCTAGTTGCCTTGTTCAGAGGTCAGTTGAGAGTCAAACACATTACTGTGGCTCTGGAATCACGTGTAGGTCAGACCAGGTAAGGACAGCAGATTTCCTTTTCTCAACGACGTTAGTGGACCAGATGGGTTTTTCTGACAGTCGGCAATGGTTTCATGGTCATCAGTGGATTTTTAATTCCAGATTTTTTTTATTGAATTCAAATTCTGCTGTGGTGGGATTCGAACCCAGGTCCCCAGATTATTTGTTGAATTTCTGAATCTAGCAATGATACCACTATGCCATTGCTTCCCATGATCCATCCTTTCAGTTTGAAACCTGTAGTCTTATTAATAAATTTTGAGAATCTTGCACATTACTCCTCACATTATTGGTGAATCTAAATTCTCTTACTTCAGAATAAAGTAATCACAGGACACCAACTAAGGGTAATTTTCTCTGTTAGAACTGCAGAGACTTTTATTGCCCTACATTGCTGAGAATTTAATAATGTTAAATTAGAAATCTGTTCAGCTTCTTTCTATGACTAACCTAGCAATTAAAAAAAAGTCATCAACTGACTTAAATAAACTCACTGGATTAGTGTGGTATTTCTTATTTATAGATAGCAAGAGTTATGCATTCATTGCGTTCCTGAATATTGAGGGTCATAACTTAAAAATTGAAGATTTGCATCTTGCATGGAAAGTACCGTTAAACTTGCAATAAGAACTATGTTTTTACTATAACAAGAGAATCAACATTCTTTGTTGTTGCTGCTTCATTGCAATTCATTTCTTCAATCCCCCCTAATTAACTCACCTTTTTTCTAGCCTGCTGTTCTTTTGTGGAGTGTGCCTTCACATGCTTTCTGAGAGAGCTTGGGTCAGTGTACCGTTTTGTACAGCCTGGGATCTGACATGCATATGGTTTCTAAACAAAGAGAGAAAACAGCACTAGCTTTAGTGCAGTGAACGCTGGTTGAGGCATCGAATCAAGAGCTGGTTAGGAGCATTCTGCTGTACTGTCCACCAGTCTGATTGCAAATAAATTAACCTTACCTGGATCATATACTTGAGTACTTGCATGCCCTGGCTTTAGTGTAAGTCAAAGATTACTGAGAAACACCCATTTCCCAATTGTAAATGAATTTAACACACCTCATCAGCTGCATGCGAACCATTCTATTGATTGACATGCATTCCCTACCAAAGCAAACTGACTATTAAAATACAACTAAATTCTGTTCCTTTGTACCTTTTACCAGCTTTGTGAATTTAATTTATTTTTCAGTGAAAGCTTGCAGCTGACTTTTATAATTATTGTAATTATATACTTACAATTATTTCAGCCCCTGAGACTGCGGCATAGTCAGAAACGATTAGCAAGAGAAAGCATTTAGGGTTTCAGCTCAAGAAACAGCAGAAAGTTCCATGTAACAGTATCTGATCGCTACGAGAGAAAATAAAATCTGCTCGGAAAGACAGAAAACAAAAGGCAGAAATAAGAGGTTAGTCCCGACAAACACAGAAGGCTTAGAACCTTGGTCATGTTTTCCGAAGCAATTTAATTTAGTTAACTAACTAGTACAGTTGTCAAGAACAATTTAAGGAGAAGTAGCTGTCTCAGCAAGTACCATCTATGAGCTATTTCTACAAGAGGGGGCTAACTATGATTAGGTGGTTAGTACAGTCATGATTAATTAAAGGGGGAGTAACTCCTCACAACACAGGAGGAGGCTATTTAGCTACTGTTCTTGCACCAGTTCCTTGTAAAAACTATCCAATTAGTCACATTTTCCTGTTCTTGCCCAAAA
The DNA here is from genome assembly GCF_965287045.1 of Carcharhinus amblyrhynchos. Lineage (NCBI taxonomy): Eukaryota > Metazoa > Chordata > Chondrichthyes > Carcharhiniformes > Carcharhinidae > Carcharhinus > Carcharhinus amblyrhynchos. Next base: position 43,182,734 of record NC_137328.1, on the reverse strand, counting down.
ACTCTGAAACTTCTTCATTTTCAAATATATTCAATATTCAATTCCCTTTTGAAGCTTACTATCAAATCTTCCAGATTATAACAACATGCTGAATTTTAAAGATTCTCTGCATTTTCCTTTGGGCTTCTCCCATACTTCCAACGCACCCCAGCTCTTTGGTCAAATGGTATAAATCTGTGCCTTTGGTACCAACTTAATTTCCTGTGGAAACAGTTTCATCTTACCTAGCTAAACACAGCACTTCTCTTACATCCACCCTTCATTTATTCTGCTCTGAGAAAAGTATTTCCAGCTTCTAGGTCTCACAGAATAGAATCATAGAATCCTACAGCACAGAAGGGGGCCATTCGGCCCATTGAGTCTGCACTGACCACAGTCCCACCCAGGGCTATCCCCGAAACCCCATGTATTTACTGGAGCTAGTCCCCCTGACACTAAGGGGCAATTTAGCATGGCCAATGCACCTAACCCACACATCTTTGGACTGTGGGAGGAAACTGGAGCACCCAGAGAAAACCCACACAGACACAGGGAGAAGGTACAAACTCCACACAGACAGTGACCCAAGCCGGGAATCGAACCAGGGTTCCTGGTGTTGTGAAGCAGCTCTGCTAACCGCTGTGCCACCATGCCTCTCAGCATAACTCAAGTCACTTATCTCTCTCTGCTTTCATTCTGGTAGATCTATTCTGCACCCTCTCCAAGGCCTAGACGTTCTTCCTAAAGTGTGGGGCCCAGAATTGTGTCCAAATACAATCAATTTTAAATAATTTGTGGAATGTAATTCTATGGTGAATGACACAAAAAACTTGTGCTTTGCTTGCTAGAGCAAATATGACAGAGCTGTTTAAAACTATGAAAGCATTGGACAAGATCAATACAAGTAGAATTGCTTCCAGTAGTTAAGAGATCAATAACCAAGGGTCATAGATATAAGATTAAATGTGGATTCAGAACAGCTTTAGAATGGAACTCAAGAGAGACTGTGGAATTCAGTTCTTCAGTTAGTGGTTGAGACAGAACGAATGTCAATACCCTGGACTAGATTGGACAGAGGGATGAAGGAAATGGGAATAAGATGGTTAAATGTAATTGAAGCTATATGATCATATGGATGGAAAACATTGACGTGAACTAGCCTATCTGTGTATTTTAATTTCTATCTATTTCTACAGTTAATTCTTCTGGCAACCAGCAGCCACTGAATAATCTCCTTAGACCCGTTTTACTTTCGAGCTTCTAAATTTTCTCACATATTCAGTCTGTTAGTGATGCCAATGAAAAAATGTAAGATGTCTCCATATTGAACACTGATCTGTACTAAATGTGAGAAGTGCAGGTTCTGCACCTTGCCCTGAATAACAAGGTAAGCTAAAAATCTTTTCAAATTCCTATATTCTCGAACATTGATGGAACAAAAATAATTAACATTAAATGAAAGAGATGGGAACGGCATTGGAGGTTGTGCTCCCAAACGTTAATAGTTTACATTAACAAATAAGAAAAGTAAATGAATTTCACAATGAAGAATTAGATTCTGGTGATTTGGCACATCTTCACTTTTTCTTTGATCCATTTCACAACTCCAAGGACTGCTCCAGCTCTGTGTGTTGTACACTGTTACATTTGGGAACATTGTCTGGAAATTATTGTTGTTGTCAGAAGGGAATGAACAATTGGAACATAATTTGGTATTCTTCATACTATTGAACACATGCATTTCTATTCCATTTCATGAGTGCTCTGCCCAAAGGAGATCCTTGGCTCATTGTCTATTAATACTTCATCCTAATGTTTTCTTGCCAGTGATGATCTGCTGTTGTCTACCACTCGAAGGGGAAAGGTGAAGTGGCAGGTCCTAAGTCTACCCCGGGTAAAATGGGAACCCATTCCATGCTGTTAGCTTGCTCACTATCTAGCCAATTGAAGTAGCCACACACATTAACTCATTTATTTTAAGATAGTAATGTGCGTCTGCTGTATTCCTAACCAAGATTTTGGAATTGTATTTTTTTCAGTTTATTTGTTAGGGTCGCAAGTAGGCTTACATTAACGCTGCACTGTTTCAGAAGGGAGGGAGGTAGCAGATGGGAAATTACAGGCCAGTTAGCCTGACTTTGTCATTGGCAAGATTTTGGAGTCCATTATTAAAGATGGGATTGCAGAATTCTCGGAAGTGCATGATAAAGTACGACTGAGTCAGCATGGCTTTGTCAAGGGGAGGTCATGTCTGACAAATCTGTTAGAGTTCTTTGAGGAGGTATCAAGGAAATTAGATAAAAGAGGATGAATGGACATGATTTATTTAGATTTCCAGAAGGCCTTTGACAAGGTGCCACATAAAAGACTGTTAAATAAGTTAAGAGCCCATGGTGTTAAGAGTAAGATCCTGGCATGGAGAGAGGATTGGCTGATCGGCAGAAGGCAGAGAGTGGGGATAAAGGGGTCTTTTTCATGATGGCAGCTGGCGACTAGTGATGTGCCTCAGGGGTCAGTGCTGGAAACACAACTTTTCACAATATATACTAATGGTTTGGAGGAAGGAACTGAAAGCACTATAGCTAAGTTTGCAGATGATACAAAGATATTAGAGGGGCAGGTAGTATTGAGGAAGCACGGGGGCTGCAGAAGTACTTGGACAGGTTAGGAGAGTGGGCAAAGAAGTGGCAGATGGAATACAATGTGGAAAAGTGTGAGGTTATGCACTATGGAAGGAGAAATGGAAGCAGAGACTATTTTCTAAATGGGAAAATGCTTAGGAAATCAGAAATACAAAGGGACTTGGGAGTCATTGTTCAAGATTCTCTTAAGGTTACCATGCAGGTTCAGTTGGCAATTAGGAAGGCAAATGCAATGTTAGCATTCATGTTGAGAGGGCTAGAACACAAGATCAGGGATGTACTTCTGAGGCTGTATAAGGCGCTGGTCAGACCCTATTTGGAGTATTGAGAGCAGTTTTGGGCCCCATATCTAAGGAAGGATGTGCTGGTCTTGGAAAGGGTCTAGAAGTTATATAAGAATGATCCCTGAAATGAAGAGCTTGTCGTATGAGGAATGGTTGAGGATTCTGGGTCTGTACTTGTTGGAGTTTAGAAGGATGAGGGGGGATCTCACTGAAATTTACAGGATACTACAAGGTCTGGATAGAGTGGACATGCTGAGGATGTTTCCAATAGTGGGAAAAACTAGGATGAGAGGGCACAACCCCAGGCTGAAGGGCCGAACAGAGATGAGGAGGAATTTCTTCAGCCAGAGAGTGGTGAATCTGTGGAACTCTTTGCCGCAGAAGGCTGTGGAGGCCAGGTCATTGAGTGTCATTAGCATTGGGGCGTCCCTGGTAATGTAAATGGGTATAGTATGATGATAATGTTTTTTGTCTTTTCATTCACAGGTTTTAAGTCGGTCCACCTCGTGTCCAGCGAGGGGCATACACGTGATGGGTCGTACCGGGGCTGCTCTTGGTTGTTCGAGATTGGCCTAGTGCTTCATGTCGTTAGTGTGTGCCTAAACTGGACAAGATACTGGGCAAGACGACAGCTCAGTGACTATCGCTGATTGCTGTGCAGACACATGGATTTGGGCCGGTGTCTGTGGGAGTTTGCGCATTCTCCCCGCGCTTGCGTGGGTTTTCTCTGGGTGCTCCGGTTTCCTCCCACACCCCAAAGATGTGCTGTTAGGCTGATTGGCAGTAATAAATTGTCCCTAAATCAGTTTCCCTCAATCTGGATGGCCATAAAACATTAGACAGGGGTCGTGGGTAGAGAGGTGGACTGGTGGTGTTGAGATGGCGGCGCGGGCTCGTTGGGCCAAAGGGCCTGTTTCCCAGGCTGATTTTGTTCTTTGTTTTTTGTTCTTTGTCTTTAATAAGGGGATCTGGGTTATGGGGAAAAGGCAGGAGAATGGGGATGAGAAAAGTATCAGCTATGATTGAATGGGGGAACAGACCCGATGGGCTGAGTGGCCTAATTCTGCTCCTATGTCTTACGGTCAATGAAGTTACTGCGAAAATCCCCCAGTCGCCACACTCCAGCGCTTGTTTGGGTACGCTGAAGAGAATTTAGTGTGGTTAATGCACCTAACCAGCATGTCTTTCAGATCTTGGGAAGAAGCTGGAACACCAAGAGGGGACCCACGCAGGCACAGTGAGAACATGCGGACTCTGCACAGATAGTGACCCAAGCCAGGAATTGAACCTGGGTCCCTGGCTCTTTGAGGCAGCAGTGCTACCCACTGTGCCACCGACACTGTGTCTCTTCTCCAGCAGAGGCTGAATGGGATGAGACAGAAAATTGGATTAAGGTATTCAACTCCTATGTAAAGATCAAATCTAAACAAGTTTAAATATTTAATTGAATAAATTTAAACTCACGTAATAACAGATGGAAACAATTAACTGTTATCAGTTATTTCGGGGATTTGTCCCAGCAAATAAGGCTAAATAGTCAATGTGCTACAGGTTATGTAACTTTAATATTATTTCCCAAGCAATGTTTAAAAAAATATTAAATAACACGGAAGCATTTTTGCAGGGCTTTTCGTGGATTAGAATTGCTCTGTTTTAGATACCAGGTGATGATTACGAAGAAGCTAAAAACTAAATTGAAGCAAGACCAGAAATACGATGACAGGATTATTTTTGAACAAGATTACAACATATTTATTTACAAGTTTAAAAGCTTTTATTTCTTAATAATAGAGTGCTGATTTCTGAATTAGAGACTCTTACTGTGTCTAGATGTGTTCTCTGGTGCTTGGCACGGTCACTTGAGTTGCTAAAAGCTTTTTGGCATCCTGGATGCTGACAAAGGTAAGGTTTTTCCCCTGTGTGACTTCGTAGGTGAATCTTGAGATTTTCCAGTCTTGAGAAAGCCTTATTACAGCCTTCAAACTACAGGGAAAGATGTGAGAAACTGTTGTTAGAAGAAAGGCTAGGATACAATTTTTAAAATCAGGAAACGCTAGCGTTCTGCAGACGTCCACTTCTGGTAATGGGTCACATTCAACAGATTAACTTCCTATCCTTTCCCTTTGGAAGGTAGCTGTCTTGCTGTGCATTTCCAATATATGACATCTTACCTCCAATTACCAATACTTGTAGGCTTTCTTGATACTCTTCAGACTTCCACAATAGGTATAAGTATTTCAATTCTTATTTTTAAGCTGAATATCTGGGTTGCCTTGTCAAAAATAACATAATCGTGGCAATATTTCTGAATATATCAGCAATGTGTTTACTTATAATATTTTTCAATCTTCTGTTTATCTTTAATAAATACGACTTATAGATAAAATGTATAGAAGCTTAGTTTTGACAAAAAAAATGAACAAAGCCGCTTCTTATGCTGTCCACCCCAGAGATACTTAACTTCATTCAAAAGGGATAAATTACAAATGGCTAAATTATGGAAAAATAACATTAATGAACGATGTGCACCATTATTGTGCAAATTGGCTATCAGGATCAGGAGATTAGAAGAAACACTGTGGAAAATGTATCTCCAGATTTGCTATCAATTTATGTTGTCCTTCTATTTGCTTGGTTCATACAGCATCTCAACCTTTGCATCTTCCTATATGTTTATCAACTTGCTAGATTTTCACAGTTTCTTCATTCCAAAAAAAGTTAACTCCATTGATTAATAGTATAAGTAACCTTTGAACAATCTCATTATTATTATTATTATCATCATGATACCACTAATCTGGCCTTGAAAGGGAATAATTTAATTTGTGGATTCCTTCAGGAATTGAATTCTTCTAAGAGATTTTGGGTCAATATAAACTTTTTCTGAATTTTTCTTTGCCTCTTTTTCTCTCTCAATCCAATTTTTCCTTCCCTTTATTTGCTTTTCTTGATTTGACTGTGATACATCTTGTTTCCTTCCCCGTTGTTTTTCATTTGTTTTGTTCTCAATCCTTAAATAACATTGGTTGAGGAGGTAAATCCATTGGTTCTATCATTCACCAAAGTCCATGATGCCATGTTGCCCTTGCTGCACTGTTGACAGCTTGCATTGCAGCAATATTCAGTGCAAATATTTTCAACACTTGCATTTAGCTAGCACCTTCAACATCATAAAAACATCCGAGGAACAAGCTGAATACGGAGAGAAAAAGCTCTAAAGTGTTCTGATGTGACCATCATGGTATACAGATGAAGAAAAAAGTGCCAAATAATATATTAAGGTTTCAGCAATAAGGGAGGCATTTATAGTTGGATTCAATGGGTCATATTTTTGTGCAGTCAGAAGGAGACTGAAGCCATTAATGATAGTGGGCAGGACCCAGTTTTCAGATTCCAGCCTCCATTCACAGCACCACCATTTTTTTAGTACTGCAGGATTAAGGTGAAGTAGTGAGTCCAGTCTCTGCACCCTTATCTAGCTGGCTCCATTGCAGGGGTAGGCATCTCCCAGCCCCTGCAATTTTCATGGAGTCAGCCCAGCATTGTTACTCACTGCTTATTTGCAGAGCAAAAGAGGATATAGATCCAATCTTTATTTAACATATTTATTCAAAGAATGAAGGAAGCTACAAAAGACCACCCACTGCTGCTACCACCAGCACTGTCGCCGCCACCCACACCAACCCACAGCCACACACAGAATAGATTTCTAGATATCAAGGTATATGGGGATAGTGTCCAAAATTACATTGAAATTGAAGATCAACCATGATCTAGCTGAATGGCAAAGAAGACTCAAGGGTTCAAATGGCCTATTCCTGTTCCCATTTCCTATGGTCATGTCCCTCACCATCCACAGTGGCCCCTCATATCATCTAGGCTAGAAGAGCAAATGATCCTGTTAGTAAAACAGCATGTGTGAAACTGCTGAGAACAAAACATTCATTCATAATTTCAAACAACTTCCTACAATGCTATAAAAGTGTCAAACAGACCATTAACATTTTAAAGTTTTAATAATAGAAACTTTAAGCACTCTTAACCCTGAGCAAAAAATATTGAGACACTGACAAAAGAGATCACATAAAATAACAATAAAACTCCGTAGAGATATCAATCAAGCAAAGTTAATAGTTCTCTGCGTCTGTATCAACAAACTCACTGCCACAATGCTTTTATAAGATTTTGGCCTCTCAGCCACGTTTTATTATTGAATGTATTAACATTGAGTTGGCGTGGAGGTAGTATGGGGGTAATATGATGTGAGAGGTGAGGGCTAGAGAGCCAAACAATGGGGATGAAGTCCAGAGAACCAACTTGGCTGTTCCTGTGGCCACTTCTGATCTGCTCTTGGCCTGTCATTCTTCTGCCCCTGCCTTCCAAGAGTGAAAATAACACATAAATGGTCACTTTATCCCAAGGTGGGTCTGCTGAATCGGAAAATTTTCTGAGTTGAGCGACCCATTTCGATAATGAAATCTGGCCTACAAGAAATCAGCAGGAATAGATCATATGATCCACCCAGCCTACTCAATACTATCATGTCTAATCTTGGGCTCCAACTTCAGTTTCCCCATATCGCCTAATTCCCTGAGAGACCAAAAACCTGTCTATCTGCCCATTATCTGCAAGTCTTTTCTGCTTAGTATAGAAATCAGTATCCTAGTTTTGTCTTCCTCCTCTGTATTACTCATCAGTAGCAACATCCAAAAAAAAGGCATCAACTTCTACATCTATATCAACAATGCCCACTCTACCTTTCCACCATCTTTCTCAACTCCTCTTATTTGCTTCCTATTGTCAGGTTGTTTATTTAGATTCTAACCATTCATCAGCTCCAGTTAAATCACTGGGAACACCAAAATCAAACTGCCTTCTAAACCTGTCACAAACTCCATACAATTGTCACTGATTCCATCCTAGAGCAGCAGGGTGGCGCAGTGGTTAGCACTGCTGCCTCAGAGCGCCAGGGACACAGGTTCAATTCCAGCTTTGGGTTTGTGTCTGTGTGAAATTCGCACTTTCTTCTCGTGTCTGTGTGGATTTCCTCCGGGTGCTCCGGTTTCCTCCCACAGTGAAAGATGTGTGGGTTAGGTCGACTGGTCATGCTAAATTGACCCAAGTGTCGGGGGACTTGTAAGATAAAAGAGGGTTGCGGGAATAGGGTCTGGGTGGAATTGTGGTCAGTGCAGGCTCAATGGGCCAAATGGCCTCCTTCTGTACTGTAGGGATTCTACGATTCTTTCTTATCCACCTTTCTGTCCAAAGGTGGATAGACCATTAACACCTTGGCATCCTGTTCAACCTCAAGCTGAGCTTCAAATCCCACATTTTCTATACAAAATCAGCCTGCCTCCACTTCTGTAACATCGCCCAATTCTGCCAATGTCTCAGCCTATCTGTTGCAGAAATCTTCATCCCCACCTTTTCCAATTGCAGTCTCCACCATTACGGTGTCTTCTTGAATGGTCTTCCAATTCTCTCTCCCCTACATTATATACTGCACTAAAACCTGCTCACCCATTATTTGGTGTCCCTGCTGACCTAATATGGCCTCCTGTCCTCATATCACCTCCAATTTCAAATAATCACAATTTTACTTCAACCTCTTTAACGTCTTGTCTTTCCATATCTCCGCAACCTCCTCCATTCTATGCTCCTCAAACTCTCTGTCCCTCTGACTCTTGCCTCCTCCACATCCCGTCGCCACTTTGTTCCCCCATTGGTAATTCTACTTTTAGTCATCTTGTAACCTCCCAGCCATCACCCTGTAGAATTTCTCCATAATCTATTCAATTCCTTCCTTGAATATCTTTGTTAAGCACTTCTCTCTCATCATGAACTTACGCAACCTTTTCATCAGGGCAGGATTCATGAACTGCTTACTCGTAAAAACCCCCATTAAAATGTTATTACTAAGCAGAGAATTGTTTTTTTTTGCTTTTGCTTTTAAAATTAAACTCAAATATATTTGACTGAAGTGACAGGAAAACCATTTGCACAAAATGCTCCTGTAGAACATTTTTAAAGGGCAGAAGCTTTCGCTTAAGAATACAATCTGATTGTAAGAAAGTGTCTTTAATTAATAAAAATGGTAAATTATTCAGGTGAAGTGGGAGCTAACACTATAAGTTGTATGAAATTGATCATCAAAAGTCCTGTAGTCATCTGTTGACTAATTTAAATAGGTTGGGGGAAATAACAAATGAAAATGCAAGACATGCCACGAAGCCAAGTATACAAACATCTGCCTGTGATCTAGCAATGCCTTGTGTTGGCTCATCAACATAGTGCACACATAGGCCAGAAGAAGGTTACTTCCTGCAAAGTAAAATTGGAGGGCAAGTGAAGTTGGCAAGTGAATTTCCTATGCCTCCTGGCAATCATAATGTGGAGATGCCGGCGTTGGACTGGGGTAAACACAGTAAAAAGTCTGACAACACCAGGTTTAAGTCCAACCGATTTATTTGATAGTAAACTCACAAGCTTTCGGGGTTTGCCCCTTTGTCTAGCGAATGGCGAATTCTCAATCATTCTCAATCTGACAATCATAGGCAGAGAAATGAGGATCACTGGCTCATTTCGTTCAATTGAGGAATGGTCTTTGAGGGAGAAGGAAATGGAATTTTAAGAGAAAAAATAAATGATTGGGGAAATGTAACATACATTAAACTTACTTAAACATCACGGCCGCGATTCACCCATCCCACTGTGTTAATTTTTTAGCACAATGGGCTGGGAGAATCCCGCTGATTCGAGACGTTTGCACGAGCATTTGTGCCCTGCTTGCATCTCCCAGTGCTGGATTTCCGCTGGTGTCTGCTCCATTCGGGAAATCAGCAGGGATATGCAGAGACCGCGAAACTGGTCACTTCAATATAATTTGAATCTCATTAGCACACCCAGGACTGAAGTCTCCGGGCCCGCGAACATCTCTCACCCCGCCAGAGTATTTCACTCCAGCAGGGTAGAAGAGCTCCCCACTAATGGGAAAAAAGCAGCCCAACACCGCTGAAGTGAGGGGAAGGGGGCAATCAGGGCCCTCCTGACTATCGGGTGGGGGAGTACCCAGCTATTGGCATCCTGGCAGCGGCAGCCTATGCCCCCGGCACTGCCCAAGGGGCAAAGTGCCAACCCACAGGGAGAACCTTGGCACTGCTCATTGGGCTTGGGGCAGTGCCAAGGAAGCAGGGAATAAGGGGACAGGGCCTGATGGGGCAGGGTCCAGGAGTGATGGGGGGGGATGAAGGGGTCCTGCTGACTCTACAGTTGGGATTGGTGGGGGAAGTGGGGTGAGGCCAGTGATTGGCACGAGCTGGGGTGAGATGGGGTGGGGTGTCAGCCAGGTGGGCGGTTAGGCAGCTGGGAGGGTGGGGCACTGCACGGGTTGGGATCGGTGGAGGGGTGGGGCTGGAGATCGGGATGGGATTGGGGGGGTGTTCATGGCTGAGCCTGGGAATAGTCGGGGGGGTCGGTCAGCGATTGCACTATTGAGAGGGGACAGAGAGTTGGCTTTGTGGGGCAGGCCAACAATCGGGAGGCCATCAGTGTGGGGCCGCTGTGCATGACCCAATCATGGCACTGACAGATTGGCACATGCGTGGTGACCCACTCAGCATGCTGATTTCAGCCTCTCCAGCAGGATTATGCCCTACCCCCTGAAATTTAATGATATTCACACTAGTGGTCTCTGCAGTGCACAAGAGTGTGGGAGATTCTTCTCTGAACTCCTACTGGAAAAAAGTGTTAATTACTCCAGCTTTCACGCAAATTCGACACTTAGAATTTTTTTGGGAGAATCCCCCCCATTTTTTTCTGTTCTAGGCAGTGGATGGTCACTGCTATGTGGCACAGTGTGTTGTTTTCATAAATTTAAGCGCAATCAGTCTTATGATACTAGGCATTTTGGCTCCAGTTATCATTCCAGCCTTTGCGCAAATATGGAGGAAAGACCGGAATCCCAGAGTGAAGTGGGGATGACTACTCTTCGTATCAAGGGTGATGGAATGTGGCATCAAGGAGCACAGGCAAAATTGGAGTCAATAGGAATCAGGGGGAAAAAAAACTCCGCTAGTTGGAGTGATACCTTGCACAAAGGATGATGGTTGTGGTTGTTGGAAGTCATTCACCTCAGCCCCAGGACATCACGACAGGAGTTCCTCAGGGGAAGTGTCCTTAGCTCAATCAACTTCATCAATGACCTTCCCTCCACAATAAGGAATGAAATGCAAGTATTTTCTCATTATTGTGGTATTCAGTCCTGTGTGTGACTCCTTGGATAATGAAGTAGTTTTGATCACCAACAAGATCGATACAACATTCAGGCGTGGGCTGTATTGGCAAGTGATATTCATACCACATAAATGACAGGTAAAGACCATCTCCAACAGAGTCTAACCACCTCCCCTTGACATTCAATGGCATTGCTATCATTGAATCCTTCACTATCAACTTCCTGGGAGTCAGGATTGAGTAGAAACTTAACTGGACCAGCCACATAAATACTCTGGTTACAGAAGTCACAAAATGGCTTTCTGCTTCAAATAACTCATTTGAACAATCCCCAAATCTTTTATACCATCAACAAGGCATGAGTCAGGAGTGTGATGGAATATCCCCATACTGGCCTGGCTTGGGTACTATGGTAAAGGTTTTCCTCTCTACATAGATGACCTGGTGCAAAAGCAAATAAAAAAGTCAGAGATGAGGCATCACCATTTTGAAGCACCCCCTCCCTTACCTGCCATCACAACCTGCTGCTCCTCTCAACCTGGGGCATCTTAGACAGTCCAGTTTTGAGATCAGTTGGCCACTCAGGAGAAAACACATTGAGTGACTGTTTCCCACACAATGTGCCTGATGGCACGATTAGAAGCCCAGAGGAAAAGATCCTTCCCTACATTCTGCTCCACATCTTCGATGGCTCATATTGCTTGACTTGAAGCTAATTCACCAAACTTCTTAGCCCTTTTTTTCTATCCACCTATTGGCCTTGTCTGACTAATATCTACTTGTTTTTGCAGCTTTGTTTTTTTTCTAAAAAATAGTCTGACTCCAGTACCAGTCTCAGATCAAGCTGATTACCTCCTCACATTAGAATCCATCAGTCTAACCAACAATGACCCATCCTGAGTTCAAACAGGCAGAATTAACCAGCTGTGTGAAATATCACGAGAACTGTCGACTTAATATTTCTTATCTACAGCCTGTTGTTTCAGCTGTCCCATCTGAAGTGCATTGTTTGTATAAACCATCTGACAGCAAGGTTTAGCCCAATGGTAACATTTCTTACACTAAGGTACCTTTGTATTTCAATGTTGTAGCAGCAGTCTGAATTACAATCACAGCAATCAATAGATTGAGATCAGACCCATTATTTAGATACAAATTATACATAACGGATCTACATAATTTATTCAGATTAATATATACTCGTCACAGGATGTCCACTTAGCTCCATCTACACAACATTGTCTGTCTCAGCTTCTCTGCCACTTATCCGTTCCTTTCCAATTTAATGGAATAGAGTTATTCCACTACTCTACAAAGTCTTCCACTTTGTGTAAAGCTTGGCTCATCCAAAGCTCTGCTGCCAATATCCAATCCAGCGCCAGTTTCAACTCACCTCTCGGTCCTGTTCCTGTTGGCCAAGTTGATGCTTAGTCCCCCATTATTTCAGTTTTAAAATTTACATTTTCACATTCAAGTCTTTCCATGGCCTCCCTAGTTGTCATCTCAGCCCCGGGACATCACTGCAGGAGTTCCTCAGGACAGTGTCCTGGAGCCAACCATCTTCAGCTGCTCCATCAATGACTTGCCTCCACCATCGGGTCTGAAATGAAGGTGTTTACTCATGACCGCTGTATTCAGTCCCATTGGTAACTCTTCCAGCTCTGTACCCTTTGGATGCTGCAGCTTCTCCTTCAAGATTCTCTTTAAAACCCAACCCTCTGAACAATACTTTGGTTATTTGTTCGAATATTCCCTCCAATTACGAATGACAGTGCTTCAGTGAAATGCTTTGAAGTGTTCTTCTATGAAATTTCATTATGCAACAGCATTATGTAAATTCCAAATTATTGATGTTTTATAATGTGCGTGGGAAATTAATACGGTAACTCATTTCTAAAATTAGAATGAATTATTTAGTATTCTTTTGCCATTTATGTTCAGCGTGTAAATGTGGGGGTGGCACAGTGCCTAGCACTGCTGCCTCACAGCGCCAGGGACCCGGGTTCGATTCCTGGCTTGGTCACTGTCTGTGGAGTTTGCAGATTCTCCCTGTGTCGGCGTGGGTTTCCTCTGGATGCTCTGGTTTCTTCCCCCACAGTCCAAAGATGTATAGGTTAGGTGGAATGACCATGCTAAATTGCCCCTTCATGACAGGGGGATAGCTAGGGTAAATGCAAGGGTTTATGGGGATAGGACCTGGATGGGATTGTAGTCAATGCAGAGTCAATGGGCTGAGTGGCCTCCTTCTGCACTGTAAGATTTTATGAATCTATAATCCATTGCTCCCTAATGTGGGATTAAAATGTTAATATACATAATACAGAAAATACACATTTATTTCAGTAATTGCAACATGGCATGGAGACGGCAAAAGAAATTCAATCTTGTTTTGCCTATTTTTTGGGTGTAGAGAAAGGGAAAACTCTCCAATGTCAGGCTAAAATCTTTCACACTTGAACTGCATCTGAAATTCAGTGACTGCTATTTGGATTGCTCCCAGATTCATGGTCCCTTGCTAGATTTGCTAGTCACTAGAGAGGGTTTAAACTAGTACGGCAGGGGGATGTGAACCATAAATAGTAGGTCAGCAGGAGGAATAGCTGAGGGAGAGCTACAGATTAAAGCCAGTATGATTAAGAGGAAGACCAGGCAGGGAGCAGTTGTGCAACACAGTAGGACTGTTGGTTTAAAGTGCATTTGTTTCAATGCGAGGAATATAACAGGTAAGACAGATGAACTTAGAGCTTGGATTAGTGCTTGTTGCTATTACAGAGACTTGGTTGAAAGATGGGCAGGACTTGCAGCTAAACATTCCAGGATTTAGAAATCTCAGGCAGGATAGAGGGGGATGTAAAAGGGGTGGGGGATTAGCATTACTGGTTAAGGAGAATATCCCAGCTGTACTGAGGGAGGACGCCTCGGAGGGTTCAGGCAGCAAGGCAATATGGCTAGAGCTCAGGAACAGGAAGGGTGCAGTCACAATGTTGGGGGTTTATCACAGTTCTCCCAACAGCCGACGGGAGATAGAGGAGCAGATGTGCAGGCAGATTTTGGAAAGATGCAAAAACAGCAGGTTGTTGCGGTGGGTGATTTTAACTTTCCTTATATTGACTAGGATTCATTTACTGCTAGAGGCTTGGGTGGGGCAGAATTTGTACGGAACGCCCAGGAGGGTTTCTTGAAAATCACCCACTGCAACAACCCTGCTGTTTTTGCATCTTTCTAAAATCTGCCTGCACATCCGCACCTCTATCTCCTGTTGGCTGTTGAGTAAAATACTGCAGATGCTAGAAGTCTGAAATAAAAACCAAAAATACTGCAAAAACTCAGCAGCTCTGGCAGCATCTGCGGAGGAAGAAATAGAGTTAAGATTTCAAGTCCATATGAGACATATGGACTTGAAACATGGACCCTACTTCTCTCTCTGCAGATGCTGCTAGACCTGCTGAGTTTATTCTGCATTTTCTGATTTTATTAATCAAAGTGTTCCTACATCCCATTTCCCTCCCCACCTTTTTGTTTTCCCTTCTCCATCTTCCCCTAGCTGGACTTACTTAGGAGCTAAGCAGGCATTTGAAACTGCTGATCTTCAGAAGTGTGGGATCAATTTACTACTGATTGGTGTCCGTAGTTCACCAAATCGGAGGTCCTACTTGTGGTAATAGCCTTGGGCTTCTGCCTCTTGTAGAATTATAGCACCAGGAGGAAACTCACGTAAACACAGGGAGAACATCCAAACTCCACACAGACAGTAATCCAAGGCCAGAATTGAACTAGGTTCCTGGTGCTGTGAGGCAGCTGCACTAACCACTGCACCACTTCTCGGTGTATATTTTCAACACATTATTGATTTCATGCCAGTGCCACATGAGAACGCAGTTTCTCCCCCAACGATATCTGAAAGGTGGTTTAACAATTTCAACAAATCATCGCGCAAAATGGTAACGCATGGATTTGCATTCTAAATCACTCATGTAGTGCAATAATGCCTGATCTCTGTGGTGCCATCCTACAATGAAGCAACCAGAGATCAATTATTTCTTTACAGCACAGTACTCACATATGGAAATTAATAAGAGAAACGTTTCCTGGGTCGCTGTAAGGATGCCCTGGTTATCATTCTAGCCTGGCAAACGAAAAAGTGCATGGCTGTTTTGACTACTCGACCTGTCAACTGTACATGAAAATATGGGAAAGGAGGGAAAAATATTGCTTCATTCTCACCATATATTCTTGGTGAAATATGATTATAAGGCAAGGCATAAACAGAGTATAAGTCTTCAGTAAACATATTAAAGAGGGAGATTCTATGATTTTGCTGACATAAGAACAGGGAATAGCCAATTCATAGAATTCCTACAGTACAGGAGGAGGCCATTCAGCCCATCGAGTTTGAACCGACCACAGTCCCACCCAGGTCCTATTCCCGTAACCCCACACATTTACTCTGCTAATCTCCCTGACACTAGGGTCAATTTAGCATGGCCAATCAACCTAATCCACACATCTTTGGACTCTGGGAAGAAACCTGAGCACCCAGAGGAAACCCACGAAGACAAGGAGAGAACACACAAACTCCATTCAGTCACCCAAGGCTGGAATTGAACCCGGGTCCCTGGCAGTGTGAGGCAGCAGTGCTAACCACTGAGCTATCATGCCACCCAATTGAAAAGGAAGAGATTGTATCTTATTCATGGAATCAGTATTTCTCAGAAGCATTTCATAGTCTACTCTTGAAATCTAACCACTACTTTTTTTTATTAATGGGATGTGCGCATTACTGGCTGGACCAGCATTTATTGCCCAACCCTGAGGGCATTTAAGAGTCAATCACATTGCTGTGGATCTGGAGTCACATCAGGTGAGGACATTAGTGAACCAGATTTTTTTTTAATGATAATTAACAATGGCTTCATGGACATCATTAGACTTTTAATTCCAGATTTTTATTGAATTCAAATTTCACCATTTACCATGGTGGGATTTGAACCTGCATCCCCACAGCATTACCCTGGGTCCCTGGATTACTAATCCAGTGACAATACCACTACACTACTGCCTCCCCATTGTAACAGAAGGAAAGACAGCAACCAAATCGTTCCCAGTAAGACTTCTCAAACGGTAATGGAACAATAGTCAGATCACTCATATTAGTGACGTTGGCTGAATGATGAATGTTGCCCAGAACACCAGGATAACTCCAACATACTCTTTTCTTTCCAAATACTGCTCTGGGAAGCTTTACGTCCATCTGAGTTGGCAGATGGAGCCTTGGTTTAACATTTTATTTGGAAGGCAGTACCTCCAGTGGTGCAGCGCTCCCTCAGTGGTAGCTGAGATTGTGTGTCAAGTTTCTAAAATGGGCTTCAATCCATAACCTTCTGACTGATGAGTGCTCCTGCTGTAACTGTAAACGGCAACTATTGTGAAAATATTTAACCCGAATGACGTTAAAGAATTATCTTTTGATTAAATACTCCTGACCTACAGTTTATCTTATCTATGTGAACCTTTAGAGTAATCAATTTTCAATTCTTATTGACAATCTTCTGCATTAGGTTAAAAAAAATAGTTGTCTCATAAGGCAACCAATGTGGAGTGGGATTAATTTCACATGTCCAATCAACAGTCACACGTGATCCCAATTCATCTTATTAATATGTTATTTCGCTGCCCTTGCTTTATGCATACACGCTGTTTAAAAGCTAACAGCATTGATATTCTTCAGATCAGGTTTCAGCACCATCTCCGGTGTCAGTGAAACTGAAAACATGAAGGATTGTATGTCAAGTAGACCTATTCTATACCATTTGACTTCAATTAGAAGCAGAAAGTACAAAGTCGGCCAATTCCATCAGTCAAAGTCCCACACAGCCCTATTATTAGACACAGGTCAATAAGAGATGCAGTCTATATAGCTTGACAGGCAACTTTATACCCGAGACTGTATTAAAGCGTCTGACAACTTAATTACATACATGAACAAACTTGGAAAGATGAAGTGTTTTGCAGTCCTACGTTAGAGTAACACTTGCAAAACTATGGAAATAAGTCACAGTTTCAAAGCGAGCTTCAGTTTCATATTTTCCCTCCACCAACCTTGAAGGTTACAAGTTAGATTGCAATTTATTATTCTTTTCATCACTACAGTTATAGGCCTGCCACAGTTTAATCATTCAGTCACCAACACATTTGTAATTATATTACCAAGCTGTCTGTGGTGTACAGGAGTTCAAAAGAGCTCCATATCAGCTCTGATTGAGAGTGTACACACCAATGCCAAGCTTTACTCCATGGGCAGGTTAAGTTGCATGGTTGTGGCACTATAGTCGGAGTTATTGCCACAGATTTAAAGAAAGCAGATTCTGAAATTTAAAAGACTTAATGTTAAAGATAATTAATTCTTCCCTTTGCCCTTCAGGATTATTTTTAATTAATAAGAGTTTTAATTTTGAGAAGACTCCTAAACTAAAGGGACTTGAACTCATAGAACATTGTAATATCTTAGAAGTGGTAGTGAGCACCAAGGAAAGTAATAACAAAACTACTAACTAAACATAATAACTGTTTACAGAGAGCGAGAATGATGATATAGATTGCTTTGACACAAAGACTTGGACTGCCATAAAGAGCTCGCATTCAGCCCAGGATTTGCTTGCTTCGGCCTGATTGACTGACCAGGTGACAGGACCCTCCCAAAACCCTTGCCCCTTAAAGGGGTTCTCTGCTGGACATGTTTCACGGTCATTGGATTTTTCAAAGCACTCAATGATGTATGTAGTCATTGTTGTAACGTAGGAAATGTGGCAGCCAACTTGTATTCAGCAAACTCCCCAAAACAACAATAGAAACATAGAAATATAGAAACATAGAAGATAGGAAAAGGAGGAGGCCATTTGGCCCTTTCAGCCTGCTCATTACGATCATGGTTGATCGTCCAACTCAATAGCCTAATCCTGCTTTTTTTAACTGATCAAATAATTTGCTTTATGTATTCTAGACTGAGGGGCAAATATGGCAAAGGCAGCAAGAATTACACCCCTGTTCTTCTTCAAAACAATGCCATGAGATCTTATACACTCATCCAAGGAGGCAGCTGGTTTAAAAAGAATTGAAGACAAAAATAATATCCAAAATAATGTTTTCAGTATTTTTCCCTTTGTGGGGAATGGATGTTGTTAGCTCGGTCAGAATTTATTGCATACGCCTTATCATCTTCAATAAGGTGGTAGTGAGATGCTTTCTTGAATTGTTGCACTCCGTGTGGTGTAGGTACACCCACAGTGCTGTTAAGGAGGAGGTTCCAAGATTTTGACCTAGCAATAGTGAAGGGACAGCGATACAGTTCCAAGTCAGGATAGTGAGTGGCTTGGAGGGGAACTTCCAGTTGATGTACATACTGCCCTTTTCCTTCTAGATGATCATGGTTGTGGATTTGGAAAGTGCTGTCTAAAGGAGCCTTGGAGTTCCTGCAATGCACCTTGTAGATGGTTAACATCGCTGCCGTTGTGTGGCCAGTGATGGATGGAGTTAATATTTGTTTAAGAAGTGTCAATCAAGTGGCTGCTCTGCCCTGGATGGTGTCAAGCTTTTTGAGTGTTGTTGGAGCTACATACATCCAGGCCAATGGAGAGTATTCCACCACTCCTGACTTGTGCCTTGCTGATGGTGGACAGGCTTTGGGGAGTTACGAGGCGAGTGACTCACTGCAGGATCCCCAGCCTCTCACATTCTCTTAGAGCCACAGTATTTATACAGCTGGTCCAGCTCATTTTCTGGTCAATGGTAATGCTCAGGATGTTGATAATGGGGAATTCAGCCATGGTAATACCAACTTATTGAATGTCGAAAGGTAATGGTTAGATTCTTGTTTGTTGGAGATGGCCATTGCCTGGCACTAACGTGGCACGAATGTTACTTGCCACTTGTTAACCCAAATCTGGATATTGGCCAAGTTTGGACATGGACTGCTTCAATGTCTGAGAAGTCACAAATGGCATTGAACATTGCACAATCATCAGTGAACATCCTCACTTCTGACCTTATGATGGAAGGAAGGTCATTGGCGAAGCAACTAATAAAGTTGGACCTACGACACTATCATGAGAAATTCCTGCAATGATGTCTTAGAACTGCAACGTTTGACCCCCGAAAACTAGAACTATCTTTCTTTGTGTTAGGTATGACTCCAAACAGCAGGGAGTTTCCTACCAATTCCCACTGACTCCAATTTTGCTTGGACTTGTTGATGTCACACTCAGTCAAAAGCTGCCTTGGTATCAAGGACAGTTACTTCTCACCTCTCCTCTGGTGTTCAGCTTTTGTGTCCATGTTTGAACCAAGGCTGTAATGAGGTGAGGATTGGAATGACCCTGGCAGAACTTAAACTGAGTGTTAGTGAGCAAATTATTGCTAAGCAAATGCCACTTGATAGCAATGTTGATGAATCCTTCTACTACTTTACTGGTGATCGAGGGATACACTGACGGGGCAGTAATTGGTTGAATTGGATTTGTCCTGTTTTTTGTGCACAGGACATAACTAGACAATTTTGCACTTTGTTGAGTAGATGTCAGTGTTGTTGCTGTACTGGAACAGCTTGGCTAGGAGCATGGCAAATTCTGGAGTGCACATTTTCAGCATTATTGCCAGAACAATGTCAGGGCCCATCGCCTTTGCAGTATCCAGCTGTTTCTATCATATGGAGTAAATTGAATTGGCTGAAGATTGACACTGGGGACCACTGGAGGAGGCCAAAATGCATCATCCACTTGGCACTTCTGGCTGCAGATTGCTGCAAATGCTTCAGCCTTACCTTTTGCACTGATGTGCTGAGCTCCTCCATCACTGAGGAGCTTTCTCCTCCAATGAGTTGTTTTATTGTCTCCCACCATTCACAACCAGGTGTGGCAGGACTGCAGAGTTTAGATCTGCTCCATTGGTTATGGAATCACTTCACCCTGCCTAAAACCATAAAAGTAATTTTAAGAATCCCACGTTCAGATTAAAACAACTATCATCAGCCAGGTCAGAAAGGATAGTAGGACTAGGGGGCACAGCCTCAAGATAAAGGGGGGGCGGTTTAGAACGGAGTTGAGGAGGAACTTCTTCACTCAAAGGGTGGTGAATCTCTGGAATTCTCTGCCCGTTGAAGTGGTGGGGGCAACATTGCTAAATATTTTTAAGACGCGGGTTGATGGGTTTTTGATAAGAGAGGGGATTAAGGGTTATGGGGAGAGGGCGGGAATGTGGAACTGAGCCACGACAGATCAGCCATGATCTTATTGATTGGCGGGGCAGGCTCGAAGGGCTAGTTGGCCTACTCCTGCTCCTATTTCTTATGTTCTTATGTTCTTAACTAAGTTGACATGTGGGGTCGAATTTTCCTATCCCGCCAGCCATCAGAATCATAGTGGGTGGGACACGGACTATGCAAAGATCTGTTGACCTTGGGCGGTATTTTCCAACGTTGGTGCGAGCAGGGTCGGAAAATCCAGCCAAAGGTTGCATCACCAAACCATTCTTAAATTCCTTTCCTTAACTTCCTTCATTTTGCAAGAACGAGGAAACAAAACAGAAACAGGATGAAAAGGTTGAAAAGTTTTGCTGTTGTTTAGCAATCAGGAGTTGATAATTCATGCAAACTGCTTTTTCAAGAAAAGGTAGGAATGGTGAAACTCAGTCCAACGCCACGGTGTTGGCAAAATAGAAGCAAATGATTTGCATTTTGGCATTAACTACAACCCAAACTGCCAGAGAGGGAACAGTAGTTGTACACACCTTTATAAAGTGCTGTGATAAGAACGGCGATGCAGTTTGTAAGAAATACAACACCTCTTTATTTGGGTCATCTTTCACTAACAACAATTACATCGGGCTGCAAATCATTTCTCTCCATGGATTTAACATAATTTCTAATGCGGACAGAGAAAAGGACCAACTGATCACCAAATGGCAACAAAAAGGCAATCCCGTTAAAGGAGCAGCATTTCTTCAAAGCAGTTTTTGAGCAAGATTTTCACTCTTTTGTGAAAACAGAACCTTTAATTAATACAATGGTAAATTAGCCATTTGTCAATTTTTCCATCTCTCCCTGCCAACTAAAAGATATTAAACCAATTTTCCTGAAACAGGTTATGCTTCAGATGAAATAATGGAAAGAAACAATTCATATAATGAGATCGACTTTTAGTGTGTTGGTATCCCAAAGTGCGATTTCAACACTGGATGCAATGACATAAACCACACTGCAATGACAGTGTGGCCGTCAGAAAACATGGTTGTATCATAGAAATTCCATAGCGACACTTTTGCATAATTTTCATAACATGCCGATTTGCTGATTTTAAAAACCTTCCTTCTTTAAAATGAAGCTGATTTCTGTTAATTGGCTTGTTTCAGCACAATTCACCGAAGGGAAACACAAATAATGGCAGAACAGACAAATCGAAAGTGTGTAAAAGTGTCTTTCCCCCTCCATTGAAAGGCGGATCTGGAATGGCATATTAGATTGCTGGGCTAGTTATAGAGAATAAGTACAGCTTCGGTGTTTTTGCACTGATTCACTGAAACCAGAAGTTTTCTTAATCAACAATAGAGATCCCAGCAGAATCATTTTATTTGTTCAGTAATGTTTTGTTAAGATTTTATTTGTCTTGTGGTTAAAAAATTAGATTACATGCTGAAGGTTTCACTTTATCCTAAAGCTGGTTTGTGCTACTCGTATTTGTGCAATCGCATACAAATTCAAACCATACAGAACCCCATAAAATGTAATTTCCTGACTGCATTCATTTCCTGTTTTCCTGGCTCTCTCTTAATGAGCCTCAAATAAAAGGATTATACCTATTTACATTACATGAATTGTGCTCAGAATATAAAGTGGAGACATTCTGAGCCTTTTAACAAGCTAAACATTTGATGCCAAATTAACTTACAACGAAATGCATCAGAAATTGTTTCAATCTATATGTCTGCCTGGGCTTCACCGCCCCCCTCCCCCACCCCCCGAAAAACAATCCCACTCTCACAATTTCAGTCTGCTTTATTGTTGATTTGCCTCAACATTGCAATTTAGTCTGGTTTTGATCAAGACAGGCTGGTATGATCTTTTCGTTTCTCTGTTGCATTGTCTTTAGGTGTTAACGTTTTTTTCTTTGCAAGCCTTCAATATTAAAACTAAGATACGATTTTTCTATTGTTGCACTGAGAATCTTGAATTTTAAAAAAATTACTTAAGTCAGTCAGTCCTTTCATTTTAATTGTTTGAACATTTCAAATATTTGTAAGTTAATTTTGAAAGGCTAACATGGTGGATTCCTATTATGCCACATTTGTACAGCAGACAAAAAATAGACAATAGATCAAATTCCTGTCGCCCCGCATGCATGTGGATGCAAAATTGTAGCCAAACAGGTTAGATATAAGCACATGTACTCTGCTTAAAAGTGGAAATCTGCATCAGATAAAATGGTTATGCATTCAGCTGACTTCACCAGTGTTACCCACTACATCTTTCCAGTATTGTGGGAATAAACTTGGGTTTTAGAATAATTCTACAAACTTAGGTCAATTTCTTTTTACTTAAAGAAACTTGAGAACATTTTATTTACCCAGACGTTCAGATATTTTTGATTTTAGAAATGATTTATTAGACATTTTGGACATAACTTTAACCTAACCCAGCCAGTTGAATTGAGTAGAATATCCACTTGGCTGCCTGTTCATATTACTCCCTACTGTTTTTAATAGAGATTAAATTGGGAATGGTGTTAAATCAGGATTCAATTTAATCCTGACTGTTTACTGTCATATATGAGTTAAGTTAAAATTGCCCTCAATAAGTAGGTAATTAAATGATAATTGTTATTTAGTAATGAACTCTTTATGCACAGATATGATTGACACATTTACACAT
The DNA here is from genome assembly GCF_965287045.1 of Carcharhinus amblyrhynchos. NCBI lineage: Eukaryota > Metazoa > Chordata > Chondrichthyes > Carcharhiniformes > Carcharhinidae > Carcharhinus > Carcharhinus amblyrhynchos. The sequence continues at coordinate 43,159,680 of NC_137328.1, read as the reverse complement.
GAAACTGTTCACATTTCTTTCAGGGCATTCCATACTTTTGCGAAGAATGAGATACTCTGTGAGTTTCAAGAGTAACGTGGAATAATCAGCATGTTCACAAATGCATTAAAATTATTACCTGTACTTTGCAAACATGCTTGATTACGGTGATTGAAAAAAACTGCTGTAGTAAACAAAGGAACCAATAAAATGTTTTCACTGTTAGTTTATGCAGACATATTAAAGAATACAATTCATCAATAAAGTTGTAGTAAAATAATCCAGGCAATGCTGGTTTCATCAAATGTAAACCAGATAATTCTGACTGCAGCAGACCTGACACCTTCTGAATTCAGGCAAACCAATTTCCGGTTTGGATCCTAAAACAGGCACTAGGTCTTTTATTAACATATTCAAAATATATTTCAGATAACTTGAACATGTCCGAACCAATGTGGTATGGAACATTTTTTTTGCTGATTCAGTTCACGACCAGGATATTGGCTCCCAAAATTGTATTACTTTGCACCTGTTTTCTATTTTGAATGCAGTGTGCCTTTAGAATTAGATCTGATGATTTACATCAAAGTACAAACTTAATCAAAAGTAGACCAAATGTACCAGTACGAGTGCTATACTCATTGAATTCTGCATTGTTAGAGATGCTGTCCTTCAGATAAGACATTAAACCAGAATCCTGTGTGCTCCTGTGTGTTGGATGAAGATCCCAAGACATTATAAAGAAAAGTGGGAACGTCTTCGGGAATTGTGTCTAAAGGATTCCTCCCTCAGCCACCACAACTAGAAATGAGCATCCATTTCACTCACTAATGACACCGAGTACCTGTCATGTTTGCCTACCTATTGACAGTCGCTACTTTTCAAAAATCACTCAGTGTGTGAAATGCTCTGAGATATTGGGCGGAATTTTACGGCCTCACTCATCCCAAAACAGTAAAACCCCACCCGAGGTCGATGGATATTTCCAGGATCCACCTCTCGCCTGCTCCGATTCCCATGGCAGGCAGGACAGTAAAAGTTGCCCCATTGTAACAATATAAAGTGACCTACAAATGTAGGTATTTTAACTGAGTGTCAGTAATATGAGGTCTCAATATAAGAAACGGTGTTTGAGAAACAATAAAAAGTGATGCCATATGATTGGAATGTAAATGCTAATCCACTGAAAAATCATCATGACCTCAGAAATAATTGACAATGGAAAATTCTTCCAAACTTATTAAATAATACTTACCATTGTATCAACTCCTAAAAGAATACTTCATTCATTTTTAAACTGAGTAGAAAGAGTAAATTTCAATTCGTCTAATCCATCAATTTAAATAAAGTGGTATTCAGGAGAAGTAAGGTGTGTGGATTGTATTGTTTTACTTATTTTCAGCCATTTGGCTGCATAGTTTTCACCATCAAAAGCCTTAGATTAAACACAATGCAATTGTGGACCTGTTCAACACATGGAACAAATCCACAAAGTAACTGTTTATCATGCAGAGCTTGAAAGGAGTCCCTATTACCTGTTAACCAAATCAAGGCACAAGTCCAGGCGAGGAATTAACAGTTTGGTTCTGCACAAGAAAATTCGAAAAGTACACACATGAAGAACATCTGTCATATGTTAGAGCAACACGGTGGCATAGCCCTGTTGCCTCACAGGGCCAGGGACCCGGGTTCAATTCTGGCCTGGGGCGACTGTCTGTGTGGAGTTTGCGCATTCTTCCCGTGTCTGCATCTCTGGATTTCCTCTGGGTGCTCCAGTTTCCTCCCACAGTCCAAAGATGCGCAGGTTAAGTGGATTGGTCATGGTATATTGCCTCTTAGTCTGTCCAAAGATATGTAGGTTAAGTGGATTAGTCATGGTAAATGCACAGGTTACGGTGATAAGGCAGAGGGGAGGGCCCGGGTGGGATGCTCTTTCAGAGAATCGGTGCAGGCTCAATGGGCTGGATGACCTCTTTCTGCACTGTAAGGATTCTATGAATGTAGGCCAAGTAGCATATTGAAGGATAAATAACACATCTATAATCATTAGCTTTCTCTTCATATCCATTTTTGATAATATTTTCTTTTGGCTGCAAATTATTTATTCCAACTCTCATATACACATTTAACCAGTCTAACAACATCTGTTACCAAGACTAAAAATAGACTTTAGCAGGGCAGAAATTAATGTTTGGAAAATGGGTTGTAATTTGCTATCACCCATTTTGCGCTCCCATCTACGCTTAGATTCTACTAAACAGTGAAGTATTTGAGCAGAATATTTTATTGTTTAAAATACAGTTTGAGCTCAGAAACTAACAGATTGAGAAATTCTTCCCAGTATTACCATTTTGAACCCGTATTGAGGGATGAGTTTGCTTTTGTTCAGATGAACCTTGATGCTGTCACTGTCACCAGTATGCTGAAGATTACTGAACCTTCAAACAACTGATCAGCTGTAACATTGAGGCTTTTTAATCTTGTGAAGCTTTTTTATATGAATGGCCCTCATTAAAGTTGTGGGAAATTGAAACTTTTTCACAAAATAAAGAGAATTGTCATTAAAATTTTATTTATGCTGTCTGCATTTTGAAAACACACTAATTTATGCTCTATAGGCCCAATTATAAATATAAAATTAAACACCAAAATAGGTTTGACTAACTTGAGGTACAAATTTCTTTTGCCAAAAGAAACAGTTCTAGCTAAAGGTAAAATCAAGGTCAGCCCAGAGTCCACAAAACCAATCCAGCTCCTATCAAATTCATGATGACATCTTGTGTGACTGTGACAAAGGTAAACCTTCCCTCCTTATTCTTCTCGACTTGTCTGAATCCATTAACTCAGTTGACTGCAATATCAGACATCATGTTCGAAGAAACTTTTCAACAAATCTTTGCAAAAGGATACTTGCCAATGGTGAATTCACGGGCAACGGTGTTCCACGTCAAAGAACTTTGTTTATTGATTCTGTGACATGCTTTTACCAATATTTCTTTATTTTTTAACTCATTTATGAGATTTGGGCATCACTGGCAAGCCTACATTTATTTCCCAACCCTAATTATCCTTCAGAAGGTGGTGATGAGCTGCCTTCTTGAATCATGGAATTCCTGTGGTGTAGCTACAGTGCTGTTAGGGAGGGAGTTCCAGGATTTTGACCCAGCGACAGTGAAGGAACGGTGATACATTTCAAAGTCAAGTGTACCCCTCGCAGCATGGGTGTACCCCTTGCAGTGTTGGATATAATTCCAGGAGAGTATCCCTTGTGGTATGAATGTATCCATTAAGATATTGAGTATAGTGACTTTCTTCTGACTCTAATAGTTGGAGGGTGATGTTCCAATGTGTCTGCTGTCCTTGCCCTTCTAGATGATGGTGGTCATGGGTTTGGAAGGTGTTGCCTAAGAAGCCTTGGTGAACTCCTACAATGCATCTTGTAGGTGATGCCACTGTTCATCATTGGTGGAGGGAGCAGATTGCTTTGTCTTGGATGATCTCAAGCTTCTTGAGTGTTTTTGGAGCAGAATTCATCCAGGCAAGTGGACAGTTTTCTATCATACTCCTGACTTGTGCCTTGTAAATGGTGAACAGGCTCTTGAGAGATGGAATAGACAGGAGGAAATTGAAACAGAGGTCATAGATTCAAGCTAAGTGGCAGAAGGGTGACCGTGGACATGAGGAAAATCTTTTTTCACGCAGAGGGTGATGGATGTTTGGAAATCGCTGCCTGAGTTGGTGGTGGAGGGAGAAACCATAAACTCATTTAAAAAGCACCTGGATCTGCACCTTAAGTGATGCACCTCAGGTGTGCAGGAAGTTGGGTAGAAAGGGCACCTCAGAATGGATACGATGGGCCAAATGGCTTCCTTCCACTTTTCCATGGTTCCTCAACCAACACAGTCCTATTACACAGAGGACAAGATCCCAAATACAATCAGGAATAACATCCAAGAACGATAATCCAACAGAATACTGTGAGCTATTAAAGAAATCTCCTGACAAAGTTATCATTGCAAGGTCTGGGCATGCCAGCTGATGACCAATATGCTTTAGAAAGTCATAGATTCAAGTTTTCTGCACTTATGCAACTAAACATGTATTGTGAATAGTTATACATCTTTGGAAGCAGGGTAAGTAACTTCAAAAAAGTTTTTTTTTAAATATACCTTTAAGGACTATTGGCATGACATCACCAGAAGGGAAATATGTCCAATGATCCAGTCTTAGTTTCATTTTTGCTTTGAGCAGAGCATGACTTTGAGCTTTATATCTATGTATAGCTGTTCCCATGTGCTGAGTCTCATTAAACAAAGCCACAGGGTGGGATTTTCCAGCTGTGCTCACCCCCAGTCTGGAAAATCCTGCCCAAGATCAGCCGACCTTTTCATGGTCTGTGTCCCGCCCACTATAATTTCTGTGGTGGGCAGAACAGCAAAATTCTGCCCACAACGTGTTTATCAAACGTCTCATGAGCAATTGGTGCCTTGTGCCTTATACAGTAAAGGGCCTTCAGGCATTATATCATTATAATAACAATGTTTTTTAGCTCCACCACATCACGGTAAGTTCTAATGTACCATATGCCGAATATTGCAGTGAAACTATTGAGTGTAACTAGATGGGAAAGCTGAACTAATGCCTTGAAACCGCTTTGTTATCAGTTCGGTCATATCAATAATGCACGCATTGAAATCTCTGATGGTATGACCCTGACAGCAACATTTGGTAATTCTTCACAATTAGATGCACAAACTCTTGCAAAAAGCATTTCTACTTTGGAGTCTGTAGTTTCTCTTATTGGGCAGGATCTTACAGCCTCGCTTGTCTTGTACCAGTAAAATCCCCCCAAGGTCAACTGACCTTTTCATGGTCTGCTCCGATTCATGTGGCAGGCAAGACAATAAAGCCTGGCTGTTGTGTGGGTGCCATTCTCTTTGAGATCAAAGTGACTAGCAAATGACTTCAGGCTAAGGAATTTCCAAAACAATGCCCTCTAGCAATTGAAAGAAACCAAGAAATTTCTTGTAGCCTGCAGGTACGACAAAGGGTTTGGTGGATGCACAAGAACCTGCTGAGAATTTTGAGATATCCACATACTTTGAATCAGATGAAGTCTATTATTAAGAGAAAGTAGTTCATATATTAAGCAGGCAATGAGCCTTTTCAGAGACCTAAGTGGACTTTTACCTCCTCGTTCTTGACACTGCAGTACAGTCAGTTGAAGAAAGATTCACACAGATGCATCAGATTAGTTCTGTATTTGGCTTCCTCTCTGCTGTTTGCAGTTTTCAGAAGACCACATCAAAGCAGATTATCGAACATTGCTTGAAGCTAGAGCAAGTTTTAAAACATGAAAACTTCATGATTTTGATGTTGCAGAGGTGTGCAGTGAATTGTGAGCCTTTGCAAGACGAGTTTCAAGTCCATATCGGCATTACCACAAGATAAATTGAATTATGTGTGTAAAAATAAACTCGAGAGATAATGTCCCCAACACGTTTGGATTGTTGAGACTCTGAATTGGACTTGATTGGATTTTAAAAAAACACGTTTATTGTTCCATGCACCCTCCTGACCTTCATTGTTTCTTTGGCCATTCATGAGCAAAGCTTTTCTGAGCTAAAAAATGCTCAGAGCAAACATTGGTTCTTCATGATGCAAGCATGATTTGTTGGACCTTCCACCTTGCAAATAGAACATGAAATTGCACAAAGCATTGGCCTGAAGGAACCTGTTTCTACATTTGCCAAACTGGAAGAACGGAAAGTCGAATTCTAAACCTTGAGCATGCTTTTTGCAGGAAAACAGAGAGGACTTGAATATTCACAGTGGGTATGGATCTAAATAATGGCTGCCCAGCAGTTTGAAACAGTTTTAATTCTTAAAGTAAAGTAAAAGTAAAAGGTAAAATTTATTGATTAGTCACAAGTAAGGCTTTCATTAACACTGCAATGAAGTTACTATGAAATTCCCCTAGGCGCCACAGTCCAGCGCCTGTTCAGGCCAATGCACCTAACGAGCACATCTTTCAGAATGTGGGAGGAAACTGGAGCGCCGGGAGGACATCCATGTAGACACGGAGAGAACGTGCAAACTCCACACAGTGACCAAGCTGGGAATCAAACCCAGGTCCCTGGCGCTGTAAAGCAGCAGTGCTAATTACTGTAATTCTTCTAACTCTGTATGACAGTCAGAAACATCCAAAGTTTGCAATTAAGTTGCAATTTTCAGATATTTCCATGTGCCGGACTGCAGGGCGATCGCTCATGGGCAGTTTGCACTTGCCAGACAATTGCATGAAATCCATATCTGGGAACCTCAGAGTTGGCAGAAGATTCCCCATTACATTGTTGGAATCGCCTCCCTTCCCCCACCCGCCACGGTGCCCTGAAGCTTGGGAGGTACAGCCCATTCATTTTCAATATCATGACATGCGAGCCATATTACACATTAGACACAACAATGAGATTGTACAATTAGCATTATAGTAGTCTTCGCTTGTAAAATAAATATATAATCTAATTAATAAATGCAGAATACTAATTCACATTAATGCAGAATATGTTAATTTATATTATCCGATGTGTTTGTAGAATGGGTATTGCCACCAGTTATCAAGGTTGTGTGTTTTCAAGTTTCACCATTCAGAAAATTCCTGGGTGATCTTGCTACGCAGGTTTATGTGTTGTGAGAGGTGTGGGAGCAGAGCACATGACCCTAATGAGTAGCAACGAGGGAGTATGGTACTGCAGAGGCAGAGCAATTGAGAAGCTGAGACTGGAGTGAGGGCTGAGGGCAGACTGTAGATAATAACTACGCGTGAGGTGACAATTTTTAGCAGTTATATGAAAGTGGGGCCATTTTTGTGTATTCGTTTCTGGAAGTTCATTACTGGGGATGGTGTGCATCAAGCTGAGGGATTGCCTAAGGTGTCAAATATTAACTGGGGATAGCAGACTGACTGAGATCATTTAGATGAAGCCTGAGAGTCAAATTTTTTTTGTGCCCCATGATAGGAAGGTTGGGTCTATTTTCCACTCTGACCCTCCTCACCCTTTCCATCAACAAGTTAAAATGAGGGCTCACGTCATTCATTTTGCTCTCGATAAGGTTCAGAACTTTTACTGTTATATCCATAAAGTATAAAATACGTTTTCATTCCTATTGATAATTTTTGTTCTGTCGGATTTACCGCACTAATTAGATTAACTACTCAACAAATAGTTTACACATTTCAAAACAAAAGGAATCAAGAAGAAGAAACTATAGTAACCTAATTTTGGTGTGAGGAGAGGGTATTGGTGCTGAAAAGGAGAAATGCAGATGGTTGAAGAAACATTTTTCCAATTAAAATGTGTCAATTATTTTGCAAAAAAATGTCTAGTTAAATGGGATTTAAGGCACATGAATGTGGCTAAATAACATTTTTGAGATGTTTTCATAGAATCCTACAGTGCAGGAGGCGGCCATTTGGTCCATCAAGTCAGCACCGACCACAATCCCACCCAGGCCATAACCCCATACATTTACCCTAGCTAGTCTCCCTGACACTAATGGTCAATTTAGCATGGCCAATCCACCTAACCCATGCATCTTTGGACTGTGGGAGAAAACCACAGCACCCAGAGGAAATCCACGCAGACATGGGGAGAATGTGCAGACACCACACAGACAGTGACCCAAGCTGAGAATCAAACGCAGTGGCTGTGCTAACCACTGTGCCACCACGCCACCCTTTTCTTCTGCTTAAATAAAACTCTCAACACCTACCACTAATGATAAAACCCATTCTTATTCAGTTATTTAGGGAGTGGGGCAAACTCTCGATCTATGCTGAATCTTCCACTCGTTAATAATTTTCTTTGTGATCACGCTCAATGCCACACGACAAACACACACGCTCCAGAGAACTGACAGCTTTCAACAGAACATGACTAGTTGAGGGTATGTAGAAGCAACTGACACAAAGCTCCATGTTGAAAAAAGCATCGGGATTTCTGAATGGCAGATTTCTGCAAATACTTTACGTAATTCATCTTTTGGCACAAGTTATATTTTAGTTAGGCCCAAAATTCTTCCTGAATTGCATTAACCAATATTTCAGCTTGCTCCTGTACTCCTGTACCAATCAATTCCATTCAGGTTTCTGCTAGAAGCTTCTGCCAAACACAACTCGGGTTGCACCTGCATCTTGTTAATTTAGTGCAGTCCAAAGGAGTTCGCATCTGTCTTAGACTTTATACTAAACACACATGAAATGAATGCAGTTCAATTCAATTAAATTCCAGCGAAGCAAAAATGCCTTCTAAGGTAATATTTGATTAAATTATTCAAAAGAGTAAATTAAATTAAAATACAAACTCATAACAAACTTATGTCCCAAATTTGATCAAGTGAAACTAGGTGGTTTTATCATAGGTGGTTTTATCATATCATATCCTTTTGAAACATTTTGATTTTTGTCCTACTCCTGAGCCTTTGTTTTTATTTGTTTGGGGCTGCCTGTCACAGATACCAGAGAGCCCAATTTTAACTCACTCAATACCCATTCATTTACACAGACTTAGAATCAGGCCCAAGTCTCTGGTTAAGTTGATTATATGTAGATTTTTAGAATGGCCAGAATCTGGTTCGCAGTTCTTACATGGACTGTAGGAAAAAAAAACAATGGACAGAGATCAGAGGTGGGATTTTTAGACTCATGGAGGTGAACTGCATGCCAGCATTCTCCACCGTCCCCCTGGACCATTTTCCAGGAGGTGGGATTGGGTAGCAGGGCTACCTGCAACAAGCAGCGGGTAGCCAAATCAAGGGATTTAAAGGGCAATTTGTGTTTATAGGCTGACTGGAATTTTCCACGGAGGCATCAGGGACTGGGCCAGCTGCTTGGAGGCTGCCTCCTGGCAGCGGACCAAGGTAGGCTTGGACACCCTCCCTGACTACCTAGTCACAGTTTAGGCAATAGGCTGCCCTGTCAAGAAATACCTCCTTAAAACACTGGCTTGGCAGCTGAGTCAATTTTCAATACTCAAAGATTTAAAAACCAGAGAGGACTGAAAAGTAACAACTGGAAAAAAATATAGTAGCAACTGGAAAAAAAAGGGACAACAGCGCTTCTTTTAAAAAAGGGGGATATTTAAAGATGCACAAAATGAGCATTCCATAATGTAACAATAATGCAGCCAACTATATGGATAAGAAAGTATTCAAAATAGAACTTTGCATTCATATGTGGCACATACTTTCTCTCTTATCAGAACTTCTAGCTGCTGCTCTACCCATGCAAGTGTCTCCTTAAGGCCCTCGAAATTAGAGCATCTGCCCACCAATTTCAACTGGATGGCATGCCCCAGGTCACTAATTGGCCAATTCGGAGGGGGCACATTTCTGGATGGCTGTTAGCCACACAGTGCGAGGTTGTGATACCCTTTAGACCCCAACATCAGTGCTGCAACTCCTCTCATACAACCACCAGCTGCCAGTGAGACAGCATTTCCAATTGATGCCTCATCTAGAAGATTGAATTTGCTGCTTTGGGGTTGGGGACTGAAAACTAACAAATGGAAAAATAAGGTTAAAAGTAGGAACAACATTGGGTTTTTTTTTTCAAAGGGAGCTATTTAAAGACTCACAAAATGAGCATTCCACAGAGTAACAATAATGCCACCAAGTATATGATTAAGAAAGAAAATATTCAAAATAGAACATTGCATTTATATGTTTCCCATCACAACTTCATTCATAAATATTTGGGGATGTAGTTACACTCGGAAATGGTGCAAAATTCCAAGTAGAAATAATCAGAAAACTAAAAATATTGGCAATGTTATAAAATACACTTCAGTCAATTTCAGAGATGAGTCATGATTCCAGTGATTGCCTCTTGATGAGCTGAAAATAAATTTTTCTGACATTTGCGAAATAGTGCACTGATTTTTTAAAAACACCTCACGATCTTTACTTTCTCTGCAACCAATTTTCAGAGGATTTCAAACAACCTTGATCAATTGAAATGTTGAATTAATAATGGAACAGTAATTGAAATTGTAAGGCTGATGATCTTAATTCTTTTATCTTACAATAGCGCATGCATTATTTTAAATTTGTTTTTTCACTGTCTCCTGCCCATGCAGTATGGCCACCTGCGCACATGCATTGGTCCATGCAGACATCACTGCGCCCAGTCTGCCAAAAAGCCTTTAAATGAAAAAATGTTTATCCTTCAGCAACAGTAAGGGAGAAGGATTTAGAGGATAGAGTTAGGGACAGAGCCAGGGTGAGTTAGGGCTGTGAAGATGTAGGCCGAAAAATTTCCACCTCATCCACTGTGGGAATCGTAGCAGGCGAGATAGAAAATTCTGTGACCGTTTAAAGGCCTATTGGTCTCGGGCAGGAATTTCGGTTTTGGGGGACACACAGCTGGAACATTCCACCTGTGCTCTCATCTCTCACTGATATTGTATCAGAGATAAACATGGTATTGATTCCACACTTTACAAATTGGGGGAATCCCCGGAAGTGACGGGAACTCTGCCTGAGGGACTGGGGGAGTGAGGGAGGATTGAGGGAACTCTGCCTGAGGGACTGGGGGAGTGAGGGAGGATTGAGGGAACTCTGCCTGAGGGACTGGGGGAGTGAGGGAGGATTGAGGGAACTCTGCCTGAGGGACTGGGGGGAGTGAGGGAGGATTGAGGGAACTCTGCCTGAGGGACTGGGGGGAGTGAGGGAGGATTGAGGGAACTCTGCCTGAGGGACTGGGGGGGAGTGAGGGAGGATTGAGGGAACTCTGCCTGAGGGACTGGGGGGGAGTGAGGGAGGATTGAGGGAACTCTGCCTGAGGGACTGGGGGGAGTGAGGGAGGATTGAGGGAACTCTGCCTGAGGGACTGGGGGAGTGAGGGAGGATTGAGGGAATTCCACCTGAGGGACTGGGGGGGGAGTGAGGGAGTATTGAGGGAATTCAGCTTGAGGGACATAGCGAGGGGGATTGAATATAAAAGTAGGGAGGTCTTGCTGCAACTGTACAGGGCACTGGTGAGGCCGCAGCTGGAGTACTGTGTGCAGTTTTGGTCACCGCACTTACGCAAGGATATTTTGGCCTTGGAGGGAGTGCAGAGGAGGTTCACTAGGCTGATACCGGAGTTGAGGGGGTTGAGCTATGAGGAGAGGCTGAGTAAACTAGGCCTGTACTCGTTAGAGTTTAGAAGAATGAGGGGAGATCTCATTGAGACATATAAGATGATGAATGGGATGGATAGGATAGAGGTGGAGAGGCTCTTCCCGCTCAGAAGGGACAGTAGGACTAGGGGGCACAGCCTCAAGATAAAGGGGGGGCGGTTTAGAACGGAGTTGAGGAGCTTCACTCAAAGGGTGGTGAATCTCTGGAATTCTCTGCCCGTTGAAGTGGTGGAGGCTACCTTGCTAAATATTTTTAAGACGCGGGTTGATGGGTTTTTGATAAGCGAGGGGATTAAGGGTTATGGGGAGAGGGCAGGAAAGTGGAACTGAGCCATGACAGATCAGCCATGATCTTATTGAATGGTGGGGCAGGCTCGAAGGGCTAGATGGCCTACTCCTGCTCGTATTTCTTATGTTCTTACCCAAATTTTAACCCTTTCTTGCCGGTTGTAGTCCAAAAGATGTGCTGGTTAGGTGCATTGGCTACGCTAAATTTGTCTTCAGTGTACCCAAACAGTCACTAGAACATGGTGATTAGGGGATTTTCACAGTAACTTCATTGCAGTGTTAATGTAAATCTACTTGTGACACTAATAATAAATAAACTTTAAAACTTTAACAGCTGCAGATTTCAGATAGAAATGTTTTTTTAAATGAATGCCTCTGTGATGGTACTTCTGAGCACAGTTATTCACTTAGGCACGGAGTCTACACGTTCTCCCTGTGTCTGCGCGGGTTCCTCCAGGTGCTCTAGTTTCCTCCCACAGTCCAAAAAACATGCTGGTTAGGTGCACTGGCCATGCTAAATTCTCCCTCAGTGTACCTGAACAGGCGCTGGAGTGTGGCAACTCATAGTAACTCATTGGGATTTTCATAGTAACTTCATTGCAGTGTTAATGTAAGCCTGCTCGTGACACTAATGAATAAATGTTTAAACTTTAAGTGAAAGTTGTGTGAGCAAGATTTCCAAGGAGAACAAGGACTTTGAATAGTGTGGATGAGCAGAGGGATCTAGGTGTATGTGTACATAGATCCCTGAAAGTTGGGAATCAAGTAGATAAGGTTGTTAAGAAGGCGTACGGTGTCTTGGCGTTTATTGGTAGGGGGATTGAATTTAGGAGTCGCAGCGTCATGTTGCAACTGTACACTACTCTAGTGCGGCCGCACTTGGAGTACTGTGTGCAGTTCTGGTCCCCGCATTACAAGAAGGATGTGGAGGCATTGGAGAGGGTGCAGAGGAGGTTTACTAGGATGTTACCTGGTATGGTGGGGAGGTCCTATGAGGAGAGACTGAGGGATTTAGGGTTGTTTTCATTGGAAAGAAGGCGGCTAAGAGGGGATCTTATTGAAACATATAAGATGATTAGAGGTTTAGATAGGGTGGATAGTGATAGCCTTTTTCCTCGGATGGAGAAAGCTAGCACGAGGGGGCATGGCTTTAAATTAAGGGGGGGTAGCTACAGGACGGATGTCAGGGGTAGGTTCTTTACCCAGTGGGTGGTGAGGGATTGGAATGCCCTGCCTGCTGCAGTTGTAAATGCGTCTAGTTTGGGGGCGTTTAAGAGATCTCTGGATAGGTTTATGGACGAAAAGGGATTGGTATAGGCTAGTGGGTCATTGTTTTTGTAACTGGTCGGCGCAACATCGTGGGCCGAAGGGCCTGTTCTGCGCTGTAATGTTCTATGTTCTATGTTTAACACATTGGACAACTGTCTGTCTCTGAGGTGAAATTTGGCTCCATGTTTCATGTGACAGAGAAACACTTGAACTCTGCACTTGTGGCGTTGGCAGCAAATGCACTTGCTCTTTTGGAGAAACCCTGCCTCAACTTCAAGTAAAGGAGGGGAGATTGGCATGAAGGAGGGGGTAGATGGGAAAGTGAAGGGGGAGATGACAGTGTGAAGGAAGGAAAGTGGAATGAAGGAGGCGGACATGGGGAGCGGTGAAGGAGGAGTAGGCAGGGCAGACTTAACTGCTTTCCCCCCCCCCAAATCCTCCCCCCTCACTCAAAACGCTCATGTTCCCCCCAACCCCTCAAATTTTCATCCTAAGGTCACACAAAGTCTGAGGCATTAAAGTGGGAAATATTTGGGAAGTACTGTCCTGGGTTCTAAACATATTCAAGATAAAGAAGTTTCTCCTGAATTCTGAATTGAATTTATTAATGATTATCTTATGTTTCTAACCTGCTACTGCCCCATTTATTCTGAAACAAGGTAATAATGGGATGAAATTTCCTTAGTACATCAAGTAAGCCATGACAAGCAATGATAATCTGATCTGGCATTTATAAATCATTCAGAAGTTGTACAGAAAATGGAATTTGTAGTATTCATGGGGGACAGAATCCAAGAGTCACAAATACCTAGCCTAAGTCAGGGATACAGATGGATAAATTTTAAAAAGCTAAATTTCTTGAGACATTGGAACAACTGATATCAATAAATAACTAGAGACTGCTCAACACATCAGCGGAAAAAAATGACATACCATTAATAATACAATATGTACAGGATGAATGCTTATACAAATGCATAAAAAACAATGGGAGCTACAAGAGGCGTTGACCTGAGCGTTCCCGTTTGGAGAATGCTGGGGAAGTCAGAGCATGGGGCATCTGAAAATGATATGCCACTCATCTTTCCAATTGCCCTCAGACCCTGAACTCTCCCTTGATGCACTGGCTCTCAGCTGGAGGGACCTCATTCATCTGCTGACTTCCTTTGCCACTTCCTGCTTGGTTAGAGTGGTTGGCCTCCTCCACCCACGCTTTGGAGAGTTCACCTCACTGCAACCACTCAGATAATGAATGATGACCTCCGAGTAAGTGACAGTGACCTTCCTAGATCTCCTTAACAGTCTTGTGGTTACTAGAGCCTCATAAGTTCAAGTGATGGTGAGCCCCAGTAACCCATGCTGAGGTCCATTTAATTAAAGACTTTTCCCTTGTCAGAATGGACCCATCCTCCTGCCTGCCCAAAGATGGATGCCAAAGTATTTGCTTCGGGAAAGAGCCTTGACAAAGCACACCCAATTAAGATATCGGCTTCCTGACCCAAAAGGAGGTCCATCATTCCGGCAGGGACTAAATGGACAAGATTCCGCGCTATGGGGCAGCTCAGTTAACTTTGATAGATACAATCGTTGATACACAGCATTTCAGTGACTTCAGTAAGCATGTAACTTAATTCAATCCAGAGTACAGAACCCAATACAGCCAATTTCCAATTATGACTCATTTTTCAATCCAAAATATTCAGAACAGAGCACATAGTCAGTGTTTCAGACTGAGACTCACGGTTCGCGCATTATCATTAAACTGTAATTTGGCAACTAAGATATTACACAGGTTTTTAATTTTGTAAATTATACTTTATATTTCCTAAACATGAATGAAATATGAAGTAGGGCCGTAACACAAGCAAAACATGAACTGGCAAGAAGGGTCAAATTAGACATCTGTCTCTCTGCCAACCAACATCTGCTGTCAAGTATCATCACTGCAACTCTTTGACATACTTGCAGCTTTTCATATTGACCAGAATGATTCAATAGATAATCAGATAAAAGATGGGCATATCAAACTTCAAAGGCTTTAGAAACACCATATGAAACTGGTTATGTGTAACACAATATTTTTAGAGTGCTGAAATGATCGGACAATTTACAGATAAGTGCCATTGTACATTAAAGTATTTGGAAGTGAAGTGCACAGATGTGCTCTTTAATTTATAGGAGCTGTTTGAAAAGGCCTGAATACTTACCTTCAATCTGTCATCTTTAAACTTTCAGTATATTGAACTTTCTCAAGAATATTTCTCCGTTTGAGGATAAAATGTTCCTACTGTTCCCCTCGTGCAGCTATGAGGAAAATAACTCAACAAAAGCATGCTGTATTCTTTTTGCCAATAAAACTTCAGTTTGTAAATGTAATTATGTAGGCAATCTTTTAGTGCGGACATGTATCTATTACTGTTTTATTGCTAAATGTGCAGGTGAAGTTATAAAGACTGACAATAAGCATTGGGGTGTTTAAATATTCAAACTCAAATAATACCATAATAACAACTTCCTGTATTTCACAGCCAGCTCACAATTCAACACAGGACATTACTTAGCCAACAATTACACATTCAACTCGAACAGTTAGCTGCCTCAGACCTGACTTAGTTATCCATAATTTAAACAGCACAATGTTAACGTTCAAATCATCTTTAAAAGGATCCATAAAGTACCATGGCATTAAATCAAACATGGGCTGGTGAAACCACGCACTGTCCTCCCTCAGTTGGTGAATTGGTACTCCTCCACATTGAATGTCACACAGAAATGAATGGTAAGAACTGAATACAAGAGGTAAAATGAGCGTTACTGCCCTTAACATCAAGACAGCATTTGAATGCAGCACGAAGGAGCCCAAATAAAATTGAAGTCAATGAGATTCAAGGGAGAGCTTTCCATTATCTGGCTTGAGTCCTATCTGGTACAAAGGAAGGTGGGTGTAGCTGTTTAAGATCAATCACCTTGGCCCCAGGACGTTGCTGCTGAAGTTCCTCAGGAGAGTGTCTTAGGCTCAAACATCTTCAGCTGCTTCATCAAAGACCTCACCTTCATTGTAAGTTCAGTGAGAAAGGTTTTTATAGATGTTTGCACAGTGTTCAGTAACATTCACAATTTCAGATACTGAGCAGTCAGGACAATTGATTTTTAGTTTTATGACTTTATTATACTAAACTGGTCTCTGCAAAACTGACACAGCAACAGTCAAGCAATATACTAAGGGATTTCAACAGTAATGGAAGGTTTGGAACTCTCTTCATAAGTTAGATAGTGACACATTGCTGTTAACTCTCAATTATACATATGACTAATCAATTGAAACATCTAGTGCTCAGACCTTTCAAACTCACGAGTTCCAAAATACACAATTATCTGCCCTCGTACTCTCGATCACATTGCTATTCAGCACAGCTATGGAATGACATTGAAAACAAAATGGAAGTTGGACAGAGCAGATGTGGAGAAACTGTTCCTGCTTGTAAAAGGATCAAGTACGAGAGAGCACAGGTTGCAAAAGAAACAAAGTTAACGCAAGAAAAAAAACATATCACATAATGCATGATTCAGGTTTGGAATGCACTGCCTAGAACGGTGGTGGGGGCAGGTTCAGTCGAGACATTCAAGAGGGTATTTGTTGATTACTTAAATAGAAACAAAGCACAGGGAAAAGGAAGTGGAAATGACACTAAGCCATGCTTTCGTTTGGAGAGCTAGGTCAGACATATCAGGCCGAATAGCCTCCTTCTATGCTGTAACAACCCTATGATTCTGTGATTGTTTCTTCATGCTTCTTATATTCCGGTTATTGTTCTACCCACAACCTTTGTTTAGACAAAGTTTAAACCTTTACAGCTAATGTATCTGCAGATATGTTTTACATATTTCCCACATTCCTTCCATTAGTAGATGTGATGCTTTTACCAACAGTTTTATCCAGTGACTTCTTAAAACTATCTCAGCGACAGAAAATATTAGCTGAAAATCCCATTTCCAGGATTTTTCACAACAGATGTTTCTCTGGAACAAATATGCAGTTCTTTATCTTGTTTTGAGTATTATCTAAAATCTTGTTACATTCAAAAATGAGCTGAATGCTTATGTCCTCTATTTTATAAAGCTATTACATTCTTCATGGCTTCTTCTCTTTTATGATTTGTACAATGGAGAAAGTGGAGGAATCAACTGAGCAGCAGGAAGGAAATTGAATGAATAGCTATAGATTAGCATGGATCACAGAAATAGCGCTTTCCAATTCTGCCCAACTGCTTAACCGTAAATTACATTTTGCCTGCAAAGTTATCATTCTGTGCATTTGAAACAAACATTTACTGCTGAAAAGGATAAGACATTTTGTGATTGTACTTGTTTAAATAAAAAACTATGAATAATGACTGTGATCTTAAAATTCAACTGGATGATGTTGTTGAGTGATCTTGTAAAACAAAACATTCTCATTGTAGTCTGGCTACTGTAATCATGAAGATACAATCTTGACTGACGTCTAAGGGATGAATTTTATTTCAGATGTCAGGGCGAGAGGCAGGTCCCAGGTCTGTGCTTATTGGCAGCAGGATCGGCTTCTTGGCTATATTACAGGGGGCCTCCTAAATATCTGCCTCCTAAATATCTAAGAATGGCAGGAAAGCTCTTGATGTTGTTGGCTCAGTAAGAGGACTGGCAGCTTTGCAGCACCATCGGGATAGGTGGTCATTGCCTCAGCATGCAGGAGACCTCAAGCATCCAACTGGTAGTGAAAGAAAGGAAAATAGCAGAGGAGAACCTCTCCAGGGAGGTGACTGGGGCCACAGGGGTTGTCATGGAGAGGCTGCCTCCGTGGTTCACCTTCTGGATACGCTGCGCATATTTATGCAGTAGAATCATGAGCCACATGGCCAGTAAGTGGTCATTATTGCTTGGTACTTTGTGTCCAGTAGCCACCGTCATGTTTATTGTGTGACAGCAGCTGTGGAGAGAGAATAGAGCCAAAATTTCAAGTCTGGATGTGCTCTGACAAAGGGTCATCTAGACTCAAAACATTGGCTCTATTCTCTCCCCACAGTCGCTGTCACACTTGCTGAGTTTTTGCAAATTTTCCGCTTTTGTTTCAGGTTCCAGCATCCACAGTATTTTGCCTTTATCTCATGTTCATTGTGGTAGCTTAAATGCAGATGGTACAATGGAAGGCTGCAGAATGACAGCATCATAGCTGCTATCAGAAGACTGGACACAGACCTTGTGACACACTATGTATGTTCGCAAACTTTAGATATATATATATATGAATTAGGAGTAGGCCACTTGGCCCCTTGAGCCTACCCCAGTATTCAATAAGATCACAATGTTCCGACTGTAACTTCAACCCCAAATTCTTGCCTACCCGATAACCTTTCACGCCTATTAATCAAGAATCTACCCAACTTTGCCTTAAAAATATTAAAACTCTGCTTCCACTGCTTTTTGAGGAAGTGAGTTCCAGACCCTCAGAGAAAACATTTCTCCTTATCTCTCTTAAACAAGAGACACTTATTTTTAAACAGTGTCCCCGAGTTCGAGATTCACTGACAAGAGAAAACATCATCTCCATACTCACCCTCTCGATATCTCTTAGGATCTTAAAGATTTGGATCAATTGCCTCTTACTTTTCAAAACTCTAGTGGATACAGACCTAACCTCGCCAACCTTTCCTCACCCATTCCTAGTGTTAGTCTAGTAAACCTTCTCTGAATTGCTTCTAACATTTTTACATCTTTCCTTAAATAAGGAGATCAAGATTGTACACAGTACTCCAGATGTGGTTTCACCAATGTCCTGTACAACTGAAGCATAACCTCCCCACTTTTGTAATCATTCCCCTCACAATAAATGATAACATTCAATTAGCTTTCCTAATTACTTGCTGTACTCGTATATTAGCCTTCTGTGACTCCTGCACCCACTCCCCTACTCAGGGGCCCCTCCTCATCCCCCTTCAACCACAGGCCCCTTCCCCCTCAGACCACCTAACCAGCCTCCTGTCAGAGCACGCGCCTTGTTAATGCCCATGGTGTACTGCCTCTGGCATCTTGGCACTGACACCCTGAGCCCAAAGGGAGCCAGAGGAGGTATGTCCAGTGGCCATTTGCTCCTCTGCTGCTGCCAAGATGCTCAGGAAGGGTGCGTCAGGGGTCCTCGGGATTGGGTGGGTTCAAGCTGGGGGGTGGGGGGGGTGCGGAGAAGGGGTTGATCTCGCCACTGTCTCCCCAGGATAGGGGTGTTGTGGCTAAGTGGGCAGTCTGATGGCTGAAGGTAGCTAAATGGGGTTGGGGGTGGGGGGGAGCAGGACTGAGTAGTGGTCTGAGGGAAGAGGGAGGATCTGGTTGGGTCACCCTCACTCCTGTATGATTTATGTGTGAGGAGGAATGACCTGTAATTTGAACGATGAGAGGGAATGCCCCTGTTTCCTCAGGTGCTCCCCTGGACTCTTGAGATCCAGTGACCATGACCCACTTGTGGCTATCAACTATAAAGTCTGCCTGGTGTTATTCCCATGGGGGGGGGTTGGATGGATGAATGGCAGGAGGCAGGTGAATGGCATGTCAAACCCACTAATGAAATTCCAGTTAGTGGGTTTGCATATTAAATCGGGTTGCTGCCTGCTCTGGGCAGGAACCTGATTGGGGGCTAGTGGAGCAGGTCAGGTGATTTTCGAGAATTCTCAATTGTCCCCACCCCCCCAAAACTCGGGAATCCCGATTTTTGGCCGATGCCCCACTCACTGGAGCATCAGGATTCCCGCCGGATGTCTGAAGAGGTCGGAGAATTGGGTCCTATACTCCATTTGCCAGAAATTTTACCCACTCATTTAACCTTTTGGATATTTACGACTGGAATCACTTCCAGTTGTGGCACATCTCTGAATTAACATGCGGTGTCCACTAAATAAGGTGTGCATAGATAGAAAACCTAAGATCATAATAGAGCAGTGTGCTCCCTCCGTCTGCTTCCCTCAGGGAAATGAGAGTTAGACGTATTCAGCTTTCTCTTAGCACAGCCCCCCTTGTTTCACAGTGGTAAGCACAGTAGGAGACATTGCAAATATTGCTTCCTGCAGCCCAGGAGGAGCTTAGTGCAAAAAAGCTCATGGCCCCTGTCACCTTCATAGCCACTGCCAATTCCATTCTCACCATGTTAGGGGGCTATAATTTTGTCTGCAGCAGGTTAGTATCTTCTGAGTGAAGCAGAGATGTCTATCACTCTGTGTCTTGCTAAGATTCAGGCAGGTGATTGGCGCATGCTGGGCTGGACATAGTTTCCTGCAGATATCCCTCTCCATCTTCCTTTAACTTGTCCTCCCCTGTTGACTCTGCTCATTCTCCTTGTCAAGGTGTGGGCCAAGAGCAATGGAAACAATAATACCCATGCCTAGGAGCAAATGGTCGATGCAGAATCCTTGAAGTCAGGGCGAAATCCTTGAGTTACATGACGCTCTGTAGACCTCAGCAACTTTAAAAAACAGTATAACCCACCAAACACACCTACAAACTCAACAACAGCCAGAGAAATCAATCAGCAACTAATTTATCAGTTGAGGACCTGTTTAAATAATATGTGGTTTGTGGGTGCATGCACATGCGTGCATGTTTGTTGGAAGTTCAGGGTTTTTTCCTACATTTCCAAGAGAGGACATTAGTTGAAGCAATGAGCTCCGTAATGACATTATTGCATTACATTCTGATTAATATCATAAGTTGCCTACTTTTGATATTTCTGCTACATGCTCCGAGGGCCCATGCCAATGCCCGACTCAAGATCCGGAATTTTGGGACCAAAGCAGAACCCATTGTACCAAATATGCTGGTGCTACAAATCCAAATTTTGTGGCCCGTGTCCAGTTTTGGATGCCTTACTTTGGAAAGGCTGCAGGACGTGTGCAGAGGTGATTCATCCAGGAGGACAGGCTTTAGTTTTCACCAGAGGGACTGAGACGTTTATTTCTTGGAGCAAAAAAATGTCAAAAGATGATCTGATACATGTGTTCAATATGATTCTTGTCAGTGGAGGGGCCATAAATTTGGGAAGATGAACACAGAAATAGATCATTTGGCATCTCAAGACGTTCAGATCACCAGCAAAAGAATACAGAGGCTTGAAGATTTTGTTTTAAATGTAGAGAGGTTAAGAAATGGAATGCCCCATCAGAAACAATAGTGACAGCAGAATGCAAAACAGCTATTAGAAGCCTACAAATACTTGAACTAGCAAAACTGAGAATGGTATGGAGAAAAAGCCAAGGAGTAAGACTTATGCACAACTCTTTCAAAGAGCTGCATGGTGCAATGTCTTGAATGGCACTTTATATGTTGTAAAATGATTCTAGTTTATTATTCTCGCTCTTCCTTTCTCTTCTCTACATTCCCCTTCTGAATCCCAACCCCATCAATATCCCAGAGCTAGGAGATTTCCAGAGTAGTCGTTCATTTGAGAGCACTACAATTGAGGAGAGATGGGCCTGAGTCCAGCTAATAAATAACACTGCTGCAGAACACGGAAATACAGACTGAAGTCTTATTACTTTAAGATACCGGTTTGTGTGGAAGGCCACTGTGATTGATCAGAAACTATACCTTGATCACATACTTTGTTTACTGATTTCTCTCAGGACTGAATGTTCTTATATTTAGCCTTATTTCAAAGAAATCATGACATTGTACTTTTCGAAACACATCTCTATAAGTTTCCTTATGAAATAATTAAAATTGTGATGAATATCCTATTTTGTCAATGCTATTCTAATGTAGAGAGGAAACAAAATCAAGAAGAAATCAAAATGGGAGAGATTCAGAAATCAGAAACTCAAAGAGACTTAGGAGTCTGAGTTCAGGATTCTCTGAAGGTTAACTTGTAGATTGAGTTGGTAGTTAGGAAAGCAAATGCAATGCTAACATTCATTTCGAGAGGACTAGAATACAAAAATGGGGTTAGGTGCCTTGGACATGCTAAATTCTCCCTTAGTGTAGCCAAACATGTGGAGTGTGGCGATAGGGGTTTTTCACAGTAATTTCATTGCAGTGTTAATGTAAGCCCACTTGTGACAATAATAAATAAACAATGAATTAGAATGTACTGCTGAGGCTTTATAAGGCTCTTGGTCAGGCCACATTTGATTGAGAGCAATTTTGGGCCCTGTATCTAAGGAAGAATATGCTGGCTAGAGATGGTTCAAGAGAATGATCCCGGGAACGAAAGTTTGATGTATGAGGAGCATTTAAGGACTTTGGGTCTGTACTCAATGGAGTTTAGAAAGATGAGTGGGGATCTCATTGAAACATCTCGAATAAGTCTGGATAGAGTGGACGTGGGAACGATGTTTCCATTAGTAGGAGAGATGAGGATCCAATGGCACGGCCTCAGAATAAAGGGACAATGTTTAGAACTGAGGTGAGGAAGAATTTCTTCAGCCAGACAGTGGTGAATCTATGAAATTCATTGCCACAGAAGGCTGTGGAGGCTAGGCCATTGAATTTATTTGAGTTAGATAGATAGGTTCTTGATTGATAAGAGGGTCAAAGATTACAGGGAAAATGGGGTTGGGGATCAAAGGTTACAGGAGAATGAAGTTGAAAAATTTATCAGTCATGACTGAATGGTGGAGCAGAACTGATGGGTTGAATGGCCTGATTCTGCTCCTTCATCTTATGACCGTATCTCCTATCAGTTTGCAGTACTCAGCAAAAGAACAGGACTGGAATGATTGCTGTCTTGTTAATTATTTTTGAAAGGAAAATTAAAATCAACTTAATACAAAAGGTTCAAACTGGCAGTGACTTGGATAGTTATAAGGGTTCCATAATTGGATTCTGATTTCAGGCTGCAGAGGGACAAATATTTTAAAATTCCTGTTCCTCATTGTTATCCAGTGACCCTTGCTGGAAAATAGGTGGGAAGGTGTGTAAGACACAGAGGATCAGGGTAGGCTATGGTGGCTCATAAGAATGTGTAGTTAACTGAAGCTTATCTCAACTTATGCACAAAGTTGACTTGAGTGAGATATTCCTTTTCGAGTGTCTCACTCCAAAACAATATTAATTCCATTAATTCAATGTGTTGATTTTTTAAAAAATCTGCAGATCTATGAATGCTAACTACTCTGTTTGATGTGCAATTGACCTGCCGGTGAGGATCTGGAATTTTAACACATTCCTCACTTGGCTGGGTTGACCAATTATTCTACCGTTTCTATCAACACCAGAAACTTTTCTTCTCTGGGGTCATTAAGCTTGTCAAAACTAATTTGTCACCACAACTGCGGACACTCGGTATATTTGACAGCAGTACAAGTTTCCACCTGCTCTGTAAAACAGCACTGGGCACGACAAGGAGAGCGAGTGACTGATTAGCTGCGGCATGTTATGTTCATAGGTCAATCTAGTCAACTTCAAAACCATTGGAGCAACAATAATCCAGTGCATGATATTGTTGTGATGATACAAAACCCCAGCTTAACTTTACCTTAAAATAATAATCCTAGTGCCTGTGGATTCAAAAGCCTTAGAAATGGGATTAGAACACTGGAAACAATCACTAGCTCCTGACTGACTCAATTATATTCATTCTTCGTTATCCATCTGATTTCCAGAGTTTTCCAGCTATTTATTGATGTAATGAATACTAACGGAAGTACTTTTTTTTCTGAGCAAAAGCTTTTTCAGAAAGGAACGGACTTCAAACTTTCCCAGTCCTATCCCTGCCCCCTTTTGTAATGATGTCATTGCTTCCATAATCTGTTGCATCAGCATGTTTTTCCCTCCTTTCTTTACTAATTGCCGCTCAAAACTTGGCAAACCCAGTCTTAATGGAATTTAGCCATTTCTCACTGCGCTCACAGCCAAAGCCTGCTGAGATCTGAATTTTAAGTTGTTTTCCTTTGTTTCTGCAATAGTTGATGTTATTGAGGTCCAGCAATGACTTATGCAGAGGTTATTCTCATATTTCATTCAGCCCCTGCTCTCTTTGCTCCTAGAATTCTTGTTCGAATCAATTGAGGTTTATTTGAAACTTCACAAATTTAAGATGTTGCCACAGCACACAGCGCAGAAATAGCATTGTACAAATGACCCACAAGTGACAAAAAAACTAATGTTTTGAGGCTACAGCATGCAACGTCAAGCAATTGCACAATTCATAACTGCTACAGAAAAATAGTCTTGCTTGCATTGCAATATACATACACTGAACTTGGATACATTGCAAATATTTAACAGAGCAGAAAAGAGGAAACCCAGAGGAGTGTAGAAAGGTAAAGACAAAGTTAATTAATTACTACAGAACGCATAGTTTCTGCGAGTGTAAAATTCATACTCATGATCTGTACTGTGGATAATAAAAGTATGAATGCAAGCATTCCCTAAATTTCCCTTGTGCCTACAATTTTCAGGCTTTAAAATCAATGCTTGGCGTGATCTAATCACTACTTTCTCATTGACCTCATCTTCTCTGATACCTTTCAATCATGATGTGGGTATGCCGGCGTTGGACTGGCGTAAACACAGTAAAAAGTCTGACAACACCAGGTTTTAGTCCAACCTATTTATTTGATAATATACTCGCAAGCTTTCGAGGGGTTACCCTCTTCGTCAGGTGAATGGAGAGTTCTCCATTCACCTGACGAAGAGGGTAACCCCTCGAAAGCTTGCGAGTATATTATCAAATAAATAGGTTGGACTAAAACCTGGTGTTGTCAGACTTTTTACTACCTTTCAATCATGACAGACACCAAATGCTTGCCTTTTCTCTCAAAGTTCTCAACAGAAAATTACCATGTAAAAGTGTTGAACAACAAGGCTAATGGAAACCTGGAAACATCTGTGAGTGACACAGTTTCCGCATTAACGACATAGAAGTGTATTCCGATACTGTATCCTCGATTGGCAGAAATATTGAGTGCTATAGAAGTAATGGTTTTGCCGGCTGTTTTGTAGCAATAATATTCTAGTGGATTTACTTAGATATCTGACACAGCAAAATCACTGACAACAGAAAAAACTTAAATAACAATGAGATAAAATTGTTTGAACATTCCACTTTCTTCATATGCAGTGACACAATGTTACTTTCATAGCTTATGTGATTTTGATATTGAAGGGTGTAAAAACTATGAGTGGAATTCTCCCCAAAAAATTCTAAGTGTCAAATTTGCGTGAAAACTGGAGTAATTCATGCTACTTTTTTTCAGTGGGAGTTAAGAGAAGGATCTCCCACAAGCTGTGCACTGCAGAGGGCATTAACATTAAATCATTAAAAACTAGGGGGTGGGGCCTATTCCTGCTGCAGAGGCTGAAATCAGCGCCCTGAGCGGGCTACTGCGCACGTGCCGATCTGTCAGTGCTGAGATCAGCACATGCGCAATGTACAAAAATGGCCTCCTGATTTCTGACCAGCCCCATGACCCCTGCCCCCCCATATCCCCACAGCTCGATCGCTGGCCCCACGACCATTCCCAGGCTCAGCCCCGACTCCCCCTCCTGGCCCGTCATGATCTTGAGCCCCTCGCCCTCTCCTTCCAAACATTCCCCTGACAATTACCTTCCCCCTTAGTACCTCTCCCCCCACCCCCAAAGTGCCAACCCCTCCGGCAGGCTGACTGCCCCCCACTCACCTCACTCCCCCCCCTCAACCCACCCACCACTGGCTAACCCCATCATCAGCCTGCCCCAATCGCTGGCCACCCTGCATCCCCCACCGACCCAGTCTGCAGAGTGGCAGCAGGAGCTCACACAGATTGCTTGTAGGCCCCACCCCATCAAACCCACCCTATGCCACTGCCCCATGCCTGATGGGCAGTACCATGTGTTGGCATTTTGCCCCTTGGTCAGTGCCAGGGATTACAGGCTGGCACCACCCACCCCAGTTGCCCAACCCCTTGGGGGTTCTGATTTCCCCCCTTCACTCCAATGGGGTTGGGCTTCTTGCTCCCCGAAAGTGGGGAGCTACTGTAATCCTTGCAGGAGTGAAACACTCTGCAGGGTGGGAGATGTTATCGTGCCGGAGACTTCAGTCCCAGGCCTACTAATCATATTTAAACTAAAGCAATCATGTAAATTGTCTTTGCACCTCCCCAACAATTTCTGGCTTGGGGCCGATGCAGTTGGAAATACAGCACTGGGAGATGCAAAAGGTGGCATGAATGCTGGTGCAAATCATAGAGTCATAGAACCCTGCAGTGCACAAACAGGCCCCTTGGCCCAGTGAGCCTGCACCGACCACAATCCCACCCAGGGCCTACCCCCACAACACCACACATTGACCCGCTAATCCCTCTAACCTACAAATCCCAGGACACTAAGGGGCAATTTTTTTAGCATGGCCAATCAACCTAACCCATACATCTTTGGACTGTGGGAGGAAACCGGAGCACCTGGAGGAAACCCACACAGACACGAGGAGAATGTGCAAACTCCACACAGACAGTGACCTGAGCCGGGAATCAAACCCAGGTCCCTGGAGCAGCAGTGCTAACCCCTGTGCTACCGTGTCGCCCACGACAATCTCCCAGGATGGGACAACCGTGGCCTATAACTATGAAATTAAAATTATGCTAATTACATTCC
The DNA here is from genome assembly GCF_965287045.1 of Carcharhinus amblyrhynchos. NCBI lineage: Eukaryota > Metazoa > Chordata > Chondrichthyes > Carcharhiniformes > Carcharhinidae > Carcharhinus > Carcharhinus amblyrhynchos. Next base: position 43,133,374 of record NC_137328.1, on the reverse strand, counting down.
AATGGTCTGTTCCACAAAATGAGTCAGAGTCTTTCTTTAACATTGAAATGAAGCATCATAGAACCTCAAACAACAATGTATATATACATAGCACCTTTAACGTTACGGAACAATCCCAAGGCTTTTTACAGAAGCAATGATAAAACAGAGCGTGACACTGAGCCATGTAAGAAGGTCAGATGATCAAAAGATGTTTTTAGTTCTTCTAACTTTCTCTGAAAAACTATCAGTGTGAGCCTGGTGGAGTTTGTGATTTCACTCTCATTTTTGGACGGTTCACAGCGTGTGACAATTACCCAGAGGAGGTGTGCATTTCTGGGCAATTGCTGTGCAAATGCTTACTTGGACAGTCCCAAGAGCAGTGGTGGGCAACTGGGTACTGAATGCAGCAAGTGTGACATTTTGTTGACGGTTGCCCAAGGGCAGGGTTGCGACATTCTACTCATTTCCATCCATACAGTTTTCTTCCTACCGATATAATTGAAAGTTGATGTCTGAAGCAAAGGCAAGTGAAGTGAGGTGCATACCAATTGTACAGAACATTGACTGTGAGAGCCATGCATTCATTCTATGACTGTAAATATTTCTTTAGTTTTTAACCACTTGAAGTTGATGATATTTCTATCAACATATAAACGATTAAGCATTTTCTATAACTTGTTATGAAATGTTCGGCATGTATTAATGTTTCTCACCTTATTCATGGGGTCATGGTAAGTGAACATGCCCGGTTTCAATCTTGTGGCCCACTCCAGTTGAAGAAGTGTCTCTCAGGTGGCCCACTCACTAACTAGGTTGCTCGTCACTGTCCAAGAGGGATTCCCCAGCACATCTTTGGGGCAACTCCCAATCCAACACTGGGGAAGTTGGAAGTTACAGCCCCAGATAACTGTTCAATATACCTATTTTCTAACAGCAAAGTTTATTTACAGAAATAACTGAAGGATGTACATTTGATTTTTTACTGAAAACACACACACCTTTCTAGAACAAAAATGATTGATGCATTTCATAACAACAAAATAACAAGGAGAACTATACGCCAGGTAAATAATGTCACTGGGAATAAAGTTGCAAAAGGGCATTGACGGAGCAAGTGGGTGGGCAAGACTATGACATGTTCTTCAATGTGGAGAAGTATAAGGTCATCCACAGTGGACCCAAGAAGGATGGATCAAAGTATTTTCAAAATGATGGACAGCTCGGAACTGTGGAGGAGCAGTGACATTTAGGAGACCAGGCAGAGAAGTCACAAGGCTGATGAGCAGCTCCAAAAATAATTCAATAGGGTAATGGAACGAGAGCCTTAGTTCAAGGGGTTGGAATAGAAGCAACTACAAGAAGCTGCAGCAACTGAAAATGCATCTGGAAACACAAGGTTCTGTTTTTGAGCATTGCGCCCTGGAAGGATTTAATGACCAAGGAATGGAGGTAATGCTAAGTCACCAGAATGAGAATGGAGCGTAAAGAATTAAATTATGCAGAGTCTAGGGCTTGTATTCTCCTTAATATGGACGACTAAAGAGTGATCTAATTCAACTGTTTAAAATGATGAAAGGATTCAATAAAGTTGGGAGCTTTCCTCATAAGCACTCAAAACTAAAATTAATGCTAGGTAATTCAGAGAGCACTTATTCGCAAAGAGGCTAGTAGCAATCTGGAATTCCCTCCCACTAGAAGCTATTGAGACTAATTCAATTAAAAAATTAGAAACTGAGATGGATGGATTTTTATTGGATAAGGATATTAAGAAATATGGGGCAAAAATAGGTAGAATTGAGATCAGAGATGGGGACTTACAAGAAACACACTGTGCCTAATCAATGTATTTTTAAAAAATGTTCGACTCTAGTTAGCTATCTGTACAATAAAACCTGAGTTTAGGATCTTGACAAAGGAAGGTTTTGCTGCAGAAAGCCTTGGACTAACAATATTCTCCACAACACTCCAACTATGTCAGGTCAGACTTGCACAGCAGGCTCTGGAATCCTCAATGGATGTTTCCACAATGTACAAGCCACATAGAATGGTCTGAGATGACAAATGCTGATAATGAGCTACCAAAGAATATTTGTAATGAGGTTTTGTGAAGCCCAAATCTGCAAGGATAGCAGCTGAATTGTACTGCCACCTGGATATATTTATGTTTGCAATTGTTGGAATCGGTCACTGGGAACTGTGAGATGCTGGAACAAGGTTACACTGTTGGCTCTGTCATCCCCTCCTGCTGGGAACCCAGGCAAGGAGAAGAAACTACTTCAAAAAGCTTGTCATGCTACATACCTCAAAACTTCACTACTTGTTGAAAATGATTGAATTGTATTACACTGAAATAGTACAATTATGTCTGCTAAGGGTTGAGTGAATGAATGAATCTGGAAATAAGCAATGGAAAATAAAGATACTACCAATGAGCTTGAGATAAAATTCAATCATTTTCTTCACACTGTTGTCTTCATGTCCATGCCTGTGGGGAAAGTTTTGTTACGAGAAATTATAGGACATGGTTTTAGTAACCAAATGCCTCACCCTCACTTGATCTGCTGCTTCCTGTTATATGCAGCCTTCATAGAATCCCTATAGTGCAGAAAGAAGCCATTCAGCCCATCAAGTCTGCACCAACCATAATTCCACCAGGCCCTATTCCCGTAATCCCATATATTTACTCTGCTAATCCCTATAATTTATGCATCCCGGGACACTCAGGGGCAATTTAGCATGACCAAGATATAAGAAAGATATAAGAGAGGGTCGTAGAAGATGTTGGAGTATTAGCTCTATCAAAGTGTCAAGAACAAGCATGTTATATGAATATGTTAACATGCAGTTTTAAGGAACTGTTAAGTTTTATGCTTGCTGTTTGATGGATTTAATGGATAACACGGGCAACACTACGATAGCGGAGATCTGGCACAGCAGAACAGAAAGCAATAACTATATTTGTGTACTTACAATGATCAGGTGTTGGCAAAGTGCTCTTCATTCTCCTCTGTTTTGGTTCATCAAACTGATTATGTGAAGCCATAAAAATGCAATTTACTATCTTGGCAAAACTTGAATGGATCAAAAATGCTTTCTTCACCTGTACTCGGGTTCAGGCAAAAGGATTGATGTGCTGTTTGGTGAGGTGGGGATAGTTGAACCTGAATTGTGCTCATCAAGGTAAGAGATATTAGTGCTATTGGAGAAACCCTACAGTGCCGAAGGAGGCCATTCAGCCCATCAAGTCTGCACTGACAACATTCTCACACAGCCCCACATCCGTAACTCCACATATTTACCCTGCTAATCCCTCTAACCTATGCATCCCAGGACACTAAGGGCAATTTTTACCTTGGCCAATCAACATAACTCGCACATCTTTGGACTGTGGTAGGAAACTGGAGCACTTGGAGGAAACCCTTGCAGATATGGGGAGAATGTGCAAACTCCACACCGACAGTGACCCTAGCCGGGAATCGAACGCAGGTATCTGGAACTCTGAGGCAGCAGTGCTAACCACTATACCACCATGATGATCAGCAGTTCTTTTGCTCTAGCAGTCAAACGTGGAATGAAGGTTTAACTGTTCTGCCTCAACCACAGCATGATGTGAAGATGCCAGCATTGGACTGGGGTAAACACAGTAAGAAGTCTCATAACACCAGGTTAGAGTCCAACAGGTTTATTTGATAGCAAAAGCTACTAGCTTTCAGAGTGCTGCTCCTTCGTCAGGTAAGTGGGAGTTCTGTTCACGAACAGGGCGTATAAGGACACAAACTCAATTTACAAAATAATGGTTGGAGTGTGAGTCTTTACAGGTAATCAAGTCTTAAAGGTACAGTTAATGTGAGTGGAGAGAGGCTTAGGCACAGGTTAAAGAGATGTATATTGTCTCCAGCCAGGACAGTTAGTGAGATTTTGCAAGCCCAGGCAAGTCTTGGGGGTTTCAAATAGTGTGACATGAACCCAAGATTTTCGGTTGAGGCCGTCCTCATGTGTGCGGAACTTGGCTATCAGTCACTGCTTAGCGATTCTGCATTGTTGCGTGTCGTGAAGACCGTCTTGGAGAATGCCTATCCAAAGATCAGAGACTGAATGCCTGTGACCGCTGAAGTGTTCCCCAACAGGAAGAGAACACTCTTGCCAGTCGAGCGCCATATCCTGTTTATCTATCTTCACCGCACAGGACCTTCAACTGATGCTATACACTAGATACATCAATGACATTTTCTTCCTTTGGCCTCATGGTGAATGATCACTGAAACAACTATATGATGACATCAACAATTTCCATCCCACCGTCAGACACATCATGGACTACTCTCCGGAACGGGGAGCATTCTGTATCGGATCATCGACACAGATGCCATCATCTCACGTCAGAACGCCATCCACCAGGTACACGGCACGTACACTTGCAACTCAGCCAACGTTGTCTACCTGAGATGCTGCAGGAAAGGATGTCCCAAGGCATGGTACATTGGGGAGACCATGTAGACGCTATGACAATAGATGAATGAACACCGCTCGACAATCACCAGGCAGGAGTGTTCTCTTCCTGTTGGGGAACACTCCAGTGGTTACAGGCATTCAGCCTCTGATCTTCAGGTAAGCGTTCTCCAAGGCGGCCTTCACAATACATGACAACGCAGAGTCACTCAGCAGAGATGATAGCCAAGTTCCGCACACGAGGATGGCCTCAACCAGGATCTTGGGTTCATGTCACACTATCTATAACACCCACGACTTTGCCTGGGCTTGCAAATTCTCACTTACCATCCTGGCTGGAGACAATACACATCTCATTAAGATGTGCTTAAGCCTCTCGCCACTCACATTAACTGTACCTTTAAGATTTGATTACATTCCAACCATTATTTTGTAAATTGAGTTTGTGTCTTTATATGCCCTGTTTGTGAACAGAACTCCCACTTACCTGATGAAGAAGCAGCGAGTGCTCCGACAGCTAGTGGCTTTTGCTACCAAATAAACCTGTTGGATTTGAACCTGGTGTTGTGAGACTTCTTACTGTGCCAACCTCATCATTGTAGTCCATGGGTGCATTGTTATAACATTTGTCCCACTAGCTCCATCTTTCATTTTTCTGAGTGAAATGGTCAACTAGTAATAAATTAGGGACAGTTTTATGTGGTTGGCCCTTGCTGATCAGCAGATGGATTGAGAGCGCCCAAATCATTTTTTCAGAGGAACCTTCGGGACAGCACAAAGAGGAAACTTCCATCATACCAATCTGGGTTTATTTTTGAAATCAAAACATTAAACCCATAAAGTTCCCATGAAGTTCACTTTTAAAGGCAATTAGCAAACAGCTGCTTCCAAAGCCTTGGCACACTTCTGATACATCAACAAGTAAAGTCAGAATGAAGTCGTGAATTTACTTGACATTAAATCAATGATGCTCAAATGTCTGAAAAGGCAGTTCCAGTGGAACTGCATATTATCAGCCCATCGTTACAGCATCATAAGAATGAAATTGGAATAAATTGAAAATGTACGGACATTTTACAGAAGGAAGGAAATTATACAGTGCCTTTCATTACTGGACATCTCAAGGTGCTTTCCAATTAATGAAGTACTTTCAAATTTTGAGTCACCAATTAAGAGATGGATTCTGTAGTGTTGATTAACTGAGTGACAGAGGCAAGGTGATGGCGTAATGGTAATGTCACTGAACTAGTGATGTAGAGACCCAGGCTTAATGCTCTGGGGGTGTGGGTTCAAATCCAATCACAACAGCAGGTGGAATTTAAATTCTAGAATAAATCTGGAATACAAAGCTAATCTCAGTAATGATGACCACAAAACTATCATCGATTGCCATAAAGACCCATCTGGTTTACTAGTGTCCTTTCATGCAGGAAGTCTGCCACCATCTTTTTACGCTGTGACTCCAGGCCGACAGCAACTTTGTTGACTACTTGTTGTCCTCTGAAATGTTGAATTCAGGAACAGGGGCAATTAGGGACAGACAACAAATGCTACCTTTGCCAATGATCCCCATATCCCATGGAAAAATAAGGACTAATTGCTTAACGTTTCTGTAACTTATTTAGTCACATATAGTTCAACCGTCAAATAACAGATAACTTTTAAATTTTAATTTCCCTTAAGTATTACAATCTAAGTATCATTCTTAAGGAACAAACAGTTTGGTAGTCCCTCAATCAACAACATTACAAATACATTCTATGTTTTGTGCTTGACACATTGATGATACAATGCGTTGATACCCTGTGCCACAGAAATAGGTTCAGGTTTGTGCCTTGAACTCCCCGTAATGTTTTCTAGTATCAGATTGGTCTTTGCAAACCATTCTTCAGGAGTTCAAAGATGCCATGATTGTTCGCTTATACAAAAATCAATGTCTGACAACTATTGAGAACTAGCTGATTTCAAAAGTTGGCAAGACTTTTGCAAATGTTCCACTCAATAGAACTGGTAAGCTACTTGACAGAATGTACACTACTAAAGTCAAAGTGGCTCAGCAAAGGGAGCCACCTATGGGATCTTCGCCTGTTAGCAAGAGAAATGCCAGGAACAATAGATAGGACTCTGCTGTGCCTTTGTTGACTTCACAGAAGTTTTTGACGTGGCAATTGGTAAAGTTTTAGACAAATCTGGATGTCCGAATAGAGCTGTACATCTGACCCAGGCAGTTTCATGGTGGAATGAAGACCACTGTTACTGAATACACTGACCCCTGTGATGTAACAAGTGGTGTGAAGCAGGTTATGTCATGGTCCCCGTGCTCTTCAGTATATTCTTTGTTGTCATACTGAGATATTTGAAGCAAACGTTGCTGGAATATACATCCAATTCAAAACGGATGGCAATCTCTCCAACCTGAGACAACTGAAATCCTCAACTAACATATCAAAGATGACAATATGGGAATTTCTGTCTGCCAATGACTGTGCCTTTGTGTTGCACCGTAAATGCGGCTTTCTAAGGATCATGGACTATTTTCCAAATGAGGCTGAAGACTATGGACTAATTATCAGTTTAAGAAAGACAGGGATCCTTCACTAACCACCATCAAATTCAGACCATCCCCACTTACTTTAACTATCAATAACACAACCCTGAAGGCTGTAGATTATTTCACCTATTTCAGAAGCAGACTGTCCAGAAATGTCTGCATTGACAGCAAGGTGGCAAATATAATTGTCAGAGCAAACTCCGCATTTTCCTGTTTACACAAGAGACTGTTGAGGAAATTAGTTTTTTTTTAAGTTTATTTATTAGTGTCACAAGTAGGCTGATATTAACACTGCAATGAAGTTACTGTGAGAATCTTCTAGTCACAACACTCTGGTGTCTGTTCGAGTACACTGAGGGGGAATTTAGCATGGCCAATGCATCTAACCAGCACATCTTTCAGACTGTGGGAGAAACCAGAGCACCCGGAGAAAACCCACACAGACACAGAGAGAAGGCCCAGACTCTGCACAGACAGTGACCCAAACAGGGAATTGAATGCAGGTCCCCGGCGCTGTGAGGCAGCAGTGCTAACCACTATGCCATCGTGCCCCTTGAGGTATCAAACGTTCAGCAAAATTTCCAGCATATAAATAATATCTACCTTCCTATACACCCGAGAGACACGGACTACCTACTCCAAACATAAAGAGCAATCAGTTCCATGAGATGCATTTGGAACATCATGGACATTAAAATGTAGGACAAAATCTTGAGGTACTTCAAAGGGCAAAAATATCTGGATTGAAGTGTAGTATCTGAGAGTGTTTGTTTTCCTTTTCTGCTGCCCTCTCTGTTGGGGAGATGTAAATAAAATTAGTTCAACAATGTCTGCCAGCAGTTGATGTTTTCTGGTCTTACTCAGTGCGAGACATTATCATTGGAGCACAGGTCAGATGGAGTGCATATGTAATGTGCGTGACTGATGATAAAATTCCTAATACGGTCATATATTCACAACTTATATTTGAATACTGCCTACAGGGTAACTCAAGATTAAGTTCCGAGGACTCCTTGAAGACAAACTTCAGGAAATGTGGCATGTGCACTACAGAGCGAGAGAAAAATGCAGAAGAACCTGGGGAGCAATCTCATGGAGTGGAGTTGTTTCCTTTGAACAGCAAAGAATACAAGCAGCAAAGGGCAGGCTAGAAAGACCGGAGAGTCCTAACAAAATCCAATAGTTCATCCTTGTCTACACTGCAAACCCACAGGTCTGAAACATAGCTCCACAGCCACATTAGAATTCTATGTATGCAAAAAATGAACACATTTGATAATGAAAGCAAACCACTGCATTGCTGCCTCACAGCGCCAGGAACCCGGGTTCAATTCCAGCCTCAGGTCACTATTTGTCTGGAGTTTGCACATTCTCCCCATGTCTGCCTGGGTTTCCCCAGGTGCTCCGGTTTCCTCTTACAGCCCAAAGATGTGCAGGTTAGGTTGAGTGGCCATGCTAAATTGACCCTTAGTGTCAGGGATTAGCAGGGCAAATATGTGGGGTTACAGGGTTAGGACCTGTGTGGGATTGTGGTCGGTGCAGACTGTATGGGCTAAAGGCCTCTTTCTGCACTGTAGGGGTTCAATTAAAAAAAACTTCAAAGACAGAGACTGTGCAAACAACAACTCAACCAGTTGCTGGATTTAAGAGTTGTATTAAGCAACCTGGCAGTTGGCCATAGAAAGAATAAAAAAAAGCCCTGTGTTTATATAGTGGACCATTATATCCTTAGAATATCCCAAAATACCCTATGTCAATGAATTATTCTTTGAAATATATTTACTGTCATGTAGGCAAGATGGCAGCCAATTTGGACCAACAAGACTTTACAAGAATGCAAATAATTGAATGACTGGATGGATAAAACAACACACTACATACAAAAATCAAATAAACATCTATGTTCAATTTGAGTTAAATGTTGCTATAATCCTCACTCATATTTTGTCATCTGCAGCTGATTATTCCAATGCCGTCTTTGCTGGTCGCTTATCCTACAAACTCCAAGTTATTCAAAGTGTAACCATCCTTTACTGTGTCTAAAAATCATCCTGCTTTTGTGAACTATATTGACTTTCGGTCTAACATGCAATAATTTCAAAGTTACATTTGATTGCACAGTGCCTGTATCTTTGATCTTACAAGTGCCATTTCAGATCCAAAACGATATCCACTGTGCATTTACACTTCTAAGGCAATTCATGTTCCATACCCATCTCCATGCCCTCTTATACCCCTATGCCGCCCCCAGAGCCACTCTCCAAGTATCCACCAAAGGCAGGCCTCGGGAGCCACTTGGGAAATGAAAAGCTTCTAACAATCTAATTTGGCTGTCGCTTATAAACAGTTGAAAGTGAACAATTCTCCTATTCATGAAACTTATTTATTTTTAAAAATCACCTCAAATGATCAATCTCTTATAAAAACAAACTTCTATTCAGACTGAACATCAAGGACAGCTTATTCTTTAATATACTCTCAACTATCAATCAAACTGTGAACTCAAAACCCCTTGCTGAGATAATGATAGCTTTTGAAAATCAGCCAAGCATTCAAAATGACTTTTAGCCCTTGGAGAAGGGCCAACACAGACCTCTATTGAAATTGCATGACCATATCCCCAATGTATTCATAGTGGGTGGAGGTGGTGGTAGTAGATACCATTAAGCTGGAGAAGATGAGATGCACACTACATTGGCCCACTGCTAGATTCTTTAAGACCTGACAATCATTTACAGCGCATGTATGGACGCTGCAGTTGGAGCGGGGTAAATAGATACTTGATGGCCCCGGGTGCTCCCACAGAACGCTCCTGCCACCACCCCCCCGCCCAATTCATGGATACACCCTGGCCCTTTACCTGTATACCCGCCCACCCTGCCGACATGTGGGGACCAACATGAGAACTTTCCTCTTTTCCCTCACTCTCTTTCTTCCCTCTCCTTCGCTGTCTCTTTTCTTTGCTTGCTAGTTTATAGCCTGGGTTGTTTGGGCGCTCAGTTGGTTCTCCAGAGGCATTCTTCTGCCTTTTTGTTGTTATATTATTACTGTCATTACCGGTGCAATTAGATGGGACTAGAGCAGGGTGGTTGCCGGGGGTACCAGAGGCTTGCCCCCGGCCACAGGGAGACCTGTGCCCAGTCGTGTTGGAATATACACACAAGCACTGTGTGGATCTGTATCTAGGTTTGTTTCCTATGTAAAATAAGAAAATTTTCAAGGAACATATTAAAAAATAAATTGAATAATCAGATAGCAATGCTTTTTCCTAAGCTACATCAAATGCCTGACAATCAAAATAGTTCGGTAGAGGCTTATCCAACTCCCATTGATAGCTTCAATCTGCTTTTGAATGTATGAAAACTTCAGCTCATGGCACTTAAATAGATCACATCCATCCTTCAGGATGGTTTGTGTCGATTCCATCAATGTGTGACTCCCACATTGTGAATTAAAGCCATTTCAATAGTTAAAGTAGGATCAGCTTGAACTCAGCAATAGGTTCATTTGGCCTTGCTGAGTTTGGGTTTCCCTCCTGTGCGAATCATAACCTGCTTCTTCCCCTGCTGGCAAAAACTGGATCTGCCAGAAAGAGGGGAGGGAGGGTGTGAGTTTTCTGCATCTGTCTTGACCACCATTTTTAAACATCTGTGCAATCTTCCTGACTCCATGAAAATTCAGCCTCCAATCTCAACTAAAGGTAATGAATATGTATTTGGAAAGGCAATAAAGGTGAGATAAAATGTGGTCATTAGAATTCTGAAATATGCACTGAAAATCTCTGAGAAGCATAAATACATGTGTAATTCTGCACCTTCAATAAAGGAAAGCTATGATTACAACAAGACAGACCACCCATACTGAGGAAATACGTGAATCATAGAAAGAGATTCTCAGGGGATCTGATGTTCTCCTCTATGTTCAAAAGATTTGGTTTAACAGCTGCATAATGATCTGCAGTTGCAGTATTTAACATATGTTGTTATTTGGAAAATGCAATCATTTTTGCCTCAAAACCTTTAAGGTCATTGAAAAAGGCCACTGAGTCCAGTAGCTGTAGCAACTGAGCACTTGGACTCCCAACTAGACAGCCTACATTCGAGTCCCAGCTGAGGCTGACACTTGAACCTGTATGCACTGAATGAGTTTTATTAGTACTTGCCTTGCTAGATGCAGTGTTTTTTTCAGGCAGGGAGCACTCCATCTCAGAGAAAGGGAAGTGGAGGGAAAGGTGAAATGTTTAGCTAAAGATACGATACGAAGGTAGGTGGCAGTAGAGAGGAGTCGTGAATGGGGATAAAATGATAAAAACATAACCGGCTGAAAATTCATTACATCTCTTTAAAATCAGAAAAGTAGCACTGACATTGTACATTTAGTAGAATATTGAAAGCAAGATGTGCTTTGGCATTTTTAAAAAATTAAAGAATCTTTCATTAGGTTCAGAAATAAAAAGAAATAACACTTTGTTGCAGCCAATGTTGGCTGTGTGCCCTAACAATTAACACGTCCACATTCCAGGACTACTTCAGAATAAGTCAACAAGAACAATTCAATCAACCAACAAGACTTGACCTGTACTTGGTGACCCTAGCTTGAAACAATTCCACATCCCCGAAATGACGTCTTAATTCTGCATAGTTTCTCTTCAACATTGATTCGGCTGTCGTGAACAGCTTTCTCAGAAAAAGATTGACTGAGTTTCAATTTTAACAGAATGATTTATGTATGTGCGTGTAGATTTAATTTGGTCATTATAATGGACACAACAGTCAAATAAAACAAGTTACTGCAGTAGTTTTCAAAAGATCACAAAATATAAAGTAAAGGGCGTTTAAATAATTCTTTTTGATAGACTTTAGTAAAAGCCAATAAAAAGTTATTGAACCAGTGAAGATACAGAATTCCTTTACGCTTGCGTATTTAGCTGATATGAATGTTTTTCACTGCCTGCATCCAGCTCTTAAATCATTCAGCAGAAAAGCATTATTCTACTAAAATTGACAATATCATCACACCATAGACGGAGTCATCAAAATAATCTTTCTTAATAATGGTTTATACAGACAGAGAGTCAGAGTTTTACAGCATGGAAACAGGCCTTTCAGCCCAACTTGTCCATACTGCCCTAAACTAATCCCAATTGCCCGCATTTGGCCCATATCCCTCTATACCCATATACCTATCTAAATGCTTTCAAATAGTAAATTGTTTAACACAGAATTTAATTGCACGTTTGGGTACAGTTTGAGCAAAAGTCATTTCAAACTACTGGTGACAGTTACAAATTTCAGTTTTGGACTGGGTATTCTCTGTGGTTCAGTCTGAATAGTCTCTCTTTTGGAGCATCCTGCACTCTTTACACTTGGGAGTTTGCTGCTTAATAGCTGATTATATGTTAGCATGACCTGTCAATGCAACAAGTAAACCACTGTGCTACATGAACTGAAAATCATCAACTCAAACATGTCTCTGCATTTGCTTCTCAACTTTTGCTTATCTGACTAATATTTTTGTGACACTAGGCCCTGCTTAATAGCAGAGAGAAGAAAGATCTTGGAGTGGCTCATAGAGAAAGAGATGAATGTTCTATTCATATGTAAGAGCACAAAATAAAGAGAGAAAAATCCCCTTTTAAGTGAGGGGGTTGGGGTGGGGATGAGGGGGTGATAATATGCATGGAATTTTCATTGCTGTGCTGTATTTTGATCATCTTGAGGATCTGGATGGAAAGGCAGAGACAGAATAACACAGTCACAGCAAGTTGAAGAGAAATAAGTGCAAGAAATATCCTTGTTGGCATGGAGATAGAAAAAGAGAGAGAAACCTGTCAGAGAGGGGGACAGGAGAGAGGGAGATACGTACCTATCAAGTAGGAGTAGAGTGGGAATCTATTTGCAGGAATGAAGGGGAAAGATTCTGTTGAGAGAGAAAAACAAACATTGGGCACAATTTTCAGGGTCCCCAGGAGACAGGGATGGAGGTGATGATTACTAATATTACTGGTGCCAGGCAGCATGTCATTTCAAATCACTGCTCCTGGCACTGGAGATAATGAGCATCATAGGGGGAGGGCAGGACTGGAATCCCACTCTCTCTCTGTCATGTTATTATAGTGATGTAATACATTGGGCCTATTTACTGCACAAACCTCAAGACACCAATCACTCATAGGGGATTGGATAAACACATTGTGGGTTAATTTATGAAGCCAAGGCACATGAAAACAGTTAATCTCAAGTATAAAGGTTAAAGGCTTCAGAGCTGTGTGCGCGCACTGTGCTCAAAGCAGAAGTGAAACTAAGTCTTGATCATTTGATACATTTTCTTCCAGTGAATCTTTCAGAATCTCACAGAATTGTTATGGTACAGGAGGCAGCTATTTGTCCCAACATGTCTGCACTGGCACTCCAACCAAGTATTATGACTTTGTGTCATTCTCTCTGCCTTTTCCCTGTAACCCTGTGCATTGTTTCTATTCAAATAATCTAATGCCCTCTTGAATGCCTCATTTGAATCTGCCTCCACCACACTTTCCAGGTTGTGCATTCCAGACTCAAACCATTCACTGCATGAAAACATTTTTTTCTCACATCACATTTGCTTCTTTGGAAAACCATTTTAAATCTGTGCCCTTTCATTCTCAATCTTTTATGAGTGGGAACAGTTTCTCCTGATTTGCTCTGTCCAGTCCCCTTATGATTTTGAATATCTTTATCAAAGTCAGGCTGATATCCCTCAAAGACATATTACTACATCCTTCTGTCTTTTTAAAAGATAATTTTCCCCTTCCAAAGAATTATAACTATTTACATCCATGTTCATGTTTAGTTATCATTACATAAGAACATAGAACTGATGAAGGAGTTTCTAAAATATAATGATACAGAACTGCCATAACAGTAATCTGCTGGTATGCTCAGATATTGCGATGGTAACATTATCTGGATGTCTCTTTAATTGCTCACAGCGATCTGTGGGATTCTCATTTTTGGATATTGTTCCTGATTGCATCTTGGACAAAATTCCAAATGCAATCAAATGCAGGTTAAGGAGCTGGAATGGATTGGACTGGTCTTCAGTTGCACCTCATCATTGTACCTTTGTGTGTGATTACTTCAGGGCAAACACTTCGGACGGAGAGATGTATTTATGTTCTCCAAGAAATGTGCTCACTGCAGTTTGTTTTGTTGTGCACATGATCATAATTTACTGGTTTGCTGATCACCTCAAATATATGTTCGTGACAGGAAACTGGTTGACAATTCTTCCTGCCTGAAGATACCCATTGAGTATGGTTTATTTTGACCAGTGCATGGCTGTTTGTAGCTGCATCAGCCTTTGTCTGGTGCACTGTTGCTGTCACATGTCTTGCAAAGTTGATGAAAGGCTGGGCATTTCCTTGGTGCATGTAAAGGTTCACACCTTTCAACTGTTTTGCTCGGTTTGGGTGTTCTTGCGAGCGTGCCAACAATTGGGATAAAATTTAGGACTTGTAAGCTTTGTCAACCAATGAGGATTATCTCATATTTACATTGATCTTGGAGTAGCTCTTCATGTTGTATGTTTTGAGCTTGTCTAGCAGGTCATCATGGAGTACTTCATTTTGAATAGAAGTGATCATCAACTCAACAATTCTGTCGGCCAACTCTGCGTTGGCAAAATGATAGCACGTACCATTTTCTAAATCCGATGAAGTGGATTCTGTTGGTTGCTGTCGAAATTACACGAACTCCAATTGATGAATATGGAAGTTTAATCTGATACTGAACTAATTTCCCAATGTAGGACATATCTTCTGGGGATCCTCTCGCTGTTCTTCAGTTAATCTTGACATGTTCAGTCTATGTAGACTTTGGTTCCCAATTGCTAGGCAAAATTTTAGGGCTTGCTTGTCTGGTTCAGATATAATAAATCAAGATACCATACCTTCGGACATAGAACACTACAACACAAACAGGCCCTTCGGCCCACATTGTTTAAACATTGTGAATTCATTTAAAAGGTCAACTGCATCCCAATTCAAATTGGGGAATTATGTGGACATTCGTAATGTCATTTTGACCTTCCTTCTTCTATTATATCTGGGTGAGTGTCACGGTAGCCACTTTTGCATGCTTTTCCAAAATGTTGTGTACTAATACATGTTGTGGTGGGAATGCGCCAGGGAATAATGGCATCTTTGCTTTTTATTCAATTTACTGGGCAACATCTCCCAAAGGAGGAAGTGGCTGAAGGCATTGGACACGATAAAGGCTATGGGCTCCGACAGCAATCTGGCAATAGTACTGAAGGCCAATGCTCTAGAACTAGTTGCACTCCTAACTAAGATGTTCCAGTACCACCACAACACTGGTATCTACATGGCAATGTGGAAAATTGCCCAGATATATCCTGACCATAAAAAGCAGGCCAAATGCAACCTGGCCAGTTACCACATCATCAGCCTAGTCTTGATCATCAGCAAAGCAATGGAAGATATCCTTGACACTGCCATTAATTGGGACTTAGCAATAACCTGCTCACTAACACTCAGTTTGAGTTCCACCAAAATCACTCACCTCCTGGTCTCATCCTAGTCTTGATCCAAACATAGACCAAAAAAAAGTTGAAAACTCAGGAGGGGAAGTGAGAGTAATTGCTCTTAACATCAAGGCAGCATTTGACCGAGTATGGCATCGAGGGGCCCCAGCAAAACTGGTCAGTGGGAATCAGGGAATAACCCTCCATTGGTTGGAGTCATACTGAGTACAATGGAAGATGAGGGCTTTGGGGAATCAGGAGGTGAATTACTCTTCACAGAATTCCCAGCTACTGATCTGCTCTTGCAGCCATAGTGTTTATACGGTTGGTCCAGTTCAGTTTCTGTTCAGTGGTATCTACCAGAATGTTGATAATTGTGCATTCAGCAATGGGAATCCCACTGAATATCAAGAGGAGATGGTTACATTCTTTCTTGTTGGAGATAGTCTTTGTGTGGTACTTGTACAGCGCGGATGTTGCCTGAATTTATTGCCCCTCATTGATTGCTCTTGAGATGGTGGCGGTTGGAAGTTAATCATCTCAGCTCCAAGACATCACTGCAGAAGTTTGTTGGGGTAGTGTAGTAGGCCCAACCACCTTCAGCTGCTTCATCTATGACCTTCCTGCCATCATAACTTTAGGAGTGAGTATATTGGCAGATGCTTGCACAATGTTCACACCATTCACCACTCTTCAGAAACTGAAGCATTCTTCCAGGTTTCCTTCCAAGTCACTTACCGTCCAAACTTACAACTATTGCCAGTGCATCATTATCAACATTCTGGTGGTTCCCATTGAACAGAAACTGAGTTGGATCAGCCTTAGGAATACTTTGGCAACAAGATCAGGTCAGCAGCTGGGAGTTCAATGAAGAATACCTCACTTCTTGACTCCCCAAAAACTGTCCACCATCTACAAGTCTCAAGTCTACAATGTAATGGAATACTCTCCACTTGCTTGAATGATTTCATCTCCTAAACACCCGAGGAGCACAACACTGTCCAACACAAAGCTCTCTGTTCAATTGCACCTCACCCAGCACTTTCAACATTCCATCCATCCACTACCAATGCACAGCAACCAGAAGCCACATTGCAGCAACGTACACAAACTCCTCCAACAGCATCCCTCGCCAAGCTGCTCCAGTATAACTACAACACTGGCATCTACTTGGCAATGTGCAAAATTGCCCAGGAACATTCTCTTCACAAAAAAAAGACGAATCTAACCCAGACAATTACCATCCCACAGTCTACTCACGATATCAGTAAAGAGATGGAAAGACTTGTCAACATGCTATCCAGTGGCTTAGCAATATCCTACTCACTGACGCTCAGTTTGGGTTTTGCCAGATTCACTCAGCTCCTGACCTCATTATGGCCTCAGTTCAAACACGAGCAAAGGATCTGAATGCCAGAGGTGAGGTGATAGTAACTGCCCTTGACATCAAGGCCACATTTGACTGAGTGTGGAGTCAATGGGAAGT
The DNA here is from genome assembly GCF_965287045.1 of Carcharhinus amblyrhynchos. NCBI lineage: Eukaryota > Metazoa > Chordata > Chondrichthyes > Carcharhiniformes > Carcharhinidae > Carcharhinus > Carcharhinus amblyrhynchos. The sequence goes on along the minus strand of NC_137328.1, from coordinate 43,116,383 downwards.
AGTAGGGGAGGTCCTCTTCTGGTTGAAGGCATACCTGGCAAAAAGGAGGATGGTTATTGAATTATAATGGTTATTATAATCTCAGTTTCAGGACATCACTGCAGGAATTCCTCAGGGTAGTGTCCTCAACCCAACCATCTTCAGCTGCTCGATCAATGTCCATCCTTACATTGTAAAGTCAGAAGCGAGGATGTTTGCTGATGATTGCACAATGTTCAGCACCTTTTGTGACTCCTCAGATATCAAAACAATCCATGCCCAAGTTCAACAAGACCTGGACAACATCCAAATTTGGTCTAACAAGTGAGAAGTTACATTTGCATGTGCTACACATGTGGTAGGCAATGACCATTTCCAATACGTGAGAATCAAACCGTTGCTCCTTGACATTCAATGATATTACTGAAACCCAAAATCAAAACTCTGGAGGCTACCATTGACCAGAAACTGGACTGGACTAGCCATATAAATATCGTGGCTACAAGAGTAGATCAGAGGCTAGAAATTCTGCGGTGAGTAACTCACCTCCTGACTTCCCAAAGCCTGTCCATCAACTACAAAAGACAAATCAGGAGTGTGATGGAAATGTCTCACTTGCCTGGTTGTGTGCAGCTCCAACAACACTCAAGACGCTTGATACCATTCAGGATAAAGCAGTCCATTTTGTGTGCATCTACACCCCATGGACTGCAGTGGTTCAAGAAGACAGCTGGCCATCATGTTCTCAAGGAGATGGACAATAAATGCTGGCCTGGCCAACGATGCCCACATCCCCATGAATAAATAAAAATAATCATTAGCGACAGCACACTACTGCAATAAGGCGGTCACCGATTCTCTCTTTGCCAGAGCTGTACAACACATTTTGCTTAATGCCAGCTGTGGCATTGCAGGGACAGAGGCACTGAGTTTCATCTTCATCGCCTGGAGAAATTCGGCACAGGACATAAATTGCAGCCATGTGGCCACAGGAAGGGTCTTCACTCCCTCTTGTCCAACCTTTGTGCAACCACAGCAAGAGCTTCCTCCATGTTTTCCCATTACTCCTTAATTTGCACCAGCCCAAGCTGCCTCAGATCTTCACTTGAGTGCCCAAAATGCGTTGATGGGTTCTCGGGGGAAAAGGAAACTGCCTTGAAGAGATGACCGTTGCCCCCTCAACAGGAGCTTCAGACAGAGGCACAGAGGCTTACAAGCAAAGTCACCTGCTCAGCATGACATCGGGCTTCTGAATGCATGACCGTGGCACCTGGACCACATGAGTGTTGGTGAATTCCAATACCCTCATGCAAGGGTCTGGGTCATTGTGGTGGTCTGCTACACTCCACAGTGGTGTGGACCCAGCTCATTTGGGGAGGTGCACAAGCAGGGAAAAAGTGAAGAAGAAGAGCTGGTGGTAGATGGAGATGGCCCTGAACAGAAAGATGCTGCTGTTGCATGATGAGGTGGCCTCCCCCCTGCCCTTTACTCAAGAAGAGAACCTTCTTCAGCTCCTTCGCCTCCAGCGTTGGATCCAGTCTGGCATCAATAAAGCAAGAGGCTGCTCTGCTGAAATGCCAGGCTTCTGGCTTCCCTGTGAAGCCTCATTCCCCTCTGGTGAACTGGAAAGCTCTGACAAAAACCGGAGATCGCTCCCTCAGGACAGGCAGCAGGTTCCGTGATGGTTACCATGGGATGCCTAAATTAATCTCAAATTCATCTGAGCCACCTCCATTCCTGACTGCGCTGGCTCTAATGGACAGCAAACCTGTTTCCATAATCAACAGAGGGACACCAACGCAAAAATCTGAACTTTAAATACTTTCCCACATGAGGTGGATTTCTGGTTCTAAAACAGGTTTGGCTTCTACTTCCTGCCCCTTCCCAATTCAGTTGGTCATGTTGAGCTGAATGGGACAGAGAAGGTATCCTTGGATCTGCTAGCAATGAAGGGGCAATTGCAGTTGGTGCTTACTGAACACATGAGATCAATGAAACAACATCACTCAAATCACTATCAGCAATGCTGGGTAGAGGTCATATATCACATTCCTACAGAAATGGATATTTGCAGTTTGCCTTCTGGTATTTGGCTAAAAGTACAGTAATAGTGATTGAGGAAGCAGACTCTTCACTCAGCTTAGGTGTGGGAGGGGACATCACAGGGGAAATATTACAGGAAAAGCAGAAGTTCACTTTCATTAAACTAAAGCATTCAAAACAAACACAAGTCAGAACAGCACTGCCATTTATAACTATTCCAGTGTATCAATCACAGAACAATCATTCACCACTTTAGACTTTAAGCTATTTGGTCATTCCCAATTTAAATTTGGTTGTTATCTCCTATAAAAATGTTTTTTGTTTTTGCACTTATTCTCCTCTTCAAAAGCAAATGGTCCTTTGTTGACATGGTGATTTGAAATGTATATGAGTGTTAACTTAATCAGCACCACCTTCTCAAGGGCAACAAATGCTGGGCAGCCAGCGACGCCCATGTCCCACGAATGAATATAAAAAATGTAAGCGATTATAATTTAATTACACAGCCGTAAAAGATTGTCAATAAGCATTAGGTAACTATCTGAGTCCAGACAATTGTTTTGCATCATCGTCTGTTGTTACATTCCTCTCTAGAGAAATCAAAGAACCACATGGTGGCACAGTGATCAGCACTGATGCCTCAGTGCCAGGGACCTGGGTTCAATTCCACTCACGGCTCACTATCTGTATGGAGTTTGCACATTATCCTTATGTCTGCGTGGGGTTTCCTCCCACAGTTGAAAAATGTGTAGTTTAGGTGGATTTGCGATGATGAATGTTTGGGTTTATAGGGGTAAGTGGGAGAAAGGGCCTGGGTAAGATACTCTGTCAGAAAGCTGGTACAGACTCAATAGGCTGAATGGCCTTTTCTGTACGGTAGGGATTTAATAAAAATCTAGTGACCTATTGAAGATGTGTTCTTATCGTGAGTGTCAGTGAAAAAGGTCATTCTCACGAGAAAAAACATGTTTTATCTACCTATTCCCAGGCTCTGCTTGTTCCACGGACTTTGTGGGTGAAGGTTTGCACTAACACTGGAAAGCAACATGCCGAACAGCCATTGATCAATATCTTTATCGGTTTTTGTTTTCATTAACCAAAATTACTCTCATATACTATCAGTAACTATTCTGGAACCTATGTAATGCAAGCCAACATACGATCAACTGCAAATTCCAGGAGTGTTTCCTCAAATGGAGCGTTACAACATGAAAGAGAATGTTTCAATGGCACTCACGAAGAGATTTCTTCTAAATTCTCAAGCAGAATCTTGCACTATTCTCAGCAATACATTTACATGCTCTGCAACTGAGTAACAAAGCATTGAGTTAGAATCATAGAATCCCTACAGTGCAGAAGAGGCTATCCAGCCCATCGAGTCTGCACTAACTTACCCAATATCTTACCCAGGCCCTATCCCCGTAACCCGACGTATTTACCCCACTAATCCCCCTAACCTACACATCTTTGGACACTAAGGGGCAATTTAGCATGTCCAATCCACCTAACCTGCACATCTTTGGACAGAGGGGGGAAATCTGAGCACCGGTAGGGAACAGATGCAGGCATGGGAAGAATGTGTAAACTCCGCACTGACAGTCACCCGTGGCTGGAATCCTTACTTAGCACTGCTCACCCTAGTTAACACTGCTGCCTCTCGGTGCCAGGGACCCGGGTTGAATTCTGGCCTCGGATCACTGTCTGTGTGGAGTTTGCACATTCTCCCTGTGTCTGCATGAGATTCTCCTGGGTGCTCCGGTTTCCGCCCACATTCCAAAAACGTGCAGGTTAGGTTGACTGGCTGTGCTAAATTGCACCTCAGTGTCCCAGCATGCGTGGGTTTGGTTGATTGGCTATGCTAAGTTGCACGTCAATGTCCCAGGATGTGTGGGTTAGGGGGATTAGTGGGGTAAATATGTGATGTTACGGGGATAGGGCCTGGTAGGATGATCTGTTAAAGAGTTGGTGCAGACTCAATGGGCTGAATGTCCTCCTTCTGCACTGTATGGATTCTATGATTTACAAATGAATGTTTTACTTATTGGCACCTGATATCTGGCACAAACAGGAGATATGGATTATGTACATTTGCAACACTTGTATAAGACAGTTCCATCCTTTGCATTCAATGCTGATGACATTTCAAAATGGTGACCACCCACACCCACCCTCACGGTTCATTTTATACTTGGCATATAATCCAATGCCAGTTTTGGAGAAATTACATACAAGATTGTGGAGGGACTTTAAGAAGCTTCAAAAGTCTATTTACATGCTGGCATCTATGGTATGTGATATTTGTCAGTACCTCTCTTTCACAGCATGGTTTAGATTACAAATTCAGCAAGTGGAGACTCAATGGCAGCTGGGTTCTGAACCGCTGCTCATCTTTCTTTGCTCCATTTTATTAATTATGGTAATCACAGAATGTACGGACTGAGAAAGGCACTCCTCAACACTGGAATTCGCTCTCAAAATTTATTAAGAGGACTACAATTGGAGAAAGTCAAAGGTGATGGAATGAGAAATGCTGGAAGCAATCTGAATTAATTAGAGATGCACAGTATAAAAGAATCCTGTGAAATAGGTGGAACAGAATTGAAATGAAAGTCAAGAATAAATCACAATGCTTCACAATGGAATCACACCGAGTTAACCACTGGAAATATATGTGTACTAATCTTGTTCTCTGGATGTTGGCGAGGGGGTTCTCACCGAAGTTTTGCTACTGATGCCATCTAATCTGCACAATTAAATAAGGAGCCCCACTAACGAAACACATTTGTCATTCTGAATAGTACAGACTGCTCACCAAACACCCACAAAACCTTACAATGAAGAATTCATTTCCAGCATACATTTTAAATCAGCCATTTTACTACTCTCAAATACTGTTGGTTGTGCAACATAATCCTACTGAGTTAGGATGCTTAAGCAGTGATTTTTAATCGCTTCACATGTTACTTTGTTACAAACAGAACGGCTCAGAGTTCATTCAAAATTCTGGCTCCAAGAGTGCAAATTAACCACAAAAGGTTTACTTTGGAAGGGACCATAACTCCAGCAATTACAACCTGTTTGACTTGGTCCGGACAGTGCAGGAATCTAACAAATAAAAGCCAGATTGGATTCTAGATTCCACATTGATAATACATTAAACACTGATTTAATGATCGGATGTGTCTTATTAGTTTAATCATGCTGTGTGCCTGGGGCAAACCATGCTTAAGATGGAAAACACTTCTCAGCTTTTATCAAAGCTACAAATATTAAATTAAAGTCCATTTTTTTCATTCTAACTGGAACTTTATACATTCCAAGCACCACAATTAGACTCACCTCATAACAGGAATGAATATGCCACTGACTATAAAAGGGTTTTCACTCCATAGGTATTTTGTGACCTTATCCCTTGCTTCAATTCATCCTTTTTGCTTTCTATCTTGAAGCTATTTATACTGATTGTTTTCTGTATCTCACTCAAATTGTCTGATTGGCCCTCGACAGAAAATCTTGGCAGGCCTGCAGATGATGGAGATCCAACTCAGTTAAGCCTCTGATGAAGAGTCATCCAGACTTGAAACATTAGTTCTGTTCTCTTTCCACAGATACAGTCAGACCTACCGAGATTTTCCAGCATTTTCTTTTTTTGTTTCAGACTCCAACATTCACACTAATTTGCTTATGCATCGGTTCAGCTTCATCCTGGTTTAACCAAACATTCATGTGCACACACTTTCATAGGCTTGTAAAGGAACCAACAGAGGAATACAGATGCCTTTTACTTTCCCTATCTGGGGTGAATTATATCCAGTCATCGGAGCCCTACTGTCACCCTGACTGAGATAATCTAGCTTAGTACAGATCCCAAGACTAGGATCTTCAGATGACCATGGCTAACTTAGATACAGCAAATGAACAATTGGGATAGATCAGCATGGTATCATTTGGCAAGTGATGACATAGAGTGAAATCAGATAGAAATCTCAGGCAGTTCAGTAGAGATCAATGTACCTTCTTTTTTGTAGAGTCTATTTGTTTCAGTATGAGGGCCTATATTTCTTTTTGCAAGGCCCATGCATGTGCAATAACTCACCGGAGTTGAAATGTAGACAGGAATTTTTGGGTTGTTGCGTGGTAATGCAGCTTAGAAGGAACATTAATAGGGGAATTGCTCAAGCTCTTAATGACTAGCAATATGTATTGTATGACATTAGTACAACTAAAACCCCTTTCCTGGAGATCCTGTGGCATAGTGATAACCTTGTCTCTGACTCAGAAGCTCTGGGTTCAAGTCCAACATTGGAGTAAGCCATTTGGCCCACAGACCCTGTTGCGCTACCCAATTAGAGTAGACCATGGCTGATTAATTACTTCCACACCATTTTCTTATGCTATCCCCATTTCCTTCGAATGAAGTTAGTATTCAGAAATCTATCAATTTCTCTTGAACATATTCAATGTTACTTGCCACTTATTAGCCAAAGCCAGATTATGGTCCAGATCTTGCTGCTTTATGAACATTGATTGCTTCAGTATCTTCGGAGTCACGAATGGTATTGATCACTGTGCAATCAGCAGCAAACATCCCCATTTCTGACTTTATGATGGAGAGAAGGTAATTGATACAAAGAACAAAGAAAATTACAGCTCAGCAACAGGCCCTTAGGCCCTCCAAGTCTGCACTGACCATGTTACCTGTTTAAACTAAAACCCCGATTCTTCTAGGGATCATATCCCTCTATTCCCATTCTATTCATTTATTTGTCGAGGCATCCCTGAAAAGTCACTATCACATCTGCTTCCACTACCTCCCCTGGCAGCAAGTTCCAGGCACCCACCGCCCTCTGCGTAAAAAAACTTGCCTCATACATCTCCTTTAAACCTTGCCTCTCACTCCTTAAACCCATGTCCCTTAGTAATTGACTCTTCCACTCTGGGAAAAAGCTTTTGACTATATTCTCTGTCTATGCAGCCCATAATCTTGTAAACTTCTATCAGGTTGCCCCTCAACTTCCATTATTCCGTTGAGAACAAACCAAGTTTCTCCAACTTCACCTCATAGCTGATGTCCTCCATACCAGGCAACACCTGGTAAATCTTTTTTGTACCCTCGCCAAAGCCTCCAAATCCTTCTGGTAGTGTGGTAACCAGAATTGAACATTGATGTTTGAACTGCAGTCTAACTAAGGTTCTATAAAGCTGCAACATGACTTGCCAATTTTTAAACTCAGTGCCCCAGCCAATGAAGACAAGCATGCCATATGCCTTCTTGACAACCTTCTCCACCTGTGTTGCCACCTTCAGTGACCTGCATACCTGTACAAGAATAGCTTCTTCCCTACTGCCATCACATTTTTGAATGGATCTACCTCGCATTAAGTTGATCTTTCTCTACACCCTAGCTATGACTGCAATACTACATTCGGCACCCTCTCCTTTCCTTCCCCATGTATGGTATGCCTTGTCTCTATTGCATGCAAGAAACAGTACTTTTCACTGTATACTAATACATGTGACAATAATAAATCAAATCAAAACATGATGCAGGAATGTTTAAGCAACACTAAAACTGACTATATGTTGAGATGGGCTGGTCATAAATCTTGGACTGATAATGGATTGTTTGGATTTACTCGCTCTTGTATAATGATCAACAGTTATACTGATGTTATTGCGTCCGTAACAGTGTTCTCAAGTGGTATTTAAATCGCATTGTTTGTGGTCACCAACGAAATTGTGGTTTGTAAGAATTCCTTTGAAATTGTGTGCATTTTAAACAGAGTGCAAGATGGACAGAAGTATCCTTACATTTAACTATAGTGGATATTTCATTGTCTAAAAATAATGGAACGTCGAAAGGGCATAAAACAAGGTTCTGACAATGCAGCAGGTTTTACCCATCATCAATTGACTGTATACAGTGCAATTAGAGTAATACACCTCCAGGCCATCAAGGGGTCAGAACTAGTTTGGAAACTAATGTATTCAGCCTTCAGTGTGTTGGCAAACTAAGTTACTCACGGAGATGCACTTTTATTCTTGAGGTGGTTGATAATGTTGCTTATTTATAATAATGAACTGCAAAAAAATGAAAAGATTGATCCGGTTGCACCATGTACTTACTACAATATGTGAACTCAAAACTTGCCAATAGATCTTCTATTTGTGGAATCAGAGAAAATGTAAGGGTTAATAGTTCAAGAATTATTGTCACTACAAATACAACTATTATATATTGTCTTTAACATGGTAAAGTGTCCTTGTCACTTAAGGGTGTCTGATTAGTTGAGGAGTAGGGATAATCAGCAGTAAGGAGCAGTTAGGGAAATAATTAGAGGGAATGTCTAAAGATATGGTTGAACAGTTTTTTTTGTTCATTCCTGGATCAGCTTTTGTTGTTCTTCCCGAATTGCCTCAAGGGGATTAAGGTGAGCCACCTTCTTGCGTTGCTGCAGTCCATGTGGTGTAGGTACACCCACACTGCTGCTAGGAAGGGAGTTCCAGGGTTTTGATCCAGCAATGGTGAAATAGTTCCTTGGCCAGTGACTTGAAGGGGAACGTGCAGGTGGTGGTGTCCCAACGAATCTGTTGCTCTTGTCCTTCTGGGTGGTAGAGGTTGCCGGTTTGGAAGGTGCTTTACAAAGCATCAAGGCAATTTGCTGCACTGCATCTTGCACTAACTCCTGAAACTGTGTGCCAGTGATAAAGTTGTGATTGAGGTGCCAATCAAGCCGACTGTTTTGTCTTGGATGATTTCCTGAGTGCTGTTGGAACTGCACTCAGTATTTTTCATCATACCCCACACTTGTAGATAGCGGAAAGGCTTTGAAGAAGCTTTACAAGGTCAGGCAAAATACAATGGTGCAAATTAAGTTAGGAAACCGCTTTCAAAGTGTGGTGGTATAACGGTTAAAAGCGCTGCTAGAATGTACGCAAAGTTTTGGAAAACGGATTTTGTGTAGGATAGCTAGGGTAGCATTTGGAAAATCAGTGCGGAAAGGTTTGAGAAAGTTGAGCTTGTAAATGATGAATGCATCAATGACGGGAAGGGGTAAGGGCAGAGGTGAGTGTTTTACAAAGGTGTGCACCATAGGTGGCCATGGTGATATACAAGATATAGTACTGACTATTTCGTCTATGGACATGTACACTCGTGGGCTGGGAAGCAGGTATGCAATGCGTTTCTAGCCGCGGTTGGCTCTGGAACATGATTTTGGCCAACTCACTGGCAGCCAGCATGAAAGGTGCCCTGAGAAAAGCCCCGTGTTGCCAGGGAGGGTGGAAAGAGAGCAGACGGTGAGCAGAAAGAGCATGCAGGCTGGCACTTTTAATGTGCTGCAGCCCTGTAAAATAGCGACTCAAAAACGATGCAGAGTGTCTCGGCAGCACATACACACACAAACTAAAAAAACCTAAAAAACCGTCTTTAATTTTATTCCACCTCGGATCGAGGTTGAAGCTGAAACACAAAAGCTGTCGAAGCAGATGGGCCATGTAAAATTGCGTTCCGTTCGCTCTTCAATGGGCTAAATTGCCTGTTGGGTCACCAGCGGATTTCCAAACGCATCCGCTGACCAAAATACTGCTCAATTACACAACAATGTCGGGACCCGCAGCCGAGGTCTTCTCACACGATTTCACACACACTGCTGGGCTGGGTCGGGGTGTGCGGCCGCCTGAGCAATGTAAAATTCTGGCCTTGAGGTTTGAAGGCTCGTTCGGGATTGACAGGACTCTGAAATCAGCAGTCAAAGCAGTGACTGGAATGGGAGCTAAATGCAGAGTCAGTCAGTCACTGTTAAACATGTGGAAGTTACTGTCAGCTACAGATAGGCAATCTGTCACATCCCTGCGCCATCCTAAACTAAAGCAATAATATTCCTTATAGATAGTCTTGAACCAGGAGAGCAGTTTTTGATATTTACTGTGGTTCCTGTTGTAAACGAGAATCAGCAGCAGTTGCACATCATTGTGGTCACTGACACATCTTTTACTGCAGCAACCTGAATGATATAAGCTATCATATATCTTGTTGATGCAGTTGTTTTAGATAGCGTATTTACGACAAAATTTACTTCTCACTTTATAAAACTTGCAAAACCACCTCCTTTTTGTTAAATTATTTATTTTTGGCTTGGCTTTGTTTTCTATGCTGGATTTATATTATTTGTTTCAATGCAACAAGTTAATTTATTTCTATGTTTATTTTTCCCTTTTCCTCTCTGAAATCTTCCTTCTTCTCAGCTGATTTCCAAATGTTCAACTGCTGCCTCACAGAGCCAAAGACCCGTGTTCAATTCTGGCCTCAGGTGACGGTGTGGAGTTTGCACGTTCTCACCGTGTGTGTGTGTGGCTTTCCTCCAAGTGCTCCAGTTTCCTCCCACAGTCCAAAGATGTGTGGGTTACATTGATTGGCCATGCTAAATTGCCCCTTGGTGTTGGGGTATTTGTAGAGTAAATGTGGAGGTAAATACGCATAGGGTAAATATACGGCAGTGGGCAGCACAGTGCCACAGTGGTTAGTACTACTGCTCACAGGGACCAGAGTTCAATTCCAGCTTGGGCGACTGTGTGGAGTTTGCATGTTCTCTGTGTTTGCATTGGTTTCCTCTGGGTGCTCAGGTTTCGTCCCCACTCTAAAGATGTGCAGGTTAGGTTGATTGGCTATGCTAAATTGCCTCTGAGTTACAGGGGATATGCAGGGTAAACGTGCGGGATAAAAACACGTGGGGTAAATACACAGCACGGTGGCACAGTGGGCAGCATGGCTACCTCACGGCGCCAGGGACCCAGGTTCAATTCCCATCTCAGGTCACTCTCTGTGGAGCTTGCATGTTCTCCCAGTGTCTGCATAGGTTTCCTCTGGGTGCTCCAGTTTCCTCCCACACTGCAAGGTTAGGTTGATTAGCTGTGCTAAATTGACCTTAGTGTTGGGGAAATTAGAATGGAAAATGCAAGGGGTTACGGGGATAGGGCGTAGGTGGGATTGTTGTTGCTGCAGGCTCGATGGGCTGAATGGCCTCCTTCTGCACTGTAGGAATTCTATGAAGCCCAGCTCACTCAGAATTTCACTACTTGGTCCCTATCTCACACTCATCTATATCACTCTAATCCCTGATGATCCTCATGAGAATCATTGGATCCTCATCTTCTAGCACATAAATTCCTCATCAAATTAATTCAGTTTCCTTCTCAATATCTTTACATCTCCTCTAGCTCAGTCTTCATCCTCTGTTCCCCCAATGTGATATCTTTCCATTGACCAAACAGCATCAAAGCATTTGGTAAAAAAATCATGACTTTCCCTCAACAGCACCAAAAATATTATTCAAATAATGTTAAATTGGATTTTTAAAAATTTCTTAGAATGTCAAGAAACTGAAATCTTTTATATCTTTGTTTTTTTCTGCTGGTTGCACCTCGGTTGCTTGTAAGTGTTCTATCTAGTTATTACATTACATTTTGAATGTTGGTAATTTCACAAGAATGGCACAGCCACATGTACAATTTCTCCAATTCCACATGACAACTTTTGTAGCTAAGAGTAGTGGGTGAGAAGAGGATTGGGAGAGGTTTAAATGTCAACAAAGAATGACAAAGAAGTTGATAAAGAAGGGTAGGAGAAACTATGAGGCTGGGCTAGCGCTTAATATAAAAAAGGAGAGCAAGAGTTTTTATAAATATATAAAAAGGAAGAGGCTGGCTAGGGTGAATGTTGGACCCTTAGAGGACGAGAGGGGGGACTTAGTGGTAGGGGATGGGGAAATGGCTGAGGTCTTGAATAACTTTTTTGTTTCGGTCTTCATGGAGGAGGACGTGAGTAATTTGCCGGGTGTTAGCGATGGAAAGATTGTAGGAGTGGAGGGCCTGAATGACATTATTGTTACTAGAGAGGTGGTGCTCGACAGACTGGAGGGACAGATTGTGGACAAGTCCCCAGGACCGGATGGAATGCATCCGAGGGTTCTGAAGGAAATGGCAGAGGTGATAGTGGATGCCTTGGTGATTATTTTCCAAACGTCGCTGGATTCCGGGGAAGTGCCGGAAGATTGGAAAACGGCTAATGTTACGCCGTTGTTTAAGAAGGGTGGCAGGCAAAAGGCGGGGAATTATAGGTCGGTTAGTTTAACGTCTGTTGTAGGAAAAATGTTAGAATCCGTGATCAAGGAGAAAATAGCAAGGCATCTTGAGGAGAATTGTTTGGTAGAGCAGACGCAGCACGGTTTCATTAAGGGGAAGTCATGTCTGACGAATTTATTGGAGTTCTATGAGGATGTGTCTAGGGCGGTGGATAGAGGAGAGCCAGTGGATGTGGTCTTTCTTGATTTTCAGAAGGCGTTTGACAAGGTGCCTCACAAGAGGTTATTGCAGAAGGTCAGGGGGCATGGAGTTGGGGGTAAGGTGTTAGCGTGGATAGAGGATTGGCTGTCAAATAGGAGGCAGAGAGTGGGGGTCAATGGGTGCTATTCGGATTGGCGGTTGGTGACTAGTGGAGTGCCCCAGGGGTCGGTGCTGGGGCCTCAGCTATTCACCATTTATATAGATGATCTGGAGGAGGGAACCGAGTGTATGGTGTCGAAATTTGCTGATGACACCAAGATTGGTGGAACGGCAAATTGTGCGGAGGGTGTGGAGAGTCTGCAGAAGGATCTAGATAGGCTGGGTGAATGGGCCAGGAACTGGCAAATGGAATTTAATGTTGGCAAATGTGAGGTTGTCCACTTTGGTAGGAATAATGGTAGGAAGGACTATTACTTACGTGGTGAAAAACTGCAGCATACGACGGTGCAGAGGGACCTCAGGGTCCTTGTGCATGCGTTGCAAAAACCCAGCCTGCAGGTGCAACGGGTGGTCAGGAAGGCGAATGGGATGCTGGCCTTCATAGCGAGGGGGATTGAATATAAAAGTAGGGAGGTCTTGCTGCAGCTGTATAGGGCACTGGTGAGGCCGCAGCTGGAGTACTGTGTGCAGTTTTGGTCGCCGCACTTACGCAAGGATATTTTGGCCTTGGAGGGAGTGCAGAGGAGGTTTACTAGGCTGATTCCGGAGTTGAGGGGGTTGAACTATGAGGAGAGGTTGAATAAACTAGGCTTGTACTCGTTAGAGTTTAGAAGAATGAGGGGAGATCTCATTGAGACGTATAAGATGTTGAATGGGATGGATAGCATAGAGGTGGAGAGGCTCTTCCCGCTCAGAAAGGACAGTAGGACTAGAGGGCACAGCCTCAGGATAAAGGGGGGGGCGGTTTAGAACGGAGTTGAGGAGGAACTTCTTCACTCAAAGGGTGGTGAATCTCTGGAATTCTCTGCCCGTTGAAGCAGTGGAGGCTACCTCGCTCAATATTTTTAAGACGCGGGTTGATAGGTTTTTGATAGGCAAGGGGATTAAGGGTTATGGGGAGAGGGCGGGAATGTGGAACTGAGCCACGACAGATCAGCCATGATCTTATTGAATGGCGGGGCAGGCTCGAGGGGCTAGATGGCCTACTCCTGCTCCTATTTCTTATGTTCTTATGTTCTTAAATTAGCGATACGCTGATGGACACAAACATTTTAACAATGTGGATGTTAATACAGTAAAAACAATGGGAGTTAAAGGTGCAAAATGTGTATGTAGTGAATTCATTTAGTGTCTGCAGTGCTGGGAAATAAGTCTTATAGTCAAACATGAAGTGGCTTGGTCGTTGTTCAACTTCATACACTTCAGCCGTAAAATTGAATCATAGGACCCCTACAGTGCAGGAGGTTGCCATTTGGCTCATGAGTCTCCACCGATCACAATCCCACCCATGCCCTATCCACATAACCCTAGCTAGTCCCCCTGACATTAAGGGGCAATTTAGCATGGCCAATGCACCTAACCCTCACATCTTTGGACTGTGGGAGGAAACCCATGCAGACAAAGGGAGAATGTGCAAACTCCACAAAGACAGTGACCCAAACCAGGAATCGAACCCCGATCCCTGGCACTGTGAGCCAGCAGTGCCAACCACTGTGCCACTGTTCTGCCCAATGATGATGATGAAAATTGATAAGATCAATAAAATCTGGATAGGGTGAGTTAGACTCCTGGGTAGAAGCCCAAAGCTTAAATTCTATTATCTGCTCAAATTGCCTGACTGAAAGGGTGGTGGAAGCAATTTGAACAGTAGATTTAAAAAGGAATGTATTTTTGAAAAGGAAAAATTTGTCAGACTATGGGGAAAGGGGTAAATTGGACTAATTAAATGGCCATTTCAAACAGTAAGCATCAACATGATAGAATGAACAGGTTCCTTATTGGGTTTTCAACTCCATGTTTGAACTTCTACTTTAGAATGAACTTCAACTTTAGGGTGAACTTCACCAGAAGTCACAGGAATCATCTGAAGGAGGGCAAAATACCTAGGGAACCTTAATTTCTGCTATTTACAAACATTTCCAGCTAAGCTAATAGCATCCAGGGAGATGTTTATAGGAATATTTGGATGATGCAAGAAGAATGAGGAATGAAATAAATCGCAAGGCAAAAAGAAACATATTCCGATGAGAGGGAGGGAATAAAGATAGTTGTACCGAGAATTTCTGTCAATCTTCTACTGAAGATGGACACTCCTGGAAATTCTACTCTTCGTTCGCTCGAACACTGTCATCAAGATTTTCTGATTGGTGTTATTTAATATTGGTGTCAAAATATTTAACAAAAATTGGTTTACAAAGCCATCAATGGTATGTTCAAAAATTTTCACTCGTGTGTCAACACAGAAACTTGATTTTCTTGAATTGTTTACATCTCTTAAGTAGGTCTATAATTGTACAATTGGTATTGTGGTATACTGTGGCCCCTCAAGGAAGACTCTGCCAAGTGCTAGTCAGGCTATCATTTTGGTCAGCTGTATGGTAAGAAACAGGTTCTCAAATAATTAGGACCTGCTGTTAAATTCTGCAGGATTGTCCTTTCTGTAGCCTTTTGTGTTCTTCAGCTAGTTCTGGCCTCCTTACACCCTCTCTATAATTAAATGGGCCAATATTTCAGTGTGGAAATAACATTACTTGATCTCATCCTTCACAAGCTGCCGGCTGCAGATGCATCTGTCCATGACAGTATTAGTAAGAGTGACCACCGCACAGTTGTTGCAGAGACAAAGTCCCGCCTTCACATGGAGAATAACCTCCATCGTGTGTGTAGCACTATCACCATGCTAAATGGGGCAGACTTCGAACCAATCTAGCAATTCAAGACTGGGCATCCATGTGGTGCTTTGGGCCATCAATAGCAGTGGAATTGTACTCCAGTGCTATCTGCAACCTCATGGCCCAGCAAATCCCCCACTCAACCATTACCATCAAACTAGGGGATCAACCCTGGTTCAATGGAGATTGCAGGCGGGCATGCCAAGAACAGAACCAGGCATACCTAAAAATGAGGTTCTATCTGATGAAGCTACCAAACAGGGCTACTTGCATGCCAAATGGCAAAAACAGCAAGTGATAGACAGAGTTAAGCGATCCCATAGCCAGTGGATTAGGTCTAAGTCTGCAGTCCTTCCACATCTAATTGAGAATGGTGGTGGACAATTAAACAACGCACTGGAGGAAGAGACTCCACAAATATTCCCATCCTCAATGATAGAGGAGCCCTGCACTTCAGTGCAAAAGTTATGGCTGAAGTATTCACAGCAGTCTTCAGCCAGAAGTGCCAAGTGGATGATCCATCTCTTCCAGTGGTCCCCAAAATCTCAGATGCCAGTCTTCAGCCAATTCGATTCACTCCTCATGATATCATTGAGACATTGGATACTGCAAAAGTGATGGACCTTGATAACATTCCAGCGATAGTACTGAAGACTTGTGCTCCAGAACTTGTCACTCCCTTAGCCAAGTTCTTCCAGTGCAGTTACAACACTAGCATCTACCCAACAATGTGATATTTCCTGTACACAAACAGTAGGATAAATCCAATTCGACCAATTATCGCCCAGTCTACTCTCGATCATCAGTAAAGTGATGGAAGAGGTCACTACAGTATTATAAAACAGCACCTGCTCAGCAATAACTTGCTCAATGATGCCCAGTTTGGGTTTCACCAGTGTCACTCAGCTCCTGACCTCATTACAGCCTTGGTTTAAATATGGACAAAAGAGCTGAGTTCCAGAGGTGAGGTGAGAGTGACAGCCCTTGACATCAAGGCCGCATTCGATCAAGTGTGGTGGAATCAAGGAGCCCTAGCAAAACTGGAATCAATGGGTATCAGGGGGCAAACATTCTGCTGGTTGGACTCATACCTGGTACATAGGAAGATGGTTGTGGTTGTGGAGGGTCAGTCATCTCAGCTCCATGACATCTCTGCAGGAGTCCCTCAGGGTAGTATCCGAGGCCCAACAATCTTCAGCTGCTTCATCAATGACCTTCCCTCCATCATAAGGTCAGAAATAGGGATGTTTACTGATGATTGCATAATGTTCACCACCATTCGCGACTCCTCAGATACTGAAGCAGTCCATGTTCAAATGCGACAACATCTGGCCAATATCCAGGTTTGGTCTGACAAGTGGCAAATAACATTCATGCCAAACAAATGCCAGGCAATGACCATCACCAAAAAGAGACACTCTAACCACTGCCCCTTAATATTCAATGATGTAACCATCACTGAATCTCCCACTGGAAGCATCCTTGAGATTACTATTGACTAGAAACTCAACTGGACTCACCACATAAAAAGTGGCTGCAAGAGCAGGTCAGGGGCTAGGAATACTGACTTCCCAAAGCCTTTCCACCATCTACAAGGCACAATTCAGGAATGTGATGCAATATCCCCACTTGCCTGGGTGGGTGCAGCTCCAGCAACACTTGAGGAACTTGACACCATCCAGGACAAAGCAACCTGGATTGGCACCACATCTACAAACATTCAATCCCTTCACCACTGATGCTGAGTGTGTACGATCTACTAGATGCACTGCAGCAATTCACCAAAGATCCTTAGACAGCACTTTCCAAACCTACGACTACTTCCATTTAGAAGGACAAGGGCAGCAGACAAATGGGAACACAACCACCTGCAAGTTCCTCACCAAGCCAGTCACCATCGTGACTTAAAAATATATTGCCATTCCTTCACAGTTGCTGGGTCAAAATCCTGGAATTTCCTCCGTAACAACATTGTGGGTCAACCCATACAACATGGTGATTCAAGAAGGCAGCTCACCTACACTTTCTCAAGGGCAATCAGGGATGGGCAATAAATGCTGGCCAGCCAGCGATGCCCATCTCTCATAAATGAATAGAAAGAAGTGTGAGTGATTAATCTATGGAACAGACTCCACAGAGAGAACCCACGGTTCCTTGTGTCTGTTGCAGATGTATGCACGGGAATTTTACCACCCCGACTACCACAGGAATCGGAGTGGGCGAGGGGCAGACAATGGGAAGGTCTGTGGACCTAGGGCGCGATTTTACAATTTTGGGATGACTGAGGCTGTAAAATCCCACCCATGGATTAAAAGGCAAATGTGTGTTAATAATCAGCAATTCCATTAACATTTGTATGTGATCACGTTGGATTATCGAAGGCAAACTAGATGGACTTTGATCTTTTTTCATCTAGTAATTTTAAAGTTCTTTTGGACTGGTTAAATATTTTAGTATTTCAACTGATTGAAAAATACAAAGTGGTCTATTTATCTTTCTCTTTACAATTTTTGCTTATTTTGTAATGCAAAAGATGAATGAATAACACAATAAGTTGAACCTTTTTTTTCCCAGTGGGTGAAAAAACACAATTGGTTCACATTGCAATAAATGTGCTCAAGAGTTGGCCGTAGTTTTTATAAATAGCAGGAATCAAAGGTCATTCAGTGTTTCTATCTGTTTCCATATTATAGTTTAAGTAACAACAGATTAATTTGGAGTAAATGTGCAAACTCTAAACCTTTTCCATCTGTAAAACAAAAAGGCCCCCGCTGCCAACTCTTTCTCAGTTTGTTCACTGTGAAATCGGTGCACTGGTGCTGAGTGCCAGAACACTTTTTGTATCGCATATTTATTTTATATTGCAAATTCTTTTGTTGGCTTTCTCACTGAAACAATTGTAATTACCCACTACCACAGTGAATGGATGAGAACATTAGTTTGCCATGTTCTTCCTCCCCTGATTTGCTCTGCATTAAACAGCATGTGGCAACTTTATACCACCAATTTAGAAACAGCTGCATAAATAATCAAATACAGCAGATTTATTAGCATCTGTTAAAAAAGAAAGGTTTTAGCTGAGGGCTTTTCAAAAGTACAGAACACCTAGGATAGTTTTTGGCCTAGATTCTGTACGTGAAGTCATGTCCATTTGTGCCAGCTACTTACAAGGATCTTTGTCATGGCAACTTTAATAAGTCAGTTAAAATGCTGTAATGTACAGAAATATTATTACCTGCTGGGTCACCTTGCACTAACAAGCTACTAATTTTGGAGTTAGCGATACCTTCTTAAACAGTATTAATTGCATTTAAATAATTTGTCTGCCTTAATGGCAAACGGAGTCTTTCTTTTCGGGCCCAATGCAGCTTTCGTGATTAAAGGGTTATTAGTCTTTGGAATTCTCTTAAACAAAGCAGTGGGACATGGGTCACTGAATGTGTTCAAGGCTATGTTAGACAGATTTTTGATTGACAAGGGAGTTAAAGGTTATGGGGACAGGAAAAGAAGAGTTGTCATAACCAGATCAGCCCTAACTTTATCATGGTGGAGCAGGTGCTACTCCTGCTCCTATTTCTTATGACCTTATGAAGCAAACACCATAGGACCACAACATATTTCAAAACGTTAGCAAAGTAAATGATGCAATGCTCTTAAATCTATTCAACTTCCAGCAATGCTAAATAGATTTAACAGCATGCTGAGAAGCAGTTTTATTTTTAATCCTGGCAGAAAATAGTTTTGGACTCCATTCTCACCGACACCATTCGCACTACCCCTCCGCTGCAGATCCCACTGCCCCCAGACTTGCCCTCCCACCTCAAGCCCAAACCATGCCTGAAAAAGTTCTATGTATACCTGTTGGAAAGACTGTGTTGTGAGAAGATGTACATGCAACTTGAAGGAAGCATATCTTAAATGACTGTTAATCAATACCACCTCATCAAGAATGATGTATCAGCTCCGTGACTTGCAGGTAGTCTGTAAGCAGCAGTGGTCGAGGTTATACATGTACCTCACAGCCTACCAAGTGAACACTATCGGTATTTGGTCTTATCGTCAAGTAAACAACCTGCATTATTGTTTCACTAATTCTCAAGTATGAATGGTCTGTTTATGTTGAAGAACGTAACAGGCTGCCGTGACAAAAAAATCCACGTTAGTGAGCATGGTGGCAGAGAAAAACGATTTTCCAAATTGGGTGAACTGAAACTAAGCCAATGAGTCTGATTTGGCTTCTGGACACAAAATTGTAGGTCAGCAAATTAAAAAATGTAAATTTCCTTTCTCATCTCTCCCTTCCCACAGCTCCCCCCCCCATACACTTTTATTTTTAGACATTTTGTTATAATGCCCTCGAGAGACTTCTTTCTCCATTTTTCTATTGCAATGTAATCACTCTTCAAACTGCATAAACTATATGGTAAGGAACCGATCTAACCTGAATACCTATATGTGGTTCTGCTTCAGATATCCAGCACACTGCATGAGTTATGCATTAATAGCACTGTGGATTTATGTAAATGAATTGTGGATCAGAGCCAGCTCATTTGTGTGCCTCTATGGTCCATACATCAGCAGTAAAATGTTGGTGACACTGTGCAATGACTGCAATTGAACTTTGTGTTACTCAGCTTGTATTTTCTGGAGATTAACTGCCATTGAGTTCACTCTTACTAAAGTTTCTGGCAACTCCCTTCAAATGTTCTTCAATTTCTGTATGTATTGACAGAAGAAGTCTCAAATTCAACCGTACTCAAACTCTACAATCTTTGCTTATAATTTACATTTTGTTCTATGTTCGAGGCTATTTCGAAATCCAAGTCCTTACTTTTGCAAGAGACTTGCTTCCACATCATACTTTCAGAGGGCATGAAATCGTCATGGTATCACTTATTGATTGGACATTATGAGTGCTGATTGGGATCAAATTCTACCTATGCTCACTTCTGTCGCAAGTTGCACTGGGCACCACCTTTGTAAGGGTTTCATTCTCCGTGCACCTAATGTGTGCTAGATGAATGCAGAGCAGACAGATCATGGTGTCAATTAGGGTGCAAAACTGATTGGACTCCAGTGGTGCCATTTTGGAGCTCAATGCTCCAGCTGATACCCTTTATTAAACTTGCACACCTAAGCAAGCTTCTGGCAGCAGTCCATTCCAAAATTCAAAGGGATCATCAACTATTTACAAGTTGGTTGCAGATTGAATTCTTTTGGCTGTTGTCATGTTCTACAATTTTTTTTAAGTTTGAAGGACACTTATTGACTTTAACATGTCAAAGGTTGCAGACAAGGTCGAGAGAGACAATAAAGGAAAATTTACCTTTGATGCACTCTCATGGGATATCACTTGTGACTTTGACAAGAGATGTTTTGGTACTGTGGAGCGGCTGAAACCTGAATGAAAGCATTCAAACACGAAGCTCAGGGAAAGATTAGAATGGATTTAGGAGATGAGAGCAAGCTGGAGGACATTGAAAAGGAGCGGGAGATTAGAGATGGGAAATTGTTTGGTTTTTGAAGAGGGGGCGATGGTAAAATATTTAAAGAGAGGGACAACACCCGAGGAGAGAAAACCGTTAACAATATCGGCTAACATGGGGACCAGAGGGAGAAGTTGGGCGGTCAGCAGTTTAATGGGAAAAGGGTAGAGGGGGTACATGTTAGATGCCCTTGGATAAGATGAGTTGGGAGAGGACACAAAATGAGATAGGAGAGAAACTGGACAAAGATGCAAGTTCAAGGCTAGGGCACACAAGGAGCTTTGGATGAGGTTTGACTCAGTGAACTAGTGGAGGGGTGGAACTCAGCAGTGGCAGCTAATATCATCTCCATCTAAGTGATAAAGAATTTCATGAGCTACTGACTTTTATTGTTGGAACTGAGAGTGGACAAGGCAGGGACGAGGAGTTTAAAAGGATGACTTGCAGTAAAATAAGAAGCCAGGGATTATTTTTGCATTCCAGGACAATAACTGAACAGTTTTAGCAGGCCAGAGCAGGATTCAAACACTGAATTATGTGCTCCAGTTTGATCTTAAACTAGTTGTCTGCCACTGTCTGTAAATTCTGCATTCCTTGGGCTTAAGTCAGCAGTGATGAGGACCATGCAGAGGGGGGATGGTCAGGGCGAGAGAGAGCAATTATTTTTCTGGGGAGTATATGGCATCCAAAGTGGAAGTGAGGGTATGGATGAGCAAATCAATAGCTGCAGAAATGCGGTAGCAAACAGGACCATTGGGATTTTGAAACTGCAATTGGAGTGAATTGGAGGATAATTCTTTCCAGGGATGAATACAGAGGGAGGCAAGATTGGAATATGGAAGCAGGATTTTTTGGTGCAGAATGACGTAACAAAGTGATTAGAGATAGCCTCATCTATCTATCATTGATATGGTGGTATTTGTAAGACCACAAGGTGGTCAAGGGAGTGACCGGGACTATAGATTGGGGAGTTTACATGGAGGGAGATACTTCAGGAAGATGAGAGATCAGCGAACACAAAGGTTGGAGATGGAGATTGAATTGACAAAGGATGAGAAGTCATTTGGTGGAGAGGTTGAGGTAGCAAAGCAGTGAAGGTGTCTAAATGGGGAAATTTTTCTCATACTTAAGAAGGTAAGAGAAAATGAGGACTTTAAACAAGAGATGAGAGGAGTGGAACAGGTGGTATGCTGAAAGAAGGTGAAACTGCTAAAAGAGTACGGGTTCAGTCCAAGGGTTGATGTGATATTGACCCCAAACTGTCATCATGCTGGTCTTGAAGGAGCAAATGGCATGGCCAGGTGAGGTGGATTCATAAAGGGTAGCGTGTCGTCACCCCTCTGCCAGATTTCCATTAAGTCAATCCAATCATTCAGTGATGGTCATGTCCCATGGACAAATGATAAAAAAGTTGATTATTCAATGGCAAGGGTTTCTTCCATCTTTCAATCTGAGCCAACTGCCTGAGTTTCACTCATTTTGACTGTTTCAATTCATTCCTGACAACAACCTAAGCTTTTGGCAAAGAGAATTTCCACAAAGGCCATATAGACAGTGGGAATGGTGCATTCCATGAATAACACATACCTGAATTAGGTATGTGGCAATGAGCTCCAGCTCTGGATCAGAATCCTATAGAATGAGCTCCCAGAGTGATCTGAATCAGCTGGGAGCTCACACCATTGGAGGGTGCAGGAATTCCTGCACAATTTAAAGGCTGCGCCATGATTTTTATTTGCTGTGAAGTTAAATAGAGTACAGATTGAAGCTGCGATGGATCCACATGAAACAAAATCTGCACATTTCTCTGGAATCAGAACAGCAGTTATAGTTGCAAGGTGTGCGCCAAATGAAAGTTGCTCTGTTACTCCTCAGAGCCAAGATGCACAAAAGTTATGGTAAATATGTTGAACAGTCTATCATATTTGTACTTTATTCATATGGTGGCATTTTCTAAAGCTGGATGTGTGTAATTCTTCCTGGCACAATCAGGATTATATATTAAAAAAAAAACAAATATCCCCCCTCCTTTTCCCATTAACTTTCACCACTTTTTCTCTTCCCTTCCCTTCCTTCTCTTTCCAATGGATTGGGATGGCACAGTGGCACAGTGGTTAGCATTGCTACCTCACAGTTCCAGTGATCTGAGTTCAATTCTCAGCTTGGGTCACTATCTGTGTGGTGTTTGCATGTTCTCCCTGTGTCTGCGTGGGTTTCTTCTAGGCGCTCCAGCTTCCTCCCACAGTCCCAAGATGTGTGGGTTAGGTGCATTGGCCATGCTGAATTGACCCCATAGTGTCCCAGGATGTGTAGGTTAGAGGGATTAGTGGGATAAATGTGTGGGATTGTGGGATTGGACCTAGGCTGCGATTGTTGTTGGTGCAGAGACGATGAGCCAAATGGCCTCCTTCTGCACACTTCATGTGTGCCAGCTGTTCTCTGGCATCTTGTCAACTGACATTCTTCAGATGTGATACTAGAAAGTGAGTGCTGCCAACAATGGCAACATCACAATGGAGGCCAATCCTACCCTTGTGTGATGTGCATGTTTCCAACAGCAGACAGTCAACGCAACTGGGAGTAGGGGCCACGGTCAATTTTTCCTTTTTTAGCTCAGCAAAGTTGTAACCACTTTGAAAGCCACTAAGTGACATCCTTGGTTAACTCTACATAAATTGGAGGTTTGACTTGAGATCTTCCTGGTCTGTGTGATCTGGTCATTCCTAATGTTAACTAGCTTAAGTCATTAGCTGCCATTTTTGAATTAAAATAGGAAATGCTGTGGTGTCAGACCATTAGCTTAACAATCTGAGAATTTTGTCAGCAGTGCCATTCACAAGGTAATGTTACAAATAGTTTTACTCTGGTTGTGGGAGTAGTGGCATCTCTGTGTGCTCGTTTCAAAAATACAACAATATTTTTATGGATTGTTCATACCACCGTCCTCCTGCTTATAGAGCACATTTTGATAAGAAGATTACGGCACACTAATGAGTGGATATAGTAAAACAAATGATGGAATGACTGAATTGCCAATCTGATGACTGAGAAATGTATGCTGCATTAGCAGATCTGCCAGAGGTTCTGTTCTCACTATTAAGGGACATATAAGTGTCTTGCTCCAACTTGGCACAGGGTATCATGCAGAGCTCAGAGTCCATCTGTTCCAGCATGGGTTTGGTGGCCAACTCCAAGGGAACACTTGTGAACCTAACAGTGATACAGTGTCTGATGCCCGATGTCTCACTTTCCATTGTAGCATGGGTAGAATCCAAGCAACAACTGAAAGTTGCAATGTAGTTCAGAATAATGTGATGAAATCTCTGCTTGTTGGCATGCAAGGCTAGCATGCTGCCAAACAAGCTCAGGCTGCTGCCATTATAGCTGTGGATATTAATGCCTAAAAAAGGGGCTTCCAGCATCTCACGGCAGTCCAACAATCCATACTCCAACAGTTTATGATACAATCCATGTACAGACCATAATTTCTAAAAGGAAATTCCAACTTCCAATGGCCCTACAACAAGATTTCAAGTTTTAGTACCGTTACTGTAACAAACAACCAAAAGCAACATTGACTAAACATTATTTTAATAGAATCCCACAATGCAGAGGGAGGCCATTCAGTCCATTGAGTCTGCACCAACAACAGTCCCACTTACCCACAAATCCCTCTAGCCTATATGTCCTGGGACACTAAGGGGCACTTTAGCATGGCCAAATCAACCTAACCCACACATCTTTGGATTATAGAAGGAAACCCACGCAGACACAGGGAGAATGTGCAAACTCCACACAGACAGTGACACAATCCTGGAATTGAACCCAGGTCCCTGGAGCTGTGAGGCAGCAGTGCTAACTACTGCACCACCATGTCGCCCATAGGCATCTTATACTCAACACTGCAGAAAAGGTCCCATATTTAACTGTTACAACAACCAAAACTCCATGGTTATATATTAATTTGTTCCTTAGGTGGACAAACAGTCCAAACTATTCTCTGCTCCTTTTTCTTTTCCAGCCAGATAACTTCTACTCCCTTAACTTAATTTTACACCGAGGGACAAATTGGAGATCCCTCCCTCTAAGCATGAGCTGAGACCTGCATCCTGCGTGGTGAACAATCGAGAAATGCTGCCCATATCTCTCTGTACTCTCTCCCTCCCTCGGATTCTTGCAGACTGACTCCTGCTGTGGGGTTCAGTGATAGTTACAGAAACCTGCAACCAAAGCATATAATGACTTCCCGATGGACTCTTCCCCTCTTAAGGCCCATTCCCATGACAGTGTGAATCACACGTGTCTTGTACTCAGGTAAAAATGTTAATTAACTAAACTCTGGACTTCCAACGCCATTCCAACTTCTACTTAAATAGACAGTTTAAAGCATAACTGTTTATAAAACCTTGATTCATAACACTTCCCTGGAACTTGCAGACTAACAGTGCACCTGCCATCAGTACAGCTACCCGAATCATTGTTTACAGGTGTAAAATTCTTGTATGTTCTTCCCTATAAAATAACCTGGGCTTCCCTTTAACCAAACCATTCATGCTTGCTGCCTGGCAGAATGCAGAACAGGTCGCATGACCCAGTTAGCCCTCCATATTACCCTAAATTAAGGAGACAATTACAAATCACAGCATTCTTATAAACCTCATATTTGTAACAATTCAGATAGCATGCCTCCACCCCAGAGTGTGGTAATGCCTTTATGGTTTTTAGATCTCAGAATGACAGCATTTGTGCTCACATCACTTCACCAATGCCTTTTCTATTCTCCCTCTGGTCCTCAAAGTCCAGAATTGCTTGAATGCATCCTGTAAGGCCATTTAGACTCTCATCTATTCATCATCTTCCACCGCTGAAGACACTGGTGGTGTGCTGCATAGGACCACTTGGACAGGCAAAAATACTTTCAAGACAGGAAGCAACAGAAAGTACAATGGTGAATATTTGAGTGTTGCACATATTACTAGAAGTGTTATTGGCAGTGGCCATCAAGGATACCGTGGACTTCCATGGTATCATTGTTGGATAAAGTTGGTATGGTTAGTTTGTGGTATCTTTCGTTTCAATATTTGGCTAAGAGGAAACTGATGATCATGAGCACTGGGGTAGACAGGTGGGGAAATGTGAAGCTATGATGATGTTGGAATTTTTCTTGGGAATCCTTGTCTGATAGGATATTTAAGACAACTGTCTGGAGTAATGGGCATTCTGGCTGCTCCTTCCTTTCTCCTTCTCAGGTGATTATCAAAGACACGATAGAAATGCTTTCACTAAGATGCCAGTTATAGAAGACATAACCAATTACAACACATCACAAGACACCCTCTTGTGAGCAAGTCCCTCAATGGCCCAGGCAGTGGTCTTAGGATGCTGATAGTCCACTCCACGCTATTCCAAGATGCAGCATGACTCTTGTTGCAGGAACAGTGTCCAGGTTTGGTAAATGGCAGACGACAATCATGATCTATAAGTACAAGCCCTTGCCATCCAGCAGCCACTGTCTGGTTCAACATGGTGATGCAGGAATGGCTGGAATGACTAACTGGCGTAGAATATAAGCATTATGACTCCTGCCAGGATAGTGGGTATTCGCCAACATGACAGTCCTTGTGGATCCAGTACATCTCCCTCTTGAGATCTGGAAATCGTAGACGCTTGTGAATGAGGTTGATTATTCCCTGCATCAGTGAGAAGCCCATAACCCCAGTAAAGCCATATGCCCTTTCCTCTTTGTTTAGAAACAACAAAGTCCTCTCACCTTGCGCTCAGAGCGACAGTGACCTCCCTATTATTGTGATTTGTGACAAACTAAGAAACGTTGACAATGTCACCAGGTCCAGCCTGGAAGTTTCTGACACATAAAAATGGAGGTCCAAGGTATCCTTGATAGCCACTGCCAACCCTGTTCACCCTGCTCTAATCTGCAGGTCATGTTTGCGGATGTGGCGCAGTTCAGTGACCAGCTGCTTGGTGATGTGTAAGATGCAGACACTGCTGTTAGATGAAGTGGAGAGGTATGAGAGGTGCTCTGTGAAGATGCTAGGTGGATATGGATTTAACCTCTTCTCACAAACAGCTTTTTCTCTCTGCTTTATGGATTTTATCACTGCCCCCAAGTGGAACTGCATTCACGGCTCAAAGTACATTTGCTGTTTCGAGGCCTTTCAAACCATACCATTCCTTGCAAACGTTTAGCACCACTCTCTGCTGACTGAAACAATTTGTGTGAACTCCTCCAATAACCGAGTGCAAAGTATTTGCAAATACAGCAGCAACATAAAGACAAAAGCACCTCACCACAGATTTGCAAGGTGATCCCTTTGAACGAATGGTCCCTTCTGCAGTTAAACACATGTTCAACTATGCATGCTTAACAGAGGCCATTGACTAGACATGTCGGGCTAAATTTGCAAATAGTCTAGGACACTCCATGGATCTTGGCAACCGAGACCTGACTCCAGGATTTCTGGCATCACCAACTTTCATCAAGGTGGGTAAGGGTGCAGGTTAATGTGGGTTGCGAGCCCTACACTCCCTACCTGCCTGATGCCATTGTAGGGTAAAGCAACCCCTAGCCCTCTGCAATTTTCATGGAGTTGGTTCAGCATTTCAAAGAGTTGTGCTTCATTACCCCTCAGAAATGTCATAAATCATTGTCTGGAGGAGGGAAACCTTTGACAGGTATGTACAAAAATCCATGCCTCTTCTACCAATTTATGCCCCTGCACTCACCCCAATGTCCCCTTATACTCTATGCAAACCTATAACATGTCAATGTCTAATTACCAGTACACGCAGTACAGACAGCTGACGAATCCTAAAATAAACAATGTCATATATGGAAACACTTTTTAAAAAGTCATTAATTTATAACTTTCTTACTAAAGACTCCTTTTACTACAGTTCTATAAATGTGTCAATTAAGCAGCCTTTTAAACTATCAATAGCAGAAACTGCAAGCACTTGAAACCTCTTTATCTTGTGTAAATAAATATTGTACAATTGAGAAATACATCCAAGTCAGTGAGCTATCAATCAAGCAATGGTTTCCTTTGGGCACAACCCTTTCAACAGACTTTTGGATGTTGGGCTCTTAGCCAATTATGTATTCTTGGCTAAGAGATTAGATATCCTTTATTCTGATGAAACAGCTGTGCCCAAGGGAAAAACATTCTTGATTGACAGGTCTTTCTCTCATAAATCTCTTTCTCAATTGCCTAATATTTATCTCCACAAAATAAAGGGCTTGCAGTGTCTGCCATTGATAATTTAAAGGATTTGTTAATTGACACTTTTTGCGTCATAGTAAACAAAAAAAAATTTTTTGCAAGAAAATTATGAATGAATGACTGATTTTTAAAGCTTTTTTCCACATGTGACATTGTTACGATAGAGTTAATTGATTCTGTACTAAGTGCATGCTGGGTAAACGTATGTTGAAGTGCCATAAGTTGGCATGGAGAATATGAGGGGCCATTTGGGATGGGGGGCATTGGTTGGCACGACGAGGGCATGGGGAATGTCTGGGATGTGAATTGGTGTGAGATTTGAAGGCTAGAGGGTTATTTTCTGTATTCTCTTTATTGTGCTTGGGTATAGTCCCAGAGCACTAAGATGAGCCTTTTAAACAGACCATTTCTGCACCTAGCAGCCTCTCTGGTTGCCTTCAAACTCTTTCCCAGGGTAATGGGCCTGACTCCAGCATGCCCTGGAACAAAAATTACACCTTTTTACCCGCTTTCTCCCAAGGCTGAGCCACAGGCAATTTCCCAACTCCCACTACCCACCTCTAGGATGAAAGTCCAGCCTGTGAAGTGGTAGATCAGGTGACAGGCCAGCCTCAGATGCTGCCTAGTGTCATAATCTCCCCACTCTACACATTTCCAGTGCAGTCGGAGATACTCATTCTGTTGCCCTTCCTACAGAGCTAAATTTAGTAGCCCATATTTAACAACTACACATTCGTTTTCACTGCACGTCCATTTCTGTACACTTTTGCCATCTCGGTGTCCTAATAGCTGGTGTGCATCCAACTCACTAGTTTACAATTGGGAATGTATTTGATTACTGAGATCATCGTAAAATTTAATTTGGTTTCTTAGTGGCCTCATGAATCTTGCTTTATGATCTGCTGACTATAAGCTCAAAGGTCATTTGTTTATACTTCAAATCTAAACTTGAACAATCAAAATGTTCAATGTTTTTCATCCAAGTTAATTTTAATCTGGAATTCAGGCTCTGAATTGTATCTAACCTGTGGAATTCTACAGTACTTGAAACGCAAGAAAAATGCTTGTCTTAGATAAAGAAAGCAGCTTATTATGTATGCTTATCAATCAAGTGGTAAAGTTTGAATGTCAGATTGGCTGAAAAACATAAGTAACTTTTGTGCTTTGAGCATTTAAGTGTATAAATGCCTGAAGTCATGATTTTTTTTGATGGGTAAATATAGGGTGTGCATCAACATGCTGGCTTTTTTTCAGAGGGTGCAAATCCCTTTACATTTTCCAGAATTTTCCTTTATCTCACAGCAGTGCATAAGACCATAAGATGTAGGGGTCGAAGTAGGCCTTTCGGCCCATCAAGTCTGCTCAGCCATTCAATGAGATCATGACTGACCTGGCATGATAATTCTCACCTCCACTTTCCCACCTTAGCCATTGATTCCCTTACTGATTAAAATCTGTCTCTCTCAACCTTAAACAAACGTACTTAGCAGCCCAGCCTCCACAGCCCTCTGCAGTAAAGAATTCCACAAATTCACTACCCTCAGAGGAGAAATTCCTCCTCATCTCTGTCTTGAATGGGTGACCCCTTACTCTCAGATTATGCTCTCTGGTTCTCAGCACTCCCATAAGGGAAAATGACCTCTCAATGTCTCCCGTGTCAAGCCTCGAGAATCCTATATGTCTGAATGAGGTTGCCTCTCATTCTTCTAAACTCCAATGAGTACAAGCCCAACTTACTCAAGCTCTCCTCATAAGAAACCTCCTCCCTACCAGGGGTCAACCTAATGAATCTTCTCTGGACACCCAATGCTGATATATCTTTCCTTACGTCGGGCACCAAAACATTCACAATATTCCAGATGTGCTCTAATTAGTACCTTGTCTAGATTCAGTAAGGCTTCCCTACTTTTATATTCCATTCCCTTTGAAACAAACATTCCATTTGCCTTCCCTATTACCTTCTGAACTCGCATGCTTGCAATTTGTGATTTATGCAGAAGGATCCCCAAATCCCCCCTGTGCTGCAGCTTTCTGCAGTCTTTTTCCATTTAAATAATATTCAGTCATAGACCTCTACTCAAAGACATGGATAGAAAACTTCCTTTGACATTTTCCAATGCTCTATGTAGTATCACTGTGCACAATAATTGCACGGTTACGATAGCTCTTCATTTGTTTTGTTTAGTTCACCGAGCAACAACATTGTATTTTGTAAATACAGTGTGATAAGCTTTTGTAGCTGTATCTCTTGACACACTATTGCTGCATCTTGAGGAACTGTGCAACACAGCATTTGTGTTGATATCTTCTCTGGAAATCAAGTAACTCAAAAGGTTCAGGTATATTTCCAGAGGATAGCTAATTATATAGCACTAAAAATTTTTACTTATAGAAGAAGAACAGTACAGCACAAGAACAGGCCTTCGGCCGACCAAGTCTGTGCCAACACAAATGTTCCTCTAATCTAATGTTTTCTTGCCTCTACGTGGTCCATATCCCTTTATTCCCTGCCTATTCTTTAATCTATCTAGATACCACTTGAACATTGTTATAGAATCCGCTTCCAACACCTCCTCTGGCAGTGCATTCCAGGCATTCACCATTTTGTGTGAAAAGCTTGTCCCTTACATCTCTTTTAAACTTTCCCCTCTCACTTTCAACCTATGCCCCCTAGTAATTGACCCTTCAACCTTGGGAAAAAGACTCTGACTATCCACTCTATCCAAGCCTGTTATAATCTTGCAAACCTCTATCAGGTCCCCCCTCATCTTCTGACGCTCCAGTGAAAACTATCCGAGTTTGTTCAATCTTTTTTCATAGTCCATATCCTCCAAACCAGGCAACATTCTGGTAAATGTCTTCTGCACCCTTCTGGTTGAGTGGCAACCAGAATTGGACACAATGCTCCAAATGTGGCCTTACCAAAGACTTATACAACTGCAACATGAGTTTCCAATTCCTATACTCAATGCCCCAACCGATGAAGGCCAGCATGCCATATGCCTTCTTGACCACCTTATCCATCTGAGTTGGCACCTTTAGGGAACTGTGGATCTGCATGCCTAGATCCCTCTATATACCAATATTTCTAGAAGCTGTACCATTGACTGTATACTTTTCTTCTGCAGTAGACCTTCCACATCTCATCAGCTCACATTTGTCTGGGTTAAATTCCATTTGCCTTCTTTCGGCCCAAGTCTCCAGCCAATTTGTATCCTGCTGTATCATCTGACAATCCTACTTAGAGTTTCTATGTAAATGTTATTTGGTTTGAGACTAGTCTCTGGTAAACGTACACCATCTAAAGGATTACTTTCTCCAAAAACTACAATATGAATAAATAAGTAAATAGTTAAACTGAGCAAAGAGCATCAGACCTAATAATTTCTCAGTGTCTCAAACGTTATAAAATCAACACATTCTGAAAAATCCGGGAACATTCTGGAATCTAGCTTAGCACAATGCTGGCAGCTTTTGATCTCGTGAGATGATAGTTTGCACCTTGACGATCAGCTCTGTGTTCATCATTGCCTGGTGTGGCTCAGGAACCCAACATTGCCCTAAGAGGCTCTGCTGCACTTGCACAGGGGCTGTGCTGAATAGATGCAGGAATTTCTGGTCTCTAAACACATTTCTTGGTCCTAAGCAACCTGTTTCTCCAGATCCATTCCAATGCACCTCCAAACAGTCAGCCAGAGTCCAAGCTGCCAGCGACTGTCCAAGAATCCTGTGTTGATGTCCACCACCTTAATATTTCACTTACATTGTCTTTGTAGTGCAGGTGTGGGTGTCCAGCAGATCCTGATTCAATGACCAATAGGTCCTGACTCAGTGACCAGATCACCATGTATACATCCTTTGGTTACAAGGCCATCATTCAACCGATGAGTAAACTTTGTTTTTCATCTTTAACTGTATTGATATAAGGTCTTACCATATATCATTGTTCGCAACAGGAATAATGTTAAACATATAATGGTAAACCCACAGAAATGATCCAGGAAAGTGATGTATTCAAGGGGTTCAGGTGACACAATAAGCTGCAGGTCAGAATACAAATCTTAAAATCACATATTTGTACTTGTTTCTATTAATAGCATATAGATTTTTTTACTCTGAAGTTGTTTGTAGGTGCAGAGATACTACAGTTTTTTTTAGCTTCATCAGTTTCAGCTCATGCCCAATAATAAACCTGATTTACTAAACTACCAATGTTAGTAGATATAGGTATTATAGAGATGGCACGGTGGTTAGCACCTGGGCTTTGATTCCCGACTTGGGTTATTGTCTGTGGAGAGTCTGCACTTTCTCCCTGTGTCTGTGTGGGTTTCCTCTCAGTCTGAAAGTACTGGTTAGGGGAATTGGCCATGCTAAATTCTCCCTCAGTGTACCCCAACAGGAACTGGAGTGTGGTGGCTAGAGGATTTTCACAGTAATATCATTGCAGTGTTAATGTAAGCCTACGTGTGACACTAATAAATAAAGTTTTAAACTTAAATCAGTATTAACAAAGAACAAAGAAAATTACAGCACAGGTATAGGCCCTTCGGCCCTCCAAGCCTGCACCGAACATGCTGCTGGACTTAACTAAAACCCTCTACCCTTCTGGGGACCATATCCCCCTATTCCCATCCTATTCATGTACTTGTCAAGACGCCCCTTAAAAAGTCACTATCATACCTGCTTCCACGATCTCCCCTGGTAATGAGTTCCAGACACCCACCACTCTGTGTAAAAAAGCTGACTTGTACATCTCCTTTAAACCTTGCCCCTCACACCTTCAACCTATGTCCCCTAATAATTGACTTCCACTCTGGGAAAAAGCTTCTGACTATCCACTCCATCCTTGCCTCTCATAATCTTGTAGAATTCTATCAGGTCTCCCCTTAACCTCTGTTGCTCAAGGAAGAACAAACTAAGTTTCTCCAACCTCTCCTCATAGTTAATGCCCTCCATACCAGGCAACTTCCTGGTAAATCTTTTTTGTACCCTCTCCAAAGCTTCCACATCCTTCTGGTAGTGTGGCGACCAGAATTGAACACTATATTCCAAGTGTGGCTTCACTAATGTTCTATAAAACATGACTTGCCAATTTTTAAACTCAGTACCCTGGCCGATGAAGGCACGCATGCCACATGGTTTCTTGACTACCTTCTCCACCTGCATTGCCACTTTCAGTGACCTGTGTACCTGTACATCCAAACACCTTTGCCTATCAATACGCTTGAGGGTTCTGCCATTTACTATATATTTCCTATCTGTATTAGACCGTCCAAAATGCATTACCTCACATTCGTCCAAATTAAATGCCATTTCTCCGCCCAAGTCTTCAACTGATCTATATCCTGCTGTATCCTCTGATGGTCCTCATTGCTATCCACAAATCCACCAACCTTTGTGTTGACCATAAACTTACTAATCAATCCAGTTCCATTTTCCTCCAAATCATTTATATATATTGCAAACAGCAAAAGGTCCCAACACTGATCCCTGAGGAACACCACTTGTTACAGCCCTCCATTCAGAAACGCACCCTTCCACTGCTACTCTCTATCTTCTTTGACCGAGCCAGTTGTGTCCACCTTGCCAGCTCACCTCTGATCCCATGCAACTTCACCTTCTGCACCAGTCTGCAGTCCCATGAGGGACCTTGTCAAAGGACTTATTGAAGTCCACGTAGACAATATCCACTGCCCTACCCTCATCAATCATATTTGTCACATTCTCAAAAAATACAACCAAGTTCGTGAGACATGGCCTCCCCTTCACAAAACTATGTTGCCTCTCAGTAATACGTCCACTTATTTCCAAGTGGGAATAAAGCCTGTCTCAAAGAATCCTCTCCAATAATTTCCCTATCACTGATGTAAGGCTCACTGGCCTGTGATTCCCTGGATTACCCTTTTTAAACAAAGGAACAACACTGGCTATTCTCCAATCCTCTGGGACCTCTCCTGTAGCCAGTGAGGATATAGAGGTGTCTCTCAAGGCCCCAGCAATTTCCTCCCTTGCCTCTCCTTGGTATTCTGGGGTATATCCCATCAGGTCCTGGAGACTTGTCTACCTTAATGTTTCTCAGGAACCCCAATACTACTTCCTTTTTAATCTCAACATGATGCAAACTATCTACACATCCTTTCCCAGACTCATCATCCACCAAGTCTTCTCTTTGGTGAATACTAAGGCAAAATACTCATTTAATACCTTACCCATTTCCTCTGGCTCCACGCATAGATTCCCTCCCTTGTCCTTGAGTGGGCCAACCCTCTTGCTCTTTATATATCTATAAAAAGCCTTGGGATTTTCCTTAATCCTGCTGGCCAATGCTTTTCCTAAAACATTAAGAATAGCCTTATTACTGTAGTATTGAACTAAACTTCAACTGAATTTGCTTCAAAAATGTTTTTCTAATTTTCCTTCTCTACTTACCTCCAACCTTTCTAAAGTACAACTCTTTTGTATGCTTTCTAACTAATATTGTGGTTATTTTGTTCATTTTTCAAATACAGCGTTATTTTATGAATAGGGAAATTCAAAAGCAGATGAAAGATGCTAAATTGAAAGAGACATGGTAAAAGCTTTCAGAGTCTCCAAGGATGGTTGCACCATATTTTGTTACAGGCATTTTAAAAGCAGCTTTTAATTGAATTTCGATAAGTATGAGTTACGGCTGAAAAAAAATAGTAGAATTGAAACATGCAAAACAGTAAATAAATCTCTTTCCTCTTTTTCCCAGAGCTCAAAGCATTGATTTGGCGATCAGTTTGAATAATAAGAAAATGTAAATATTTAATATCTTCCAAAATGTTTGCTCATGTTGTCCAGCTTCTACCACAGTGATCTCGGGGGATCCTTAGCCACAGCTCATCTGAGCCAACACAAGTTACAGTTAAAAGAAAAATTGGCAGAAAACTTTTCTGATGTATTTTCTTCTGCGCATTAGAAACCGCCACCAAAGAGAAATGCTGGCCGTGGGCTACACTGAACACCCTCATTAACATCCTTAGTGTTGGTGCCATCCTTCATGAATAATGCTTTCCAGTTCTGATGCAAAATGATTGACCTGAAATGCTGGCTCTGTCTCTCTCCCTCCACAGATCCGGCCGAACCTGCTGAGAGTTTCCAGCATTTTGTTTTAATTTAAGATTTCCAGCAACTGATTATTTTCCTTTTGTTTTAGAGATCCTTACAAGCTAATTCAACAGTACAAGCATAAGTAAAATGCCAGGAAAAAGATATTGGCAAGACTTTTGGCAATACACAATAGCCTGATGACTCAGGGCACTGACTGATGAAATATATGGGGGGGGGGGGGGGTGCAATTCGCCTAATCCGCTGCACATCAGGCTGGGAGACTCAAGTGGAACCAGTGCAGCGAGCTTTGAACTGGGCGCCTTGGTCTCCGCACGTCTCCAGCTGCAGGATTTCTGGTGTCATCAGCTCCGCGCCACAAATCAGCATGAATTATATAAATGCTGCTTTTAATCTAATTAGCGGGCCCAGAGACTGAAGTGTACGAGTCCACTAGACTCTCCCGCCACACCGCCATGAGTGTTTCACTCCAACAGAGTTTATAACAGTTCCTCAGTAACGGGGAACTGGTGGCCCGACCCCACTGGGAGTGAAGGGAGAGGCCAATCAAGGCCCTCCAAGAGGTCGGGGTTAAGGAGGGGTGCCCCTGGGCATTGCGAGTCTGGCAGTGCCAGCCTCAGTTCCGGCACTGCCAAAGGGCAAAGTGGCAATGATCAGGAGCACCTTGGTACTGCTCACCAGGCAGTGCCAAGGGAATGGGGCCAGAGGGGGTGGCTGTCCTGCTGCCACTCTGCATTTGGCAATGACAGAGGGAGGCAAAAAAAAAGTCAGGATGGCTGAGGGTGGGAAGAGATCGAGGCGGGCCAGGGGAGTCAGGGCTGGCCAGCGATTGGGGCATGGGATGGTCGGAGGGGTAGCGATGTGGAGGACGCGGGGCTGGCCAACAATCAGGAGGCCAACAGTGCGGGGCTACTGTGCATGTGCCAATCTTGGCGCTGACAATTTAGCACATCTGCAGTGACCTACTCAGCGTTGTGCTGCCGGCCTCTCCAGTGGGAATAGGCTCCACTCCCTGATTTTTAATGAGATTCATGCTAGTGCCCTCTCCAGTGCACAGTGTGTGGAAGATTCATTTTGAAAATCTTACTGAAAAACTTAACTTCAGTTTTTACGCAAATTCGACACTTAGAATTTTTTTGGGAGAATGGCACCTATGATTCCTCACGTTTTTAATATTAAATAAGTTGTCTGGAACAGGCACAGCGTTTCCTCAAAGAGGAAAGGCAAAAAATAGACGGCATATGCATTTTGCAGCATGCATTGCACTATTTACTGTGCAAAGAGAATGAATTACCTTGATTGTCAGTTGGGAAATAAATTGCAGTGTAGTTCAAGTGTATTCTTACCCTTTTAAAGTTCATTCATGGGATGTGGGTGCCATTGGCTCAGCCAACATTTATTGCCCATTCCTAATTGCCTTTGAGAAGGCGCTGGTGAGCTGCTTCTTGAACTGCTGCAGTCCAGGTGATGTAGGTACATCCATTGTGTTGTTAGGGAAGGAGTCCAGCATTCTGACCCAGGGATAGTGAAGGATATATTTCCAAGTCAGGATGCTGAATTGTTTGGAGGGGAAATTCCAGGTGGTGCTGTGGCATGTGGATTCAAGCTTAAAATATGATTTGTCTCAACAATGGATCAGACACAAGTGGAAAGAGCATGCTGCTATGATTAACTGGCTAATTTTTATGGTCTGGCTTAACTAGCATACTGGCAGCAAGTTGCTTTGACACTTGTTGAAGTTGTTTAGTCATCGAACTGCAGCACCACTTGAAACCCTAGACAATAATCCTCCTGATTCCAAATAGAATTTATAAACCCCATTTAAAACATTTTTGAGAGGCCCACAGCTGTGCTTTTGAAGCCACCTTTTGACCCTTTTTTAATATTCATTCATGGGACACGGGTGCCACTGGCTGGCCAGCATTTATTGCAAATCCCTTGTTGCCCAAAGGCAGTTGAAAATCAACCACATTGGTGTAGCTCTGGAGTCACATGTAGGCCAGACCAGGTAAGGATGGCAGATTTCCTTCCCTAAAGGACCAGATAGGTTTTTCTGACAATTGACAATGGTTTCATGGTCATCAGTAGATTCTTAATTTCAGATATTTTTATTGAATTCAAATTCCACCAACGGCTGTGGTGGGATTTGAACCCAGGTCCCCTGAATACCAACTGAATTTTTGGATTAATAGTCTAGTGATAAATAACACTAGAACATCTCCTTCCTAAGTGTTCAACTTTGCATAGAGGTCCCCATGGTATCATCGGCTATCTTTTTCATGGCTCCCATTGCGATGGGCACAGCACTCGGGAGCAAGTGAAACAGAGTGCTTGTACTGTCATTTTAATCTGTTACCACCTCAATTCTGTGCACCTGTCATATTGCAAATTGGCCTAATTTCTTCAGGACAATGTGTATATTCACTTCAAACATGGTGGGAAAGTTTCATGTTCCCTAATTCCACAAAGATCGGGTCATATTCTTCACAAAACATGTTGCACAACATTTCTGCAAATAGTAACATATGAAATCTTCTGGCTGTACTTAGGTGTTTGTTTCTAACTGTGAAAAAAAATTTCTGTCTGAATCTAATTCATGTTATTATAGTCTTGAAGTAATTTGATGATGACACTAGGAGCTTCAAGTAGAAAAGCACTTCTGTTATCTGGCACCAACATTAAGTTTTAAAAAAATGCAACATCACTGTTTCTTTTGCTTTCAACAGAGACTTTTCTAAAAAGCGACATGTATCAGACACGCTGTCAATGAAATTTAGATACAAATATTAGATGGCTTTGCTTCGTAGAAAGTATTTAAAAACTTGGGAAAGCCTGCCGACTTGTAAAGATTAATCAAAATGCTGGCTTTACCTACAAAATTAAACTGAATACTCTTTGCACACCAATGTCAAAAGGATCCCTTGTTTGTTCTCAGCAATTAAGATTCCTTTCCTTGTCACATCGGGAACCTGTCATTATCTCTGTCACTGTACTTTCTGTGTCTGATCAAATTGTTAACTAAATACATATCAAAGGGCAGATAATAATTAGCTCAAATTGATTCTGACAGTGACAGTTCCAAATCATCACCTAACACCTTTCAGCTAAATGCTCTTTATGGAAAGAAATTTGTGTTTCAAAGATTAAAGGTGTAACGTAATCTTTTCCCTGTCAGATCAAGAAACTTTCGCAAAGAAATTCATTTAAGCGTAAATTGTCTTTCAGGTCAGATAGTAATCTTGGCAGTACACAGAAAACAAAATGTATCAGTGACCAGCATGGTCTTTGTCTGCAATCTGCATATAGAGCAATTCAGATATATCCTGTAATGATCACAGATGTTCTGTTTTCACTAAAGTCACAGAATAAATAAAAATATGCATTTTACAAAGGGATCATTTTTCAGGTGTGACAGGCAGCCATACAAAAGGATATCTGGGAAGGAGGTGATGGCAGAAATTAAGACAAAGAACTTGCATTTTTAAAGCAGCTTTCACTAGGAAGTGTCAAAATGCCTTGCAGATACTTTTGAAGAGCACTCACCTTTACAATGTAAGAACCCAAACAGCCAATCTGCAAACTACAAAGTTCCAAAAATAGCAATAGAGTGAGGTGATGGCTTCTTGGTATTATCGCTAGACTATTAATCCAGAAACTCAGCTAATGTTGTAGGGACCTGAGTTTGAATCCCACCATAGCAGCTGATGGAATTTGAATTCAATTTTAAAACTTTGGAATTAAGAGTCTACTGATGACCATGAAACCATTGTCATTTGTTGGAAACACCTATCTGGTTCACCAATGTCTATTAGGGAAGGAAATCTGCTGTCTCTACCTGGTCTGGCCTGCATGTGACTCCAGAGCCACAGCAATGTGGTTGACTTTCAACTATCCTTGAAATAGCCTAGCAAGTCACTCAGCTGTATCAAAGTCTCAAAGAAATGAAACTGGATGGACCGCTTGGCATCAGCCGAGGCACTGGAAAAGACAATGGCAATGGCCCCGTCAACCCTGCTAAATCCTCCTTACTGATATCTGGGGGCTCGTGCCAAAATTGGAGGAGTTGTCTCACAGACTAGTCAAGCAACGGCCTGACATAGTCATTTTCATGGAATCATACCTTACAGATAACACCCCAGACACAACCATTACCATCCCTGTCCTGTCCCAGCAGCAGGACAGACACAGCAGAGGTATTTAGTCGGGAGGGAGTTGCTCTAGGAGTCCTTAAAATTGGCTCCAGACCAACGGGCCAAATGCAGGCAATTGGGACTAGCTTAGTAGTTAAAACAAAAGGGCAGCATGCACAAGTTGGGCTAAAGGGCCTGTTTCCATGCTGTAAACCTCTATGACTCTATCCCATGAAGTCTCATGGCTTCAGGTTAAACATGGGTAAGGAAACCTCTTACTGGTTACCACGTACCATCATCCTTTGGCTGATGAATCAGTACTCCTCCACGTTGAACAACACTTGGAGGAAAGCACTGAGGGTGGCTGGTACACAAAACGTACTCTGGGTGGGGGATTTCAACATCCACCACCAAGAGTGGCTCAGCAGCAGTAGCACTACTACGGAGCTGGTCAGGTCTTAAAGATATAATTGCTAGACTGGGTCTGCAGCAGGTGGTGAAGGAACCAACAAGAGGAAAAAACATACTTGACCTCATCCTTACCAACCTGCTGGCTGCAGATGCATCTGTCCATGACAGTATCGGTAAGAGTGATCACCGCACAGTCCTTGTGGAGATGAAATCCCGCCTTCACATTGAGAATAACCTCCATCATGTGTGTGGTACCGTGCTAAATGGGGCAGAGTTTGAACCAATGTAGCAACTCAAGACTGGGCATCCTTGAGGAGCTGTGGGCCATCAATACCAGCTGAATTATACTCCAATACAATCTGCAACTGTCTGGTCTGGCATATGCCCCACTCAACCATTACCATCAAGCCAGGGGATCAACCCTGGTTCAGCAGAAAGTGCAGGAGGGCATGCCAGGAGCAGCAGCAGGCGTATCTAAAAATGAGGTGTCAACCTGGTCAAGCTTCCAAACAGGACTACTTGCATGCCAAACAGCATAAACAGCAAGTGATGGACAGAGCCAAGTAGAACCAGTAGATCAGATCTGAGGTCTGCAGTTCTTCTATATCCAGTTGAGAATGGTGGTGGACAATTAAACAACTCACTGGAGGAGGAGGCTCCACAAATATCCCCATCCTCAATGATGGAGGAGCCCAGCGCATCAGTGCAAAAGAAAAGGCTGAAGTATTCACAGCAATCTTCAGCCAGAAGTGCAGAGTAGTGGTCCCCAAAATCTCAGTCTCCAGTCAATTCGATTCACTCCATGTGATAGCAAGAAACAGTTGGAGGCACTGGATATTGCAAAGGCAATGGGCCCTAATAACCATTTGCGACTCCTTAGATAGCCAAGCAGTCCATGTTTGCTACAAATGCAATAGTACTGAAGTTCCAGAACTTGCCGCTCTCTGAGCCAAGCTCTTCCAGTACAATTACAACACTGGCATCTACCCAACAATATGGAAAATCGCCCAGCTATGTCCTGTACCCACAAAGCAGGACAAATCTAACCAAGCCAATTACCACTCAGTCTACTCTCAACCATCAGTACAGTGATGGAAGGGGTCATTACAGTGCTGTCAAACAGCACCTGCTCAGCAATAACCTGCTCATTGATGCTCAATTTGGGTTCTGTCAGGGTAACTCAACTCCTGACCTCATTACAGCCTTGGTTCAAACATGGACAAAAGAGCTGAACTCCAAAGGTGAGGTGAGAGTGACAGCCCTTGACATTAAGGCCGCATTCGACTGGGTGTGGCATCAAGGAGCCCAGCGAAACTGAAATCAATGGGTATCGGGGGCAAACTCTCTGCTAATTGGAATCATACCTGGTACATAGGAAGATGGTTGTGGAGGGTCAGTTATCTCAGCTCCAGGACATCTCTGCAAGATTCCCTCAGGTTAGTGTTCTAGGCCCAACAATCTTCAACTGCTTCATCAATCCTTCCCTCCATCAGGTCAGAAGTGGGGATGTTCACTGACGATTGCACAATGCTCAGCACCATTCGCGACTTCTCAGATACTGAAGCAGTCCATGTTCAAATGCAAGAAGATTTGGACAATATCCAGGCTTGGGCTAACAAGTGACAAGTAACATTCGCACCACACAAATGCCAGGCAATGACCATCATCAATCAGAGACACTCTAATCACTACCCCTTAACATTCAATGATGCAATCATCACTGAATCCCCCACTGTCAACATCCTTGGGGTTACCATTGACCTGAAACTCAACTGGACTCACCACATAAATAGAGTGGCTACAACAGCAGGTCATAGCTAGGAATACTGCAGCAAGTAACTCACCTCCTTACTTCCCAAAGTCTGTCCACCATGTACAAAGCACAAGTCAGGAGTGTGATGGAACACTCCCCACTTGCGTGGATGGGTGTAGCTCCAACAACACAAGAAGCTTGACACCATCCAGGACAAAGCAGCTCACTTGACTGGTACCACACCTGCAAACATCCACTCCCTCTGCCACCGACGCTCAGTAACAGCACTGTCTACTATCAACAAGATGCACTGCAGGAATTCACCAAAAGATCCTTAGACAGTACCTTCCAAACCCGTGCCCGCTTCCATCCAGAAGGATAAGGACAGCAGATACCTGGGAACACCGCCACTTGTAAGCCCCCTCTAAGCTGCTCAGTGTCCTGACTTGGAAAGATAATCGCTGCTCCTTCGCAGTTGCAGGGTCAAAATCCTGGAGTTCTATCCCTAATGGCATTATGGATCAACCCATTGCATGTGGACTGCAGCGATTCAAGGCGGCAGCTCATCACCACCTTCTCAACGGCAACTAGGGATGGGCGATAAATGCTGGCCAGCCAGTGACGCCCATGTCCCAATGAATGAAAAAAAAAACAGATCATTTATCTTAGGTGTTCGTTGAGGATGATGAATAAATACTAACCAAGATTGAGTGGGATTGTCCAATTTCTTTTCAAAGTGCTGTCTCAGGTGGGAAAAGTGGAGGGCAACCCGCCATCTGCCTTGCCGGGTTTTCCAGGCTGCTGTAATTTAAAACACTTTGGGGGATAAAAAGTGAAGAGATGGTTCCTGCGACGTCGCACTGGCATCTTGGCTCCCGACAGAACAGTGTGCCATTTTGAAAGGACACCCCGATCTAGAATATTTTTGAAAAAAGAACGCAACCCCCCCTCCATCAGACATAATGGAAATACCCCTCGGAACTCACCCCCTCACCACAGACGCTGAACACCCCCAGATACATCGTGTCCAACCCCCCGGGAACCCCCCCTCCAGGGAACCTACCCCCAGCAGGAGTGGAATTCCCAACATGGGGTGGGGGCCGGGTATGATACAGCAAGGAGACCTGCTGAGTATATGTTCATATACTTAAACAGAGTTCCCACCACTGCATGGCAGAATTTAATACATCACTGTCGAAGTTGGGAGGGGGGCCTTGAGCAGAGAAATCCCTCTGGTGTGAAAACCTCCTAGCTTCATTCTCCGCTCTCACAGCCATTCCACCCACCAAAACCCCTCAAAAGGAAACAAAACTACCCTGCTCTGATATAACCCCGTGGGATCTCAGATGTCCACCTGGGAGGTTTAATGTCTGAAATAGTGTAAGGATATAAGTGGGAGCAAGAGAAGTCAATCTGTCCCTTCAGCCTGCTCCATCATTTATCCCAATCTGAAGAAGAGTCATAAGGACTCAAAACATTAACTCTGTTTCTCTCTCCACAGTTGCTGTCAGACCTACTGAACTTTTCCAGCATTGTCTGTTTTTATTTCACACTTCCAACAATCGCAATACTTTGCTTTTATTAAGATCTGATCCTCAGCCTCAACCTTACCTCCATGTCCTATCCACTGACCCTTTAAAATCTAAAAATCTATGGATCTTGGCCTTGGACGTGTTAAATGACTGAACATTCACAGCTTTGTGTAGCAGAGAATTTCAAAGATTCGCAATCCTCTCAAATCAGACCGGAATTGTTGTCCGTTTATCCTGACGCTATCTCAATGGTTCAAGATTCCCTTCCCAAGCAGGGGGAATATCCTCTCAGCATCTACCCTGGTAACCCCGCTATGTTTCAATGAAATCACCTCTCGTTCCTATAACCCCCAAGGAGTATAATCTCCTTCTATTCAATTTCTTCTCATAGGACAATTTTCGGATTAATCTAAACTTTTCTGCATCCCCTCCAAGCTAAGTAAATCCTTCCTTAGATATGGAACCGAAACTGCATACAATACTCCAGATGTGGTCTCACCAGAGCCCTGATGGCTTCTGCAATATTTCCTTATACTTGTGCTGCCACTCCTTTGTGACAAAGGCAATACACCATTTGCCTCCCTTATTGTTTGCCATACTGGCAAGTTACCCTTTTGTGTTCTTGGTTAAGGACACAATAATCCCTATGAACATTAACGTATCATTTCTCATCATTTAAAAAAATGCTCATTTGTTCTATTCTTGCGACTATAGTTTATGACTTTACATTTTCCACACAATACTCATCTGCTACTTCTTGCCCACTCACTTAAGCTACCTATTTATATCATTTTCAGTTCTTGGGGCACTGACCCTTGTGGCATCCCACTAGTAAAAGCCTGTTACTATGAAAATACAGTTAGAAGTCTCACAACACCAGGTTAAACCAACAGGTTTATTTGGTAGCACTAGCTTTCGGAGCACTGCGCCTTCATCAGGTGAGTGAGGAGCTGTGTTTACAAACAGGACGTATATAGATACAAACTCAATTTACAAGCTAACGGTTGGAACGTGAGCAACCAGCAGCAACCAAGCCTCCCCTGGTACCACAGTAGAAAACAGTACTGCTGCAGGAAGTCTATTGTCAACTTGTCGGACTACACACTTCAACCAGATGAAATGGAAGTTCTCAGCTGAGGGCTCAATTTCTGCCTTGCTACTAAAATAGAACCCATCTATCTCGCAGCAGAATCAAAGGAATTCATCAGGCGAATGAGGTTGCGGGAGCTCTTCCACAAACCCCAAGAGGCTAACAGTGAACACAATGAGACAACCAATGAACTGGA
Source organism: Carcharhinus amblyrhynchos (assembly GCF_965287045.1). NCBI lineage: Eukaryota > Metazoa > Chordata > Chondrichthyes > Carcharhiniformes > Carcharhinidae > Carcharhinus > Carcharhinus amblyrhynchos. The sequence continues at coordinate 43,072,255 of NC_137328.1, read as the reverse complement.
ACAGCCAGAGAGATTGGCAGTGCAGCAACCTAAGAAGAAAGAGTCGAATTAGACTCCTCCGGAAGGCTGCTGCTCTCGACTTGAGATGTATGCCCAAGCCGTCAGGAGGTGCATAGATGCCAGATTCATCAGCCGCACTCAAGACTGCCGCGAACGTCACCCAAGCACAACGCAATGCCGTCCAACACTCTCAAGACCAACCACAACATTGTCATCAAACCAGCCGACAAAAAAGAGGGGCCATCGTCATACTGAACAGAACAGATTACACAGACATGTACTGACAACTGAACAATGAGGAACACAAAACAGTTACCCGCAGATCCGACCAAAGAACACACGCGTCAACTCAACAGACTGATCAAGATCTTTGATCCAGACCTTCAGAGCACCCTTTGTGCTCTCATCCCATGTACTCTCCATGTTGGAGATCTCTACTGCCTTCCAAAGATACACAAGGCTAATACACCCGGCCGTCCCATCGTATCAGGCAATGAGACCCTGTGTGAGAACCTCTCCAGCTACGTCGAGGAGTGTCCTGAAACCCATTGTACAAAGACCCCCCAGCTTCTGTCACAACACTATGGACTTTCTATAGAAACTCAGCACACATGGAGCAGTTGAACCAGGAGCACTCCTCGTCACAATGGATGTCTCGGCATTCTACACCAGCATCCCCCACAACGATGGCATTGCTGCAACTGCCTCAGTACTCAACGCCCACAACTGCCAATCTACAGAAGCAATTCTCTTCTGCTTCATCCTGGACCACAATGTCTTCACCTTACCATTTCTTCATCCAGACACATGGAACAGCCATGGGGACCACATTCACACCTCAATGTGCCAACATATTCACGCACAGGTTCAAACAAGACCTATTCACCGCACAGGACCTTCAACCAATGCTGTACACTAGATACATCGATGACATTTTCTTCCTTTGGACTCATGGTGAACAATCACTGAAACAACTATATGATGACATCAACAAGTTCCATCCCACCATCAGACTCACCACGAGCTACTCTCCAGAATCGGTTGCATTCCTGGACACACGCATCTCCATCGAGGACGGTCACCTCAGCACTTCAGTGTACTGCAAGCCCACAGATAACCTCACAATGCTCCACTTCTCCAGCTTCCACCCTAAACACGTAAAAGAAGTCATCCCCTGTGGACAAGATCTCCATATACACAGAGGAGGAGGATCGCAACAGGTACCTCTAGACGCTGACAAACGCATTCATAAGATTGACAGTTCCGACCCACCACAGTGAAAAACCGCACTGACCTCCTCAGAAGACAAACATGGGACATGGTGGACGGAGTACACTTCGTCATCCAGTACTCGCCTGGAGCAGAGAAACGACAACATCTTCTCTGGAATCCTCAAAATGTCATCGATAAAGATGAACATCTCACCAAAGCCATCCCCACACACCGACTCCTTGCCTTCAAACAACCACATAACCTCAAACAAACAATTGTCCGCAGCAAATTACCCAGCCTTCAGTGGAACAGTGACCACGACACCACGCAACCCTGCCACAGCAACATCTGCAAGACGTGCCGGATCATCGACATGCATACCATCATCTCACGTGAGGACATGGGAGCGCCAGAACTCCCAGCCACCTGACTAAGGGACAGGCTGTCCCGAAAGCTTGCGGCTTTTGCTACAAATAAACCTGTTTGGACTTTAAGCTGGTGTTGTGGGATTTCTATTATATTCTTCATCATTGTTTACAATAATTTCTTAAAAACATAGAAAGTAGGAACAAGAAGAGGTTATTTAGCCCTTTGAGTCTGCTCCACCATTCATTATGATCATGGCTGAACATCTAACTCAACAGCCTGATCCCCCCTTCCCCCCACAACATTTGGCCCCCTTCGCCCCAAGAGCCAAATCTAACTCCTCTTTGAAAACATGCAATGTTTTGGTCTCAACTGCTTCCTGTGGTACAATTTCCACAGGCTTGCCACGCTTTGGGTGAAGAAATTTCTCCTCTTTTCAATCCTAAATGGTTTACCCTGTATCCTTAGACTATGACCCCTGGTTCTGGACACCCCCACCAATGGGAACATCCTTCCTACATTACCCTGTCTTGTCTTGTCAGAATTTTATAGGTTTTTATACAAGTCCCAATCTCTTTATTCGTCAGTCCTGTCATCCCTGGAATCAGTCTGGTAAATCTTTTCTGCACTCCCTCTCTAGCAAAAACATTCTTCCTTAGGTAAGGAGATCTAAACTGCACACAATATTCTGGATATAGCCTCACCAAGACCCTATATAATTGCAGCAACGCATTCCTGCTCCTGTACTCGAGTCTTCTTGCTATAAAGGCCAACATACCATTTGCCTTCTTTACCACCTGTTGCACCTGCATGTTTGCCTTCAGCAATTGGTGTATAAAGACCCCCCGGTCTCGTTGCACATTCCCTTATCTTGATTGAGCGCTATTCAGATAATAATCTGTTTTCCTGTTTCGCTATCAAAATGGATAACTCCACATTTATCACATTATACTGCATCTGCCATACATTAGCCCATTCATTCTGCTTGTCAAAATTACACTGATCCTCCTCACAGCTCACCCTCCCACCCAGCTTTATCTCATCTGCAAATCTGGAGATATTACATTTAATTCCCTCATCTAAATCATTAATATAAATTGTGAACAGTTGGGGTCCAAGCACCGATCCCTGTGGTGCCCCACTAGTCACTGCCTGCCATTCAAAAAAATGCCCTGTTTATTCCTACTGTGTGTCCTGTCTGCTAACGAGTTTTCTATCCATCTTAATACACTGCCCCCAGTTTCACGCTCTTTAATCTTATATGCTAATTGTTTATACGAGACTTTCTCTAAGTTCAAATAAACCATACCCAATGACACCCCCTCATCAGTTCTATTAGTTCAATTCCAGTAGATTTATCAAGCACGATTTCCCTTTTGTAAATCCACACTGTCTCTGTCTAACTCTGCCACTTTTTACCAAGTACCCTGCTAGAAAACCATTGATAACTAACTCTAGGATTTTCCCCACTACTGACGTCAGGCTGATGGTCTATAATTCCATTTTCTCTTTTCCCTTTTTAAATAGTGGGGTTAGCTACACTCCAGTCTGAAGGAACTATTCCAAAGTCCATCAAATCTTTGAAGATGACTACCAAAGCATCCACTATTTCAAGGGCCACTTCCTTAAGTACTCTGGGGTGTAGATTATCAGGCACCAGGGAATTTATCAGCCTTCAATCCCATCAATTTCCTCAATGTCATTCCTGTATTAATGCTGATTTCCTTCAGATTCTTAGTCTCACAAAACTCCCCCTGTTTCTGAACACTTCTGATGTGTTATTTTGTGCTGTCCTTTGTAAAGGCCACTAGTAAATTGATTAGTGACCTAACATCACTGATTTTGATTTGATTTATTATTGTCACATATATTAGCACACAATGAAAAATATTGTTTCTTGGGCGCTATACAGACAAAGCATACTGTTCATACAGAAGGAAAGGAGAGAGCTCAGAATGTAGTGTTACAGTCATAGCTAGGGTATAGTGAAAGATCAACTTAATTCAAGGTAGGTCCATTCAAAAGTCCAATGGCAGCAGGGAAGAAGCTGTTCTTGTGTCGATTGATATGTGACCCGAGACGTTTGTACCTTTTTCATGATGGAAAAAGGTGGAAGAGAGAATGTCTGGAGTGTTTGGGATCCTTAATTATGCTGGCTGCTTTGCTGAAGCAGCGGGAAGTGTAGACAGAATGAATGGGTGGGAGGCTACTTTGCGTGATGATTGGGCTACATTCACAACCTTCTGTAATTTCTTGTGGTCCTGGGCAGAGCAGGAGCCATACCAGAAAGAATACTTTCTACAGTATATCTGTAAAAGTTGGTGACAGTCGTAGCTGACATTCCAAATGACAGAACCAAAGTAAGTATTTACTGCTGACTTCTGAAGTCAGGCTAATTGGCCTGGCGGTTACTGTTTACACTCTCCTTTCTCCCATGGATAGCAGTATTATATTTGCTACCTCTCAATCCACTGGGACCATTCCAGAATTTAGGGAATTTTAGAAGATCACAACCAATACATCCACTTCTTTTAGAACTCTGGGATATAGACAGTCAAGTCCAGGGCATTTGTTAGTTTTCTTCCCATTAATTTCTTGGAATTTTTTTTCTTTGCTCATGTAAATTACTTTAAGTTCCTCATTCTCATTAGATCATTGATTCCCCACTATTTCTGGTATGTTTTTTGGATCTTCTGCTGTGACTACATGCACAAGATATTTGTTTCATGTCTCTGCCAATTTTTTATTCCTCACTGTAATTTCTCCTGTTTCAGCCTCCAAGAGAGCTATGTTTACTTTGGCAATTCAGAGAGAATTCAGAAAGCCATGAGAAAGGCAAAATAGGAATAATGAAATTAAATTATCAAGGAACATGAAGCAAAATAGTCAAATGTTTTCAAGGCACGTTGATAAGCTAATGAAGGCCGGGGTGAGATTAAGACCATTGGCTATCCAGGATAATATTATAGGCAATGATAGAGAGATAGCAGAAGTATTTTTAATAACTATTTTGATTGATATTTACCCGGGAAATGTGACATGGTGGCACAATGGTTAGCACTGCTGCCTCACCACGCCAGGGACCGGGTTCGATTCCTGGCTTGAGACACTGTCCGTATGGAGTCTGCATGTTCTCCCCGTGTCTGGGTGGGTTTCCTCTGGCTGCCCTGGTTTCCTCCCACAATCTGAAAGACGTTCTGCTTAGGTGCATTGGCCGTGCTAAATTCTGCCTCAGTGTCTGAAAAAGCGCCGGAATGAGGTGACTAGAGGATTTTCACAGTAACTTAATTGCAGTGTTAATGTAAGCCTACATGTGACACTAATAAATAAACTTGTGACATTAATAAATAAACTTTAAATTTTAGCCTTAGGTAAATGTGGCAGTGAATAATGAGATGCATAATAAGTGCAATTAAAGTAAAATAAAGGGGATGTATTTAGTAAACTAAAGAAACTCATTAAAAAACCCTGGTGTAGCTGAATTGCAGCCACACATTTTATAATAATCTCAGGCAGAGATGGCAGGGACATTGCTACACATTTTTATTAATTAGTTAGAAGAATGTCGTGTGGTTGAGGTCTGGCGGACAGCTAACATATTTCCTAAATTTCAAGGGGACAGAACATGCCCAGGAATTTTACGAGTCAGTTTAATGTTTGTGGTTGGAAAAATAATGGAATCACTGCTAATGAAGGGAATAAAAGAAGATCCCCAAAAAGATAAATATAATTGTGAATAGTCAGCATGGATTTCAAAACACAAAATCATGCTTGACCGACATTGTTGAAATTTTTTGAGGAGGTCACAGAGAGTAGACAATAAAATGGATATAATTTATGTGGACTTTGAAAACACTTTTGATGAGATGAACCAGAACAGACTAATGAATAAGATCGAAGAACATAGAGTCAGGGGACAAGTGACAGAATAGCTTGAAGTCAACTGCCTTCAAGAAAGAAAACAGAGAGTGGGAGTAAAGGATGTTTATTCAGAGTAAAAAAACGTGAGAAGTGATTGTCAAGGATCAGTGTTGGGACCACTGTTGTTGACAATTTAAATTAACCATATGGACTTTGAGATCAATAAAGACAGGCCAAGCATGTAGGCCGGACTCCTCACAGGCAAAACAGTACATTCAGAGAGACAGTCAAGTGCCCATTGACTTTGGGTGGAAATTTCCAGTTCTGTTACAGGTGGAGTTGGAAAATTCCAGCCTCAGTTTCTAAATTTGTGATTGATACAAAATTGGGAGGGGTTAGTGGGAGATACTGAATATCAAGGGAGGACTGTGGAGGGCGCTGATAAACCTTTGGAATGGACATTTCATTGGCAAATGAAGTTAACACAAATATACGGGAGGGAGCTCATTTCGGTAGGAAGAATAGGGAAGTCTCTTATTTGGAAGGTGTAAGTTTGATGGGTGCATTAAGGGTGGAAGAACAAAAGAATCTAGGCAGACAGAGACACCAAACACAAAGTGTCAATCTCATGTCAGCAAGGTCTTAAACTAAAAGAGTGCCAGGCATTAGACTTTATTTCTAAACGGATAGAATTGAAGAGTTGGACAATAATGCTGAACCTGTATCAAACCTTGGTTCAATAACATTTAGAGTACTGTGTGCAGCTCTGGTGATCATCATAAAAAGAATGTCGAGGCACTGGGGAGTTGCAGAGGAAATTTATAAACATTATACATATTAGGAAAGGATCGACAGGCTGGCCTCTTTCCTCTTGAGAAGTGACCAGAGTGGATAAAGAGAGAATATTTCCGCTAGTGGGGGCAAGCATAACTGGAGTCTATTAATATAAGATAATCACCAAAGAAACCTCATAGGGAATTTAGAAGAAATTTCTTTATCCAAAGAGTGGTGAGAATATGGAACTCTGCAACAAAGAGCGGTCGAAGAAACTATTATTGATGCATTTAAGAGAAGCTGGACAAGCATACGAGAGAAAAATGGAGTAAAAGCCTACAATGATTGATTGAGATGAGGAGGAAGCTCAAGTGGTGAATAAATGTGGGCACGGACTGGGTGGTAAAATGGACTGTATCTTATATATGTTTTATAATCAAATGCACCAACTTGCCTGTTAATACTTTTGTATTTGGCTTTATTTAAATCCAACACTCTAGCATCACCACTGTTTGACACAAGGCAAACAGCACTAGGATTTTGCTGTCTATGTTTGATGTTGGCTCAGAATGCCCACGAAGTGGCAATCACTATCAGATCACCACTTTACTCCTTTTTATCTATGCAGACTGCACATTTCTTGCCTGATCCTCTGACCCAGGCTTGGTGAGAAAAGCACAGAGCAGCAACTCCAGACTCCTTCCAAAGCGAGGCAGCAATGATGGGGGAACTGAGGCCACGCTCCCTTTTTACAGCACTCGCTGCCATAAAAAGGAGTGGGGTAAGTGGGCAAATAATCAGGAGGGATTGAGAGGATGGTTGAGGAGTTGGGAGGGTGGGAGAGTCGTCAGCGATTGGAAGGATAGACAGGGATGGGGGCTAGATTGAAGAGTGGGAGGGGGAGTATGTAGAGATAGGAATGTAGACTAAATATAGGAGGTAGTTAGAGGTTTGAGAGGGTGGTGAGGGGTGTTGTGGATTGGTATCATATGATCTGGTGGTTTGGTGGAAGGTGTGGGATGAGGGCAGTACCATATAGTTACACAGGAGTTAGAAGTGATTTTAATCCTAAATTTTCCTGATAACCATTCTGCTAAGAGGGCCAGAACCAGCCAAAGTCACGGGGACACAGTGACTAGCATTGCTGTCTCAAAGCACCAGGGATCCAGGTTCAATTCTGGCCTTGGGTGACTGTCTGTGTGGAGTCTGCATGGGTTTCCTCCCACAGTCCAAAGACATGTAGGTTAGATGGATTAGCCATGCTAACTTGCCCCTTAGGTGTGTAGGCTAGGTGGATTAGCCATGGTAAATGGTTACAAAGGTAGGGTGGAGGGGAGAAAATTCCTTGGTGCAGACCCGATGGGTCAGACAGCCTTTTTTGACACTGCAGGGATTCTATCATGTTATGGCTCCGGGTGCAAAGTAACTTCTTATTGAAGTTTGAACAATTCCATGCATTTACTGCCTGGGAACTTCTGGGGGTCCCCCAGTGCATCTTCTGGATACCTCCAGGCCATACTTTGCGCTGACTTTGATCTGGTGTGAAATGGTTACTCGCCCATAGATATTTGTACTAGTTTGCACCTGAAGATTGTTTTAGTTATTGTATAAAGCACATTATGTAAAGATATTGTCAGTGATGCACTGTAATAAAATCTAAAGAATGGAAAGTTTGGTTATGCAGATGAGAATTTCAAATTTATTTGGCACGTTAGATTCCTCTAAAAATGTTATTGCATAATCCATATCTGAATCTAGCTTTTAAAAACACTTCAATAAGAGGGAGTCAACCTTCCTGGGCATGACAAGAAACCACATTCCTTAAAGTCCAACTCACTGACCACTGGGAAATGAAACATTTACTTGTTTAGGTGCCCCCAACCCTCCCACAATCAATCATCACAAAAGTTGTCATTTTCAATATACAGTCTTCAGTGGTTACATATATATTGGACCCATGACAATTAGAATCAGTGCTATGTGTGAAGATAAAGAAAAATGATTTTATGAAACTGGGAAGGTTTATCCTCAGAGCATAATCTATCCACTAATCTCCATGGAACCTAAGTAGATCAGAAACTTTAGGATACAGAAAGTAGGAAAAAAATAAACAAAAGATACTCCATGATCCACGTAATTAGAAATACAGAAAAATACAGGTCCCCATAAACACCACATGCCTTATTTGTAAGAAGGTGTTGCAGAATACATGTCGCAGTATGAATGTGTCATCCAGCTTTCCTAAATATGATGTGATTTGATTCTTAATTCAGAACATTTCTGATTTCAAACTCATTGGGCTGAATTTTTAGGATGACAGAGGGCCTTTCCATCATTGCAAAAATGGAAGAGGACAAAATATAGGAGGTCTCACCCCTGCCTTCTTAGCTGAAAGCCCAGACCTCCATTAGAGCAGTGAAATACCCAAATTCTGGGGGTAGGCAGGGGTGGGGGAGGAGGCGAACATCACTTGATTGGAAGCTCTGGCTCTCTGATCTCGTGTGAATAAACTTTCTGAAATTGACAGAAGGTAGGAGATTTCTCAAGTGCTTGTAGTTTTAGCTATTGATATTTTATGGGCTCTGGAAAGCAGAAACTTTTATTGACTGGTAGTAAAAATGAGTAATTTTAAAGAAGTGGAACAGTATCAATAAATGACTATTTTGTTTAAAGCTTTTTTCACACATCCTATTTTCACTAGTTTCTTTAACAGCATCTTCCCAGTTGTAGGTGGGCCTGCAACCATGCGAGGACTGATTGTCCCCCACAGAGGTGACAATCCATTAGATGCCACCCCCTCCCTTTGCTAATGACCCCTGGGCAATCCTCCCCACCCCCCACCCCTTCCCAACATTACTTACCTGCCATCCGAGTTGTTAGGTGATCCCTTGACTTGGTGCCTGTCCTTCCAGAAACAGCTATGGCCTCCCCAGTGGCTGGCAGGTCTCTAAACCTCCTCTAATCTCTCCCATGGTCCTTTATAGCCCCATGCCAATGTCTCCCATCAATCATCTTTTACCTTTATACATGTCTCCTAGTATTCACACTGGGCAGATCTCCCATCAACCAGCCTTCCATCCATTAACTCTCTCTACACTTCCCACTGCCTTGGCAAAGCAGCCAGCATAATTAAGGACCCCGGACATTCTCTCTTCCACTTTCTGTCGGGAAAAAGATACAAAAGTCTGAGGTCACATACCAACTGACTCAAGAAAAGCTTTTTCCCTGTTGCCATTAAACTTTTGAATGGACCTACTTTATATTAAGCTGATCTTTCTCTACACCTAGCTAGGGCTGTAACATACATTCTGCACCCTCTCCTCTCCTTCTCCCCTATGTACTCTATGAATGGTATGCTTTGTTTGTATAGAGTGCAAGAAAGAATACTTTTCACTGTATCTCAACATATGTGACAATAATAAATCAAATCAAAATCAAAATCTCAGGGATCATGCGGAGGTAAAATAAAATGAAGTTCTATGGGGGTGATTCTCTCATCCTATTGCATTGCTTTTGTAGTGCAGGGGGCCAGGAGATTCGAGCAGGCTCCCTGCTGAGTGCTGGGACCCCCCCTCTTCACTTCAGAGGGATCGGTCTACCATCTCCCCACAAATGGGGAACTATACTAAACCCTGCTGGAGTGAAGCATTCTTGGCTGAGGGGAGAAGATGCTAGTGGGCATGAAGATTTCAGACCCAGGCCCACGAATGATATTTAAAAGAAATGTAAATTAACATTTGTATAATTTCTTCAGCTTTGCATCAATTTCTGGCACGGAGCTGAACGCACCAGAAATCCGACTGCCGGAAAACTGAGGCGGCTGTGGCACCCACCAGGGTGCCTGTGAAATGGCCACCGCTCAAGTGTCCTGGTTCACTGCACAGCAGGATGGATGAATCGCCCCCATAGATCTTCATTTTATTTTACCTCAGCATGGCTCCTGAGATCTGCCCAAGGTGAATATTGGGTGGGTTGGCATGTGGTCTTCTTGCCTCCTGGGCCTTTTTCTTCTTGTATGAGAGGGTGAGGGAGTTTCAGGGGTTAGGACTAGTGGGCTGTTTTAAGTGCCGGTGCACCGAAACAGGCAGTCTGTCGAGCCCATCTCTACACCCAGAAACCTGTGCACTGCACTCAACCTGGCCCAACACCCAGAGAACTCCGTCCTCCAGAACAAAATAGCAACTTCTGGGGCACTTTCTCCCAGGTCAGATCAGCAGAGGTGGAACATATCCTGACCTGGGAGCAAAAATTCACATCATTGTCTTCATTTCAGCTCAAACTTCAAATCCGATTTCGAGGTAACCCACAAATTAACACAAGGTGAGATATTTTAGTTCAGATAAATATATGTGTTATGTCGGCTGTAACCCCTACATAATATCTGGACAGTTTTAGTATTAATCATGTATAAATGGTACAATTGTAGCTATTTTCCTTAACTATCTTCTGAAAAAGTAATAGATTGTAAGAAGGACTCTATCATCGCCATGGCAACAGTCTTATGATTTCATCCCATTTTTTGCTTTCTCTTAATCTTCAATGGTTTCTCCTCTTAACCTGTGGATCACCTCCTGCACTCTTTGTTTAGTCCCTCTCTTCATTATTTACATGTTGTCCCATTAACTACATCATTAGTAGAGTCTGTTTAACTTGTGCAATGATGAAACAAATTTTACCTCTCCACCACTTCTTTCCCCACCAGTACTATTTCCTTCCTTTTCAACTGTACCTTTGAGACTATGTTTGGGGTGAGGTATGACTTCCAACAGCTTGATGTTGGTACGGTCAACTTTGGCTACTGGACAGATCTGTACCATCACCCTAAATTCCACCAGTCTACTACATTGCATCTCAAGGTTCATAAGAACATAAGAACATAAGAAATAGGAGCAGGAGTAGGCTATCCAGCCCTTCGAGCCTGCCCCGCCATTCAATAAGATCATGCCTTATTGTCCTGCTTCCTTCCTGACTTCTGATCTATCTCTGAAATATTGCCCTTTATCTTTGCCTATAATTGTCAAAGTCTTAGTCCATAACCTCATCATAGGCCTGGGCTATTGACTAGCTTCACTGTTTAGCATCTGTCTCCAATCTCTGCAACCTAACTTTTCAAGACTGTAACAGCCTGCAACCTCTTGTACATGAAACTTGGCACGCTGATTAGCTCCAACAGTATCCCCGTTTTAAAAAAGATTGATTGTACACTTACCACTTTGATGATCAAATTGGTTCATGGCCTAGCTCCACTTATCTTGAACCTCAATGAGAGGTATGTTCCACACACATTCCCTCCACTAATCAAGCATCAGTCTACTTCTCTATATTCACTGTCTCTGCTCCACAGGCAGCCACTCCTTCAGCTGTGTTAGACCATCCTACGAAACTCCTTCCCGACATTTCAACAGCTAGGTAACTCCTTCTCTGCATTCAAAAACCTCTTCAGAAGGCTTTGGTTGTACCAGTTTATCACCTTTTCCAATCCTTGATTTCCACTTTTTCTTTCTTTACTCAATGTTTCCTTTTCCTGTAAAATCCTGCAATTTGTTCTAGATGAGAAGTATTCAGTCAGTGTAAATTCTAAACATGATTACCTTCCTACTTGAGGTAAAAACATTTTAGCAGCAAGACATCACTAAATTTGTTTTTGAACAAAGCTGCTGTTTTGAATTAATTGCAAAATGGGTGTATGTAGATAAAAATAAATTAACCTATGTGGCTATCTTCCTAGCGGAGAGAGAAATTTTGTTGCAGTAGTGAGCATCTTTAAGGGGAGAGGTTGAGGGTCACCTGATCCAGTAGGCGAATCGGGCCAAAGTGTGTGAATCCTGGGGCTGAGTGTGGGCTCCCACAGAACCATACAACACTGCAGCACAGAAACAGGCCTTTTGGCCCTTCTTGTCTGTGCCGAACCATTTTTCTGCCTAGTCCCACTGACCTGCACCTGGACCATATCCTTCCACACTCCTCTCATCCACGTACCTGTCCAAGTTTTTTTTAAATGGTAAAAGTGAGCCCGCATTTAGCACTTCATCCAGCAGCTCATTCCACACTCCCACTACTCTGTGTGAAGAACCATGCCCCCCCCCAAACAATATTCACTTTAAACTTTTCCCCTTTCACCCTTAACCCATGTCCTCTAGTTCTTTTTCTCCCCTAGCCTCATTGGAAAAAGCCTGCTTGCATTCACTCTGTCTATACCCATCATAATTTTATACACCTCTATCAAATCTCCCCTCATTCTTCTATGCTCCAGGGAATAAAGTCCTAACCTATTCAACCTTTCTCTGTTACTCAGTTTCTCAAATCCCGGCAACATCCTTGGAAACCTTCTCTGCACTCTTTCAACCTTATTAATATCCTTCTTGTAATTAGGTGACCAAAACTGCACACAATATTCTAAATTCGGCCTCATACAGCCTCACCATAACATTCCAACTCTTGTACTCAATACTTTGATTTATAAAGGCCAATGTTCCAAAAGCACTCTTTATGGCCCTATCTACCTGTGACACCACTTTTAGGGAATTATGTATCAGATCCCTCTATTCTACTGCATTCTTCAATGTCCTACCATTTATCTTGTATGTTCTACCTCGGTTTGTCCTTCCAAAGTGCAATACTCACACTTGTCTGCATTAAGCTCCATCTGCCATTTTTCAGCCTAGTTTTCTAGCTGGTCCAAATCCCTCTGCAAGCTTTCAAAACCTTCCTCACTGTCCACTACAATCTCTGTATCATCGGCAAATTTGCTGATCCAATTTACCACATCATCCAGATCATTGATATGGATGACAAACAACAATGGGCCCAGCACTGATCCCTGTGGCACACCACTAGTCACAGGTCTCCACTCAGACAAGCAATCCTCCACTATCACTCTCTGGCTTCTTCCATTGATGTGGATGTGCCAGCGTTGGACTCGGGTAAACACAGTAAGAAGTCTGACAACACCAGGTTTTAGTCCAACCGACTTATTTGATTAGTAAACGCACAAGCTTTCAGGTTAGTCCCTTTCGGGTTAGTTCACCTGACGAAGGGACTAACCCGAAAGCTTGTGCATTTACTATAAAGTCGGTTGGACTGAAACCTGGTGTTGTCAGACTTTTTACTGTGTTCTTCCATTGAGCCAATGTCTAATCCAATTTACTACCGCTCCATGTATACCTAGAAACTGAACCTTGCTAACTAACTTCCCATGCGGGACCTTGTCAAAGGCCTTCCTGAAGTCCATGTAGACAATATCCACTGCCTTCCCTTCATCCACTTTCCTGGTAACCTCCTCAAAAAACTCTAATAGATTGGTTAAACATGACCTGCCACGCACAAAGCCATGTTGACTCTCCCTAATAAGTCCCTGTCCATCCAAGTATTTGTAGATCCTATCTCTTAGTAGTCCTTCCAATAATTTACCTACTACTGATGTCAAACTTACCAGCCTATAATTTCCCAGATTACATTTTAAGCCTCTTTTAAATAACGGAACAACATGAGCTATCCTCCAATCATCCGTGGATACCGATATTTTAAATATATCTGCCAGGGCCCCTGCAATTTCAGCACTAGTCTCCTTCAAGGTCTGAGGGAATACCCTGTCCGGTCCTGGGGATTTATCTACTCTGATCTGCCTCAAGACAGCAAGCACCTCCTCCCGTTTAATCTGTATAGATTCCATGACCTCCCTACTTGTTTGCCTTATTTCCATAAAGTCCATGCCAGTTTCCTTAGTAAATACGGATGTAAAAAATCCATTTAATATCTCACCCATTTTTTTGGTTCCATTCAAAGCCAACCAATCTGATCTTCAAGAGGACCAATTTTATCCCTTACTATCTTTTTGCTCTTAATATACCTGTAGAAGCTCTTAGAATTATCCTTCACCTTGACTGCCAAAGCAACCTCATATCTTCTTTAGCCCTCCTGATTTCCTTAAGTAATTTCTTCACTTTTTATACTCTTCAAGCATCTAATTTGTTCCCTGTTGTCTATACATGTCATACATCTCTGTCTTCCTCTTTATCAGAGTTGCAATATCCCTCGAGAACCAATGTTCCTTATTCTTATTTACCTTGCCTTTAATCCTGACAGGAACATACAAACTCTGCAGTCTCAAAATTTCTCCTTTAAAGGTCTCCCACTTACCAATCACATCCTTGGCAGAGAACAGCCTGTTCCAATCCACACTTAAGATCCTTTCTCATGTCTTCAAATTTGGCCTTTTTCCAGTTTAGAACCTCAACGCGAAGACCAGATCTATCTTTATCCATGATCAAGTTGAAACGAATGGCGTTATGATCACTGGAACAGAAGTGTTCCCCTACACACACTTCTGTCACTTGTCCTAACTCAGTTCCTAATAGAAGATCTAATATTGCATCCTCTCTAGTTGGTACCTCTATATATTGATTTAGAAAATTTTCTTGAACACATTTTACAAACTCCAACCCGTCTAGACCTTTAACAGTATGGGAGTCCCAATCTATATGTGGAAAATTAAAATCTCCTACTATCACAACCTTATGTTTCCGGCAGTTGTCTGTTATCTCTCTGCAGATTTGTTCCTCCAATTCTCATTGACTATTGGGTGGTCTATAATACAATCCCATTAATGTGGTCTTACCTTTCCTGTTTCTCAGCTCCAGCCATACGGCCTCGGTAGACAAGCTCTCTAATCTGTCCTGCCTGAGCACTGCCGCAACATTTTCCCTGACTAGCAATGCCACCCCCTTTTCCTTCATCCCTCTGCCTCTGTCATGTCTGAAACATTGGAACCCTGAAACATTGAGCTGCCAGTCCTGCCTCTCCCATAGCCAAGTTTCACGAATGGCTATAATGTCATAATTCCATGTGTCAATCCACGCCTTCAACTCGTCCGCCTTCTCCACAATACTTCTGGCAGTGAAATAGACACACCTTAGAAGGTATCACCATCACACACAACCCTTCTATGTATGATTTTGCATGAACTGGACAGTCTGGAATCAAAGTAATTGGTAGCATCTTTCCCACTCATTGTATACAGTTACTCCTGTTAGTAAATAATTCTTTAGATATTCCACTTTGTGACCACCACTCTTTCCAAGATATTACAATTGCTTTCTCAGATTAGATCAAGCAAGATTAGTTTAATTTGTAAATGGAATCAGAATTTGCATAGAGATGCTTAAAAAAAGCAATGTTATTTTTTAAAAATCTATTTTTAACTCAAAAAATAACATTGCAGTGGAACAACTATTAAAGACTGCATTGGTAAAGGGATGTTTTCTAGCCAATTCTGAAAGCCTCATATAAAACCACATAATTGGTAAGCACCTGTAAGCAGTTACTGGTGTTTTTCTTCCCCCTTTCTCAAACTTTTAATGTGCAGGAGGAACAATCACAAAAATGTATTGGATGCTTGAAATTCTTCGGCAGCCCTTCATTGTGTGAATCTATTGAAGTGCATGACGCTACAGACTAGTAATCCATTCAATGTCTCTTTGTCACTTATCTTGACAACAGTAGGGTAGTTATTATGCTCAATTATCTTTGCTATTGCTTCTGAGAAAGCTGCATTAACAGCTGCATTATTCTGCTAAACCATGACTGAATGGTATGTTCACACCAATGCCAATTGCATCAAGCTTTTACACAAGGATCAGGCCTTTTATAGACAAACTGAAATATACTGAGTCTAAACTGCATATTTGACAGCTGAAAGATTTTGTACGAGACAAGATTAATGAGAATGGCCAATTTTTGGGCTTTATTTTAATGAGACAGTGAGCACAAATTCGGCATAAAATTATTTATTCAGGCCAATCCTAGATGCAAGGAGTAATTTTATTAATCTGCTCTTGACAGGCAAAGCTCCGTACTGCGAGCATAAATTTACAAAATTGTTCTTGTAACTTCAAACCCAGAATCAAACTGGACATCTTTGAAAGATTCGCTTTGCTAAAATGACCAGAGATCCTGAAATGGCACCATGGAATAGGAGAAAATTAAAGCTCAGTGCATTTGTCCGAAATTGCACTCTCTGCCATTTATTTCAAATAACTCCACTAAATGAGTCAGTAGAAGAATTCCAATTCATATGCTAGCAATTTCAAAGCCTACAGATTTTGTTTCTAATCCAACTGTAAGCTTAATATGAAACTGTCATGTTAAAAATATCCAAAGCTTTCCAATTAATCAGTTGGTTCACGTAGTGCAAACCTGTGCCGTTCAAGTCAAGAAGGCTTTGTATTTGCTTTTGAGTTATTTGATCTCCATTAGCCTGTATCTTAGGTTAGGGAGGAGGATGCAGTTGATAATTATTATCCAATTACTTCTGCAAAAATGCATGATTGTGAAGATCAGGTGAGGGAGGTTTGGAGTTGGCCTTGATTCTACAATTAAATATCCTGTCAACAATCATCCCAGGCTCATAAAAAATGGTCACTATGGCGCCCAAGCATGGAGTTGACACCTTAAAGACAAGGAGAAGATCGACAGTAAGAAGAAAAGAAACAAAATATGTATGGGTAATCCAATGATACAGAGTAAAAGCCGTGACTCATGGTAGTAGTTTGGAATCTTAGCATTTGACGTTTAAGGGAATTAACTCATCCCTCTCCTCACTCTGCCATTCCAAATTCAATTTTCATGGCGTCAACTTGATCCATTATTTCAAACGTTTATCGCTCCATAACTAAAGAAGCCTTCCTAATTTTTTCAGTTTGCTTTCAACAATTATATGTTTGTACTTTTGTCTGACTGCCCTTGCTCAATTTGATTTATTGTCACATGTATTAATATATAATGAAAAATTTTTTCTTGCGTGCTATACAGACAAACTATACCGTACATAGAGATGGAAAGGAGAGACGGCAGAGTGTAGCATTAGCCAAACTCAGGTGTGGAAAAAGATCAACTTAATGCAAGGTAAGTCCATTCAAAAGTCTGATGGCAGCAGGGAAGAAGCTGTTCTCAAGTTGGTTGGTACACGTCCTCAGACTTTTGCATTTTTTTCCCGGCGGAAGAAGGTGGAAGAGAGTATGTCCAGGGTACGTGGAGTCCTTGAGGCCATGGATTTTGGAGATGAGTAATATTCTGAGTCTGCCTGGTCTCAATCGTTAACTATTCTATATTTCTCAATGAGGTTTCTCTCAGTAACCTTTTGTCACAACTCGAGGCTTCCAAACTTATTTTACTGAGCTGCACTTCAGAGATTCTCTTTTCACACATGCTTCCCCTTTTGAAGGAACAGTGAGGGAGATAAATTGACAGATCTCCAACTTTGGGCATGGGTACCATGATGTCCAATTACCCCGCACCCATTGTTAAATTTGTTGGCCGGGTCTGGAGATTGACTGTGCCCCTAGTTAAAGCCGGAGAGGAGGATTCCACTAGCTATAATTCGGGCCAGTTGTTCACACCTTTTCCTTTCTAAATTTAATACTCCTGCTTCTTACTGACTCTTTGGCAGGTGGGGCATCTTCTTCACTGTTTCTTTACCTGTTGGAGGACTTTGCAGATCCTTACTCAGATTGAGGTTATTTGGAGAAGCTATTTCAGATTCTAAGGATCTTCTTGGGAACCTGTTTCATTTTATTGGCCTGGCTTTGACCTAGCTACCTTCAAGCAACCCTTGCTGAGGTCTGTCAGGGCAATTCCACCCTTGTGAACCTTTTGCTTTTCTCTAGCTTTCTGCCCTTTGGCTAATTTCTGTTGCTTGGCTTCAGCTTCATGTCTTTTCACTGGCTAACATCTGTTTTCGAGGCAAATCGTTTCCAAGAAGGAAATCACTTCTTGCCGCTGGTTAGTTGGGCCTGGAACAAGGGCTGTGATTCTTCCATCGCGACCTGCAACTTTTCTTGCGGGTCAAGGTGGGAGTTGCGTCTCACTGGCCTTGAGCCAGGATTTGCGCATGCACTGAAACGCATGTGCATCTCCCAAGGGGCAAAGTGCCCATGCCCGGGGGGCACCTTGTTACTGCCCATCAGGCATTGGGCAGTGCCAAGGGATGGGACCTATTGTGGACAGGGCCTAGGTGGTCCTGCTGCCACTCTGCAGACAGGATCAGTCTGGGATGGAGGGAGGGCAGTGATTGGGACAGGGAGGGATATCACCACTGCTAAGGGGTGGGGGAGGAGGTTGTGTATTGGAGCACTCTGGGATGGGAGGGGTGGTCAGGGCTGGCCTGGGGATTGCTGTAGGGGGGCTGCGATGGGCCATGAGGGAGCTGGAGGAGCAGCACTGCTCTGGTCCTAGGCTGGCCAGTGAGTGAACCGGCCAGCAAATAGGGAGTCTGACAGACCGGGGCCACTGCACATGCGCAAAGTTCCAGAACTGTTAAACTCCAGTGCCAATAGGCACCCCCTCTCCCCCCGGGGTTTTTAATTATATTCATGACTGGGACCTCAGCAGTGCACAGAGTGCGGAGATTCAGGTGAGAAGCTCAACTGACAAACAGTCAGGATTTAGAATAGTTTTCTTGCCAATTCAGCACTTTTCAGAGAATCACCCTCAGCGTTGCACTCTAGGTGGACATTTTTAAAAAAATCTTTTACAGCATGTGTGAATCACTGGCTGGGCCAGCATTTATTGTCCATCCCTAATTGTCCTTGAATGGAGTCCATTCCAGAGGGTATTTAAAAATCACACTGTTGCGGGTCTGGAGTCTCATGTAGGTCAGATCAGGTAAGAATGGCAGATTTCCTTTCCTAATAGGACATTAGTGAACCAGATGGGTTTTTACAACAATTGACAATGGTTTTGTGAATTTCATTAGACTTTTAAGTCTAGATTTTTATTGAATTCAAATTTCACTATCTGCCAAAGCCCCCCAGAGCATTACCCAGGGCCTCTGGATTACTCATCCAGTGACACTATCACTACATCACCACCTCCCTCCCATTTCCCACACTACCTCATGGGAGGGTTGCAAGCACAGATCCTCCTCCAACTCCACTGATTTGTCCTGGGTGGTGTTGAGCTCCTTGTATATTGTTGGGACCACAGTCATTCAGGCAAAGAATATTCCATCACATTCCTGACTTGGTCTTTGCAAATGGTCAA
Source organism: Carcharhinus amblyrhynchos (assembly GCF_965287045.1). NCBI lineage: Eukaryota > Metazoa > Chordata > Chondrichthyes > Carcharhiniformes > Carcharhinidae > Carcharhinus > Carcharhinus amblyrhynchos. The sequence continues at coordinate 43,053,004 of NC_137328.1, read as the reverse complement.
TAGATTTAGGGAGTCGGGAGGTGAATTACTCACTGCAGAATTCCCAGCCTCTTGTAGCATTCATATGGTGGTCTGGTTCAGTTCCTGATCAAGTATAACCCATAGAATGCTGATAGTGGGTGTATTCAGTGATGATAATGCTGTTGAATGTCAAGGGGAGATGACTGGATTCCCTCCTTTTGGTGATGGTCATTGAATGGCACTTTTAAATGGCACTTATTAGCTGAACTCTGAATGTTGTCTAGGTCTTGCTTCATATGAAGATGGACTACTTCAGTGTCTGGGTAGCAGCATATTGTGCTGAACATTGTGCAATCATCTGGATACATCTTATTTCTGATCTTATGATGCAAGGAAGGTCATTGATAAGACAGCTGAAAATGTTTGGGCGTAGGACATTACCCTGAGCAACTTATGCAGCAATGTCCTGGGACCGATTGGCTTCAAACAATGACAATCTTCTTCCTTTGTGCCAGGTATGACTCCAACCAGTGGACAGATTTCCTCCTTATTCCCATTAACTTCAGCTTTGCCAGAGTGCCTTGATGCTATACTCAAATGCTTTCTTATGCTCTCACTATTACTTGGAACTTCTGATTGATTTGGAGAATTTTAATTGCAAAAATCAGCGTCTACATTCAAACACTTCAATATCTGGTTTTTTTTCAGATAACGTCTTAATCCACCCTGATACACTGACGCAAAATGGAGAAGTATTTCAGCAGCACTTTGGAACAGAAATGCTTTTATAATTGAGAGCCAGAAGTGATTAAGAAGTGCAACTTCAAAATTGTCCCTTGATTCACCAGCACTGAACAAATTCTATTCTTGCACATCATCCCACCATTGTTGACAATCCCTTGAGTAAATTCTGTCCACGTAACCTCTTTTCCCTTCTTAAAACCTACCTCTTCGACCAAACTTTTCGTACTTACTGTAGTATTGCCCTATATGCTTCGGTGTCAAATTTTGTTTTGTAATGTCTTTTGTGGTGATTGTAGTGCAATTGATATATATTTAGTATAGTATTTTATGTTTCTGCAGAAGGTTTAAAATTTCAGCTTTACTCTGCAGGCAGTCGGTGTGTCTGGTAGACATTTAGGTCAAGGGTTGTAAAAGCAAATTAATTACTCATTTCAGGAGGGATTTATTGCTTTGATAGAGCTAATGGACTTTTGTTTATACAATCTATTCCTTGGGAAGTCAACTGACAGGTAATGTGGTTACTATGCAGAGCTGGGTCTGCGATAGAGAAAAATGAGCTTTTAGAGTTTCAGTTTGTGCTATGCTAAAATAAGAGGCATGTGCAGGCTATTCCTAAGATCTCTCTCTCGCTGCGAAATTTCTCTCTAAAAGCTTCAAGACTGTTAACATAATTTATAGCAAGTATGTCTGGGTTCATTAGCTGTATTTATTTGAAAGTGGTTTCGATCTATGCACAAAATGGGACTTATTTGGAACTGGAACAGCATTAAACTCAAAAGTGGAGTCGCTTTCTTTCATTTTGAAATATTGTTTGACTGTTAATGGTGAAGCTGATTCATTTATTAGAGTTATATTTAAGAACATAAGAATATAAGAACATAAGTACATAAGAACATAAGAAATAGGAGCAGGAGTAGGCCATCCAGCCCTTCGAGCCTGCCCCGCCATTCAATAAGATCATGGCTGATCTGTCGCTGCTCAGTTCCACTTTCCCGCCCTCTCCCCATAACCCTTAATCCCCTCTCCTATCAAAAACCCATCAACCCACGTCTTAAAAATATTTAGCGAGGCAGCCTCCACCACTTCAACGGGCAGAGAATTCCAGAGATTCACCACCCTTTGAGTGAAGAAGTTCCTCCTCAACTCCGTTCTAAACCGCCCCCCTTTTATCTTGAGGCTGTGCCCCCTAGTCCTACTGTCTTTTTTGAGCGGGAAGAGTCTTTCCACCTCTACCCTATCCATCCCATTCATCATCTTATACGTCTCAATGAGATCTCCCCTCATTCTTCTAAACTCTAACGAGTACAAGCCCAGTTTATTCAGCCTCTCCTCATAGCTCAACCCCCTCAACTCCGGTATCAGCCTAGTAAACCTCCTCTGCACTCCCTCCAAGGCCAAAATATCTTTGCGCAGGTGCGGCGCCCAAAACTGCACACAGTACTCCAGCTGCGGCCTCACCAATGCCCTATACAGCTGCAGCAAGACCTCCCTACTTTTATATTCAATCCCCCTCGCTATGAAGGCCAGCATCCCATTTGCCTTCCTGACCACCTGCTGCACCTGCAAGCTGGGTTTTTGCGACTCATGCACAAGGAGCAGGAGTAGGCCATCTAGCCCTTCGAGCCTGCCCCGCCATTCAATAAGATCATGGCTGATCTGAAGTGGCTCAGTTCCACTTTCCCGCTTTCTCCCCATAACCCTTAATTCCCTTGCCTACCAAAAACCTATCTACCCGTCACTTACATATATTTAGCAAGGTAGCCTCCACCACTTCAACGGGCAGAGAATTCCAGAGATTCACCACCCTTTGAGTGAAGAAGTTCCTCCTCAACTCTGATCTTAACTGCCCCCCCCCCCCCTCAATCTTGAGGCTGTGCCCTCTAGTCCTGCTGTCCTTTCGGAGCAGGAAGAATCTCTACCTCTGCCCTATCTATCCCCTTCATTATCTTATACGTCTCTGTAAGATCCTCCCTCATCCTTCTAAACCCCAACGGGTACAGACCCAGTCTATTTAGTGTCTCTTCATAGTCCAGTATCAGCCTAGTGAACCTCCTCTGCACTCCCTCCAACGCCAAAATATCCTTGTGTAAGTGCGGCGACCAAAACTGCACACAGTACTCCAGCTGCAGCCTCACCAGTGCCCTATACAGCTGCAGCAAGACCTCCCTACTTTTATATTCTATCCCCCTCGCTATAAAGGCCAGCATCCCATTCGCCTTCTTGATCACCTGCTGCACCTGCAGACTGGGTTTTTGCGACTCGTGCACAAGGACCCCCAGGTCCCTCTGCACCGTAGCATGCTGCAGCTTTTCGCCCTTTAAATAGTAATCCCCCCTACTATTATTCCTGCCGAAGTGGATAACCTCACACTCACAATTTAAATTGTGTTATTAAACAAAGTTTGTTTTACTATAAAAGATCCCCACTTTATCAATGGAATCAGTCCCTGAGAGAAATATCCTATCCTCATATTTATGCCAAGAAGAAAAATTGTTGGGATCTAGTCTGGCTTCCTAATGTAACTTGGGGTTCTGATCTCGAACTTTACTATGTTAAAAATGCTCCATGAATAACGATTGTTATTCTTAATGTCATTATAGATTCATTGCAACCCTGAGCTTTGCTAAAAAATCCTCTGAAAATACATTTTGAATCCAGGCAAAATCGTGCAATTCATTTGATTCTGAGTAAAATATTAACAGAATTTTGAGTAAAGCTCACATTAGTGCTCCAGAATTGCACCTTTATCGTCACTTCATGTTCATCATGACAGGAGACAATGACTTGCAGCACATAATTATTCCATAAGTAAAGCTTCTTGGTGAAGCTCTATACTTCTTCATGCCTGATGAAAAGGCTGCTCTTCTTTGCAAAGAGAGGTTAAACTTCATTGAGTCTGTCAACTCCACTGCTCTAATAGCCGAATAAAACCTGAAGGCTTTGAATGAAGAAATGATGGTGAAGCGATCACTCGGAGTTGATTAAAAACAGGCAGTTCTCCTCCTGAGTTTACAGGTTCTTGCAGCAGCTTTACCACGAGATAATCATCACATTTTTGTACAAAGTGAACTTGCCAGTGCAACAACCCCACCTCTCCACACAGCAAGAGGAAAAGGCAGGAGTTCAAAAGCAAAATACTGGAGATTCTGGAAGTCTGACAGAAAAACAGAAAATGCTGGAAATACACAGCAGGTTTGGCAACATGTACAGAAGCTGAGAGGGAGAGTTAAATGTTTCAGATCGATAAAGTTTCAGATCGATAACCTTTCTTCAGAAAGGAAACAACATAAAATCTTAATTCTATTTCACCACCAAAGCACAAGGTCATTCATTAAGCTTTTAAATGATTTGCAACCTTGACAGTAGAATTCAGTATACATCTTGCAGCTTTTTTTGGGGCAATATTTTTGTGGCTAACACCTCCCTTTATACACACGTTGACACTTAATGCCACATGATGCAATAAATTTCACCTGAGCAGCCAATCCACTCAACATCCTAATTCCATGAGCCCCATTAGTTCATATCTCAACAACAACAATTAGCTGGACACAATAACCCATTTATGTTTTAGTCTGTCACGAACCAGTTTTGAAATGTCCTCATCAGTAGTGTTGGTTAACAGTGAAATCAAAATTCTTCTTTGATCTCAAACGAGCTGATGTAACAAACATAAAGAAACCTGCCATTTTTCCTGCATTCTTCAATTGCTCCTGTCAGGACCAGGATTTCATCAAGCCTATGAGATTCTTCCACTTCTTGCCATTTGATACGAGATTGTGTAGTGTGATTCAAGTACTTTGGCAGGGATAGCACTCTGTTCTTTGATTGCATTCATTTTGTCATTTCAGCTGAAAGAGCTTTTGTTTGAAAAAAAAAGAAATCCCATGCTTTATTTTTGAGGGAAGGATGTTTGGTGTCCAAGTGACGTTTTAGTTTGCTTGGCTTCATACAATCCTGAGCAAGAACTCCAGCACAGACAACACATTACAGTTGATGATTTTTTGCAGAGCACGGAGGATTGCATTTCATCTTTTCTGTCTGCTTGGCTCTCCTCGTTTCTCACACAAACTCAACACCTTCGACTCTTTATTTCAAAATCTGATCCATTCCTGTATATTTATCAATGCCAGATATCATACTCATGCCAGTTCTATCACACACTGGGGGGCGTGTGTGTGTGTGTGTGTGTGTGTGTGTGTGTGTGTGTGTGTGTGTGTGTGTGTCGGGGGGGGGGGGGAGCGGGGTGGTGGGAGGGGTGGCTGCTAGGGGCACTGGTGAAATACTTCCACGTTAAATGGCAGATTAATGCGGTTATCAATCATGCAAGGATGATCTTCAGTTCTCTGCCCAAAATCAGGTGTGACTTCTACCATGGGTAGGGCTTGGAGGCAGATCCCAAATCTACCCCAACCGGAATGAAGAACACACCCTTTGCTGTTGGTACCAATCTAACCTAATCCTCACTAACTGCCCAGCCAACTCGGCCACACAGCTCCCCAAAGACTAAAAGTTGCAATGACAACACGTAATTTTTTTACAGTGCAGACCTACAAATAGAAATAGTAGGGACCCTAATAGTCTTTCCATCACATGGCTAACCAGGAATCACTCCCACTATGACTGCCTGCTGTTGGCAAATGTTGGAATGATTTGCAGATTGCCAATCAACCTATTTGACCTTGTTATGAATGCACCTTCCTTGGCCACTAAGTCCTGAAGTGGGACTTGAATCCAGAGCTTCTGGTTACATAGGAGCATCAAAAATAGCAGCAGGAGAAGGCTGTTCAACCCTTCAAGCCTGCTCCACCATTTATTTTGATCATGGCTGATCATTAATCTCAATTTCCTGATCCCATCTTCCCTCCATACCCTTGATCACTTTAGCCCCAAGATTTATGTTTGATTTCTCCTTGAAATCAGACAACATTTTAGGCTCAACTACATTCTGTGGTAGTGAATTCCACAAATTTACCACCCTCTGGGTGGAGAAATTTCTTCTTACTTCAGTTCTAAAAGGTTTACCCCTTATCCTTGAGCTATGACACCTGGTGCTGGATTCCCTCACCAAAAGGAACATTCTTTCTGATTCCATCCTGTCTAATCCTGTTAGACTTCTTTAAATTTCTATGAGAGGACCTTTTGAGACTGGGTCACAAGACATCTGTTGCAAGGATGATATGGACTAGTAAAAGAAATGATATCAAAAGACACTGCTCACCTTTGAGGTGCCTGTATCTGCCACTGGTGCAACCTCAAAACCTCTTACATTATTCTAATCAAGTGGCATTCAAAACGCTTAATTTTTTTATATTTTAAATTAAAGCTTACTTCCAAAGAGGAAATAAAGATCACCTTGCATTGGATAATCGTTCATTACTTTCGACAAATGTTTTTCTTAGCCATTGTGCAATACTTTGTACTTAGATATCATAAATTTCATTTCACAATTGTCTGCCTTGTTGGATATCCACTCAAAATGTTCCATAAATCTTTTGTTCCATCTTCTGTACGTATTACTCTCACTTGTTATCAAATTTGACGAGCTTACATTTGGTTTTGATATCCAGGTCACTCATGCGGAATGAAAACCAAGAGGGCAAGATACTGTATTATTCTTCCACATTAAAAGACAGTGTGGTGGACTTTGACACTGATTCACTACTGTCCATGGTGGGGAAGTCAATGTTCCAGGATCTGTGTCGCTATCATTATTTGGTGGGCTCCTGGCTGAATTCCCACCTGCAATAGAGAGCCTGCCTCAGCGACTGAAATAGCTGTTAACAATTTGAAAAATTGTGGAATGTGGGAGAATTGTCAAACCTTTTAAATGTTAAATCCCTTGCTGTTTGCCAAGGCAGTACTGGAGGCCAGTAACATGCAGTCCTGTCCCACCCAAATCCACTCAACACTGGGCAGGAAAGGAATGGAAAATCTTGCACCGCGTATCCGAGCACTGATGCTTATAAAACTTCATTTAAAACTTTTCCTCTCTCTCACTCCAGGGGCTGAACTTTCAGCCACAGAGATGGGAGACAGGAGCTATGTCTGTTTTTGGGTCAGGGACCTGTCTCTGGTTGAAGATCAGGAACTGAGCATTTAATTGATACAAAAAAAAAGGGTTTTTTATCCTCTTAAAAAGTGGAGGAACAGCAATGGGTCGGATGAGATTTGGGACTCACTCAAACAGCAGTCATCACTGATATACTGTTAGTTGTCTGGAGGGACAAAACTTCTCATTGTGCCAAAGCCTTCCAGTTTGGTAGAAGGAAGTGAGATGCCACCACGGAGGAGGCCTGGCACCGAGGACAAGCTAGATCCTCATGTCATTCCTGAATCAAATGATGGTGATCATGAAGCAAAAGGGAAGGGGTCCTCTTCTCAGAGGGTTTCAGGAAGGGAACATGCAGCCATCTCACTGTGCAGTAGGGACACCTTTTTGTTTAGCGTTTTCTTTCTTCACCTCCAATACCTCCTCCGCTCTTACATCCTGCTTTTCCCAGACAACTTGTCTCCCACCAGGGTCTCAGTACTCTCAAGGTCCTTATCTCTCTGAAGAATAATGTTACAAAGAGCACAGCAGACTGCCAGACCCTTGCAGAAGAGTACTCAAGGCCACCACCTGACTGGCCCAGGCATTAGAATTGTATCTTCAGAAGTCTGACAGTTTGCTTAATGGCTGTCCTACTAATAGGAGTTATTGGTTTTGTTGCCTGTCTCTGTGTCACGAGTGCCAGTAGGGGGATCACTGTCCATCTCATCCAATGATGTCCTTTGTCCCTCAGGATCCATCTGCTCACTTTGGGCATTTAGAATGAAGATCTGAGGCAGCCTGGACTGATGGAGGATATAGGAATCAGGATCGCTACTTGGAAAGGAAGTGGCATCCACGGTGCCACTGAGGACTGCAGCTGATTAGTGAAATGAGAAGGTCACAGCGTGACAGCAACGGGCACGGCATGGCATCAATAGCTGTAAGATGCAAGATTTTCAATGATGACGGCACATGTCTGTGACCATCTGCCAGGAGAGTCGTAGCCTCCAATGGCACTGGCTCTGGGTCTGGGTCATCTCAGGGTAACTCCATCTTTGGCAGTCAATTCTGCATTGAGGATTTTACCTCTGTTGTCTTCCTGCTGTTCTTTCCTTTCCCATGCCCTCCTGATGCTAGAGGTTCTGCCCTTCCTGTGAAGTGCATTGCCCCACATTGCGCACTGACAGTTGTGCCATGCCCATCTGGACCTTTTCTGCTGGGTGGGTGAGCAGCCAGTCATCTTTGGCAGCCATACCTACCGCAACCTCTGCCCTCGGTGCCAGGGAAGTGATAATCGTTTTAGAAACTATGGTGCTCAGTGCCCATTCTCCCTGCCATCTGTACAGCACCAAGACAGCCAATCAACACTGGCATCAGTGCCTTGCAATTGCTACGCTGCCTGATGCCGCTATTTTTGCAGCCTCCCTAGCTTTCATTTCCATCTTCTGGGGCCCTGTAAATTCAACCCCAAGCCTCACACATTTTCCTACTTAATCATGTTCTCACTCAGTGTGTGTTTTACTTTGGATACTTTCAAGTTTAGCTTAATTAGACATTTTACAAGTAAAACTTATTGATAAAGATTTGACATTCCAAATAAACAATTCAATATATAACAAAAGTTTGTAATAATGTCACTGAATTTGAATATCAGATCGACAGCATCAAGCTATGTCACTGAGTGAATGGAAAGTTCTCTTCGCCCATTGATCTGCAGGCGCTAATTCCTGACACGTACTTTTGCTGTACTATGCTCTGCACCAGAGTGAAAATTGTGTAAAGTTTATCCTAGTAATTCTGAGATGACTATTAATGACATTATCTAAAACACCTTCAAAGAAGTCAACAAAGTTTGTCAGATGGGATCTTTCCCTGCGAAATGCATGCTGGTCATTTATTATCATTTCAATTCATACAAACCACACTTTAAAATGATGCCATAGTTTCAATTGTTGATATTTGCCCTTATTCACTTCATATTCTAACTCTTTTATCTTCTTCAGTTTCAAGATTTGTATCTTTATGTATAATTCTAACTTGTTTTCTAATCCCCATGTGGAGCAATAGATACTCTAAATTCCTAAATATTGGAAAGCTGCACCACAATTGGGAATTGTGATAGACCTATAGGTTTGCTATTGCATTCTGGGAAACAGCTTTCTGAGAAAATATAGTTAGAACTGAATCCCTACAGTGCAGCAAAGGCCATTTGGCTGATCGAGCCTACACCAACAACTTCACCCAGGCATTATCCCAGCATATCCACGTATTTACCCTGCCAGTCTCCCTGACACGAATGAGCAATTTAGCATGGCCAATCAACCTAATCTGCACAGCTTTGGACAGTGGGAGGAACTGGAGCACCCAGAGGAAACCCACACAGACATGGGGAGAATGTACAAACTCTACACAGATAGTCATTCAACAATGAAATTGAAGCCAGGTCCCTTGAGCTGTGAGGCAGCAATGCTAACCAGTGTGCCAGAAACTTTACTCAAATATTATACCAAATGGCTGAGAAAAGGAACACAATTACTATCGGCACCCTATTATGAACTAACATCTACCTTAAAAATGTTAACTGGGTGAGTCAATTTGGCTGTAAGCTCGTCAAGGAACTCAGAAGTGATAATTACCAGGAAATAAAAGTACTGATTAATGATTCTAGTTATAATCAACAAGGTGTGCTTTGTTAATAGGCAGGGATTGATGGTCATAGCACACTAAAGTTAACCATCAATAATTCCTAAATAAAATCCTTTCAATTTGAATCGTCACATTTGAAGGGACTACCCCATAACCCAGTTCATTCTATTTAACTGGACATTGAACTGTGTCAATAAAACTCAAGATAGAGAAATGCCACTTTTAACTGTCTCCTCAAAGTGCACTTAAACTCATCCAGAAATATTCTGCTGTATTCTTTGCAGAAATTGATATTTCTGTTATTGCATTTGCCAGTTTGACAAGCTTACATTTGACTTTGATGCCCAGGTCATTAAAGTGTTTTGGAAATAACAGGGGCAACGTTTCCCACTTCAGTGGAAAATTCACATAAATATTGTACTATGGACTTTACTTCCTGACTCACCTGTCACTGTTCATGGAGAATGTTTCCAGATCAAAGCCATCACTACAATTTTGGTAGGCTCCTTGGTGGATTCCTACCAGAGGGAGGAAAAGGGGAAAAAAAAGTTTTAAAAAATTGAGCGATGAGGGAAAATCCACCCTAAACTGGGCAGAATGGGAATGGGAAATCTTCCTTGATGTAATTGAGCTGAATATATTTGGAAAGGATATTAGTCAACTCTAGTTTTGGATCTTGAAGTTTTTTGATTAGGAGGAAAGTAGTCTGACATTAACAATACCAAACCGCTTCCCTCGGCGATCTACAACTAAAAATATTTAAACTATTAATTTTTGCTTTGACCTTTTCTATTTGCTCCTTTGACAGGTGAACATCGAATCAGATGACATGTCAGAAAGCTTAGACCTCCCAGAGAAACTTGCTATGTTGAATAATTGAATAGGTGCACCACAATCTTGAAAGGGTCAAATGACATTTGCCACAGAATTGAATTGTCAGGTGAATTAGTGAAGAGTATTTGGTAAAATAACTCACATTGTCACTATGTCTGACATCGACAGTTGCAGAAGTCAATCTTTTCATGGCTGTCAGGTCATAGGAGAAGATTGCATTAACATTCAGACAATTGATAGTCAGCTGGGTTATCCATTGAACATCACAGTTCAGAGTTTGGGGCTTGGGTGCCAGGGTACAGGAAGTGACTTGACATTAGAATAATACAATCACATGTTTTGGCTTGCGTCATTCCCATGAGGTATTATAAAAAGAGCACAAAACACACGAAGTCACATTCCTTCTCTATTTCCCTGTTTATTTTTGCATCTAAATAGCTCTTGAACCAAATGGAACAGCACAGCAGACAATTCAAAGGTATTGATAGAGAATTGAACATGTGTAGGAAAATATGGATATCAGTGCAAAGCCTGTTAAATCTCTTAGTACTGAGATGTCTCCTCAAGAACTACTCCACAGCCAGGCATTGCTGATTTTTTCCTGACACATTCCATAAGGATTGAATTGAAAATTGTACACAGCTCATTATTTTCAGAATTCATGCTGCCTTAGTACAAATTAAACACTCGCATATTCCAGAACACAAAACTCAGCAACAAATGCATGAGTTGCTATTCATTAATTGTTTGAATTTGATTCTAATAACTAGAAAAATCATAAACTCTAGAGCGTCTTTAAACAGTTGTTATACTTTTATGTGGTAAGCGGCAAGAACAAAGAAGTGAAATTGATATTAAGTTACTTATTTGCTCAGCCTTAATGACTGGCTTCCCCCTATATTTGTAACAAATGTTCTAAACACATTTTATCAAGATGTTATTTTGCCTCAAATGCACACATTTTACTGGAAAACAGTAGGTGGGGAATGTGTATTAGTTATACAAATGTAATGGAAAATATGAAATTCAAGTATGGTTTTAATAAGTCAGCTACCTTAATTGAAGTGGTGTATGGAACTAATTATATTTTTTCAATAGTTCTTTACAGTAGTAACATTGGCTTAGACTATAAGATATAATTAATTTGGGGTTTTATAACCAAAGCATTTTTTTCAATGTCAGAAGCAATTACAAGTTCAGGCCTCAATCCTCACATTCATATAGTGAGCTCAAATTTTAAATGTTATAATTAAGTGGGCTTTATAAGACGAAGTAGTTTTCATTGGTTCAGATTCAGAAATCTCGTGTGATTAAGTGATGCTTGAAGGCATGCTCAGTTGTGACAAAGATCATTGTTCCAAATTCTTTTGATTGCTTCTGAAAACACTTGAACTGCTATGACAGCTGCCACATTGATGACCAATTGCTGTGTATTTATTTCTATGAGCAACTGTTCTTGACCTATAATATTCCCATCAATTTGTATTTCTTTCTTCTGTTGTTGAGGCTCCCCACTTTTGCAGTATCGTGTTTGCTTTCTTGATTTGCAGGCTGTATCAAACCCAGCCAAAAGTTTCACTTCTAAAACTCTACTTGACCACCCTGCGCGAGTCAAATTGGGAACTTGGTTGCGCAGCTATTGTTGTTGAAAACAGTGACTATTCTGTGGCACAATACTTGGGTTGTGGCTCACTGCATCATCACATTTTCTAACATAACTTTCAAAAACAGATTTAAATAATGACTCAGTAAATGTAGCATTAGTGGGACCACAGGAGATGGCACGGTGGCACAGTGGTTAACACTGCTGCCTCACAGCGCTAGAGACCAGGGTTCAATTCCCAGCTTGGCTCACGGTCAATGCGGAGCCTGCACATTCTCCTAGTGTCTGCGTGGGTTTCCTTCCACAGTCTAAAAGTGGTGCTGGTTAGGTGCATTGACCACACTAAATTCTGCATGTTATCATGCAGAAGAATTTGTACATTTGAAATTAAATCAAGATTTTAAGCTCTTTTAGTAAAGAATAAAACATGAGCTAATTGTTTTAATAGATTTTATTTCTTTTTAAGGAAAGTGTTCTGAGATAGTTTTTAAAGCAAAATTGATAGTTGGAAATCATTGTTTTGTTGAATCCAGGTGAATACTTTCAATTTTGTGGATTTAACGCATGCAGCAATTCAGACTGGGTAATTACTGCTATTTAGTCAATGTGCACAATTTCCTTCCTGTGTCACAAATCTAATTCATTTTAAAAAATATTCCATTAACTGGAAAAAAAAACTGATTACTTAAGACTTGGGGAGTATAATACAGAGACATAAATCCAAGTTTGCCAATGACAAAAGATGGATGGTATTGAAAGAAGTGTGCAAGGGAAGATTAAATTACAAAGATTGTTAAATTAGTAGGCAAAACTGGTGGATGGCTGTCAATTCAGGAAACTATGATGTCATCTCAATTTGGATCAAAAGGGAATAGTTCAGAGGACTTATCCAAGTCTACTTTAAGCAGCGTAAAAAGATAGGTACAGTGGCAATCCAAAGAGACTGAGGTGTTCATGTACACAGATCATTAAAATGTTATGGTCAGATGCTATAAGTAATAAAAATCGCGCCAAGGATTAGCTATTATAACAACAGGGTTTCAATAGAAAGAGAAAGAAGTTTGCAACAGCTACACATTGCCCTAGTTAGACCACATCTGGAGTGTTGTGCGCAGTGCTGGTCACCATATCTTTGAAAGAATATAATGGTCTTAGGAAGGATTACAATGTAGATTCACCAGAATGTAACTACACTTCAAGAATTAGTTTATGAAGAGAGATTATATTTACTTGCCTTGTATTTGCTGGAATATAGAAGTTTAAAGGATTATTTAATAGATATTCTTTGGATTTTGAAAGAGATTAATTTGCCTTTGAAAGACAGTGAATATTATGTGTAGTGGCCAGTTAACGGCTGTCCTGTATCTTCTTCCACTGGTAAGCGAGTTTAGGACAAGGGAACGTAACCTTAAAATCAGAGCCAGGTCAGTTAGGATAAAAATTTGAAAGCATTTCTGACATGTGGGTTGGTAGAAGTGTGGACCCCTCTCCCACAAAAAACAATAGATGTTTTGCAATTAATCATTTAAAATCTGAAATCAATAGATTTTTGCTAGTAAAGGGTATTAAGAAATATGGAGCTAAAGTGGGTGGATTAGTGTATAGATTAGCCACGATTTCACTGGATAGTGGGTTGGGCTCGAGGGGTTGAATGTTATAACCCCCCCATTTCCTGATGGATACCTTTTGCTGTAGGTTAATTTTGTGTAGAGACTAGTTTAAAATCTTGGCTGGAATTCTACCACCCCTCCCACCATGGGAATCGGTGCAGGCGAGAGGCGGACATTGGACGTTGACCTCGGACAGGATTTTATGGTTTTGAGATGAGTGAGGCTGTAAAATCCCACCCCTTGTGTTTCTTGGTTGGATTCCTTGCAAGTCAGGATAAAGTACCAGATTATACATAGGTTACATTTTCAAAGATGGTGATGACTAGGATTGGAATGATAATGTGGGGTTATTTAACAACACTGATGAAAAATAGAATGTTTTTAAAACTAACTTTATGCAGAGGAGGTTCACTTGGTTATTCAAGGGCAATTAGAGTGCTCAAAGTTTTTCCTCTTCCTTTGCTCTCCGCACAGGTAGTGAGGCTACGTGGGGATGCAATATGGCTGATGGTATGTGTACATTATACGTTGTTGGGATGTAACAGGAATTATTGGCCAACTGAATTTTGCTTGGTCTTTTTTATTCACTGAAAATTCACAATAATGGTCGCTTTAAGATCAGTAATTCAGCACGCAGACAGTAGTGCACTTTCTACTATGGGCTGTTTTACTTCCATCCAGCTCTGATCTGTGTAAGTTCTAGATTCAGCGGATCATTGACTCCTGTCCCTGTCTTTGGGAGATGATGAGTAATCTATGTAGCAGCCCATTAATGGCTGCCCGACAGGCAGCCGGCAAACAGCATTAGGCAATGCTGTGCCTAAAGGCGGGATGTCCAAAGATAGAAGCACAGGTCATGATGCGAAAGGAGGTCACAGCCACTCATTTAAAGGCACCCGGCTATAGGATTGTGGCAGATGCACCAGGAAGCATTATTTGGGCACATCAAAACGTTTTGTTGAAGATTTAGATAAATCATTGAAGTTGGCAAGTGCTTATTTTTAAATACTTATGATGATTCTGGTTGGGAAGTATTCAGGACGCTTGGCAGGGAAGAAATAACATCGGAAAGTACATAAGCTATAACCCTGAGGAATATCAGGTGTTTAGGAAGACATAGAACGTCAGACTGTTAACTCTCAGTGTCTCTCCAAAGATAGCCGCACATGGTCTCAAGAAGGTGCAACTGTGCTTTGGAAACCCATCTGAGCGTATCCCTGCTCAGACAGAATTTCACATTGCTCATAAACCCAGACTCTCCTTCCCGGTTGGACGTCTCAAGGAAATATCCTTTGCCATTGCATGAAGGGATTTCCTATATGCTGCACACCTTTCATTACCAGGCCCTTGCCGATTGTCCACATACACCTTGGCGGACCTTGTTGCATTCCAGCGGCAGAGGTACCCAGTGGATGTCCCGCTGTGGAGGGATCGTCCCCCACTATGTCAGGGACCTGGGATAGAGGCTAGTGAACACAGCAGTACCATACAACCGTAAGCTGTACCAATTCATGGGCACGCCAGAAACTTGCTCCTTTTGTGGTCTTGTGGAGTCCGCGGACCATGTCTACGCTGAATGTTACAGGTTGCAGTCTTTTTAGTCATCTAAAAAATCTTTTACTGATGTTTTGTTTGCATTTCAGTCCCACGCTGCTGATTTCCAGGCACTCAGTGTGGAGGGGGAGTGGTGGGGAAGGCAGAGTACCTCCTTGTCAACCTGCTCCCGGGCCTGACCAAGCTTGCATAAATAGGTCCAGGCAGCGGGCCTCATCTGACCCGACTGTCTGCCCTACCTCTGTGGACTTATTTGCAGTTAGGTGTCCCTGGAGAGGGAGCATGCAGTATCTGAGGGCACTATCGAGGTCTTCCGTGCTCATTGGGCACGGCAGGGACTGGGGTGTGTTACTGACCCTTTAACCGCATTTTGATATAATGTTTAAATTTCCTTTCTGCTTTGTTTTTTTGGTTCTGACATTTCCCTTGTTATTGGGGCCCACCCTTCTTTCTTTTTCCCTTAGTTTGTTCAATTTGGTTGGCATCAAAGGGTATGTAACTTTTAATGCCACTGGCATTAAATTGGAGGCAATCTCAGGCACAAGCATGTCACACAAGGATGTGATAGTCTCTTGTGAAAGGCAAAGTCTGCAGAGACACTTGAACTCCATTTTCTGAAGAGATAACATTTGCACCCGGTAAATTCAGTTGGCAGGGTCCACAGCTTTTGCATTTGTCAAAATGCCTGCTCCTGCTATTGCCCTACAGCCCCTCACTCCCAAGTAGCTTACCCATCTTCCTTCACTCATTCCATTCCTGATCGGATGGCCTTCTCCTTGCCTCCTCAGTGGGGAGGGAGCTCCCACAGTGTATACAACACCACACTGCATACACACACACACACACACACACACACACACACACACACACACACAGTGTATACAACACCACACTGTATACACACACACACACACAGTGTATACAACACCACACTGTATATACACACACACACACAGTGTATACAACACCACACTGTATACACACACACACACACACAGTGTATACAACACCACACTGTATACACACACACACACACACACACACACACACACACACACACACACACACACACACACAGTGTATACAACACCACACTGTATACACACACACACACAGTGTATACAACACCACACTGTATACACACACACACACACACAGTGTATACAACACCACACTGTATACACACACACACACACACACAGTGTATACAACACCACACTGTATACACACACACACACACACACACAGTGTATACAACACCACACTGTATACACACACACAGTGTATACAACACCACACTGTATACACACACACAGTGTATACAACACCACACTGTATACACACACACACACAGTGTATACAACACCACACTGTATACACACACACACACAGTGTATACAACACCACACTGTATACACACACACACAGTGTATACAACACCACACTGTATACACACACACACAGTGTATACAACACCACACTGTATACACACACACACACAGTGTATACAACACCACACTGTATACACACACACACACAGTGTATACAACACCACCATTTCTCAAAGATGACTTGAGCACCAGTATTTTGTACCCTTCCTTGAGGAATGGCCCTGCTTCTGATCAAAAGTATATGAACAGCAATGATTTCCAAAATAAATATCAGCAGCCTCCCCTGCTAATATTAGGCATTGACTGAACTCCAGCCTTTATACCCACCCTTTCATAATATGAAAATAATAGTGCTTCTCACCAGGCATGTCTCACGTACACCCATCTTAAATTGTGTTGAGAGTCAATTGGACTATGACCTGACTTAAATGACCTCTAATTAATTATTTCAAAATAGTGGGTGGGCTGCCATCGTATTATTGTGCACCAATGTGATGATACAAGTTTCATGGCCCACCGTCATTATGCTGGATACTATGCTTCTGGACGATATGTCAGTCCCACTTTCACAATGTAATATACTGTCTAATGTGTTTGACATGGCAGACTCCAATATGCCACTCTATCAATTTGCCCTATTTATTCAAAAATGTTATTTCTCCTCTTCTCCACTACTGACAATTGACAGAATTGGAAGGACGATCTATGTTACTTCTAATCTTTGAGGAATCATCATAAGAATTCATCTTCTGCATTCCTTTTACTCTGTGGGCAGCACGATGCTACAGTGGTTTGCATTGCTCACTCACAGTGCCAGGGACCCAGGTTCAATTCCAGCCTCGGGTGACTGTGTGGAGTTTGCATGATCTGCCCGTGTCTGCGTGGGTTTCCTCCTAATGCTTCGGTTTCCACCCAGAGTCCAAAGATGTGTGGGTTTGGTGACTGGCCACGCTAAATTAACCCTAATTTCAGGAGGATTAGCATGGTAAATATGTAGGGTTATGGGGTAGGATTGTTGTTGGTGTAGGCTCGATGGGCCGAATGTCTTTCTCCTGTACTGGAGGAATTCTATGATTCTAGAGACACAACACGTATCTTATTTATCTACCTACTGATGTCGGAATAATGTGGGGGGGGTGGTGGTGGGGAAATGTGTAGTCAAATGTCAGCATACATGATATACTTGTTCACCAGATGGTACAATGTATTAAAGCATCATTGCAATGCACCAATTAGCTCCTTGTAAAGAAATTACTATATGATTAAATCTCTTGAAAGTACACATTTTATCCTGTGTAAATATGTGCACAAGACAAATTCTGAGTTATTTCCATTAACTGTCCTGATTAGAAAAAAAGATAAACATTGATAGCTCTGTACACAACTTGTGTGTTTTTCACATGCTTCTGTTTTGATTGTTGGCTGGTGGATCAATAAGTTTCATGAGCAGAATGGGGAAATGCTCATGAATGTTTCTGCTACTTTGGTATTTATTAAAATCAATCTCTGAATTGTGGTGGTTACCACTGAACAAACCTGTATGACCTTGGAGAAGATCTATAGTTTCAGATTGGTGAAGATTTTTTCCCTTTAATACCTGTGCTTGTCCTGTTAAAGCAAAACCACTGCAATTATCTAAAAACTATATTTTTTTTACAATACTGTGTTTTTTTAAAAACTTTTATTTGACGACAATGCTACTCCTAATATTATGGAATAATAGAATCCCTACAATGCAGGAGGAGGCCATTTGGCCCATTGAGCCTACTCTGACAACAATCCCACCCAGGCCCTATCGATGTATTCCCACATATTTACCCTGCTAATCCCACTGACACGAAGGTGCAATTTAGCATGACCAATCAACCCAACTCACACAAGTGTCACTAACAGTATGGAGTACGAGAGGAAACCCTCACAGATATGGGGAGGAAGTGTAAACTCCACACAGTCACCCGAACTGAACCCGGGTCCTTGGCGCTGTGAGGCAGCAATGCTAACCAATGAGCCATTGTGTTGCCCTAAGATTTCATGGCCATCCTCGTTAGACTTTTTAATTCTGGATTTTTATTGAAAAATTTCAACTTTCACCATCTGCAATGGTGGGATTTGAACCCACGTCCCCAGATCTTGCTCCGGATCTCTCAATTACTAGTGCAGTAACAATCCCACTCTACCATTGCCTCCCCATAAAAACTAGTGCAAAATTCTTAATTCAAATTTTTTTGTTATATGCAGTACAAGGAAGATCCTTGAAATGTCACAGTCTAGAAGTCACTATTAATAACAGTGAGCAAAGCTTAATACAGTTGTGCAGCAGTGATTTTCTGCTGTTTGGTGACCCAAGTTATTGATGCCCTTATTTTAAATGGGTCAGTCAAAATAACAAAGGTGTATGATACAATAACATTCTTTTTGTCCACAAGTATCACTAACAGTGACAAATACAGGCAACGTTGAATCTATGGCTACATCTATGAGCAGTGTTGACATTTAAAAAGTATTACAATCCAGATATATATGTTCACATAAACAATACTATTAAATGCTTAAAAGAAATTATGCTGCACACATCACCCACAACTTTTGGCAGTCTAATTCTCCACAGTTTGGCTGAAACAGTGACCTAGTTTATGGTAAAAATAACGATGAGTCCCACAGAATTCATCATTGTTAAGGAGTAAATCTGACAGCAATATCTAACATTTGCCCTGCAGTTTAACATGTTCAACTTGCCTTGCTCTTTCTCAAGCGTTGTTACAGCAGTATTGTACTTAGACAAAAGCAGCAGCAACTTTTATCAAAATAAAGCAGCCCAAGACATTTCACCAAGTCATGAAAGAATATTTGGCACTTGAGATGTTTGGATGGATGACCAAAAGTTTGGTCAAAGAGGTTGCTTTTATGGAGTATATGGAAGGGAGATAAAGCAGCAGATGCTTTTAGGGAGGGAATTCCAGACCTTAGGGCCTAGGCAACTGAAGGGACAGCCACAAATGCTGGACTGATTAAAATGGAGGTTGCTCAGGAGGCTGGAATTAGAAGAGTGTCTCAGAGGGCTGCAGTGCAAGAGGAGATAATGAGGAATGAGGGCATGTAGAGATCTGAAAACAAAAATTCAGTGAGTATGGGAGGAATGTAATCATATTGTTTGGTGCAAATCAGGTTAATGGAAAATAGAAGATGGGAGGATGGCCAGGTGTCCAATAGAACAGTTAAGCCTGGAGATAACAAAGATACGACTGTATGTTTCAATCAGAAAAGCTGAGGCAGAGACAGATAATAAAAGGAGACGGTGGTCTTAGTGACACAGTGTAAATATGTGTTTGACATCTCATCTCGGGAGTCAAATATGACAAGATTGTGACTAGACTGATCCCCATTGCCCTCAGTTTCCAAGGCGGGGGATAGAGTCAATGGCTAGGGAATGAAATTTGAGCCTGGGCTCAAGCACAATGAAACAAAGACTTTAGTCTTCCTCATATTTATTTGGAAGATATTTCTGCTGCTCTAAGGAGTAATGTGCAGAGGAGAAATAGGGGTGATCCAAGGATAAATCTCTCAGGGACAGCTGAGAGATCTATCCCAACCTATGGGAAAGTATGTGAATGAGAAGAGAAGCCATGATGACGGTCTCCTGGCTACAATGAGGTAGAGAGGAAAGGAACCAGGTGAGTGCAGTGTCACCCTGCTGGATGGCAGTTGCGAAGCATTAGAGAATGATGCATTTAACAGTGTAAAAGATTGCAGACAAGTCGAGATGGATGACAAGGGTGAGCCTGTCTTTGTCGCAGTCACGTAGGATGTCATGTGACTCTCATTCACCGTTTCTTCCTTGCAAAAAAAAGGGCAGATAATCACAGGTGTGAATCAAGGAATAAGCTCTTTTGGTCTCCATCCATAAAGTAAACAGCTGGTTGCAGGCAAATTGTGAACAGAAATGCTTTTCATTATCGATGCCTCCAGGCACTGCTTGGCTCCCCTACCAGCTCTCCTGCTTCTGCATTCCAGCTCAAGCCTCAGCATCCACAAAATTCCTCCTGCCAGCAACCCACTCTTTACTCTGACTCCAGGCACTGCCCTTCCCCCATCCCAACTCCACAGTCTCACCAAACTCTGTTCCCCTCCATCGAGTGCTTTTGATATTGGTGGGACGAGGAACAGGGTCATTTGGAGAAGAAGTGGGGGAGGCAGAGAAAGGAGGGAGATGGAGTGCGGAGGCCAATCTTTGGAAGATTTAGGGAGGGTAGGATGAACCAGAGGAGTGAGGGAGGGGGGCTGAAGATGCCAAGTGAGGCAGGGGAGGCTGAGGAAGAGGAACTGGGATGTCAGCGTTACGGGCTGAAGAGAAGTATTCATGTCCAAGGGGATAGACACAGCAACTTTCAAAAACTGTTACAAAATTAAGTATTTAAATATAAGGTTTTTAAAAACACCATTATACTTTTAGAAATACTTAAAAAGCATTAAAAGAAATACCTGCCATTGAGCCGAAGGATTGAGGTCAGCTTGTGATGAGGAAAGGGGACACAGTTTTGCCAGCAATATGCTACTCTGGAACCCTTACAGTTTGTCCCATGTGGGCTCTGTTGCAGGAAAAAGTTGACGCTTTTGTTGCAGTTTATAGACAAGGTAAATATGGATTTTTTGGTTGTCAGCAATGAATACTGCAGATCCGCCAAACAGAGGGAAATCCAAGCCTAGTTATCCTCTAAACATGATAGAAAATCAAGCTTTGCCATGCAAACCTCAACGCATTGTTAACAGCATTACTATCAAATTACTATCAAACAACTTTGCTGGCATTGAAAATTTATTTACACAAGTGTATCATTTTTTCAGACTTTAATTATTGTTGGAGATATAAAAAAAAAACTCCAGTCTTTATGCACTGATTTCTCCTTTCCTGACATTAATTTCATCTCGGCGTCAACTGTAGGAAATCGCCAGATCCAGCAACAGTAATATCAAACAGGCTAAGCAGTAAATGACATTGAAGCTTTCTCACAAACTGCAAACCAGGAAGCAAAATGCAATTATTATCCTTCACTTTTTAACCATTTTACAAAGAGTGAAATGAAGTTTGGGATATACAGATGTGATGAAGATCAATGTTTAAAAATCATAAACAAAACTTTTAAAAAATACTTTAGTATGTTAAAGACTAATGGAATATTTATCAAAATAAAATGATCATTTTACACGTGTTTTCCAGGGCCCAGGAGTTGTTCAGCAATAATTATGCCGTTTGTATATTGTTGAAAGCCCAGTAACTTTTCAAGGGTTTCACAGCAAGGTTAATAGCATAAGAGTTGAGGTTTATGTCAACTGAACTGATTTCTAAGATTTCCAACTGTGAGGACTTGAGCACTCTGAGGTGGAGTTGAAAATCACTGACAGCAACTTCTGAATTTTCAATTTAATTACCCATATGTCGACACCAGGAGTTGCTATCAGTTTCACAACTGTTATGACAATGAACATTGATACTTTTGCTGTCATTACAAATGCAGAATATAGACAAAGTACTAAAATCTCTTAACTCTCTCTCCATTTCATCTTTCTTACCCTCTCTTATTTTGCTTTCTTCACATGATTTTACATTTAAATGTTTCAGCTTGCATTTAGACTTTCCATTTCGCACTCAGGGTCTTTTCAATAGCATTGACTGCTCTGTTCCCAAAAGACCCACATCCACAGTACAGATTGCTGCCTGGTATTAGACTCTTGGTAACCATAAGTTGATGTTCAAGGACTAACTATAACCTGGGCAGACAGCTCTTAAAATCGGGCTGTAAACACAGAAACACTTATAGAAATTGTATTGCTATCTATAGGCAAGGAACACAATTTTCAACAGCATATCCTACGAAATGTAGCTGCAATAATTCTTACCATTAAAAATGTTGAACAACGTTAATTTTGGAGGTGCTGGTGCAGTGGAATTGTTACTGGCCTAGTAATCAAGAGATCCAGGATAATGTTCCAGGGATCTGGATTTGAATTCCACCACATCAGATGGTGAAATTTGAATTGAATAAAAATCCAGAATTAAAAGTCTAATGGTGACCGTGAAACCACTTTCGATTGTTGTAAAAACGCATCTGGTTCACTAATGTCCTAGAGGGAAAGTAATCTGCCAACCCTTACTTGGTCTGATCTAAAAGTGACTTCAGATCCCCACACAGCAAGCCATTCAGTTCAAGGACAATTAGGGATGGGCAATAAATGTTGGCCTTGCCAGAGATGCCAATATCCCATAAATGAATAGAAAATATTAGAAAATTGGGAATATTCTCATTTGTTTAAAAAAAGGTCTTAAACCTTGACCACGCTTTGTCCTACTGATTAATATTTGATATATGAACAGAGCTTTTGTTACAATCCTTAATCTTTTAGTGTGGAGATCAACACATGAGCACACATCAGTTTCAGACAGCAAGCTAACTACTGCAGTCTGCTTTAACACAAAATGATGCAAAAATCACACACAGCAATCTGTAAAATCACTCATGCAATTCATAGCATATATTAAAAAAGTGAAAATAAAGCACAGCAGGTATCGGAGGTTCGTAACACATTTTAGGGACTCAGGTGAAGGTTACAACAACATTTGAATTCTTCAGTAAAATTATTGCCTCAGAATCATCAACAGGAATTGAACATTTCCTTTTTAATTATGAAATATATTAGATTCAATTGAGTTGTAACAGACACATGTGATTTATCCTCCTATAGTTCTTCAACAAATTTTGCTATGCAAAGCAGGAACGTGGCGTCGGCAAATCTCAAAATGGTTGCTACGGGGAATATTCTGCTTATGCAGAAGTTTTGAATTCCTGTTCACATCATTTATATTGAATTTAGCTTGACATTTCTGCTGCACAAGTATCACAGAGAAGTTATGCCTCCATGTTTGACACTACCTCTGCAACACACTATTAATGGTCTTGCCCCAAGGGGAAAGAGTGAAATATTGTTTGGTAACCACAACTCAACCTGCTCCCAATTAGAAAAACTGACAGGATCCATGTAACACAGGTGTGCTAGATTTATTCAAGATGCCTTAATTTGGCACCACTTGAGAATGAGTAACAATGCACTGCAGGTACTGTTGCTTAAATTTAATATGAAAAATAAATGTTATCTAATGAGGTAAGTTTCAGTTTTATTAGGTGTGTTAGAAACATAGTTAACTTGCCAGCTGAAGAGAAACTAACTAGCACTAGTAACATCTGGTTCAATTTCCAGAACCGATATTTCCACTTAGTCAATAAATTCAGCATTTTGTTTTATCAGAGCTGTTTTATTTAATTTTCAACCATGAGGTATACCTGGCAATTAAGGCTTTTAGGATAAGACTGTCAATGCAAAGAGTTTAAGAACTAATCACTGCATGTTGCAGCTAAGCAGCACAGAAGCCCCTCATCTTTCCCTCAGGGATCTGTCTGCCACCTGTGACTCAGTTGGTCGCACTCTCTTTTTTCTGAGTCAGATAGCAGGAGTCCCATTCCTAACCTGTAGCATAAAACTGAAGGCTGAAACTCCAGTGCAGTACCAAAGAACACCATCTTTATATGAAGCACCTCTTGTTGAAAGTGCTGTCTTTTGGATGGGATGTTGAAGGATGGCTTCACATGCTCTCTCATGTAGATATAAATGTACCTTGGCACTGTTTTGAAGAAGGGAGCATTATCCCCAAGCGTCCCAGCCAATATTTATCCCTCAAATCAAAAACAGATGTTTTATTATTCACTCGTGGGATATGGGCATCTCTAGCTGGCCAGCATTTATCGCCCTTCCCTAGTTGCCTTTGTTTAGAGGACAGTTGAGAGTCAGCCACATTGCTGTGGCTCTAGAGTCACAATGTGGATGTGCCAGCGTTGGACTGGGGTAAACAAGTAAAAAGTCTGACAACACCAGGTTTTAGTCCAACCGATTCGGTTGGACTAAAACCTGGTGTTGTCAGACTTTCTAGAGTCACATACAGCCCAAACCAAGTAAAGATGGCAGATTTCCCTCCCTAAAGGACATTAGTGAACCAAATGGGTTTTTCTGACAATTGACAATGGTTTAGTGGTCATCAGTATGTTCTTAATTCCAGGCATATTTTATTGAATTCAAATTATCTGCTGTGGTGGGATTCAAACCCAGGTCCCCAGAACATTCACTGAGTTTCTTGGATGAATAGACTAGCGATAATACCACTAAGCCACTGCTTCCCCTAATCTGGTCATTATCAAATTGCTATTTGTAGGAACTTGGCGAGCACAAATTTGCTATTGTTTTTCCTATATTACAACAATGAATATACTTGAAAAAACAGTTTTGGTCTCTTTACTTAAGGAAGCATAAACAGTACTTTCATTAGAGGCAGTTCAGAGAAGGCACATAACATTGATTCCTAGGATGAAGGTGCTGTCTTATTTGGAACAGTTTAGTAGGTTGGATCTATACTCACTGGAGTTGAGAAGAATGAAAGATGATTTTATGAAATATATATGATCCTGAGGGGACTTGACGGTGTAGATATTCCAAGGATGTTCCCTCATGGGGAAATTTAGAACTAGGCAGCACAAATTCAGAACAAGGGGCCTCTCAATTAAGAGAATTTCTTCTCGCAGAGGTTCAATAATCTTTGGAATTCATCACTCCCGAGAGCACTGGAGGCTGGGGACATTGAATATAATCAAGGCTGAGCTGAACAGATTGCTGATCTACACAGCAGTCAGAGGTTACAGGGGGCAATCAAGAAAATGCTGTTCAAGCCATAGTCAGATCACAATCATTTTATTGCATGGTGGAGAAGGCTTGAGGGGCAAAATGGCTTACTCCAGCATTGACTTCTTGCATTCTTATCCCTGAAGACCCTCAATTAATACAAATCCATCAGAGTTTGGAAAATTTACTTCAGTTTCCCAGCATTTATGACCTTTTCATAGGATCACAGAAGCATACAGAATGAAAGGATATATCTGAACTACTTTTTTAAAAGAGCCATTGTGTTTAGTCCTAAGTCCCTGTTTTCTCTTTCTCACACAGGTAACGATACCCACGACTTTGTGGCCAGACTTCCCTCCAACTCGATCTTCAGATTTGCTGATGGCAGCCCTGTAGTGGGTCAGATCTCAAACAATGATGAAATCAGGAAAGAGATAGAGAATCTGGTGAACTGGTGTGACAACAATAATCTCTCCCTCAATGTCAACAAAATGAAGGACACAGTCATAACTTCAGGGAGCGTAGTAGAGGCCATGCCTTGGCTACATCAATGGGGACATGGTTGAGAGTTTCAAATTTTAAAGGTGTCTAGATCACCAACAACCTGTCCTGGTCCCTCCACGTTGATGCTATAGTTAAGGCAGCCCACCAACACTTTTACTTTCTCAGAAGGCTAAGGAAATTTGGCATGTCCGCTATGACTCTTGCCAACTTTTACAGATGCACCTTAGAAAGTATTCTTTCTGGTTGTATCACAGCTTGGTGTGGCTCCTGCTCTGCCCAAGACTGCAAAAAACTACAAAGGATCGTGAACCATCCACTGACACTGTCTATGCTTCCCGCTACCTTGGCAAAGCAGCCAGCATAATTAAGGACCCTACACACCCCGGACATCCTCTCTTCCACCTTCTTCCATCAGGAAAACGTGACAAATGTCTGAGGACACATATCAATCAACTTAAGAACAGCTTCTTCCCTGCTGCCATCAGACTTTTGAATGGACTTTCTTTGTATTAAGTTGATCTTTCTCTACATCCTAGCTATGACTAACACTACAGTCTGCACTCTCTCGTTTTCTTCTCTATGATCGGTATGATTTGTCTGTACAGTGTGCAAGAAACAGTACTTTATCTTAATATGCGATAATATTAAATCATATCAAGTGAATCCCTGATCACCAGTTAACCTGAAAATAACTGATGATACCTTTAAATAGTGTTAGTGTGCGTTGGGGAGTCTTCTTCCTGCTGTTGAAAGCTGTTCAGCTGTGCATTAAGACTCTGTTAGTCTCAAAAATAGCTTCACTGTTGAAAATGGTGCTCGAAAATAACTTCATTGGCACCAAATCAGCAATTCACACTGACTGGCATCACAATTTATAACTTACACGCTTCCTGCAGGCGTATTAATACTTTCACTGAAAGGATGTCTGGTGTAGCTAGCATCAGAATTGTGCGTGCAGGCGGCCAACACCAGGTTTGAGGTAGCTGCAGTGATGAAAAACCACGTGCTATCAAGTCCAATTTTGTGGCTGCTGTATTGTGCTTCCAATTTCCATTCCTGCACACTGCTATTTGGTTGTAGAATATTACACTCCCATCTGCCTTTAATCTGCAAGCTTGTAGGCAAATTAATTTGAAGATATTATGCATTCAAATAAACAGACCTTGCACAGGAAAAAAAAAATGTATTGCGATCACTGCTACTCACGTCACAAAGAGTGGACGTTCATGTGCAAACTGTAATTGTCTCATGTCAGGAATATTGCACCCTAGCCCCACCCCATGCTTACCATTCCTCTGTCACACTTTATTTATTTGTATCAAATTAGGTTTACATTAATACTGCAATGAAGTTAGTGAAAATTCCCTAGTCAGGGCCTGTTCGGGTAAACTGAGCGGGAATTTAGCATGGCCAATGCACCTAACCAGCATTTCTTTCAGACTATGGGAGGTAACCAGGGCACCAGGAGGAAACCCACACAGACACAGGGAGAATGTGCAGACTCTGCACAGGCAAGGAACCAAGCCAAGGATTGAACTCGGGTCCTTGGCACTGAAAGGCAGCAGTGCTAATCACTGTGCCACCACATAGTTCATGGTGTCAATTTATTCTCCATTTTCTACTCAATCACATGGTTCCCTTCCAAATGCCCAATATGGTCAATGTTTCTTGTTTTCTTTGCTAACTCACTTGTCAAAAATAGAGAGAATGGACAGATGCTTCTCTGAACCAGAACAACTTGACCATATTGTAATGTGTGGTTTAGGCACACAGACTGCACAAAAATTAAAAAGCAGGTTCCTTTATTCCAGCAGCATTAAAACTGTGGAAACCAGGAAGGGAAAGCTTAACTCCAAGAAACAAAAATTATAGATTATATCCAGACAGACATGTTCCGGATATCTGTCCCAGTTGGGGCCTTGATCAGCTCCTCAGCACAGCAATCAATAAGCATGTTTGGGCTTGTCTCGCTTCCTCTCTCCGTGAGACATCTCAGACTCAGGGGTGCTGCCAGTCAGCCTGACTTGGCCCCAATTTCCCCATTCTGGCTCTTCAGCCCCCATCAGGGTGGGGTCCAAGCTGCCCAAGGATTCTGCCACACTGCCATTCAAGTTCTCGCTGCTTTCTCTCTCCCATCATGGCCTCTGGCTCCACCCCTCTGCCCATCAAAGACACCGTTCCTTGCACAGAGGGGCTCACGGGAGCTGGGTGTTTGACCAGCACATTGCTCTGCCCACCATTGCCACCTGCTATCAGAGGTCCCACTACAGTATAGATTGTCTGCCAGAGTTTATCAGATAACATCATAGTTGGGCACTTTCTAACTACTTTCAAACTGGAGAATACACCTCAAATTTCCCCTCTGGAGCCTTTGTGAGCCAGAGCTGTGGACAAACATGATCTTGTCAAAAATAGATGTTCACCCACCACATCTTAATGAGGACAATGTGGAGGAACTGGGTGACAGAGGAATGGTAACCTTGGGACAGGGTTAGGGTGCAATATTTCTGACACAAATGTGGACAATTTTAAACCTGTTCTGCACCGCTCTATCATGATAATTACATTAACAATCTATCTAGTGGTCAATGAACTTTGGATGATAGCAAGAGTGTAAGATAGCAAGATTTTTCTGTTGAAACTGCTGCATTATAAATTAAATCCAAAGCACAATAAAAAAGAGAGAGTTTGGGTCAGAAAATCATTTTTTTAAAAGTATGTGCTGACATGCTGCCATAGATATTTATCAACACAGCACACGTATTGACTAGGCAACAAAATTCACCCTTCTTTGGGTTAATAAGTAAAACATTAAACCTGCTAAATTAATCATTATTTTTCATTCATAGAGGTAGATCCACAGTAAACAAACACATCACATAACATGAAAAATGACACAAAATGAGGAAAGGACTGTTCCTTTCCCAAACCAAATACAAGTTGCTGTCTCATTGACTCTGCCCCATTTTAGCTCCATGTAAAGTTTATGCAAGTTTTCCTGTGCACCAAGTCTATTAAAACAATACTTTAAAGTAGCATTCTAACCTGTGTCAAAAGGGCTATATGCTGGAGAACTGGTATTTCAAACCCTCACTCCTCCATTTTCAAGTTTTCATCTGTCCCTCGCTCAACATGGCTGCTGTGTACAGCCATTCCTCACACAAAATGGCTACTGGTAATCCCAGAAGGAACTAGTTACTGTCAACCCGGAAGTGCTTCCACCTCAACCTCAAAAGATGAGGTTCAACTGGAAACCCTTGGATTCACTGTAAAAGTAGATAATTGAGCAATAGTGAAATATGGAAATCTTAGGGAGGAAATCCTAGAGTAAAACCAAGGAGGGTGTTAGAATCCTGTGTGGATTGCTTAGTCTGTGCAATTTGCTGTGTGCTTTGTTTATACACCCACAAACTTGGCCATCTTTATTAAAAGACTGTCTCTTTTCATTATCTGGGTCAGTATGTTTCCTTTCTTTCGTAAGCAGACTAGTTGCCCAGATATAGTTAGGGAGTCATGAAAAAGTCAAGGTAGGTTCAGTATTGAACTAAGTGATTATTTGCTTTGTTTTTGGCTAGGTGCCCTCGTGTGCTAATCAATAAATTGTTTATTGGTTTGACTTGTCTGGTTGCTGACTTTATCTCTAAATCCCACCTGTATTGTTGCCCAGCCATTTGCAACGTCGTAAATCCTGCAATGAACATTATATATTATTGATCAAGTATTTTCTTCTTATACTCAACAAGCCCACTTTTCTGTGGCCCATTACCTAACTCATACCAAGTCTCATTAATCCATCATCCCAGTGCTCATTAAAATTGGTACCTCCTCGTTATTGAATCTCTCCCATGGGTTCATCCCTCCCAGTGGAATCTCCTCCAGCTCTGCAAACCCGGTGATATCTAGATTGATCCAATTGCACATTCCTATTGTAATTGCTTCACCAATGGTATTCAAGCTTTCAGCTGTCAGCTCCCTGAGCTCTGAATCTCATTCCTTAACCTCAAACTACAGAGAAAGCCAATGGTTACAAACAGCAAAATTCTTGATACATTGGCAGGCCTGCTAGAAAGTTTCAAGGAGCTTGGAAAAGACTGAAACTAACTTAGCATGGGGCCTTAATCAGACCTGGAGCCTACGCTTTTCAGCATGAAACTGATGATCAACTCCATCAACACATCTGTCAACCCAAGCTTGACGCTGCGGTCAGTGTATCAGTTTCCACCGCAGTGCTAGCGCCTTGCACCAAAGGCCTGAGTGCTGCAGTGGAAGCTAAGATGGCAGTTAACACTAGGGCAGCTTGCTGTCATGCAAATGGCATGGTGCCACAGTGGTTAGCAATTCCAGCCTCGGGTCATTGTCTGTGTGGAGTTTGCACATTCTCTCCGTGTCTGCATGGGTTTCCTCCAGGTGCTTCGGTTTCCTCCCACAGTCCAAAGATGTGCAGGTTAGGTGGATAAATGATAGATTGACCCTTAGTGTCCGAGAGGGTAAATATGTGGGCTTGCAATGATAGTACATGGGCGGGATTGTTGCTGGTGCAGGCTTGATGGGCCGAATGGCCTCCTTCTGCACTGTAGAAAATAAACACTCACCTTGTGTGGCTGTAGATATTAATATTCAAAGGCATTTGCAGATTGTCACAGCAATTTGTTATTCAACAGATTAGTATGGTTGCTGTGGTGCCAATTGGCAATGGTAGCAGGGAGCACAAACCGGCTGACCTCTCTCAGGATGACAGTATTCATGATCCCACCCCTGCCACTTTACGCTTGCTGTCGCCCGTCAGCCAAGCAACTCGGATGCTGTCAACTACACCATTATTATGCAGTCTGAAGCCAACATTCCAGACTCAGAGATGCATGAGTTTATCCTCCTAGTTTGATTCCCAGCTTGGATTACTGTCTGTACATTCTCCCCGTGTCTACATGGGTTTCCTCCAGATGCTCCGGTTTCCTCCCACAATCCAAAAGATGTGCTGGTTAGCTTCATTGGCCATGCTAAATTCTCCCTCTGTGTACCTGAACAGGTCGTGGAGATGCCGGCGTTGGACTGGGGTAAACACAGTAAGATGTGTTACAACACCTGGTTAAAGTCCAACAGGCTTATTTGATAGTAAACGCAACAAGCTTTCAGAACGCTGTTCCTTTGTCAGGTGAGTGGAGAGTTCTGATCAGAGAAGGGCATATAAAGGCACACACAATTTATAGAATACTGATTAGAATGCAAGTCTTCATAGCTAACAGACAACTCAGACGCTGAAAGATGCCCTCATAAGAGCAGGATATGGCGCTCAACTCATCAAATCGACAGTTCCAACGTGCCACAGCGAAAAACCACATCGACCTCCTCAGAAGACAAACACAGGACACGGTGGACAGAGTACCCTTCATCGTCCTGTACTTCCCCAGAGCGGAGAAGCTACGACGTCTTCTCTGGGGTCTTCAACATGTCATTTATGAAGACAAACATCTCACCAGGGCCACCCCACACCCCTACTTCTTGCCTTCAAACAACCGCACAACCTCAAACGGACCACTGTCCGCAGCAAACTACCCAGCCTTCATAGGTGTGCATGCTAACCCCTGGATCACTATGGCGTTGGACATGTTTCATGTCAGTAGTATGCTTTTGTACAGAGGACCACATTTTAGAGCCCAATTGGCCCTCAAAAATGGGTAAGACAAATCTCGACTTTGCCCCCAACCTCTCAAAATTGAGAGCCATTCCTTATTCATCAGTAGGTGCATAAGGCTCGGCTTTCTGGTACACCTGCCTATCCTTCCCTTAACACAAAGTCACATCCAAAGTGTGGGAAAAAGCGTTGTTGTGCTGAGGATTAATGTCTTCAGAGAGTAAAAGAAGGTGAAAACATCAAAGCAAAATAATAAGCAAATACAAAACTTGTTCAGTTCTGACGGAAGATCACCTACCTGAAACTTTAACTGTTTTTAGCTTCACAGATGCTGCCTAATCGGCTGAATATTTGCACCGTTTTCTCCTTTATTTCATAATTCCAGCATTTGGAATATTTCTCTTTGGCAAAACATTTGTGTGTGTTTCAAACTACTTGTTATTGGGACTATGCTGTATTGGTTTATCCTTTGACTTCACAGGCTGCACATATGGGGAGAATACTCATGCAATCTGTGGCTGTAATACATTTCATAGAATTTTGGGTCATACAATCATTACTAACGGCTTTATTTATGCAGCATGATTCTTAGGCATGGTTTTATAAGATAGTAAATGGGTCATTTTCAAATCAATAGTTTATTCCAAATATGTTGGGGGCTGGGCATGGGTGGGGGGGGTGGAGAATCACCAGCCTCAATTTTGGGTGTAGAAGGCCAGATCTGGGTTACATGTCAAGAGGTGGTTCTTTTCCCAGAAAATAGTGGATCCCTGGAACAGACTCTCAGCTCTTGCACTGACTGCCAATTCTCTCAAACAAAAGCTGGAGCTCTTTCTGGCGAGGGCTGAGATCATCTCATATAAAAAGGTAGATACTGTATAGAATTATCAAGGCATGAGTGACCCCTTAGAGAAATGTTCCAGATTTATTTTCCCCAAATGGTTTGGATTGTTTTTTAAAAATTTGGCTTTGTGCCTTTCCCAGAGCAGAGCACATGCGTGCGGTTGGAAGTATAAAATATATGCATCTAGTGATGGGCAGTGTATTATGAAATGTGTGGTGTAACCTTTTCCTGTCCATCATTGTTCAAACGTTTCATAGCAAAACTTTAGATCACAAAGTTAGAGGCACTAATGTCATTTCCTAACAATGCAACATATGCAAACACACCAATGGTATCACCATGTCAATGAAAAGAATTACTCAGCAATGTGCAATTCTGCAGACATTGCACATAAGTGAGTATGAACTAAGGGTGGAGTCTTGTTGAAACATTGGGGCCCCACCTACCAGCTGGAGGGCTGGCAAGAGTCCCATGTTGCCTGTTTTTTGGAAGGCTCATTATGCCACATATCAATCAGGCAGTGGTGAGGCCAGTGATGGACTCAGCGGTTCGCGCTGTTGCCCCACAGTGCCAAAAACCCCGAGTTTGATTCCCAGCTTGGATTACTGTCCGTACATTCCCCCCGTGTCTACATGGGTTTCCTCCAGATGCTCCGGTTTCCTCCCACAATCCAAAAGATGCGCTGGTTAGCTTCATTGGCCATGCTAAATTCTCCTTCTGTGTACCTGAACAGGTAGTGGAGATGCCGGCGTTGGACTGGGGTAAAAACAGTAAGAAGTCTCTCAACACCTGGTTAAAGTCCAACAAGCTTATTTGATAGTAAACGCCACAAGCTTTCAGAACACTCTTCCTTTGTCAGGTGAGTGGAGAGTTCTGATCAGAGAAGGGCATATAAAGGCACACACAGTTTACAGAATACTGATTAGAATGCAAGTCTTTATAGCTAACAGACAACTCAGACGCTGAAAGATGCCCTCATAAGAGCAGGATATGGCGCTCAACTCATCAAATCGACAGTTCTGACGCGCCACAGCGAAAAACCACATCGACCTCCTCAGAAGACAAACACGGGACACGGTGGACAGAGTAGCCTTCATCGTCCTGTACTTCCCCAGAGCAGAGAAGCTACGACATCTTCTCTGGGGTCTTCAACATGTCATTTATGAAGACAAACAGCTCGCCAGGGCCATCCCCACACCCTACTTCTTGCATTCAAACAACTGCACAACCTCAAACAGACAAGAGTCCGCAGCAAACTACCCAGCCTTCAGAGCAGCGACCATAACACCACACAACCCCGCCACAGCAACCTCTGCAAGACATGCCGGATCATCAACATGGATGCCATCATCTCACGTGAGAATACCATCCACCAGATACACGGCACATACTCTTGCAACTCCGCCAACGTTGTCTACCTAATACGCTGCAGGAAAGGATGTCCAGAGGCATGGTACATTGGGGAGACCATGCAGACGCTACAACAACGGATGAATGAACACCACTCGACAATCACCAGGCAAGACTGTTCCCTTCCTGTTGGCAAACACTTCAATGGTCACGGGCATTTGGCCTCTGATCTTTGGGTAAACCTTCTCCAAGGCGGCCTTCATGACATACGACAGTGCAGAGTCACTGTGCAGAAACTGATACCCAAGTTCCCCACACGGGGATCTTAGGTTCACGTCACTCGATCTGTAACCCCCATGACTTGCCAGAACATGCAACATCTCACTTACTGTCCTGTCTGGAGACAATACAGATCTCTTTAACCTATGCTTAATACTATCTCCACTCACACTGTCTGCACCTTTAAGACTTGAATAGCAGATTAGCTGTAAAGCTTTACATTGTAATCAGTATTCTGTAAACTGTGTGTGCCTTTATATAGAACATAGAACATAGAACACTACAGCACAAACAGGCCCTTCGGCCCACGAGTTGCGCCGATCACATCAACACCTACCAACCTACAGACCTATCTATAACCCTCAATCTCATTAAACCCCATATACTCATCCAGAAGTCTTTTAAAAGACCCCAGCGAGTTCGCCTCCACCACCACTGACGGCAGCCGATTCCATTCACTCACCACCCTCTGAGTGAAAAACTTACCCCTAACATCACTTCTGAACTTCCCTCCTTGCACCTTAAATCTGTGTCCTCTCATAGCAACCATTTCAACCCGGGGAAATAGCCTCTGAGAGTCCACCCTATCTATTCCTCTCAACATTTTGTAAACCTCTATCAGGTCGCCTCTCAACCTTCGTCTCTCCAGGGAAAAGAGTCCCAGCTCCCTCAACCTAACTTCATAAGGCATGCCTCCCAGTCCAGGCAACATCCTTGTAAATCTCCTCTGTACCCTTTCAATAGCTTCTACATCTTTCCTATAGTGAGGCGACCAGAACTGCGCACAATACTCTAAATGAGGCCTGACAAGGGTCTTATAAAGTTGCAGCATTACCTCCCGACTCCTAAACTCAATCCCTCGATTAATGAAGGCCAGTACACCATAAGCCTTCTTGACCACCTCCTCCACCTGCGAGGCTGATTTAAGAGTCCTGTGGACCCGGACCCCAAGATCCTTCTGCTCTTCAACACTACTCAGACTTCTGCCCTTGATAGTGTACTCGTTCATCCCGTTGGTTCTGCCAAAATGGACGACTACACATTTATCCGCGTTGAAGTCCATCTGCCACTTCTCCGCCCAGTCCCCGTTTCTGAGATATGTATATGCCCCGTTTCTGATCAGAACTCCCCACTCACCTGATGAAGGAACAGCGTTCACTATCAAATAAACCTGTTGGACTTTAACCTGGTGTTGTGAGACTTCTTACTGTGTTAACCTGAACAGGTGCCAGAGTGTGGCTACTAGGGGATTTTCACAGTAACTTCGTTGCAGGGTTAATGTAAGCCTATTTGTGACACTAATATATAAACATTAAACTTCCTCTGGAATCAAGACTCCAGGGTGGAATGCTCGTCTATGGTGAGCTGCTGGCTAGGCAGAGGTTAGCAGCTCCTGTGCTTAGCAGCAACACTAGGAGGCTGTAATTACTGCCAGTAGGACAACCACAGGAGTCTCAGGATCACAGAGTGACCCTGAAAACAAGTAACTGACCACAAGTGTAGATTGAGTAGATTGGGCCTGTACTCGTGGAGTTTAGGAGGCCAAGGGGGGATCTTATAGAGACTTACAAGATAATGAAGGGGCTATATAGGGTAAAGGTAGAGAGATTCTTTCCACTTAGAAAGGAAACCAGGACTAGAGGGCACAGCCTCAAAATGAGGAGGGGGGGGGGAGCAGTTCAGAACAGAGTTGAGGAGGAACTTCTTCACTCAAAGGGTGGTGAATCTCTAATTCTCATTAAAGTGGTGGAGGCTACCTCATTGATCATGTTTAAGTCACAGGTAGATAGATTTCTGATCGATAAGGGAATTAAGGGTTATAGGGAGCAGGCGGGTAAGTGGAACTGATCCACTTCAGATTAGCCATAATCTTATTGAATGGTGAGCAGGCTCGAAGGGCCAGAAGGCCTACTCCTGCTCCTATTTCTTATGTTCTTATAAGTGGGGAGGAGGGGTTTGTGGGGAGATGAGTGCAGGGAGATTGCAGCAAGGGAAGAGGTGTGCCTCTCAGTGAGCCCTCCTTTATCCTGCTGTCGAGTCCTCGATCAGCCTCTGATGGAGGGACCCGCCCTCCATGATCCCCAATCCCTCCTTCCCCATTTTTTGGGAACTTCATGAATCTAAAGTCCCCGAATTTGCATTTAGACCATACGATGCAGAAGCAGAAATGGGCCATTTGGCCTACTGAATCTGATCATGGCTAATCTGATGTCATAATCCTCAACTCTACTTTCCTGCCTTATTCCCAATACTCTTGATTCCGTTACTAATTAAAAGTCTATCTATCTCAGCCTTGAACATACCTTACAACCCAGCCCCTACAGCCCTCTGCCAGCTACAGTATAATACCAACATATCTCTCTCTTTTAGTTCTGATAAAGAGGCAAACAGACTCGGAACATAACTGTTTGCTGTCCCTGCAGATGCTGCCAAACCTACTTCGGTTTTCCAGCATTCTCTCTTCTTGTTTCAGCCACAGCAGTTTGCTTATTTTGGCTTAGCAGCACCCTGGCTTCTGAGTCAGAGGGTCATGGATTCATGACCCAAAACCCAAGGCCATGAGCATTTAACCTCAGCTAACTCCTCAGCACAATACCGAGAGTGCTGACCTGCCAGAGGTACCGTTTGTCTGTAGGGTGATAAACCAATGCTCTAACTAGCCCTACAACTGGACAGAAATTAATCAAA
This sequence comes from Carcharhinus amblyrhynchos, assembly GCF_965287045.1. NCBI lineage: Eukaryota > Metazoa > Chordata > Chondrichthyes > Carcharhiniformes > Carcharhinidae > Carcharhinus > Carcharhinus amblyrhynchos. The sequence goes on along the minus strand of NC_137328.1, from coordinate 43,016,609 downwards.
ATAAGAAACCAAGAGTACCACTTGATGAATAGCAGAGTAGTCCTGATGTCTTGATGAATAATTAATACCAGCAAAGCAAATTATCTGGCCTTTGTTATCTCATTTCTCTGTGAGACTTAGTTGTGTGCAAACTGTTTGCCAGATTTACCTACATTATTTCAAGTGACTACATTTCAAAAAAAATACTTTCACTAAGTATCACAGAGTTGGATGTCCGGAGGTTGTGAAAACCACTATATAAATGAGAGTTTAATGGCAATGGAAAGTCAGAGCAATGTGCAATGACAAAGCAACTTTTCTCCAAATGTGCACCATTGCATCTGCCAATGCAGAAAGCATCCCATTTACTTATTGTGTGAAAAATGAAAATTCTCTCTGACTCTTGAATACAAAATAGATCTATTTCGGTTTTGTATCACTCCAGTTTCTTTGAAAAAGATGCATATTGCAGTTAGAGACCATTAGGCTTACAATGATCATCTCCATTTAATCAAAGAATGTATTCCACCTCCTTGTTCCTCAAGCTAAAGTAGTTCCTATCAACATGTCAGTAAATCAGCAATTACTACTTGAAAAATTTGCTGGAACAGAATTCTAAAGAATTGAAAACTTTGTTCACTTTTTTCAATAAAATATACACCACTGTTAGAATTCACACGTTTAAATGTCACCTTTAATCTGTTGCTGGAATGTTTATCTACTGTGAGTATTGGAGAAAGTGACCTTCAGTAACAGAGCTAAATTCTCAGGTTCACCGATGAGCAGAGTTGTGGAGAAAGTGAGCAGTTAATAGTTTAGTCACATGTAATGGATACTTGTGAGTGTTTCCAACACTTCAGTAAAAAATCCTTTCAGTGTGGTAAGCACAGCTCTATAAATCTAAGCTTCTCTTGATTCATATTCAGTGTTAGAAAATGAATAGCTTGGCCATATGGCCAAATCATATGAGAATGTTTATTTTGTGGTAGTTTTTTTTATTTTTGCATTATGGTCAAGAAAATGTTGTGATTGCCAGTGACAGGCAAAAGGGAAAGTCTGTGAAAGCTGTTCAAATGTGAACTAGAGTTGCGCTCACACGCAGAGTAAATCACTGACAGTCTAGGACTATCTCGGGTGCCTCCTCCCCATCTTCATATCCACAGCCCTCCGCCATAGAGCTGGTAGTGAGGATTATGCATTGATGATGCACATTGTGCTGTCTAGAGATGATTAAGCTTAAACACCTTACCTGGTAAGTACTGCAGGGTTCGTCCCAGTGCAGTGCAGGTGGTGGAAGTATTGTTGCAACATGGCAATGGTACACGAGTGCGGAAAAGATTTACTAGGATGCAACTGGGACTTGATAGTTTGAGTTATAAGGAGAGGCTGAATAGACTGGGACTTTTTTCTCTGGAGCATAGGAGGCTGAGGGGTGATCTTATAGAGGTCTATAAAATAATGAGAGGCACAGATCAGCTAGTCAATATCTTTTCCCAAAGGTAGGGGAGTCTAAAACGAGAGAGCATAGGTTAAAGGTGAGAGGGGAGAGAAACAAAAGAAGTGTCCAGAGGAGCCATTTTTTCACACAGAGGATGGTGAGTGTCTGGAACAAGTTGCCAAAGGTAGTATTAGAGGCAGGTACAATTTTGTCTTTTGACAGTTACACGCCTAAGATGGGGATAGAGGGATATGGGCCAAATGCAGGCAATTGGGATTAGTGTAGGGGTTTTAAAAAAAAAGGTGGCAAGGACAAGTCGGGCCGAAAGACCTGTTTCCATGCTGTAAACTTCTATGACCACATTTGGTGTGGCAGCATGGCTTTAATTGTATGCATGCTGTACATGGGTATGTGGGTTGTACACTGGAGTCACCAGCTATACCAACATATAGAATTGCAAAGTAGCCACCCTTTGGTTTGCCCTGATGGCTCAAATGCAGCTGGCACACTAATGCTGCAGAACGAAGGCACCCTGAGTGTTGCCAGGCATTGGCTCTATAATCCTCTGCATGTGGTCAGTCACGCACCAATTGGTTACTAAAGAAGTAGGATCATGCAAACCAGCCTTCTATCCATCGATTCCATCTACACTTCTCATTCCTTTAGAAAAGTAACCAGCATAATCAAGGACCTCACTTAGCTCAGACCTACTCTTTTCCACCTTCTTCCATCGGGAAAAAGATACAAAAGCCTGAGCTTGCATACCAAACGACAGAAGAACAGCTTCTTCCCTGCTGCCATCAGATTTTTGAATGGACCTTCTTAATATTAAGTGGAACTTTCTCTACACCTTATCTATGACTGTAACACTACATTCTGTACCCTCTCCTTCCCTTCTCTATGAACAGTATGCTTTGTCTGTATAGCGTGCAAGAAACGATACTCTTCACTGTATATCAATACACGTGACAATAATAAATCAAAATCAATGCTTTTTTGTCTGATATAGGGCAGAGTTGCCAGGAGGTAGCCACACAGCGATTGCTTCATCAACTTGTCCAATTGAAGACCAACTGACGTAGTTAACTGTGAATGAATAGTGACAGTGATCTCCCTCATGCAGCAGTAGATGGTAAACTGCAAGATATGATAAATAGCTCCAGCTTGAGAGGAGCCAGGCACATCAATGATCGTCACCACGTTCAACTTCCCAGCCATTGACAATGTTGTCCTCAGCCTGTTCTGTGCTTGCAGCAGGTGGCAGCTTTCAGTGAGGATATCCTTATCGAAACACAAATGTCACATCAATTTGTTTTTCACTGAGGTTCAGCTAGATACATTACTTTCAGAATACCATGGACATATATGGCCTCCCTCTCGGAGCCCTTCTCTATGTACTCCACCAGCTTGTCCTGCCCTGCATGACTTTTTCCTCATTCTTTGATTTGATTTGGTTTATTATTGTCACATGTATTAACATACAATGAAAAGTATTGTTTCTTGCACGCTGTATAGCCAACACATACCTTTCATAGAGAAGGAAACGAGACAGTGCAGAATGTAGTGTTATAGTCATTGCTAGGGTGATCAACTTAATGCAAGGTAAGTCCATTCAAAAGTCTGACAGCAGTAGGGAAGAAGTTGTTCGATAGTAGGTTGGTACGTGATACCTTGTGTATCTTTTCCCTGATGGAAAAAGGTGGAAGAGAGAAAGTCCAGGGTGCTTAATTATGCTGTCTGCTTTGCTGAGGCAGCAGGAAGTGTAAACAGAGTCAATGGATGGGGGGCTGGTTTGTGTGATGGATTGGGCTACATTCACGACCTTTTGTAGTTCATTGCGGTCTTGGGCAGAGCAGGAGCCATACCAAGCTGTGACACAACCAGAAAGAATGCTTTCTTTAGTGCATCTGTAAAAGTTAGTGAGAGTCATAACTGACATGCCAAATTTCCTTCGTTTTCTGAGAAAGTAGAGGCATTGGTGGGCTTTCTTGACTATAGTGTTGCATGGGGGGGACCAGGACAGGTTGTTGGTGATCTGGACACCTAAAAACTTGAAGCTCTTGGCACTTTCTACTTCATCCCTGTTGACATAGGCAGGAGCATGTTCTCCTTTACGCTTCCTGAAATCGATGACAATCTCCTTCATTTTGTCAACATTGAGGGAGAGGTTATTGTTGCCGCACCAGTTCACCAGATTCTCTATCTCATTCCTGTACTCTGCCTCATCATTTTTTGAGATCCGGCCCACTATGGTGGTGCCATCAGCAAACTTGAAAATTGAATCAAAGGGGAATTTGACCACACAGCCATAGGTTTAAAAGGAGTATAGTAGGGGGCTGAGAACATAGGCTTGTGGGGACACTGGGGTTGAGGACGATCACGGAGGAGGTGTTGTTGCCTATCCTTACTGATTGTGCTCTGTGGGTTTGGAAGTTCAGGATCCAGTTGCAGGGGGAGGTGCCAAGGCTCAGGCCACGGAGTTTGGAGTTGAGTTTCATGGGAATAATGGTGTTGAAGGCTGAGCTGCAGTCAATAAATATTCAGTAGAGCTGAGCTGTAGTCAATAAATCCCAGTCATGCCGTATTCTGAGGAGAATGCCGACAAGTGTACCAGTTCCTGGGAACAACTGAATTGTGCAGAAGCCTTTTCTGAGCACTTGCTACACCAATCTATGTAGATGTTGGAAATTTTAAACAACTGTAGAAAGCATCAGACATCAGTAGGTTCAAAGCTATTGCCTGAACCCGTAATCAGCTGATGGTTTTTTTTTAAGTAGTGCTGTTTAGGTGGGGTATAATATACACTGTTGAACCCATGTGCAGCTGTGTTAGGTTAGGACAGGGCAATAGCTGGAGCACTGAGCTCCAAAATAGGAGTGCTGGTATTAAAATCAGTGTGAACGCCTTCATCAGCCTGCTTGGCAAACTTCCAGAAAATGTTCATTTCATGCACTATGATGCTCCCACTAATTGAGCGCATCCCACCTCAGAAGTATGCATGTGTGCCGTGGTCCCCAATTTGAAAAGAAAATGACAGCGATACTGTGCATATAACAATCCACTCTGCGCATTCAATCCAAATTTTGGATCAATAGCATTAAAACATTTTGTCACAATTCCTGAATTCCAATCACTTTAATAGATACACCCTTGCAGTAATCATTATCCTTTTGAAAACAAGGATTTGTCAAAAGTTTAACTCTGCATTCAGGATTTTTAAGATGGTAGGCTTTCTGGAGGGAACATGGAAAGATGCACTTTCAGAGACTCCATTAGTAAACACAAAAAAGATTTATGAATAGGAACTGTTTAGCAGCCTTATGGTTGCAGCTTGCTCCCCACGTGTCTCCTGCCTAAGAGAGCTCCCAAAATGTCTGTTTGCCTAGGGGATTCCACCCTCTGGGGTGATTCCCTACTCTGCGACCCCACTGGTTTCCCAGGCCCAGTAATTTGCTGTATTGCCCTTAAAGGGACAATCTGTCAGGAAAAAGATGCAAACGTCGCAAATCACCTATCAACCGACTCAAGAACAGCATCTTCCGTGCTGCCATCAGATTTTTTGAATGGATCTACCTTATGTTAAGTTTATCTTTCTCTAGACCCTAGCTATGACCGTAACACTACTTTCTGCATCCTCGTCTTTCCATCTTTATGAATGGTATGCTTCATCTGTATAGCATGCAAGATTAGTCAACACAAAAAAGATTTATCAATAAGAATTGTTCAGCAGCTTCATGGCTGAAGCTTGCTCCGCACATATCTCCTGCCTAAAAGATCTCCCAAGTTGTCTCTTTGCCTAAAAGGCCTCCACCACCGAGCAGGATTCCCTACTCTGAATCCCCACTGGTCCCTTAAACACTTGATCTGCTGTTGCTATCCTTAAAGAGACAATCACCGCAGAACACATCCCTGCCAACATTGTCTGTTCCACAGCCCATTTCACACCCCAAAAAGCATTAAATGGCTGGAGGCAGGACTTTCACCCTTTACTCAGGAGGAAGGAAGTCCTTCGGTTAACAGACCTTTTCAAAAGGAGGCTGTTGGTGCAGGCACCCTCCCCCCACAAACCATCCTGCTTGAGGCTAGAACCAGAGATTTATTTGGGGCTTCCCCTATCCTCTGAAATTCCTCCTGCCATCTCGAAAATTGAGGCAGGCGGGAAACCATTGGTCACATAAGGGCCTCAACTGGGGCAAAGGTGGATAGGCCAGCCAAGGACTCGCCAGCTCCAATCTAAAAATGCAGAGAGTTGGAGTGGGTGGGAACCCTACAGGAAGCCCATACGAGGAATTATATTCTCAGCCGTCGGCCTCAAACCTGTCAGCGGAGAAGAGCAACATTCTGCCTGATATCTTAAGGCATTTGTTAAATTCTAACAAACCTGCTTACTGTACTTGACCCAAATTACATTCACTTAATTAGTACTAACTTAAATGTTATTGACCACAACTGTAACTGTAAAACAAGAATCCGCTACTTCACTTCTCTGATCAGGCTTTTTTTGGGTTAGTTGCCTGCACATATGCATGAAAACATGCAGGTAATATTCAGTTTATACAGATTGTACTTCACTTATGTCTCTTCAAGTTAAACAAATAACATCTGAGGTTATGTTCTGGACTCATCATTCATGTTCCTGATCATAATAGGATTGAGAATGAGACAGCACAGATTTAAAGTGATAGACAAAAGAAGCAAATATGGTATGAGAAAAAGTATTTCCACACAATGAGTGATTCTGGTCTGAAGTGCACTGCCTGATGTGTGGTGGAGGCAGGCTCAATCGAAACATTCAGAAAATATCAGATAATTATTTAAACAGAAACAATGTGCAGGGAGGGGTACAGGGAAATGGCAGGGGAATGGCTCCAAGATGGTCATCTGGAGAGCCAATGTGGACACAATCGCCAGAATTTTACTGCCCCACCCACCACGGGAATTGAAGGGGAGGAGAGGCAGACAATGGGAAGGTCCGATGACCTTCAGGTTTTTACGGTTTTGGGACGAGCGAGGCTGTAAAATCTTGCCCAATGGGTCAAATGGCCTCCAAAAGCAGCATAACAATTTTGTGATTCTGTGAAATGGAGTGGCAAAATACGTGGGCTGTAATGTGCAGCAAAAATAATGGTGAGGTGAACAGGTCTCCCCTATATTTATACACAAATCAGAATGCAACTTCTGGTTGATGCTGACTGAGATGCGCCACTTCCTATAATTTGTGCTAATGTTGCATTCGCTGTTTGGCTCTCCACTCAATCAGGAAGATTCTGCTTATACAGACTACATATGGGCCTAGGTCACCAAAAAAAGTTAGGCCTTGCCATTTCAGTTAAAGTACCTTTTAATATTCATAATTCTGAATTATTGACAGGCAAATTCTCTGGCACTGAAAATTAACTTTTACAAGTACAAGAATCCAACAGGTTTTAATTGCCGGATATGGAACAATAATTTAAATATTATGTTTTAAAAAGCCTTTTTTATTCTGTCCCTTTTTTAAATTTTAACCCATTTTTTTCTTCCCTCTCATTGGCTGGATTCTCATGGAGTTGGAAAGACTCCACAGAAATGCCACTTGGTGCCTGCTCCTGCGAATTGTGCCCCCATTTCTTATGCCTTCAATTTTCACTTGCACAGGAGGAGGACATGAGCAGTGGAGTCTGCATCCTGCATTCTCAAATGTGTCTGATTCCATTGCGGGCGTAGGCATCTTCTAGCCTCCAGCGCTCAAGGATTAATGGTTCACAACCTCTTCGATGTGTCACAAACTATAGTCTAGATGCAGGAATCTTTTGAAAGACAACTTCAAATGATCTTACCTGTGTCCCTCATGTCAACTCATACACCCATATCCATCTTCCAATGGTCCCTCGTATCTGATATGCCAACCCATGTCCCTTTCCCAGCTCCAATCGACCCCAAACCCCTCAATGCCAACTCATAGCTCATCCATGCCCAGTATATACGTTGTACAGTATCAGTGAACCCTGTAGTAACAATTTCATGTATCTAAATACTCAAAAAGACATTCATAACTTTCTTAGAAAAAATCAGTTGTTATTCCAACGTCATAAATGTGTCAATCTACTTTAAACTATCAATTACAGAAAATATAAGTGCTTGCCACTTCTTCGCCTTGTGTAAATTAATATGGAGCTGTGACAAGACCGATCAGGGAAAACACCATTGTAAACCTAATAATCAAATAATACTTTCCCTTGTATGCGTCTGTTTCACCTTGAGGGAGAACCCAGACCTCCATTCATTTGTGGAAACAGGCGTAAGAGAGGAAAACATTGAGGGTAATTCTCAAGCTCTGTACACCACGGTGCAAATCATGTTATGGCTGAAGAATAGTGAGACAAGGGCCAAACATGATTGTCCTGACCCCTCCATGGTGATGTAATCTGGTCCCATTGCATGCAAATTTGGAATGCCAGGTGTTAGCTGGATTCACCTGGCTCCCAGTATTCACTGATCCACTGGCGCAGTGGGATGCCAGCGGGAATCATTGCTAGCCTCCACAAATGGAGCCTATGTGTAATGGCCATGCCAGAGTTGGGGCGGGGGCAATCATAATCAACAGGTAGTCAGGGGCATTGCTGAGCAGTGCATTAGCACTGCCTCCTAGCACCCTAGCAGTGCCAACCTGGGAATGCCAAATTGGCACGTGCAGGGTGCCAGCATAGTACTGGCAAAGGGTGGAGCCTGACAGGGGTCACTGAAGTGGGCAGGGTCCTAGGTGACTCCATAGCAGTTTCTGAGGGAGATAGTAGGGCCCGATGCCCTGTCGCCAGCAAGGATTGATAGAGGGGAGAGGTGCAGGTCAACATGATGCCTTCATGGTGTGAGGGGTTGGTGTGGGGAGTGGGTAGACTCGGACATTTTGTGATGGTGTTGGAGGTTGCCCGTCTGGCATTAAGGGTTGGGGATGTTCCCCATATCTGATCTTCGAGGAGCCAGCTTTGCCAGTGGGAATCTGCCCAATCTCCAAAAAAAAATGATTAAGTATGGGGGAATTGTGGTCTGGATCGTGCCAACACACTTGGTGGAATTCACACCACTTTTCCCGCCAGAGGTTACATGTTTTTGGGAGAATCCAGCCCATTGTTTGGTTGTTTCTTTGTGATCTATTTTTTTCTGATTTAATCAGCTCCCGGGGGATCATTAATTGTGCCCTTCTATTGGTAAAGTGAAAATGCTGCCCCAGAGAGCTGCCCGCTAATCAGTGCCACTGAGAATGGTGGGTACTGCCAATAGCTCACTTAGGCTGCTCCAGCGATCGTCAGTAGATCTCCAGATAAAGTAAGTAGGAGCAGGAAGGGGTCATGGGGAGCAGCAAGGTCAGAGGATTGGGCAGAGAGATGGCTCTCAGCACTTTCTCCATCAGATGCCCAGTCTCTCGACCAGGCATTTAGTATCTTCGAATGAGAGGCCTTACCTACTAGACCATAATGGGTTTGTTTGTTAATTATCCTATATAGCGTGACATGGTCTACCACTGATTGAATACCAGAGGCAGCAGGATGAGGGCCTCCACAGAACCCTTACGGTGCAGAAGGAGGTCATTCAGTTAATTGAGTCTGCATCAAAGGAACATCTTACCCAGGCACAAACCCCCACCCTATCCCTGTAACCCCACACATTTACCATAGCCAATCCAACTAACCTGCACATCGTTGGAGTGTGGGAGGAAAGCTGAGCACGTGGAAGAAACCCCACGCAGATACAGGGAGAACGTGCAAACTCCACACAGATAGTGACCCAAGGTTGGAATCAAACATGGGTCCCTGGCTCTGTGAGGCAACAGTGCTAACCAATGTGCCATCCTGCCATCCCATTGGTATTGAGATGGGAAGCTGTCCTCTAGCCATCCCACCCAGGACTTAATCAGAGGGAGACAGAATCCCTTACCCACACCCTCCCACCTGATCAAACTGTCCTTCCAGCCTGGGAACAAACCTCCGGGGGGGGGGGGGGTATTTGTTGAAGGTGGGCAGTAAATTCCATCCTTTCAGTGCAAAAGGCCATAGGAATTAAGAAACAAGGGGAAGTCTAATGAAAGGATGCTGCCAATCATTCATCAGCTTCAGAAAATTTTGACTACTCTATTTACAATTTCAACACGGGTCCATTGATAAATATGTCCACGCTGCTTCCTTCAACTTGAATCAAAACATTTACATTTTCTCACTGGTATCGCGTGTTGGATGGATAGATGCCATACATATATAAACTGGAAAAGCTGTTCAGGAATATCAAAAAACCCTAAAAACAAAAGCTGCTTCTTTTTATTACACTTGGTTTCTGCTTTTTATTGGTGTTTTGGGATCACATTCTATCATTTAGAGAAGGAAGATAGATTTGCATTTATATAGCATCTTTCAGTGCCCCAGGGGAGTTCCAAAATGCTTTATAGTCAATGTTGTACTTTTGAAGTGTTGTAATGTATCAGGCAGTGTAAGGTTGATTTTGATTTGCCCCCAGCTGTCTCCCATTCCCGGCACGATTACTCAATATCAAATTATTCCTCCACATGGATTTCGATGGATAACAGCTTCAAGCTGGGAGATAAATCTCAGTAGAGAAACAATATGAAGAGCTGCATACAGCCAAGGACAGCAAAGAAGATGTAAAAGGAAGATTCTCAACTACAAACTCACTGCACAAAACACAAAAACATCACAAACTCGCAAAAGTCATCATCACAAATGGAGCCTAATGCACATATCGCTACTGATGCATGTAGCTCAGGATTCCATTTGACCTAGTTTTCACTCTGAAGTGACAGGGATGGAATTGAGCTGGGCCTGCCAAAGCCAGAAGCATTTCCCAAGCAGTTCCTGGAGCAAGTAATTGACAAGGCAAGCTTATTTTCTGGGGATTTGTCCCAGTTGTTTGACATGCTCTTAGACTCCTCACACTTCCAGATACCCCAACCTACTACCCCCCTTCATAATCCCCCATGCAGGTCATGTCCCCTATCCACTCACCCCATGCACTCTCATATGCCCATGCTCTCTCATACCCCCCCATGCCACCTCTCTAATGACTCACCCAGTACCCATCATGGGCAGATCTCAGCAGCCATATGACAATGAAAAAAAACTCTAACAAGCTAATACAGCTCTGACTCATACATATTTGATTATGAAAGAAATTCTCATTCAAGAAACCCATTTAAAGATTTTAAATCTCAATGTGGGATTTGAATAGACCTTTTTTGGTTTTATTAAAAATTGACCACTTAAGGATGGTTAATCCTTTAATAACTTATTTAAACTGTCAATCAATTTTTGAACTCAGAACCCCCTGTTGAGAAAGTTTTTGAAATTCAGACAAGCATTCAGAATGACACAATAATATTTGGGGAATTTCAACAAAGATTTCCACTGAAATTGCATGCCCAGATAGGAATGTTTTGTTCTAACCTACACCCAGGTGGCCTTTCAATCAATGCAGCCTTGCAGAGGGTTGAAAATAAACTCTCACTGATAGCTTAAATCCATTTTTTCATATCTAATGAGCTGGAGATTTAAAAGAAAACATCAGATCATAATATTTAAACAAGTCTCCCTGCCCTTTAGAGTATTTAGATATACTGCATCAATTCATTACTTCTACACTGTAAGTTTAGGCCCTTGTAACAGACAAAATGGTTTTCTTTGAACTCACCATGAAGTTTGATTAGCCCTACTATGTTAGATTTCCCTCCTGTGTGAGTGAAATCCTGCCCCCCTTTCCCCTCTGGCAAAAATTGGAAGTGTCTTTTTTTTTCATTCATTCATGGAATGTTGGCATTGCTGACTGGGCCAGCATTTATTGCCCATCTCTGAAGGCACTGAAGTGTCAATCACATTGCTGTGCATTTGGAGTCACATGTAGGCCAGATAAGGATGGCAGATGTCCTTACTTAAGGACATTAGTGAACCATTTTTTTAATGACAAAAGACAATGATTTTATGTCATCATTAATGTTTTAATTCCAGATTTTTATTGAATTTAAATTTTGCCATCTACTGTGGTGGGATTTAAACCCGGGTCCCCATAGCATTATCCTGGATGTATTAGCCCAGTGACATTACCACTAAACCACTTTCAGACAAGGGGAGACAAAGGGGCAGGACTTCTGCATCTGGGTTTAAGTCAAAAGTTTATTTATTAAAGTTTATTTATTATTCGTGAGTCGGTTTATAGTAACACTGCAATGAAGTTACTGTGAAAATCCCCTAGTTACCACGCTCTGCGCCTGTTCAGGATATTGAGGGAGAATTTAGCGTGGCCATTGCATCTAACCAGCACATGTTTCAGACTGTGGGAGGAAACCAGAGAACCTGGAGAAAACCCACACAGACACAGGCAGAACATGCAGACTCCGCGCATACAGTGACCCAAGCTGGGAATCAAACCCAGGTCCTTGGCACTGTGAGGCAGCAGTGCTGACCACTGTGCCACCGTACCGCCAACCTTTTTTTTTAAATAAGGTCCACTTCCTTCCCAACCCAATGTTAATTTGGCCGTTTCTTTTTCACGAGCTCGGTTTCTCACACTTTCAAACTTTTAACAGTATAATACTGAAATTAGTTCTGGCATTTAAAAGTTTTAATTATAGAGTCTTCAAGATTCCAGAATCAAAATAAGAAACCAATAAACGACACGCTTTAAATACTACATTCCCTCGTTTGAAACTGTGGTCGATATGAAAGTCCCTGTGACTGCCTGACAAGAGGTAAATGCATTACGAATTCCAACTTGGATAATGCATGTGGTTTAGCTTTTTAAATGTAATGACATATACAGCCCTGATTATTAAAGGCCTCAGTTCAATGTTTATAATGTCCCTCAGCAAAAAAAAACATTTAACAAAGCAGGATATCATTCCGACTCAAGGGAAAGCAGCTCAACAGTAATATAATTATAAGTAAGGACATCTTTCAGTTTACCTTAACATCATTTGAAAAGGTTCTTTTCAGCACTCTGTGGCAAGAACTGAGTCTTCAAATATTAAACGTGCATTCCTGCTTTCTATCATAAAGTAGCAAAATCTCTTTCAATCTGCAAAAATGATTGCTAAGAGGAAAATATTCCTTAAGATAAAACTTCCCACATTTTTCACAGAATGCACACCTCCCCCCCCAACCCCACAATAATGCCTCTGATTTCATGTGAAGCCAGGGTAAAAATTTACAGGGTATGAGTGTTATTGAGTGGGAGGGATGTGGGGGGGGAAAGGCTTCAGTTAATGAGAAAGCAGAAAACAGTAGAGTCTGCCCCATCCCCCCCATTCTTCAATCCCCATCTGCCCCCCCCCCCCCCCCTCCATCAACCAGCGTCATCTGCCCCTTCCTTCAACTCTCATTTGCTTCCTCCTCCAACACACATCTTCCCACTCTTTCACCACCTCAAAATCTCATCCCATTAGCCCTGTCCAGAGAGAGTGATGTCAGGTCAAATTGCCATCTCCAATTTTCTTTGGCTGTCCAACAGGAAGGTAGAGGATTCAGTTGCTCCCAAAAACGAGCCTGTGCTTTGAGATGCATGAACAATTTGTGTCTGTCCAAAATAATGCAGGAAGCAAGCGAACTTTGTTCTTCCTGATATTTGAAATGACAGTAATACGCAGCTAAATATGCTGTTGAGTGCCCGCACACGTCTTGGGGATGGGGGGGATGGTCAAGTTCCTGAAGTTAGCATCACTTAAAGCTAGCCTGCGCTACCTCAACATGGCAAAGAGCGAGGTCCCAGATTTTCTGAAACAGTATTCCAGGCCCTGATGCAGGGCACGAACAGGAGAAAAGAAGTTCCCACAGAGGCTAGGAGGCGAGTGTTTACACGGCGGTCAGTGTAAACAGTGTCACTCTGAGAACTTGGATTCACTGCAGTCGTCAAATCCAGTAAATTCATTTTCAAGTTCCATATCTTTACAAAGGAACCGGTTGTATTACACACTGCTCAATTCACTTTATCTCCCTCACTCACCAAAAATCTCTACTAAGCATGGCTAATGCCACACATTCATAACTTCAACCCACCCTCACACACGAGGAACTGCTGCAAGCCTCCACATCCACATCTCGCACGTTGCACACATTGCCAATTATTCAGTCATGAATCTAATTCAAAGCCTATTGCCTGATCATATGGCAGACATCAGCAGAAAAACTAGGAATGATTAAACAGGAAATCCAAAAATGTGCAATACCTTTCCCGAACAATGTCACTCCCTTCATAGCAAATGTCTGGTGAACTGTAAATTATTTTTTACATCCTGAATGATCTCGTACCTAAAATTTTGACCATTTACATTTGAGACGCATGAACAATTTGTGTCTGTTCAAAATAATGCAGGAAGCAAGCAAACTTTGTTCTTCCCAATATTTGAAATGATAGTAATACGCAGCTAAATGTGCTGTTGAGTGCCTGCACATCTTGCATTTTGATAGAAAAAGTGAACTAATTTTCCAGGAACCAATCTGTCCTCTTAAAAACTGGAAACTGATTAAAAATTGGAAAAATGTATTACTGAGTAAGAAATATGTCATGCAATTACTGAAATTCTGTATCTTGTACAAAGCAACATCAGTTATATCAAATTACATTAATAAATACTTTGGCTGATTTCCATGTGAATTTATGCGCATCACTTCTAAAATTAATCCTTTTAAATCTTTTAATGCAAAATATCCAGACTGGCAGCGTGATCCCTGATACAAAATACCTCCTGCAAGTCAAGTGTTTTTGTATTAAATCAAACTTGACTCAATATCTTAACCCCCATTGATAATACATTATTTTTAAAATAGTTAATTGTTGAAACTGTCAAGTGGATTTGACAACAATGCACAGACGTGCACAAAGTTTGCATTGGACCAAACTATTCACTAAAGTTGCAGAGGAGTTCCACAAGCCTGCGATATTGTAAGCTTTTATCATCAGAGCCAACCCTGAGATAGCAGTCTATCAGTTGCCCACTGTGCATTGGATGGTCTGTTTTGAGTGATGGAGTTTGGAAATAATTGACAAATGGATTTGTTTCCAAAACATATTAGATCAATAATGCAAACACACACTACCTATTTCAGCCTATATCTGTCATCTTTATTTTATGACAGATACATTTTTAACTTTCTTTATTCTTGAACATTAAAATGAAGTATGTATATATTCCAGAAAGTGGGAGTTAAGTTCATCAGGATGCCATGGAGGTTGGATATTTTACGAGCCCTGTAAAATCCTACAATTATTGACATCTTTGCTGATTTTGTACCTTTGGAAGGAACATGAATTAAAAGTTCCATAAAAGAAGTGCAAAGTCCTATGCTAGGGATGGATTTCTTCAGACTTTCTCCCATCCTGCTTAGTTTTAAAAATATACAATTGAAATGTGGGCATTGAAGGAAAGGTGAAGATCTTTTAGCACCAAAAAGGTGGTGGGGTGGTCCTTCTTCTTAAACCGCTGTAGCACAGTGAGGTCATTAATATATTGAGCAAGCCAGGCATCTGTAACGGCACCTCATTGACATCTGACACAATACAGCCTCTGAGACTGTGGCAGTCTCCATCTCTCATGGAAAAGCCAGTGGTTTAAGAAGAAGGACCACCCCCACCGCCTTCTTGAGGCTAAAAAATCTTTGCTTTTCCTTCAATGCCCACATCTAATTATATATTTTTAAAATTAAGCAGGGTGGGAGAAGGCCTGAAGAAATCCAACCCCAACAACTGGCTCCATCAAAATGGCTGAACAGTAAACAAGGTGGTCTCTTGCCCGCAGTCAGAAACTGGAACAAAGGATCAAACAAACAATTATTTGATATAAATGAAGTCTTCACATGCTAGTTGCATGATTTCATTTTGGCCACAGAATTGTCCATTGGGAAATCTTCATGATGCAAATCAAGCATTTTTAGGGCTCCCTGCCTGAACTTAAGAGCCCTAAAATTCCAGCCTGGGCCAAGGCAGAGTCTCAGAGGATATCCAGAATGAAGATTGGAAAAAAACTATTTTCTGGTGACGGTGATGCTGGGGGTTGGGGAGAGTTGCATGGGTGGATCTTCAATGAAAGAGCATGTCAGGAGTGGGGATTCCTACACTGCCATGGGAATTGTGTCCTTTATGCATTAAAAGACATGAGTGAAACTGAACAGCAGCAAGCTGGCGTGAGTGGATCTAAAGCTTCTTGAATGATCCCAAAGCTGATTTGGGTTAAGGATATTAGAGATTATTGAATATCTTCTATCTTGAGGCAAAATGGCTTTTCCATGGGAGATGGAGACTGCCACAGCTATTTGTCTCAAAGAGGCTGCATTGGGTCAGATGTCAATGAGGTGCCCTTGCAGATGCCTGGCTTGCTGAAGATATTAATGACCTCATCCCCACAATTTAAAACAGGGTTAACAGCCAAGTATCTGTACAAGGGAGAGTTTTAATCTGCTGCTCTTTTGCCAGAAGCAACCCCTGTGGAATTTTAAGAGAGGGGTTTAGGTTTCACTAACAGATGACTAATATAACTTTGTTTCATGTTAGGTCATCCTCAGAATTCTGTCTGTATAATAGGCCAATTAAGTAACTTTGGCAATCATTGAATCCCTACAGTGAAGAAGAGGCCATTCAGCCTCCAATTCTCTGGCAGAACATCTTACCCAGGCCCTGTCCCCATAACTCCACACATTTCCAATGGCTAATCCATCTCCTACACATCTTTGGGACTATGGGAGGAAACCAAAGCACCCAGAGGAAACCCATGCAGACATGGGGACAATGTGCAAACTCCACATAGACAGAGTGTCATCCAAGGTTGGAATTGAACCTGGGTTGCTGGAGCTGTGAGGCAGCAGTGCTAACCACTGTGCCGCCCATTTTTAGAATTCTTTAGCATTCTATTAATATAACAACTATTTCATTTGGTAGAACGTGCAGATTAACCGCAGTAAAATCAAGGCAATTTCTTGACGATAAAATTTACTGAATACAGCAATGATTGGCATCTCATAGCATCAAATGGCTTGAGATTTTGGAACTAATATTTAAGTTATTGGTATACAAGCAAAATTCTGCAAATGCTGGGAATCGGAATAGAATTAGAAATGGCTGAAGGTGCTCAGTAGGTCATGCAGCACCTGTGGACAGGGAAAATATTTCAGGTGAATGACCTTCCACCAGAACAGTTGTTCAGTCTATCATAGCTGTTGCACATGTGTGACTGCACAAAAAATATTTAAGGGATTGTGCACTTAAATAAATTACGAGTGCACCACAAAAAAAAAGAGCAAATGTATTGAGAGGGTGGGGGATCGGGATGGAATTTATAATATTAAAAGATTACAGTAAACAAGGACTGGGTTAGTTGCAGACAGATACCTAACTATAGACACATTTAAAGTTTGTTTATTACTGTCAGATGTCGGTTCACATTAACACTGCAATGAAGTTACTGTGAAAATCCCCTAGTTGCCACACTCTGGCACCTGTTCGTGTCCACTGAAGGAGAAGTTAACATGGCTAATGTACCTAACCAGCATGTCTGTTTATGCATCTTGATTAGCCTATATTAGTTGTCATGCTTTTAATATTTCCAATTAAAGAGCAAATGTTGTTGCACTATTGATTATAATTCAAAGATCACTAACAAGCTGACAAAGATTCATTTGGATATGCCAGCTGGTGGAAGGAAAATGCATTGTTATTTTCTTTTCTCAAGTCTTCTTGGTGACAAGTCTCAAACCTGTTTTGGGGAGAGATGGGAACTGCAGGCTCAAGTTCAGAGTGGAAATGTGAATGAACATTCTGGAATCTGACTTATATTCGCAAAGAATTTCAGCTACAGTCTCACAAGTTGACAGATTCCACAACACGATAGATTGCGTGAGGTTTTTGAAAGCCTCAGGCTTAAAGCACCAATGGTACTTTCTCATTTGATGTCTTCTTTCAATTTCTTTAACATAGTTATTGCTTCTTTTCCTAACAGGGCACAGGCAAAAAGCATTTGTTGCACCTATGACCAAGTACCTCCCCTCGAAAAAGCACAGTTTAAAATGAAAAATAGTTGCCAGGAATATTAACATAATTCAGTCCATTGATCAGAGACATTCCAGACTCTTTAATGATGTCTGGTTGAAAAATCAGACAGATTTACATAGCCTCTGGATTCTAGCATTAGGTAAATGGTTTTTGGAGTGGAATGCCAGGGTTTGCAAGTGGCTGCTGACTTTAGTTACTAAAAACCACCTTCTGGTTTGCCAACCTTTTCTAACTGATTTAAAATATAAATATTCCACAGCAGAACCTCCTTGAATAGGAGGTTTTGTTCATCTGCACACCCCCCCTCTTCCTTACCCTCTTAAACCATCACACCCCTGTACATGAACTTTACGAGACAAAAGCTTCCTATTGACATTAATGAACTCAATCAAAGCATATAGAAATTTAGAGCATGGAAGAGCATTTGGCCCACTTTGTTTATGCCACCACTTTGTAAGGTGATCCATTAGAATCCCAGTGTTCTGGCCTCATTCCCTAGCCATGTATCCTTTTTTATTTCAAATGCCAATTTGCTCTTCTCTTTAAAAATGCAAAGGTCTCTGCCTCAAACATTCTGACTTTGCACATTGGTACCAAACACATTCAGTTCCAGATAATACAATTCTAAGATATCAAACTTTTATTTCCTATTAAATTGACAATGTCATTATTGAATATTGTTGAAAAAAGACATTGCTATCAAAGCTTTTCATTGTGCACTCATCAGGGTAATTCATAAGAATGCCAATGTCAGGGGAAAACAAGAAATGTACACTTTCTGAGAAGAGAGTTCTAACTGATTGGCAAATAGACTGTGATTGGTAGAGGCATTGCAGTGGAGAATGCAACAGTTGATGGTGACAGACAGTTAACTGCCAAGCACCGTTTAAAATTTAAACCAGGCAGTTTGACTGTAATTGATCAAGGCATTGTCCTGAGGAATGAACCAATAAATAGCTGCCACTTATTTTGTTTAGATGAAATGGGCACAATATGTGTACATGTTCCTTCAATCAGCAAAAAACAGGGTCCTGTGTATTTATATGTGCAGCTTCTAGTACACACAAATGTACCACGCTACGAGCCCAACTGATGATCTTAAATTGGTTATCAGCATAATTCATGTAATTATTACATAACATGAAAATTATTGATATTCACTTTGACATATTTAAGTTGAATTTTCCAAACCTCTTTCAAACATAATCTGGCAATGCATATATTGTTTACAGTTAATCATGTGTGGTCTGTAAATCAATTTGCCTTTATTATTTCAATTTGGTCTATTTTTAACTATTCTTAAAATATTCCTTTGCATTTTAAATATGCTGCAGATCAGTTGGGCACAATAATGGATATATTGTCCCATCAGAAAGAGCACTTCAACCAAGAATTGAAGGTACAAAATAAATATTTAATAGCATCTCCTTTAAGATGATGGTAAATAGTAATACTTAGAATAAGAATAATGGATTTTAATGTGGCACATTGTAAGATTTTGTCACAGATCTGTGGTGGTTAGAAACAGAGACAATTGCAAATGACTGCAATCCAGTTCTGTAAGAAATACTATATATTGATGAATGAAGCATGAACTCTATTGAGTAGACTTTTGTAGTTTAAAGTTTATTTATTAATGTCACAAGTGAACACTGCAATGAAGTTACTGTGAAAATCCCCTAGCTGCCACACTCCAGCGCCTATTTGGTTACACTGGGGGAGAATATAGCTTGGCTAATTGATCTAACCACCACGTCTTTGGAACGGTGGGAGGCAACCTGAGCACCCGGAGAAAACCCACACATGCATGGGGAGAACATGCAAACTCCGCACAGACAGTGACCCAAACCAGGAATCAAATCCAGGCCCCTGGCGCTGTAAGGCAATAGTGCTGATCATTATATCACTGTGCTGTGCATAGTTGGGGGAAGTTAAGTATAAGATTATATTTACCATTAAATAACTCCTGGTTTGTTGTACATTGAAGGATCAAGATGAAGTATAGTATTCAGGTCAAGCAGGTTCAGAAAGTAAGCAATTGAACCCGGGGACGGAAATGTGCAACAGAGAAGGCAAATGAAAAGGAGAGGAAAGCAGAATGGAGGTCAAAGGAGGAAAAAGTGATGGAGTACAGACAAGAGTGGGAAGAGACATCAGGAGAGAGAGTCAGAGAGAAGAGATTCGAAGCGGAGAGGTAGAGGAGGAAGGAAGGAAAAAGAGAATATAAGAGAATGAGAAAGATGGAGTGTTCAAGTGAAGGAGGAAACATGGAAAGGAAGGGGAGAGGATTAAATGGGAGATGGGAAAGACGAGGATGACAGAGCACAGAACAGTCAAGGAAGTTATTAGAATAGGTACAGAGGCCCATTTGAGCTGGGGGAAAACAGCTAAACTTCCTTGCTTACACTTAAAATAATCTTCCCAACAGAGGTTAAGTGGACAGATTCACTTCACCAGAAACTGGGTTGTGGGGGAGCTGAGAGGTATTGCAATCTTCAGCCCTCACAGTAGAGGAGGCAGGGTGTTAGTGGTTAGCACTGCTACCTCACAGCGTCAGGGACCCAGGTTTGATTCCCAGCTCGGGTCACTGTCTGTGTAGAGTCTACACGTTCTCCCCATGTTTGCATGGGTTTCCTCTGGGTGTTCCGGTTTCCTCCCATATTTTGAAAGATGTGATGTGCTGGTTAGGTGCATTAACCTGATCAGGCAGCGAGTGGATTGTGGCGACTAGGGGAATTTCACAGTAACTTTATTGCAATGTTAATGTAAGCCTTACCTGTGACTGATAAATAAACTTTAAAAAAAGGACGGTGTACAAGTTGGTGGGCATTGCAGTAGATTTGTTTCAATGCGCTGAAACTTTTAAACATTTAGTGGTCACAATGTCAGTGGAGATGTCTCAAAATTAATATCTACAGAGAAGTAGAATTTAAAGGTTTCAGTAAATTTTATGTATAAATTTCAACATGTGGTGAAGGTACTAATGTTCAGATACATTAGATTAGATTTAAAAAGGTGTCACTTCTATGGAGTACTATTAAGGATGGTGCAACTTTGGTAGTGTAGGACATTGTTGAAAATTTTATCTCAAGAACATTTGCCACAATGGGTGAAACTGTAATAAGTGTAAAGATAATTTGTAATTGAGTGACAGGAATGTCAGCAGGTCATTGCTTTGTTGAGTTCACAGACCAGGCAGAGCGATGTCAATGAAAAAATTCCAGGTGCTTCACCTTCCAGAGGTGGTGGTACAGGACAAGTGTCTAAAATTTGACCATGATAGAACTTAGGTTTAAAACCCTATCCACATAATCAGAATCACTCATCAAAATCTTGCTGGTGTTTATGGCAGCGGGATCTTACGGTCCTGCTGATGGCGTACCTCCACCGCGGGTTTCCCATCGGCGAGAGGCATGTTCAAGAGGAAACCCGGTTAACAACGGTGGGACCACAAGCTCTCTGCTGCCAGCAAGTGCACACTGCCTCCTGCCACCGCAAAATACTCCACAGAGAGGGAGGAAAATCTCACTCACTGTACCAGACACTAGGCTGGGTGAATCTGTACAACTCTGATCACAAAGCCTCCTGCGGACACAAATTATACAAAAAGCAGTTTTATTGGTTTTCCCAAAGTCGCTGTGAAACTTCTTGATGAACTTACACCCCTATACACCGAATTTAACATATAGGGTGGGATTTTACTCCCTGTCCATTGATGGGAGGTTGCCCACTGGTCGCTGGCAGCAGATCTTATGGTCATGCCGTTTTCCATTGGGGTTCCTGTTGAATACACCCCTTGCTGCTTCGAAACCTACAGTGGGGGTGCACCATTGGCAGAACCGTAAGATCCAGCTGAATTAAACAGCAGCAAGATTTCAGCGATAATAAATACGCCACCTTTGTTGCAGTTATTAACCTCACAATCTCATCACATTTTCTTGGTAACGCATTATTGTAAATCATTGCAAAGCTGCTTACGCTATGGTAATTCTGACAGGAGGCAGAAGGTATGTCGGCCAGAAGTGTACTAATGATTACCACAGGAGTTTGCAGGAATATTTCATCGCAATATTGACAGGGGCAGCATGTACGTAAAAAGCAGGCAGTTTAGGAGTAGTGTTGCCGTGAACAGATCTTAAACATAGCTTGAGTAGTTTTAAAGCATTTCCTAATCTAACAGTTACATGAGGCTCTCTCGTGTCTGCACAGTTAATTACCAGTAGTCAGATATGTTTAGCACTTTTTTGCCGTATGGCAACAAAGGTTTCTGTGGAAAGTTCTGCAACTCTTCCACAGAAAACAAACCAATTACACTGCTCATCACCCTACTCAGAATGCACTGCAGGAAAGAGAAACAATGCTGTCTCCTTGGTGATGAAAGAAATAACTGTATTGTGAGCTGGATTTCCCGACAACAGTAACATGTAATTTACCACGTGAACCGGAGGATTGTCTTTTACAGTAAACTGCTGAGAATTACAATACCTGTCAAATAGAGTTTCCCCAGAAGCATGTTTCTGTTAAAAACTGCATAGAAATACAATTCCGTATTGTATTTTATACATTATCTACACAATGCATTTTCATTCAATTGCATTCCAAGAAATTATTTCCAATCCTTTCTGGAGGATAAAACTCAATTTAAAAAAAAGGCATTGCACCATATCAACTGCCACAGCTGGACTTGCACCTGTGTACACTGAAAAACTGATTTTATCCAATTTTTGTGGCTGAAATTTAACCACAAACCTCCTTTAAATTACAAAGAGTCATACTTGCTATGCATTGACTGAGAAATTTGCCGCAGTATTTTACATTGTGTTTGAATATCTCGAGGTCATGTAAAAGTTAATTCTTTTTGGCTCGGGTTAGATCCAAGAGGGTCTTTTTTTTTGCTTTAAGGAATCAATTATTTATTGATTTAGGGGATGGCACGGTGGTTAGGACT
This sequence comes from Carcharhinus amblyrhynchos, assembly GCF_965287045.1. Classification (NCBI taxonomy): domain Eukaryota; kingdom Metazoa; phylum Chordata; class Chondrichthyes; order Carcharhiniformes; family Carcharhinidae; genus Carcharhinus; species Carcharhinus amblyrhynchos. The sequence goes on along the minus strand of NC_137328.1, from coordinate 42,994,227 downwards.
GCTGCTTCACAGTGCCAGGGGCTAGGGTTCAACTCCGGCCTCAGGTAACTGTCTGTGTAGAGTTTGTAAGTTTTCCTTGTGTGCATAGGTTTCCTCAGGGTGCTCTGATTTCCTGCCACAGATGTGTGGGTTAGGTTGATTGGCCATGATAAATTGCCCCTTCGTGTCAGAGGGATTAGCAGGGTAAATATATGGGGGTTCAGGGATACAATGTGGGTGGCACTGTGGTCAATGCAAACTTGATGGGCCAAACAGCCTCCTTCTGCACTACAGGGATTCTATGATTTATGCAACAAGAATAAATGGTTTGATTTTGATTTTTTTGAGTGGACAGTGTAATTTTAAATATCTTTACATTTTTCCATTTCAATTCTTGTTTCTGTTAACAGTAGTAGAGGTTTTACATTTGAAACTGTGTGGATCTAAGGCATTTGTGATGTCCTCAAATATTCAACTAATTTTTAAAAAAGGCTTTGTTAAGAAGTAGTTTATCCAAGTTGATGCCAGTCCCATCAGGGGGGTGGGGCCTGATGGGCAGAACCTCAGGGGCAATCAGAAGGGATTGGGGGGGGGGGGGGGGGGGGGTGGGTTCCTGCTGCTGCTCTATATTTGGGCTGAGCAACTGAAGGAGGGAAGCCAGCGATCGGGGCTGGCCCGGGCATGTTCGGGGGGACCAGTGGTCGGGCCACGGGATGGGGCTGGGGGGGGGGCGGTTGGAGTCACACAGCCAGCAATGGAGGCGGGGGAGGGGGGGGTCAGGGGCTTGGCCAGCGATCAAACAGGCCACTGCGTATGCGTCAATCTCAGCGTTAACAAAATGGCGTATGCACAGTGGCCTACTCGGCGTTATGCTGTCAGCCTCTCCAGTGGGAACAGGCCCTGCTTTTTGGACTGATTTATGCTTGTGCACTCAGCAGCGCACACAACGTAGGAGATTCATTTTGGAACCCTGCTGAAAAAAAGCAGGGTAATTCACTCCAGTTTTTACAAAAATTTGACACTTAGATTTTTTTTGTGAGAATCGCCTCCATAAAGTTTTCATACTTCCTCATCCAGCATTAAAAAAAGAACCTAAGAACCAGGAGCAGGAGTAGGCCATCTGCTCCTTGGAACCTGCTCCACCATTCAATAAGATCACGGTTAATCTTTTCTTGGACTCAGCTCCACTTACCTGCCTGCTCACCATAACCCTTAATTCCTTTACTGTTCAAAAATATATCTATCATTGCCTTAAAAACATTCAATGAGGTAGCCTCAACTACTAACACAACTTTGTGATAAAAATGGTTATCTAACATTTGACTTAATGATAAAATGGTGAAGCTTCCTCCCACACTTGTACTCTTTACCAGATCTGAGTCACATATTAATTTTCTTCCCTCGGCACCGGTGAAGAGCCTCAGGGGCCATGAGTGGCTTTGGCAAACGCCGACCATGCAGATGCCCGACTGATAACTTCAAAAGCAAAAATGTCACTGCACTAGCTTATAAAGCACAGGTCTCAATTGCATCTCAGTTTTATTTCAGTTAGTTTTACTTGCAAGTGAGGAACCACTCTTGAAATTATGCTTGTTCATTTTAAACATGCATATCAGATTTTTTTTTAAAAAACTGATACATCCAGAATCTATTTGTTTCATACCTTTTGATTTGTGTTGCCTCAAGCATTATTTGACATTTTTAGGCATTCTGCCACTTGAATTTTCTTTGCCAATTTGCCCTTCTATACAATTTACAGTGTGTCATTTTAATGACAATGAGCATGGGCATTCTTTGCTGTGTTCCAAATCCACTGGATGTTTCAGGTTAGGAGAAACAGTTTGTGGGGGGGGGCGCTGATGTCTGCTGCTGTCCTTATCATGGGAATTGAGGAAGTACCTGGTCTGGAAGCCTGAGCATCCGTTTCATTTCCAACACTCATCACCTCTACTTGCATTGGAAGCATGCCCCGCAGCTTTGGCAGAATGAAAGAGCATGTGAAAACTGACAATGACTCCATGCAATGTGTTAAATGGCATCTTCCAACAAGTTTCCAGGTTCCATCTTAGCATACTGCCCATTTGTAACCAGGTGGAAGAGACTTTGGTGGCTGCAAAATCAACCTTCCTCAATGGGGCTTTTACTTTTTGGGCTGAATTTAATGCAGCCCATTGTATTGGGAACCAGGGAGTCAGGTCCACTTAATCATGATGGTAGGAGACCCTTCCTGATTAAGTTGGGGCTGACATGGGACTCCTGGTTTCTACAGTAAGAAGTCTGACAACACCAGGTTTAAGTCCAACCGATTTATTTGATAGTAAACTCGCAAGCTTTCAGGGTTTACCCTTTTGTCAGGTGAATGGAGAGTTCGCTTGTGTAAACACTGATTGTCTCCAATCAGACTTCTTACTGGGTTTACCCCAGTCCAACGCCAGCATCTCCACATCATGACTCCTGGTTTCCAGCAGTGGAATATCCATCAGACTCATTAATGAGGCAACTGCACATCGTGGTGGCTCAGGGATTTAATGGGAACTCTGTGGCCTTCCTGCACCTCACAAAGGCTGCCCAGCAAATCCTATTGTGATTGCCAGCAACCTATCAAGGGCAGCAGCGAGTGGGCTTCACGTTATGCCTGATCAGCGGATCCTGAATAGCTAAGTGTGTGGTGGGCATGGAGTTTCACCCAGTGCTCTTTCCTATAATCCCCCTGTTCCCTGTCATCCATCTTATACCCCCATCCCACTCTCACATTGGATCTGAGATCCCTCGACGTTCCTGGGTCTCTGTTGGGTGCAGCGCCACCAGAAGCCAATGCTGGTGCTGGTGATGACAAGTAGCTTCCGGCCTCCGCTTGGCTAACACCTCTTGTGGGTGGAAACCCCACCAATAGGCTTCCCTCGTGACTGAGGAGGGCACATAAAGAATTCATCAGGCAAACCCTGTGGAACTAATGAGGGTTCTCCAGTGGGGTGAGATGCCATCAGCTCCACACATCCAGCCCATCGGTTTACTCAACATACTATTTAGCCCAAATAATTTTTTTTTAAGTTTTAAAGTTTATTTATTAGTGTTATAAGTAGGCTTACATTAACACTGCAATGAAGTTACTGTGAAAATCTTCTAGTCACCACATTCCGTCGCCTGTTCGAGTACACTGAGAAAGGATTTAGCATGGCCAATTCACCTAATCAGCACGTCTTTCAGACCATCGGAGGAAACCCACGCAGACATAAGGAGAACGCACTGACTCCATATGACAGTGACCCAAGTCAGGAATCAAACCAGATCAAATCTCTGGCACTGTAAGGCAGCAGTGCAAACCACTATGCCACCGTGCTGCCCTGTTGTGGTGTACCACCTGAAGCAGTACATTCAAGTAACACATATGACTTCATCATACAATTGCTGATCAATTCTCCACTCTTCCGTTTGGACTTGGACATCCTCTTTAATAACTAACAAAAATCTTTAAAGAGTTTCTCCATCACTGGATTTTCCAAACTGCATTCTATGTTCTTCTGGCCAAGCTTTGGTCTGCTCAGATTAGTGGAGTGCTTCCTATTGAAATAGTTGCCTTCTAATCACACATGTTGGACTAACTTAAACTTTTTTTAACCATTACTTGGGGCGGGGGTCAAAAGACTGGCACGGGATATATACTCTTGACAGCTGGCAGGATACATTGGAATAACTTGCATGATTTAATTTCTTCTATTGGAATTTAGCTGGTTTTAAAGGAGCAATCTATAGGAGGAGAGAGAAATAAAGAGGTGGAAAGGTTTAGGGAGATACTTGCAGCGCCTAGGACCTAGGCCGCTTCAGGCACTGCAATTAAGGTGGAATAATTAAAATCCTGAACGCTCAGCGGGTCAGCGTTGGAGGGGTGCAAAGATCTCAGAGGGCTGGATTAGCTTACAGTGGTGGGGAAGAGAAAAGTCGGGGAATAATTTGAAAACAAGGATGAGAATTTTAAAATTGAGAAACTTCCAGATGTGGAACAAATATTGGTCAGTGAGCACAGGGATGGATGATTGGTGAAAGGGACTTGTTGGAATTAGGATATTGGCAGCAAATTGGAGGGAGAGCTAAAGCTTACCTGTGTATAATGTGGGAGACTGGTCAAATGTGCATTGGAATAGTCAAGTCTGCAAGTAACAGAAGCATGGGTGAGGGTTTCAGCAGGAGATATGCTGAGGTGAGAAATAGTTATGGAGCAGTGCTGGGGAGGCTTCCAATGGGGAAGGCGTTTTTCCCCATATCTGGGGCGGCATGGGAGAGGGTTTCCTGTGTTCGTTGCAGGGGAAATCCTTCCACATTCATGGAGGGTTCTTGTGTCCTTGGTAGTGGAGGGGAACCTCTTTCTTAAAGGGTGTCCTGATCTCTTGAAGGCTGATATTGTTGGCAGAGAAGGCTCATTTAGAGCCTGCCTTGCTAGCGTGATGTCATTGGACCCAACTCTTAAGATATTTTTTGATGAGTTTTTTTTTGACCGTGGTTATCCACTTTGGCAGGAATAATAGTAGGAGGGATTACTATTTAAAGGGCGAAAAGCTGCAGCATGCTACGGTGCAGAGGGACCTGGGGGTCCTTGTGCATGAGTCGCAAAAACCCAGTCTGCAGGTGCAGCAGGTGATCAAGGCGGCGAATGGGATGCTGGCCTTTATAGCGAGGGGGGTTGAATATAAAAGTAGGGAGGTCTTGCTGCATCTGTACAGGGCACTGGTGAGGCCGCAGCTGGAGTACTGTGTGCAGTTTTGGTCGCCGCACTTGCACAAGGATATTTTGGCCTTGGAAGGAGTGCAGGGGAGGTTCACTAGGCTGATACCAGAGATGAACGGGTTGGACTATGAAGAGAGACTGAATAGACTGGGTTTGTACTCGTTGGAGTTTAGAAGGATGAGGGGGGATCTTATAGAAACATATAAGTTAATGAAGGGGATGGATAGGGTAGAGGTAGAGAGATTCTTCCCTCTCAGAAAGGACAGCAGGACTAGAGGGCACAGCCTCAAGATAAGGGGGGGGGTGCAGTTTAGAACAGGGTTGAAGAGGAACTTCTTCACTGAAAGGGTGGTGAATCTCTGGAATTCTCTGCCCGTTGAAGTGGTGGAGGCTACCTTGCTAAACATATTCAAGACACGAGTAGATAGGTTTTTGACAGACAAGGGAATTAAGGGTTATGGGGAGAAAGCGGGAAAGTGGAACTGAGCCACTTCAGATCAGCCATGATCTTATCGAATGGCGGAGCAGGCTCGAAGGGCTAGATGGCTTGTTCTTATGTCAGAAAATAAGATGGGAAAAGTCTGCAGTGGAGCCAGAGGGATGCACGTTGCTTTTCCCGCCTGAGCTGACTCTTAGTCAAGAAAAGGGAAATTTCCACTCAGTGGTTTCTGCTGTGCCTGTATTTAGTGGGAGGAAAATCCTGTTCATCCAGTACTGGATGTCAGACCAAGAGTTTGACAATTTGGAGGTAGTGGAGGGGTTGAGAGAGGTGGTAGTGAGGTAAACCTGGATGTTTTCAGCGTCCATGTGAAAACTAACACTTTGCTTTCAGATGATGTCACCAATAGGCAGCAAGTAAGTAGGAAGTAGAAGAGCTGGAGTTGGGGGGGTGGGGGACAAGGATTTTGTGGGATTCATGAGGTAATGGTGCAGGAGCAAGAAGAGAAGCCACTGCAGGTGGTTCCCTGGCTATGACTCGAGAGATAAGAATAAAATTGGATAAGGGTCATCCTACTCAGCTAGATGACAGTGGAGAAGCTCTGGAAGGGAATGGTGTAGTTAACAATGCCAAAAGCTGCAGACCGATTGAGATGAATGAGAAGGGGTAATTTACTATGGTAATGGTCAAATAGCATGTCACATATGACTTTGATGAGAGCATTTCAGTATTATGGCAGAGGCAGAAGCCTGATGGAAGGGATGCAAAAATAGAATTTTGAGATATGAATCGGAGAAGTGACAAAGACTTAGGAAGGAAAAGGATAATTTGAGCCGAGCCATAGTTAGCAGAACAAAAGGATTAAGGGTGGATTTTTTTTTGAGGAGGGGGCTGTTGATGGCAGTTTTGAAGTGGATGCTCAACTTCTAAGGAAACGGAACTGTTCATAATATCAGCTAACATAAGGGCCAGGAAGGGAAGTTGGGTGGCCAGCTACTTGGTGGGAATAGGATCAAGAGAGAGCAGTATGTTGGTCCCATGGACAAGATGGACTTGGAGAGGAAATGACAGGAGGGAGAGCAAAGAAAGGTGAGAGCTTTAGGTCAAATGGATGTTTTGGAGATGCTTGACCCCGTGGCTTAGTGGAAAGGAGGCAAGTAGCAGAAATCAGATAGTGCTAATCTTTATGACAAGGACATCCATGAGCTCTTTGTGATTGTTATTGGAGCTAAGGATAGAGAAGACAGAAGGGATTAAGATGTTGGTTTGCAGTGGTGAACTGATCCAGGAATAGTGCATAGTTTTGGCAGAGGAGAGCAGTATCGTACTTTATGTGGTTTAGCCAGACAAACAGTTAAACTAGTTATTGGTCATTGCCATTTAAGTCTGCATACCTTGATCTTAAAGGAGGGAAAATGGAATCTTTGATGTATCTGAAGGGAACAAAGATATCAACAGCGGAAGATTGGTGATGTTTGAGTCGAATGTTAACTACAGAAATGTAACGGTGAATGAATTGTCAAAGGTTAGACAGATGTCAGTGATTCTACATTAGCATCAATTCAACAGAGGAGATTTAATGTACTATTTATTGGTTTCTTTCAATTGAAATGTATTTTTTCTCTATTTATATCACCTAACATGCCATTCAAGATTGTTCTACAACTATTCCACTGGCTTGGAGATATCCAAAAGCAGCTTCTAATTATACATCTTTCTATGTTTTCCTGTTCCTACTGCAAAATGTTTTGACTCCACTCAATGTCCTCTTCCCTGGCACAGCCAAGATCAGGAAATTATTGGATAGAGAATTGGTTCCCACTATTCGAGTGTAAAATAAGTCGGATCAATGAGGCAAATGCCTGAAAAGAATTTTTCATTGAACTTAATTTGGATCTTAATTTGATATCTGAAGGCTGAATAGATTTTTTTTTTCAGTGCAACAGATGTAATTAAGTTGATACTTTTTGTTTTATAAAAAAGTATAGTTGGGTGTTTTAATCTGATGTACTTGCACTTTTAATAGAAGGCATGGCTTCTAGGGTCCTGCCAATTCCCAATCATTGTTCACTATCGAGAATCATACATGCCTTAGCTGAGATATCGGTACACATATAACTTTAATCTTAGTTTACTTGAAAACGAATTTTGCCTTGATCTCAATTCAGGTGAGCTTCTCCTCTAAGTATGTAGATGATATCAGAGACTGTGCTGTTTTAATGATTGGTACAAGAGGTGAATTGGTGAGTTTAAATTGGTAAGTTGTGTGCTTAGTTGCAAGAGGAGGCCTGAAACAAATTTTGCTTGTACATTCCCTTTGCAGTTATGAAGATTCAGGAGTTTGGGCCTTCCCTGCCTCCTGCAGATTTCAGATGTTATCTACCACAGGTTTCAAAGAGATTGCTTGCCATCTGAATATGGGACCAGCGAGAGTGTGAGTGTAAGCTAGAAGAGTGTTGGGCAACCTAGGCTAATGAGTGAGCTGCACGAGTGGCCCTCCTTCAACTCAGTGGACCTCAAGATTGAAATCAGGCTTGTCCACTAATCATGACCCCTATGAATAAGATTAAATACATTTTATACAAGGTGAATATTTCATGAGTTACAGAAAATATTCAATCATCCATATGTTAATAAAACTATCAACTTCAAATGGTACAAATAAAATAAATATTTATGTTTGGATGCAGAGGCAGCGTATGGCTCTAACAGTCAATGTTGTGTGCAATCAGCTTGCACCTCACTTTACATGGCCAGGCTTTCCCAGTGGAATCTGGCAACACTGCACGTGGGTAGTAGTCACGTAAATGTTTCATGGGCGACCCTCAGAACCCAGATGGAGCTGCATATGACTCCCAGGCTGCAGGGTGCCCACCACTGGTCAAGAAAATGTGGTAAGAAGTCTCACAACACCTGGTTAAAGTCCAACAGGTTTATTTGATAGTAAACGCCACTAGCTTTCGGAGCGCTGCTCCTTCGTCAGGTGAGTGGAGAGTTCTGATCACAAACAGGGCATATAAAGGCACCCACTCAGTTTACAGAATACTGATTAGAACGTGAGTCTTCACATCTAATCAAGTCTTAAAGGTGCAGACAATGTGAGTGAAGATAGCATTAAGCAGAGGTTAAAGAGATGAGTATTGTCTCCAGACAGTACAGTAAGTGAGATTTTGCAAGCCTCGCCAAGTCATGGGAGTTATAGATAGTCGTGCCCTCATAAGAACAGGATATGGCGCTTGACTCATTGATTGACAGTTCCGACGCGCTACAGCAAAAAAACCGCACTGACCTCCTCAGAAGACAAACACGGGACACAATGGACAGGGTACCCTTTGTCATCCAGTACTTCCCCGGAGTGGAGAAGCCACGACATCTTCTCCAGAGTCTTCAACATGTCATTGATGAAGACAAACATCTCACCAAGGTCATCCCCACACCCCCACTTCTTGCCTTCAAACAACCATCCAACCTCAAACAGACCATTTTCCACAGCAAACTACCCAGCCTCTAAGAGAACAGTGACCATAACACCACACAACCCTGCCACAGCAACCTCTGCAAGACATGCTGGATCATCGACATGGATGCCATCATCTCACGTGAGAAAACCATCCGGCACATACTCTCACAACTCGGCCAACATTATCTACCTGATACGCTGCAGGAAAGGATGTCCCAAGGCATGGTACGTTGGGGAGGCCACATTGACGCTACGACAACAGATGAATGAACACTGCTCGACAATCATCAAGCAAGACTGTTCCCTTCCTGTTGGTAAACACTTCAGCGGTTACAGGCATTCGGCCTCTAATCTTCAGGATAAAGCTTTCCAAGACGTTAAGAAGGCGTACGGTGTCTTGGCGTTTATTGGTAGGGGGATTGAATTTAGGAGTCGCAGCGTCATGTTGCAACTGTACACAACTCTGGTGCGGCCGCACTTGGAGTACTGTGTGCAGTTCTGGTCCCCACATTACAGGAAGGATGTGGAGGCTTTGGAGAGGGTGCAGAGGAGGTTTACCAGGATGTTGCCTGGTATGGAGGGGAGATCCTATGAGGAGAGACTGAGGGATTTGGGGTTGTTTTCACTGGAAAGAAGGCGGCTAAGAGGGGATCTTATAGAAACATATAAGATGATTAGAGGTTTAGATAGGGTGGATGGTGATAGCCTGTTTCCTCGGATGGAGAAATCTAGCACGAGGGGGCATGGCTTTAAATTAAGGGGGGGTAGTTATAGGACGGATGTCAGGGGCAGGTTCTTTACCCAGAGGGTGGTGAGGGACTGGAATGCCCTGCCTGCTGCAGTTGTAAATGCGCCTAGTTTGGGGGCGTTTAAGAGATTGGTGGATAGGTTTATGGACGAAAAGGGATTGGTTTAGATTAGTGAGTCAATGTTTTTTTTTTAAAAATAAGACTGGTCGGCGCAACATTGTGGGCCGAAGGGCCTGTTCCGCGCTGTAATGTTCTATGTTCTATGTTCTATGTTCTAAGACGGCCTTCACGACATTCGACAGCGCAGAGTCGCTGAGCAGAGACTGATAGCCAAGTTCCCACACGAGGACGGCCTCAACCGGGATCTTGGGTTCATGTCACACGATCTGTAACCCCCATGACTTGCCTAGGTGTGCAACATCTCACTTACTGTCCTTTCTGGAGACAATACATGCCATTTTAGCCTAAGCTTAATGCTATCTCCAATCACATTGTCTGCACCTTTAAGACTTGATTAGGTGTAAAGTCTCGCATTCTAATCAGTATTTTGTAAACTGTGTGTGCCTTTATATGCCCTGTTTGCAATCAGAACTCCCCACTCACCTGACGAAGGAGCAGCGCTCCGAAAGCCAGTGGCGTTTACAATCAAATAAACCAGTTGGACTTTAACCTGGTGTTGTGAGACTTCTTACTGTGTTTACCCCAGTCCAACACCGGCATCTCCACATCAAAAAAATGTGGGGCACACAAATCTTCGAGCAGTCTACTCTCGTAACTCCCCTCCCAAGGAAGAAGCATCGCATTACTCTGGAAGCTTACTATGTTTGTTGAGTGAATACTGAAAGTGCTAATGAGGACATCTGGCATTTAGAAGAGAGGCATAGTGAGGGCAGACCCGCAGAGTAAAGGTACAACCCCACACCTCAGGCGATGCAAATGTGTAACTAGAACCTCGATGTCATTAGCTTTAATAAGTATCCTCTAACTTGTTATGTGTTGTGAGTGTTGGCTTCCTGCTTCTGTGTCGGAACGTTATAAGTTTGATTCCCACTTTGAGCAGAAGGGAAATGCATGTGGAGCACCAACTGGGAAACTGGAAAATAGAATGGAAGCTCATTCTGCCAGATTCTGTTGTATATAGCAATACAACAAGGCATGCAAATTCAGAGTGTAGAAGGTGAATCTTGCCATCCATCCTCATGTGCCACATCTGAGAGAGTCTAAGCTTATCTAAAGAATTCCACAAATTATGTCCTAATGGCTCATAATCCTCAGCAACTAAAGATAACGAATTGACTCCATTGCAGCTTCGAGAGAGAAAAAAACACTTTTCTCTTAGGCTAGTCTATTCTCAGAAGTTAGGGACACCTCTGGATACTCAGGGTTCTGTCAGGGTAGTTGTTATTGAGACTTTGTATACAGTTTAATCACAAGTTTGTTACACATACTCTATGTTGACTATCTTAGTCAATAGTCGCTTTCTGTTGTACTTGAGACTAAAATTCTTTCAGCTTCATCCTTGATTCAACACAATTCATGCAAAGTATATATTATCCATTTTTTCTTCCTATGCACAAAGTACGTCACACTTGTTTACATTCATTTTATTTGTTATTACGTCTCTCGTATTTCATCCAATTCATTTTGTACATTTTGAATGCCTCTATCCTTTCCAAACAGAAATGTGTGGACTAGTTACTGATTATTCGTGAAATTTACTTTGTTCTTATGCCTTGTGTCAGTACAATAAAGGTAATTCTCTTTAAGAGTGACTGAATTTCGGCCCAATGAGGGAATTTCAACATTGAGTAACTAGCTCCTTTTCAGGAAACTAGTCTACTAATAGCAAAGTGTCTAGCCTACACTAGCCAACCTGAAATGTTGCCCAGGCATGTCCTATCCTTAAATTAAATAAACCAGCCCTTCATAACCATTTTAACCTCATCCCAATTATCAATCAAGTGATAGAAAGAAGAAAAGCAAAAGGCTACGGATGCTGGAATCTGAAACAAAAACAGAAAATGCTGGAAAACCTCAACATAGCCATCTGTGGGGAGAGAATAGAGATAATGTTTCGAGTCTAGGTGATACTCAGGTCCATCTAGGCTTGAAACATTGGCTCTATTCTCTCCCACAGATGCTGTCAGACCTGCTGAGATTTTCCAGCATTTTCTATTTACGATAGAAATAACAACATTGGTGTAAATTTAGGAACACCAATGCAATAATAACTTGCCCATCTATATGTAGTTCAGATTTTGCCAGAACTGTTTGGCTTCAGACATCATTACCATCTTCATCCAAGAACTGAATGGCAGACAAGAGAGAGAAACTGCCTTCAATATTAAGGCAATATTTGGGAAAAAAAGAACTTCAGTAAGACTGATCTCAATGGAAAACAAAGAGGAATCCCTTCCAAGCTTGAATACACCTGATAAAAGCAAAAATGTTTGTAAATGTTGAAATTATCACATCCTTAGCAGATCATTGCAAGCATTCCTCTGAGAAATATTGAGACCATTTCAAGTGTTTTAACAACTTAATTCCCTCATAAAATCAGAATGAGACTGGAACCTGACAATATTCAGCTGAATTGATGATTCCTATAATGGAGCAATCCATGTTTACATCATGTTTTAAACCAGAAGACAATTTGAATTAATAACTGTTCAGAAACACTTGCACTAAATAAGTATAAATCATCAAGGAAAAAGCCCAACAATTTATCCTGGCCTGTAATGACACCACCACTGTTGAGATCCCCCCCAACAAGTGGAGGCCAGCTGATCTGTTCATATCAACACCAGTGACTCAAGGACAAGGCAGCGGCTATGATGAGTGTCTCAGCTCATGGACCCTCAAAGTTTTTTCTGTCATTTGCAAGGTTGAAGCCTGGAAGACTTTGGCATGATGGTAATATCACTGGACAAACCCAGTAGGTACAATGAATGCAATGATAGGTGAAATGTAGGTACAAGTCCCACTACTGCAGCTGGTGGAATTTAAATCCAATAGATTAAGAAAAAAAAACTGGAACTGAAAGGTAGTTTCACCATGAAACTATCACAGCTGTCGTAGAAACCCAGAAAAATATAGAAACTAGAAGCAGGAGTAGGCCATTGGCCTTCGAGCCTGCTCTGCCATTCATTTTGATCATGGTTAATCATCAAAATCAACATTGTGATCCTGCCTTCCCTCCATATCCCTTGATCCCTTGAGCCCCAAGAGCTATATCTAATTTCTTTGTGAAAGCACAATGTTTTGGCCCTAATTCCTTTCTATAGGAGTGAATTCCACAGATTCACTGCTCTATGGATGAAAAAATTTCACTGACATCCTTTAGGGAAGGAAATCTACCATCCTTAACTGGTCTGGTCAACATGTGATCAAAGGAATGTGGCTGTCTCTGTCCTCTAGAATGCCTTGCAAGTCATTGAGTTGTACCAAATTTCTACAGGAAAGTCAAAAAAGGCATTGAACCAGATGGAGCACCCGGCACGCACTGGAAATCCATCCCTGTCTACTCTGAGCAGCCTGAAATATTCATACTCACTGAATCATACTTTATAGGCAATGTCTCAGACACCACTGTCACTCTCTGCAGTCATGAACAGTGGTGAGCAATTAAACAAATAACCGGAGACAATGGCATCTCCCAAACAAAGAGGGAAATTGTCCTAGCCAAAAAAGCCTAGGACCTAGTCAAATTTGCCCACTTAATGCTGTTGCTTAATTTGTCTATGAGACACCTCTCCCAGTTTTGGCATAAGCCCCCACAATTGATAAGGAGGACTTTGCAGGGTCAATAGGACTGGATTTGCCCTTGTCATTTCCGTGTCTAGGTTGATGCCAGGTGACCCATTAGATTTCATTTGTTTTTTATTAACTTTGTAGCAGTCTGATACTGTGAGTGGTGTCCCCAGGCCATTTAAGAGTCATGGAATTATAGAATCCCTACAGTGCAAGAGGAGACCATTCATCCATCTAGTCCATACCGATCCTCTGACAAAATATCTAACCCAGGCCCTATCCCTGTAGCCTCATGTATTTAGCTTGCTAATGCCCCTAACCTACACATCTTGGGATACGAAGGAACAATTTAGCATGGCTAATCCATGCAACCTGCAAATCTTTGGATTGTTGGAGGAAACACATGCAGACACAGGGAGAATGTGCAAACTCCACAGTCACCCAAGTTTGGAATCAAACCTAGTTCCCTAATGCTGTGAGGAGACACTGCTAACCACTGTGCCCCTCAAGCTGCCATGGTGAGATGTGAATCCATGACCATAGAGGATTAGCTAGGGCCATTTAAGTATTAAGCTAGTGATATTTCCACTACATCACTGTCTATCGAAACCACATTTCTGTGGATCTGGAGTCATATATAGGCCAGATCAGGTGAGGATAGCAGGTTGCCTTCCCTGAAGGACATTAATACCATTCACAATTCCTCAGGTACTGAAGCAGTCCATGCCAATATGCGGCAAGATTTGGACAATGTAGCAGCGTGTATCATATACAAAATACACTGCAGCAATTCACCAAGTCTCCTCCAAATTTCCGACCTCTATCACCTGAATTATGGCAACATCACTACCATCTGCAAGTTCCCTTCCAACTAACACACCATTCTTACTTGCAAATGTAATTTCATTCCTTCATGGTCACTGGGTCAAAGTACTGGAATTCCCACCTTAACAGTAACAGCTGGTAGCTCCACAGCACTACTGCAATCGATGAAGACAGTTCGCCGTTGTTTTCTCAAGGGCAATTAGGGATCAATAATAAATGTTGGCCTTGCCAGTGGTGAACAATATAAAAATAAAATCTTTAATCCTCAAGCACTATAATCAAACACATAAATACAGATGTTTCTTCTGAGATTCTAAGTTTTGATCCATAGTTTATTCTTTGTTATTTCAATAAATTAAGAAATAACCGAGTTGTCTCTAGATCCACAAATATTTTATGGTTGACTGTTTAAAAGGATTTCAGACATTTTAATACCCTCCTACATTCCTACTGGTCATGAAACCATAGTTTCATCAAACAGTGTTGAAAGGACTAATCGCAGTATCTGAATATTTATCTCAAGCTGGAATGCTGTCTAATTATTTTGCAGGTCTATAGGTGGGAGCTAATTAAAACATTTTATTCTTTAGCACATTAGTTCTGAAGTTTTCAATGAGTAAATCAACAATGTGCAGATGATATAGTCTTACCAATGTCTGCTTTTCATTACTGGTCAATCGTAGAGACTAAACCAAGGGGGTTATTAGTCGAACTCAAAGATATATTTATAGAATGCTGTATCCAAGCAACATGTAGTTATTCACTCACTAATTTGAACTGCCACTCCAGTGGACACTGGATAAGCAAACTGGGTACATGTTTGCTGGAAATGTTGTTATTTGAGTAAAAATATTTATGAATGTCAAAATTAAGACAGTATTTTTTTTCCACAGGGAGCTCCTGAAATATAGCTAAACAGGGATTTAAGGCAAAATCCTCAAGTGTACAGGTAATATAACTACCAAAGCTATGAAGAATAATTCAAAAGAAAGACATTCAAACTGACATAACACTACTTACACAACATCAACAGCTCATTCTTGTGTAGTGCCTCTAGTGAAATAAAATGTCCCACAGTCCTCCTCATGAACCTTACAAAACAAAATTTGACACCAAGGTGCAATGATTCAGCGAAGCTTACGAGGTTGGCCTTTTGGATAGGCAATTGGGCAGGCAATTATGACCTCAATCAGGGAGCTGCTCTTTTAAGACATCAAACAAGTAAACAAACTCAAATTAACTTAGGGACAAATTAAAAGGGGCAGCCCCCCAAAAAAGGAAGGGGGATGGCCTGAACAAAAAACAAAGTTGAAAGGAAACTTAAAATATTAAATCATAATGTGACTTTCGGGGTTTATAATACACCCCAGCCCCTGCGGTACCCAATGGGCACGGAAGGCATCAACTGCACCTGTGGACACTGCATACTCCCTCTCCATGGACATCTAGCCGGGAATATAGCCGCAGTAGAGATCACAAAGTCAGGACGGACGACCACGTCAATCACCCACTGTCTGGACCTGTTGATAGCTCGCCTCGGCAGGCCCAGGAGCAGGTTCATGAGGAGGTCGCCATCCCAACCTGCCCCTCTCCACATCAGGTGCCTGTAATCAGGAGCTACCTCAATCAGGGAGCTCTTTTGCATGCCAAACAAGTAAACAAACTCAAATTAACTGAGGGACAAATTAAAAGGAGCAGCTCCCCAAAAGGGAGGGACAACAGCCCGAACCAAAAACAAAGTCAAAAGGAAACTTAAAACATTAAATCGCAACGTGATTTTCAGGGTTTACAATACACGCCAGCCCCTGCAAAGCCCAACGGGTGCGAAAGGCATCAACTGCGCCCATGGACACTGCATGCTTCCTCTCAAGGAACATCTGGCCACGAACACAGCCGCAGTAGAGGGGCAGACAGTCAGGATGGACAACCCCATCGATCACCCGCTGCCTGGACCTTTTGATAGCTTGCCTCGTCAGGCCCAGGAGCAGGTTCACTAGGAGGTCACCATCCCGACCCGCTCCTCTCCACACTAGGTGCGCATAGATCAGGAGCTACCTCAGTCAGGGATCTTTTACTCCAAGAGGCCCACCTCGTGTGCCTCATTGAAGTCAATACACCAGCCTCAACAGGAGATATTAAAATGAGATGATCAAAAGCCTGGCGAAAGAAATTGTTTTAACATAAGAGATAGGTGCTGGGCCAGCTAGCCCTTTGGGTCTGCTCCTCCATTCAACTAAGACATGGCTGATCTTCCTTCTACCTCACCTCCATTTTCCTCATATTTTCTTTATTTTCTTTCTTGGGGTACAGGTGTGACTGGTAAGGCCAGCATTTGTGGGCCATCCCTAATTGCCCTTGGGCTGAGAGGCTCGCTGAGCCATTCCAGAGGGCAATTAAGAGTCAAACACACTATTGTGAATCTGGTGTTGCCTTTCAGCCAGACCAGGTAAGGATGGCAGGTTTCCTTCCCTCAAGGACATTTATAAACCAGATTCCAACAATTAATGATATTTTTATGGTCACTCAGTTTACAGTCAAGATTTATTCATTGAATTTAAATTCTGTCAGGTGCTTTGGTGGATTTCAACCTGTGACCAGGTCATTAGCCTAGGCCTCTGAATTACTAGTCCAATGATGTTACCAATGTAGCACCATCTCCAGAAAAATCTAGAAACCTTTCTCAAACATACTCACATCTACAACTCTTTGGGGTAAAGAATATCAAAGATCTATAATCCTTTGAATGAAGAAAGTTCTCCTCATTCCAATTCTAAATTGGAACACATTATTAACTTTCCCACTGAATTTGGGCAGAAGTCATGTTTTCATCCCTGTTTGTATGTCTGTGAGTTTGTAAACAATATATTCCAAAAAACTAAACTGGATTTAAACGAAACCTGATACATTGATAGGGAATGGCCCAATAATGAGTCAGTTGGTTTTAGGTGATGATGTGGAGCTGGATCCTGGAATTTTTACAGGATCTGTTAATATTGGGAGGTAGATCACATTGACCTTTTATAAGGATACTGTGAGTTGTTTTATTTAGAATTGTTGATTGTTTTGGAATGTTGTAGTTCGTCTTAGCTGCTGTAGTGGAATTTGTTACAAGTGTCACAATTTGAGCAGAGTTTTCAGAGCAACTTGTTGGATGTGGATTGAGAACCCTTAGTAGATTTATTTTTCATCTTTGTACATACATAACAGCATAAACTGGGCAAGGAAAAGTCACGAATAAGAGCTGCTCGAGTTAATACAGGAAGTATGTACTCCACTAAGTGTCCTTGTCACTTGTTCTGAGACTATGACCCAACACCTTGCATTACACAACCAGAGGGAACATTTTCTCAGCATCTCCCAAATCAAATTTCTTATGATTTTTATAAGTTTCAATTAGATCACCTCTAATTTTTCTGAACGTCATGGAACGTGGACCTATGCTGAAAACCTCCAACCTTGCCCGCGGCAGGGATTCACCAGTGCTGCAACAGCGATTGGAGTTTTGGCTAAGCACCAAATTCTCCATTCTTGCTGGTAGAGGGGTGGCTATGGACAAGGTCAGAGAAGCCTACCCCAAATCCAGTCCCTTCACTCCAGGAATCAGTCTAGTGAACCTTCATTGCACTAAGGCAAGTATGCCCTCTATATGACACTAATAAATAAACTTTAAACTTTATTTTCCATACCAAAGTAGATAACTTCATGCTTGGCCACATCATATTCCATCTGCCATGTTTCCGCCCATTCACTTAACCTGTCAATTATCCCTCTGCAGCCTCTTTGCTTCCTTCTCACTACCTACTTTCCACCTAATTTCATATCATCAGCAAAATTTGATAAGTTGCATTCAGTCCCCTTGTCTAAGTTATGAATATAGATTGTAAATAGCTGAGAGCCAAATACTGATCCAGGTGGGGCACTGTTAGTTACAGCCTGCCAACCTGACAATACCCTGTTTATTGATTAATCACAGCCAATCAATCTCTCTGCACCGAGAATGAACTATAACAAGTGTAGATTTTCATTCCTTGAGATTTTAATTGTTGAGGATTTAAAATTAATTTTTATTTACTTTCCCATTCTGTCTCTGTGAATGGCATGGTGGCACAGGGACTCGGGTTCAATTCCCGCCTCGGACAATGTCTGCGTGGGGTTTGTATATTCTCCTTGTGTCTGCGTGGGTTTCCTCTGGGTGCTTCAGTTTCCCTCCACAATCCAAAGATGTGCTGAGCAGGTTGATATGCCATGATAACTTACCCCTTAGAAGTCAGGGGGATAAGCAGGGTAAATATGTGGGGTTATGGGGAGAGGGCCTGGGTGGGATTGTTGTCAGTGCAGACTCGATGGTCTGAATGGCCTCTTTCTGCACTGGAGGGATTCTGCAATCCTATTCTATGATTCTTTTCTCTTTGAATCTTTCAAACTAATTTTTACTATAAAGTTATAAAGCCAATGTGTAGAGTGGGCCGGGCGAGCCATTAATCCATCTCCTTTCTTTCTCCAGAGACCAATTCAAATTTAATCCAATTCATAATACACAAAAAGGAAACACACAAGATCGAAGCTGACAAGAAGGGGCATTGCACCTGATTGTGGGTTTGATCTGGTGCTTAATCTTAGCCAAAATGCTAAGAAGCAGCATACCCCTGCCAGGTAATCATGATTTCGCCTCTGACAGGTAAATATACTTCTCTTTCTATAACTGATGTGATACTGAATTCACTGCCTCTGATTTACACTTCCTTCTCAGTCTTTGTGCTGTTAATTTCCTAATTACATTATCTGATTGTTAAAGAGATACATGGTTCCTCTCCCTGTTCACTCAGGTCCTAGATGGCTGATTTCTCTTGCTGTGATGTTATCAGCTCATGCTTTTAGCAACTTGCCAGACAAAAAGAGATTTAAAACCTATACATGCAAGGGCATGTCTAATTAAGGCAGCCCTGCTCCAGAAAACAATTGCCCAATATAGTCACTAACTCTTTCTTCACTCTTATTCCAATTTTTAAATTCCAGGTGCTTCTAAATAAATGGTTATTCCTGACGTGATCTGCCATTCGCTGGCTTTGATGCATTCAATCTCTCATTCTATTCAGTTAATTTGCCTGCTTTGTTTCCCCCAGTCTAAAATTCTCAACTCAACACAGCAACACAGATGCTGTTATAACATCACAACATCTGTAGCTGTTGGGTATTGACATCCAAAAGACAATATTCATGCAATAATATTTTTCATTCTTATATAAATGAACCTTTAATTATTGGAAGATAAGAAGGCATGATATGAGAAACTTACCTGCTTCATCTACAAACTCCAAATAAATCAGTTTATTGTGAGTATTAGCGAGTTTACCATCTTGTAAAGTTTATTCCTATATCCCAAGGTAAATCTGACAAACATTCAAAATGTCCATCTAAACTTATATCTGGAATGTTATGTTCTTGCCCAATTACATTCACAATTTCTATTATCTCATCAACCAGTTGGTTCTGTAAAATATACATTGAATCTCTACTGTTTTGTAAGTTTATGGTCCTAAATGTCTGATAAGATGCACATTGGGCCTTTATTGAAAAAGACTTTGTTGTTGCAATATTAACTCTTATTGCTGGGAAATTGAATTCATTTGACTCATAGGACTAACTGCTAAGCATTGGAATTCGCACCAACTCCTTGCTATGTGCAGCTATTCTGGAACAATTGAAATCTTTGCTTTTTCTCCATGAGGCCTTTATTATTCTTGCTGTGCCCATAGTTTCTACGAGCCTTGGCTGAGAAGGCAGAGAGATAGTCTGCTCTGACTTATGACTGGTAGCACTGTTTTATATTTATGGAATCACAGAACATAACTCAGAAACAGAACTTCAGGCCCGCCATGTTCAGACTGGTGCTTTTCTCCATGAATCATTCATCTAATATTCTTCTTTTCTGCAGCTCCTCCTAAAATTTCAGAGTATTGGAAAAAGTGCCAATGGAAATTAATCTCCTCGGTCCTTATCTTCAAGGATTAAGTTTTTTTTTCTTATGGCCTTAACTGTGTGCATTGTGGTAATTATGTCATTGGGTAAGTAATCCAGTGGTTTGGATTCATAAGGCTTGGCCCAGAGACCTGGAATAAAAATGTGAGCTGAAATCCTTCCTTGGCCATTTGAGAAACTGAATACAGTTAAAATAAATTAGGCATGTAAAATTATTGGTTAAAAAGTCACAAAGAAGCTATTTGATTGTTGAAAAGGCTCTAACTGTTCACTGAAGTTTTCTAAGAAAAAGAACAAGCTGTCCTAGCCTAATCTGGCTCTATATATGAATCCAACTTCATTCCAATTTTGTTGACTCTAAAGTGGCTTAACAAGCACTCAGCTATATCAAAATACTTAGGAATGGGCCATAAGAATTGTCCTTACCAGCAACCTTCACATTCTGAGAATGAATGATGATCAGTACATTTGTATTACAAACGCTGTCTTTACTATATTTAGAAAATACTTATTTCCTTATTCCTCCTTTGTATTCCAGTCCACTAGCCAACTCTCCCCGTGTCTGTGGGTATCCTCCGGAGTGTGATGTTAGTGTACATTTAAGAGATTTTTTTAAGATCATGCTCACAGCCTTAGGTGATGTCATTGTTGGGAGGAAGAAAACAACTGTTGGCAGGTCAGGTGACAAGGGTTGTTTTTAGTTTCAGTTTTGATCTGAACATTTTGAGTTGAGTTTTAGAAGGGACAGCAAGCTTAATGAAGCGTTTTCTCTCTCTCCCTGTTGTTTTGAAAATTCTGTTGGTTAGCTGAAAACAAGATCTTGTTTTCCTGAAAAGGTGAAAGTTTGCTGTTGTTGAGGGCTGATCTTTGGGAAATCCCTCTGGTGCTTTGGGAAGCTGTCTTGTCTTCATTCTGTTTGGAGTGAATCCAGAGAAGTACAGACTTCAACCAAGAGGCTCAAATTTCCATTATCACATGAGCAATAGCCTGATGTGTTAAGCTTGTGAACAGGGCTTTTGTTGTCAATGGGTTTTGGTTTTAACTGAAACACATTAGCGATAATATTAAGAGTTATTAACTCATAGCTCGTTAACAGGTCCAATTATAATGGCTGTTTTGTTTCTTGTGTATAATTGATAAAAGTTCTGGCTAAATTTCTTACTATACATGTTAACTATATTCTTAAATAAACTTTGTTTGATAAAAGCTCCTAGTGGGTCACTTGAATCATACCTGACATGAAACATCTCATGCCTATCCTAACCAAATTCAAAATGCAAAACCTATGATTCAGGCGGACTTCATAACACACTTTGGAGTTCCTGACGTGAAACATAACAGGATGGCCTGGGTAAGATGTGCTGTTGGAGAGTCGGTGCCGACTCAATGGCCTCCTTCTGCACTGTAGGGACGCTATGATTTGTCTTCCTACCAGTCTGACAATGAAATCTTTCACAATTTGTCACATCCTTCAAATTGGTATAAATCAGAATTTTAACATTGCTCAATTCCTCACATCAAACTACTTTTTTTGTATAGGATAAACAACAGTGGCCACCCCATGGAATATCAGTCAACATAATTTTTTGTCTTGTTTTATTACATATTGTATATTCTGTGGGGGAGGTGCTGTCACCATGAGTTCCAGATCTGTTATTTCTCTCCCCTTCCCGTCCCATTTGGAATGCAGAACAACATATGACAACCTTTGGAAGGGAAGCTGGATCAGCGACACATTCACAGAAATGCTAAAGATTATTTTGGAGGATCTAAGAAGGATAAGACAGAGTCACAACAGACTCTAGTGTCATTCACAGTGCTAATATTGGAGTAAAACTCAACATAATGCATCAATACTTTGAACAAATGGCAGCATCTGAAGCATTTACATCAGTCAACAACTCCTTAAATTTACATAGTACAGTGCAATTGCACAACTTAATGTAATGAAATGTTCCAAAGTGTCCCACAGAAGCATCACATAACTAAGCATGACACTGAATGACAAAGCAAGATACTAGGTCAGGCGAATAAAAGGCCAGGAAGTTTAGACAGAAAATTAAAATTGACTTCTAAGAGCTTGAAGGGGTCCCCAAAAATACCATCAGGTTTGCCTCCTTGTTGATCAAGGAGCACTCAGACCCAGACAAACGACAGGTACAATCTACATTCATGATGCCAGCTTCTCACCGGATGATAGTTTTATTTGAATATTGCAGATGTCTGTTTATGTTGGTAGCAGGATACAGGACCGGGCAATCTACACGCCTGTAAAGCCAACTCAACCAGCTGAAGAATACTCCAATGACTCAAAAGTCCTGAGAAATCCTACAACTGTCCCAGTTACACAACACACCGGAAACCTAAAATGATTCATACATGGCATCTCAGATAATCAAGCCGGTTATTTTCTTAATATCTTAAACTGCATTATGATAAACACTGTCATTGATAGCAAAAGCCTGTCCTTTTAGCTCTCACTAACCAACATCTCGAAATTATTTCAGCAATCATTTTTGGATGAAGTTTTCTCAGAAGGGACTTCTCAGTGGCCAACTTTCAGCAGATAATAGTTTCACAACTCAGTGACACACGATGCACATAAATGCACTGCTGGCTCAATAAATGATGCATGATGTTCATGCTTTCCTGAACAAACATAGTACCACTTATTAACAAGTATGTGATGTCTGTTTGCCAAATTGTCATTAAACAAATATCTGGAACATGTTTAGACAAGTGCTGTTGAGTCAGTTAGGTCATAACAGAAGAGACTTTCCATTCCCAGTAACCAAAATGACTGCAAGTCCAAGTAAATTAGCAATTAAGAAAACAACAGTACCATTGTCTTCAATCCATCACGTAGAACAGACCTGATTAGAATCAATGACGCTCTATTATAATGATAAAAGTGTGCTTGTGTAGCTGGACTTTTAAACATTTTTTGAAATACAGAATGAGATGTCAAGAATTTTATCTGACAAGCATAAATTATGACAACCTTGAACTTTGTCCTTACATCTTATTTTACAGACATTTCCTGGTGATTTCAATTGCTAAACCAAGCCATTTATGTCGAGGGGGAAAAAAGACACCATCAGAAAGTATGAATGTCATAACCTGATAAACAAAATGAGTAACATTTGTACACAATTGTTTAACATGCTGTTATGAAAATCTTGTATTTGCTATTTTAATAGAGACGTTGAAAATGAACAAGTTAATCCTGTTAATGTCTAAAACAAAGGAATTCCATAAGAGTGTGTCAAACATATTTAGATCAATACTTGTACAAGATGATTATTCGACTCTCACTGGTGCATTGCAGATTGAGAAATACAATACCCATGGGTTCACCTCCATGTGACCCAATGTCCACCACAATAAACTGATGCTATTTAAAAGAGGAACTGAGTAATACAGTGTCTAATATATTACTTCCTTAATTGTGAAATCAATTTCAAACCACACCTAGATTGCAGGGCTGAAAAGGTCCTTTTTTGCTAGCCTTCATGAAATCATAGAATCCCTACAGTGCAGAAGGAGGCCATTCAGCCCATCAAGTCTGTACCAACCCACTTTTTTCATCTTACCCAGGATTTATCCCTGTAACCCCATATATTTACCACGCTTTGAACAAATGGCAGCATCTGAAGCATTTACATCAGTCAACAACTCCTTAAATTTATATAGTACAGTGCAATTGCACAACTTAATGTAATGCATCCAAGGGTTCTGAAGGAAATGGCGGAGGTGATAGTGGATGCCTTGGTGATTATTTTCCAAACCTCGCTGGATTCCGGGGAAGTGCCGGAAGATTGGAAAACAGCTAATGTTACGCCATTGTTTAAGAAGGGTGGCAGGCAAAAGGCGGGGAATTATAGGCCGGTTAGTTTAACGTCTGTTGTAGGAAAAATGTTAGAATCCGTGATCAAGGAGAAAATAGTGAGGCATCTTGAGGAGAATTGTTTGGTAGAGCAGAAGCAGCACGGTTTCGTTAAGGGGAAGTCGTGTCTGACGAATTTATCGGAGTTCTATGAGGATGTGTCTAGGGCGGTGGATAGAGGAGAGCCGGTGGATGTGGTCTTTCTTGATTTTCAGAAGGCGTTTGACAAGGTGCCTCACAAGAGGTTATTGCAGAAGGTCAGGGGGCATGGAGTTGGGGGTAGGGTGTTAGCGTGGATAGAGGATTGGCTGTCAAATAGGAGGCAGAGAGTGGGGGTCAATGGGTGCTATTCGGATTGGTGGTTGGTGACTAGTGGAGTGCCCCAGGGATCGGTGCTGGGGCCTCAGCTATTCACCATTTATATAGATGATCCGGAGGAGGGAACCGAGTGTATGGTGTCGAAATTTGCTGATGTCACCAAGATTAGTGGAACGGCAAATTGTGCGGAGGGTGTGGAGAGTCTGCAGAAGGATCTAGATAGGCTGGGTGAATGGGCCAGGAACTGGCAAATGGAATTTAATGTTGGCAAATGTGAGGTTGTCCACTTTGGCAGGAATAATGGTAGGAAGGACTATTACTTACGTGGTGAAAAACTGCAGCATGCAACGGTGCAGAGGGACCTCGGGGTCCTTGTGCATGAGTCGCAAAAACCCAGCCTGCAGGTGCAGCAGGTGGTCAGGAAGGCAAATGGGATGCTGGCCTTCATAGCGAGGGGGATTGAATATAAAAGTAGGGAGGTCTTGCTGCGGCTGTATACAGCATTGGTGAGGCCGCAACTGGAGTACTGTGTGCAGTTTTGGTCGCCGCACTTACGCAAGGATATTTTGGCCTTGGAGGGAGTGCAGAGGAGGTTTACTAGGCTGATTCCGGAGTTGAGGGGGTTGAGCTATGAGGAGAGGCTGAATAAACTAGGCTTGTACTCGTTAGAGTTTAGAAGAATGAGGGGAGATCTCACTGAGATGTATAAGGTGTTGAATGGGATGGATAGGATGGAGGTGGAGAGGCTCTTCCCGCTCAGAAAGGACAGTAGGACTAGAGGGCACAGCCTCAAGATAAAGGGGGGTGCGGTTTAGAACGGAGTTGAGGAGGAACTTCTTCACTCAAAGGGTGGTGAATCTCTGGAATTCTCTGCCTGTTGAACTGGTGGAGGCTGCCTCGCTCAATATTTTTAAGACGCGGGTTGATAGGTTTTTGATAGGCAAGGGGATTAAGGGTTATGGGGAGAGGGCGGGAATGTGGAACAGAGCCACGACAGATCAGCCATGATCTTATTGAATGGCGGGGCAGGCTCGAAGGGATAGATGGCCTACTCCTGCTCCTATTTCTTATGTTCTTATGTAATGTTCCAAAGTGTCCCACAGAAGCATCACATAACTAAGCATGACAATGAATGACAAAGCAAGATACTAGGTCAGGCGAATAAAAGGCCAGGAAGTTAATTCTCCTAACCTTCATCTTGAGGCACTAAGGGACAATTTATCATGGCCAATCCACCTAACTAGCACACCTTAGGACCGTGGGAGGAAACCCATGCAGACACAAAGAGAATGTGGAAACTCCACACAGATAGTGACCCAAGGCGAATGAATTTGGGAACGCTTAGTCCAGTTATTACTTTGCACAATGTCACAACAGAAAATGCCTGCAATCTGAAAATAAAACAGGCATCTTTCCTCATAATGCCCAGAAGGATGACTGCTGTGGGATATTTTAAAAATTACAAAACAGCAACACAAATTAATTCTGGTAATTAATTTCAAGTCACTCCTGGGATTATACCCCTTTAATGAGTCTGTGCAGAAACATTGTGAACAAGTTGGATGAAAATTTTGATAGTGCCTGATAATGGCGGTGAGGATCACACGCATCATTAACTTGCACCCATTTAATTGCTTCTTTGAGGAAGAAACATTGTCACTTTAACTGTCACTCACAGGCACCCATTCAGATAATGATACTGTGCCTATGTTAAAGGGTGTATAAAAAACACCCAGTACTCACGGTACCCTCAATGCTTTTTCCAAAAGGTCTTATGAGGAAAGATTGAGGGAGCTGGGGCTTTTCTCTGTAGAGCAGAGAAGGATGAAAGGCGTCTTAATAGAGGTTTATAAGATGATGAGAGGGATAGATAGAGTGGACGTGCAACGACCATTTCAGCCTGGAGGAATTCTGACTCATCAGCTGGGGGAGAGCAATAGGTGGCCATCATTAGCTCATATTTGATTAGCACCTTTTGCCCTATGATAATCTGGTAGCTTTATTCAGAAGTCTCACAACACCAGGTTAAAGTCCAACAGGTTTATTTAGTATCACAAGCTTTCGGAGCGCTGCCCCTTCATCAGGTGATTGGCCCACTCATCTGATGAAGGAGCAGTGTTCTGAAAGCTCGTGATATCAAATAAATCTGTTGGACTTTAACCTGGTGTTGTGAGACTTCCGACCGTGCCCATCCCAGTCCAACGCCAATATCTCCACATGATGATAACTTTATGGATGCCCAAACTGATTCTTGCTTTCTGTTTCAAATGTACTTACTTCTTAAATTGCATTTAATTGTTCTTACTTGTGGAATTTTCCACTGCAAATATTTTCCTCCACCCCTCCCCAACTATATGCAAAAGTATTTAAAGGTGACATCATGTGATATATGTTTGATCCTTATTGTCATCACAATATAAGGAATATTAGTTAGTTCTTGAGGCAACCAGCATTCTAATCAATGACACTGCATTAAGCTGAAATCTCTCCTAAGGGAATGCAGTCAATTAAACTATCAAACCCACCAACATCATTTTTTTTCACAAAGCTGATTACTGTTTAGCTGCCATGTAGTCGCTAATCATCTTCTCCAAGGAGAACATCCCTCATCAGGTGGGAATGCTAACTGGTGCCACCAAAACAGGGAATTGGTTGAAATCAGAAAAAAAAATGAAGTCAACATTCAGGCAAACCAGAGGCTGGGTGTCCCACTGCTCCAGATATAGCAGGAAATTTGCCGAGGCTAAATAAAAAAGACTCTGAATGTATCACAGAATTGGGCAGGCTTTGAAAAACTGCGTGAACTTTATTGTTGCAGTATACAGCATCATTTCAACATCTCCCTGCATCACTGCTTTGTAGCACAGTTCCTCCTATATGCTATGCCCTGCAAATACAATTAATTCCTTGGTATCATCTGTTAATTAGAACTTAATAAGACTAAGGAAATTTGGCATGTCAGTGACAACTCTCACCAACTTTCACAGATGCATCACAAAAAGCAATATTTCTGGTTGTATCACAGCTTGGTCTGGCTCCTGCTCGGCTCAAGACTGTGAGGAACTACAAAATGCTGTGAACGTAACTCAATCCATCAAGCAAACCAGCGTCCCGTCCACTGTCTCTGTCTACACTTCCCGCTGCGTCGGCAAAGCAGCCAGCATAATTAAGGATCCCACGCACACCGGACATTTTCTCTTCATTTTCTTCCATCTGGAAAAATTTACAAAGGTCTGAGGACATGTACCAACCATCTCAAGAACAGCTTCTTCCCTGCTGCCATCCTGCTGAATGGATCTACCTTGCATTAAGTTGATCGTTCTCTAACCCTAGCTATGACGGTAACACTACATTCTGCACTCTCTCCTTTCCTTCTCTATGAATGCTGTGCTTTGTCTGTACAGCGTGCAAGTAACAATACTTTTCATTGTATACTAATACATGTGACAATAATAAATCAAATCAAATTAATACATTTGTAGCAATTATATTGCTTTGTTTAGTTTAGATCTCATCTTGAATTATCAGCTTAGGGTATTGTTCGTACTGTCAGTCACTGCTGAGAAACAATTCATGGTTGAATAACATGTTCCGATAAGCAGTTGAAACATTCACCCTGTTTTGTTCTCTACAGGTGCTGCCAGACATGGGGAGTCTTTCTAGCATTTTCCGTTTTGATTTCAAAACTGAATAAGTTGAGTTCATGTAAAACAAAGACTTGTGAGTGAATTCAGGACATGAATCTAATTTCACAATTCAGAGGATGATTATCAACCAATTCAGTTTACAGCAGGTGATATTATCTGAATTGCCTTGGTGTGATCCCATATCCGGGCCTCATTGTCACTCTCAGTTATCTGTGGAATATCAAAACAGGCATCTATTGTACAATTAAATGAAAAATACTGGAACAACCCAACTACTCAAGTGGTGTTTGTGGAGAAAGCAAAACGTTTTGGGTGTGGATTCTTTGTCAAAACTTGGATGCTCCATTCCTGTAACATTTCCCTCCACAAAAGCTGCCTGATTTAACATGTGGTTTCCGCACATCTGGGTTTTTGGTTTACATTTTCAGTTTTCAGGTTTTGCTCAAGTTAAATACTGATATATCTCAAACCAACTTCAGCAAAGTGTCAAACTGAATTTTGTTGAGCACAACAGTTTACAAAATGCCCCTGTTGATGGCAAATAACTCATATTTTGCATATTTGTCACATTTTAATGGCAGTAAAGTTGTCAATTTTTTTTTATTTGTTTATGGGACATGGGCATCGCTGGCCAGCCATTGTTTATTGACCATCTCTGAGAGCACTTAAGAGTTAATTACATTTATGTGGCCCTGAAGTCACATGCCGGACAAATCAGGTAAAAACGGCAGATTTCCTTCTTTAAAGAACAATAATGAACCTATTGGGTTTTTATGACAATCGACAATGGTTTCATGGTCATCATTAGACTTTTTTTAAATTCTAGATTTTTTTTATTGAATTCAAATTTCACCATCTGCCATGGTGAACCCCTGCTGACAGGGGGATCAATTTAACATGGTCTGACCCCTTGGAACAGAGGGACTTTCTTCCTCACACCATCTCACACAGGCATGAGGTTGACTCTCACCCCCTCTCCCCCATGAGAAAACACTCTGAGATGGGGTCCCCTCAGATGCTCCCTTCAGCCCTGCTCTATGGCAATGCCAATCTTGAACTGCCCCCTGACACTCTGGAGCTACTGCCTTGGACTCTGAGAAGGATCAAGGAGGGAAGTGCTTTGCCCATGTCCCATCTGTCACTACCAAGATCCAATGTCCCAAGGGACCTGGGGTTGGGTAGGCTTGGGCTGTGAGAAAGGGGTTGATCTTGTGTGTCTCCTCCTGGGATGGGGGGGGCACTCATGGCTGGACTACCCCTGGGAAAAGTGGAGATCGGTCTTAACATGGTGATCTCAGGCAGCTTTCAGTTCAAAATCTTCATTCTTGTCTGTGCACCTTAAAACCATTGAAGTACTTTAATATCCATGCCCCCTGGACACCCGGAAGCCTTCAAAATCACAGCAGCATTCCATTCTACAGGAGGATTGCCCGTTCTCTCTCTCAGAAACCTCAAGTGTTAGAAGACTCTTTTGAAATCCTCAGACTGACAGGAGATGTCAGTTTCAGTCGGGGCAATTCCCTTTAGTAGCCTGAATGAGCAGCAGATGCAGCCTGGCCACTTTGATCTGCTCTGATTGACAATCATGATATGGAGATACCGGCATTGGACTAAGGTAAATACAGTAAGAAGTCTCACAACACCAGGTTAAAGTCCAACAGGTTTAATTGGTAGCAAAAGCCTCTAACTTTCGGGGTGCTGCCCTTTTGTCAGGTGAGTGGGAGTTCTATTCACAAACAGGACCTTTATAAAGACACAAACGCAATTTACAAAATAATGATTGGAATGCGAGTCTTTACAGGTGATCAAGTCTTAAAAGGTGCAGACAATGTGAGTGGAGAGAGCATTAAGCACAGGTTAAAGAGACGTGTATTGTCTCCAGACAGGACAGTTAGTGAGATTTTGCAAGTCCAGGCAAGTCATGCAATCTCCGAAATCGGTTGCATTCTTGGACACATGCACCTCCATTAAGGATGGTCACCTCAGCACTTCACTGTACCGCAAGCCCACGGATAACGTTGTGACATTCCACTTCTCCAGCTTCCATCCCAAAGGAGCCATCCCCTATGGACAAGCCCTCCGTATACACAGGATCTGCTCAGATGAGGAGGATCGCAGCAGACACCTCCAGATGCTGAAAGATGCCCTCATAAGAGCAGGATATAGCTCTCGACTCATCAGTCGACAGTTCCGACGCGCCACAGCGAGAAACTTCACCAATCTCCTCAGAAGACAAACTCGGGACACGGTGGACAGAGTACTCTTCGTCGTCCAGTACTTCCCTGGAGTAGAGAAGCTACGACATCTTCTCCGGAGCCTTCAACACGTCGTTGATGAAGATGATCATCTTGCCAAGGCCATCGCAACACCCCTACTTCTTGCCTTCAAACGACTGTACAATCGCAAACAGACCATTGTCCGCAGCAAACTACCCAGCCTTCAGGAAAACAGTGATCACAACACCACATAACCCTGCCACAGCAACCTCTGCAAGACGTGTTGGATCATCGACGTGGAGGCCATCATCTCACGTGAGAACACCATCCACCAGGTACATGGTACATACTCTTGCAACTTGGCCAACATTGTCTATCTGATACGCTGCAGGAAAGGATGTCCCGAGGTGTGGTACAGTGGGGAGACCTTGCAGACGCTGTGACAATGGAATAATGAACGCCGCTCGACAATCACAAGGCAAGAGTGTTCTCTTCCTGCTGGTGAACACTTCAGTGGTCACGGGCATTTGGCCTCTGATCTTCGGGTAACCATTCTCCAAGGCGGCCTTCATGACACATGACAGAGCAGAGTCGCTTAGCAGAGACCGATAGCCAAGTTCTGCACACATGTGGACAGCCTCAACCGGGGTCTTGGATTCATGTCACACTATCTGTAACCCCCACAACTTGCCTGGACTTGCAAAATCTCACTAACTGTCCTGTCCGGAGACAATACACATCTCTTTAACTTCTGTTTAACGCTCTCTCCACTCATATTGTCTGCACCTTTAAGACTTGATTACCTGTAAAGACTCGCATTCCGATCATTATTTTGTAAATTGAGTTTGAGTCTTTATACGCCCTGTTTGTGAATAGAACTTGCACTCACTTGATGAAGGGGCAGCTCTCCGAAAGCGAGTGGTTTTTGCTACTGTTGGATTTTAACCTGGTGTTGTGAGATTTCTTACTGATTGACAGCTCCAGAGCAAATCAGGCAAATCATTGTTAATACAATCCAGGAAGTGTCATCAGTCTCTTCATTCCATCAGACCTGCTCACTCAGGCCCATTCTTTTAATACTACTACATTTTTTAGGTCTCTGAACCTTCCTGGAAAGCTGACATCATGGAAATCATTGTGTTAATTTGATTTCATGCTCCAGTACCTTTAACTAGCCTTTGATTGACAGGTTGGATCCATGACCCACCAGGGAGGGGCTTTTTTGACTTTATCTTTCATGATTGATTAAATGTCAAGGCTTGGTTTTGTTCCTAATTGTAATCTTTATAAACATTCTTCTTCTGATTGACAGGTTAGATCAATTACACAACAGGCAGGAGGTTTCACTTCCTCTTTTCTAACTGCAATGTTGTTTATAATTAGTGCAAAACAGTGCCACTGGCCTTAAGAGTTATTTTAGATTCCGTTTGACATACTCTTAACCTTTTTTCAACAGGATATTTTAGTTACTGCTTCAATCCCATGTGTTTATCCCAAACATTTATTTCACTACTTGTAAAATTTTTAAAATACGTGTGAAGGGATTCAATGGTTTTTACTTCCTGATTTGCTGTCTGAGAGAATACTTCTATATGATTGGCTGTCTGATGACAAGAACATAGAACATTAGTGTAGTACAGGCCCTTCAGCCCTCGATGTTGAGCTGACCTGTGAAAACCAATCTAAAGTCCATCCAGAATTTTCCAGCCGTTCGTGCCTCACCACCACTGCCAGCGAAGATGGACAATTTGGTGCTCAACCAAATCTCCATTCACTGCAGTAGGCCCGGAAAATCCTGCTGGTGTGAAAGGTCGGAGAACCCCGCCCATTATCTTTTGATGTCACTTCTCACCCAACCGAATGTGATCCCAATGACCATACCCACAACAATCGGTGGCAGATTGAGGAGGTTACTAGGGTTTGGTACTTGAACTGAGGTAGTTGGACAACAATGAGCTGCTCAGAGAAACGCAGCATGGGTTTGGTATGGGGGAAATATGCTTAACAATCTAGCTGATTTTTTTTTCTGGAGGGAACCAATATGGAAAATTAAAAGTGTCAATGGGCGTTAATTTTATGGATTTGAAGAGGATCTTGTACAAAGTTCCAGTGAAAATACTTAACAAAAATGAGAGCACATGGAATTGGAGGTAGCTCATTGACTTTCAGAGGGAATTGATTTTGAGATAAGAGACAGAGGGCCTGATTTTACCATTTGGATTCTAAGCACCGAATCTGGGAGTGTTTCAGATCTGACCTTTAGACCAGTTCTCTGTTTAGACCCATTCTCAGGTGCTCCCATATGTATTCTGCCTGAAAAAAAAAGCAGCAATTCTGAATCACGCTGCAGAAACCTGTGAGCTTGGTTTATTGTGCCCAAAATCCTGCAGCTCCGATCAGAGCTTTCAACTCCACATGCACAGTAAAAGAAAAAAAAATAGAAAAATGCTCCCCTGCCACATCACTTCCGGGCCGGTTAATGCCTCTCCCCTGACCCCATCGACATTGCCCCATCCCACAACGTAACTGTCCCCTTATCCCCGCCCCTCCCGCCCGGCTACCCAAACCGAACGTGGTCCCCTGCGCCCCTTTACTCCCATCGATTGCATGCAGAGTGGCAGTGGACCCCCATTCCCCCCACCAGAGAGCCATATGACACCTCCCTCCCACCCACCAGAGAGCAATCTGACCCACCTCCTTCCCTCCCCACTGCCACGAGCAAGTGATTTGACCTACCTCCTCCCCCCCAACCAGAGACTGATATGAAGCACCTCCCTCTCCCCTCCCCTCTTCTCCCCCACCACAGAGCAATTTGACCCACCTCCCCCTCCCCACCACCACCGATCTGAGCCAGAGAGCCACCAGAAGCTCTGAACTTATCTCCTCAGAAGCTGGAGCGTCCAAATTAGACTTTTGTAGACCTTGTCTGTTTCACGCCAAATCTGGATGGGCGGATGCAGTGGTAAAGGGGGAAATGCCAGTAAGTTTGGGCGTCCAGTCCATTAAGTCAATTTAAATGCACGCAAATGTGAAATGGGCGTGGTCCCGATCGCAGCCTTTTTAGGAGCTTGAGGAACAGGTGTGGAGGCGGTTGTGGATCGTGCTACTCGTCTCAGGCCAGATTTTACCAAGTTTGTGCACCTGTAAACGGGTGCAACTTGATGGTAAAATTGGGCCCAGAGAATAGGGATAGTGGATGTTTCCAAATTATGTTCCTCCAGGGAACTGTACTAGGGACTACAGTTCTTCATTGTTTTTATAATGACTTGGATGGAGGAATAGGAAGCTCTAATGGCTCAACATGAAACAGCACAATAAATATAGCAGATGGGATTAAAAGGCTGCAAAGGGACATTGACAGATTAGGTGAGTGAGTGAAACTATGGCAGATGAAGTTCAACATGAGAAGTGCAAGGTCACTCACTTTGGAGACATAGACCAACGTATTGGCCAAATGATATGAAGCTTGGAACCATAGAAGACAGAAGCATTTCAACATGGAGATGCCCGCTCACGAGCACTGGTATTTTTGGACCCCCTCGTCCTCGGTTCCCACCTATAGCAGGGCCCAAAATTTCAGCCAAAGGTCTATCCTGTGAATATGGAAGATTAAATGGTGATCTAATTCAAGTACCTAAGATAGTTAAAGTATTCAATACATTTGATAAGTAAACCATTTTTAACCGGCGTGAGAATCCAGAATAGGGAGGCATAACACTACGAGAATTTGGATGTTCAGGCCAAGTGCCAGACATTACCTATTCACACAGTGGTAGTGGAAATATGGAAGTCTCTCTCCCCTTTGAATCTAGGTCAAAAACTGAAATTGATAAATTTTTCTTCGGCAGGGGTATTAAAAGTTATGGAACCAAGGCACGTTGATGGAATATTTCAATCTCCATAAATAAATAGAACTTTTGAAAAATAAAGGAACTTCGTGTAGCCAACAGAAAGAAAACCAATGGACAAGGTTTCATTTCTTTAAACCTTGACTGTACCAAACCAATTAAAATGAAGAGTAATTAACAGGCAAAGGATACTTCAGATAAAAAGGTAACACTTCACTTTAAATACAACAAAGATATGTCTTACACAGTTACAAATGCTCGCATTCCTTCCTGCGCAGTGGAACCACATGCAATCCCTCAAGTTTTTCCAACCCAGCCTCCATTATGTGGGATCTCTCACTCCCCATTCAATCGTTTTGGTTCTTGGGTCTCATTCACCAGTAGCCATATTCCATCCAAGTCTCTGGACAAGGTTACCACCAACAAGATGCATGTCCCTGAACAGTCCCTCACTCAGATCGCGACAGTCCTAAAGGCACAGAATCTCTAGAGAATCCCTCCTCTGACAGCTTTAAGTCATCCGGTGAGTCTGGCAACACCGAAACAGCAGGAATGGCATTTGTCCAATCCATAATCCCTCACCCTTCCTGTTTTCATTGTACTTTCCAACTGAATAATAAACATAGCAGCACTGTCTCTGCTCTATTCCCAAAACGTTGCTTCAATAACAATTGTATTTGTCCATTCAATATAAATGTACCAAACATACAATATGGATTGGTAATGCAATAAAGTGGATTCATTATTTGAAGATAAGACTACATGAAGATAAAGTTAACTGGGAGACTATCAATAGTAAATCAGTCCTTGGCCATTGCTGCCTATAGACTGAAACTATTACATATTCTGCAGAGGTGGTAGTGATTGACAGCAGTTTAAGATATGTTCCTTTAAAGCTCCGTGTACCTCACATCACCACAATGCCAGGATCTGTTCCAAAACTGCCAAACAGAAAACTGTTCTATTTGTGGAGAACTTAGCATGTTTCCTCTTTACATGAATTTTTAGTGTGTTCCAAACTGCTAAATAGCACAACACAGGCCAACTCACCCCCCACTGCTATTAGCTTTCCATTTACAGTTTGCTTCTTAACTGTTCACCCCGATGGCAATTTCAGGTCACTTTGAAGAGCTTGAATTTAGAAATGGAGGCACTAAAACAAAGAATGATTAATGCTGTCTTAACAGTTTTACCAACATTCTATGTCACCATAACTGTCCCATACAGTACTGGTGGCTCCTGTAAAAATGCAGTACTGTACCAGATATGTTCCACTGAATTAAAAAGTCCCTATTGTTGCTATAGATTGGAACATATTACAATGTTTATTTTATACCACAATATGAATTGACTTGATATAACATCTTAAAACATGTTTTTTCATTCAAAGAATGTGGGCTTCGCTGGCTATGCCAATATTAATTGCCCATCCCTAATTGCCCTTGAGAAGGTGGTTGCGTGTTGCCTTCTAGAACTGCTGCAGTCCATGTGGTGTAGGAGCAGCCATCGTGTTGTTAATGGGGACACTTACTTAAAGATAACAATGCCTCATTTTTGTCAAAGATTGAGCATTATATTGGCTTCTATAATTGTTACTGTACATATGGAATTAAAAACCAGCTTCTCTCACAAAAATCATGATACTGCTTATCTTGATGCAACTGTTACACGATTAGTCTATTTGTTTGAGACTGGTTTCTGAAAGAAGGGTTAAATCATTTAGTCCAAATACAGATATATTGTGAGATTTATTCAAATACAAGTTTGATTGATAGCTTTTGTTTGGAAACAAAAATGATATTTAAATTGACCTGGATAACCATTTCTATGTGACCAATGACAAACTTCAAACGTAGGAAGTTTTTAGAAGAACAGGAGTATGATCTGGAGGATCAGTACAGGCCAAGCTGTACCAGATGTATTCTAATCCATCCCAGTTCTCTTTCCGCACCTCATGGTGCACTAAGGAAGACTTTTGTCTGTTTCCATAGCTAGTAATTCCCGAAACAGATCGGTAATCTATCACTGGGGCTTATAGCTTGAGGGGCAACATTCCACTCAAATGCAGCTGACCAGGAGTCTCTCCCACTCTTACCAACAGCCACTGGCATGTTTAGAAGGATTTGCAGGTTGACACATTCAATCTGTTTGATTGTGTCATGCACGCATCTTCCTTGGCCATCAATCCTGGGTGGGATTCAAACACGGAACTCCTGGCTCAGAGGCAGCGATGCTACCATTGCACCACAAGACCTCCAAGTGTTCTATAACCATCCTCAAACCCAGATCTACAAAGACAGGTCCAGGTATTTAACTTTGTCAGAGAAATAAAGCTTGCTGGAACTCTTATACCAAAGAAAATGCTGTGTCAGGGGATTGAATGACACAAATATATGGAATGTCTGATTAATTATAATGTTGAATACATCTTTGGAAGCACCCAATCAAGATATGTCATGCTTGTAATGCAAGGAGATTTTAAAAAAACCTTGGAGTCTTGGAGTATGACCACTGCAATCATTTCCACCTTGAAGAGAAGGAGATGAAGTCATAGAATTGGACTTGGCTGCACCCATCAAATTGTTGCCCAGCATTATACGTAGGCATTAATATGACTACCTACAGTGAGCTTGAGAAACTTTCTACACAGGGTTCACATCAACAGTGAGGCAAATGCAGAACTGTGCCAACCACTGGCATGAAATTGATAAACAGTATGCAGCCAGCAGCTGTGGGCTTCTTACTTGCCATCTCTCATTGCTTCCAGGTGAGTTGCAATGTTGAGCTAAGGGAA
Organism: Carcharhinus amblyrhynchos; assembly: GCF_965287045.1. Classification (NCBI taxonomy): domain Eukaryota; kingdom Metazoa; phylum Chordata; class Chondrichthyes; order Carcharhiniformes; family Carcharhinidae; genus Carcharhinus; species Carcharhinus amblyrhynchos. The sequence goes on along the minus strand of NC_137328.1, from coordinate 42,957,615 downwards.
TGAAAGCTTAATTAGGCAAAAGGGACCATCAAACAACTTTCTCATGCAATATTAAGGCTACATAGCAATTTTCAAATGAGAACTGGTGCTATGCCACACTATCAGGACTACTTCCCTTTTAGCTTTGCCCATCACTTCTTCGCTATCTCTGCTTTAAGCTTGGAAATTGTTGACAATGGACAAGGTAGCCTTTTGAGCTGTTTCCCCCAATCTGGCAATTTCCCTTAACTTACAATTCACTACTTCCACCACTATTGTCTTCCTTGCGCGTATCCAATTTTGTACTTATAGCTGTGAATAATTATCCAAATGGTACGGCCCACAAAAATTGAGTCCTACGAGCACATTACCATTCTGGTCAGATTTGGCCCATATGCTTCTTAGATTGTTAATTTTGCAATAATGATGACTGGATTCCTTAACGCAAAATCATTGACCCCAAATAATCTAACTGTTCAATTTACTTGATTACAGTTACTATTTTGCACTGGTGCTCAAAAATAGATGGAGTTTTATTTTCCTCTTCAATCATCATGACAGGTGCTTCTATGGTTGGGAAATTTTTATAAACAATTGAAATTATTAATTGAAACATTTCTTAAAAAAATACATGCCTGAAGATCCATTTTTAAAATTCATTTATGGGACATGTGTGCCGTTGGCTAGGTCAGCATTTATTCCCGATCACTAGTTGTCCCTGAGAAGATGGTAGTGACTTCTTTCCTGAACTGCGGCAGGGTAGGTGCAGCCATTTGTGAATGTCAAAGAGTGATGTTTAGATTCTCTCTTGTTGGAGATGGTCATTTCCTGGCACCTCTGTGGCATGAACGTTACTTGCCACTTGTCAGCCCATGCCTGGATATTGCCCAGGTCTTGTTGCATTTGGACATATACTGCTTCAGAATCTGAGGAGTCACAAATGGTGTTGAACATCTCATTGTGCAAACGTCCCCACTTCTGGCCTCATGAGAGAAGGAGGATCATTAACGAAACAGCTGAAGATATTCAGGCCTCAGGACACAACCCTGAGGAATTTAGAGTTTTCCCTTAGAAGCATTGTCTCAACATAAATGCCACCATTCCAACACGTATTTTGACAATAGTCTCAGTTGCCAGACATGGGACTTAATGCTGCAAACTGAGTCTTGTGTTTGACAGTAAAATTGGGATTGATTTTATATTAGCAGTTTATTCTTTTCTTCCAGAACTCTTTGTGAATTATGCAAGTATTTGAACAGAGAGACATGTTTAATCGTACTTCTGTCATGGCCTTGCCTATGATAATAATGTCAATTTAGCATCAAAGTTTTGTTCAGTACTACTCTTGAAAACGTATATCCAACGTCACAATATAATTTCATCTGATATGAATGAATCTTTGAAAATTCTAAATATAGATTTTTTAAATGCCAAGTGAATATTTTCCAGTGACCCAAAGGGACAAGTTAAATTTAACTTACCTCACAGACTAATTACAGAATTAGAAGCATTACTAGTTCTATATCTGCTTGATTTTTCTTCAAATTGTATACAATCAAGAGTAATAATGGATAAATTGTCGACCTCAGCCTGTCTGTTTCCCACCTGGAGAGTTAAGTTCAAATTGCGCCAAATATTTTGAACCAAAAGTAGCTAAGAAGTCTGGGTTGAGCACTTCTCAAGTTTCATCACTTGTCTGTACTAATTTATCTGGTCTTAAGCAGAACAACAGGATTAATGTTACAACTGCCCTCCAATTCAAACATACTGTATAATCATATTGTGGCCATGTTCTTGTGTGTTTATTGATAAGAGTACCAAATGCGAAATTTTTTGAACTATAGTCTTAGCATAAGATTTCCATTAGAAAATAACACTAGTTTTCCTTTGGATTCATTTGGATACCTTTTAGATCACATGTACAGAGGAAAAGAGTTTAGAAAAAAGACCAGCAAAACAAATAAATGTAGTTAATCTGTACTGATGTTAAGAATTAATAGGAGAAAGTATTTCAATTAGCAGCTAAAATGTTAGTTCTTTTGTATACTTCAGTTAAATATCAGGGGCGTAAGCATTCCTTTCTAAGTTTTTTTCAATAAAATTCTACAGAGGTCGTTAAATCCATTAAAAATTTAAATGATAATAGCTTGAGCTAAGGTCAACTATCTGGAGAGTTTGCTTTCAATGGAACATATACATTTTCGTGAAATAGTCACAAGGGATGCAATTTGATAGCAAAATATTTTGTGGCAGGATCTCTAACAATAGCTTAAAATCAATAATAAATGTCAAGGGGAACTGGTTAGGTTCAATCTTCGAGATTGTCATTACCAGGCATTTGTGGGGCATAATTGTTAATTACCACTTATCGGCCCAAGTCTGAATGTTGTCCAGGTTTTGTTGCATATTGCAATGGACTGCTTCAGAATCCGAGGAGTTGTGAATGAAATTGAACACCGAGCAATCATCAGTGGACATCCTGACATTTGACCTCACAGTGGAAGAAAAGTCATTGGTGAAGAAGGCAAACATTGTTTGGCCTTGATCACAACCCTGGGGAACTCCTGCAAAAATGTCCTAAGACTGAGATAATTGACCTCCAGTCATCACAACCACTTTCCTTTGTGCTAGGTATGACTCCAAGAAATGGAGGGCTTTCCCTTCTGATTCCAAATGATGCCTGTTTGGTGCCACACTTGGTCAAATGCTGCATTGATATCAAGGACTGCAGTATGTACTATATACAAGATATGTTGCAGCAACCCATCAAGGCTCCTTCTGCGGTATCTTCCAAACCCATGAACCCCTCTATACCTAGAAGGAAAAGGGCAGCAGATGCATGGGAACACCACCATCTGCAAGTTCTCCTGTAGGCCACACACCATCTAGACTTGGAAGTATATCGCCATTCCTTCATTGCCACTGAATCAAAATTATGGAACCCCTTTCCCAGTAGCACTGTGGATGTACCTGCACTACATGGATTGCAGCAGTTCAAGAAAATTGCCCTTCTCAAGGGCAATTAAGGATGGGCAACAAATGCTGGCCCACATCTCCTTAGAGATTGTTTTTAAAGTTGGGTGTGGATGGTAATGGGTACATTAAGATAATATGAGATTAATAGCTGACAGCAACACCATAACTCTTGAAAAAGTAACATCAATTGATTTATGAAATATTGTAACAAGTATTTATTTAAGTTAGTAAATAATTTACAAAAACTGAGAAATGATGAGGAGGCTTAAAACAAAATAACTGATACTTTTAACAACTATTGCAATCCCTTATTTTATGGAATAGATTACTCGTATTGAAGAGATCCTGCCAAAATATCAGCTGCATATTTCTTAGGCTATGAATTGTCTGCCCTCTTTAGCGGGCAGAGTGACATTTATTAGAGAGGAAGGGTGGCATAAGCATTCTGTCAACTTCTAACCATCATGCTAATTATGTCTGAGAAAGGCAAGCTCATGGTTGACCTTGCCACCCGCTGCCATTTGAGGTCCTTAAGTGAACAAGTATTGACCATGTAAAGGTCTCATCCACTACTGCTCGTATTAACCCAACTGTAGGTGGGCCTGTCACCATCCAGCATGCATAACAAATCACCCTACCATCACTCCAATGGGTAATCTCCCCTTTAAAGGCATCCAGTGCCTGATTTAAGGATCTAATATTGAAAATGAGGGTAGGTTCATTAAGAGCATATTAGTTAAGAGCATATAATCCCATTGTTATGAATCACCCCCTCCCTACCTCACACCCTGTGCATCCTCTGACACCTTGGCTCCAACAATTACTAAATTGTGGCCTGGGTTGCTCTGCAATCCTTGGCCTCCAGTGTGTCTCTTTCCAATGCCTCTCCTCTGGTGCCACTGAACAAAAAAGCTGGCTTCTGATTAGTCAACATCTCTCGGTAAACAGGACCCCTCAATCTCAGTAGAACTCCTTGAGCCTCTAGGATTCTAACTCTGTGGAAAGCCCTGTTACTGACCTCTCCACTGCCTGATTGGTGAGCGGTTTGGCAAGTTTTTTTAAAAATTTGACATGATGTAGCTGGCTGCCCAGCATTTATTGCCTAACCCTGGTTACACTCGAGAAGGTGGTGGTGAAATGCTGCAGTCCACGTGCTGTGGGTTGACCCACAATGCCGTTAGGGAAGGAATTTCAGGATTTTGACCCAGCAACTGTGAAGGAACAGCAATACAATTCCAAGTCACAATGGTGAATGGCTTGAGGGAACTTGCAGGTAGTGGTATTCCTATGTATCTGCTGCCCTTGTCCTTCTAGATGGAAGTGTTCATGGGTTTGGAAGGTGCTGTAAGGATCTTTGGTGAATTGCTGCAGTGCATCTTGTAGATGGTACACACTGCTGCTACTGAGCATCGGTGGTTGAGGGAGTGGTTGCTTGTAGTTGCGGTGCCAATCAAGTGGGCTGCTTTGCCTTGGGGAGTGTTAAGTTTCCCCTAAGGAGGTATCTCCTGCCAGCTCTCCAGGCAAAATTTCCATCACTTGCACACAATTATGTCCTATGTTACAGAAAATGTTTAGATACCACAACTCAACACACATCAGAAAATAACTTCCTAGGGCTGAATTTTCCCATTGGAGGTGGAAATTGGAAAGTGGGTTTGATTCCGGGCACCTTGCCCCCAAAGCTAGCATGGTGTGAAGCATGGTTTTCATGGGATAGAGGTCTGAAATAACCTAGAGATGGGTCAGCCTCCCATTAATAGCCAAGGGAGCAAGAATTGAGATAGTAACCAAAGAATTAGGCCAGGTTCTGGCCAAAATCATCAGCCATCATCAAAGCCACTGTCTGTAAAGGAAAGAAAGAATACCTTCATGTCCAAAGTGACTGGGACAAATGGAGAGCTAGGGTTTGAGATAGAGCAGGGAGACTTTGGTTATGAATATGCTATTAGTGCTCAGTACTTCTTTTTGCATTCAATGAAACAATTTTGGCATTGCTGTCCCTTTTACCACCAGGCTGCAGCTGGTCAACTTCAGAAAATTCCTAATGGTCACTGCCCCATGAAAATCAACTCTCTAATGACTTCAATCCCTAACTTTTCCTGTGTTCCACTCTCTCCCACCCTTAGGAAAATTGGCAGAGTCAGGAACTGTGGCACAACCGGCATACAGACAGTTGGTGCCATTTTTTTTTGAGCTGTCCTGAGTGGTTCTGTTCCAAATGGGCAAGGAAAATCAGTTCCCTTCTCTTTCTATGATAAATGTTTGTTAAAATATGTGTTTATATATATGCAAACAACAATTGTAAAAGGGATAAGACTCCAGTAAAATGTGGAAAAAAGAGAACTGGCAATAAATGAATCGATGAAAGAAAAATTGCTTGCAAGCAGCAATGTATCTAGTTCATACTTTAAAAAGAGCGATGAAAATAAAGGGAGACAGAGGCACAATGGTAACATCACTGTATTAGTAATCCAGAGACCCAGAACAAGATCTGGGAATCCAGATTCAAGGCAGTCGGTGAAATTTGAATTCAATAAAAATCTGGAATTAAAGGTCGAATGATGATCAAGAATGACCATTGTTGATTGTTGTAAAAACCCCATCAGGTTCACTAATGTCCTTTAGGGAATTAAATCTGTCATCCTTTCCGGGTCTGGTCTACATGTGACTCCAGACCCACAGCAAAATAGTTGACTCTCAAATGTCTTCTGAAATGGAGGGCAGTTAGGGACAAACAATAAATCTTGGCCTGGCCAGCGATGCTCAGATCCCGTAAAATGAAAATTATTAGGTATTATGCCTGACTAAATTATTTATTTTCTGCGAACAAAGTACAACTTAATTCACCCAGAAATCAATATACCCAGGATAGTTTTGCCCGATTATTTCAACAAATGTCACTCAATCACATTTTTATCATATTCAATAACAATTCAATAGAACAGGAAAACATTGTTGGTTGTACTCAGTCACAAGGCTGCATTTTCTTTCTAATGTGTGCAAATCAAATTTGGAAATACACAATGCTACAAATCATATAAAGCACATCATTGTGTCGGTGTGTCAATTTTCATTGTAACTCGCAATGAAGCCTAGCTATTATGGTTCCTCTCTAGAACTAAACAGTGAGATTGGTCAAACAACTGGGGGTAGAAATTCACCTTGGGTGGTTGCCTGAACAGGCGCTCTCGCTTTGGCTGCCTTTTCAACCCTCTTGTCATGTTTTCACCTCTATTTAATTAAACTGAACTGTGTACCTGGTCAGGTATAACAGGTGCCTGATGTAAGATGATCATTTTATACAGGTGCCCAAGAAAGATTTCTATGTTTTTTTTTCCCCCCATGATGACAATATCCCTTTAAAATCTATTTTGCTCCCTGATCCAAGCCAGCGATGTTTCTCTGACACAGGGAAACTACGTTTTCGAATTTAAAAAAAAAATCAAATCTGGTTCTGATTTTCCACAGAAAAGCATAGTATAAAACAAGGCCAGTTGCTCAGGTATGCTAGATTGCATGCCACCTCATGGGAAATGAAATTAAAATTACTGAATGACAGATCTTAAATTGTGCTTTCTGAAGTAAAATAGTTTCTGGCAGGTATTCTTACTGACTGCTGCCAGTAGAACATCTGGAGAGGATTTCTCCCCTCTGTTTAACTTTTTTTTTTATTTCCCATCCTTCCAGCAAATGTCATTCAAAAATTTCTGAAGATCATACTTCTATCATACCTGTTAAAGAGTTTGATATACCAGATGCCTCATGGGATTCATGCCAATGGCTCAGCAATGCTTCTTCCCTGACATGGCTAAACTTCCCCAGATGTTGGCAAACAGCATGTTTTCATTTTTAGTTTCCAGTAGTCGTGGAGATGTTACCATTCGTCATGTTTGTTTAAAATGATAGCACGCCGCACTGTCAATTTGATCAGAGGAAACTTCATTTTGTCTCTTTATGCGATTCAAAGACACCGGTATTAGCAAGAAAACTTGTGTTTGGTTTTTTCCTTAATTTAAATCTGGAAGAAAATGTTTCATTTAGGCATGAGACTCAGAGTTACCCTGATCCACCTATATGAAATCTCATTGGTGATGTAAATCGAATTCAGACTGTGAAATGTGGTTTCCTGGAACCACATTTTATTGGCTATCTTACTCGATAGCCACTTACAAAAGCTTCATATTTCAATGAAGAGGGTAACACAATATAAAAAAAAACTGAGAGATGGATATAATTCTATCCATCTGGACAAAAATTAGATTGCATTCAGATTCACTAAACATGGTTCTTATGACTGGTAAAATGTCATTAGAGGAATTCAATTCTAATTCAAATCATGAGCAAATGTTGCTTCTGGCTGTGCAGTGTTACCAGTTCCAGATATATCAGGAATAACTGAAGAACTAAATAATGACAGGGAATTTAAGAAGAATTTTTGTGTTACTCTACTTTTATGCCAGTTTCAACATACCAAAGGATGAGTGGGTGGCACTGTGGGTATAATGTTGTCCTTTGCCATCTGATATCCAGTTCAAATAAAGATCAAATGGGATGAAACTCTTCTCTCATGACAGTAAGGAAACAAGTTTAAGGATTCTCAGCCCCACTTTTTTTTTTAAATCTTTGTCCACAAAACTAAGCTGCCTCAAATACTTCAGGAATTTCGTCTGAAGATACAAGATTGAAGGTTCAAAGATTTGAGATTGGAGCCAGCATTTATTGCTCATCACTGGTTATTCTGAAAAGCAATGGTGAGACTTTTCTTGAATCACTGCAGTCCATATGTGGCAAAGATGCTCCCACAGTACTGTCTTATAGGGAGCTCCATATTTGTCAACTAGCAGTAGTGAAACAAGGGCAACATTTGTCCAAATCAGTGCAGTATGCAAGTTTGAGGAGAACTTGGAAGTTATGGTATTCTTATACCTAGATTATGGTAACAGATTTGGGAGATAATACCAAGTAGCTTTGGCGCGGTGCTATTGTACATCCTATGATTAGAACACGCTGCAGCCATGGCACATCAGTGATGGAGGGGGTGGATATTCATGCCTGTAGGCAAGATGTAATCAGCAGACTGTTTTGTCCTGGCTGGTGTTAAGATGCTCGAGTGTTGTTGCAATCGCACCCATCCAAGCAAGTGGAGAGCATTCCACCGCTCTCCTAATCTGTGCTTTTGTAACTCGAGGAAATGGTTTGGTGTGTCCATTTGTTTTGGAACACTAAATACTAAGGGTTCACTCCAAAGATGTGTTCAGGACCAACCCGGACATCCCCAGGTAGAGATTGACTGGCAGTTCTGCACTGTAGGCTTTCCATAATTCTACGAATTGTCTGGCAAATTCAAACTTCCATTGGAAAATTGCTCTGCAACTGAAACTATCCAAAATTTTCTTGTGATTTGAATCACAAACTTCAGATGGTTTCAACTGTCTTACAGCTATAGTTACCTGGAAAATGTTAGAATTAAAGCCATTGATAACTCCTGGGCAAGCATCCCCTATGGGATGCCTCCCCCCCCACCCTTCAAAACCCCAGATTACCCCACTGAATACTCAAACCCACTAAACTGATCTCCCAAATATTCCGGACCCTCCCAATCTAACCTCACTGACCACTTGCCCTCCATGATGTGGAGGTGCTGGCATTAGACTGGGGTAAGCACAGTAACATGTCTCACAACATCAGGTTAAAGTTCAACATGCTTATTTGGTAGCACAAGCTTTCGGAGTGTCACTTCTCCTTCAGGTGAGAAGAACCTGAAGAAGGAGTGACATTCTGAACGTTTGTGCTACTAAATAAACCTGTTAGACTTTAACCTGGTGTTGTGAGATTTCTTATTATACCTGCCCACCTCCCCTCCAATTTGCCTCCCTCTAAATATAAATCCACTCCCCACTGTTGCTGATCCCCCTACTGACAACCAGACTTCCCCTCAGAGAGTGACTGACACCCGAGCTACCTGACTCACCCAAACTGACCCATCCACATTCACCCTTCAACTGACTCCCAACTGCTCCTGACTTAACCCCTACACTGACCACCTGACCTGCATCCTCCCTCACTAACCACCAGACTCCAATAGCCCCAGTTGACACAGTGGTTAACACTGCTGCCTCACAGCACCAGGGACTAGGGTTCAAGTCCTGACTTGGGTTACTGCCTGTGTGAAGTCTTCATGTTCTCCCTGTATTTGTGTGGGTTTCCTCCAGGTGCTCTGGTTTCCTCCCACAGTTCAAAAGATGTGCATTTTAGGTGCATTGGCCGTTTTAAATTTTCCCTCAGTGTACCCGAAAAAGCACTGGAGTGTGGCGACTGGGGTATTTTCCCAGTAACTTCATTGCCGTGTTAATGTAAGCTTACCTGTGACTAACAAATAAACTCCACATTAATTGAACCCCAGCTGACAAGCTAACTCCTCCACTGACCACCCGATCCTCTAGACCCCCCACTGCTGACCACACAACCCCATCCCATCTCCCACCTCCCCCCACCAAACCCCTCACATGCTCACACACAATGCTACTCACTTACTTTTGAAACCTACCTTCTCTCTGGCTTTTGCAAGCAACTGGATATTCATACTTACTTGCTTTATGGCTGTTGTTGCCCTTAAGAAATGGGGGCATGTCTTCCTTACTTCTAGCTCTCCAGCCCATGACTAAAGGCCTCAGGAGTGCACTGCCATAGATAGTTGCTGCCTGGCCTGAGTTGGAAGATTGGGAGAGGAAGGAGTGGCTGGATATCCAGAAGCAGAGAAGCAATCCAACTCTGCCTGCCATTCTGTGGAAGTTCATGACCAATCACATTTCTCGTCGAAGATAGCGCTCAGCATGTTGATGGTGAGGGTCTCTATAAGTGAATATTAAGGGAGGTGGCTAGATGACCACCTGTGAAAGCTGACCAACACTTGTGTAATGCAGATAGTACTTACCATTCATGTCGAAAGCACGGAGGGTGTTTCGGCTTTGCTGCATATGTGCACGGATTGCTTTATGATCTTAGGAATGGCAAATGGAATGAAAACTATACAATCAAATAAGAAGGACCTCAATTCTGACCTTACGGAGGAGGACAGTTGATCGACAAAGTTAATTGAGTAATGAGACTTGGAGCGAAGTCATTCTGGCAGAACCCAGCATGGTGAGCAAGTTATAGATAAGTAAATGTCTCTCAATAGCATTGATGTTCACTCTTCCCTTAAATTGTCATGTTGGAGTGTTCTTTTCCAAAGTTGTTTTTGTAGGGCATATCTCAAGAGGGGTCGGATATTCAATTTTATTTACTATCTACATGGTTTGCAGGTAAGGTTTGGTCACAGATCTCCTTTGTCATGTTAAGTCTAAAATGTTAACATCACGGGAGACAAGATTACTTTACCCCCTCTCTTGAATACAGCTAACCGATCCACTCAGCAATACATGCACATTGCTGGCATCTCAGTTCTTGTAATACAAACATTCAAAAGTAAATTCTCGATTGCTATTCTGGAATAATTTTAAATAAACATATGGATTTTGCAAACAATTGATTGTTTCAGAAAACTTTGTGGCATTTCTATTTTCCTTTCTGTACTAGTCAAAGGGAAATAAAATCAGTCTGGAGGCTGAATTGACTGCTTTGCCAACAGAAATGTGTAAAATAGGATTGGGTTGCTCGGTTTTAAGGGGTGTTGTTTGAGAAGCCCAAGGGGTAGGGGGGAAACCTAAGAAGGAGAATACTCTATTCAGCCCAGATGACCTGCAAAGGAGGTCCCCCCTCTTCTTGCCTGACACTGGCTTGCCCAGCTAAAACTGCCAACTTACCCACCTGATGTAGGCCTCCCTCTGCCCTGCATGAAATAGTGGCCCTTAAACACCCATTGATTGGCTATGCACTTAAGAACCTCAATAGGTCCAGGAGTGTGTGGATGGGTGGCATGATGACACAGTGGTTAGCACTGCTGCTTCACAACACCAGGGGCCCAAATTCAATTCCACCCTGGGGTGACCATCTGTGTGGAGTCTGCACGTTCTCCCTGTGTCTGTGTGGGTTTCCTCTGGGTTCTCTGCTTTCTTCCTACAGTCCAAAGGTGTGCTGGTTTGGTGGACCGGCCATGCTAAATTGCCCCTTAGTGTCCCAGAATGCGTAGGTTCGGTGGATTAGGTGCCATTCTGTGGAAGTTCAGGTCCAATTGTGTTTCTTGTCGAAGACAGCGCTCAGAATATTGATGGAGAGGGACTCCATAAGTGAATATTAGGGGAGGTGGTTAGATGATCACCTGTGAAAGTTGACCAGCACTTGTGTAATGTAGATATTACTTACCATTCATATCTAAAGCATGGAGGGTGTTTCGGCTTTGCTGCATATGTGCATGGATTGCTTCAAGATCTGAGGAATGACGAATGGAATGAACACTATGCAATCAGATGAGAAGGGCCTCAATTCTGACCTTAGATGGATTAGCCATGGGAAATACGTGGAGTTACATCGAAAGGGTCTGGGTAAAATGCTCTTTTGGAGAGTCGGTGCAGACTTGATGGACTGAATGGCCTGCTTCTGCACTGTAGGAATCCTATGGTTCTCTGAGTGACCCGATGTTGATGAGGGAATCAAGGGTTATGGGGATAGGCGGGAACGTTGAATTAAGGATGATCACATCAGATCGGTCATGATCTTATTGGATAGCAGAGCAGACTCGATGAACCGAATGGCCTACTTCTGCACCTATGTCTTATGGCTCCAGCATCCCAGGTCGGGGCAGCACCCAGCAACCTGCCCACTGCATTTTATGAACCCCGCACCCCACCCCACCACTTTCAAATCCTTTGGCAAGGAAGTGTAAAATTCAGCCCACCGGTTAGACCTCACCTCCTTCGTGATTGCTTAAATGAGAAGATGTGAAATTCTTGCTGGGAAAGTATCTCTGAGATTAAGGGCCAATTTTGTCTGGGGAGGTAGGATGTGAGAGCTGGGTTCCTTTCTGGTCGCAAATCCTCTCCCCAGTGGGAAAAAGAGAACGATTTTGGTGCAAGAGAGGGATCAATTGGTGAGAAGTCAGAATTGGCAGCTAATTAGTGGCCATGGTTCAGGGGATGAAGAGTAGCTGAGCAGAACCAGGGAACAGGCCACATTCTGACTTGGCAGCCATTGCTTTGTTTGCCAGCTGTGCATGGTTTAAAAAAAAATGAAAGCATCCAAATTGACCAGGGCAAACGGAGAGCTGTAACCTGGGATAGGATTGGAAAATGTTAATGCTACTAAAATGGAATAGATTTGCTTCAAAACTTCCACTTCTTTCAATTCAATAAAACTTTTCCCACATTGTTGTTCCTGACAGGCTACTGCTCTTCAGCTTTACACAGCTCCCAATGGTTGCGAAAACAGGCAAAAACTGAGACCTTAGAAAGGGAACTCTAAAGAAGTTGCTTAATTACCTAAATGCATCCAATGACATGGACCTCTTCACTTCCCCGCTCTCCTCTCACTCTACTTATGCTCTCATAAGAAGTGGCAGGATCAGGAATGGAGGTGGGGTGTCTTCACGCACAGTGCCAGTGCCATTTTCTTTCATTGCTTATCTCCATTCCAATCCGATCCAAGCAACAAATATCCAGCCCCTAAAACAGGACTGTAATCTACACCAGACACCACAATCTTTATAATCTATTGCTCACACCATATAGAGGTGGCAATGCAATCACAAACACATGGGACTTAAAAAAAATAACAGGGCACAATAATATTACTGCAACCATTTCAAAATCTGTGTATCTACTCCGTTCCTGTAGAAAATTCACATTTGCCTCCAAACTTTATCGCTTTAATTTTAATTACTAACTTGACTTGTACTAGCAATAGGATTCACATACAACGGTTATGACCAAACCTTAATGACAGACTGCAAACTATCAGGTGTGGATATGGAGCACATGTCATATCCATAACTTTTCATCACAGTTCCTCTGCAAAGTTTGACAGAATTGAAAAATACAGCATTTGAAACAATTTTTAATTCTCAATTGTTTATTTTCATAGAATCCCTACAGTGCAGGAGGCCATTCGGCCCATCAAATCTGCACTGACAACAATCCCACCCATGACCTATCCCCGTAACCCCATGCATTTACCCTGCTACTCCCTCTAACCTAAGCATCTGGGAAAACTAAGGGGCAATTTAGTTTGACCAGTCAATCTAACTCACACATCTTTGAACTGTGGGAAGAAACCGGAGCACCTGGAGGAAACCCATGCAGACATGAGAAGAATGTGCAATCTCTACACAGACAGTGACCCAAGCCAGGAATCGAACCCTGGCGCTGTGAGATAGCAATGCTAACCACTGTGCCACCCTGCCACTCCAATACTATCCTAAAAAACATTACACCAGTGTTTTTAGTTCTTCAGTAACGATAATATAGAATCCTTACCATGTAGAAGGAGGTCAGTTGGCCCATCAAGTCTGCACTGGCTCGCTGAAGGAGCATTCTATTTAATCCTAGTCCCCTGACCTATCTCTGTAACCTTGCACATTCTTTCTTTTCAGTTAGAAATCCAATTCCCTTTTGAATACAATGGTTAAATATTAAAGCATTTGTCAATGTCTGGGCTATTCTGCCTTTACCATATTTCTTGCATTTAAAAAGTCACCTTGCATTTAAGGGGCATTGCACAGTACATCATTCAGTTGGGAGAGTATTTTAGGAAACTGTGGACATGAAATCTATGATTTTTTTCTTTGCGAACATGTGCTCCGTATGAGTTCTTTGACTCACAGATCATTCCCAAATGCAAACATTCCTCGTACATTTCCTGCATCATGAATCAACTTTGATCAAGAGGGTTAGAGCAGCTAACACCTTACACCAAATCTATTCTTGGATCTGTTGCTTTCATTTACATAATGCCATTCTGGTGATAACTCTCCCTCTGATTATTCTTCAGCCTCCTTGCCTTTCCATGGGGAAATGCTATGGCTTCCATTAAAATGTCTCCTTATGAAGAACGATTCAATAAAGTGGCAGCTTTTAAATCCGGAAGCCATCACTGCGTGGTATAATGCATCATTAATGGGGCACTGCTGTCCTATCCTGCCTACCCTTTAAACTTAAAAACTTGTGCAGTCTTTCCCTTTATGCCCTTATTGTGAAAATAATGTTTGCTGCTCTTAGTAACTAGGCTACTGCTTGATTTTATGCAACTGTATTAGAGACAATAAAACTGAACGTTCAGGTTTGGCGTCATATTTGTAACCACTTCTGCACAAAAGAAATCTTTTGGAATGTTAATCCTTCATTGAATAAATACATTGGAGTTGTTTTCTTTGCATTACAGCTACGTTACGTTTGAGATACCCTGAAAATTGCTAAGACTGGCAGCACTCCATTATATTAGGTGTGCAAAACAGACGTTACTTTATTTTTGAAGGATCCTTTGCAAGAATCAAGATGGCAACTGAAACTAGATACGATAAACATGACCAATTAGCCTGTAGTGCCTTATAATGCCTGATGTCAATAAAATAGTTCATTTGTATGCAAATACAAGAGTTTACAGAACATTGCTTTGTCACCTACCGTACACTTGTTTGGCTTTTCTCCTGAATGCACCCTCATGTGGATCAACAGTTTGTAGCGAGCATTAAATGGCTTGTATCTGCGTGGACAGCCAGTCCAGAAGCAAGTGAAGTCCTCTCCTTTACGCTGGTCTATGTGTGCCTTTTCAATATGCCGCACAAGCTCCTCCTGTTCGTCATACAACGCACTGCAGTCTATCCATCGGCAGCAGTGCTTTCCATTCACTCTTGATGGCTCGCCGTCCTCATCCAGCTGTGTCCCTTGTGGCGACGGCTGCCCATGTGGATGGGAATGGGTCATGAGATGCTGGTGGGCGTGGTAAGGTGGTGGAGGGCCCTGGGGCAGTGTAGGAATTTCCATGCCTGAAGAGAACTCATCCAGTTGATCGTTTTTAAATACATCATACTGCTGATTACCAATCACTGAGATACCCTGTTGAACAACCATGTTGTTCATCACCATGGGATGCACAGACGACTGCTCCAGCTGTTGCATCCTCTGGTACACCCCATTACTGGCTTCGAGGTCAGTGAGTGTGAAGAGGTTACGCTCTTTACCTGTTGTGTTGTAGGCCTGAGGGATGCAACTACCCCTGACTCCGAGGAAATGTCCACACACTTCAGGCTGAGGAGAAACGTCAGCCGGAGACCCTCTAGATCCATTGATGTACGCGACTAATGACGTCGGAGATGTACGGATAATGAGGTCGATTCCAACTCCGTCTGAAAAGGGTGAGGTGGAAAGACCTCTTTTTCTTGATCGAGCAGAATTCGATCTGGCAGAATTGCGAGAGCTGTTCTCATTCCCAAACAGATAGGACGGTAATGAATTTGAGGTGCTGTTATTTGACATGGCAGTTCCAGGCGGGATACTCAACACATCCCCGAGTTCGCTGCCATTCTGAGAACCTTGATTCGATGGGAGTGATGGAAGGATTGGGTAACCATGAGGCCACTCTTGCTTCACATTCAGTGTTGACTGGCTTTCTATGAGGCTTAGTGCAGTTGAGCCCAGTGATCCACCTGAGGTAATGGATCTAAAAAAGTAAAAATAAAAACAAGCCAATGAAAAATAAAATCGACTTGGTCACAACATTTTCCTTACAGGTGACGAAACATCAGCAATCATCTGAAATATCTGTTTCTGTGGAAAATGGTGCTTTGGAGTTGCCTTAACCTAACCTAATTACACAGTTTCCTTTCAGTGGGAAGGAGCCTAGTTGTTGGAGATTGAAAGTTCAAATTTCATAAAGCAAAGCTCAATTCATTTGAAGAAATCAAAAAGAGCTTAAATGTTGGATTGTGTGCCATCCCCTCCATTTCGTACAGGGGCAGAACACAACTGATAAAACTGCAAGGTTTATTCAAACTGAAGACAGATCTGGAGCGATATAAAATGGAAATTAAAAAGAAACATTCAAATTGGTTCCTTTATGACGTAAGATAACAAAGAGGCAAAATGCAATCACATCCAAGAACAAGCAAGGTATGATGTTGCTCCATTAGCCACACCCCTGTCTTCCAATGCAGGCAATATGCAAACTCCATTTATTTGGACAATGGTCATGCGCAACGGTGCTAAGCTGAGTGGCTGCATGCCAAAGCAGGGGAAACTGATGATTTAGTGGAGATGTCACTGGAGTAATAATCAAGAGGCCCATGCTAATGCTCTGAGAACATGGGTTCAAATCCCATCACGGCAGCTGGTGGAATTTGAACTCAATAAATAAATGTGAATATAAAACTGGTCTCAGTAATGGTGGCCCTGTCAATAATCATTGATTGTTCCAAGAACTTATTTGGTTCTCTATTTTCCTTTAGGGAAAGAAATCTGCCTTTCTATATAGTCTGGGCAAATGAGGCTCCAGACCCACTGAAATGTGGTTGACTTTTAACTCGCCCTGAAATGGCCTAGCACGTCACTCGGTCAAAGAACAATTAGGGGTGGATAATAAATGCTGGCTTTGCCAGTGACAGTCACATCCTATGTAAAAATTAAAAAAGCAAATATTAGTTTAAGCTAGGTTGTGCTAGTTTAAACCAACCTTTTGTCTGGAGAAGGTGTCGGATATTATTCCAGCAGTCAGTTTATTCTGGGAAAGATACAGGAATGGCACAAGTGTGGGCTCTGAAGTTCACTAACTGCACTGGAGCCCTTGGTGCAGGAGGTGGAGAGGAGGAGGGGTATCCTCCCCTCCCCAGGGGCTAGGAGGCTCCTCAAACAAATAGAAGGCTGAGTGAGACCAGATTGCTGTGCCAACCAATACAAAAAATGTAGCCCCTGTATCCCAGATGCATTACTGAAAGTAATTTCATGATCTCACGCAAATTGTCAAGATTAGTGAGTGTATCTTCAAATGTCATATCCTACCAACTACACCACGAACTCCACACACTCCTCGAATTACCACATCACTCTCCCAATAACAATCTCTGTCAATCACATTCAAAGCTTCACCTCACACTCACACACTTTGTACTGCTTCAAGCCTCATACCCACAGCTCACAACCTGAACACACTACCAGCTATTCAACCATGTTAGGTACATCAACCCCACTGCACCACACTCACTAATACACTTGCCTCTCCCTTGCAGGACAATGTAGAGCATAACTGAGGTCAGAAGCAACAAGCAGAGTGAACAGTTACAAAGGCATGCCGTGACTGAGGTCTTGGCTAACAGGGAGATGAAAGCAATGAAAATTGCTTTACGCTCCTACCTTATTCTCCTTCTTACATCGCACTTCCCCCTCATCCTACAATCTCTTCTGATTTACAAATTATAGATGAAGTAAACATTGTTCTTGCACTTCTCTCCCCTTCCCTTGTGCTAACTCTACTGCTGTGCTTTTCTTCTTTAAGGCTCCCTAAGAATTGTAACTTGGCCAGGCAGTGGTGCAAGAAGCATGATGTGCAAAAGAAAGCAGAGGTTGCTGATGATGAAACATCATTATTCTGTCTCCCACTTGTAGATACCAACTCAGATACTTGCACTGTATGTGCTTTAGAAGTTGGCTGAGAGACGAGATCTACATGTAGTGTGTCACAGGAACAGAGGACCTGTGGTCAGGGCGGGGAGTAAGGGTCGCACAAATACCAGCTCGCCAGAAGGTGGTAAGAAGGTGATAACGGCAAAAGACTGTTATAGGTAAGCACACAGAAATGCTTGGTACATTATGGGGCTGCCTTTGGTCACTGCCGTGGAGCACAGAGGAGGCTAGCACAAACTTTATGCCCAGATTTGCACAAGTCCATCAGCCTGGCAGTGATTTACAGACAGCTCGTTTACAGACCAAGCCATGATGGCTGATGTCTCAGCTTCCACTGCAGCACAACAGGATACATCCAATGTCTAAGCGGCAGGGGAAGACTGACCCATGCAGGCTCAGCTTGTTACCTTGCAAACTCAGACTGCTGTCACATGTGGTCAAATGTTTGCAGTGTCCAGCACCATTCCAATAATGTGTCCACTGATACAATAATGGAGTACCTCCCCAGAAGAGTAGCAGTGGCTCTGTAAACACAAACTTGCTGCCTTTTCTCAAGGAGAGCATTGATGTTCTCAGCACTGCCACTCAGATTGTGGCCTTGCTGTTGCCTGTCAGGTAGACAGGCAGCTACCGCTCGTTGAGGTGCTGCAATCTGAAACTTGACCTTTTCAGGCCAGGGGTCAGCCTCCAAAGCCACCAGTCATCTCCCCATGCTGCAAGTCAGCAGTCTTTTGCCAACCTTGCTGTGTCACTGGCATAGCTTCTGGCACCATGAGGAACCCAACTACCCCGATGTAGCCACATGCATGCTCCATCTGCTTCTCTCTGAGAAAACAGAAGGCAATGTATCCCTTCTATTCCCATGCAGTGTATCAGTTGCCACCCTTATACAACTGAGGGGGTGGACACGTCCCCTGTTCCACACTAGAAATACAACATGGGAAGTTAACTGCACAACATTGTTCTCATCTGTGCTGAGGCTGTAGGTCTGTCTGTAACAGGTGGTGGATTTGAGTGAGCACCAGTGTAGTGTTAATGAGGCATCTACTGCTTGCTGAATTGGAGGTAGAATAACTGCTACCTGTGGACCCTGGGTCGATATCATCTCTTGCTGAGCCCATCCGCTCTTACCTCTTCAAACAACCTATCCTCCTCTATGATGCCTCTGCTCATCCTTTCTATTATGCTAAGGAAAATGAAAACTTATGTTTGGGAAGCAAGTGTTTGCAACTCAAAGTCAGAATCAAGGCCCAAACCATGTGCCACACCACAGCTGAAATAAGTCAAGTGGAGGCCAGTATCCCTTCACCAGATTAAATTTATTTACACTTACTATTTACAGTCCCAGGGTGTTAACAAGATCTGAGTCAGCATTCAAAGTGCCAGGAGTCCTGTCACTCCCAGTTATATATACAATAAAGGCTCTGTGATTGGACAAACAATAAAAAGCTCAATCAGAGAACTCATCTTGTGTGCAACCAAATAAATGAAATCAAATTAACTTAGGGACAACTCAAAAGGGGAAGCTCCCCAAAAGAAGGGGAACAGCCCGAAACAAAAAAGAAAGCAGAAAGAGTTCAACCAGAGACATCTTTTGATGGGATCCTTAATCAGGGAACTCTTTTTTGTGTTTAACCAAAGAATTCAATCAGGGAGTTCATATTCTAATGGGCCAACTTCAAAGTCATTCCAACTCCCTTTGGATTTCCCCAACAATACATGGCTAAACACTTCTACTAACTTGGCAGCAATCAGTAGAAATGAATCAACAACTAACCAGAGAATGGTTGATGACCTCTTTCAATAGCACTGTGCTGGAGACTGTTCTGCTGCTGAATGCATGTTCAGTTGTGCAATGTTAACAGAGGCATTAATTGGAATCTTGTGCTTGAAAACATCACAACTAAAGTTAAATCAGTTTTACATACTAAATGGCAAGAACGTTCCGACACTACATACTTCCAGTTCACACCACGAGCGCAGGTACTATTGATTCACCCAAATGGTGTCTGCCACAGCCCCACCAGAAGCACCTGAACATGTCACTTTGGACAATGAGTAGCACCAATAGCACCAAAAACATGGCCATCATGGAACCCAGTTCTACAGTGCATCAGGGAAATCTGGCAGGGGATAAGGTGTCAGAAGGAATTACAAGAAGGAGGCTGTAGCCTTTCAAGAGAAGTACCTTGTGCCATTTAAAGGAGCAGTTTGCAATTTGTTCATTTGGTTCTCCCTGGCATTAATGATTTTGTGAGCCTTGTTGTATAGTTGGGATTATTTACTTATTTGAATTGCCTCAATTTCTCTTCATTGGGGTCAGACAGTTTGCCACTAATGAAATCTCTGAGAATCGTCTGAATTGACAAAGGAATCTATGGACATATGCCAATCTGATTACGTTTTCCAAAGGGTGTCTTTAATCTCCTGCCCACCTCAATATTCAGTGACATTCTGACATAATGAATGAGTCAAGTTTTGCTTGAAGGGAACATTTTGCAGCACATAACATTAGCCTTTTCCCTGCATCCTTTATCTTGTAACTATTCCTTAATTTGCTGGAAATGAGAGCTGGTAATGGCATGGTGAGAACAGAAAATCCATTTGGGCATCTCCTTAACCTATGAGTCTTAGGGTTGAGAAAGAAACAGCGAAACAAATGAAAGGATGGTGAATTGGAGTCAAATCAGGAACAGAAAGAGAAGGAAAGAAAGTTTGGGTTGAGAATGGGAGAAAGAAAACAAAGATAGTGAAAGGAAAATTAAGAAAATAAATTACATATCTCACAGCCATAGTTTCTGATTTAAATGCCCTGACAAAAGCTGAAATTTAAAGGACTGACATGGTTGGAATAGCACAGTAAAAAGTCTCGCTCCTTCCCTGCAGAAGGAGCAGTGCACTGAAAGCAGGTGCTGCCAAATAAACCTGTTGGACTTTAACCTGATGTTGTTACTGTGCTTCCCCCAGTCCAACGTGGCATGGTTGGAATAAACATACTTGGGATTGGACTGAGAATACTCTGATATAGGCTTTCTCACACATTTTGTCCTGGCCAGCGACATGTTCACCCACAGATCCCTGGAATGTCTTGGTGCAACTTAGGACTGAGCAAGAATAGGCATCGATAGGTTGTACTTTGTTTGCTCCATCCAGCTGCCTCAAAGTTTAACAACACAGCATCTTCCTTTCTTAATTTAATTGGATATTTGC
This sequence comes from Carcharhinus amblyrhynchos, assembly GCF_965287045.1. Taxonomy (NCBI): domain Eukaryota; kingdom Metazoa; phylum Chordata; class Chondrichthyes; order Carcharhiniformes; family Carcharhinidae; genus Carcharhinus; species Carcharhinus amblyrhynchos. Next base: position 42,936,904 of record NC_137328.1, on the reverse strand, counting down.
CCTTTAGGAATTAGGTCATTTTTGTTTCCCTCAATGTTCATTCATGTAACTTGTTGCTAAGCTGTCTAAAAAATTTCAAGTTTGCCAGGCCCTACATGGCATTTTGTAATAGTAGAACTTCCCCATATATGGAAGTGCAGAAGTGCTAAACCAAGACCATCAATATCTCCAAAAATGCTAGAAAGGCTGAGCAGGTCAGGCAGCATCTGTGGAGAGGATCAGGGTTACCATTTCAGGTCAAGATGACCTTTCATCACGTTGCTTTTACCAGAGCTTGTTGTGAGCAAATTAGCTTTCGCGCACATTACGTTACAACAGTAACTACACTTCAAAACTACTTACCTGTAAAATTCTTTGGGTTGTTCTGTTGTGAAGAAAGATGCTATATAAAAGCAAGTCTTTTTTTTCTGTCTGGGGTTTGGTGGCCTTCATATCCAAGCTCCAACAATATCCAGCTCTATGCAGGAATTGCAATATTAAGTAGGAACTGAGGACAATTTCTAATCCCCTTGGATGTGCCACTGAGGTCAACTGAAATGTCTCTCCCTGACTGATTTAAATTAATTCATATAAACCGATGATTGAAACTGGAATACTTTTGGTCTTACCAACTGAGTCATCAAGAAAATGTTTTCTTGGTGAGCCATAAAATTCTGAATATTTAAAGTGGGTAAAAAGATGAATATCTTTCCAATTAATTTTCAATCCAAATCATCTAAAATTGAAATGAATTTTATTATTTGTCCAGGAGTTAAGATGAACATCACTGCAGATTGAGAGTACATGAAATAAAGAAATGTTATGTATTTTTCAAAATTAGATATATATTTCACATGTACTTCATTACTGGAGCAAACTTTGGTTTTAGAAGTTATGCTTGTTGCATTTCAGGACCAAAATTTTGAAAGCAATTTTAATCCGTCAATTATAATAAAACATATTTTAAGATTTTGTTTTTAAAAAATTGTTTTGCAAGCTATGAATGTATTAGCTGTTTCTGAATGTGTGTTCACACATGAATTTGATGAGGATCAAGTCCTGAATGGTCTTTGATATTATGCCAGGACAGTAAGGCCCAAATTTTCACAAAGGCAGAAAAGGTTCTATTCCACAGCCAAAATAGCACTTCAGCCTCAAATCCAGAAGTGCTGCCCCTGTAAATGGCACCTATTATTCCTACTGGAGGTGGGATGTTGGGGAACAGGGCAGGATGGCTTTCACATGTTCATCATTCATGGAGGCAGCGCCATATTTAAAAATGGATCTGCCTTCACTCAGAAGCAATTTTCATCACCCAGATTTCTGAAACATGACACACAGTCTTTACAAATTTGTGGAAAATGGCTAAATCTACTAGAGAGATTAGGTACGCTGTGGGGATTTTTAAGAGTAGACATGAATGTGCATAAATGGATGGATAAGAAAAGTCGAATTGTCAAGCTTCTAAGTCATTTAAATTCGCTGCTCTTTAAACTTTAAAAAAAACCTTCTCTGTCTCTCAGTTGAAGAAAGAATAAGTGCTTGCAATTTCAATAGATATTTGTTGACATGAACCTGAAGGCTAGCATTCTCACATCAATACCGCTTAACAGTCCCACACTTATCATTATTACAGTAGGAGACCTGAAAATCCATAGTTTAATTGGCATCCTCAAATGGTTACAAAGGGATTAGCTGTCAATGATGTGCAGCTATGTGTACAATATTTTTAAACTTGGGAGATTAAATATTTGAAGGTATTTAAATATATTTAATGACTTTTTTTTACGATATTGAAGTCAGTAATAGATACTTAGAACTTTTAGCACTAAAATATATCCCAGAGAGGCAGAAAGATGGTAAGGGGGGTAAAAAACATCCCTAGCTAAACAAGGAGGTTAAGGACAACATAAAGACAAAAACTAAGATATACCACATTGCAAACACCAGTGGCAGGTTTGAAATCGGGAAACTTTCAAACATAAACAAAAGGATACTAAAAAAGTAATAAAAAGATCTAAGGTAAATTATGAAGGAAAACTAGCGCAAAACATCAAGAAGGATAGCAAAAGCTTCTATAGGTATATAAAAAGGAAGAGAGTCGCTAGGGTGAATGTTGGCCCCCTTGGAAGATGAAACTGGGGAGTTAATAGAGGGGAACGCTGAAATGGCAGACATGCTAAATCAATACTTTGCCTCAGTTTTCAAGTGAGGGACACTAGTATCATTCCTATAAGAATGGGCAAATCAGAGGTAATGGAAAGGGAAGAACTTAGAACAATCTACATTGATAGGGAAAAGGTACTCCACAAACTACTGGGATTGAGGGCAGATAAGTCCCGTGGGCCTGCTAGCCTATATCCTAGGGTATTAAAAGAAATGGCAGCAGGGGTAGCGGATCCATTGATTACAATATTCCAAAATTCCCTGGACACAGGAAAGGTTCCAATGGATTCAAAAAATGTTAATGTAATGCCCTTATTCAAAAGGGAGAGGCGCAAAATGTGGGAAATTACAGACAAGTTAGTTTAACATCTGTTGTCAGGAACGTGTTAGAATCACTTATCAAGGAAGCAATATCAGGACATTTGGAAAATCAAAACACTGTCCATCAGAGTCAGCAGAGTTTTATGAAAGGCAAATCATGTTTGACTAATTTGCTAGAGTTCTTCAAAGATGTAACAAGCAAAATGGATAATGGGGATCCTGTAGATGCAGTATAACTGGACTTCTGCAAGGTGTTTGATAAGGTGCTGCACAAAAGGTTAATTCACAAGGTTAGATCACATGGGATTAGGGACAATTTATTAGCTCGGATAGGTGACTAGCTGATGGACAGAAGACAGAGAGTCAGGATAATTATTTTTTTTTCTGGATGGCACGAAATAACCGTGGGGTGCCACAGGGTTCTGTCCTTGGGTCCCAGCTATTTATAATCTATATTAATGACTTGGATACAGGAATAGAAGACTCTATAGCCAAATTTGCAGATGACACAAAATAGGCAGGACAGTAAGTTGCAGTAAGGAAATAAGAACTTTAAAAATGAACATAGATAGATAGCAGAACAGATTAACATCTGCCAATATCTGGCAGAGTGAGTTTAACATGGATAAGTGTGTGGTCATGCATTTTAGTTGCAAAAATGGGAAAGCGACTTATTATCTAAATGGGGGAGACTTTGGAGCGCTCCAGTGCAGAGGGATCAGGGTATTATCATTCACGAGACACAAAAAACTAGCATGCAGGTACAGTCGTTAATAAAGTGAATGAAATGTTGGCATTTTTAGCCAAAAGAAGAGAATATAAAGGCAAGGAAATATTGTTGCAACTATACAAGGCATTGGTAAGATCGCATCTGGGGTATTATGCACTTGTTTGAGGAAAGATGTAGTGGCATTGGAGGCAGTTCAGAAGAGGTTCACTAGATTGATTCCAGAGGTGAGGGTTTTGTTATATGAAGAGAGACTGAACAGTTTAAGACTATATTCTCTGGAACTTAGAAGAATGAGGGGAGATCAAATTGAGGTATCCAAGAGGATAAAATGTATGGGTAAAATAGATGTGGAGCGGATGCTTCTGCAGGTGGGCATTCCAGTGTACGAGAGGTCATAGACTTAGGATGAGGGGTGGCAAATTTAAAACAGAGTTGAGGAGAAATTACTTCTTCCAAACGATTGTGAATCTGTGGAATTTGCCACTCCAAAGTGCAGTGGATGCTGGGACAAATTTAAGAAGGAGTTAGACAGATTTTTAATTGGTAATGGGTTGAAAGGTTTTGGGGAGAAGGCAGGGAAATGGAGATGAGGAGCGTATCAATCATGATCGAATGGTGGAGCAGACACAATGGCCCGAATGACTTAATTCTGCTCCTATATCTTATGAACTTTATTTTACTTTGTCTCAGCATGGAGCCTGAGGTCAGCCTATAGTGGATACTGGGTGAGTTGACTTGGAGGCTGTAAGGGCAAAGGCTGGTGTGTTAAGGAGCATGGGCTAGCATTAAGTTGGAATGAAGGCCATAAAGGTCAATGAATAAAGTGGATAGCATGTGTTGGCATGGAAGGCATGAGGTGCCTCAGGGGGTCAGTAGACATGCATAGTTGGCACAGGGGAGCCATAAGTGGCCAGGGATGTGCATGCAAGGTATGAGGTAGTATGAGTTGTAATGGATGGGACATGGGAAGTGTCGGATGTTGGTGAGGGATTGTCCAAGAATGAGGGTCTTTCTGTTTCTAAATATAAATGGGGCAAAGTGTCAGAGCACTGAGAACTGCTTCAGCAGCCCCTCTGGGAGTAACAGGCCCAAATCCAGATAGCATCGGTTACCCCCACACTTACCCATTCATGGAAGTTTCTCCCAAGCCAGGTTTGGGGAGTCAGGAAATTTCCTGACTCTGTGCACCCAGTGGAAGGAAAATTGTAGCCTAAATGAGCACAATGTTATCATGCAATGCGGTCATGGCAGAGGAGGACTTGGAAAAACAAGGAAGTAAAGTAAGGATATCATTTATCATTATCACCTGATTTCACCCCAATTTTATTTTAGTAGAGGTGACATTTAAAAGCTTTCTCGGTGGATTGGCGGTGAGAACAACACATCATTAAATAGATTTTACTGCTGACCAGGAGGGTGTACAGACTATTCTTCTATTCATGAGTCCAAGAGCCACAATCATTAAAGGAATGTGGATGTCAGCATATTCTTCAATGTTAATGGGCAGTAAGTCTTGTCTGACCTCCACAGCTGAATTTCTAGTATATGCTCATGATTCATCAATTCATAAAATTAACCATTATATCTTTCAAATGCTGATGCCCTAGAAATAGCTTTTATTGACTATCAAGGACATAGTTCTGTTACAGCAAGTACACATGAATTAAATAGCTTACACTTAGTCCCAGCATGCTTTCAATAACAATGTGACTAAATCGATATAGCACATTTACAGCAAGGCAAAAAAAACTGAGGTTCTGCATCACGTCATGGAGGTACGGTGACTAATGACCAGTTTGTTGGAAGTTTTTTACAAGTGCATGCCTACACGTGAGCTCTCACACACATACATACAACAGTTCTGCAGAATTTCAACTGGGGAAAAATGTGGAGGGCATATCAAAACCTGGGATATTTCAAGTGCCAAACAATAACCAAAGAATAAAGTAAAGTTTACAAATGACGCAGAACAATATGTTGGCCTTGACCATGTTTGTATCTCAGCAAATCACCTTAGAAATTTTTGAAATTCCTTCATAGATTAGCTGGGTCAGTAAGAGAACTGTAATTAGTCGTGCAAGTGTCAGAGAGACAACTTGAAACAATATCCTTGCTTTGTTTCGCAGCCATCATGTGACTTCAAGGTACATAAATTTTGATTTTTCTCCCCTCCCGAAGATAACCATTTGCTTTCATTCTGTCAATGGATAACTGAAAGAAATCGAGTAAACTTGGGGAGGTTCTTTCCTGAGGGTCACTTTACGATGAAACTTTTATAAATTGCAATAGAATTTTAGTTTAAAAGAACAATAATCACATTTTAAGACATCATTTTGCTGTTATGGCTTTTCTTTTGGACTAAGGGGCATTAGTATCCCCAAGCTCAGGTCAGGACCCTGAACTGCTCATTTCAATTCATTCACACTGGCTTTCTTACAAGTCAGAAACTTGTGATTGTGTCCACCCAAGACATGCATCTATAGCCAACTCATGCCCAGTGGTTAGCGCTGCTGCCTCACAGAGCTAGGGACCCTGGTTAGATTCCCAGCTTGGGTCACTATCTGTGTGGAGTCTGCAAGGTAATTATACAGGTATTTACAGGTAAGTTTTAAAGGTACAGACAATGTGAGTGGAATTAAGACTTGATTACCTAAAAAGACTTGCATTCCAACCATTATTTTGTGTCTTTTTGTGAGTTTGTGTCTTTATAAGCCCTGTTTGTGAACAGAACTCCCACTTACCTGACAAAGGGGCAGTGCTCCAAAAGCTAGTGGCTTTTGCTACCAAATAAACCTGTTGGACTTTAACCTGGTGTTGCGAGACTTCTTACTGGGTTTCCTCCCACAGTCTGAAAGATGTGCTGGTTAGGTGTATTGGCCATGCTAAATTCTCCCTCAGTGTACCCGAACAGGTGCTGGAGTGTGGCAACTACGGGATTTCAACAGTAATTTCATTGCAACGTTAATGTAAGCCTAAAACCTTCCTCACAACCTTTTCTCATGGGGATCCAGAACATGCCCATACTGACATGAGTGCGGATGAAAATATTTAATAAAGTTGATGAAGCCCTGACTCTAAATAGTCTGGTTGTTGGGGAGGGAGGTGAAATCGATAGCAGAGCAGGAACTTTCCTCAGCATCATTCAAATGTTGTGAAGAAGAAATAAGGAGTAGTTTACAAATGGATCCACATAGGTTGAGTGAATGGGAAAAATCTGGCAGATTGAACATAACGTGGGAAAATTTAAACCAGAATAAAAAGGCAGTGTATTATTTAAATAGGAAAGACTATAGAATTCTGAGCTGCAGAGGGATCTGGGTGTTCTCGTACACAAGTCACAAAAAGTAAGTATGCAGATGAAGCACATGAAAATCAAGGCGGCTATTCTTTATTGTGAGAAATTGATCATAAATGCAGGGCATTGCTGAGTCCACACTTTGAACACTGTGTGCATTCTGGTCTCCTTATTTAAGGGGGAACGTTAATGTATTGGAGACATTTCAGGGGAACTTTATTAGTTTGATATCTGGATTGAGCAGGTTGTCTTATGAGGAAAGATTGGAAAGGCTGGGTTTGTTTCCACTAGAGTTTAGGAGAGTGAGAGATGAATTGACTGAAGTAAATAAGATCCTGAACTGTTGTGCCAGTGTGAATATGGAAAGGATATTTGATCTTGTGGGTGAGGTCAGGATTCAGGGACACAGTTTGAAAATGAGGGGTCATCCTTATGGAACTGAAAAGAGAACTATTTTCTGTTAGAGGTTGTGCGACTTTGGAACTCTGCCTCAGAAAACAGTAGAGGTGGGGTACTTGAATTTTTTTTACTGCATGTCCTATTGATGACCTTGCCTAACAAAAATCTAAGGTTATTGGAGTAAATGCAAATGCGGAACTCACAACACAAGCAGATCAGCAAGAATCTGATTGAATGGTGGAGCATATTCAAGGGGCTGAATGGCCTACCTCTGCGACTATTTTGCCTGTATGTGTGTTTGTATGTTAGAGCTGTGTTATTTTGGGCCTGTAAAGTTTACATAAGCATGACGCTAATAAAATAGTCAATTAATCCAAAATTTTGAAAACAGAATTGATACTCTATTTTTGAATACTAAGAAAATCTTGTTATATAATGTTTAACCCTCTGCTTGCAGATCACTGATATTCTTTGATATCTAACGCTGGCTTTAACATGAATGGATATTAGGGCCAATTTCAAGTGTCCTCAAGAGGAAATGGGAAGATAGTTTGTTACAGGGACAAACATTCACAAATCGTTAACACAAGAGAACAGCAATGCAGTAGCCCTTCCTCCATTCTCAAAACACCCATTTTCAGCAGCATTGAGAACATCTTTTGGGCCTCTGCAGAGCCCATACCACATTGGTAGTTCTGACATTGGGCAAACAGCAGGAAAGTGGAGCTATTGAAAGATAAATGGACATTTCTTTTGCAGATCCCCAGAAACATCTTCCCAGATGGAGACTATGTTTTTGGAAAGCAGTTGGAAAGCCCCACAAGAAACAAATATTATTCTGGCAGATTGTATCAGGCATGCAGCTGGATTTCCACTTTTTCCGTGACACAAGGGGCAAACATAGGCTGAGCATGCCAGTCATATCTCTCAAACCCACAAATTCAGGCCAGGTCAGGTAGAGTTCACATGTTTGCCTGATCTAAACCAAGGTAGATTGGGATAATTGAGGTGAAGAAAAGCAGCTCCATTATCTAGAGAATAAACTGCAGGACACAATCATTTAAGAGAATTGATTAACCTCTTCTTTCATTTAATCACTCACAAATCATTCAAATTTGGTGAAGCTAAAGATGGCAGTGTATAGTAGAATAAGTAACAAAAGAATGAAAATGTCATTGGTCATGCCTGCCATGAAATTACACTGTTAAACATTCGTATATAGTTCTGTTTATGTAAAATATATATATTTGCAACAAAATTATGAAAGAAAACATCTTAGATTCACAAGGGCATTTTACATTGGATTTTCTTCCATTCCCCACCTGGAATTATGTTGTGGGAGACTGGTGGTGTATTCCTGTACTTGCTGTAATATAAATTTACCAATCTCACACAGGATTGGTTAACAAAACATAAGTTGGGTTTACTTGAAAATGTGGTACAGGATTTACTATAAAGATTCAACAACTATTGTGGACATGAAGCTACAGCTCCTTCAGGCCACATACTGCTTACAAAACTGAAACTGACTCTGAGCAATGGCCACTGGTCACATGGTCTACATCCTGGCTACTTCCTGATTAGCATATTTTCTCTTCAAGCCATATGACAAGTGGTGGTGAAAGAAAATAGCCCAAGCTTGGATTTCCTTATCCTTGGCAGCAACCCTGACAGTCACCCAATAAATATAAATGCATTTGGAGAATTCCCATCTGACTTCTCTCTTAGCCCAGTCATCTGGATGGTACGTGCATCTCCTGTATGCCCTCTTACCACCTAAGGCAGGCATTGGATAGTGGCATAAGGATCTAGTAAATGTTTTCTATCCCTCAAGTGTGGTTGCAAAGCATTAATTATTGCAGACTTCTTCCCTCTTCAGGACTTTTTTCAAGATCCCTTATCAGTTGGAAAGACAATGGAATATACAATTAATTTCTCTTTAGTTCTTGTGGGTTTGCTCCAGGTGATGAGAACCCCAGTATGGACTAGTCCTGTATAGTCAGTAGCCCATGACCAAGAAACTTGGATCAGAATTGCAGTGGAGTCAGAGGGTCAGGTAGAAGTACCCTCTCTCACTCTGTGAGGAAAATTCACTCCATTATTAACATCATTGCCAGAAATCAAATATCTAATACTGACATCCAACAGAAATATACTTTGACTCAGAGCCAAGGGTGGCACAGTGGTAAACACTGCTGCCTCACAGTGCCAGGGACCCGGGTACAATTCCGGCCTCAGGTGGCTGTCCGTGTGGAGTTTGCACATTCTCCCCGTGTCTCCGTGGGTTTTCTATGGTCGCTGCAATTTCCTCCCATAGTCCAGAGATACGTAGGTGAAATTGATTATTGGCCATGCTCAATTGCCCCTCGGTGTCGAGGAGATTAGCCGAATAAGTATGTGGGGTTCTGGAGATGGGGCCTGGGTGGGTTGCTGTTGATAGAGGCTTGATGGGCTGAATGACCTCTTTATGCACTCTAAGGATTCTATGATTCTAGGAAGGAAGTGGCTATCTATCTATAAGGGCCACAAATAAGTGTTATAATTTTCACGGGAGTACAAGTAGTACTTGGGAAAAGGAGGAGAGAAAAGATATGTAATGGTCCATGATGCATAAGTCACGGCAATCTGCTGGAAGTGGGAGTAAGGTAAAAGAGTACATTCTGTACTCTGAAAAACACAACAGTTTTGAATAATCCCCTTATTCCCTGTGATTTTCAAAGGATGAATGGACAGAGAATTCTAACCATAAATACACTCAAGTAACTAAGGACTGTACTGCACAGGGTATCTGCTGAATCTTTGAAAAACCCAGTATCATAGATGGGTAGAAACTGCAGAAACCAGTCACTCTGTGCATAAGTTGTGTAAACCTAATTGTATAAATTTATGGTTTAACAAAAGGCACTAATTTGCTGAAAATAATGTATAATAAATCTTATTAGGCTTTGATATTGAGACCTATAAGAGTGACATGGTGGCACAGTAGTTAGCACTACTGCCTCACAGTCCCAGGGACCTGGGTTCGATTCCTGACTTGGTTCACTGTCTTATGGAATCTGGATGTTCTCCCCGTGTCTATGTGGGTTTCCTCCAGGTGCCCTGGTTTCCTCCCACAGTCCGAAAGACGTACTGGTTAGGTGCACTGGCCATGCTACATTTTGTACCCGAACAGGCGGTGGAGTGTAGCGACTAGGAGAGTTCACAGTAACTTCATTGCGGCGTTAATGTAAGCCTATTTATGACATTAATAAATAAACTTTATATTGAATTGCACTTTTTGAAATTTCTGTTTTGCATGTGACGGGCGTAATCTCACACAACTTCCATTTCAAACAACACCGAACCAATACCAAGTGCCATTCATCTCTTTTTGGTGACTTTAGAAATCACACCAACATTTCGTCGCAGTTAGGAGAACATTGAACACATGATGTAGGAGAATCCATGTTATATAGGAGAGCAGAGAAACAGCAAGTGAAAACAATGCAGATGAGAGTAAAGTATTGTCTATAGGAAGAGAAAATAAGTGACACATGACATATTCCATGGTGTTAAAATAATGAAGGGTGAAATTGAGTCACTGAAGTGCCTCAGGGCAGAACCATCCCAGATATCGACAGAATCCAGTTCTGGGTGGGGTAAACAGTGTTTAACCTGCTGACAGCAATGGCAGCTTTTTCCAATGAATTGTGCAGCATTTAGTGAAAGAAGAGCAGACATGGGTTTTCACGTCGGATCACTAGCAGGTAGCTCTGATTCATCTGTCCCACCATCACCTCAGTGTTTCAATAGTCTGGACGCCATATTTAAAAGCCGGCCCTGCACACAGCCAACATTCTTCAAGTCAAAGGAAACCACTGGGAAGTCATGGCTGCCAAACCCAGGATATTTATTGCACCCAAGTTTACTGACACCTCCCTCGGGTGTCTGTTGGATGCACTGGAGGCCTGCTGTGATGTCCTATACCCACACTCTGGGCAAAGACCTGCAAGCAATGTCACCAGTTCAGCATGGCAGTGGTGGCCAATGCAATTGTCCTGAGGAAGAGGACAGCCATCCAGTGATGGAAAAGGATAAAAGCAAATTACTGTGGATGCTGGAATCTGAAACCAAAAGAGAAAATGCTGGAAAATCGCAGCAGGTCTGGCAGCATCTGCAAGGAGAGAAAAGAGCTGACGTTTCAAGTCCTGATGACCCTTTGTAAAAGCTAAAAGCATAGAAAGTGGGAGAGATTTATACTCTAGGGTGAAAGATGTGTCATAGCCACAAAACCAAGGGGAAAGGCTGCTCACCCTACAGTATAAACATCTCCCATTTTCTATGCCTTTTAGGGATCACTGTGCCAGCTGAAGGGACACCATCAATAACTCTCCCACACACATCTTCATCTCCCCTGAGGGTCATATCCTCATCATCTCACCGGTCCCAGTCAGCATCCACAGATACCAGGCATCCTTTTCAACTGCCCTGACATGTGTTCTACTCAAACCCTCTCCATCTGTTTTCATGCAGGTCAAGCTGGCTCACAATAGAAAGGAGGGAGATCCCAGATGGGTAGAGGATGTTAGAACTCAAGATCCTCATAAACATTGAGGAGAGAGCCATTCAGCTAGATAGGTATATTGTATTACGCTGTTGCCATTATTCCATTAGAAAATGGATGGAAGTGTTCCTTTGGCAAATGGAAATGTCACTTGATGGGGAAAATGTTATTGGTATTAGCTTGGAAAGATTGAATCTCGTAATAAAATACTGCGGCAACTTGGGGCCAGTTAGTTCAGTTGGCTAGGCGGCTAGTGTACGGTTCTGATAAATATCAACAGCATGGCTGTGATTCCCATTCTGGCTGAAGTAGACTTGAGACCAGTCTCCTCACCCTGTCCCCTGAGCTTGGAAGGCAATGGCAAACCACTGCAGACAAAAACTGCTAGGATGATGGATCAGCAGGGAATGAACCAAGACTTTTGAGCAGAGCACACATACCATGCTATATTACAGTACTATTCATAGCTTCAGGTGAGGCTCCCAATGTGATAACATTTGTGAGAAGTCAGAGATATTCTGGTCCCTCCTACTGGCAGGATCTTCCAGTCCTGCCAAAGTCAACCCTCCACGGTGAAAGCTGGTGAGCCAGGCAAAAAAAAAACATCGACTTCAGTGGGCTTGGAAGAGCCTGCTAATGGCCAATGGATCGCCACATCCACTATGGACAATTCGCCACAAAGGTTTAAGTAGTGAGGACTGATCCCTTTACATTTTCCCAAGTAGGAGCACTTACATGGGGAGATTTGGCTCATGCAATGAGGATGAGTGGATATGTGGCATCTGTATTTGTGTGAGTTCTTCCTTTTCAATTCCATCATTGATAATGAAATACTAAATCTCATGCTTTTGCGAGTCGCTGGAGTAATTACTGTCTGCAAGTGCACTGCAGGAAAGGTTCATGCTGAAAATCCCTAGAACAAATAATTCTAGAATCGTAGAATCCCAACAGGTAGGAGGCCATTTGGCCCATTGAGCCCACACTGACAACAAATCCCAGGCCCTATCTCCATAGTTCCACCTATTTACCCTACTAATCTCCTTGACACTAAGGGTCAATTTAGCATGGCCATTCAACCAAACCTGCACATCTGTGGGAGGGAACTGAAGCACCAAGATTATGTAGATACAGCAATGTGAAAGCTAAGAAAAATCATTTTAAATCTAATATAAATTCCCTATCAAAATCTTACATCAAAAGTAGCAAATTGCAGAAATACCCACTTTAGATGGGTGTGCAGTACTGAAAAAGTGAATTGATGAAAAAAGATCATTGATTCTGGCACAGGATCAATTTACAAAGGTCAGTACAAAATTCACAAGGGCGAATGATATCCTTAATGTTCAGGCAAGATATCCAAAAATCTCACCATTTGTACCTCACGCAAGTTGTGCCCAACAAACCAGATGTTCAGACGTACTAGCTTGACTTAGTAAGATCCCAAAATGCAAGCAAATAAAACACAGCAGTTTCATATCTTCTTGTTTTGCTCAATGTTATCAAATCCCCTTTCTCATTCCATGCCTATTGTTTGAAACTGTATAAATATGAGAGATCTTCTAATGATTAGGATTGAAATCTGGAATAAAAAGTCAACAAATTAAAATCAAAAAACACGACCAGACCTTGTATCAGAAGCAGGAATGTTTAGATTTGGGTGCATCTGACGATAGATGGTGCGATTGAGGTGGTTGTTGTGAACAATTGCTTGGTTTGATAGAAGTCCGGTTCTCTGGAGTGCCATGGGACTGCTTGTAACCACTAAATTGTTGCTGGTGCCTTTCCCAATTGCTTTGCATTGTGGTCCAAACCCAGGATTCCCTGAAGTGAAGATAAAAGAAGATGTTAGTTAGTCTTACAACAGAACATACCAAAATCATATAAAGTTCCACGCAAGTGCTGCGCACAGAAATGAATAACACCTAATATCTTCAATAACGGTATGCTTTCAGCTTAGACACACAACAGTGTTGAGGCAATTTCCTCTGAAAGAGTTTGCTTCAGAGCTGACAATGTGGATGCTGGAAAATCCAAGCACATCATTTCCACAACTTATAAACTAGGTTGAGATGATTTTTATTCAAACTGTAACTTCACTTTTAATGATGCTTCCATGCTTTTCAGCTGCTGAAGATATAGTTAATAATTATGCTTATCATGTTCAATAATGATACATCATTGCTGCACTGATCATGACAATGTGTACTGTACTTGTGTTTACAATTCTGGTGATGAAGCATATAAGTGAATCACTTCAGAAGAGTGCTGCCCATTGCTGTATGAAAGTGAGTCCTTTGTTAAATGAGTCTCAGTTTATCTCTATGATTGTAGACCCATATGAGAGCAGTGCCTTTTGGTCTGTCTGGTTGTTGCAATCATTGGTCACGTTATAGACAAAAACAATTTTAAAAAGCAAGTGTGTTGGGGTAACTCTTAACCAATTAAATTAAGTAATCTAGAATGGAAGTTCTAACTGTCATTTTATCTAACTTGAAGACCAGCCTCAGAGAAGCTTAAAACCCATGACTATAAACAGAGGTTAGCATGTAATGTTTACAAAATTCAATTCTTGTTTTATGGGACATCAATGAGTTTGTATTTTTTTTTAAAAATCTTGATAGATGACAGAATGTCTCTTCTTCATAGCTTACATTTCACTCCATTTTACATCACAGTGAGATTCAAACCTGCATTTATTTATGTGGCAGTGCTAATTTTACTAGCCCTCCCCTCCCCACCTCTAACCCCACTCCTTGCTGTGTGTTCAACCAGTGGATATGCTTGATATGTTAGACAATGCTGACTGGTGAAGTTGCAACACAGAATACATGCATGTTGAACAACATCAGCAACGTGCTATTGACCAAACTAAAAGATCCATGAGATCACACTAAAATCCCCAGACCAGCGATGCAGATCAAAGCAGTCCTGCCATGTATGACTATGAATGGTTGGAAAATTAAACAACCCTGAGCAGGAGGAGAAGAACCCATGAATCCCATCTTCAATGATGATGGAACCAACTATTTGAATGCAAAAGACAAGACTGAGACATTTGTACCCATTGTCAGCCAGAAGTTTCTAAAAAGATGATCCATCTAGGCCTCCGCTGGGCTTATAGCACACTTGCCCAATCCTTTTTGCTTGGGTTGTCACATTTCCAATTCTTTCTCACTCAAGGGGTTGATGACCAAATTTCAGAAAGATAAGTTTTGACACAACATTAAATTGAATTCCAAAAAGAACAAGTTGAAGTTCAGAAGAAAAGGCAATTTGCTGACAAAAAGTAAAGCAATGTCAAAGCAATAAATTATAAAGTGAAAAAAAAAGAGTAATTAATAAAAATTATCATTAGAGTGCGAGAGGGTTAGATTGTGTGTGATTGTGTGTCAGGTTCATTCCAAGTCTCAGAGTGTTCAATCACTTACCCTCACCCACACTCACTCTCACTCCCATAAACACACATACTCACTCTCTCACTCCCATAAACACCCTCATTCTCTCACTCCCATAAACACACACCCTCATAATCTCAATCCGGCAAATGCACGCACTCACTCTATCACTCCCGTAAACACACACACTAACAATCTCATTCCCATAAACAAGCACACTCACTCTCTCACTCCCGTAAACACACACTCTATCTCATTCCCAAGCATATATACATAAACCTCGTGTATTTATCCTGCTAATCCTGATACCAAGATGCAATTTATCATGCCCAATCAACCTAACCCGTACACCTTTGGGGTTTGGGAAGAAATTGTAACACCTGGAGAAAACCCTTGTAGACACGGGGAGAACATGCAGTCTCTGCACAGGCAGTGGCCTGAGCTGTGCTAACCGCTGTGCCAATTTAATAGAGGTCTTTAAAATTATGAAAGGTTTTGTTTAAGAAAGAGTAGAAACAAAAAGAATATACCTTCTTATGGAGGAGAGCATAACTAGAGTTCATTAATATGGGGTCCTTGTGCATGAGTCGCAAAAACCCAGCTTGCAGGTGCAGCAGGTGATCAGGAAGGCGAATGGGATGCTGGCCTTCATAGCGAGGGGGATTGAATATAAAAGTAGGGAGGTCTTGCTGTGGCTGTATAGAGCATTGGTGAGGCCGCAGCTGGAGTACTGTGTGCAGTTTTGGGCGCCGTACTTACGCAAGGATATTTTGGCCTTGGAGGGAGTGCAGAGGTGGTTTACTAGGCTGATGCCGGAGTTGAGGGGGTTGAGCTATGAGGAGAGGCTGAATAAACTAGGCTTGTACTCGTTAGAGTTTAGAAGAATGAGGGGAGATCTCATTGAGACGTATAAGATGATGAATGGGATGGATAGGATAGAGGTGGAGAGACTCTTCCCGCTCAGAAAGGATAATAGGACTAGGGGGCACAGCCTCAAGATAAAGGGGGGGCGGTTTAGAACGGAGTTGAGGAGGAACTTCTTCACTCAAAGGGTGGTGAATCTCTGGAATTCTCTGCCCGTTGAAGTGGTGGAGGCTGCCTCGCTAAATATTTTTAAGACGCAGGTTGATGGGTTTTTGATAGGAGAGGGGATTAAGGGTTATGGGGAGAGGGCGGGAATGTGGAACTGAGCCACGACAGATCAGCCATGATCTTATTGAATGGCGGGGCAGGCTCGAAGGGCTAGATGGCCTACTCCTGCTCCTATTTCTTATATTCTTATGTTCTTATATAAGATAGTCACAGAGAAATCTGATAGGGATCTTTTTACCCAAAGACTGGTGAGAATTTGAGACTCATTATTATAGGGATTGGTTGAAGTGAATAGTATAGGTGGATTTAGGGGGAAGCTGGACAAGCAGTTGAGGAAGAAGGGAATAGTTACGTTGGTAGATTGAGACATGAAAAATCGGAAGGAGGCTCAACTGGATCTTAAATACTAGCATGGATCGATTGGGCCAAATGGCCTGCTCCTACGTTGTATAACCACTGTAAGTTGTAAAAAGATTAGCTAGTCCATCAGGCTGACTCCACACCATGACGGCCAGAGTATTATGGCAGAACACTTCTGTCCCTCCCACTCCTGCTGCCATGTCATATCGGTAAATGCAATTCAAGATGACAGACTGGTGCAAAGAGCAGACTTGTTTCTATAACATATCTCACTACAAGTCAAGTGTAAATCCTTTATACTGGTTTGACAACTTTAATAAGATGAACTGATATAAAGACAAAGCTTTTGACCAGAATCTTACCACCATTAGTGCGATTTTCCCATCCCGCTGCAGAGAATGGAGATTTGGCTGGCTGCCAGATTCTCTGACCTCACTCCAATGGGAGCGTAGCATGAAGGGCAGATAAGAGCATACCATTTTTCCTTGATTCCCATAATGAACCAGTTTGGTTTGTGTAATTGTTGAGGATGAATCATTAATAACTGGTTGTGCCACTAACTTATTGGGTGGGATTTTCCAGCCATGCTCGTTCTAAGACTAGAAAATCCTGCTTGAGGTCATCGATCTTTGTATGGTTTGTCTCCTGCCTGCTATGATTCCCATGGCGGGTGGGAAAAGTTCCGTCAGTTGCTCAATATGCATTGCTAATTAAAATGTTGCTCATAGCTATAGCTGCACCTAAAGTTGCGTAAATCAATGTGAATTGCAAAAGTCCTTTTGTCCAAAGTGCATATGTCAACCATTGTGTATTATCTCTTAAAAGTAACTTTTGTATCACAAAACATGGGAATATCATAACATTTTCTTTCTATTAATCAATTTTTAAACACCATTAGAAATGGAATAAATATATCTGACCAACTGACTATATTTTCAATTTTTCTTGGTTCAGCTGGCGGTGAGCAACAGAACGATTAGCTAGTTTCGAGTGAGAAAATGCAAGGATAAATCCATTTCCTGCCTAACATTAGTGGAATTAAACACAGCTAATTTGCTAACCACTGTGTCAGGTGATATCATCTTGATAAAACCAGCGGACATGTACCACTTTTTTAATCATGTCCTTTGTTTCGTAAATGCAAAGACAGCTTTAGAGTAGTTAAATCAGCAATACCTGAACCCTGGTTGATCTGCCTTAAAGTTTTTACATCACAATTAAGAAAAATGTTAAAATTCTCATAGCTGAAGATGTATAAATCATGGTTGAACTGTTCTAGGCTGCATACTTTCAATGATACAGCTGATGTATTGAGTATGTGGAGTTAGATTTGGCAAAGCAAAAATTTGAGGGCTCGAATTCTCCGGCCTTGAGAAAGCAATAAAGAAAGGAAAGATAGATTATGAAACTAAACTAGCACAAAATATAAAAACTGATAGTAAAAGTTTTTACAAATATATAAAACGGAAAAGAGTAGCTAAAGTAAATGTTGGCCCCTTAGAAGATGAGAAGGGGGATTTAATAATGGGACATGAGGAAATGGCCAAGGCCTTAAACAAGTTTTTTGTGTTGGTCTTCACAGTGGAGGACACAAATAGCATACCGATAATTGACGGTGATGGGGCTGTAGGGGGTGAGGACCTTAAAATGATCACTATTACTGAAGAGGTAGTGCTGGGTAGGCTATTGGGACTAAAGGTAGACAAGTCTCTGGGTCCAGATGGAATGCACCCCAGGGCACGAAAAGAAACGGCAGAAGTAATAGCAGATGCGTTAGTTGTAATTTATCAAAATTCGCTGGACTCTGGGGAGGTGCCAGCTGGAAAACAGCTAATGCTGTTTAAAAAGGGAGGTAGACAAAAGGCGGGTAACTACAGGCTGGTTAGCTTAACATCCGTAGTTGGGAAAATGCTGGAATCTATCATTAAGGAAGAAATAGCAGAACACCTGGAAAAGAATGGTTCAATCAAGCAGACGCAGCATGGATTCATAAAGGGAAAGTCACCTTTGATGAATTTATGGGATTTTTATGAAGATGTAACGAGTGTGGTTGACAGAGGGGAACCAGTGGATGTGGTGTTTTTAGATTTTCAGAAGGCATTCGATAAGGTGCCTCACAAAAGGTTGCTGCATAAGATTAAGGTACACGGAGTTGGGGGTGAAGTGTTAGCATGGATTAAGGATTGACTATCTAACAGAAAGCAGAGAGTTTGAATAAATGGGTGCTTTTCCGGTTGGAAGTTGGTGACTAGTGGCGTGCTGCAGGGATTGGTGCTGAGGGATCAACTGTTTACCATATACATAGGCAATCTGGAGGAGGGGACCGAGTGTGGAGTAACAAAGTTTGCGGATGACACAAAGATGAGTGGGAAAGCAAATTGTTTGTTTACGGGAATGAGATTGAGAGAGATTTGGATAGGCTAAGTGAGTGGGCAAGGATCTGGCAGATGGAGTATAATGTTGGCAAGTGTGAGGTTATCCACTTCGGAAGAAATAATAGTGAAATTGATTATTATTTAAACGGTTAAAAAGTACAACATGCTACTGTACAGAGGGATCTGGGGGTCCTTGTGCATGAATCACAAAAACCCAGTCTGCAAGTGCAGCAGGTGATCAAGAAGGCAAATGGAATGCCGGCCTTTATCGTGAGGGGGATGGAGTATAAAAGCAGGGAGGTCTTGCTGCAATTGTAGAAGGTACTGGTGAGGCCGTACATAGAGTACTGTGTGCAATTTTGGTCCCCTTATTTGAGAAAGGATATATTAGCTTTGGAGGGAGTGCACAGAAGGTTCACCAGGTTGATACCAGAGATGAGGGGGTTAGCTTATGAGAAGAGATTGAGTAGACTGGGCCTGTATTCGTTGGAGTTTAGAAGGCTGACAGAAGATCTTATATGTCTCTATAAGATAATGAAGGGGCTAGACTTCCCCAGAGAGATTATTTCCACTTAGAAAGGAAACAAGGACTAGAGGGCACAGCCTCAAAATAAGGGGGAGCCAATTTAGAACAGAGTTGAGGAGGAACTTCTTCTCCCAGAGGGTAGTGAATCTTTGGAATTCTCTGCCCAATGAAGCAGTAGAGGTTACCTCGTTAAATGTGATTAAGTCACAGATAGATAGGTCTTTGACCAATAAGGGAATTAAGGGTTATGGGGCGCAGGCAGGTAAGTGGAACTGAAGCCACTATCAGATCAGCCATGATCTTATTGAATGGCGGGGCAGGCTCGAGGAACTAGATGGCCTACTCCTGCTCCTATTTATTATGTACTTATGACCTTGCCTGCAGCAGATATTCTCCAGTCCCACTGCCGTGAATAGAGATTTGGCTGAGCGCCAGATTCTCCATTCATTCTTGAAGCAGGGCAAAAAAATTTTCCGTTCTCTCTGGCAGCGGCAGTGGGACATGAACGGCTGGAAAGTTCCAAATTGGAGCCATGATTATCACCAAAGTCTTGTCGCTGTTCATGCCAGCAGGATCTTACAGTCCCACTGACAGCACACCCCTGCCACAGGTTTCTCACAGCAAGGGTTGTGGAGGGTCAATGGGGAACCATGTTGACAATGACGGGACCATAAGAGGCCACTACCAGCAAATGGTGCACTGTCTCCCAGCACCACAAAACATGCTGCAGAGAGTGGAAAAATCCTGTCCTGTATTTTGAATGCAGGGGGCAAACAATGGACCAGATGGATAAAGATGACTAATTTAGATAAATCAGGCCCACCCCACAAAAAATTCTACCAACTGTGACATCTGACCGAGAGATTGGTAGGGAGCCACATAGGGTTGAATGGAGATGTGATGGCCTTGTGGTACCATCTAAAGAGTAAGACAGATTTGCCATGCTAAGTTGCCCCTTAGTGTCAGGGATACTAGTTACAGTAAATGCAATGGGTTATGGATGGGATTGTGGTCAGTGTAGAATGGCCTCCTTCCGTAATGTAGGATTCTATGATTATCACTGAACTACTAATTCAGAAACTCAACTAATATTCTGGGAACATGGGTTTGAATCCTGCTATGCCAGATGGTGGGAATTTGAATTCAACTAAAATATATCCGGAATTAAGAATCTATTGATGAGCGCGAAACCATTGCCGATTGTCGTAAATACTCATTTGGTTCACTAATGTCCTTTAGGGAAGGAAATCTGCCATCCTTACCTGGTCTGGCCTACACGTGACTCCAGAGCCACAGCAATGTGGTTGACTCTTAGCTGCCCTCTGAGGGCAACTATGGATGAGCAAAAAAATGCTAGCCAGCCAGCAACTTCCATGTCCCATGATTGAGTAAAAAAATACAGTGAAAAGTATTGTTTCCTGTGTACTATATAGACAAAACATTCTGTTCATAGAGTACATGGGGAGAAGGAAATGATGCCCACGTCCCACAAATGAATAAAACAAAATGGAGACTTCAGCCATGAATCTGTGAGAATAATTAACAGCAAAACAAGTGAAGCGGAGGGTGTGTCTAATGCAATCGGAAAAGCCTAGAACGGGGATCCTATGATTCCTTCTGGGCCTTGAGAAGCAACTAAAACCAAGGTTTTGGTCTATCATTTTTGCTGTTGTAACAAACATTGAGCCCTTTATTTTCTCCTTTTAAATGATAATCTCCATCATCCAGAATGTGCTGGCAAATTACAGAAGTTTGTGTTTGATTTATTACCTAGCCTCTAGACATTTATCACGATTTCAAGATAGTTGCAAACCAAGGCCCAAAAACAGAACAGCTGGGGCGGGGCGTATTTGTAAAGGAAGCTTTACTCTGCATGAACTGAAATGTCTTTAAAGCTGACAGCAGATATAGAATTCTTTTGCACAAAAAGCTCACAAATTTACCAACAAATATAAATCGATGTAACAATGCACTGCATGGTATTTTTGGACTTGCCATTGTGAGGAGGAATTACAGAACTGCTTATATGCTCCAACATTATTTGGAGTCTTCAGGTTTGCTGGAGCGATACCTTGAAATTGTACAATAGAGGAACATAAAAACATACTTAGGGAGAACAAAATAACTTAACTCTCAAAAAGTTCCTTACAAAAAGTCTTAAGAGGTACTGTACATTGCAAAAAAATGGGCACAAAAAGGTGTCTGAGGGATTTACTTTGTTTCCATTCCAGTCATCACACAAGGAAAAGAATACTTAACCCAGAAAAAGTCCATACAAACACTTTCCTACTGACAGCAGTGATTAGCAATTTATAGTAGTAGTCTCCTCCTCAATAGACCAAGGGAGCTAAGTACTATGGCAATGCCCCCCACTGCAGCCAAAATCAGCTAGCTCAGCACAGATCCATGATTGAGTCTCGGCACTTTGGTGGCTCAGATACTTCCTGGTTTCATCAACCGAGGCATTGTGGGAATCAGGAATCTTTTTCTTGCATATTCACTCATGAGGTGCAGGCATCGTTGGCTAGACCAGCATTTATTATTCATCCCGAGCTGCCTTTGAAATGGTGGTGAACCAACATCTTCAACTTCTGCAGTTCACTATAGGAATACCCAGTGTTGTTAGGAAGGGAGTTACAGGATTTTGACCCACTGACAGTGAAGGAACAGCGATATATTTTTAAGTCAGGATGCTGAGTGGCTTGGAAGGGAAGTTGCTGATGGTGTGGTAAATTCTCTTGCATTTGTTGCCCTTAATTTTCTAAGTGGTAGAGGTCGTTGGTTTAGAAGGTGCTGTTGAGAAATGCTTGGCAAATATCTGTAGCACAACATTCTGTGCCAGTGATGCAGGGAGCGAATATTGAACATGGTGGATGACATGCCAGGCAAGGGCTCTTTGCACTGGATGGTGTTGAGCTTCTTGAGTGGTGGTGGAGTTTACTCATTTTGACAAGTGGAGAATGGAGCACACTCCTGACTTGTGCCTTGTAGATGGTGGACAGACTTTGGAGAGTCTGGCTACTCTCCATAGAATCTCCAGCTTTTGATCTGCTCCTAGCCACATAAGAACATAAGAACATAAGAAATAGGAGCAGGAGTAGGCCATCCAGCCCTTCGAGCCTGCCCCGCCATTCAATAAGATCATGGCTGATCTGTCGCTGCTCAGTTCCACTTTCCCGCCCTCTCCCCATAACCCTTAATCCCCTCTCCTATCAAAAACATCTATGTATGGAACATCCAGTTCAATTTCTGTTCTATGATAATCCACAAGGTGTTGATAGCTGAGTGGCGGGTGGTTTAGCAAAGGTAATACCATTTATTCTATGATTCATTTGTGAGATATGGGCATTGCAGGCTGGCCAGCATTTATTGCCCATTCCTAGTTACCTCAGGGGAGTTGAGAGTCAACCACATTGCTGTGGCTCTGGAGTCACATGTAGGCCAGACCGGACAAGGACGGCAGATTTCCTTCCCTAAAGGACATTAGTGAACCAGATGGGTTTTTCCGTGAATCGACAATGGTTTCTTGGCTATCAGTGGATTTGTAATTCCAGGTTTTTTTTTAATCAAATTTGAATTCCACCATCTACCATGGTGGGATTTGAATCCGGGTCCCCAGCGCATTATTGTCAAGAAAGGATTGTTAGATTCTCTCTTGATGGAGATGGTCATTGCCAAGTACTTGCGAAGCACAAATGCTACTTGCCATTCATCAGCTTAAGTCTGAATATTGTTGAGGTTTTGCTGCACATGGACATGGTCTGCTTCAGTATCTAAGGATTAATGTAGGTGATGAACATTGTGCAATCTATGAATAACCCCACTCATGACTTTATGATGGAGGGAAGGTCATTGAAGAGGCAGCTGAAGAAATCCTGCAGCAACGTCCCAGGACTGAGATGTTGACTTCCAATAACCACAACTTCTTTTGTGCTAGGTATGACTCCAACCAGCAGAGGGATTTTCCCTGATTCTCACTGGCTTTAGTTTTTAGGTTTCTTTAATGCCATATTCGGTCAAATGCAGTCATGGGCATTCACTCCCATTTCATTTATGCCACTAAAATGCATATGGAATTAAGGAAATGAACAAGACAAATATCTGTCAATACACAAAGCCAATGAATAAAAGTTTATTTAATCTATTGTTCCATGTTTGTAAGAGGAATGCTAGGCTGACGGGTCTGTTCCTGTGCTGTATATCCAAGTCAATTCACTTTTTAAAACTGGCTTTTTCTCCGACAGGTCCCCATTCGAGTGTAGCAATACATAAGACTGACAGTGCTTTCAATGGAAAATGCCTGTCCCAAGTGAACGGCTTTGTTTTGTTTAATTGGCTTTGTCCAGGGCGAATTAAACCATAAGGTTGCTTTGAGGACTCAAGCCTATTTAGAATGCTAAATTATGCAGATGAATAAACGGCAGACTTAGAGACAGATTTTCCCTGCGTGCTTCATAAACCTGCCATCAAGGCCAAATTGGGGTCAGAATCCTGCATTGTGTAGGGCCATGATTTTTTACGGATTGGCCAATTAATGGATGTTGGCCAGGCTGTTGAAGTTGGAGGCCCTCCAGTTCATCAGAAGCAGCAGGATGTCCAACGGGTAAGTGAGACACAGGGCACTCTGAGATTAAGGCATCCTCGGTCCAGCACTTCTAACTTTGAAGGGAGAAAATCTCCTTAGCAGCTATCACCGTGGAGGGAAGCCCTCAGCAACCTGTAGCTACAGCTGAAGCCAAGCAAGTATGGCTACCAAGCCTGCCGGGAGCATAGGCCACCTGGTTCGCTGCTGCAATGTCTCTTACAGGCAGCTAATCTGTAATTTGGTGCATGCAGGAATCCAGAGGCTCACTGAAAGTCAGCCATTTACTCGCTGAGTTGGCTACTGCTACTTGTGAGGGGATAGCCCTGTCATTCCTACCTCATCCAGCCTCTGGTAAAAATGGCCTGCGGTGGGAGAGGTCAAGGTGCTGCCAGGAAAATAGCACACTGGCCAGCAGTGTGAAGTTCTGAGTCTAACCACCTCCATGCCTGTCCATATCAGACTTCAAAAGCTTAGCCCTTTATCTCAAATTATAAAGGAAATTTTTTGATCCAGAGAGGAGTCCTTTAGACTCAGATCATGTGTCCCTTTACCTCTCAGCATGGGTCGTATCCAGTCCCACATTAACTCTTTCAGGCAGTTTAGAAGCTTTATCATTCTTCCAGGTCTTGTCTTCACAGCACTGCAGGAGTGGTCGATTCTGTTGTACTGGATATACCTTGGTGAATAGGAGTTTGTTTTGAATGTAATCAGTTCTTCCATTTCTTTCCAATGTATAGTGAAGGGTCAGCTCAAGGGATGAGGAGAAGGCTCCTTCTGATACTCCTGAGCGTACCATTAGAGCATTGAGAAGGAATGACTGTGGCTGACGATAACACCCTAACAAGGTCCTTAATCCAGACTCTGTTGATTTTGTGTGTGTGGTAGGAATGGTGTATAACCTTCTTGTTGCAGATAGAAGCCTGCTTCTGCCTGTGAGACTGCTCTCTGCCCAAAATGCTTTGATAATCTTTGGCTGCCAACACTGGTATTAGTTCCTTTGGCAGCATAGGGAGCTGTATGCAGAGATTTCTGCCCATCAGGTATTCAGATGGAGCTAAGTTGCATTGTAGTGGGATGGTCCTGTCGGTTACCAATGCTGCTGAGAAGGCATTGCTTTTCCTTTGGCAAGCTTCTATGGTGTGGATCCCTCTTTCTGCCTCACTGATTGATTGTGGGTTTGTTGGGGGAGCTGATGTGGTGCTGGAAGCTGTACATGATGACAAATTGGATGAAGCATTCATTTATAAATTGGGAACACTATCTGGTCTGGATGTAATGACGTATGAAATTTCCTTCAACAGTCTCACCACTGTCTCTATCTTGTCCAATTGCTTCACCTCAATCCATCAAGGAGAAATCGTTCACTACACCACACAGAGATCTGCCAGTGAATAAATCGATATCCAGGTAGTCAGGAACTGTGTGGCGAGAGAAGGAACCCCCTGGTCCTATGATAAAAGCAAATGACTGCAAAAGTTGAAATCTGAAACAAAAACAGAAAATGCTGGAAAATCTCAGCAGGGCTGATAGCATCTGTGGAGAGAGAATAGAGCCAGCACCACACCAGCTCCCCCAACATACCCACAATCAGTGAGGCAGAAAGAGGGATCCACATCATAAAAGCTTGTCAAAGGTAAAACAATGCCTTCTCAGCAGCATTGTTGACCGACAGGACCATCCCACTACAATGCAATTTAGCTCCATCTGAATACCTGATGGGCAGAAATCTCTGCATTCAACTCCCTGTGCTGCCAATGTTGAGTCTGAATGGCAGAGCTCTGACGGAGGGTCATCCAGACTAGAAACATTAGCTCTGTTCTCTCTTCCAAGATGCTGGCAGACCGACTGAGATTTTCCAGCATCTTCTGTTTGTGTTGCTCTGATCCTGCTCGTTCAGCGCACACATCTGCCAATTTGTTATCATGTCCTTGATATACCTGGCCACCACACTGTGGATTAGGCCTGTGTTTACAGATGGCAGTGCCCAGAAGTCCCCAGTGTATTATTTGGAGCATCTGTAGCTGAAAGGGAGATTGGAATGTTCAGCAGATCGCTGAGGATGGTAAAGTTATACATGATGCTACCGCTCGGTCTTTGTTGCGGCTCACCTGATGAAGGAGCAGCACTCCGAAAGCTCATGATTCCAAATAAACCTGCTGGACTGGTGTTGTGAGAATTCTTATTGTGCCCACCCCAATCCAAAGCTCTCATCTCCACATCATGGCTACAAAATGAGGTGAATTATAGAGATAGCAAGAAGTCACAGAAGTGACAGCACGGGGACATTTGACCGAGTGTGGCATCAAGGAACCCTCATAAAATTGAGGTTAAAAGCAATCATGGCAAAACTGCGGCTGGAGTCACATCCAGTACAAATGAGTTCAAAAGTCTGAGAGACGTGCTGGTTAGGTACATTAGCCACCTTAAATTCTCCCTCAGTGGACCCCAACAGGTGCCGGAATGTGGCGATTAGGGGATTTTCACAGTAACTTCATTGTAGTGTTAATCTAAGCCTACTTATGGCACTAATAAACAAACAAACTGAAATGAAAACGCTGTGCTTGTTGAAGGCTAATCATCTCAACCACCACCCCCCACGCCCCCAGCCCCTCCCTCCTCCCAGGCCCGGGATATCATTGCAGGGGTTCTTCATGGCAATATCTGGGTCCAAACATTCTCATCTGCTTCAACGTCCTTCCCCCCCCCACATCATGGGGATGTTTGTTGACCATTGCTCAGAATTGAAGCGCAGCTAAACTCAGATAATGAAGCAGTCCACATCTGCAGGCAATGAATCCTGGGCAACATTCAGGCTTATCCTGACAACTGCAAAGAAATATTCTTGCCAGATAAGTTCAAGACAATGACTATCTCTGACAAGAGAGAGTCAAACCATCTCCCATTGGCATTCAATGGTATTACCATCATCAAATCCCCCACATCAACATCCTGGAGAAAAATTTCATTGACTGCTGGAATCATGGAAATTTACAGCATGAAAAATAAGCATCCTGCTGGCACTGGCTGACAGGAAACTAATCAGTATAATTCTATTTTCTATCTTTTGGTCTGTAACTTGTAGGTAATAGAACTTCCTTTTTTTTATACTATGAGATTCTGTCTCTACCACGCTTTCAGACAGTAAGGGTGGGATTTTCCAGTTGCGCTCACGCCCAAACCAGAAAATTTCGCCCAAGTACAATGTCCATGGTCCAACCCCCTCTCTCCACCCGCGATGATTCCCATGGCGGTCGGGATGGGAAAATCCCTCCCTAAGTGTCACATCTCTTCCATCCTCCGAGTGAAACTATTTCCTCTCAAATCTCCTTTAAATCTCGTCACCCTTATCCAAAAGCTATGCTCCATGATTACAAAATGTGTTATGAGCCCAGTTGATGTTATAGCTGCCCAGGAAGATCTGAGAGTGGAACCTTGGCTCAAAAGTCCATAACTCACTTTTGCTAATAAAATATGGAGCAGCAGAGTTACAGGGCCACTTTTTTTTTAAAACAACAAGAAAAACATCGTGTATTAAACATGAAAAAATTATATCATCATAATACTCCTTTACTCCACCCTTAGTTTAATAATTACTCATAGGTTTTAAGATTAACATGGATTACAAAGTGCATGTTAAGCTACAAAAACAATGATCTCATGAACACACAAAGGCCGGAATCTTACCACCTCTATTCAATTAACTGCAGGCTGCTTGGAAACTTCTCTTCATTTCTCTAGTTTTCTTAAATAATGGATTTTAGATTTCTGACGTCTGCTCTCGTAACCATTACTCCATAGTATGGGGCTTCACTTACAGCCAGACTGAGAGAGATGTTCTCTTTTAGTCGTTTGAAACCAACTGCTTCTAGCAGAGCTGCAAGAGCTGCCCTCTCTCTCACTACCTATCTCCAACTGCAATCAAATTAGCCAAACTAAAACTCAAAAACTTCACTACTTTACGAGGCCCCAGCTGCTCTTCACACCATAACCCTTTTAATTGAAACCAATCCTGCCCCCCCAACACACAAATACCTTTGCCCAGCCTGAATCTAACTATAGGTTTTTCTCCAGGCACAGAAACATTAAATTAAATCTCATGTAAAATTATACCTACACCTTATTTCTAATGTTTACCAATATAAATACCTTAAAAAATCCTTGGTTTTCCTAACAACTGCTCAACAGAGGGGAATAGGAGCTTGCAATCCAGTCAAACTAGACTCCTCATGATATTACACACTTCTATTAGGTTCTCCCCATCTCTCAATTCCACAAAAACACAACTATAGCCAACCCAATCTTTCTTCACAATCTAAAATTCTACAGCCCAGGCAACATCCTCAGAAATTTCCTTTGTACCCTCTGCCAAGCAATCATATAATTTCATTAGCACCATGGCCAAAACTGCATGAGGTACTCCAGCTGTGACCTAGTTAATATCTGATACAGTTCCTCAAAACATCCCAGCCCTTACATTCTCTGCCTTGGCAAACAAAGGCAAGCATCCCATTATGTCTTCTTGATGATCTTATCTATCTGTCCCGGTATCACCAGAGATCTGTGGGCACGCACTTGAAGGACCTTCTGCTCCTCTGTACCATTGGTTCCCAAACATTGTGTCCGGACCTCTAATCAGTTCCTAGAGATCACATTTGGGGTTGCAAGTTTCCCCCTCCTCTGAGCAGCAATGGTGACTATGTAGAAAAGATAATCCAGTTTGGGGGAATCTGTGGGACAGTTATTGATCCCCGCTGGATCAATGCTATCAAACAGGAGACAGGTGATGAATCCTTTAACATTAGCAAATGCTTTTAGAGGTGAGTTGAAGCCTACCTGGGGTGATTGTGCAGTGGTTTAGTACAGGCAAAGGCCAGCATGTGTACACCGGTCATGGACTCAGTGCAGGAAAAGCATGAGGTTGTGCAGCTGAGCCAGGAAGTTGAGTGGTAACTTCAAATTTTACTGTGTTTCTGCTCTAGTTGACTTCTTATCTACAGATTCTGTATCCCAGGCACAAGAAACTAGATCAAAAGGAGAGTGGCTTGTGGGTGGCAATGTTTGTGTGGGAGGGAGGGGGAGGAAAGAGACTTTTGAATGAGTGAGTTAGTAGAGGGGATGGCCTAGGAAGAGGAGCTGCTGACTGATTGTCTAGGCGGAGGGGGTTGGGAATAGGAGCTGCTGAGTGAGTAATGGGAGGGGGTCGGGAATATGGGTTGCTTCGTGAGTAATGGAAGGGGGTTGGGAGGAGGCGCTGCTGAGTGAGTAATGGGAGGGGGTTGGGAGGAGGGGCTGCTGAGTGAGTAATGGGAGGGAGTTGGGAATATGGGTTGCTTCGTGAGTAATGGAAGGGGGTTGGGAGGAGGCGCTGCTGAGTGAGTAATGGGAGGGGGTTGGGAGGAGGGGCTGCTGAGTGAGTAATGGGAGGGGGTTGGGAGGAGGGGCTGCTGAGTGAGTAATGGGAGGGAGTTGGGAAGAGAGCTGCTGAGTGAGTAATGGGAGGGAGTTGGGAAGAGAGCTGCTGAGTGAGTAATGGGAGGGAGTTGGGAAGAGAGCTGCTGTGAGCGTGTGTGGGACAGGTGTGTTGAGAAGGGAGGCCCTTCAGTGAGTGAGTGGATGGGAAGGGATTTAGGAAAACTGAGTGAGTGAGTGAATGTGAGGCTGAGTAGCAGGAAGACAGGCTGTTGAGTGAGTGAATGGGAGGGGGTTTGGGAAGTGGGGCTGCTAAGTGAGTGAGTAAATGAGGGGAGTGTTCGGAAGGGGAGCTTTTGGGTAAATGGATAGGGGGAGGGTTCAGAAGAAGGGTTGTTGAGCGAGTTAGAGAGGGGGGGGAGATTGGGGAGAGGGGCTGCTTTGTTTGGAGAGGTGGAAGGGAGGTTGGGGAGATGGGCTGCTGAGTGATTGTGAGATGGGACAGAGAGGATTTTGTACGGAATCACTCTAATGATGGAATGATATATCATTGATAGTATGATGAACCAACTGTCACAATAAAGTGTGTCTTTAGTTAATCTGTAAGAAACAAAAGCTATTTGACCAATAGAAGCTCAATTTTCTCAGACCACAACTCTCCCTTCTCAGTATTCAATTGCACGCTGAACGTCTACCATTCCATCTCCATTCTCCCTTGCAAATTATTCCACACTTAATGTCACTCTTTGCGCAATGAAGATCCTCACAAATGTGTTTTAAATTTCCTTTTCATTCATAATTTATGTCACCGTCTAGCTCTATTTCCTGTTAACTAATATTTTTGGTAAGTTCCAGGCTCTGTGACCCATCACTGGAAGAATGGTGAAGCAGACATGATGCCCACCCAGTGGCCTTGGTTGCAACCACATCGGAAATCATAGGGTCAGCTCATGTTAATAATCCTGGCTGGGACATCGACCCAGTGCCCACTAACAATTTGACAGAAGCTTCGGAAAACACGTAAGAGGGTTGGGAGGGGAGCTTGGAAGGATTTTCGAGGTCACAGCTGCAGCATTTAAAGCTGGACAGTTCTGAAAGCAGAACCAGAGTGCGGGAAGGTGATGGCAGGAGTCCAGCAGGAATACTCCAACAGGAAAACTGAAGAAGAAAGCAGCAAACATCCGTTGGAGTGCACAAAAATTCTTCTGACTGAAATTAAGCACAGGACGAATGCAATAGAGTCCTCCCAACACAGCAAAGGGGACCATACAGAAAGGAGAGCATAGGCAATCGATCCCTAACCTGGAAGAAGAGAAAGCAATCGTCATATTCAGATTCTAATTAGCTGAGACAACGGGGGAAAGAGTTAGAAGATCATTTGTTCAGAATAATTGCTCCAAAAAAGTTTTTTAAAAAATTTCACTTTTCTGATACAGATTTCAAGGACACACTTGCAGATTCAGGAAACTGCAGCTAGTTGGAAGCTCATTTCTGTCGTGCCTTGTTGTCTATCCATCAGAATCGGAAGTAAGGAAGAAGGACCATGAAAGGTGTGATTCTGAGCAACAGAGACACTGAACAGAATGCTGCAGGCGATATATGATCCTACTATCCCTCAATACAGCATCATCAGAGTTTCCCTGGATCCTGAAAGAGCACATGGATATCAGACTGCTGAAGAATGGAGTGAATAAAATCATAGCAGTTTCCTACATATGGCATTTTAACAGAAATTGTGCCTATAGTCTCGCACACTAATTGGACATTGAGAGAATGAACATAAGAACATAAGAGAAATCCTTTTGGTTGCTGTAATGAAATGGATTAATGGTGAGAGTTCCTAC
The DNA here is from genome assembly GCF_965287045.1 of Carcharhinus amblyrhynchos. Taxonomy (NCBI): domain Eukaryota; kingdom Metazoa; phylum Chordata; class Chondrichthyes; order Carcharhiniformes; family Carcharhinidae; genus Carcharhinus; species Carcharhinus amblyrhynchos. The sequence continues at coordinate 42,905,885 of NC_137328.1, read as the reverse complement.
ATCCCCATGAGTGAAACATCTAAATCCAAGAAATTATGGGAACCTAGAGATCCGTTGAAAATTAAAGGGGCACCTCAATTATCTTATTAATGTGTCAAATGTTGTGAACTGGGTTAAAGTAGCAAGGACGGCATTAAGTACTTCCCTAATGCAAGAATGAACCTGGCAGATTTTGCCTATTGCCCCATGGAATGGGCCAATGGCCAAGGAATTAAACACCATAATGACTTTCTGGGACAGTTAGAGATGTCTTGTTTCTCAAAGTTTGAGGACCCTCTCCCTGTAGGATGGTTTCAAAGTTCTTCCAAGACTTCTGTTGTGAAATGCATGCATGTTCTACATAACTCAAAGGCATTATTCATTTCAGATCTTATAGAATTACACATTCTCACTGCTGGGAATATGTAAGAATGTGGATCTCTTACAGTTCTGCCTTATGAGGCACTTTTTCTGCATTTTGTGCTATTCACTATTCTGCACACACACGCACGCATGCATACATATGCAGAGATGTGGCCACAATCTTCCAAATCTCCTCAGATACAGTGGTGGTATCAAAGGATTAAAAGATTGCAAATTTTATACCCTTGCTTAAAAAAGGAGAGAAAGAGAAAGATTTTAGTAAGACGTTTGATAAGGTTCCCCACGATAGGCTCATGAAGAAAGTAAGGAGGTGTGGGATAGAAGGAAATCTGGCCAATTGGATAAGTAACTTACTGTCTCATAGAGGACAGAGGGTGGGTGGTGAAGGGAGAATTTTCAGACTGGAGGCCAGTCTGAGCAGTGTACCACAGAGTGCTGGGTCCTCTGCTATTTGTGATTTTTATCAATGACTTGGAGGAGGGGGCTGAACGGTGGGTTAGTAAATTTACCGATGGTACCAAGATTGGCAGAGTAGTGGATGAGGTGGAGGGCTCTTGTAGGCTGCAAAGAGACATTGATAGGATGCAGAGCTGGGCAGAAAAGTGGCAGATGGAGTTTAAACCTGATAACTGCGAGGTGATTCATTTTGGTAGTACAAACTTGAATGTGGATTACAGGGTCATTAGCAGAGTTCTGAGGAATGGGGAGGAACAGAGATCTTGGGGTTCATATCCAGAGATCTCTGAAGGTTGTCACTCAAGTGGATAGAACCGTAAAGGAGGCTTAAAGTGTGTTAGTGTTTATTAATAGGGGGTTTAAGTTTAAGAGCTGTAGGGTTATTCTGCAACTATACCGGACCTTGGTGAAACCACATTTGGAATATTGCATGCAGTACTGGTCACCTCATTATAAGGAGGATGTGGAAGCATTGGAGACAGTGCAGAGGAGATTTACCAGGATGTTGCCTGGTTTGGAGGGTAGGTCTTATGAGGAAAGGTTGAGGAAGCTGGGGCTTTTCTCTTTGGAGCGGAGGAGGATGAGAGGCGACTTAATAGAGGTTTATAAGATGATGAGGGGGATAGATAGAGTGGATGTGTAGAGACTAGTTCCTCGGGTGGATGTAGCTGTTACTAGGGGGCATAACTATGGTGGGAGATAGAGGAGAGATGTCCGAGATAGATTCTTTACTCAGAGTGGTTGGGGCGTGGAATAGACTGCCTGCTATGATAGTGGAGTCAGACACTTTAGGGGCTTTCAAGCAGTTATTGGATAGGTACATGGAGCACATCAGGATGATAGTGAGTGGGGTAGCTTGATCTTGAGTTTGGACATAGCTCGGCACAACATTGAGGGCTGAAGGGCCTGTACTGTGCTGTACTGTTCTATAAACTTGGCCACTACAGGCCAGTCAGCTTAATCTTGAGAATATTGGAAAGCTTTTTTTTAGAAACAACATTATGGGCAAAAATTAACAGCCACTTGGACAAGCATGGGTTAATCAAAGAAAACAAGTACAGATCTGTTGAAAGCAAATCATGTTTGACTAGTCTGATTGATATTTTTGGTGAGATAACAGAAGGTGGAAACAGTAGCAGCATGGACAAAAAAAAGGCTAAAAAAGTTAAAAGGCAGAGTTTGATGTTTTTTTTCAGATTGTAGGAAAACGTACAGTGGTGTTGTCTTCTGCTATGTCTGTTATACATTAATGACTTGCAGGCTCGAGGTGAAATTTCAGATGTGGCAGATGACAAAAAGCTGGTGGTAAACAATGATTATCCTCCTTTAGTTGCTCTTAAACAGTGACATAAACTAGGTTGGCACATCCACGAGTGAAGATGATGGCATTAAGTAGTAATGATGCCTTCTTGGTCTAACCGATTGTTTATATAGTTGTACCATTGATAGGACTACAATATTATAACCCCTCCTTCATTTCAGCAGCACTTAAATAGTGCAATAAATTAGTGGTTCCTTTCCTCCTTCACACCTCCCCCTCCCCCGACCCCATATTGTGCAAACAAACTAGTATCATTTGAGGTTTGAAACCTTATTGTTTTAAATCTTACATTCTCATTCTGGATCTATCACAGAATATACAAACATACAAACAAGGAACAGGAATAGGCCATTCAGCCCCTCAAGCTTGCTCTCTACAATTTAATAAGATCATGGCTGGTTTGATAGTAACCTCAAATCTGTATCCTGCCTACACCTGATAAGCTATCACCCTTTTGCTTACCAATAATCTATCTACTCCATCACCTTTTCAGGAAGAGGGTTCCAAACACTCACTACCCTCTAAAATGAAAGAAATTCACCTCATCTCCACTTTAAATGGGTGACCCCTTATTTTTAAACAGTGACACCTAGTTCTAGAAGAAACATCCTCTCCATACCCACCCTGTCAGTGCCCCTCAGGATCATATATGTTTCAATCAAGTTGCCTCTTACTCTTTGAAACTCCAGTGGATAAAACACAAGGCTGTCCAACCTTTTCTTACAACGCCAGGTTAAAGTCCAACAGGTTTATTTAGTAGCAAAAGCCACTAACTTTTGGAGCTAGTGCTCCAAAAAGATCTGCAGTCCATAAGGAAAGAGAATAAGGTGAGCTTCACCTATTCAATATCAGCTCCACAAGTCTAGTAATTTGCTGGAATGTACTTTTGACCTTGTCTTTTAAAAGGTTCCCTCATCCAAACTATGGTCCACAAGACTTCAGAGGGGTGAATGAAAATCAAGTTATTATTACTATTGGGTTAATTGATTCTGTACAGGATCTAATGAGATTTAATGAGCATGGAAGTCCCATAAGTTGGCATGGAGAGTTTGAGGGGCCATTGGAGGTGAATGGAGCGATATAGATTAAATATGGAGGCTACGAGGGGCCATGAGGTAGGGTGGAGGGGCATAGTTTGGCATGGGGAAATGATGAAGGAGCAGCCCTGCGAAAGCTAGTGGTGTTTGCTACCAAATAAACCTGTTGGACTTTAACCTGGTGTTGTGAGACTTCTTACTGTGTTTACCCCAGTCCAATACCGGCATCTCCACATCACAACTTTTCCCCGTCAGACAACCTACCCATTCCAGGTCTTTTTTAGTTAAACTCTAAAAAGAAATTAGTTACATTCTATCAATGTCAGCTCTTTTCATCATTTATTTGTTCTTTGTCCATGGACAATTTCTCTTTTTCAAATATATATATCAACTTCCATTTTTAAAGCTCCTATCGAATCAGCTTCCAACATCTTTTCAAGTAATCATTCCAGATAAATTCTGGAATATTCTACTTTTTTTTTGTTCCTTTACCACATCATCTAAACTTTAAAAATGATGGAATAAAACTAATTCTCCAGTCACTTTTCAAATTTCCCTCAGGCAGGTCAGGACATTCTTGATTGATATTGCACATTTTGCAAACAAATGGCAATAATTTGTATTCATTACTGCATTTCTGTTGACATTCCTACCCAACAATCACACTCAAAGAGTCTAGAGAATGTGAATATACTCAGCCTTTTCAGTGAGCAAGTTCGAGATTTGCACAGCTTCCTGATTTCACTGAAGTACTGGGGGGATGGGCAGTGTCATAACAGATCAGGCCTCTCGCCCCAGGCAACCGCTGAAACTACTTGGCCCATTGAATGGTGGAGCAGACTCAATCATGGCTGATAATTTTTACGTCCCTATTCTGCTGCCTTTTCCCCATAACCCCTGATCCCTTTGTTAATTAAGAACTACCTATCTCTGTCTTAAAGACACTCAATGACCTGGACTCCATAGCCTTCTGCAGCAAAGAGTTCCACAGATTCACCACTCTCTGGTTAAAGAAATTCCTCCTCATTTCTGTTTTAAAGGATCGTTCCTTTCGTCTGAGGTTGTGCCCTCGGGTTCTAGTTTTTCCTACTAGTGGAAACATCCTCTCCACATCCATTCTATCCTCGCAGTATCCTGTCAGTTTCAATAAGATCCCCCCTCATCCTTCTAAATTCCAATAAGTACAGACCCAAAGTCCTCAACCGTTCCATGTACGACAAGTTCTTCATTCCGAGGATCATTCTTGTGAACTTCCTCTGGACCCTTTCCAAGGCCAGCACATCCTTTCTTAGATATAGGGCCCAAAACTGCTCAAAATACTCCAATGGGGGAGGGTGGGGGTCTGACCAAAGCCTCATACAGCCTCAGAAGCAAATCCCTGCTCTTGTATTCTAACCCTCTCAAAATGAATGCTAACATTGCATTTGCCTTCCTAACTGCCAACTGAAGCTGCACATTAACCTTAAGAGAATCTTGAATAAAGACTCCCAAATCCCTTTGAGCTTTGGATTTCCTAAACATTTCCACATTTAGAAAATAGTCTATGCCTCCATTCCTCAATCCAAAGTGCATAACCTCACACTTTTCTACATTGCATTCCATCTGCCATTTCTTTGCCCATCTCCTAGCTTGTCCATGTCCTTCTGCAGCCCCCCTGCTTCCTCAATACTACCTGTCCCTCAAATATCTGTATCTGCAAACTTAGCAACAGTGCCTTCAGTTCCTTCTTCCAAATCGTTAATGTATATTGTGAAAATTTGTGGTTCCAGCATTGACCCCTGAGGCACACCACTAGTCACTAGCTACCATCCTGAAAAAGACTCCTTTATCCCCACTCTCTGGCTTTTCAAGTCAGTCAATCCTCTATCCATGCCAGGATCTTCTCCTCAACACCATGCGCTCTTAACTTATTTAACCATCTCCAGTGCAGCATCTTGTCAAAGGCCTTCTGGAAATCTAAATAAATCTTGTCGACTGGCTCTCCTTTATCTAACTTCCTTGTTACCTCCCCAAAGAACACTAACAGATTTGTCAGACATGACCTCCCCTTGACAAAGCAGTGCTGACTCACTCCTATTTTATCATGCACTTCCAAGTTCTCCGCGATCTCATCTTTAATAACGGACCTATAATCTTGCCAATGACTGAAGTCAGGCTAACCGGCCTATAACTTCCTGTCTGCTACCCTCCCTCCCTTCTGAAACAGCGGTGTTACATTAGCTACTTTCCAGTCCCCTGAAGACCTCCCTGCCTCCTGAAAGATCACCACCAATGCCTCCACAATTTCCTCAGCTATCTCTTCTAGAACCCTGGGGTGTAGTTCATCTGATCCAGCTGGTTTATCCACCTTCAGACCTTTCAGTTTCCCCAGAACCTTCTCCTTAGTGATGGCCACTACACTCACTTGTGCCCCCTGACATTCCTGGAGCTCTGGCATCCCACTGGTATTCGCCACTGTGAAGACTGATGCAAAGTAACTATTCAGTTCCTCTGCCATTTCTTTGCTTCCTATTATTGCTTCTCCAGTCTGTGGCCAAACAGGCCACCTAAAATGGTGATTTGTAAAGCACTCTGAGACAATTGGGCAAGAACTAAAACAGCAGGCTGCAGCCTAAAAGACAGAGATAAACAGGGTGCAGCTCAGACGAGTGAATACACAGGATATGGGCCATCTCCAGGACAAAAAGGGACTTTCTAGTCAAACTGGGTTCTTCACCAGACATATGGGTGCCATAGCCCCTTACTTGGGAGGGAGATGTGTGTCCTATGTGCCCTAACACCTACAGATATAGCCATTGGGGACACACCCAGAGATTGGTGTGGCAATACCCGATTGGATTTTATTGATCAGGGTGATCAAGTCCTGATCAATTGATTGGCAACGGCCAAAAGGAGTGCAAAACCCAACAAGGTTTTAAGGGTGCTGCACAACCAACAATCCCTCTCTTTTTCTCTCTGACACCATGAATGGGTGACAACAATGGCAATCATCACCAGCAACAACCAGCACGAGGAGAGCCACCACACCCGAGAAGGAAGGAAGACCAGAGCTAGAGTGCCAGACCAGACCAAAGGACCAGACTGCACAGAGGACTACAGATAACAGTGCACAGATAAAGGCCAATATCTGCTTGGGTGCTTGCCAGTCATGCAAAGTTAAGTCGAGGTTTAGTACTGGACTTGAACTTTAGTATTTTCTGTATGATGACTTATTGTTGATTGGGTGGGTGATTATTGATTGTGTGGGTTTAAATAAATATTGGTTGTGCTAACAAGAAGTCTATGCGCAATTCTTTGTCCGCCGTATAAGGGTTAAAACATTCTGTGCGGCAGAAACAAGTCTCATCTTTCAATGGTCCAATGTTTAGTTTTGCCTCTCTCTTACCTTTTATATATTGAAAAATACTTTTCCCGTTTTTTTATATTTTACTAGCTAGCTTACATTCATATTTCATCTTCTCCCCCTTTCTTGCTTTTTTAGTTGTCTTCTGCTCGCTTTTAAAGGCTTCCCACTAATCCTTGCCACCTCAACCAGTGGGGCTGCTGGTTACTGAATACTACTTGGCCTTCTATTGCTCCCTGCCCAGCATTGGAAGACTGCCCACTGTCCCTAGTTGGAATTGAGCTTGCTCCCTTCCCTTCAATTGCCAGGGGCATTGAAAATTGGCGAACACAGTCTGAGAGATTGGGACCTGGATCTAACTCCTATTCCCAGTTCCTGACCCTTGATTGAAAATCTTGCCTTCTGGATCTGCCAGAAAGCCCATTAAATTTTGGAGCCAACAGTTCAAGTCCTCACAAGCTACTACTAGGAATTGGATCCAAGTGTTCTTGGGACTGAGTCCATACAAAGAATGATGCGTGAGATGCTTCAGCTCTGAAACACAAGTTGTTTATATTTTACTTCTTCTCAAGTTGAGATCAAAAAGGAGGAGCTATTGGGGTTCTTGAGAAACATTAAGGTAGACAAGTCCCCAGGCCCTGATGGGATATACCCCAAAGTACAGAGACACACAAGGGGCCTCGAGAGAAATCTTTGTATCCTCACTGGCAACAGGGGAGATACAGTAAGGAGTCTCACAACACCAGGTTAAAGTCCAACAGGTTTATTTGGTCATAAACATTACTAGCTTTCAGGGTCTGCCCCTTCATCCGGTGTTTACCCCAGTTCAACGCCAGCATCTCCACAACAGAGGAAATCCCAGAAGATTGGAGAATAGCCAATGTTGTTCCTTTGTTTAAGAAAGGTAGCAAGAATAATCCAGGTAATTACATGCCACTGAGCCTTACGTCAGTGGTAGGGAAATTATTGGAGAAGATTCTTCGAGACAGGAATTATTCCCACTTGGAAATAACTGGACATATTATTGAGAGGCAGCATAGTTTTGTGAAAGGGAGGTCATGTCTCACTAACTTGACCAAGTTTTTTGAGGAAGTAACCAAGATGATTGATGAGGGTAGGGCAATGGATGTTGTCTACATGGACTTCAGTAAGGCCTTTGACAAGGTCCCTTATGGCAGACTGGTGCAGAAGGTGAAGTCACATGGGATCAGAGTTGAGCTGGCAAGGTGGATACCGAACTGATTCGGTCATAGAAGACAGAGGGTAGTAGTGGAAGGGTGTGTTTCTGAATGGAGGACTGTGACAAGTGGCGTTCCTCAGGGATCAGTGCTGGGACCTTTGCTGTTTGCGGTATGTATATATATAAATGATTTGGAGGAAAATGTAACTGGCTTGGTTAGTAAGTTTGCAGACGACACAAAGGTTGGTGGGTTAGCGGTTAGCGATGAGGACCATCAGAGGACACAGCAGGATATAGCTCGACTGGTGGCTCAGATAGAGAGATGGCAGATGGAGTTTAATCTGGACAAGTGTGAGGTAATGCATCTTGGAAGGTCTAATATAGATAGGAAATAAAGAGTAAATGGCAGAACCCTTAAAAGTATTGATAGGTGAAGGGATCTGGGTGTACAGGTATACAGGTCACTGAAAATGGCAACGCAGATGGAGAAGGTAGTCAAGAAGGCATACGGCATGCTTGCCTTCACCAGCCAGGGAACTGAGTTTAAAAATTGGCAAGTCAAGTTGCAGCTTTATAGAACCTTAGCTAAGCCACACTTGGAATATAGTGTTCAATTCTGGTCACCGCACTACCAGATGGGTGGGGAGGTTTTGGAGAGGGTAAAAAAGATTTACAGGTATGGAGGGCATTAGCTATGAAGAGATGTTGGAGAAATTAGCTTGTTCTCACTGGAATGATAGAGGTTGAGTGGCGTCCTTATAGATCTACAAGATTATGAGGGGCGTGGCAGAATGGATAGCCAGAAGCTTTTTTCCCAGGGTGGAAGAGTCAGTTACTAGGGGGCATAGGTTTAAGTTGCAAGGGGCAAGATTTAAAGGAGAGATATACGAGGCAAGTTTTACTTGCTACCGGGGAAGGTAGTGGAAGCAGATAGGATAGTAAGTTTTAAGGGGTGTCTGGACAAATGCATGAATAGGATGGGAATGGAGGGACAAGGTTCCTGGAAGGGTAGGATATTTCAGTTCAGTCAGGCAGCATGGTTGGTGCAGGCTTGGAGGGCCGAAGGGCCTGTTCCCGTGCTGTAATTTTCTTTGTTATTTGTACTGCTAAGCAAAACCATGACAGAACAATGACATTTACACATCTATTGATCTGTCGATGTACACATCTACAGATAACAATTTGCATTCAAAGCATGTCACACTCTCAAAGTATGATATAAAGATGCAATCTGGCTGTGCATTTGGGTGACTACAGAGTTTTTGGTAGAATCTAAAGATCATCTAATTTTGGCAGCTGCTTTTCTCAGTCAATGTTCAGAAAGTCTTTGTTAAAATGGGATAAAAGTCACAATCTAGATGCTATACTTTTTTTTTTACGGTGACAAAGTAATATTTTATAAAAATTAACAAAATGCAATCATTAACATAAGGGCTTGGAAATTAAAACCACCTTCAACTGTCTTCTCAATGACATCTTGAGCAATGCCTTAATTGGCAGGCTACTTTAGGAGCTAACCATCAGATCCATGCACAGGCAACCCACTGCATGGGCAAACTTCTAGTGACTGAAAAGTATTGACCAAAACATCAATATTTCCATTGTCATTAAATCAGGAAAGTTCATAAGGACTATCTCATCTTGTCTGCTGGGGAGAAATGGGCTGTCTGTTCCCTATCCATAGCTAAAATCGACTCTCGTATCTCATTTTAATGGAAATTTTCAAACTCCACCTGAAAACACATGTAGTTGTTCTGGACAACTATTCGTATTGATAGGGCATTTCCAAACATTTTGGTGAGGATCCTGGGGTAAAATAAACGTTAATTACATTTTGATTCCATCTCTGGTGTTATAAATGTCTCAGCACTTACGGTCAAGCATTGATAGAGTCTATCTTCTATAAACTTAAGTTCATCCAAAGTTCTGCTGCCCAAGTCCTAGCTCTCACCAAATCCCATTTTGTCCAAACCTCTATGCTTGTTGACTGATACTACAACAGTTTAGATTCTTATCCTGGTAATTTTTTAACACTCCTAACCATTCCAACTACTGTAACACCTCCAGCCCTACAACTTTGAGATATCTGCACGCCTTTAATTCTGCTCTCAAGCAATTACTTCACCATTGGTGACTACACCTTCAGTTGCCCAGATCCTAAACCCCTATCTTCCCCAGCATTCCTTAAAACCTCCCTTTTTGACCAAGCTTTTGATCATCTAATTTAATGTCTAACGTGGCTCTGTGTCATATTTTGTTTTACATACCTCTGTGAAGCATCATGAGGCATTTTAATACATTAGATGTGTTATATCAATACGCATTGTTGTTACATAAATAAGGAATGTTTGAAGAAGCTAATGTCATTACTGGAGAATCAAAATTAGAGAATAATGCTCTTGGCGATTGACGCATTTAACCTTTGAAGATACTCTTGGCATCTAATGAATATTATGACGTGATGACATGGGGTATAGAAAACCACAACAAGCAGAATTTTCCACCTGCGGGATTTTACGACCCCTCCTGCCAAAGTCAATGGGCTTTGAATGGTTCATCATATTTTGTGGCCCTGCTCTGCTGAAATGGAGCGGACAATTTCTGTCCAATTTGTTTAAGCAAACTGGAGCTGATGGGAAATCAAGTTTGACAAATTTGTTAGAGATTTTTGAGGGCATATTTTGAGAATAGCACAACTGTTGCCTCACAATGTCAGGGACCCAGGTTCGATTCTGGCCTCAAGTGACTGTGTGGAGTTTGCATGTTCTCCTCGTGTCAGTGTGGGTTTTCTCCCACAGGCCAAAGATGTGCAGGTTGAATGGATTAGCCATGCTAAATTGCCCATTACTGTCAGAATAAATATGTGGGGTTATGGGGATAGGGCCTGGGTGAGATTGTTGTCAACGTAGGCTCGATGGGCAAAGTGGCCTTCTGCTCTTAGGGATTCTATGATAAACGGGAGGCAGTGGATATATGTATCTAGATTTTCAAAAAAGCATTTAATAATCTTCTGTATGGCACCAGTTTATTACACAAAATAAGCACTCATTAGCTGAAGTTAATATGTTAACATTGATTGACTTCTCTGTCTCTGTTTCGGGGGATAAGAAATCAGCCAATATATACAAGCCCACTGACACCCATAGTTAGCTTGACTACACCTCCTCGCACTACACCTCCAACAAGGATTCTAATCCATTCTCCCTGCTCCTCCATCTCCATTACATCCATTTGGAGGATATAACCTTCCATATCAGGACTTCCATAGTATCTTTCTTTATCGTCAAACCAGGATTCCTCCCACTATGATTGACAGGACCCCTGGCAGCAACTATTCTATTTCACCTATTTCTGTCCTCATCTCTTGTTCACTGAGGATCCTGACAAGGTTCTCCTTGCCCTCATCTTTTGCTCCACCATCCTCTATATTCAATGGATCATCCTCTTTTAATTCTGCCATCACCATCTTCTCCCCCCACTTCCAGAATTCCAAAGGGATCGTTTCCTCCATGACACCCTGGTCAATTCTTCAGTCACACCAACATCCCACTCTATCTAATGGCACTTTTCCATGCAAACCGTTTTACCTCCTGACTTATGACAGCCCAAGGGCCCAAACGCTCCTTCCAAATGAAACAGGGATTGGTTACTGAATACTCACACAGACAAATGAACTAAGGAAAGTTAATCATAAAAAGCTGCTGCATGTCAGTCTTCAAATGAAATCCCTTTAACAATACTGATCAATAAGCTGCAGTGTGTTTAGATCCACTATTACTTATCTAAATCCCCATTTGAAGTACTTTTGTTTCATTCATACAACAACAGGAAATTAGAACAAGCACTAAAGGTTAAAGGTAAAGCAATGGGAAAGGCTCGGCAGAGTGAAATTAGTGAATCTACTCTTAACATCCTTAACCAATACTTTGCTTTCAATTCAGAATATTCAGAACAGCAAATTAATCTCATGCCTGTGTCATTATACAGTACATTTGAGATTATCAAGGTAAAAGCTGCCTTCCTCTAACTGGACTGATTTGGTCTATTTTTTATCGATTGATTCATACAGCATTAGTATTCATACATAAGGAAGTACAGTTTCCAAACAAATACAGAATGCTCAGGAGACCAGTCGCAAATGATAAGCCTCTCAGTTGCAGTCCAGTAATAAAAGATGATGTTAGTCCAGCTTCTTCATAAACTCATTTTATTCTCTTTTACAACTCCACATACACACACCCAACACCCAGTGCCACCTGTAACCCCTTTATATATGCCAGTGAGTACTATAATTAACATACAAATTAGGTCTGAAGTGGAAGATAGAAGTTAACCCATTCGTGACAACAAATAAGCTATTAATAAGCTTTGAGGATGAATATAATAAGACAAGATTCAGGTAATAAATTCACCACATTCAAATAAAGAAAATCAAATTTATATTACCCACTGTAGTATAGCATGCAAGTGAATCCAAATTATTTTTTCTGACACTATAAATAAAACACAAATGTGTAAACATTTCAGATTCAGGAGCCAAAGAAAATATAGCAGAGGTGACTAATAGTTTGGTTAAAGAGATAGGTTAATAGGAAGGTATTAAATGGGAAGAGAGAGGTGGAGAGGCAGAAAGATCATACAAGCGTTCCAGAGTGTGAAATGACAATAAACACAAGGCACAAACAGGCACAAAAAGGTAAAGGAAAAGAACTTATACAGGGAAGTTGTAGAACTGTAGCAAAGGGAAAAGCCTGGAAAAGTATTAAACATGAAGGCTAGAATTTTAACTTAGAAATATTGGGGAATTGTGAGCCAACATAAGTTGGCATGGACAGGAATGATTGGTAAGAGAGACCAGATCTGCTATAAATTACAGGCAGCAAAATTTTGTAAGTCAAAATTTAGAGAATAGAGAAAGGGAAGGCCGGCCATGAGAACATAGGAATAATTGCTTGGAGATGACAAAGACTTGGATGACTATTTCAGTTACAGATGGACTCAGGCAGAGGTTAAGGTGGATGTGCTATGGAGGAGGAAATGGGTGGCCTTTGTGACCAAATAGGGTCAGAAGCTCGACACAGGCTCAAATAGGATACCGTGAGCAGCCTGTCAGCCTAAGACAATGACTAAGAGGAGGAAGGAATTAATAGCACGGGTATGGAATTCATCACCTAGGCCAAATACAATGGCCTCAGTATGCCAACTATTTCATGAGAGGAAAGTATGTTTCCAAGATGAGAAGAAACAGGAAATGGCCAATCTTGACAATTCCAGAGGTAACAATGTGAAAAGAAACAGAGAAACCATTGTCACATGTATGCTGGCTATGATTAGATAGGTTAAGAATGGAACAAAAAAAAAAGGTAATCCCATTCAGTTAGCCAATGAGGAAAGGCACTGGATGTGGATATTGTGATTGATGGTATTGATGGCTACATTACAAAATATCACAAAACACTGATGTGGTGGATCTCAGCATTGAAAGACAGAAGGTAGGAAAGGGTAAGCATCAACTTAAAAAGTACTTATGGCACAAAAACAGGTTATTCCACCCAACATATTCATATTGGGTATTTATTCTCTTCACAGGTGTTCTCCCAGTCTCTGCATCTAACTCCATGGATGTATTCTTTCACCACTGTGTGCTGATTAACCATCTATGCCACCCATCTCAACTGTTCCCTGTGGTAGAGAGTTTCATATTCTAACGATTCTCTGGCAAAGAAGCTTTGCCTGAATTGCCTGTTTGATTTGTTTATGATCATCATATAGTTATCATTCCAAGTGCTGGTGTCACCCTGAGTGGAAGTATCATCAATAGTGGTTGCATCTTATTTAAGACTGAAAGCACCAAAATAAATTTGATGCAAATTAAAGGACTAACTTACAAAATAGACAATTCTTGAAAAATTTGGAAGGCAAGAGAGTCAATATTTTGGGTCCGTATAAGTTCTTCAGAGCTAAAGAGAAGGGGAAAAGTGATAGGTTTTATACTGTTTAAGAGGGGGCGAAAATAGGAGCAAAATAGAAGAAAGGATGCACTTTTGGACCTAGTTCTTAGAAATGAAATGGGCCAACTAGATCAAGTGTCAGTGGGGGAACATTTAGGAAACAGTGATCACTGAATTATAAAGTTTAGGATGATGCTAGAAAAGACAAATAGGCAATCCAGAGTAAAAATAATTAATGCAGGGGAGCCGACTGCAATGGGGCAAGAACAGAGCTGGGCCAGTTAGACTGGAATGAAAGATTTGCAGGAAAAAACATAGCTGAACAATGTGCTTATGACAGATGTCAGATAGAAAATACAGTTGAGTACCAAGAGGAATACAGAAAGTTCAGAGGGGAGGTGAAAAAGTACATTAGAGAAATAAAGAGGGACTATGAGAAAAGACTGGCAACCAACAAAATGAGGAATTCCAAAGTCTACTACAGGCATATACATAGTAAAATGATGGTGAAAGGAGGAGGGGAATCAATTAGGGACCAAAGCAGGGATTTACACATGGAAGCAAGGAGCACGGCTGAGGTATTCAATGCATGATTTGTATCCAACTTCACCAATAAGGCTACACAGGACATGGTGATAGTTGAGGAAATCCTATTCCTAGAAAGATTCAAAATTGTGAAATAGATTGTTAATATGAGAAGTTGGCAAGGCTATATGAGGTGCCTTCCTAGGTTACTGAAGGAAGTGAGAATGGAAACTGTGGGGCCACTGGCCATAATCTTTCAGTCTTCTCTAGACTAAGGAGAGGTCAAGAGAACTGGAGAATTGCCGACTTTATGCCTTTGTACAAAAAAGGATGTAGGGATAAGCCCAGCCCAGGCCAGTCAGTGTATGATGGTGAGTTGAAACTGCAAGCAATAGGAAGGTTGGAGTCATGATTGCGGATTGAGCGAAGATGCACACACGGAACCAAAATGTTAACCCTGTTTCTCCGTCCACAGATGCTGCCAGACCTGCTGGGTTTTTCCTTTATTTTCTGTTTTTATTTCAGATTTTCAGCATCTGCAGTACTTTGTTCCTGGCCGCCAAGGTTTACCTGCTTGTGGAGCCCTCCCAATGAGGGCAATAATTCCCTCAGAAGCTGGAAGTGACCCTCATTTTTCCACTTAAGTAGCTTAATCAGTCAACCAGTTAATGACCAGGCCGCCATGCTTCCTGCTCCTAGCAATATGTGATGGCCGGATAATGCCGGGTTCCCTTCCCCCACCATTCCACAGCCCTCCCAGCCTGTCTCCAATGAGAAAATTCAGACCATCGTATGAGACAATTTGAAACTTAGTCAGCCAACATATTAAATGTAACAGAGCATGATATGACAATTTGAGAGAAATTATTATTTTCCAAAATATAGTCACCTTAGAATTTGACATATCAGCAAATGGTAAATAATATAAAGATGTTTAGGGTTCATTATGTCATTTAGACTAAAAACTTTCTGGTGCTTTCAAGCACAAGTAGTGACTGGTTCTTGTTAATATATCTAGAGCAAATCTTAAAGACTAGAATGGTTAATAACAGTTCCACCACAAGAAGGAATACACAGACAGCACTGATTAATTAAAGACCTATAAATATAAATCAATCATTTTGGTCAGTTTGAAGCTTAGAATTCATGTTACAAGTCATAACAATATTTCAGTAGAAGACAACATTCAGACAATGGAGGAAAGCATAGAAGTTTTAGAAGTGGTATCCAATTTTTGGTAATAGAAAACATGAGCGAGGCAAAAAAATGTTAATTCTGAATTCAATAGCAGCAAGATGAATCATAATGTCGATCATAAAATAGGCTGAATGAAATTTTTTTCAAAAAGATTCATTTGATTGCCTAACCTTTTCAACAATATTATTGCCAAGTCACCCAGGATTATTTGATTTCTCAAGTCCTTAGTTTCTTATCAGTGGTTTGCTGTCTACCTTTGATTCATATTTCCCTTCCTTTTCATTTCTGACTTACTTCTGTTTGAATGAATCAAAACAGTATTATTACAAAAATATGATTGAAAGAATACGATTGAAAGAATTTGACAAAAACAACATTTCTACAAGACTATTATTAATGTAGCATGAGTAATTCTCCTGTGATATAGAGTACAGAGAGCAGGGTCAGTTAGCTCACTTGGCTGGATGGCTGGTTAGTGATGCAAAGCAACATCAACTGCATGGGTTCAATTTCTGTACCAGCTGAGGCTATTCATGAAGGGCAAAGGTAGGGGAGTCTAAAAGTAGAGGGCATAGGTTTAAGGTGAGAGAGGAGAGATATAAAAGGGTCCAAGAGGAGCATTTCTTTCACACAGAGGGTAATGAGTGTCTTGAAGAGCTGCCAGGGGTAATAGTAGAGGCAGGTACAATTTTGACCTATAAAAAGCATTTAGACGTTTACTTGGGTAAGGTGGAGCGACAGCAATATGACCAAAATGCAGGCAATTGGGAATAGTTCAGTGATAAAAACTGGGCGGCATGAACAAGTTGGACTAAAGGGCCTGTTTCCATGCTGTAAACCGCAATGACTGTGTGGAGTTTGCACATTCTCCCCGCGTCATGTGGGTTTCCTCTGGATGCTCCGGTTTTCTCTGACAGTCCAAAGTTATGCTGGTTAGGTTGATCGGCCGTGCTAAATTGCCCTTTGGTGTCAGAGGGACCAGGAGGATAAATATGTGGGGCTATGGGGAATGGGTCCGAGTGGGATTATTGTCTTTGCAGGCTCGATGGACCAAATTGCCTCTTTCTGCACTGTAGATTCTATGACTCTATGGCCAGAATTTCCCATTGGAAATTTAGCGGGCGAATAATGGAGAATGCGAAACCCCATTGACAGTCAGGCAGGAAATTTCGGCTTTTAGATCAGCATGACCAGAGAATTCCACCCTATGACTCTAAATCACCACCAGTCAGCTCTCCCCCTCAAAAGGGAAGAATAGCCTATTGTTATCTGGGGCAATACACCTTTATTGAGTAGGGGAATGTTTTAAATATTTATCTATTTTGTACATCCCAATGTAAACCCCACACACACACAGGGCAATCTGCCACTTGTTCTTAACTTTTGCTTTCACAGAGCGCTGATCTTTGTTCTGCCATTAACACATTCTGCTATCTTACCTCTATGCCACTATCAGCACCTTCATTATTGCATGTAATCATTAACACTCCCTTTGTCCTGTGCCATAAAAGGTGAAATCTTATCAAAAAAATGGCAGTATTGGTTCTGGTGTGAGTTTTTCCTGCTGAAAGCACCAGCCAGTGTGTTTTCAGGTCAAATCTTATGTCTCACTAGTAATTATTTCTCTGCCCATGAGTATTCCCTGTGATTCGCCCACATCTCAATGACTTAACTGCTACAAGTTCTATATGTACAGTGCCCCAACCACTGCAGGAAATCGCAGCCAAAGTGCAGGAAATCCCACCCATTAGCTCTGACAGGGCAGCAGTCCCTCAATACTGGGCAAATGACAACCTAATCTAATTTTCAAAACAAACATTTTTTTAAAAACCCACAAGAGAACCATGGAATATATGCCCTATTTCCATTGTAAACAAAGCTTTACCTTCATCCCTTGATGCATATAGTCAGCTAAAAGACGAAAGGACCAAGAGAATGGGGGAAAGTATGAGATACCTTCTTTAATCCACTCACCTCTCTGGAGTGATGCATGAACCCATGACCTTCTGTGTCAAAGAGAATGTTGCAAACAAGCCAAAACTGACACTAAAGGACATACAAGATATCGATCACACTCACAACTGATTGGTTCAAAAATCTGTTATTTTGTTAACTCTGGTGAACCATGGATTGACACTAAAGATATCAATCTCAAACCAGCAACTGGTGAGGCAAAGCTGCCAATTGAATATCAGCAACATATGCAAAAATCACACAAAGTGCTCATTTCTTCTTTGAAGCCACAAATAATGATTCACCAACAGAAGAAGATTCCCCATACTTTTTCCCCATTTTCTTTGTCCTGGCCTTTTTTAGCTGACTATGTACACCAAAGGGTTAAGGTTGTTGACAGTGGAAGTAGAACATAAATTCCATGGTTCTGTTGTGGTTTTATTTCTGTTTTGAAAGTTACACTCGGTTGCTAAAGAGCACAATCATTTAATTACTGTAATGCAATTTACTGTTTTAGGAAAACAGATATATATTGACAGAAAAGGCTACGATACAAATAACTCCTTTATACAACTAATCTGTATTTTCAGTGAAATACTTCTTCTCCAGCAAGTATATAAGAGCATTTTCCAATTTTGGCAGAGGAGAGAGACAATTGCTGGCTCCGTATAAATGGCTGATGTGCTTTCAGTGGTTTCACGCTCAGTTAATGAGCTTAACTATTATTTTCATGGTTCGTTTAAAAGTTTATGGCTCATTAAATAAAAATAAGTATGACAGAAAATGTTTCCATTGGGATGATATTTTTTCCTAGGCTAGTAGAAAACCCTGATTATTGAGTCAGATAATGTTTACATAAATTATGTTTTAAAGTTCACGAAGTATGTGTGCATTACTGCTCACATACATTCTCACAAATTAAGATAAAACTTAAAATGATCTCCTTTAGCTATTTAGAAAAAAATAATAATTTCATTCCTTCCTAAGAGCCACAGTTGTGTAATTCACAGACCCAAGCAACTTAAAAACTGGATATTAAAATCAATGCATTCAATATTAAACAGCATTTCAAATAACAAGAATATATTCTAATATGGCAAGAAATGCACTGAAGGTTCAAACATTAACATTGCCACTGTGGGCCTGAGTATTTGTAAAATCAAAGGCTGCAAATTTGCTCAATTGAGACAGTTTTCTGCAGGACCCCTCTTCATGTTTTGCCCGCCATCGCCAAGGGGTTGTATGGACCGATTGTTCTCAGGGAACCCACGGTTTGAGTTCTCCATCAGTGGGACTGGAAGATACCTCCAGTTAGAACGGCCAGAGAATTCTGTCCAGAATGATTTCAACTCCGGAGGGAGGTAGGAGGGTGGGGGGCATGAAGCTGGATCCAGCACAATTCCCTCCTGTTTTGAATGGATTGCGGGAGCATTCCAAATCAAGGGACGTGGGGGAAAGAATTGCCCAAGTTCTGTTAGGGAATTTCTCCCTTTACATACTTGAAAGGCCTCAGCTGAACTCACATCAATTAAAACTTGGATGCAAATCATATGTATTTCAAACATTTACTGGAATCTAGTCCCAAAGGGATTGCTTTGTGTCAGGGAATTCTACGTTCTTTTGCACACTTCACACTCCCAAATACTTTATTTCTGACCCGCCTTCATTCTAAATTTTAAATTTATTTTAAAGTTATTTTAAACTAATGCTCTTTGGTATTGTCTTGCCCACAGGTCTCAATTTGGATTACGTTATCCTCCATACATTTGAATACTTCAGTCACATCTCCCCTTGACCCCCTCAGCTTTAATTTTTAAAATTCCTCAATCCTGAAGTCTATTTACATAACTGTAATCCTTCATCCTCGGTAACATACTTGGTAATGGTCCAATGAACCTCTGTAACACCATTTCCATTTCTGTTAGATCCTCTATATAATGGGTGCCCAAAACTATGCTAAATGCTCCAGTTATAGCCTAAGATTTTGTACAAAGATTTAACATCAACACCTTGCTTTGTGCTTTTAGTAGAAAACAAGGATATTGTGTGTCATTTTATGACTGCATTTACTGAAACTTTGATGATGTGGCCAAGTGGCCAACGGCCTGAGCAACTAGGCCCGACACAGAATTGGACAATCTAAATTAACTGACTGTCAACAGTCTATACAGCCATGCCTGATGGGAGTTCAGACAGGACAAGTTTAAATGCAGACATAGATCAGAGGTGATCAAGAAGGCTGGTACCAGAGGTGCTCAACCCTGCCCGAGTAAGGACAGTATTTGTGTATCCCCCAGTTTCAGCCAGACTCTCTGGCACCTCACATTCCCACCTTAAACTTATATGGAAAAGGTGCATCCCATTGGCAATGGACATCCAGGGGACGCTGGCATTCTCCATATAGAGAATCGGTAACGCCACTGGGTGTAGTGACTCCTGCTCAGCGACTTCATTGGCTGAAAGCCAGAGAATCTTCCAAGAGGGCGTGAAGTAGGGAATAAGTAGAGACATTTGGAGCCACACCCAGTGAAGACTCGACCTACAGCAAAGAATAGGCAGAGATGGAAGAGGGCATGTGAGACTAACCTTCGTGAAGAAGACCCTGCGTTTGATAATGAGAAAGGACAGAGCTCAACAAACCAGACCTGGCAGCTCGGTCAAGTCCATCAACATGGGTAGTGTCAGAAATCTCAACCAGATGACATAAAGCACTAAGGTTGTTCTTGGAGTTAAGAGGGGTTTTTGAATAGAGTTTGCATGATAAAGATTTGTTAATGATATTTGGCTTGATCAGTGGACTGTCCTTTGCCTAGCTCATGAGTAAGGCTACCTGGATAAAGTATTTCAACACGGACTGGTCGAAATGTCTGCCTGTTCCCAGACAACAATGACCTATAGATTTGTGCAAGATCCACCTGTTCTCTATTCCATTTAAAACCTTAACATTTACATGCGTGTTTCTTCCCTATTCTTCATTTAAAATACTATTTCGTACTGTTTAACATTGAACTGTCTTTGCTATTTATTAACCCGTAGAGTTAGCTTATCTCCCAGAACCTTCAAAACAGTGGGTGGAATTCACCAAAAAAAATTTGTAAGTGATATATCAGTGAGAATAACGGGGTGATATGCCAATCTCTCAGGTGCGCTCCACATGGCAATCCTCCCATACGCAGTCGTGTTTTTGGAGAATTTTGCATCGGTACTGGACGGAGTGGGGGAGGTACTTCAGAGCACTCTGGCGCTGTTTTGCAAGAGTGCCCCGATCTCACAGTGCACTGGGAGACCCCTCCTTCTCCCCCTATGGACATCAGGAGCACCCCCCCCATATTGGCTGCATGTTTCTCCACCCCCTCCCTGACATGGGGTGCCAGCAGCAAGGCGCTCCCAATGGGTCCCACTGTCCGACCCCTGACATACCCCTCCATCAAGACCTCCCAAATGCCCCTGCAGCAAGACCCCTCATTTGCTCCCATCCATCAAAACCGCTCCACCAAGGCCCCTGACATGCCTCTCCATCAAGACCCCCCACATAAGAACTCGGAGCAGGAGTAGGCCATCTGGCCCCTCGAGCCTGCTCTGCCATTCAGTAAGATCATGGTCGATCTTTTTGTGGACTCAGCTCCACTTACCCACCCACTCACCATAACCCTTAATTCCTTTACTATTCAAAAATTTATCTATCTTTGCCTTAAAAACATTCAATGAGGTAGCCTCAACTGCTTCACCGGGCAGGGAATGCCACAGATTCACAACCGTTTGTGTGAAGAAGTTCCTCCTCAACTCAGTCCTAAATCTACTTCTCCTTATTTTGAGGCTATGCCCCCTAGTTCTAGTTTCACCCGCCAGTGGAAACAACTTCCCTGCTTCTGTCTTATCTATTCCCTTCATAATCTTATCTGCATCCATCAAAACCCCCCACATTCCCCCCCTCCACCAAGACCCCTGAAATGCCTCTCAACCAAGACCCCCAACATCCTTTCTCCATCAAGGCAGCCCAACAGCCCCCATTATGACCAGCTTCATGATCCACTCCTACATGACCACCCCCTCAACACTGTAGCCCCCCTGTCATGGCTCCACTCAGCCCCTATCCCCTTAACACTGCCCCAGCACATTGGCAATGCTCAAATGGCACACTGGTGGTGCCCAATTTACACTGGTTGGACGCTGCCAGGCTATCTAGTGGCTACTGCCAGGCTCCCCCATTATTCTAGTCGGGCATCACCAGTATGCCAGGTGGGCCCTGCTGGGTGGGTACTGCCAGATGGGCATTGCCTGGCCACGTCCCCGACCATCCTGGGTCTGACTGCGAAACTATTTTCATACGTTCACACGATTCTTCAGAATCGGTGTCACAGTTCCCTAAGTGTCACCGTGTGTGAGAAAGCCGGTGTGAGTCACGCCGGCATGTCCAGTACGAATCAAATCACAATTTTCCCAAATTTAATCATTTTCTGTGAGAAGGCCTACCTTTGCACTGCTTCTGAGAGGGGTGGAGCCTAAAGATATCAGAAACCCAAAATCACAGATAGGGCTCTGTTTTCAAAGGGCACCCAATCTCAAAGTGAAGTTGAAGATGTCCGTCTCCCCTCCCACAGAATCAAGGACCACTCTGCACTTCGAAGGGATGTTTCCCCATCCCTCGCCCCAAAAAAGACCGTCAGCATCAGGGCCCTCGCCATTGCTCCCCTTCAGGATTCCTTTTGTGTCTCCTTCAAACCGCCCCCGTTATGACCCCTCTCAGGCCCCAGACCCCTCAGGTTCCACTACCTTGGCACTGCCACCAGCATCTTGGCAGTGTCACCAGGCAGTGCCAACCTGGCAGTTCCAGGGTATCAATTTGCACTGCCCAGACCACCCCAGGACCTCAACAGCCTCTGAGTCCTCCCACATGGCCATCACACCTCATCTCCATTTGTGTAGACCAGTCGTGATTCTCACTGGGTTTCTGTTGCACCCGAGGTTTGGAAAATCCCAAGAGCAGGAAGAATCTGGCCTCAAACAGACTCAGCATATTTAAATACGTATTCAGATAAGCCCTTTTACTGGGCAGGAACCAGATTACATCCAGGCACAGTGGTTGGAAGGGATCCAAGGGGGATTTGCACTAGCACTGAATGTGCTAAACCCCTCATTCAGGATTCTCTGGCCCTACTGTGCTCTAACACGATCTGCCCCGGCTGTGACACGGCTGCAAAATCATGACCTGGATTCAATTCCAGTCTTGGGTCACTGTCTGTGTGGAGTTTGTACATTCTCTCTGTGCCTGCGTGGGTTTCCTCCAGGTACTCCGGTTTCCTCCCACAGTCCAAAGACGTGCAGGTTAGGAGGATTGGCCTGCTAAAAATAAAATGATCCTTAGGGTAGAATTTTACTGGCATGTCCATCCGAGTTTCCTATGATCCCTCCTGAACCCATTGGAGGATGCTGTTCCCCAAGCCTCGCCTGCCCCCAGAATTGGGACAGGTGTGCCGGTAAGATTCCAGTCTTATTACTGGGGGGAGGAGGGGTGGGGTTAGTCGAGTAGATACATGGGGTTATGGGGATAGGGCCTAGGTGGGATTGTTGTCGATTGCAGACTCAATGGGCCGAATGGCCTTCTTCTGTATGGAACAGATTCTACGATTCATGGAAGAAATAACTTTTAGAAATTTACACCAACTTGATGGAGCACTAATGTGCAACTCGTAAATTCTGCCAGGCAGTGATTCGCCCCACTCTCCTCACGCAGAATTCCTGTTGTTAGCACGTTGTCAGCTGACAGGTGCCAAGCCACTTGGCAAGAGAAGTACAGAAATGTTGACATTGAATTATGGAAGGTTGCTCCCATTTACCTTTCAGTCTTTCCGCCAATATTGCGCCACTGGCTCACAGAACGGTTTGCCTCAAAGTGACGGAGTTTATTTCAGAACCTTCATTTACAAACACGTGAACTTAAGTGCATTGGCTTTTTATCGAAATGACTATTAATTGACTGTGACCAGGTACAAAGAGAATACGTACGATGAACTAGCTATGTATTTATTTTATTCTGACATTTCAAGTAACAGCATTGTTCTGTCATCACAACGTAAACAAAATCATCCATTTGTCCATTGCTTCTCACTGACGATACTTACAGGAGGGAGAACCCTGAGAAAATTATACAAACGGCCACAAATATTTAAAACCTGCATTGCTCTTGTGTGCTTACATTCATCTCAGACCTGAAGGCATTTCTCTTTTCAGTTTTATTCTTTCATTTGCCTACAGCATGCTAATTAATTGAAATTTTCCAGTGCTTTTGTAGCACTGACAAAAACTCCGTTCCTTCAACTTAAAGAGGTTCTATACCTTCCAAAGGGCAGCACAAAGCCACTGGGAATAAGAGGTAGGATTAAGCCCAATTTGAATGAGTCAGTCCCTGTAAAGACTACTCCAGTTCCTGCCCCTAGCCTTCAGTCTTGCCAAATCTGATTTAATGGGGACTGACATCTTAACCACAGCTATTCTTTCTTCGAAGAGGAGGCTATTTTGTTAACGCTGTTTCAGATCAGAAATTAGCCCTTGTACAGACTGGCCTAGTTTAAAATGGGGAAACAAAAGCTGATTTTGCTTTTGATACAAAGATTTGGCTGCCAATGAAAGTATTTGTACCTAACACTGTTTCTTGTCCATCTCATTGTTTTTCAAATATTTGAAATGCACGTGACATTGTATGGGCATTATATATGTTACAGATTATAATCGGTTTAGCAAAAGTAGTAGGAAATCTTCCTAGGTTATGTGTTGGAGTAACCGCATGATAGCCAGATGCTATTGCTATTGGATTCCATGCAATACAATGGTCTGGCTCCAAAACAGACCCATAAAAAGCACAACATACTCAGCTGAACTTTAACTTCACTGAATATTTACACGCACAATTTAGTTCTGCCACATGACACAAAGCTTTAATTGTGCTTTATGTCCAGACACAAAAAGGCAGTGATTTTGTAGTAGCTAGCTAATTAGAGTTTCAAGTTTGTACTACTTTAGAAGGCAATCAACAAGGACAATTTTAACCCTGCCCGCATGGTGGAAACCGAATGGGCATGTAATTAAAAATCACATGCTATCTTCTATTTTAACCTAATGCCCTAAGTAGGTAACAAGAGTACTAATGATGTCTTTATTTAAATATGTAAATCAGGCTTGGATGACACATGTGAGCACAACCACAGCTTTAACTGGTGATGTGAGCAAAGATACCATTCTTGCCTTCCCACTCGGTAAAGCTGCTGCAAAGAAGAGCTGAGACGTGGGCTTCTACAATAAAGAGGTGGAATAACTGGTCACATCTATACTGTTTCTGCTGGAAATTCTGTACCATTGCCTACAAGATTGATGCTCCTCTGCATGCCTATCTCATCTTGTGAAGTCAACGCCACCAGAAAAAATAATTATCCAGCACCGGTTTTCAACCTTCATTAGACACTGGTTCTAGATTTTGGGACCCACATTAGACCTTTTTTGTCCTTTGCTCTCTGTCCTGTCAATCTTTCTTTTCTCTACCCCTCTCTTCACTATTTGAATGTGAGGGGAAAACTGCAGCCCTTTTTTTGTGTTTTGAGTGTATGCAACTAAACTAATCTTTTGAGTTCATCTCATCTCGAGTTTATCATGGGGTTATTCACAGAAAATTGGATCTCACAAAAAATATTGAGGAGTTGAGAAATAGACCATCGTTTATAAAGGGACAAATCAAAATACCTTTGTTTTTATGGATAGGTGGCGAGAGAAAGAATTTGCACTGTTTAAGTTAATCCCCCTCCTGCCCAGTATTGAATGCCAACTTTGTTTATTTTCTTTGGTCTTGGATTTGCGTGCAGTATGTCATGGCTAAATGTTACCATTATAAGCAAAGTAATTAAACTTTCTGAAGGGGTTCTATGGGGATATAAAAAATAAAGTAAACTACTTTCCTAAAAAAAAGACCAGATTTTATACGTTGAATATTTTCTTCATAAATAATCATCTAGGCACATTTAACTTCATTCCCATAATAAAAAACAAGGTGAATTAGATTGCCTCTTTACTGACCTTGCAAGAAAGCAAGAAGCCATGCTACAATGGGCAAGATATAGTTAAAGTGAGGTTACCAAACATGAAGGCAGGCATCATTTGTCTGTTGACTAGAACGGAGGACAGATTCATGTATTGTTTCTTTAACTGATGCTATTTTCTGGATAAACAAAGCAGACTTGGCGTATGAAAGCCTTCCAATCCTATACTAGGATGTCTTAGCAGAGCAACATTTTTTGATGCTGCTGACCTGGAGGTCTTGGTTGAGATCATGAAGGAGAGGAGTAATGTTATTTTTACCCCGAGGCTAGAAAGAGAATGCCAGCTGCCCAGAGTAAGAGGGCATGGATTAAGATTGGCAGCATTGTTTTACGCTTCTAGTGCTCACAAAGGACATGGATCCAGTACAGAGAAAAGTTCAATGTCCTCTTATATTCTGACAAGGTGAGTACTACCTCCAATCAATGGGATAGGCAGCCGGGAAATAAGCACTAACACACACAGCAGTTGAGGAGACACAGGACACATGCATGTCCTGAACTGTGGAGGAGCATGTACCTAGGACACTCTGGGGACATCTCACTACTCAAACATGGTTTTCCTCCATCAGTGCCAAGTGTAGAATGGCAGTGAGACCTCCCCACCCCCACCGATCTCTCCCTCTCAGAAGCCCTGCTCCGCTGAAGGCCCTGTCACCTCAGGCTCTGCCCCCTTCACACTGAGGGGCAGTGGCAAGCTGCCCTCTGGGCATTGTTACCTTGCTCCTTGCGCAGTGCGAGGCCAAGCTGGCACTGCCCAGGGGGCACCACCCTTCACTCCAGTGGGGTCAGGCCACCAGCTCCCCGCAAGTGGGGAGATAATGTAGACCCTCCTGGAGTGAAACATTCCTGGCAGGTGGGCGGGACAGCTGGTGGCGGGGGGGACACTCTTATACAACTCCATGTCGGTTTCTACTGAAGCAATGCAGTGGATTGGGATAATCACCTCAGACTGGTTGATTTGGAGCAGTTGACCTTGTTTATTTGTAGTGCATAATCTCTCTTTTGTCTTGGCAGTACAAATTGTCATGTAACACTACCTACTTCCAGTGAAGGTCACTGAGTCATAGAATCGTTACAGTGTAGGAGGCGGCCATTTGGCCCAACAAGCCTACACTGACAACAATCCCACCCATACTCTTTCCTGGTATTTACACTTCTCGAGCCCCGACACCCTGGGGCAATTTAGCATGGCTAATCCACCTAACCTGCGCGTTTGGACTGTGGGAGGAGACCGGAGCACATGAATAAATGCTATGCAGACACAGGGAAAAGTGCAAATTCCACACAGTCAGCCGAGACTGAAATTGAACCCGGGTCTTGGCGCTGTGAGGCAGCAGTGCTAACCACTGTGCTATCACACCGCTCAAGAAGGAAACAATTGAAATAGGTAAGGCGCTATAGCAACTTCTTCCCTGACTCTTGAATGTCTCTATTTCATATTAAGTAGATCTTACTCTACACCCTAGCTATGACTGTAACACTACATTCTGCACTGTCTCCTTTCCTTCTCTATGTACAGTATGCTTTGTCTGTATAGCGCGTAAGAAACAATACTTTTCACTACATACTAATACATGTGACAATAATAAATCAAAATCAAAGGAGGAAGTTGGAGGAAGTGGGACTGCAATTCCAGGTGCAAATGTAAATTTAAAAGGCCATGTAAGTAGAGTATCTGTTGACTGATGGACATTTAAAACTACATTAAATTTCTACAAAACATTCACATCAGTGTGTAAACAAAACAATAACTCCTCGCCAGCTATAATGATGATTTCAGGCTGTTGTCCAGCTCTCTGCGACAGCAAGATTTCAGAGTGTAGATTTCTGCCAGTGCGTGTTGCAATTTATTTTTTCATTCATAAATTACTCTATATTTGGGATTGGATTCAGAATAAATAGCATTGGACTCTGAATCATGAAATCTGTACAACTGCTTTTATTTTCATATTTAACTTTTCTCTAATTTGATCTTCAAAATTGGATAACATTAGCAAGGTTGCATTTATTGTCTCTCTTGTATTGTTCTGGCTAGTGATTATTTTGAAATGCTTTTACCCCTTACAGGATATATTCATTTTCAATAAATGTATCAAATGGGATGTCAGACATTTTGCTAGAAAATACTTCAAGTTCTTCAATTCCTGTTAGTATTTTCAAATCCTACAATAAAATTGACCACATGTTGGAGATATCTGCATATCAAGTCATAATAAACTTGTATCCATTAAAATTACAGTCTAATTTCTTGACCTTTAGGTTTGTTTATTAGTGTCACAAGGAGGTTTACATTAGCACTGCAAAGAAGTTACTGTGAAAATCTCCTAGTTGCCACACCAGCGCCTGTTCAGGTACACTAAGGGAGAATTTAGCATGGCTAATGCATCCAACCAGAGCACCTGGAGGAAACCCAGACAGACATGGGGAGAATGTGCAGACTCCCACAGACAGTGACGCAAGCCTGGAATCGAGCCCAGGTCAATGGTACTGTGTGGCAGCAGTTCCACAATGCCATCCATCTACATCCTCCAGTTGCACACACAAATTACCACTGTCATCCTTAAAAGGCCCTACTCTTCCCTATTTATCCTTTTACCCTTATAGTATTTGCAAAACAACATAATATTTTCCTTTATTCTACATGTCAGTATCTTTTCATGTAGCCTTTTTGATCTCCTAATTTCCCTTTTAAGTTCCCTCTTGCACATCCTACACTCCTCTAGATCTTCTATTATTTTGAGCCTTCAATATCTACCATAAGCCTCCATTTTACTCTTTATCCAATGCAATATATTTCTTGATATCCAGGCATCCCTGGATTTGTTGATCCCAGCCTTTTTTCCTTTATTGGAACATGTTGGCCCTGTACTCTCATAATTTCCTTCTGAATATACTCCACTGTTCTATCACAGATTTACCTAAAGGTATCTGCACCCATTCTACTCTGGCCAAATCATATCTGATCTTATTTTAAAACTATGATTTCAGGTCTATTCTTGTCCTTTTCCAAACTTTAATCTAAGTGAGTTATGATCACTGTCTACAAAATGCTCCCCTACTGATACTTCAACCACTTGCCTGGCTGCATTACCTAAAATTAAGTGCAGGACCACCCCTTCACTTGTAGGACCTTCTATGCACTGGCTTTAAAAAGTTAGCTTGGATGCATTCTAAGAATGATGTTCCCTCTAAACCTTTTGCATTATGACTACCCCAGTTAATGTCGGGAAATTGAAATCCCTGACTACACTTTCCCATTACGTTTACTCTTCTTTCAAGTTTGCCTATGTATCTGTTTCCCTCGGACAGTTTCCTCCCACAGTCCAAAGATGTGGGGGCTGGGGGCTAGGTGCACTGGCCATGCCAAGTTGCCCCTTAGTGTCCTGGGATGCATAAGTTAGGGGGATTAGTGGGGTAAATATATGGGGTTACAAGGATAGGGCCTAGGTGGAATTGTTGTCGGTGCAGACTCGATGGGCCGAATGACCTTCTTCTGCACTGTAGGGTTTCTATGGCAGGGTTCTAAATAATACATTGTGTTGGTGTTCACTAGTGAGAAAGAGAATGTGGGTATAGCAATCAGGGAGAAGGACTGTGATACAATTAAAGAAATGAACACAGGCAGAGAGAAAGTTCTGAGTGGTCAGGCAGGTTTAAAAGTAGATAAATATCCAGGGCCAGATGAAATGTAACCCAGTTTGTTGATTGAGATAAGAGAGGAAATAGCAGAGCTGCTGGCAATAATTTTCAGTTGTTCTCTAGCCACAGGAAGGGTGCTGGAAGACTGGAGGATTGCTAATATAGTACCATTATTCAAGAAGAGAAGAAGGAATAAACCTTCCAAACCATTGGACGCAATTTTGAAAAACCAATTGATCTGTATTTGGAGAGACAGAAATCAATCAAGAACAGTTTGTACCTTTTTCCCGACGGAAGAAGGTGGAAGAAAGATTGTCCGGGGTCCTTAATTACGCTGGCTGCTTTTCCTGAGGCAACGGGAAGTGTGGACAGAGTCAATGGATGGGAGGCTGGTTTGCGTGATCGATTGGGCTACATCCACGACCTTTTGTAGTTCCTTGCGGTCTTGGGCAGAGCCGGAGCCATACCAAGCTGTGATACAACCAGAAAGAATGCTTTCTCTTGTGTTTGTAAAGCTTGGTGAGAGTCGTAGCTGACATGCCAAATTTCCTTCGTCTTCTGAGAAAGTAAAGGCGTTAGTGGACTTTCTTAACTATAGTGTTGGCATTTTGAGGGGGGGAACCAGGACAGGTTGTTGGTCATCTGGACACCTAAAAACTTGAAGCTGTCAACTCTTTCTATTTTGTCCCCGTTGATGTAGACAGGGGATAGGGCCCGGGTGGGATTGTGGTCAGTGCAGACTCGATGGGCTGAATGACCTCTTTTTGCAGTGGAAGGATTCTATGATTCTATTCAGTCAGCATGGTTTTGGGAAGGGGATATCGTGTCTGACCAACTTGATAGAATCTTACTAAGAGGTGACCAGGTGTGTAGATGAGGGCAATGCATATGAAATAGCCTTCTTTGACTTCAGCAAGGCTTTTGACATGCTCCCACATGGGAGACTGATAGTGAAGCAAGAGTCCATGAGATTCAAGGAAATTTGGCAAATTAGATCCAGAATTGGCTGAGTGCCAGAAAGCAGCAGGTGATGTTTGAGGGGTATATTTTGGACTGGAAGGCTGTGTCCAGTGGTTTCTGCAGGGATCGATGTTGGGCCCTTGCTGTTTGTGGTTTATATAAATAATTTAGACTTTAATGTAGGAGGATTGATCAGTAAATTTGGGGATGATATGAAAATTGGTGGAGTGGTAACTAGTGAGGAGAATAGCCTTAGATTACAGGAGGACACAGATGGCAGATCAGATTGGCTGATCTGCTGCAAATTAATTCAATCCAGATACGTATGAGGTGGTGCACTTGGGCAGGACAAACAAAACAAGGGAATACATGATAAATAACAGGATCCTGGAAAGCAACAGGGATCAGAAGGAGCTTGGTGTGCATGTATACCAATCCCTCAAGGTAGCAGGACAGGTGGAAAAAGTGGTTACAAAGGCAGATGATTTACTTACCTTTATTAGTCGAGGGTATAAGGGCAGGGAGTTAACGCTGGAACTATGTTAAATGTTGGTTAGGCCACAGCTAGAGTATTGTGTGCAGTTCTGGAATCCACATTATAGAAAGAATGTGATAGAACTGGATAGGGTGCAGAGGAGATTTACCAAGATGTCATCTGGGCTGGAGAGTTTTAGTTATGAAGAGAGTTTGAATAGAATGTGGTTGTTTTACCTTGGACCAGAGGAGTCTGAGTGGGTACATGATTGAGGTGAATAAAATTATGACGCACATAGATAGAGTAGACAGGAAGAAACCTCTCCCCTTAGTGAAGGTATCAATGATCGGAGGCAGAGACTGAAAGTGAGAGGGAGGAAGTTTAGAGAGCTGTAAGGGTGAACCTTTTTACGCAAAGGGTGGTGGGAATCTGGAACTCATTGACTGAAAAGGGTGGTGGAGGCACAGACCCTCACAACATTAAAGAAGTATTTAGATGTGCACTTGTGATGCCAAGGTACACATGGCTATGGACCAAGTGCTGGAAAATGGGATTACAATAGTTGGGTTGTTTGTCTTTAACCGATGCAGATGTGATCCGCCAGATAGTCTTTTTCTGTGCTGTAGGACTCTGTGACTCAATGGTGAAACACTGTCTCTTTTATTTACCTTCCATTACAGCCTGCTGCTTTTTTCAAGCATGGAGGTTCAAATTGGCACTCGAGCTGCAGGAGCCTGCCCACCACCCTGAATTGGATACAAATCTGGCCCCTGGCCATCAACTGGCTGACCCAGGATTACAGGTGAACAACTAAAGAGAAGGTTTGGGATTCAAAAAGAGTCCTTTTATTTCCTGCCCTGGAAGGAAAGTGCAATCCTGTCGCTATGACCAATGAAATTTATGCACAGATAAAGAAACAGAGGCATGCATGAATTCCAATAAATTTAGATAGGGGAAGACAAGTACAGAGATGTGGAAGAAAGACTGGATTAAGAAAGAGGAAAAAGAGTCAAAGAGAAAGTAACGCTTAAGTAAAACTTAAGTAAAATTTTTAAATGGAACAAACCTCTAGGGGCAATTGATTACTTGCAGAAATGAGATTCCAAAATTTATTTTCTGGGTCAGGTAGGTCATATGACATAAGCATATGAAGCTTGTAATTAAAAGGGTTCTTATATCACTAATGAACAGCCCTAACTTTCCGTGACAAATTAGTACACTTTCACAATGAAAATGCAGCAATTTCTTCATTGATGGCGAGTTCCTGTTTTCATGGGCATAAATCATCCAGCAAACTAACATTTTGCAACTTACACTATAAAGTTTCCTTACTACAAATTGGTGGATTATTTATGTATACATTCATAACAGCGTACACATTGTCAAATTCTAGGCCAAAGCACACCCATTATTTATAGAATTTGGCATTATTTTGTAAATTATAATGACCAGTTGTCTTGAATCAGCAAACTAAACATTTGCTCTGTTGATGAATTGTGCAGTGATGGTGTAATTTTTAAAAATTGAAATGTCTGTTAAATAATGACCAAACAGCTGAGGAATATTTTAATTTGAGATGAAATTATTGATTTATTAAAATATTTAAAACCAATGATTGAAAAGTATTAGCTGATTATTTTATAATCACACCGAGATGTAATGAAAACACATCATGCCCTATTTATCTAATGTTCTAATATATTTAACCTGAACTCTTTTTAAAATCACTAGGGTGGCACAGTGGTCAGCACTGCTGCCTCACACCGCCAAGGGTCCCTGCCTTGGATCACTGTCTGTGGGGAGTCTCTCGTTCTCCCTGTATCTGCATTGGTTTCTTCCGGGTGCTCCGGTTTCCACCCGCAGTCTGAAAGATGTGCTGGTTAGGTGGATTGGCCATGCTAAATTCTCCTTCAATGTACCTGAACAGACGCTGGAGTGTGGCAGCTAGGGGATTTTTCACAGTAACTTCACAGCAGTGTTAATGACTTGCAACACTAATAAAAATAATAATAAAATTCCCTCATTTTTAAAGTTATCTTCTCTAGCTTTGTGATGCTTCCACCTTGCACAGTGTGTCATTTACAATGAAACCAGCATGTTTTTTTCAAGCAAACATTAGGTCATTCTGAACTGAAGCTGAAGGAGTTGATTGAAAACTGTGACCATTGGCTCAACGACTGTTCTCTTACTCTTACTGGAAGAATCTAATGGCTGCCAGCCTGCTGAAGATCACAAGTACTGTTTGTGGGAGCCTTGAGACTGTTACCAGCTCATGAGTGTAACAATAGTTTCTCAGTTAATATTAGAACATGGAACATAGAATGTGCTGTACTGTTCTATCAGAGATAGGATGACCAACTTAGAATACTGGAAAAGAGGTGTAAAATTGCTGAAGGGCTTGAAGTTAAATAGCAGTACAAGCTTCCAAGTTTCAATATTTCAGAATTTAATTTTTTTTAAAAGGGATAAACCTTTAAAAAAAAGAGTGGCACGGTGGTTAACACTGCTACCTCAGCGCACCAGGGACCCAGGTTCAATTCCAGTCTGTGTGGAGTTTGCACATTCTCCCTGTGTCTGCATGGATTTCCTCTGGTTGCTTCGGTTTCCTGTTAGGTTAGGTTGATTGGCCATGCTAAATCGCCCTTTAGTGTTGGGGCGATTAGAATCTAAAATGTGGGGTTACAAAGATAGGGCTTGGGTGGAACAGTGGTTGGGGCAGACTCGATGGGCCCAATGGCCTCCTTCTGCACTGTAAATATTCTATGATTCCATGAATTGCATCTTTGTTCTAGCCCATCTCTTCACTGAGATATGGTCTGTGGTGGTTCCACAACACTCCCCCTCATTGATTAAGATTCATGGTGAGATCCTGGAAAATGTAGGCTATGTTCCAAAACCAAACAGATTGGGAGGCTTCATCAGGAGCACATAGATGTGAAACCGAGGCATCAGTGATGGAACCCATACCTCCAACCACCTCATCTGTCTGACCCTTCAGGCATCAACTGGCCCACATATGAGAGAGTCTGCAGATCATGCATTGGACCCATCTCAGAAGCCACTGAACTGGAATGGAAGCATGATATCCTTAACTCTGAAGGACTGTCCAAAAAAGATTAAAGAGCACTTTGCATATGCCTTTACTAAGGGATAAGGCGTTGCAGTGTCACAGTAAAGGATGAGGTGATGAAGAAATAGGACAGTATAAAAATGCAGAACATGGATAAAAGTAAAAAATAATCACTAATGGATGCATCTTAATTTGCCAAGAGAAGTAAGGATGGAAATTGCAGAACTGCTAGCCACAATTTTGAAATCTTCTTTAGCTATGGGGACAGTGCAGAAAATTAGAGGATTTCTAACATTACATCTCTTTTCAAAAAAGGGTGATGGGATAAATCTGCCAAGTACAAGCCAGCCAGCCTCAGACATATTGTCCATGCTGACCCAAAGACGCCAAGGTGCCCTTTCTAATCCGATCTTCCTGTACTCAGCCCATAGCCCTGCAGCTTACAGCACTTAAGGTACAGATCCGGGTACATTTTAAAAGAGTTGGTGGTCTCTGCCTCCACCACCAACTTAGGCTGTGTATTTCTTACACTCTCTACCCTCTGTGTAAAAACATTTTTCCTCATGTTCCCTCTGCCACACAGCTTGAATCTATGACCCTTGCTATGAACTCTCTGCCAAGAGAAACAGGTTCCTCCTGTCTACTCTATCTCTATCCCTCACAATTCTGTACATTTCAATCATGCCACCCCTCAGGGCACAGTATGGTGAAATGGAACGGATATGTTCCAGTTGCCTTCTAGAAACAGCCTCCTAACCCAAGAAAACAGTAATGTACCCAATCAAGTCTAAGGGATTATCTACAGGTCTCAAACCACTGATTCACTCCAAGAATGAAGAGGATCCTTTCTGGTATGCTCATAAAATTGCCACAATAGTTGTCTGTGAAAGAAGACGACCTAAGAGAATGCAACATGATTAAAGACTGCAACACACCAGAGTTTAAAGTTTCTTTGATCTTCACAACATAGCAATAGGAATCAGATGGGAAATGTAGTGTAATGTCTTGTTCTGGATTGTTAATGGATTATTAATTCTAATCATTCAACATACCAGTCATATAATGTGTACATCATAACAGGAAGTGATGCAGCATCACGTGATTGAGTTTCTCCAGTAACCTCCTGAAAGATGCAAGCCAGAACAGCAAAATACAGTCCAATAAAACTTTGCTTTCATACATACCTGTGGCCTCGTTAATTTTTTTGTGTTGGTCTATTGATACCAAGAATATTTTACACTCAGGTTTGCTGTTTTTCCCCCATTGAATGCATGTCAGTTGCAGAACTCAATGGCTTCTTGTCGTACACTCACCTCCTCTCAACTGGCATGTTCCAGACACTTCCAGTGACCCCTCACAACTAGCCATTGCAGGTACAAATTGCAGTACTTCCTGCAATTATCTTCCCACCATTGACACACAGGTTTTGATCCAACCCCTGAAATAGGCTGATGGGGATAGGAAGGTGATTTTAACCCCCTCAATTTTCCAAGCCCTTCATCTTCAAACATGGTTGGGAAAATTTCTCCAATTTCTTTTTTCTTTGACAATGTTAATTGTATACTTTCAGTTCAAAACCCAGAGAAAAGCATAAAATTGCCATTAATTAAGATTCATTTCATTATGATTCAGCTGAAGTGAAAAGACTGCATTTTGTAAGTAAGTTTAAATGTTGGAAGGTTTAACAGCTTTGAAGTAGTTGTGTCTGCATGTTCAGGTCCAGTCACAGCTAACATGTTAAATTTGACAAAAGCAAAATACTGTGGATGCTGGAATCTGAAACAATAAACAAAGTGCTGGAAAATCTCAGCAGGTCTGAATATACTTGTGGAGAGTGAATAGAGCCACCATTTCAAGTCTGGATGAGCCTTCGTCAGAGCGAAGATCAGAGAAAATTTAAAAACATTTATACTATGAGGGTGGGGCGGTGGTGTCTGTAATAGGACAAAGGGAATGTAAATGAGGATGAAGGAGGCCAAGAGCGGTTGCTACAAGTGTCAAGTAAGTGATCGGAATGTGTGAGTGGCAGAACAGAGGTACAGATGGTTAAAGGAGCTGGTCTGAAAGGGGTGGGTAAGAAGGAGAAGAGGAATGGAGAAGTGGAAAAATGGAAGTGAGAAAGAAGGATGATAATAATGGATGAATGAGATGGAAAGAAGAAACAGAATGAAATAAAATACATGGAAATAGGGTGAAGATAGGTGGGATATTTCATGCTCTGAAGTTGTTGAACTCAATGTTCAGTCCGCAAGGCTGTAAAATGCCCAATCAGGAGGTAAAGGAAGATAAGGTGCTGCTCCTCCAGTTTGCATTGGGGCTCGCTAGAACATTGTAAAAGTCCAAGAATGAGCAGGGTGGTGAGTTGAAGTGGTAAGCTATCGGAAGGTCAGGGCCCTGCTTGCAGATGAACCGATGTTCAGCAAAGCGGTCTCCCGGTCTACGTTTGGTCTCTCCGATGTAGAGTAAACCGCATTTGGAGCAGTGAATGCAATAGATCAGATTGAAGGAGGTGCATGTGAAGTGCTGCTTCACCTGAAAGTATTTAGGCCCTGGAATGGTGAGCAGGGAGGAGGTAAAGGGACAGATATTGCGCCTTCAATGATTGCATGGGAAGGTGCAGTGGGCAGAGGATGAGGTGTTGGATGTGATGGAGAGGTGGAGCAAGGTGTCCCGGAGACAATAGTCCCTGCGAAATGCTGACAGGGGGAGTGAGGGGAAGATGTGTTGAGTAATGACATCATGTTGCATTTAGTGGAAATGGCAGAGGATGACCCTTTGAATGCGAGGTTGGTGGGGTGAAAAGTGAGGACGAGTGGGGCTCTCTCCTGGCTCTGGGAGGAAGGGAGTGGAGGAGGAGAGAGTAGTTCTCCAGGGAATGGGTCAGATGTGGTTGGGAGCCCTGTCAATCACATTGGGTGGAAAACCATGATTGAAGCAGAAGACAGACCTATTGGCACTACTATTTTGAAAGTGGCATCATCAGAACAGATGTTGGCAGAGGCAAAGGAACTGAGAGAATGGGAAATGTTAAATTTGAGCTGAGAACATATTAAAACAATTCAGTTGTGCAGTATCACCTCATTAATCTGAGTCAAATGTTCAGCCAGTAAAGAGACCAAAAATAAGAGTTGGCCAGCAACCACAAATGCGACACCAACAGCTAATCTGTAAGTAGTGAGTCAGTGCTGATTGAGCAATGTTCCTGCCTATTTCTGGGAGTTTATCATTTGGTTTGATTAATATCAGAAAAATGGTCCTGCAATATATATTGGATATTTTGTACATCCTTTTAAATAATCCTGGACCCTTTACAGAGCACCCCAATCAAACAGAACAAATGGTACACTTCCAATTGAAAATAAACATGCACTTATAGCATATTGACAGGCTAAGTGCCCATTTTGTGTCTGATATAAAGGCATTGCACTATCAAATTTCCAGGACTTGATCTGCAGCCTGTTTTGAAGCTATCAGGTGATTTCCACAAAAGCAGACAATTAAAAGTCTGATAATCTTCTCATGAATTCAAGAGTGCATTCTGTATAGTATTTATCCCTTAGTAATTTTAACTTTGATAAACTACTTTTAAAATCTTTTCTTTTTAGTTCGAGGATTTGGTTTAGTCATGGTTCATTATGTTGGCCTGGATTCTACACAATTCAACAAAGCCTAGTGCTTCAAAAATATTTTGAAACAAAACGTAATGAGATGGTGATTACTTTTTTGAATAATTGCATGTACATTTCTAAATGTGTCACTGTGGATAATAAGTCCTTAGAGATAGAAGTCCCTTCACCAAAAAAAAACCTCCATTATTTATAAGTCTGACAACAGCATACAGAGTGCTTTCAGTTAGCAGTCCACAATAGGAGTCCTAGAGGGGCTGACACTTCTGGTTAAATACAAAACAACAGGCACCCTAATTGGTTCATCAATTGGCCCTTAATCAGGGAGTTCATATTCTAACAGGCCCACCTCAAATGCCTGATTAATGTCATTACACTGTGGAAGACTGTTTTGTGCAGAAGATATCAACTTGAAGTTTATCTGCATTAAAATTAATGTTTTTGAAAGAAAATTTTGAAAAGAAACTCATGGACTTATCAAAATTCATGCAAAATAGATTATTCATCTTACCATCAACAGAATGTACTTAATCTGAAACATAACTCATGCTCAAGATATTGTTGGTCTTTCCTCAGATATAATTCATTGCAACAATTTTATCAGAGTGTCCACTGTATCCACAATCGATGAAATCAGAGTGTCATGAAATTAATTATCCAAAATCTAAGTCCAGTGGAGCTTGAGATTTTCTAGCATTAATTCTATTTCTTTAAACAAGAACTTTAGGCATTTAGCATCAGGTTCTCTTGTAACAATCTGTTTATGGAGTGTTGATGTGAAAGATCTCATATAAAGTTTCATCAGTTGAAGTCTTTCTTCTGTTGGATTGTGATACTTGCCTATTGAGTAATGTTAATACGTGCAAAATGCTACCATGGTGTTTATAACAGCAGTATTATACTTCCGACATCATGCAATTGAGGCACCATTAAACCATGCCGCATTATTTGCACTTGCCATATAATAATTACTTAGAACTCCAATTTCAGTTCAACTTGGATCAAATAAAAAGGGCCTGCCAACTTAATTATCAGCTTGAGTCTGCAAGCCTGCAGAATGGCAAGAACTGTGCTGGTTACCAAGCGAACTATAACTTATTCATAGTTATAATTTCCAATTGTCATTCTGGAACCCTTATAGCATTGGTGCAAACTCAAGCCACTTGTGCTGATGGATCATAGAACCCCTACAGTGCAGAAGACGACCAGTCGGTCTGTCGAGTCTGCACTGACTCTCCGACAGAACATCTTACCAGGGCCTATCCCCATGACCCCATATATTTACCCTGCCAATCCCCCAACCTACATGTCTTGGGACACTATGGGGCAATTTAGCATGGCCAATCCACCTAATCTGCACAGTTTTGGATTGTGGGAGGAAACTGGAGCACCAGGAGGAAACCCATGCAGACACGGGGAGAATGCGCAAATTCTACACAGTCACCCATGGCCGGAATTGAACCCAGGTCCCTGGCACTATGAGGCAGCAGCATAACACTGCGCTGCCATCAAACAGGGATTTCAAAAAAAAAAATCAGTACATGTAGGTCTTACAAAACCAATTTACCACCAGATTTATGTCACTACATTTGTGACTCTGAAATAGGCAGTCATAATAGATTGAAGAAGTTAAGGCAGTTTTCCTTGGAGAAAAGAAGGCTGAGAGGAGTTTTGTTAGAGGTATTCAAAATCATCAGGCGTCTGGACAGAGTAGGTCAGGAGAAACTGTCCCAATCATGAAAGGATCAAGGACAAGAAGGCACACATTTTACATAATTAGCAAAAGAGGCAAAAGTGACATGAGAAAGAAACTTAATCATGCAGAGAGTGGTTAAGATCTGAAATGCACGGCCTCAGAGAGCGATGAAGGTAGGTTCAACTGAAACATTGAAAATGGAATTAGACTGATATCTGAAATGAAAAAAATATGAAGGGT
Source organism: Carcharhinus amblyrhynchos (assembly GCF_965287045.1). Lineage (NCBI taxonomy): Eukaryota > Metazoa > Chordata > Chondrichthyes > Carcharhiniformes > Carcharhinidae > Carcharhinus > Carcharhinus amblyrhynchos. The sequence goes on along the minus strand of NC_137328.1, from coordinate 42,866,766 downwards.
TATGAGGGCGGCCCAGTGGTTAACACTGCTGCTTAACAGCGCCAGAAATCTGGTTCGATTCCCGACTTGGGTCTCTGCTTGTGTGGAGTTTGCACATTCTGCCCCTTTCTGCATGGGTTTCCTCTGTGTGCTCCGGTTTCCTCCCACAATCCAAAAGACATGTTGGTTAGGCCATGCTTAATTGCACCTTTGTGTCAGGGAGAATAGCTAGGGTAAATGCATGGGGTTATGGGAATAGGGCCTGGGTGGGATTGTGGTTGGTGCTGACTCGATGGGCCAAATGGTCTCCTTCTGCACTGTAGGATTCTATGGTTACAAAGAAATGGGAGAACGACACGGGCTGCCATTCAGTGAACTTATGCAGACACGTTGCCTTCTTCTGCACCAGCACTGTGGTGCTGTGAAATTGGGCAGAAATGATGGGACAACTAGGAGACGATGAGAAAGAACAGTGAAATCCATCAGATATATTAAGAACAACTGATAAATAAAAATGTGAGCTCATTAAAGACAAAAAGAAGTTATATTGTAATGGATAATAATAAGCACATGGTAAGCATGTTTTCACAGTGTGTCTATTTTCACAGTGCAGGAGAAAATATCAGCAGTAGAAGAAAACCTAAATACCAGTTCATGGGAGAATGTTAATGTTAAAAAATAGGCATGGAGAAAATAATGGAACTTAAATCTCCAGAAAACTGATGATATTCTCCCAAGGTATTAAAAGGAATAAGTGGTAATACTGACAAAATTGTACAAGTTGGTCATAACTTTTCAAAAGTCTCTTACCTCGAGAATTGTGCTTTTGAACTGTAAAATTACAAATCTCATTTTATTATTTATGGAGAGGAGGAAGAAACCAGATAACTTCTCTCCCATCTATTTAGTAATTATTATGAGGATCATAGGGAACTTACCACAGAGTGACTAACCACATAGACAAATATATGCTCATTAAAGAAGAGTGGCATTTAATTGAAGTATAAATCATATCTGACTGATCCGTTGATTGAGGATATGGCAGATATGAAAGTACGGATGTTGTCTGTGTGAATTTTTAGAACACACTTAATAAGGTTTAGTCATTCGCAAAATTAAAAGCACACAGAATGGGAGGCAATCTGAAACATCAGTTGGTAAAAGTTAGGTAGGTAGAAAACAGAGGGCAGGATTTTCCAGCTCTTCCCTCTAACAGCATCTTCTGGTACCGCTGCAGCAGTGGGTTCCTAGGCAGCATGGCTGGCGAGTACTTAAAACACTAAAGAATTTGGTGGGACAGGAAGATCCAATGGTGAACCCTCTCTGCTGCCATGGAACACATCCATCGGATGGGGGGGACTGGAAATTCGTACAGAGAAAATCTCAAGTCCACCAAGGCAATATGAATCGCATGGACCATATATCCAGGTAAAAATATTGATTAGCTATCCCTGAAATGGCAAGCCTGTTATCTTGGAAGTAAATGGAGAGTTTAAAGCTTAACTATTTACAATCTGACGTTCTCAACACCTTCTTAGAATAGGAAGAAGTGAAGAGCTCTTCAGACTGTTGTGGGGGAGGATGGAGGCTGAAATGATTGATCTATCCAGGAGTGTCATGTTTATGATTTCAGGAACTTATCCTAGTTCTGGCAAAAAGGTCACTAGGCTGAAACATTAAGTCTTTTTCTTTCTTGCAGATGCCACCAAACCTTGCAGAATTTTCTGCTTTATTTTAAACTTGAGAGAGTTCCCAGTGCCTACATTCCGAATACATTGTACTTAACATTGTGCAGCATTAAAAATGCAGAGGAAATTTGCTAAAGCAGCTGTGAAAGAAACACATTGCCGAAAAGGTAAACGTGGCCGTGAGTATAACTAGAAACCCCAGTGGTGGAGAAAACATATTGCTGAGGAAGTAATCATGGCTGGGGGTGTAGAAGGATGGCAGAGAGAGAAACTAAATGGGGACCTGCAGGTTCTCTTATTGATAAATACATGGTAGACAGACATGCACTGATTAAGAAGTGCGGAGAGATGGCTGGGATGTTTCTCAGACCTTAGAACAAGAGCGAAAGTGGGTAGATGGAGAAAAGAGAGACAAAACAAAAAAGGCAGCGGTATTATTAGTATATCAATTAATTGAACGAGTAGTAGGCTCCACTAAAAAGTGGAATGAAGATAAGGATAAGATTAAAAAAATTAGAATCCAGGGTAAGGGAATTGGAGAAAAGGAATTGAGTATTAGAGGACAATCAATAAGGAAGGGAAACTCTTCCTTTGCTCTCTTATGAGTCCACACAACAGGGACCAACCACCCCTCTACAGGATGGGGAAGCGCTAGAACAAATGCTCCTACTAATTGGAGCAGAATCACAACGACCAAGCAACAAAAGGGGGAAGGAGCTTCTCAATATGGGGAACGGTTTTTCCAAGTATACCAGGAATGCTCAGGGCAGGGAAACCGAGGCAGTGGGAATCGAGCTTTCATCCAGGCATTCAAGGATGGGCTCTCCAGCGCTTGCCAAACCATCCTAAAAATGGGAGTGATCATGTCCCAGGATTATGATGAACTAGTGGAATGGGCTAGTGACGTACAGGGGGCAGGGAGAGAAATCTCAGACGAGGATAAGACAGGAAAGTGTAGCTGCCTATGGTAGCGGGAGCAGAACTAAGCCCCAACTGATCTATCACAATTGCGGCCGACAAGGGCACTTTGCAAAGGAGTGCTGGGTCCCAAGGAAAGGAAACAAATTTGAAAACAGTGGGAGACATTGTAATTACTGTAATAAAAGTAGATACCCGGAAGCAATATGTTGGGACAAATATGGGAAACCCCCACCCCGATCCATGTCCACAGCAGAATCGGAGGAACCAAGGAACCTCCAAGGTCAGCAAGACTGAGGGCCTGCAGCCCCCATTCACAAGGATAAGAAGGAGGGAAGGATCTATGTGTCTGCACTAGTAGGGGGCAAGTAATGTGAGATGTTGGTGGACACAGGAGCATCCATATCTGTCACTGACCTTCACTTACCCACTACAAGTAAGATGATTTATTTAACATGGATAGGAGGGAACAAAACACCCACTTACCTGAATGAGACCATGTTAGCAGAAATAAATAATTTGTATATACTTATGAGATTCTATGTATGTAAAAATAGTGAGGGTACAATAATAGGAAATGATTTAATGAAGGAGCATGTCATTTTGATTGGCTGTGGGAAGGGAGAATTAATCTGGTCAAAATGGGATGGCCGTAAAACAGGAATAGAAAAGCTCACAAGTTACCTCGAAACTATCAAGATGGCCACAGCCACCACCAGAGACTGGTGACGAGAAACAGAGGGGTTTGGAGATATCTGTGCCTCCATTCCCAGGGTATGGGCCAAAACAAAATTAGACACTGGCCTAACCAAAACTGACTTGATAAAAGCTGCCCGGACCAGAGCATAAGCCCCATCGACAATACCCGATAAAATCGGAAGCAAAGGCAGCTGTAGTAGAACGGGTTAAAGGGTTAGTGGAGAAAGGAATCCTGAGGGGAAACTGCGAGTACCACTAACTCCCCAACCTGGCCAGTGAGCAAACCCAATGGAAGTTACAGGCTCACGATAGACTTTACCGGCCTCAATAACATCACATCCAAATTGCACCCTATTGTAGCAAGCCCCTCAATAATTCTGAATGGATTGACTCTGGAACATAAAATCTTTGCCATATTGGATATAACCAATGGATTCTGGTCTCTACTTTGGATCCCAAATCCCAAGACAAATTCGCATTTACAGTGGGAGGCAAACAGTACATTTGGACTCGCCTACCACAGGGATTCCAGAATAGCCCTACTATCTTCCATCGAGTAATGAGTGACATCCTGAACAGGGTAGAACTACCAGAGGGTAGCACAATTCTACAATACGTGGATGATATATTAATAGCTTCAGAATCTAAGTCAGGACATCAGGAAGCACTATACCTAGTGTTGAATGAACTGAAAAATCGCAAGGTTAAAAGGTGAGCCCCAGAAACACACAAATCAGGAAAGCACAAGTCCTGTACCTGGGACACTTAGTCTCACAAGGGTTTAAAGAAATGCCAACAGACTGAAAGAAGGCGGTACAACAAATGCTGCAGCCAGTCACCATAAGGGGAGTCAGGAAGATGCTGGGAATGTTTAACTATAGCTGAAGTTTTCTCCCAGAATTCACGAAATTGGCAGAGCCTATACAGAGACTAGTCAAAGGGGGAAAACCAGCTTTAAACTCCGTAGAATGGGGGAACCTGAGCATGAAGAGGACTATAATAAGTTAAAGGCAGAACTGATATCAGCCCGGGGACTGGGATGAGCAGATTCCGATAAAGATTTCCACTTACACTGCAGTAATGAAGGGGGGGGGTTCTACCCTGCAGTCGTAACGCAAGGTCATGCCAATAAACAGAGACTCATAGGCTACTATTCAACAGCAGAAGGGCCAATAGTAACTGGACTGCTAAGGTGCATAGCCGCCTTAGATTGTGCTGCCTGGGCCGTAAAGGTTAGCGAACCTATAGTAATGACAGGAACCTTATCCAAACACACCTTGGTGGAAATGCTAAATAGAGGAAAGTTACGGTCCATCTCAAACATGAGAAAGGCTAACTGGGAAGCCCTCCTCCTACCTCCCAGCAAATCAGTTAGAATAGTAAGGGGCACAGGAGATAACCCAGAAGGAATTTTGAATACAGGAGAACCACATAACTCTGGAGTCGCAGATATGGATGTAGAAGAAGGTAGGGTAAAGGATGTAGCTTTAGGAACAGCTGAGGAGACCCTTTTTGTATAAGGCTCACATAACTACATGGGAGGATCACCCCAGGGTGGGCAGTAGTAAATGACAAATTAGAAACGGTAAAGTCAGTAAGAATTGATGGAGGTCTATCTGCGTAGGTGGCAGAACTAGTAGCACTCAGAGGCACTAGAATTGTCCGAAGGAAAGACAGTAAACATATATGCCAATAGTATCCTGACAAATGCGAGGTGATGCATTTTGGAAGGAATAATGCAGAGAGGAGCTACGTGATAAAAGGGAGACCGATTAGGAGTATAGAAATACAGAGGGGCCTGGGAGTGCAGGTTCACAAGTCTATGAAGGTTGCGACACAAGTGGAGAAGGTTGTGAGGAAAGCTTATGGAATACTAGCCTTTATAGGAAGGGGTATAGAGTATAGGAGCTGCCGTCTAGTGCTTCAGTTGTACAGAACGTTGGTTAGACTGCATTTGGAGTACTGCGTCCAGTTCTGGTCACCTTACTACCGGAAGGACGTGGAGACTCTGGAGAGGGTGCAGAGGAGGTTTACCAGGATGTTGCCTGGCATGGAAGGACTGAGTTACGAGGAAAGGTTGGAGAAACTGGGACTTTTCTCCTTGGAAAGACGGAGATTGAGGGGAGACATGATAGAGGTATATAAGATACTGAAGGGAATAGATAGAGTTAATAGTGAGAGACTGCTCCCTAGACTGGGTACAAATACGAGAGGGCATGATCTAAGGGTGAGGGGGGAGAAGTATAATTTGGATGTGAGAGGAAGGTTCTTCAGGCAGAGGGTCGTGGGGGTACGGAACGCGCTACCGAGTAGGGTGGTGGAGGCAGGAACGTTGGACTTGTTTAAGGTTTACTTAGATAGACACATGAGCGAAACAAGGATGGAGGGTTATAGTAGGGGGTATTAAATAGGGTCAGAGCCTCGGGAGACACCGGAAATGCAGACTTATATGTTAACGTTTTTGTCTTTTTGTTCCGCAGGTGGAGGTCCACCTTGTTGTCAAACAAGGGGCATGCACACGGTAGGTCGTGCGTGGGCTGCTCTTGGAGGTTCCGGGAGTGGCCTAGTACTTCGTGTCGGTGTGTGTGCTTGATCCTGGACCGGTAGACGGGCGCCGCAACAGCTCGGTGACTAGCACTGCTAGCTGTGCAGATACATGGATTTGGGCCTATGTCTGTGGGAGTTTGCGCATTCTCCCTGTGGTTGCGTGGGTTTCCTCCGGGCGCTCCGGTTTCCTCCCACACCCCAAAGATGTGCTCTTAGGCTGACTGGTGTACCAAATTGACACTATTCTCCCCTGAATCTGGCTAAGTTAGGGGTTCCACTCGAAGACACGCAGGGCAGGGTAGGTGTAGGAGGATGTGGTGGCGCGGGCTCATTGGGCCGAAGGGCCTGTTTCCCACGCTGGGTTGTTCTTTGTAGGTATGCATTCGGGGTAATACACAAATATATGACAGCATGGGGTAGAAGGGGGTTTGTAACCAAGGGAGGAACTTCTATTAAATACCAACAAAGGATCAAGATGTTACTAAAAGCCAGTGAAAAACCCTGAGAAACGGCAGTAATAAAAATTAAGGCGCATCAGAAGGAACCAGAAAGGGATAACGAAGATTGGTTAAATTAGAAAGAGAACCAAGCCACAGAGAGAGCAGCGCAGTTAGTGTTAGAGCAAGAGGCAGTAACTGGCCAGACAGGAGATGAAATAGAGATTTGGAGCTTACAGGAGGATACGTCAACAGAGGAAAAGGGTAAGTGGGAAGCACAGGGTGCGAGCAGAGAGACTGATAACATTTGGAGATGAAATGACAAGGTAATGGCACTGGAGTGCATACAAAACACCCTCTTGGAACTACACCATGGACTCTCACATGCGGGAAGAGAGGCCACAGCAACTAGTATAGGAAAATAATGGTGGTGGGAAGGGACATAGTCCGACATTGTCACTGATGCGTGACATGCGCGCAATACAACGCTGGTCGACCCATAAAAATTAAGATGGGACACCAGCCCCGATCAAAGGGACCCTGGGAACATCTGCAAATAGATTTCACAGGGCCACTACCACAATCTCACGGTAAAACCTATTGTCTGGTCATTATAGACCAGTTTACCAGGTGGATAGAAGCATTCCTTACTAGAAATTGTACTGCTACCACGGTGGCTAGAATATTGGCGGAGGAGGTAGTCCCTAGACGGGAAATACCCAAATAAATTGATAGGGATCAGGGGGTGCGCTTCACCAGGAAGGTGGTAAAAACATTGTGCCAACTGATGGGAATAAAACAAAAATTCCACATCACCACTCGCAGAGTTCTGGAATGGTAGAACCCATGAACAGAACCCTTAAGAATGCCCTGACAAAGGGCATGCAAACTTCAGGAAAAACGTGGACAGAAGTATTATCCACTATATTAATGAGGTTAAGAGCCACCACAAACCAGACAACTGGATTAACCCCTCATGTACTGATGACAGGAAGGGCAATGCAATTTCCAGAAAGCATCGTAACAGGTGGGGCCGATGTTGGTCCACTAAAAGACAAAATTAAACAATATGTTTTGGAACCAAGCACCCAAATAAAAGGGACGCGTAAATTAGTAAAGGATAATCAGGAAGAAAGAAATGCACAGAGGGAGCTTGAAATGCTTCCTGACGTCCCAACAGTGGGAAGTCGCGTCACGGTAAAAACATTACCTAACAAACCAGGGTTTGTACCAAAATGGAATGGACCATACGAGGTCATGATTAGTGGAGATACCTGTGCCTGTCTAGACATAAGGGGGAAAGGTATAGGAAAACATTGGACCCAGCTGAAATTACACAAAGAAATGAATGGGTGATATTAAAGTGACCGGAGTGCTTTCCCCAAAACAGGTAACTACTACAAGCAAGATTAACTGCGCGTTTGGATTGGCAATACAGCCTTTGGAAAATTGTTAACAGAGTGATAAGATTGATACTTAACTGTTGCGAACATGTCTAAGATCGCATACATAATTGCATTACTCTATGTTGTTGCGATTGTCAGATTGACAGGGCTAGAGGTTAACTTATTGTACAAGGCTCATGTACATTTACACGGCAATCGAACCGTGTGTTACCCGCTAGCCCAACCTGTAGAGGTCCTATTTGTGGCCACCCCTGGGTGGACCCTCCATGACTTATATAGGACAAATACCTCGGATGCAGCTTGTAATAGGAAAAACAGGCAAATATAAAAGGGGTATACAGGGAAGATGTGTGGAACTAATAAACTCTGCAGATCCTGTGTGCGGGGAGTTAGAGGAAGAGTAAGCTCAGATGATGCAAGCTACCCGCTTTGCTTCTTGGGGCAGGGACGGGGATGTGCACATGCCTTGGTCCCCAAGAATGTTTCCTGTATACAAACACAGTGCACCCGTCAGCACTGTCGGGTAAACAGAGATCAGTTACTTGTATCTGTAACGAGCAAAGATGCCTGAAGGTAACCATGGGGAGGCAACTCATTTGTGGTCAGTGCAATGGGACTCATATCAACTCAGACGAATGGACATACCCGTTTCTCACTTACCAATTAGTAGGATCGGACAGACAGTCAAGTGAACCGAGCAATGGGCAGAGTATACAGTTCGTACAGAATATTAAATGCTACCGAGCCAAGAAGGGATTTGTGCTCCTCCTTAGTGGCACCTTCAACAACACCAACCCTCCTGCCCCTTTTTGCAGTAGGAACAATAGGACCACTCACTGTTCCATGCCCTCAAAAGGGGTATATCTGGAGAAAGATAGTGACCCGGGCCATCAGCAAGGAATTCTGTGCCGATTGGGAGATCCCGGTCACACTGGGATCGTCACTCGGCTACGGGTTTGTTGGAGCCCTGTTTCTGGGGGGAGCAGCAGGATTAATTAGTGCCAAAAATAGAAACTCTGTTATCTGTGGATTAACCATCCTGGGAAATAGTGCGTCCAGGGCACTGAAGGCCGCCAACCAAAAATTGGCACAATTAAGATTATAAGCACAGCAGACCTGTTATGCTGTAGACTATCAGTTAGCCCAACGCGGGACAGTATATACAATAATAGGAGACAAATGTATAACACATGTTACAGATGAATCCTACAATAATCACCCAAGTCATTAATGACATAAGAAAGCAGTTCGATGACTTTAGACAAAGCCCCGAGAAGGGGAATAGCTGGCTCGAACGGCCATTGGGGGATCCTGGGAATTCTATTTAACGCATGGACTAATTATTCTCGTTACAATAATAATTGTCTGTTGCCTAATTGTCGGGTGTCTTAATGTCTGCTGTAAAGTCATGATGACTCAGGTTGTGCCAGGGGCCAGTGTGACCACCGAAGTAAAACACCTGATGGGAACTCCCAAAGACACCGAGGACAGCGCCAATGAAGGAAAGGATGAGAAGGTGGACATCTACCTGTGAATGCGTGACCTGTTGATTGCGGGTCAGGCATATCAATTGCCAGACCCACAATGCTGTTATTGTTGGTCCATCGGATTATTAAATCATAATCCTGACCAAAAGGGGGAGTTGTTGGAGTAAAATCAAAATTAAAGCATACAAAGATGGTTACCTGGCACAATATGGACTCTGGGAAAAGACATTAAGACGTGCTAACTTGGGCACAGACATTGCGCAGCGAGTTAAAACCTATTAGTGTCTAAATTACTGCAGGAAATAGATCAGACCTGAGGAACCTTACCTTGAGATAAAGCAGGATATAGTTGAGAAGGTGACTGTATGCACGGCAGAGAGCCCAGCACTTCTCCCAAAGCTTTGTCTAATAAAACTGTGTTTTGAATCTCAGATCTGACTCCAAGTGGTGATTTTCCCACAACAATCCTTTAGGCCTCTACTCCAAGAATTACAAGCGCCATGGCACAACTCAGATTTTCAGGAGTGATGTCTGAGCAGATACCATGAGTGTTCAGTTGCAGGATCTGGCAACTTGCGTCCTACGTACATATAATCTCAGCTCCAGAATTTGAAACAGGGTCTAATCCTGTCCAGATGCTAGTAGTCTAGCATTGATAGAATGCCCTACAAAAATTCTGGGGTTTACATTTATCTTTTTCATTGTGAAAAGGTGTTGTAATTGAGAATACTCCATGGAAAGAATGGTCACAAATTGTGACCAATCATGGTTATTAAGTTATTGAAGATATTGTTTTACTTTTTCCCAGCATAATCATCTTTCAAGCTGATGACAAATCATAGTGAAAATAAAGTCACTCCTGAGAAAGTATATGGGCCAGGATTTTTAGAATGGCTGAGTTTTCTGTCCCACCATCTGAAGAATTAATGCGTAACACATTCCCGAACGACACTCTCTGCCTTGCAGCTATCTCCTGCCCAAATAAGTGTTAATTGGGGCAGGCAGGTTTCTGCCCCTCACTCCAGAGGAAGTTCCACAATAGACAGCTGCCAGTTAATCGGATTGGTCGGCAGCTCTCTGGACCCTGCAGAACCAGAAGCTACAGTGGACACGGCTGGTACTGAATGCAGTCCCCAGAGTCTCAGTCCTGGGATTCCAGGACCAGGTAAGCTTTTGGGGTCTTGGAGTGGGGAGGATAGGAGAGGTCTTGCCAGCCCCAGTGTGAGAGATAGATGCAAGAAGAACTTTCCCGATAGTGGGGGTTGCAGATTAAGAATACATGGTAGATCTTTTAGGACAGAGATGAGGAGAAATCTATTCACCTGTCAGCCTCTGGAATTCACTACCACTGAAAGTAGTTGGAGGCCAAAACATTGAATACTTTCGAGAAGCCATTAGATATAGCACTTGAGGTGAAGGAGATCAGAGGATATGGAAGGAAGGCAGGATTAGGGTATTGAGTTGGATGACAAGCCACAATCACAATGAATGGCTGAGCAGGCTCGAAGGGCCAATTGGCCTCCTCCTGCTCCTATTTTCTAAATAAAATTGCAAAGGTTGGAGTGGGCACGAAACCCATCACTTCAGGCTCACCCCTCCCCACACCTCCAAACCCGTCAACAGGAGAGCATAAAATTCAGACCATGGTTTCGAGCTGAAGTCACTGAACAACTGTAATAGGTTTGCCAGCAAGTGCTGTGAAAAGTATTTCTTGCTTCCTGGTGGTGCAACAAGAGATTAAAGATATTTTGTTTCTATTAAAGTAGTAAATTGGATTGTAATATTTTATCCTGAATTTGTTTAATATTTTTGTAATACATAACTTCAGTTTCCATTCATTTTCTTGGAGCTTTGCCTCTTCAATCCTAACCTTTACAGAGGACAGAATAGTCAGACAGTTCTTCCCAACTGCTCGACACTGGTACTTATGCTGTCAATGCATCTCCCCCCCACTCAACATGATCTATTCCCATCAGCGAATCTTCCTATTCCTTTCTTTTTCTGCACTTATCTAACTTTCCCAATAGTTCATTATTTATTCTTTATAAATGGAAAATCAGTGATTTCTGAGATCTGTGCTTGTTGAAAGCTTCTTCCAGCTGATTAATATTTTATGCATAATGAAAGCATAAAGTGTAATAAAACTATAAATCTCTTCCTTATGATACATAATGTCCAAAGTCACATTAAATGTACAGGAACACTTGTTCCCGATAGAGCGAAAACCATAAATTTTCCCAAATCTTCATTGTGATCAATCTGTGTATTTATTTGATGATGCTGGACAGTAATGCTACCAAGCTCTCATACAATCATAGAAACCTACAGTGCAGAAGGCGGCCATTCGGCCCATCAAGTCTGCACTGACTACAATCCCACCCCCATAACCCCCTGCATTTACCCTAGCTAGTCTCCCTGACACTAAGGGGCAATTTAGCATGGCCTGTCCACCTAACCCGCACATCTTTCAGCCTGTGGGAGGAAACCCACGCAGACACAGGGAGAACATGCAAATTCCAGACAAACAGTGACCCAAGCCGGAAAACGAATTCAGGTCCCTGGTGCTGTGAGGTATCAGTGCAAACCATGCCACTCAAAATACTTAAATGCATCTATGCAATTCAACTTCACAACTCCATGTAATAGCAAGTTCTGCACTCTCACCACTGACTGGCTAAGCTACTTCTAAAATCCTTTCCAGATTTAATGACTATTTTATACTTACTATTTTGATTTGGATGTCTCCACAAGTGGAAACTTCCTCTCTGCATCTACCTTATTAAACCCCTTCAAAGTTTTAAAGGCCTCTCTTAAGTCAGCAGTCAGCCTGAGAGAAAAAGCCCTTACCTATTACAGCTTTCCTGATAGTCGAAACCGCAGACCACCACAAGAAGAATGAACTAAATTGTTCAAAATGTTTAGTTTGAAACTTAAAACAGGGTACTGAAGATTACTTTAGACAGAAGATATTAAAACAGAATAAATACAAAAGTACCAGACTGCCAGTTTTTGTGTAAAAGAACAGCTGTGGATCCACTACTTCAAAGAGAAACATTAATTATAATCAGAAAACTGCACCAAAATATAAAATAACCTAGCATTTAATCTGTCAGACAGAAAATAGATTTCAAATGGAAAGACAGAAGTCTGAAGATTATAAAATTTGTTTTCATTATCCAGTGAGACTTTGTTGATGTGATATTATGTCTTTACCTAGACCCTGCAGGCTCTTTTGGAGACTGATGGTTGTGTTTCCTTTCACATGAGGTGCCATGAGTAGCTTGCTACATCTAATAAAACAGGCTAATCATTGAACTGGAGCGCCCATAGTACAGATTGTCATTCAAACTTCATTTACCTTAATGGGTGGGTTGTTTGGTGGATTCTGTTAAAATATGGCATGCTGTTTCTCAGTAAATGTTGCGGGGTCCTTTAATGGGTGATTGGAAAGAGGGAAAACCTTAACTGCAACAGATTAGCCTTGGAGAAGTTAACATCCCTGACCTGTGATTGCAATTGACATTAGCTTTGCACATGTCTATGTCCATCATGATTGTTAATGGGCTTCCCACATTAAGTAGTGTCAGGGGGATTAGCAGAGTAAATGCATGGACTTACGGAGATGGGGACTGGATGGGATTTTGGTTGGTGCAGACTCGATGGGCCAAATAGCTTCATTCTGCACTGTAAGATTCTAAATTGCTTAATTTGCAGGCTTTAACATCTGGTGGCATCACAAGGATAAGGTGGCATACTTGAAATATTTTCAGAGAAGGTGAAGTTTCTATGTCAATTTCTATTATCTTGCACAGTGAAAGGAGAACACATTTGCTTTTGTCACAAGACATTTTATTGAAACAGATTTGGACAGGAATGTGCTTGTGCTACGCTTGTAAGATGTTCCCTGTTTGTTTCGCGGCACACAAAACCCAAATAGTGACTCTATGGGGATCCTGTATAGCTAAAGGGGATCAGACTGTTCCTGTTACTGGCAATGACTCAGTTAACCCTGCTACTGAGGAATTGACATTTTCACATCCACAAATGATAAATGCTCTGTTTTGTAAAATAGTGACAATTACAATAAAACAGTGACTTTGAAAAGAGAAGGAACAACACGCTGCCAACATCACAGCATGCTATCATCACTGACACTTCTGGTGCCCGGAGCAAAAAAAAACAAGACAATTAATCATGACAGGTGAAAACTTTTCACACATGGATAATATTTAAATTAACAAGGTGAGACAAGTAATGTCAATTTGTCCGACTGCATACGAGGAGAGCAATTTTCAGCTGCTGGCCACATGTTTAGCACAGAAAAAGCTGGCAATCAGTAACTGGGATTTAGGATGGTAGTGTGGAATTGGGAACCTCCTTTCCCCCATTCACACTCGAGCACTGTCTGTTAAAACTTTCAGCTAGACCTATAAATGGGCGAGCAACCCAATCAGCAGAAACAGGCAAGAGGTTGAACTCTGTAATTTGGGGCTGTGTGCTAATTTCAAATCCTGAATGTAATTTTCAGGTGTAAATGGGCAACACATTTAATAGCTTAAGCAGTTCTCCTGAAGGGAATCTCGAAACAAAACATGTTTTTTTTCCTTTACATAGATTGAGGAGGAGCAGGAAGCTCAGGGCATGTGCCTGTCCTGCCGAAGCCCACCTCAGGATCGGCTCCATGCCCTGCCTGAGGCTTGCCATGCCATCTGGTTCAATTTGGGTACAATGTAAGGGCACTCCAGGCATTGTCATTAGACTTCTTTAGTCTGAAGTCAAAATATTCAAAGATATTTATTGATAAATATTTGGTACAAGGATCTGCAGCCCCAGGCTGCCTTGGTACCATGCTTCAATCTTTATTAACTTAGTTACATGGCTGCTGGGTGATTCTGCCCAGAGTGGACTCCATCCTCTGGGGCGATCACTTACTCTCAGAATGGGGCATGGGGTGAAGGTGGATACCCCATTAAAAGCCCCCTTCTGATGGGGTAGGGTACCATCCCTTAAAGCTTGGTGACCCCCAGAGCTCCTTCCCCTTCTGGCCTGTGCCCTGAGATTCTGATCTGAAAGTGTGTTTGGCAGTTGATATTTATTTCTTTAAAAATATTAATTTGAAACATTGGGATGAAGCATCAAGAAAAAAAAAAACATGTAAAAGAATGGAAAAATGCACTTAAGTGCAGAACTAACACATGACTTGCAGAATGAAATAAATTTCAATTGCTTTTAATGAGTGTACAATTATAAATCTTTTGCATTATTAACAGTAAAGTCCAAATTGTAATATTCAGACTAGAACAAACAAATTTATGAAAGTGTTGCAAACAAACTTCTATTGTTCCAACCTGCCATTGATCTTCATAGAATCATAAAACCCTACAGTGCAAAAAGAGGCCATGTGGCCCATTGAGCCTGCACCAACTACAATCCCACCCAGGCCCTATCCCATAAACCCACATATTTACACTGTTAGTCCCCTGACACTAAGGGCAATTTTGCATGGCCAATCTACCTAATTTGCACACTTTGGACTGTGGGAGGAAACCAGAGCACTTGGAGGAAACCCATGAAGACATGAGGAGGTTGTGCAAACTCCACACAGACACAGTGACCCGAGGCCCAAATTGAACTCAGATCTCTGGTGCTGAGAGGCAGCAGTGCTAACCCATTGTGCCACCATGCTGCCCCAAAGTCGATCCACTTATGTCCACTTAGAGCTGTCACTGAAGTTCAAAATCTTGGCAATTGGTTTTAAAATTGCTTATTGCCTTACTGAAATGAGATCCTGAGAACTGAGAAATGGTCAAGGCCGGTGGAGACCTCCCAGACTGTGTATCCTGAGCCCTGAAGTAGAGATGCCGGCATTGGACTGGGGTAAACACAGTAAGAAGTCTCACAACACCAGGTTGGAGTCCAACTCGTTTATTTGACAGTAATCTCACAAGCTTTCGGAAATGGTGTTCCTTCGTCAGGTGTGTGGAAGGTTGTGAGCCTGGTGTTGAGAGACTTCTTACTGTATCCTGAGCCCAGCAGAGGCAGTGGCCCTCGAACCAGTAGATTTGCAGGACAGCCACAAATTGATGTTAGAAAAACAAGAGTAGCATCACAGAGAGAGAGAGAGTGAATGAGTTCAGGGGCACAAGGATGCTTCTGGGCCACAAGAGGTCTAGTGTTCATGTGTCCACCACTCGAGCCTCGCATCCGGCATTGTTGGGATGAGCAGATGAGAAGCCTTTAACCTCAAAATGTCTGTAATCACTTGTGCTGGTCTCAGGAAGCCTGAAAAATATGTAGCTGGAGAGACTGAGAGCCATCCATTCACCTCGGAGGAGGGGGGGATTCTCAGATGTTGGAGCATTACGTCATTCCTCTGCACCATCCACCAGCATAGCTACTCTCATGTTCTTTGTGATTAAATTTCAAGGTCACAACATGTTGAGTTCATCACAGACATGCCAGAGCAGCTATTAGTGGTATGACTGCAGGAGGCTAGGCCCACACAGAGCCTCAGGCTGGTGATGGGCCTGTTGGTAACACAGCGCCTGCTGGAATTGCAGCAAAGTGGAGGAGCAATGCACACTCATGCACAGATAAGGGAATCCATTCATGCCTGTGCATGTGTGGCTTTCTCCATCCAGAAGTCGCCAACCCTCGTGGGCACTCTAGCAGCCCACTCAATAGCTGGTGGAGATGCACACAGATCTGCACACCGTCACCTTGGCCATGAGCTGTGTGCAGCAAAAGCAACAAGAATGGGACAAAGCATCTGGAATCTCCCCAGTTCCTTGTCTTTCTCAGATGAGCAGGAAGGTATGTGCACTTTGTAAGCGAGGAGGAGCTTTTTGCTTTTTGCATCTGAATTCTCCTCTTAGGGTGTTCCAAATGTGCATAGTGCTCCTCAGACCCTCTACCGGCGACCCCAGTGCCTGCAATTGCCATGAAGATAGCATGTCCTGCGTCTATGCAGAAGTTTTCTAGCATGTTGGGACCTATAGGCCTCAGGCAGTATGAGGATGGTCACCAAGGTCATCTCAGACCATGAAGCAGCAAGGTCAGTAATCTGCACCCACCTCAGTTGTAGCCCAGGCATGACACCTCATAGGAGCAAGTTAGGAAGAGAACATAAGAACATAAGAAATAGGAGCAGGAGTAGGCCATCTGGCCCCTCGAGCCTGCCCCGCCATTCAATAAGATCATGGCTGATCTGTTGTGGCTCAGCTCCACATTCCCGCCCTCTCCCCATAACCCTTAATCCCCTCTCTTATCAAAAACCCATCAACCCGTGCCTTAAAAACATTTAGCGAGGCAGCCTCCACCACTTCAACGGGCAGAGAATTCCAGAGATTCACCACCCTTTGAGTGAAGAAGTTCCTCCTCAACTCCGTTCTAAACCGCCCCCCCTTTATCTTGAGGCTGTGCCCCCTAGTCCTACTGTCCTACTGTCCTTCTGTCCTTTCTGAGCAGGTAGTTGTACTTGGGGTTGAAACTTCTTTATGTTGTGTCACTCAATAAATGTTAGAATTACTACTATTGGTCATCCCTTCCAATCTTGCCACCCTGATAGATGCCATCTACATTGTTCCTCCTTTAATGGGCTGTGCTGGAGTGGGCCGGGTCTAGTCAGCTCCTCAGTTTTGTTATTGCATGCTCTGAACCAGAACTAGGGGGCATAGTCTCAAAATAAGAGGGAGCAGATTGAGTTGAGAAGGTACTTCTTCACCCAAAGGGTTGTGAATCTATGGAATTCCCTGCCCAGTGAAGCAGTCGAGGCTACCTCATTGAATGTTTTTAAGTCAGAGATGGATAGATTTTTGAACAGTAATGGAGTTAAGGGCTATGATGATCGGATGGGTAAGTGAAACTGAATCCACAAAAAAAAGCAGCCATGATCTTATTGAATGGTGGAGCAGATTTGAAGGGCCAAATGTCCTACACCTGCTCCGAGTTCTTATGATCTAACCTGGACAGAAGGTGGTGGAGTGAGAGATGATGGAGGTCACCGCAGATCTGCATATAGCACTAGGTCATAAGAAATAGTTCTGTATGAGTTTGCCCTGAACCACCCTTGTCCACCTCTCATTTTCTTTTGTTTCTGATATAAGGGATTCCTCATTCTGTGCCACCTGTTCAGCAGTCTTGTCCACACCCAGTCCTTGGATAAGAAGTGGCAATTGATGATATCCTCATTGTGCAAAGCAAACTTGTGAAGAGCAAGGCAGACCTCAATGATTCTCATGAACTTCACTGAGACACACTGAGCCCCAGATTGACCCAGGCACCAGGATTTCATCCTCAGCAGCCAAACAGCCTGCTAGATGGTCACTCAGATGGACTTGTGCCAGATTTTGTACTTCTTATTGCAATGCATAGGTTCCTCAGAGGCAGGAGGAATCCATCCCTGAAGATGCAGAGGTGTCCAAAAGTGCTTGCAGTGCTTGTGAACCACTTGTACATTGATTGAATGGAAACCCTTCCTATTCATGAAGTTTACAGGATGGTCCATGGGAGTCTTGATGGCCACATGTTTGCAATTGATCACATTGTCCATCTGGAAGAATCTAGCGATGGTGTAAAGTTGATGGATATTTCTGCCTGATTGTCAGTGGTGCAATAGAAATAGCCACCGTGCCCTTGAACAGGGCATTGGTTACCTCCTTGGTGCACAGATAGGCTGCAGCCTGTGAGATTCCACACATGCAGCAAGTGGTAAGTATCTGGAATGCACTGTCTGAGAAGGTGGCGGAGGCAGATTCGATGGCAGCTTTTAAAAGGGAATTGAATCTGAAAAGGAAAGATTTGCAGGGCTTCAGGGAAAAGGTGGGGGAGTGAATTATTCTTGCAGAGAACAATTCACTGCTATCAAAGCCAAACAATGTCCTGCATTCCCTTCAACCACACACTGGCTCACTGGATGACTGGCTGACTGAGACAAAAATAAACTCCTATCTCCTTGCTACGTCCTTTAGCCAGGTGTGGTTCTGAAGCTCTGTGGTTCTTGTGCGCTATTTATAAAATTCTAAAAACACTGCAACTTTAATTGATGCTCCACCATATCTTAGCAAGAATACACATATCGTACAATCCAAAAGTGACATCGCAGAGTCAGACTTGCAGTCAAACTCATCCCCACTACGTTTTATATTCCCCGCCCCACCCCATTGCCAAATCCAGTCTCAGCAGACCAGGCAGATCCCAGCCATAGAATATTTGTAACCTAGGTGTCCGCAAACAGTCACAAAGTCTAGTGGAAATGTAACTGCCTAGAAAATAGATTGCAGATTTTATAAGGCAGCTAAACTGACTTTAAAATGGCCTCTCCAGAGGTGAATTGTAAAAGACGTTAAAACCTATAAAACCATGTTCCTCAGTATGTGTTAAACCATAGCAAGTTCTGTTCAGCTCGAGTGAACAGTGACTTTACTGACGTAAAGAATAAAGTAAAAGACCTCTGAGGAGTGTACACAATGAATCATTTCCACTCAGAAGAAATGATTCACAATGTTTTTGGTCATGAAACAATTGGGTGAATCTCGAAAGGCATCAGTACTTGGCATAGAGGCAAATGTGTAGAGCTTCAAAAGATAAGTGGCAGGAATGAGAATTAACACATTTGAGGACTCCTCAAAGAAAGAAAATTGTAAATATTTCAGATTATTCACAGATCACACTAATCTGCCCATTCCTTTGGTACATTCATCAAGGTTTGTATTGCAAACTTAAAGCTGGAATACGGGTGTGCAGTTAAAATATGTTAATGAGTCATCATGAACTCACTTCAATGGGGTTGAAAGTTTAGTCCTTTCTGGCACACTCTTGCATAACTTCAGTGGGCGGAAGTCCAAAGATGGCAGGTTCAGGGGATTGGCCATGGTAAATAGTCCCTCACTGTCCAAAGATGTGTAGGTTTGGTGGAGTTATCATGGTAAATGTGCGGGGTTATGGGGATAAGGCATTGCAGGGGGCGGGGCTGCTGTTTGGAGAGTCGGTTCAGATTGCATGGGCTGAATGGCCCTCCTTCTGCACTTTAGGGATTCTATGGTTCTTACAAGTGTTGAAGAAACTTGAAAATAGACTCTAACCTGTTTAGGCCAGGATCCAGCCTAACATCAGGGTTTCCAAATGATCTGGTGGATTGGTGCCTTCTCTTGACCATCAAAACCATTAGCATGGCTAAAAGGGGGTCTCCTTATGTGGTTAGTTTCTGCACTCCCAGCCTTCAGTGGTATGTGGTGTGTAGGATCAGTGAGGTACACCTGCCCTTGCACATGTGCTGAAGGCCAGCTAAAAGTGGATGGATGCACTTTGATCCAGGTTGGGGGAATGGCTTTGAAATCTGAAGGGAACATGTATTTAAAAGCAACTCCATTACAA
Source organism: Carcharhinus amblyrhynchos (assembly GCF_965287045.1). NCBI lineage: Eukaryota > Metazoa > Chordata > Chondrichthyes > Carcharhiniformes > Carcharhinidae > Carcharhinus > Carcharhinus amblyrhynchos. The sequence continues at coordinate 42,847,231 of NC_137328.1, read as the reverse complement.
CAAAGCCCTCAATGAGCAGTTACTTCCTCTTTTCCAGGAGGTACCCAACTCCTCCCCAACAACACCAGTCAAACTGGATCTCCGGCTGGGAGTGCCAGGTGTGAGCTAGTGCCTTCTGACAGAATGGGAACTGAGGAATCGTTCAACAATGTGAACATTGGTGAGCTCATCTGCAGAAATCCTGGCAAGTGTATCTTGCCCTTTCCCCACATTCTGTCATGAAATTTTGGTCTTATAACAGCACTGATGTAGAAAATAATGTTCTGCAAATGCTGCTAATGCATATTTGTTGGAATGTTTCTTTGAATTTAAACTATTTACATGTAACTTACAATAGTTTCGTATGGAAATTAACACACTATAGACATGGATCATTCTATCCAATGGAATCACTGGTTTTACTAGCATTTCAAAGCTTAAATGGAAATAAGACATAAATAATAAGTATTAAATAATCAATATTTATTGACAATATTTCCATTCAAGACTTCAAGAAATTTGGTACTTCCTTTTTTAATCCTCAAACCGTAGAATCCCACAGTGCGGAAGGAGGTTATTTGGCCCATCAAGCCTGTACTGACAACAATCCCACTCCATCTCTGTAACCCCACACATTTCCTGGAATTGAGGATTTAAAAAAAATAATAATTTACAGGATGTGGGCATTGCTGGCCGGACCAGCATTTATTGAAATCCCTAACTGTCTTCCATTTCAGAGGGCATTGAAGAGTCAACCACATTGGTGAGGATCCGGAATCACATGTAGTCACAGACCAGGTAATGACAGCAGATTTCCTCCCTCGAAGGACATGAGTAAACCAGTTGGTTTTTAACTACAATCGACAATGGTTTTGCTCGGCTTCTAATTCCAGATTTCTTTATTGAATTCAAATTTCACCATCTGCCATGGTGGGATTTGAACCCTGGTTCCTGCATCTCTGTATTATAATCCAGTGACAATATCACTTTGCTACTGGCTCCCCATGCATCATCTGACCTTTGGTTGGAGCAAGGTGGGGCAAAAATTCTAAATGTGCCTGTTGACCATGGTTCCCGAATCTCAAACAGTGGTAGTTTGTTCTTTACCTATTCCTTTTTAACTTATTGCAGCTTTCCCCACTGCCAGCCCTGAATTCTTCAGTGCCACCCTGTGCACTGTTCACCTAAAAGAGCTACTTCAGCATCATTGGTCACTTAGTGGCCTTACTGTTCAGAAAGCTCTTTCACAACAGGTAGAGAATTCATCTGAGTGCAGAAGAAAGATTATGTGCTATTAAATTATAACCAAAACATCCCCCTGATGTAAAACCAGGTGCAATGTTATCACTTGCACCCACCTTTCCTCGTGACAAAGTTGACCCCCTCATCGCACGAGGTTTATTTATTAGTCATAAGTAAGGCTTACGTTAACACTGCAAGGAAGTTACTGTGAAATTCCCCTAGTCACCACAGTCCTGCGCCTATTTGGGTTAATGCACCTAATCTCAATGCACCTAATACCATGTCCTTTGTTGAAACTGGCCCTGGCCCCATTGGAACTCACTATCTCACTTCATACTAAAGAATTTGTATGTCCTGAACAGTTCATGACTGCACCAATGCTAAAATCTCAGAAATACAACCAACTGGACCGAATGAAAAGATCTTCGTTTTATCCTCTAAACTTCCAATCTCTGTTATATCTTTACCTGTCTACCAATTGCTGCAGTATCATTACAGTTATAAAGAACAAAAAACAAAGAACAATACAATACAGGAACAGGCCTTTTGGCTGACTAAACCTGCACCTATGCGCAGTTTCTATCCCTTTCTTTCCCTCCCATTCATGTATCTATCAAGAGACACCTGAACTTTGCTAATGTGCCTACACTCTCCACTCCATTGGCAATGCATTCCAGGCACTCACCACCCTCTGCGTGAAAAATTTTCCCTAAACTTAGCACCTCTCACTTTAAACCTGTGCTCTCTTGTAGTTGACTCTTCCACCTTTGACTATCCACCCTATCTATGCCTCTTATAATTTTGTAGACTTCTATCAGGTCGCCCTTCAGTTTCCATCTTTCCAGAGAAACCATTGGAGTTTCTTCAACCTCTTCTCACACCCAAAACCCTCCAGACTAGGCAATATCCTGGTAAACCTTCTTTGCGCACACTCCAAAGCATCCATGCTCTCTTTCTTTTCTTTTCTACATTCTAGGCACACTTATGTGCTCTTTCCCCTCTCTGCGCCCTTCATGTAGTGAAGATAAACATAACATCTACACATTTAATAGGGCATATGCCTTCAAACTGAAGCAATTTGATCACCAAGCTTTCTGAAACATGACTTGTCAGAGTTATGAAATTGATTGAAAGGTTTAAACCCATGAGAGTTATATAGAGAGGTCAAGTATCCCCTTTGGGATTGTTATCAGTAGATAACAATTTGTGTAAAAAGTTAATAAGATCTGTGGAACTGTCAAGCCATTCAAATTTACTGCTCTTTAGATTTTGCAAAAATAAGCCATCCTGTAATTGAATAAAGAAATGAGTATTTGCAAATTTAATAGATGTTGGTGTTCATAAGTCTGAGTACTATCATTATAATATTATTTATCTTCAACTGCTCCCTAAACCTATCAATATCATGGGGCTGGGGAGTTGAGTTCATAATATGATTGACAACTCTAAATAGTTATAATGATTTTGGGGCTATAAGTACAAATGTTTGTTTCGATACTGGATTTAATACTTGAAGTGATTTAAGTGTATTGAATCACTGCATTTATCAATGTGTCTCATCAGCACAAGTGTTCTTTTTAATATGGTAAGGTCTGTAATATAGTGCAATCTGAAATAGAGCTTTATTTTATTTCATCTCATCATGGCAGATGCTGGGTGAGGTGACGCAGAAGGTGTAAGAGCAAAGGGTCATAGGTCAGGGCCTGGGTTGGTGCAAGGTGGAACTAAACTGACAAAAAGGCTATAAAGGGCCAGGGGAATGAACCATGTGTTGACATGAAGATTTTATAGCCATGGGGAATGGTTGGGGAGGGGTGGAGGTGGTGAGACTTGTTTTTTGGTTGCACTATTACTATTACAACTGGGGAAAAGTCCCAATGCAGTGAGATGGTCCTTTTAAACAGCCCACATCTGCACTCAACAGCCCATGTAGTTAGCTTTGCATTGTTTCCAGGATCGGTGGGTCTGACTCCAGTTAGTACCCACACTCCTCTATAATGAAAACCCAATGGATTGAGGAAACTTCTCCCAAGTTTTATTTGCAGAGTGAGGGGGTTGCCCCATCTTTGCCTACCAAACTATGAAGCAAAATTTCAGGCCTAAAACAAAATGGAATCCAATGTTTCTGAAATATTTGGCAAAGTTCTGAGATATGGCATCATAAGGTCAGATGTTTGATAATAAAACATACAAGACTTGGCAGCATTTGTTACACTTTGCCAGGGGATGGAGTGGTGCTGGGGGTGCAACCAGGCCATTTGAAAGAATTAATCACTAAAATTGCATGCCCATTCACAACGGCAGGTGGAAGGAGAACTGGAAATTCATCGACTTAGATGGAAGAATAATGAACATATCAGACCTGTATTGGCATTAAACTACATCCTTCCAAGGCTCCTAAGTACTTAATCAATTTACGTTCTTGTTATACTGGTTATTATTGTGAGAAACATTTGACACAAGAAATATATTACAGAATTATGCCATCTCTTTTAAGTTCAGGTTTTTCAATGAGCTCAAGCCCAAAAGCTGGAAATCAAAATTAAAGCACATTGCTGATGTTGTGATGCAACAATTTCCTCAACTTGTATCTATTTACTGGTGCAAATCCAACTCCTCTAGCTGGGATTTGCACCAGTAAGTTTGTACAGCTGGACTATGTCCACTGCACATTTTGGGTCTCTGGTTTTTGGGCCATTGGCTTATGGACCACATGCAGACACATATGAATAACAGATGACAAAGTCCATATGCCTTGGTGTATGTGTCGCAGTGCTGTTTGAAAACCAAAGTGTTGCTCTGTGTGAACTGTCGGCTATGACTGAGTCAGAATTATTATTGCTGAACACTGTCATGAGCATCTCGATGAGCAGACAGATCCACACTCCTCTGTAAATCCAACAGGAATCTGAAATCAGGAGCGAACGGGCCCTCATTTTTCATTTTATATCTTTTTTTAAATCAACAAACCAAAATGAAGATGAGGACCTCTGGTTCAAGCTTGGGTTTAAGAATTCTGTAGGATCAAGGGAATAATATTTTCCACTCTGCCTGCAGTTTAAATTCAGATCATTTGCCAGAACAAGTTATGTATCCCCCGCTCTGCAGATGTGGATGTGTGGTATATGTGCACATACCTCTTCTGGAGCCTAACCTGTTTGCTTTTCCTCTGTTTTTTCTCATTGTTTTTCTGAAAGCTTAGATAGATGGATTCCCATTGGGGTGCTGCTAGCAGGCAACTAAAACTAAATCAATAAGCACAAAAGCTAGTGGAAATCTAAATACCAGCAGAGAGAAATCAGTCAGAAATTGCAAAAATACATTAACCTCCATATAATGCATAGTCATCATGATTTTTGGTGTGTGTGTTCTCACCCAGCAAACCTCAAACTCCATTTCAGTGTAGGGATTACAAATGAGTGTCTTGCATGCCCATTAGAAAGTAAAACTTCTGTCTCTTCGAAGCATTCACTTCTTCCTCTGGGTTTCTCGTCCACATATGGGTCACCAGCCATGTTCTGATCAAAAATCATCTGATTTGTCCCTGTAAGCCAACCCATCCAACTAAACAAGCCAGACTAAAGAATTCCACAAAAATTTAAGAACCTAAGAGGTATAAGTTGGACTGGAAATAATTGATTATCAAGTGATAACATTTTTTTCCCTGGTATTCGGTCTCCAAACATAAATGAGGGACGAGAATGATCTTCGTGGATCTGGGAGCAATTTTAGATGAGTTTTATTAAGAGTAACAAGTACTTGAGAAAGAAAAATAAACATTTGGTATGTGAGGGGAAGCTAATCCTTTTGAATGCAAGATTGACATTAGGGATGATGTAGGTCTTCTTCTTGGGGTCATATGAGGTAGTGAAACCATTATAAATAAATGAAGGTGATAGAACCATTAAGTAATAAGCAGTAGCTTTTGGCATAATCTTATTGAAATTTACCACTATCAGTGCTTATTACTCTGCCTACAGATGCAAAAACATAGGCACCTTCACTTCACTGTGGAAGAAGACCAGTTTTTCTATAGATCCCCAGAAAATAGGAAACATGATATTTGTTCTGGTTCTGTATCAATTGTGGTAAGAATATATAGCTCCTGCTGTCAATTACAAGACTATAACAACAAGAAAATGAACTCTGAAAATGCCCAGGGCTTGATTGTTCGTGAATCCTGAGATTTGCGTGGTGGTGAGCTCCCTCTGTAGAGGAAATCACCACTGCAAGACCACCCGGTATACACAATTAACTTCAAAGTAGGGGCAAGGTCAGAGTCATGACAAGTTCAGGGCAGCAGGTGGAAACTGCTCCAACCCGCTTCTGGCAATAACATTACTCTAGAAGAAAATCATTACTGATATTGCGATGACTAGACTTTGAAGAAGTAGAAAACACAAGCTTCTTTCTATTAGCACTTGAATAGAGAATGTTTGGACAGAGGCGAGGCGCAATGAGAAGAGAAAATAGCACAAACAAAAGCCAAATGATCCTGGCTGGAGAATGGAGTTCCGAAGCAAAAATGAAGTGCTCATTTCTATAATCATTTGTCAGCACTGAAAACTCCCTCTTAAATAATTTAGTTTCTGTAGGTGCAAAACAAACAAAACTAAATTTATATTTGTGGAGCTGTTCCTGTGTGTCCTGGGATTTCAACTGAACCAGAATCAGAGTGAAATCATCCCAAGGTGATTCTTGTTGGTACTAGTGCTGTATGAGTTGTATAATTGAAACTTTAAAAAGCATTTAATAAAATGCCACACACCAGACCTATTCAGAAATTAGGACAATTAAAGAATTAAAGGGGTAGTGGTAACTTGGGCAGATAATTGACTCAGAGGCAGAGAGTAGTGGTGAATGGATTTTTCTCTGACTGAAGAGAAGGATACACTCTCTGGTTCCTGGGCTGTTGTGAAGACCATTGCTATTCATGTTATAGTTAAGTAATCTGGATTTAATGTCGGGAATAGTTTGTAGGGAGTACAAAAATTTGACAACACAATAAATAGTGAGGTTTGTAGTATGGATGAGGGACTTCAGTTCTGCAAAGAGATTGGAAAAGTTGGGACTATTCTTCACAGAGCAGAAAAATGTGAGAGGAACCCGAATTGAGGAATTCAAAATTATGAAGCGTTTTGGTGGAGCAAGAAAGGACAAACATTCCACTCTGGCAAGTGGGCTCCAGGTAGATTAAAAAAAATTTGGGAAGAAACTAAAAGGGAAGTTAGGAGAACTTTCTTTTCACATAGAAGAATCTGAAACACAGCACTTGAAAAGGTGGTGAAAATAGATTTTATAGGAAATATTGAAGAGGACAAATCTGCAAAATTCTGGTATGAATGTCAAGTGCAGGACTGATCCAGGGAGCTCACTCAAAGAGGCAGCTAGGGATCAGTGGCTGAATGTTCTACATCTGTACTGTGCAGTGACACAGTAATTAGCACTGCTGCCTCACTGCACCATGGATCTGGGTTGCATTCTGACTTTGGCTGACCGTCTGTGTGAAGTTGGCAAGTTCCCCCTGTTGCATCATTGGTTTCCCCCAGGTGCTCTAGTGTCCTCCAACAGTAAAGAGGTGCAGATTAAAGTTTTAAAGTTTATTTATTTATTAGTGCCACAAGTAGGCTAACATTAACATTGCAATGAAGTTACTGGGAAAATCCCTTTGCCACCACAGTCCAGCACCTGTTCGGGTACACTGAGGGAGAATTTAGCATGGCCAATTCACCTAACCAGCACGTCTTTTGTACTGTGGGAAGAAAACGGAGCACCTGGAGGAAACCCATGCAGACATGGGGAGAATGTGCAGACTCTGCACAGACAGTAACCCAAGCCAGGAATCAAACTTGGTCCTTGGCGCTGTGAGGCAGCAGTACTAACCACTGTACCACCGTGTCGTAGGTGGATTGACCATGCTAAGTTGTCCCTTAGTTCCCCAAGATACGTAGGTTAGATGGATTAGCCGTGGTAAATGTGCAGGGTTATGGGGATCGGGCCGAGGGAAAGGCCTGGGTGGAATGCTCTTTCAGACAGTCAGTGCAGACTCGATGGGCCTCTTTCTGCACTGTCGGGATTTTATGATTCTACATCCTATTTCTTGTAGCTCAGCTGAGTTATATTGTACATACTGAGATTGCTCTTTTACTCTTGCGCCCAGCATCATTGCCATCCTGCTTTGTCCTAATGCATGTAAATAATGGTAGTGGGCAATGCTCGACTTGATTTCCCTGCCTCCCTACTGCTGTGCTGCTGACCCTGATTAAGAACAGAATGGTAATGATTCTGACTGCAGCAGCAGGATGACTACCAGAGCCACTGAACTATTCTAAATTAAGGATAATAAGATTTTAAGTTATCGTACTGGTAGCCTTCTTCAGTTCCTCTAATTTTATGTTATTTTAAAATCCAAGAATAGCATCATTATCAAAACTTAAGAGAAAAGACAAACGCATCTGCAGTTGATTCTAGCAGAAATTTGATTCAAAGTGAATGTTGGCCCACAAAGGAACTGCAGTGGACAGCGAGTAAAAGATAGAGTTGTTGTTACATTTTAAATCTAATACAATGCTATAACTTTGGACATAGTGTGAGAAGAGCAGGGATTACTGACTCACTTGGCATGAAGCCATTTGCAGGAACAACATTTTTGTCAATAGTTTCTAGCCCTGGATTTTTCTCTGCTATTCTATCAGCAGCAACATGAGGAAAGTAGGATGGAGAGGTCTAGAGCTAAAATTCCATGCCTAAATACACTGGGCGGCACAGTGGTTAGTGCTGCTGCTTCACAAGGCCAGGACCCGGGTTAGATTCCCACTTGGGTCACTGTCTGTGTGGAATTTGCATATTCGCCCCATGTCTGCATGGGTTTCCTCTGGGTGCTCCAGTTTCTTCCCACAGTCCAAAGATGTGCGGGTTAGATAGATTGGCCATGCCAAATTGCCCATGCCAAATTGCCCCTTAGTGTCAGGGGGGCCAACTAGGGTAAGTGCATGGGGATGTGGGGATATGGTCTGGATGGGATTGTGGTCAGCGCAGACTCGATGGACTGAATGGCCTCTTTCTGCACTGTAGGATTCTACGATTCTAAGCAAAATGTTCTTCCTGCTCCCTGCAGGAATCCTAGCTTTGATTGTGAGCCATAAAATATAGCAGAAAGAGTAGGAGTGAAAGGCAGTGAAACAGGTAAATGTTTTTGCCTGTCTGCCCACAGCAAGAACACACGGTGATAATGTTGACTGTCACACTAGGAACTGCAGCAGTATATGTCTGTCCTCTCTCTCTATTATATCAATCTGATATTGGGATATGAGATTTGTGTTCACTTGGAACACTTCTTACAAAATGTCGTTCAGAGTTTTCTGCACCTTCACGTCACCTCTTTCTTCAAAGTATCCTGCTTCTGATCTGTGAGATCTGCACAGTGATGGGTTCTATCTGCAGAAAGGGGTTTCCACTGTGCAATCACCCTACTTACATAATTAACAACAAGAAAAGGAAAAGAGCCAGAGACATGTATTGTTCGGGACGGCAGGTGAAAACTTTGTTCTTAAGTCAGCAATACTGCCTCAGAAGAAAATCATTACCCCATGGGTTTTGCTGACTGGTCAAAGGGATAAATTGATACAATGTTATTATGGACATTGATTATTCTTATTCTATTGACAAAACCTGCAAAGATTTAGACAACGTCCCATCCCACTCATCTTGATATGTAGTTAGTAATTTAAGAAACTTGCCCATACACTGACTGATATGTTTTGACTGGATAGTGATTTGTTCATCACTTGAAACTTTTCCTTCTTTTATGAATTCAACAACTGGATTTGAATTCCCAAAGTCTTCTTCAGGTTGATTGGAATTTTCCAGTTGACCTTTTGGACCTCTTGAGGCATCAGGAGTGAAGACAGCAACCTACAGACATTCCCCCAGCAGTAGATTGGGTCAACACTCTGCCCTCCCCTACCTGCTTGACCATAGCTCCAGCCACAGGCCACATTGGCCCTGCTACTTGTCAATTAAAAACTTTTAAAACATTGTAGTTACCAAATATCAACCATATTAAAGAAACTAAAAAAAGGAGGCACCCTCCCTTTCTCTTACCTTAATTGAATGGTGAGCCCACGCTCTAGCCACTAATTTTAGTCAATTCAGGGAAATCAAATGACGATTTCCCTCGGAGACTGGGGTCATGACTTCATTTGACCCCGATGTCAGGGCACTGACATCAAACCAAAAATCTTGCTCTATTTAAGAACATTGAGAATGTTTCTGCACTATGAGACACGGATCGTTTCCCAAAAGAATCGCTTTTATTTTCAAATTTAAACTTTGGCCTTTCTTCAAAATAACTAAGCTGTCCAATCGCACAATAAACAGACAGCACTTTGAGAAATCTCAAATGTGTCAAAATCACTAGAGTTGCCAGTGCACAGTTTTGTTGATGTGAATCAGGCCAACACTAACTTCACGATCGATGGTAATTTTAAAAATAGTCATTTTTCAAATTTATCAATCAGATTTCATGCAATCAAAGAAACCAACATCTGTTAACACTAGGTAAATAAGATGTTTTGATTTAAAGATATGCTGACTGTGAAAGAGTTTAATGCTGAGTATTTACCTTACACATGCTGATGAAGAAAGGAGCCAGATTTCTTTCAAGCATATCAAACACTTGCCCAAATAGGCCATTCATTGCTGCCAATAGTAGTAAATGTTTAAATGGAAAACAGCAGATCTCATATTTAAGTTATATAACTAATGAAGTTGGTAGTAAAAGATGTCCTTTGTTCTAAAAATGCTAATTGCCTGGCAGAAGGGACAGATGAAACTCTACCATGAAACTGTTCCTGTAAACAAAAGCACAAGCTTGTACCATAAAACTACAGGAAACACAACAATGAATAATTTAAACCACAACTTCACCTGGGAATTAATGGTTAACTTGCTTTTATTTCTAACTTTCCTTTCGATAAAGAAAAGGAATAGATGAAACAAAAAACTTTTTTTTGTAGGAAATATGCAAGATCTCTGTCAAAATCAGCAGACTTTGTAGCGACACAGTGGTCAGCTCTGCTGCCTCACAGCTCTAGGAACCTGGGTTCGATTCCCGGCTTGGGTCATTGTGCAAACTCCACACAGACATTCTCCCCATGTCTGTGTGGATTTCCTCTGGGTGCTCCAGTTTCCTCCCACAGTCCAAAGATGTGCAGGTTAGGTTGATTGGCCATGCTAAATTGCCCCTTAGTGTCCTGGAATGCAAAGGTTAGAGGGATTAGCGTGGTTATGGGGCATGGGTGGGATTGCTGTCAGTGCAGACTCGATGGGCCAAATGGGCTCCATTGCACTGTAGGGATTCAACGTTTGTTTGGAACAATAAACTGCAGCAAAAAGAGCAGGTTTTTTTCTTTTTATTTTACTCCACTCTGAGTTACAAGCCAATGTGCAGTGTGGTCAGGGCAAGCAAACCCTTAATCCTTCACCCTGCTTGCTCCAAAAGCCAATTCAAACTGAAATTGAATCCAATTCATGGAGATATACGAGATCCAAGCTGACAAAAACAGGCATTAGACCTGATCTTGAGTGTGATCTCATTCGATTTTAGCCAAGTTTCTAAATTGTGGTTTGACTCCAGTTCTTCCACTGCTGGTGACACGGATAACATTGTTAATAAATGTGAAATCATACATTTGCTTGCACCTCCTTAATGCCACAGTCACATATTTTCTTTCCCTTACAAGATTTGGTCGTGGCAACTATGGGGGAATGGAGCCAAGCTTCAAATTTGTGTTAATGTTACTTGACCTGGTTATGGGGTGTCGCTTACATCTTGGTAAGCTTGATGAAATCTTTGTAAGTGCTTAGCAAGTTGATTTTAAGTCTTTATTAACTACTAGAACTATTTATAAATATACAGAAAAGGATGCAAGCTAGGAGATTTCTCCATGCTTAGGTGAACACATGGCTCTATCCAACACCATACTGTGTCAGGTATATATACTATACAGGTCATCTTTTACATCACACTGCGGGTGATGCTATACTCGGTTCCACATAAATCATGTGGCTGGGATTTTACGACCTCGCTCGCGGGTGAGGCTTGTAAAATCCTGTCCGAGGCCAACGGAGAATCCCATTCTGCGGGCCTCGACTATGTACCGGTAAAATTCCGGCTTATGTGTGCCAGACTATAAATCTGACCTCACTTTTTCCTCAATTTCATCAAGAACTGAGCCCTCATAACCCTCAAAATCTCTATATGTCTCAGTCCAGCTATTTTTCCCAGTGATGGGAATGCCTTCAGCTACTTGGGCCCATTTTCCAGGAATCCATCACAAATTATCACCTAAAGCTCCAGCAACAAAATACTCACATAAATCTCAGCCCCCAGAAAGATTCTTGAGTGACAAATTTTGCCACCGATAAATATTCAGCGTACTGGGAACTTGGAGACTGTGTTGGGATGAAGTGAATTAATATCTATAATATATAGATATAGCTTTCAAACTGTAATAGTGAGCTGGGAGGTCAGCAGCATGAACGTAAAAGGAGTTCAGGGAGTAGCAGAGCAGCCGGAGATATTAAAAAGCAATTAAGCTTTGATCTGAAGGCTTGGTGTTAAGGACCATTGATGGAAAGGCGTTTGAGTGTGGAGCTGCAGACTGGAGGGTGCTTGATTGTCATAGAACCAGGTTAAAAAAGGTATCAGCACTCAAGACAGTCCCAGGGTTTTGACCCAGTAACACTGGAGGAATGGCAATGTAGTTTCAAGTCAAGATTCTCGGTCAGGGGAATGAAAAAAAATTGGCAAATAAAATAAGGGAAAATCCAAAGATTTTTATAAATATGTAGAAAGGAAGAGAATAACTTCAGGAATAGGGTCTGTTAGGGGGTGATACAGGTAACCTGAGTATGGAGGTGGAGGATGTTGCTATGGTTCCTAATGAATACTTTGCAGCTGTTTTCACAAAAGAGAGAAGCTACACAGGCATTCCAATGGTGGGTGGGGGGAGCTTTTAAGTTTTTTTTAATGGGTGTTGCTGATGGGGTCAGCATTTGTTGCCTATCCTTAATTGCCCTCAAGAAAGTGCTGGTGAGCTAGTTTCTTAAATGGCTACAATCCTCACGGTGTAGGTACACGCACAGTGCTGTTAGAAAGGGAGTTTCAGGATTTTGGGTGGCTTTCACCCAACGGCAGTGAAGGATCAGCAACACAGTTCCAAGTCAGGATATTGTGTAGATTGGAAAGAAACTTGCAGGTGGCAATGTCCTTGTGTATCTGCTGCCTTTGTCCTTCTAGGCGGTAGAGGTGGCAGGTTTGGAAGGTGCTCTTGAAGGAGGCTTGGTGAGTTGCTGCGGTGCATCTTGTAGATGGTGGACACTGCTGCTACAGTATGCCAGTAGGAAAGCCAGTGATTGTTTAAAAATATGTATAATATCAGATGAAATTAACACAGAGAAAAAGTGCTCAGAGTTTAAGATTACAAAGGTGCACTTTCACAGACTTCATTTGTGAATACAAAAAGGATTTGTTAAGAACATAGAACATTACAGCGCAGTACAGGCCCTTCGGCCCTCAATGTTGCGCCGACCAGTGGAACCAATCTAATGACCCTCTAACCTAAACTATTCCAATGTTATCCATATGCCTATCCACTGACCATTTGAACGCCCTTAAAGTTGGTGAGTCCACAACTGCTGCAGGCAGGGCATTCCACGCCCTTACTACCCTCTGAATAAAGAACCTACCTCTGACATCCATCCTATAATTACGACCCCTTAATTTAAAGCTATGTCCCCTTGTGTTAGCCATCACCATCCGAGGTAAAAGGCTCTCACTGTCCACCCTATCCAATCCTTTGATCATCTTGTATGCCTCAATTAGGTCACCTCGTAACCTTCTTCTCTCCAATGAAAATAACCTCAAATCCCTCAGCCTTTCCTCATAAGACCTTCCCACCATACCAGGCAACATCCTGGTAAACGTCCTCTGCACCCTTTCCAATGCCTCCACATCTTTCTTATAATGCGGCAACCAGAACTGTACGCAATACTCCAAGTGCGGCTGCACCAGGGTTTTGTACACTTGTAACATGACCTCCTGGCTCCGAAATTCAATCCCTCTATCAATAAAAGCTAACACACTGTACACCTTCTTACCAACCTTATCAACCTGGGTGCCAACTTTCAGGGGTCTATGCACATATACACCGAGATCTCTCTGCTCGTCAACACTACTAAGAGTCCTTCCATTAGCCCTATATTCTGTACTCCTGTTATTCTTACCAAAGTGAATCACCTCACACTTTTCCGTATTAAACTCCATCTGCCATCTCTCGGCCCAGCTCTGCAGCTTATCTATGTCCCTCTGCAAACTGTAACATCCATCCTCATTGTCTACAACTCCTCCAACTTTGGTGTTGTCAGCAAATTTACTAATCCATCATTCTACACCCTCATCTAGGTTATTTATAAAAATGACAAACAGCAGTGGCCCCAAAACAGATCCTTGAGGTACACCACTTGTAACTGAACTCCAGGTTGAATATTTCCCATTAACCACCCCCCTCTGTCTTCTATCAGCTAGCCAATTCCTGATCCAAACTGCTAAATCACTCTCAATCCCATGCATCTGCATTTTCTGCAATAGCCTACCACAGGGAACCTTATCAAACGCTTTGCTAAAATCCATATACACCACGTCAACTGCCTTACCTTATCCACCTCTTTGGTCACCTTTTTAAAAAACTCGATAAGGTTTGTGAGGCATGACCTACCCTTCACAAAACCGTGTTGACTATCCCTAATCAATTTATTACAATTCCTCAGATACTGAAACAGTCCATATCCAAATATAGCAAAATCCAGGTTTGGGCTGTTAAGTGGCAGTACACAACTGCCAGACAATGACCATCTCCAACAAGAGAGAATCGAACCATCATCCCCGACATTCCATGGTGACACCATGACTGAACCCCCAACATCAACATACCATTTATCAGAATCTTAGTGGGATTAGCAATATAAACACCATGGTTACAAGAGCAGATCAGATGTTACAAATTCTACTATGTTTAACTCACCTCCAGTTCATGTTTAACTCAGCTCCAACAACACTCAAAAGCTGCAACACCATCCAGGACAAAGCAGCTCCACTCTACCGGCACCCCAGGCACAAGCATCCAGTCCACCAGTGACATACAGCAGCAGCAGTAAGCACCATGTCCAAGATGCACTCACCGGTTGCACCTAGCTCCCTACGCTCTCCTGCCTAAAGGATTCCACCCCCTGGGTGATTGCCCACTCTTAGTCTCCCAAGCTAGGTGGCCCTTACTCTGTTGTGTTGCTCTTAAAGGGTCAATCACCACATCGGCATAAAGTTAAGACACAGAATATGTCACTGGGATAACAAAAGTCGACGTTCGGTGAAAACGTAACTTAAGAACAAATGATTAATGGCAGTGTGGGGGAGAGGGGTTATTTAGGATTCAAAAAAAAAAGGTCAAGATGGAGGAGAAAGTTCACAAACCGAAGTTGTTGAACTCAATGTTGGGACAGTACAGGAAGTGGGTTGTGAGGAGCTAAGGTAACAGAAGTAGACAGAGGGAAACCAGTGGATGTGGTGTTTTTAGATTTCCAGAAGGCGTTTGATAAGGTGACTCACAAAAGATTGCTGCAGAAGGTTAGGGTGCACGGAGTTGGGGGTAAGGTGTTAGTGTGGATAAAGGATTGGCTGTCTAATAGGAAGCAGAGAGTTGGTATCAATGGGTGCTATTCTGGTTGGCGACTAGTGGAGTGCCGCAGGGATCGGTGCTGGGGCCTCAACTGAACCATTTATATAGATGATCTGGAGGAGGGGGCTGAGCGTAGGGTGATGAAATTTGCTGATAACTCGAAGATGAGTGGAAAAGCAAATTGCGTGGAGGGTGTGGAAAGTCTGCAGAATGATCTGGATAGGCTGAGCAAGTGGGCGAGGACCTGATACATGGAGTATAATGTTAGCAAGTGTGAAGTTATCCACTTTGGCAGAAATAATAGTAGGAGGGATTATTATTTAAAAGGCAAAAAGCTGCAGCATGCTACGGTGCAGAGGGACCTGGGGGTCCTTGTGCATGAGTCGTAAAAACCCAGTCTGCAGGTGCAGCAGGTGATCAAGAAGGTGAATGGGATGCTGGCCTTTATAGCGAGGGGGATAGAATATAAAAAGTAGGGAGGTCTTGCTGCAACTGTACAGGGTACTGGTGAGGCCGCAGCTGGAGTACTGTGCGCAGTTTTGGTCGCCGCACTTGCGGAAGGATATATTGGCCTTGGAGGGAGTGCAGAGAAGGTTCACCAGGCTGATACCGGAGATGGGGGGTTAGCCTATGAAGAGAGACTAAATAGACTGGGTCTGTACTCGTTGGAGTTTAGAAGGATGAGGGGTGATCTTATAGAGACGTATAAGATAATGAAGGGGATGGAAAGGGTAATGGTAGAGAGATTCTTCCCGCTTAGAAAAGATAGCAGAACTAGAGGGCACAGCCTCAAAATAAGGTGTGGGGGGGGGGGTGCAGCTTAGATCGGAGTTGAGGAGGAACTTCTTCACTCAAAGGCTGGTGAATCTCTGGAATTCTCTGCCCGTTGAAGAGGTGGAGGTTACCTTGCTGAATATATTTAAGTCATGGGCAGGTAGGTTTTTGATAGACAAGGGAATTAAGGGTTATGGGGAGAGGGCGGGAAAGTGGAACTGATCCACTTCAGATCAGCCATGATCTTATTGAACGGTGGGGCAGGCTCGAAGGGCTAGATGGCCTACTCCTGCTCCTATTTCTTATGCTCTTATGTAACAGTAGGGGTCAGTGGGTTTATAATGAATATTGGTGGACAGTCTATCACCAGAAATGGAGACAGAGAAGTCAAGGAAGGGAAGGGAAGTGTCTGAGCTGGACCATGTGGGGTGAGAGAGAGAGGTGGAAATTGGAAGCAAAAAAAAAATACATTTTTTCAGTTCTAGTCTGTAAGACCATACCCAGTGGAGCAGTGAGATTCACTGACAGCAACTTCTGAATTTACAGGTGGAATTTTCCAGCCCTTCCTGTCAGTGGGATCTTCCAATCCCCCATGGCACATTCCCTGACAGTGGCAGTGTAAATTGCTATTGGCTTCGGTGGGACTGGAAGATTCTGCTATTGGCTGATGATCAGCTGCTTCCACAGCCGGAGTGAGGGGGGTGGGGAGGAGTGGTTTGCTGTCAGTTTTACTTTGATTTGATTTATTATTGTCACATGTATTAGTGTACAGTGAAAATTATTGTTTCTTGCATGCCATACTTACAAGACATACTGTTCATAGAGAAGGAAAGGAGAGAGTGCAGAATGTAGTTTTATAGTCATAGCTAGGATGTAGAGAAATTTCAACTGAATGCAAGCTAAGTCCATTCAAAAGTCTGATGGCAGCAGGGAAGAAGCTGTTCTTGAGTTGGTTGGTAAGTAACCTCAGACTTTTGTACCTTTTTCCCGACAGCAGAAGGTGGAAGAGAGAATGTCCAGGCTGCATGGGGCTTTAATTATGCTGGCCACTTTGCTGAGGCAGCAGGAAATGTAGACAGAGCCAACGAATGGGAGGCTGATTTGTGTGATGGATTGGGCTACGTTCATGACCTTTTGTAGTTTCTTGTGGTCGTGGGCAGAGCAGGATCCATATCAAGCTGTGATGCAACCAGAAAGAATGCTTTCCATGATGCATCTGTAAAAGTTGGTGAGGTTTGTAGCTGACATGCAAAATTTCCATACCAAATTTCAGAGTAATTTGGTGACAGGTACTGAGAGTTTCAGCATCATTATATCAGCAAAATCTGACCAATATAATTAACAACTGATTAATAGTTGGGTGAAGTTGCATCTAAATTAGAATCAGTGCCATTAAATTATTCTTAGTTCAAATAATTTATATAAATCTAATATTTTTATATTCCATTAACTTCTTTTTAAATTGGAAAGATGACTTCTTTGCATTGTTTCTCAAAGAGGTACACATACAAATTTATTGAGTCATGATACATTAATTTAGTCATTTGTATGTTTGTCAATGCAGATATACATCATAAAGCCATTGGCCTAAAATTTCACAAAGCGGTTTGTACACTTTTACAGATCTTTTACAAATCAGATGCCTTGCTGCTCTTTGGCTCCTCCTGGAATAGCCAGAAGAGGCAGTGTAGGGAACTGCCTGGAGCTGATTGCCAAGAACCGGAGAAGATGTAAGTGGCAGACGTTCCAACATGGGGAGGATAGGGAAGGCCAAGGAGCATGAGGGGAGAGGATCAGCATCCAGGGGGACAGGCCTGTTGGGGGAGGGAGTTGTGAAGGTCACAGGGTCTAAAGGAAAGGGCAGCCCCAGTTAGGAGAAGCTTTCTGCTGGATTCCCACACCACCACCACCCCCCGCCCCCCCGCCCCCCCACCCCCTCCCCTTCAGTCCAAAACTTCGTCTGTAAAAATTTTGGCCAGAGGGTTTTCTGCTGGTGTGCGGGGTGGTTTGCATGGGACAGCTGCCTTTATGTAATCTTGTGCTGGTCAGCTAATTACTTAATCATGATGACTCTCATGACAGGGGTGGGCCTCCCTCACTGTTACATCTTGGGGTCAAAGTCTGAACAGCATATTTATAGACATCTGGACAGCCTCCCTCCTTCCCCCCGCCCCCAACCCCCGCTCTTCGTCTGTTTCCCAGGTCAAACCTCCGTTCTACCCCTCCACCCAGTTTAGTTATTCTACTGATTAAACGGAATCCAGGTTCAAGGCCCTGCAGAATGGTAATAGATGCTGACCTGCCAGATACTGCTTTCTCTTCAGACAGCAGCACATACCGGACCTCCAGCCTTTCCCCTCAGGTATAGTGTGGAAGACCATCCCACAAATGAACTGTAGAAATGCAGCACTCTGGCAGGAAGAAAGATACCACAAGAAATGGACCAAACTCAGGTGGCCCTTCTGCTAAAAGTAATCAACCTAAGATTGTATCGAGGAGAAGCACAAGAATGTATGAAAGGGAGGCTCATGTAAACACCCAGGAGAACTAATCTAGAAATAGATTAGCTCCAGTTCACTTTAAAATAGAATGTGCAATAACATTCAGCTTTGGAAGTTAGGAGTCATACAGGAAAATGTACATTTACTCAGCCCAGAGTTATTCACTTAGGTGATTATTATTAGCATATTCATACATGATTTGTCATATTATAGGATGGTTAGTGGGTTAAGGAAGTGTTGCTTTGTTTGAAAATGGGCAAGATAAGGTTCTGGTGTCAAAGATAAACTTTGTTATAAAATGTATCTGATTGGATACCCCTTCTAGCAATCCCTTAAGTAACAGCCAAACTAATATTCTCTTTCTAGAGTTCTGGCTCCAATGAAGCTGGAGACCTCCCGTTAGGAATATTAAAATTCAGTTTTAAGTTGCAAAATATACAGCAGGCTATGGATGAGTGAGAGTGAAATTTGTTGGTGGTCACACCTTGTCAGAAACAGAATAAAAGAAACTTTAATTCTGTATAAGCAGAAAATCCGCAAGGAGACAGTCTGGCATCCTTTCTATTTTTCATGGAAAACTATGTAATGAGAAAAGCGACAAACTGCAATGAAAGCAAACGTGGTATAACAATCAAGACAAAAAAAGAGTCAAAGTATCCAACTGTGCTTTTGCAGTTCACAGGATTTTGGGCGGCATGGTGGCACAGTGGTTAGCGTTTCTGCCTCACAGCGCCAGGGACCTGGGTTCGATTCCCAGTTTGGGTCACTTACTGTCTGCGTGGTGTCTGCATGTAATCCCTGTATCTGCATGGGTTTTCTCCCACAGTTCAAAAGACTTGCTGGTTAGGTGCATTGGCCATGTTAAATTCTCCTTCAGTGTACCTGAACAGGCGCAGGAGTGTGGTGACTAGAGGATTCATTTATTTATTTGTGTCACAAGTAGGCTTACGTTAATAATTAAGTTACTGTGAAAATCCCCTAGTTGCCACACTCTGATGCCTGTTCGGGTACACTGAGGGAGAATTTAGCATGGTCAATGCATCTAACCAGCACGTCTTTCAGACTGTGGGAGGAAACTGGGGCACCCAGAGGAAGCTCCACGCAGACACGTGGCAAATGTGCAAACTCCACACAGACAGTGATCCAAACTGGAAATTGAATCCGGGTCCCTGGCACTGTAGGCAGCACTGCTAACCATTTCACAATAACTTCACTCAGTTAATGTAAATCTAGTTGTGACACTAATAAATAAAATTTAAACACATTGTTTTTTGTAGTAACAGTAGAAGGTGGACAAAAGCTATTAACTAAGGTGAAAAAATGCACAATCTGGGGTTCGAATGAATTGAGAGAAAATCAAATAATGAAAGATTTTTGAATTTAAATAGTTAATCAAATCAAACCTTCTTCTTGGGCACATTTTAAAATTACTTTGGGTGTAGAACTGCATTTATGTAATACACAGGTCACATAACTACATACATTATCAGTTGAAACATTGAAAATGATATTTTGCTGTATTGGCTCAATCTGCAAAAGAATTACATAATAAGTATTAAAATTGCAGCTTGTTATTGAAGCAAATATTCAATTTTGAATTACAAAGTAGGTTTGGCTACTCTGCTGTTTATGTTATGTGCATTCTATCTTCCCATGTTTCAATTTCAAAAGTCAACAATTATTGGTGTTTTTGGAAGAAAATGATGGTTGTTGGACAACCACAAATTTCTGCATCTAATTGCTCAGCATTAAAGACTTTCGAATATGTGGATCCAAGATCTCGGAAAAAGTTCTCATATTCTCATCCAGGGAAATGAACATGTCATAATACTGTACTTTCAAAAACATGTCAGATTCTTTGTGTCACCATTACTTTAATTCAGAAAGAATATATATTTTGTTTAAGTTTGGAGATCTTAGAGCAAATTAACTTTGTAAATTGCAGGAGCAAGTGATTTTGGAGATCATTGTCCTTACATCAGAAATTGATATTATGACTATCCAACACCAAAGTCTGAAGAATTTCATAAGACAGAATTTTCATTTATACGATTATGAAAATTTGTTTTTTTTAGTTAAAACTTTCATACATGTAACATAAGTCAAAAACTTTGCATTCTGTGTCTTGGTTTCCCATTACAGTGTGGTTTTATATTCCGATTTATTCTTAGATTGCATGCAAACATCTTGGGAGGAACACAAGTTTGCCAAATGTAACTGATAACGCAAAATCTAATTTGAAGACAGTTCTCACTGAACGTTTACCAGATCTGCACATTTACCATAATTTGTGTTCTATCTTCACGCACTTCCATTCTATCCTGCACACCACCTAACAAATCTGATTTTAAATATTCTTTTTTTCTTGACTGTAACTTGTGGTTTGTAATATTTAGGATGATTGTGATGCTTGGGACAACATATGGTGGTCACAGTGAATGGATCTGCTCTCCTTCTGAGCTAAGTCAGACTTTTAAGAACGTAAGAACATAAGAAATAGGAGCAGGAGTAGGCCATCCAGCCCTTTGAGCCTGCCCCGCCATTCAATAAGATCATGGCTGATCTGTCGCTGCTCAGTTCCACATTCCCGCCCTCTCCCCATAACCCTTAATCCCCTCTCTTATCAAAAACCCATCAACCCGCTTCTTAAAAATATTTAGCGAGGCAGCCTCCACCACTTCAACGGGCAGAGAATTCCAGAGATTCACCACCCTTTGAGTGAAGAAGTTCCTCCTCAACTCCGTTCTAAACCGCCTCTCCTTTATCTTGAGGCTGTGCCCCCTAGTCCTACTGTCTTTTTTGAGCGGGAAGAGTCTCTCCACCTCTATCCTATCCATCCCATTCATCATCTTATATGTCTCAATGAGATCTCCCCTCATTCTTCTAAACTCTAACGAGTACAAGCCTAGTTTATTCAGCCTCTCCTCATAGCTCAACCCCCTCAACTCCGGTATCAGCCTAGTAAACCTCCTCTGCACTCCCTCCAAGGCCAAAATATCCTTGTGCAGGTGCGGCGCCCAAAACTGCACACAGTACTCCAGCTGCAGCCTCACCAATGCCCTATACAGCTGCAGCAAGACCTCCCTACTTTTATATTCAATCCCCCTCGCTATGAAGGGTTTTGCTTTTGCTTTTGCTGTTGAACAGCAGACAGTAATAGTGGTTGAGAGCTGGGGTGGTGGAGGGGACATGCACAGGACAGCAGCAGGCTGGTAGCATTGAGGGAGGCTTGGCAGAGCTACCTGCTGTATTCCTGTTAAGGTATGTTAGTCAGGCTGCTAGACTAGACCATATGAGATGCATACTCATGATATTTTAATATGTCTCAGGTAAAAACCAGACAACAGAAGACATACTTTCAAGGCCACACTCAGCCTCCCTATAAAACAAGATATCAATCTCATTGAACAACTGGAAGCTGATTCACAATTAACAAGGAGACCCTTGTTCACTGACCAGAAGAAAATTCCAACAGATCTGCCAGGAACAAATGCGTGATGAGGATTGTGCTCACTTCCATAGGGAGCAGAGGGACTATGAATACTTGGTTTGGAAAATGCTTTACGATTATAGATAGCTTGCTGCTCTATGATGAGCAGCTGGTCATCCCAGCCTCCCTGCAGCTGGAGATCATTCAAAAAAAAATGTACCAGACCAACTGGGCATCACCAAGCACAGAGCACACCCCAATCTGCTGTCTGGTGGCCTGCCATTTCCAAGGTATTGAAGACATCTTTGCAAATTGCCAGGTATGTGCATTGCACAGGCAGGACAAAAGAGAACCCCTTTTCCCCACACAGTTACTTACCAGGTGATAGAAGGGGCTATGCATTGACCTGTTTATCATCAACAAAAAAAAAATCATTCCTTGTAGCGGTGGATGACTTCTCTAGGTGTGTTGAGATGAAGCCACTTTATATGAGTACAGAGGTAGTAATTAAGAGTGGAATTTCCTAATTTATTTTGTCTAAAGCAGGAATTTTACTGGTGCGTCCACCCCAGAAGCAGAATGGAATTCTCCATTGGCCTCAGGATGGAATTTTACAAGTCTCACTTCAGCGGGGTCGTAAAATCCCACTCTAATATCAACTTGGGCAGGAAAAGCCGCTGTCGGCTTTTCCCACCAGATTGTTAGACAATATCACAAAAATCCAAGGGGCAGGTCCCGCAATGACACACCGACAGGTCGGCTCTGAGTAAATCCATCCCACCAGCAACTTCAGCTTTGCCCCAGTATAAGAAAATTTAAAGTGGAAATGGAAACTCCCCTTTCCCCCAACACATCTCCCACAGAACTCCCCCTACCCCACTCCCCCATCCTACACAACAAAACGTCCTCCACGCAACTCTCTCCCACACAGAATATCCACCTTCCCCCACACCTCCTCCACAGACCACCCCTGACATTGGGCCGTTTCAGAGTACTGCCTGGGCGTAATCCTATGCCCCCTGGGGGCTATACCCACCCATATGTCTCTGATAGGTTCTGATCGCCAGGTACACATTGTGGGGGATCTGTCCTGATCTCCATCGGTCTGCCCTCACACCAATGCAAATGGACATTTTAACATGAGGGGACTATAAAGTCCTGATATGCATAATTCAATAGATGTAAATTGAATCACAGCTTTTAAAGTCAGGGTTTCTGTTAAATCGCCGGTGGAGAGGCAAGGAAATCCCACCGGTGGAAAAGCTATTTTGGGATTCCCACTCGATTATCCACCCCCTCCACCATTCCCACCTCCCAAACAAACTGGAACGGAAAATCATTCAAAGGGACTAAAAGAGATGTTTGTAAGCCCACAGTTTCCCAATGTGTACTTTGTGCACTTTTCCACAACATTGGCTTTCACCACTGCACTAGTTCCTTGAGATACTAATGAGGAGGCAAATGGGGAGCTGTAAGAGGGGTCTGTACTGTAAAAGCCATGCTAAACAAAAAATTAGGGCTTCCCCACCACACTGCTCCTGTACAGGTCCACCCCATTACAATGCGGCCTGCCCCATCTGAACTCATGATGTTTAGGATGCTCCACACACAACTTTCAGTCCTGTTGAAAAAAACTTATACCAGGGTTAATAACCAAGGATTGCCAGGATATCTTACCAAGAGAGCAGTCTTAAATGCCGAAGCTTCTGCCCATAACAGACAGTTGCCAAGATTACAGAAAGGTGAGCAAGTATGGATTAAATACATGGCTGTGGGTGGACTTTCTTATCCCACCTACCAAGGGAATCGTATTGGATGGGGTGGGGATGGTGCACCATGGAAAGGTCTGTTGACCTTGGGTGGGACTTTCCAGTTTTGGAGAGAGTCCACGGACAGAGAAGGTACGGTCATTAAGAGAGACAAGGACGAACCACATTCCTACCCAGATAGCACAAACCTACAGAAGAAACTAGTGGTGGCAGAGCACACCATTTCTCTAATAGTAGTACGTATGGAAAGGTTAAAAGGCCTCTAAATCACCTGAAACTTTCATTTCAAGGACATGAAGTGGGGAAATGTGATGATGATAATGTAGAAACGACAACATATAAATGTATGATGGTAGCAACAACGTTAGGCACAAGATAAACTTTCAGTACTTAAAATACATTGGATAAAAACTTGGGGCAGTGAAGTATAATGTAAGAGCTGGCATATAGAGGGTAAATATGGGACTGAGCACAATAGTGTCCATAATGTGATGTAAGTGAGCACAAGACCTGCATCCAGGGTCTAGTGATGGACAGAGTCACGTGCACCGGCAAGCATGGAGACAGTGCCTAGCTTGTAACTTTTATTGTATAGTTGTAAATAGATCTAAGAGTCATGACAATGAAGACTTCATCAGACTTACTAAATTGTAGCCAGTACACTAAGACTGGTACCTTAAAAGTACATGGCTCTATAACCAACAAGGGATCCTGATTTGCATGTTGCAAGCAGGTAGGTGCCTGGACGACCCATGTGAAGATTTTGGTAGAAATGTTACCTGGTGCTACCTAGTGGAGTCAGAGCAGTCAGCTCAAACTTGCAATTTAAAGCATTGTCCCATTCAAGAAGAGGCTTTGAAAATTCGGGTCCTATTTCAATCTCTTCTCAGGTCTACAATGAATTTTCCTCGCCTTGAGTTCTAGTTAAGATATTTGTAGATAATAATCTGAAGTCTACAGTAAAGATAAATGGCAAAGTTCAAATAAAGTCCTTTAGAGGAATAAGGCCCAGTTCATGATAAAAATCTAAGATGTTAACAGCCATGCTTTCAGAGGTTTTCATTATTACTCAGGACATTTCCTCTTGCATGTAAATTAGGTTGGTTAGCAGGAACAAATAAACTACGCCTTACAATCCTGTACATGTATGCTCAATATATCAAGTTACTCAGCCTTTCTTTGTTATTCAGTAACTCTTACACTGCTGAAACATTGTCTCGAATTTTAAAGATTATTAGACTGTAGATTATAAAGAAATCATTAATTTCAGTGGTAATAACACTAAGCAGTTTTTTTTTAAATCAAGAGTACAGCAAAATTGAAAAGCTGTTTGAAACTCAACTTGAAAAAAACTTGTAATACTTTAGATATTTTTGTATTGAATGTTAGGGAATTGAGAATCATAAAGCTAACACAGGAGAAGTTTATGGAGAAAAGCTGACTGTCCAGGAAGAACAGATCTGAACTATGGCCCATGTTGGAAAACATTTTGGCCAGGAATCTACAGGGGAAATCATAGTATCCCTACAGTGCAGAAGAAGGCCATTCAAGCATTGAGCTTGCACTGACTCTCTGAAAGAGCATCTGACTCAGGCCCGCACCCCATTTACCATGGCCAATCTACCTAACCTGCACATCTATGGATTGTGGGAGGAAACCGGAGCACCCGGAGAAAACCCATGCAGACACAGAGAGAATGTACAAAAACCACACAGTCATCCAAAGCTGGAACTGAACCCAGGTCCCCGGCACAGTGAAGCAGCTGTGCTAACCACTCTGCCCCATTCTTCAGGAAGATGAACATGAATAACTTCAGAAGATATCTAACAGCAGCTACTCAATAACAACACTGATCAAGTAAATGGTATAAATAGCATAATGGAACCTAAGGTTGATAGACCTGATTTTTTGATACTGACACTGAAGCATAGCATTTGCTGATATCACACAGGGCTATAACAACATAAGAAATAGGAGCAGGAGTAGGCCATCTAGCCCCTCGACCCTGCCCCACCATTCAATAAGATTATGGCTGATCTGATTTGGATCAGTTCCACTTACCCGCCTGCTCCCCATAACCCTTAATTCCCTTATCAGTCAGACATCTATCTACCTGTGACTTTCACTACCCTCTGTGAGAAGAAGTTCCTCCTTAACTCTGTTCTAAACTGACCCCCTTTTATTTTGAGGCTGTGCCCTCTAGTTCTAGTTTCCTTTCTAAGTGGAAAGAATCTCTCTACCTTTCCCCTATCTAGCCCCTTCATTATCTTATACGTCTCTACAAGATCACCCCTTGGCCTTCTAAACTCCAACGAGTGCAGGCCCAATCTCTCCTCATAAGCTAACCCCCTCATCTCCGGTATCAACTTGGTGAAACTTCTCTATACTCCCTCCAAGGCCAATATATCCTTTCGCAAATAAGGGGACCAAAATTGCACACAGTACTGTAGTTGCAGCCTCACCAGTGCCTTATACAGTTGCAGCAAGACCTCCCTGCTTTTATATTCTATCCCCCTCGCGATAAAGGCCAACACTCCATTTGACTTCTTGATCACCTGCTGCACCTGCAGACTGAGTTTTTGTGATTCATGCACAAGGACCCCCAGGTCCCTCTGCACCGTAGCATGTTGTAATTTTTCACCATTTAAATAATAGTCCATTTTACTATTATTTCTTCCAAAGTGGTTAACCTCACATTTGCCAACGTTATACTCCATCTGCCAGATCCTCACCCACTCACTCAGCCTATCCAAATCTCTCTGCAGATTTTCCACGTCCTCCATGCAATTCGTTTTCCCACTCATCTTCGTGTCATCAGCAAACTTTGTTACCCTACACTCAGTCCCCTCTTCCAGATCGTCTATGTATATGGTAAGCAGTTGAGGCCCCAGCACCGATCCCTGTGGCACGACACTAGTCACCAACTGCACCAATTTACCTATGGGTTTTCCTGAGGTCAGTCAGGTTATTTATGCGCAGTGAGATTTTGTGCTGGCATTGGGCTGCCAGCTAGGAGTGGGAAATAGCATTCAGTTGAGGTACTTAATGATTGGATGTGCCGTTTGAAGGTATGTGGGGCAGGGCAACCTATTTGCGACTCTGAGACACCCACCCCACAAATGTGTAGAGTGTGCGTGGCTAGAGGTTAGACCATAGAGTGTGTGTTAAATAGCCAAAGGTTATAGCAGATGAGAACAAAAAAAAAATCTATAAGCCTCCAAAGACTGGCCAAGAAAAAAAATAGTCAAAATTTTATATTAATTAGATGGTCAAACTTTGTATCCAACAAAGAATTCTCCTACCCCAGAAAACAAATCTATCAATTACCTGGGAAAAGGGTCCATCAGTTAAAGACATTTTAATAGTCTACTATATGCTAACAGCATGTCTTTATAAACTACTTTTAAATATGTACATATTTATATATAGATGTAAATATAGGGGACAAAAATCTCTCCCTCAATGTCAACAAATCAAAGGAAATAGTCATTGACTTCAGGAAGCATAATGGAGGGCATGCCCCTGTTTACATCAATGGGATGAAGTGGAAATGGTCCATAACTTCAAGTTTCTAGGTGTCCAGATCACAAACAACCTGTCCTGGCCCTTCCATGACAATGCAATAGTTAAGAAAGCCCGCCAACGCTTCTACTTTCTCAGGAGGCTAAGGCAATTTAGCATGTCAGCTATGACTCTCACCGACTTTTACTGATGCACCATAGAAAGTATTCTTTCTGGTTATATCACAGCTTGGTATGGCTCCTGCTCTGTCCAAGACCGCAAAAACCTACAAAGGGTCATGAATGAAGCCCAGTCCATCATGCAAACCAGTCTCCCATCCATTTACTCTGTCTACACTTCCTGCTGCTTAGGAAAAGCAGCCAGCATAGTTAAGGACCCTACGCATCCCGGACATACTCTTTTCCACCACCTTCTGTCGGGAAAAAGATACAAAAGTCTGAGGACACGTACCAACCAACTCAAGGACAGCTTCTTCCCTGCTGCCATCAGACTTTTGAATGAAGCTACATCATATTAAGTTGATTTTTCTCTACACCTAGCTATGACTGTAACACCACATTCTGCACTTTTTCTTTTCCTTCGCCGTGTATGGTATGCTTTGTCTGTATAGCATACGGGAAACAATACTTTTCACTGTATACTAATATGTGATAATAATAAATCAAATCAGATATACAGTAAAGAATATAGATAAGATGCTATCTCCATGTCTAGCTCTTAACAGAGTTAGACAAGTGGCAAATAACATTTGCATTACACAAATACCTGGCAATAACCATCACCAAAAGAGACACTCTAACCATCACCCCATAACATTCAATGGTGTTACCATCACTGACTCCCTCCACTGTCAACATCCTTGATGTTACCATTGATCAGAAAGTCACTGGACTCACCACATAAACACAGTAGCTAAAACAGCAGGTCAGAGACTAGGAATACTGCGGCGAGTAGCTCATCTCCTAACTCCCCTGTCAACTTCTACAAGGCAAAGTCAGGAGTGTGAAAGAATACTCCCACTTACCTGGTTGGGTGCAGCTCCAACAACACTCAAGAAGCTTGACACCATTCAGGAAAAGGCAGCCTGCATGATTGGCACTACATCCTCAAATATCCTTTGCTGTCTCCTTTTTACTTCCAACATTCACCTCCCTATTCTTTCCCCTTCCAAGTCTCTTCTGCTTTTACCCACTTCCATTTTCACCTCTCTATCCATATCTATCTCCTTCCCTGCCTTGGTGTAGCTGACAAGTGACAAGTAACATTCATGGCCACACAAATGCCAGGTAATGACCATCACCAATAAGAGACTCTCTAAACACCACCTCTTGACATTCAATGGTGTTATCATCACTGAATCCCCCACTGTTAATATTGTGGGGTTACTATTGACCAGAAACTCAACTAGACTTGCCCCATAAACACAGTGTCTACAAGTGCTAGGAATACTGCAGTGAGTAAACCACCTCCTGACTCCCCAAAGTCTGTCCACCATCTACAAGGCACAAGTCAAAAGTATGATGGAATATTCCCCACTTGCCTAGATGGGTGCAGCTCCAACAACAGTCAAGGAGCTTGACACCATCCAGGACAAAGCAGCCCACTTGGTTGGCACCACTCCCTCCATCAACGACGCTCAATAGCAGCAGTATGTACTATCTACAAGATGCACTGCAGCAATTCACCAAAAATCCTTAGACACCAACTTCCAAACCCATGACCATTTGCAACTAGAAGGACAAGGTACATAGAAACACCACCTCCAAGTTTCTCTCCAAGCCATTCACTATCCTGACTTGGAAATATATGTCCATTCCTTCACAGCTGCTGGGTCAAAACCCTAGAATTCTCTCCCTATCGACATTATGGATCAACCCACAGCACCTGGACTGCAGCGTTTTTGGAAGGCAACTCATCACCACTTTCTCAAGGGCAACTAGGGATGGGCAATAAATGCTGATGTGGAGATCCTGGCGTTGGACTGGGGTAAACACAGTAAGAAGTCTCACGGATGAAACTCACCTGATGAAGGAGCAGCAGTCCGAAAGCTAGTGGCATTTGTTATCAAATAAACCTGATGGACTTTAACCTGGTGTTGTGAGCCTTCTTACAATAAATGCTGGCCAGCCAGTGACACCCATGTCTCACAAACGTACAAAAAGCAGTCTCTGGCCAACACCATACTGGTTTTGGGGCTGGATCATGTGCCTTCTTACATCATTGTGTGGGTGGGACAATATTCAGTTCCACATTAACCCTGTATATCCCAGAGCCTTATACTATAGTGGCTGCATGCTAAGTCAACTCTCAACACTGCTTCTTTGGAGCATCCCCATACTGTAGTGTCCATTTAATACTGCCACTTCAAACTGGAATTGTAATCACATTATTGTTCAAAAAGCTGAGCCCAGAAATCAATCTGACAAAAAAACCTGACGAAACAACCTGCTAACTCACTGAAAATCTCTTGTGAATCCTTGACTCACAAAGTTGTAAATCAATTCCTCTTTGACTTTTGTAGGTAAATCCCAAGGACCATCACTAATTCCCCTGGTGCCAAGACAGCATTCAACATCACCCAACATCATTCACCCTTTTCACTGTAAGCATTAGCACAAGTGTATAATTGGAGAGATTTCCCCAGATATCGAGCTCAGCGATTCAGGATTCATGTCGCTTACATTTCAAACTGCTACTTGAACACTAACTTTGCAGTTTTATTAGTAGTAGAATGCACCAAGTACCTGCATGGCTGAGAGGACAAAGTGAAGGAGTATTACACACAAGTTCAGGACTATTTAACAAAACTGTCACCTAAAATGTAGTGTGGCTAAAGTTGGGACTACCTGCCGTAGAGTCTCAGTGAAAGAAGCTGGAATATTTTTCACAAAATTAGTTGTTTACTTTGAGTTCCAATCCTCAAGAGAATTTACTGTCCAAATTGAACATGCCAAGAAATGGAATAGAAAGATTTAACATGCAGGGGTCATAGTCCTTATCATTAACAGGAGGTTTCCCTCATGCAGCTAGCTGGGCATGATCATGACTACTGGAGCTCTTACGGGCATTGTTAGAATAGTCATGGTTGAGGCATCGGACTCTGAGGATGATGGCTCAAATGGCTGTTCCAGCACTTCATCCCACACTCCCTCCCTCCCCAAACATACACACAGACACTCTTAAATGACAAAATTAGAGCCAGAAAGTTGGGAGGAACGGCCAGCTACTTCAAGAGGAAGTACATATTTGTACTGAGAGAGCCCGCCTCATGACATTTATACCTGTGGTGATACTTTTTCCCCAGCAGCAATACCTTCTGTCTGATTGTCAATGAGTTGCTCTGCTCTTCATTGCGCTTGAGCCACTTAGGACTGTACAGTTGTACGATGTGCTGAAAGCATTACGACCAGTGTTTGAGAAATGGATACAGGCTGCTGAATCTTGTGCTGTTGGCATTGATCAGCTGGAAACTGATGGTACAAAACCCCTCGGGACTGGGGAGGGGGTGACAAAGGGGTCACTGTTCTTATCATAGGCTGTGTACAGAACCCAAATGGCACATGAAGTCCTGAACCGCAGAGGCATCTCATTCTCCTCGGAAACCTGAGTTTCTGAGGAGAATTTTCTATTCACTTCCCTGTAGTTTGACTGTTGTTGCCAATATCCCCTATGGTGATTTGGAATGCATCTAAGGGCTCCAGACTCTGATCATCTTGTCTGTCACTTTAGAAACACAGAAACTAGAAGCAGGAGTGGGCTGCTCGGCCCATCGAGCTTGCTCCGCTATTCATTACGATCATGGCTGATCATCAAATTCAATATCCTGATCCTGCCTTCCCCCTGTATCCCTTGATCCCTTTAGTCCCAAGAGCTATATCTAATTTCTCCTTGAAAGCATGCAACATTTTGGCCTTAACTATTTTCTGCAGTAGTGAATTCCACACATTCACCACTCTCTGGATGAAGAAATTTCTCCTCACCTCAGTCCTAAAAGGTTTACCCCATATACTTAAACTATAACCCCTGGCTGTGGACCCCCCACCGTCAGGAACATTCATTATGAATCCACCCTGTCTAATCCTGTTAGAATTTTATAAGTTTCTGAAATCCCCTCTCGCTCTTCTAAACTCCAATTAATGTAATCCTAACCAACTTAATGTCTCCTCATATGACAGACCTGTCATCCTAGGAAACAGCCTGCTAAACCTTTGCTGTATTCCCTCTGTAGCAAGGACATCCTTTCTCAGATGAGCACACAAAAACTATACACAATAATCCAAGTGTGGCCTCACTAACCTATAGAATTGCAGTAAAACATCCCTATTTCTATACTCAAATCCTCTCGCTATGAAGGCCAACATACTACTTGCCTTCTTTACTGCCCGCTGTACCTGCACGCTTACTTTCGGCGACTGATGCATGATGACATCAAAATCTCGCTGAGTATCCACCTCTTCCAATGTACACCATTCAAATAATAATCTGCCTTCCTACGTTTGCTACCAAAGTGGATAACCTCACATTAATCCACATTATATTGCATGTGCCATGCATATGCCCACTCACTCAGCCTATCCGAATTACGCTGAAGTATCTCTGCATCCTCCTCACAGCTTACCCTCCCACCCACTTTCAATGACAGTTTTACACAAATTTGATTTCAATATATTTCCATAGTAAATTAATTGAAAATGAAACCCTTTGGAGCATTCCAAGAACACAGTAAGATTGCAGATAAAATGTGTCCACTCCTGCTGGATTATATTGCATACTTTATATCATTGGTCTCCAAACAGGTACACTGCCACTTGCATCTTATATTCCAATATCAATTGAAGCAAAAATATCTTCTAAACAGCAGGAGTACAAAAATGGAAAATTCTCCACATATTGCTGCTGAAATCAAAATACAGTAAGCACTGTTCTCAGTTCTGCATTCCTCAGTGAAACACAATATACTGCACCAGCAAAATTGAATAAGGCAGTCTACATATTTTGTCCCAAATTGGATCAAGCAACATAATTCTTGAATGTAAGTCTATCAGCTTTCATTCAAACTGTATCATAATAATTTTATAAATAGCATCTTTATCATAGTAAAATGTCCCAAGGGACTTCAAAAGAATGTATCACACTGCAAAAGCACAGAGTCGCAGACAGGGATATTTGGACGTGGCCTAAGGCTTGGATAAAAATTAGGTTTTACAGACGGGAGTGCAGATACGGGAGGTTAAGGTTAATATTGCCAGGGTCAAGAGTTGAGACAGCTTAAGATTCAACTGCCTATGGTAGATGATGGTTTAATCATGGCTGATCATCAAATTCGATATCCTGATCCCGCCTTCCCCCTATATCCTTTGATCCCTTTAGCCTCAAGAGCTATATCTAATTTCTTCTTGAAATCACACAATGTTTTGGCCTCAGCTACCTTCTGGGGTAGTGAATTCCACAGAGTCACCACTCTCTGGGTAAGGAGATTTCTCCTCACCTCAGTGAAGAAAATAGGGGATGGAAAAGAGGTCAGTGTTACAAAAAAGAAACGTTTTCCAAAGGTTTTATGGTTAGAGGAGGTTGTAGAGATTGGGAGAGGAGAAACCATGACAGGACTTGAATTCAAAGCTGAGAATTATAATCATAAGGCAGCAAAGGACTAGGAAACAATATAGGTCAGAAGGACATGGATGATGGCTGACCTGGACAATACAA
This sequence comes from Carcharhinus amblyrhynchos, assembly GCF_965287045.1. Taxonomy (NCBI): domain Eukaryota; kingdom Metazoa; phylum Chordata; class Chondrichthyes; order Carcharhiniformes; family Carcharhinidae; genus Carcharhinus; species Carcharhinus amblyrhynchos. Next base: position 42,814,572 of record NC_137328.1, on the reverse strand, counting down.
GTTGACTTCCATGCCACAGAGCTTCAGATGAATTTAATTTATGGAAAGTGAAAGATGGAAGTCAGCCAAGAAAGCTTTGAAATGTTCAAAGCTGAAGGAAACAGCAGGCACAAGATGTTGGATCAGGCATGCACCCACTCAAACCACACTTGTATGGTCGGTAGAATGTAATTTTGTCCTGATGGCATCATCCTGCTGGTTGACAATACCACTCATGTTTCGACTACATGGTAGCAGCATAAAACACTGGGAGAATAATTGTTACCTGATGCATTTTCCACAGCAATGCCCTGACCAGAATCAACTTGCAACCAATTGCACCCATTTCTCATGCAGTATAAATTGTTGTTTTCTTTGAAATTGCTATTCTTGTATTTATCTGTCTGATGAGTGCAAGACAAAAAGCTTTAACAGCGTGTCACTTTTTTCAGCAACACCAAGTGACCATTCACAATATATCTCATCATTTTTGTGAATGCATATTAATAAATTTCCTGCATACTTTTTCATGTTGACCTACACTTTAAAATGTTTGTAAGAATAAAAATACTTACTGTAAAAGTTTTCAGGTACAACCCAGCCTGATTACCAATTAACCCATTTTCACATACATGGAGATTCCAGCCACCCTAGGGCTCCTCCATACCTTCAGAACTTTGTTCCTGACAAAGTAAATATTTGATAACTTGGGAAAAATGTTCCTTTCTGACTAATTTCCCAGTTCTCACATATTTGAACAGTTAGATAGTTGCTGCTTTTCCATTGCCCAAAAGGGACTAACATTATTAGCAACCAGAATTACTCGGGTATATCATAGAACCATAGAATTGCTACAATACAGAAGGAGGCCATTTGACTCATCGAGTCTGACAGAGCCTCTTACCCAGACTCACATCTCGCATTATCCTCATAACCCCATGCACTTACCCTTTAATGCCCCTAACCTACATATCTTGGAACACTTGGTGAGAGTGAAACAGCATGCTCCTAAAGCCACCCCCCCTCCCTCCCCAGCTTACTCCTTGCAAATATCCAGTCTCTGGAAAACAAGCTAGACAAACTTACAGCCAGACTCACTCTCCAAAGAGAACTGAGAGACTGCTGCGTACTCTGTTTCACGGAGACGTGGCTCAATCTGGCTTCACCGGACAGTGCCCAACAACCAGAGACTTCTCAATCCACCGTAAGTGGCCTCAGGCAAGGCTAGGGAAGGTAGAGTCTGCTTCCTAATCAATACCTCATGGCGCCTAGATGCAGCAATACTGGCAACTTTCTGCTCAGTAAGAAGTCTCACAACACCAGGTTAAAGTCCAACAGGTTTATTTGCTGGCACAAGCTTTCAGAGTGTCGCTCCTTCTTCAGGTGAGTGAAGACTTGTATTCACAAACAGGGCATATATAGACACAAACTCAAATTACAAGATAATGGTTGGAATGCGAATCTTTATAGGTAATCAAGTCTTAAAGGTACAGAAAACGTGAGTGGAGAGAGGGTTAAGCACAGGTCAAAGTGGCGTGTATTGTCTCCAACCGGGACAGTTGGCTGGAGACAATATACACCTCTTTAATCTGTGTGGAGTTTGCACATTCTCCCCATGTCTGCATGGGTTTCCTCCAGGTGCTCTGGTTTCCTCCCACAGTCCAAAGGTGTGCAGATGATTGGTCATGCTAACTTGCCCCTTAGTGTCAGGGGGACTTACTAGGATAAATGCATGGTGTTACAGGGATAGGGCTTGGGTGGGATTGTGGTTGGTGCAGTCTCGATGGGCCGAATGGCCTCCTGCACTGTAGGATTCCATGATTCTATGATTCCTTGCACCCTCACATCTAATCATACCCCAAGGATCAGGCTTTTTTGATCAGTGTATACAAAGAAAAGGTTAAAACGAGAACTTTTCATTAATACTCTATTAATACAAACATGCACTTTCTAACTATACAAACATTACCATGAGAGATTGAGTTGGAAAATACCAAAGATTTGTCACACCAGAAGGTATGCACTTTTGATCACTGAACAATGGAAAAGAAAAGAGATGAAGGATGATGTACACAGATAAATTAAGGAGGTTTTTTTTAGTAGGAAATTTAAGTTATCCAAAAATAGATTGGATTGAAGAAGAGGTTTGTACTGAGCAAAAAAGTCTTATTTTACAGTATTCAGAATTTTTTCCTTGGCTAATATATTATTGTTACAATAAGGAAAGAGCAATACCTGACCAAGTTATGAATAGTGAAGCAAAAAATAGGGGAACTTTTGAGGAGCATTGATCACTATGGACAGGATTCTCCAGCCCTTCCCATCAGCGAGATCTTCTGTTCCCGCCAAGGTTGATCTACACTGCGGCTTCCCCGACAGTGGCATGAGTGAGGAATATAAATCACCATTGACTTTGTCGGGGCTGGAAGATCCCGCCAGTGGCTGATGGTGGATAGAATAGAATAGAATCCCTGCAGTGCAGAAAGAAGCCATTTGGCCCATTGAGTCTGCACCGACCACAATCCCACCTAGGCTCTATTCCCATAACCCCAGTATTTGCCCTGCTAATCCCCTGGCTTTCAGGGGCACTTTAGCATGGCCAATCAACCTAACGTGCACATCTTTGGACGGTGGGAGGAAACTGGAGCACCTGGAGGAAACCCATGCAGACACAGGGAGAATGTGCAAACTCCACACAGAGTTTGAACCCGGGTCCCTAGCGCTGTAAGGCAACATTGCTAACCACTGTGCCACATGCTGCCACCTTTGCTGCCAGAAAACCTGCCATTTGGGTGTAGGGCTGGAGAATTCAGCCTTATATAATTCAGTTCTATGCATGAATAGAGTTCAGGATAAAGGCCAAGAACAAGGAAGCTTTACACAAAAACAAAATCGAATTAATACGAGATGAAAATGAAAACCTTGCCAAGATTAAATAGGAGGAAAAGTTTACAAAGAAAAATCATAGTTCAATGATGAAAAATGTTTAAAATTGGAAATGCAATGGATACCAATGAAATATATTCCAGTGAGGAAAATGGAGAACATATGAAAGGAAGTTTCAAGGACAAATATGACAAATAGATCAAGTTTGATACTTGAAAGCAGTTACTCGCTGAAGACACTTATAAAAAGCATTTTGCACTTCAGAACAGATAAGTGGAAAATTTAGACAAATGTAAAGAATATCGGAAAGTTACAAAAGGAAGATTAGAAAAGGTGCAACAGTTTGAAAGAAAATTAGCAAAGCATGAAGAAGATGCATGTTAATCTTTTTATAGGCACACTCGTGTTCGGATCACTAAAAGGTGAAGGAGATGAGTTTGTACTGGTGTTTGATATTGGCAAAAATATAATGTATGCTGTTTGTCTCAGTTTTCAGAAAGGGAAGAGATGCTGTGATCATAGATTTTCATAGCTAGATGTGTTGCAGGTCATGGTGGTTACTGTTTAATAGGAACCGTATTAAAAGGATTATGGCCACACACTGTTTCTGTGGTTTAACATTCCATCATTTACTTATTCTTTTTATTATTTGTTCACAGTAAGTAGACATCACTGGTAAAGCCAGCTTTTGTTGCCTGTCCTTAATTGCCCTTGAGAAGGTGTTAGGGAACCACCTTCTTGGAACCTCTGCAGTTCATGTTGTGAAGGCAGTTCCATTGTGTGATTAGGTCGAGAGTTTCAGGATATTGATCCTGAATGATGATGAAGGAGCAGCGATACACTTCCAGGTTAGGAATGGTGTGTGACTTGGGAAGAAATTGCAGGTATCTTCTCCTCTTATCTGGGGTCTACAGAACCTCAGGGATTCATGAAGAGTCTCTCATGGAGCTGACAGCTGCCACCTGACCAGCAAACACCAGTTCTAAAGGAGGAACCAACCTATTTCAAAAATAATTACGGCAGTGAAATAGGCCAAATAGGTCAGCCTATGAGAATCCAGTCATTCAAAAGACATTTCACTGACTGCCGCATTTAATTTATTCCATCTTGCTGTTGCTGACAGTAAGGCCCATGGCCAACAGCAAGGCTTGATCCTGAGAATGGAATCAGCAGTAAAAGAAGTGGCAAAAAGCAGTGAGATGCCTTGGAAAGGTGCATGTGAGAGAACAGGGGGGGAAATCAGGCCTCAGGGAGAATCATAGCATCCCTACAGTGCAGAAAGAGGCCATTCTGCTCATCGAGCCTGCACTGATAACAATCCCACCCAGGTCCTATCCCCACAACCCCATGCATTTACCCTGCTAATTGCCCTGACACTAAGGGGTACCTGATCATGGCAAATCAACCCAACTAGCACATCTTTGGACCGCGCGAGGAAACCAGAGCATCTGGTGGAAACCCACACAGTTACAGGGAGAACATGCAAACTCCACAAAGAGTCACCCAAAGCTGGAATTGAACCTGGGTTCCTGGTACTGTGAGGCAGCAGTGCTAACCACTGTGCCACATGTCTGAGGTGTGTCTGAGAGAGCTGCGGTGGTGGTGGGAGGGGAGGGGGGAGGTTACAGATGTGTGTGAGGGTTGGGGGAGTGGAGGAAGTGGAGTTCAGGGTCTTGGAGAATTATGCTTGAGAGAGGTAGGGGTTCCAGGCTTCAGAAAGGTATATGTGAGAATGTAGTAGGGGGAAGGGAGGAGGTGGTTGGGGAGTGCTGTATGAGAGAGAGGGGTGAGTGTGTGTGTGCATCTGTGTGTGAGAGAGGGAGGTGATTGTATGTAAAAGAGAGAGGGGTGTGTGTGTGTGTGTGTGTGTGTGTGTGTGTGTGTGTGTGTGTGTGTGTGTGTGTGTGTGTGTGTGTGTGTGTGTGTGTGTGTGTTTGGGAAAGTGGGGAATGAGTGTGTGTGTGTGTGTTTGAGAGAGGGGAGTGTGTAAGACAGAGGAGAGTGAGAGAGTATGTGTATGTGTGTTTGTGTGTGAGAGAGAGATGAGTGTGTATCAGAGAGAGGGAAGTGATTGCATGTGTAAGAGAGAGACATGGGTGAGTGCATGTGAGAGAGAGATTTGAATGTTTCTATGTGTGTGAGGGAATGAGGAAGAGAGAGGAATGTTGTCCAATTTGTGAATCAGCTTTCCAGCATCATCACTCCCATCCCTGCATCCCTACAGACAGTGTCAAAATGGAGGCCAAGATAGGAAGTGGCCACTACCTGGCCATGTAAGGGCCTCAGGCCATGTGAGGCCAGATAGATCTTGCCTGTTTCCTCTAAAATTGTCAATAGGGAATGGATGGGAGGGGGGGTGGGATGGTAGAAGGCAGCCTAGGGAATTTTACAGTTCCATCTGCAAACATCCCATTCCCACAATTGCAAAGACCTGTAAAGTTCTGCTCTAGATCTGTCAAAGGAAGTTGTAAATAATGAAGTCAGATCACACAATCTAGGAAAAATGTGAGGGAAATTCCCACTGAACCATTTGAAGAAATAATTGAGGAAGTCACTAATTGTAATTCTGAAAAAAAAACAATATTAGTTTGGAATATATGCATGACCTAATATTCAAAGTCCTTGTGAAAACAAAAGGGTATAGATTAATGAATCAATTTCAATAATTTTATTTTGAGCACATTTTGCAAGTAACAGAATAGGGAATATAATCACAATATGCATTACCCAAAGCAGAAACCAGAAAAGTAAAATATTTCTAAGGTAACATCCAGACATGTAGCAATTTGAGAATTAAGAGAATTAGCTTGACCATATCAAATTTATCCCTATACCCAGAAGTACAATGTCCCTTGTGGAATGATTCCAGATAGTTGTAGTAGTGCATTTAATCAGACGAAAGGCAATGGAGCAATATTCAATGTTTTGTCAAGTTAGCATACAAGTGGCCATGTAAAAGCAAAATTCCCATGGAGGTATAAAAGCAAAGCAAAAACAGTTCACATTGCTTAGTTGGTAAATACATTGACTCATATAAACCAGAAATTCCAAACTTGAACTCTGGTCCACGCTGAGTTAGCTGGTTAATGGGTGGTAGGAAATGTGTCACAATTAGTTTCAATATAGAATAGCTAACAAAAATAAGTTTTGTTGTTGATATAAACAAGAACAAAATGAATTTCACTTTCATCACTTTGGGAGACCATTATAATTGGGCTTCAAAGCAAGTGCTATATCCATTAAATATGGTTTATTGTCCAATGCACAGCATAAGATTGAAGACAGCCTCTCCTTAAAAAAAATGCTGAAATGCAAAATATTTATTCCATCTGTTTCACCACTTTCAACTTCTATCCAAGTAGAAAGTGATGAAAGAAACCAATCCATGGAGATAGGAGCTGGAAACACTGGCAAATGCATGACCATTGCGAATGAACTATAACATGTACTAGTGCTATAATTCTGACTGTTTCCTAAATCTTCCTTCACTCCCCGAATTATCCCACCCTCTCCCACATTCTCTTCAGTGCACTCTTCTTGATAGGAAGGCTCCCACTGCTCCCAGCTTTTGACAATGTAATTTCACTTTAGACTTCATTCTATCTGACATCAATATCTTTGTATCCACTGGCACCAACCCTACTTCCTTCAGTACTATGCTCACAAGAACACATAAGGAATTTCGAATTTTGTAAATGGTTATACTTGTGAACTGTCTATAATTCCAAGATGAGGTGGTGTTGGGCATCTATAAAATAGCTAATTAGAATGTTTACCTAGATACAAGGCCCATGTGATTCATTATACCATGGAAATGGACTTGAGAGGTGAAGAATTCATAATTCCTATCATTGTATTGGGTTGTATGGTTTCCTAAGATATCCTTGAACCTTGCAACATAAGTCAGTCTGCAAGAATCTAAGAGGGAGCAAGAGATTGAAGCAGCTGATGCTCAACCTGAAGCAAAGAAAACACTGCCCTTATTGTTCACCATACAGAATGCAGGTGGAACCTTGTGCTCAGATTGAAAAAAATACAAATTTATGAGAATGGAAAGGGAGCTGGACAATTTTCCAGAAAGTGAAAGTCAGTTCTAGAAGTAGAAGTTATGCTCGGCTGCTAAAGGCAAATGGAAGCAGGTCATTGGGAGCGGAGAATGCCTTTGAACTGGTTCTGGGGAAAGAAAATGCTTACTTACATAGAGGTTTACAGCATGGAAACAGGCCCTTTGGTCCAACCTCTCCATGCCACCCTTTTTTTTAAACCGCTAAGCTAATCGCAATGGCTCGCATTTGACCATATCCCTCTATACCCATCTTTTCCATGTAACTATCTAAATGCTTTTTAAAAGACAAAATTGTATCCGTCTCTACTACTACCGCTGGCAGCTTGCTCCAGACACTCACCACCCTCTGTGTGAAAAAAATTGCCCCTCTGACACTTTTATATCTCTCCCCTCTCACCTTAAACCTATGCCCTCTAGTTTTAGATTCTAGTACCTTTGGGAAAAGATATTGACTATCTACCTTATCTGTGCCCCTCATTATTTTATAGACATCTATAAGGTCACCCCTCACCCTTCTATGCTCCAGAGAAAAAAGTCCTAGTCTATCCAACCTCTCCTTATAACTCAAACCATCAAGTCCCGGTAGCGTCCTAGTAAATTTTTTCTGCACTCTTTCTAATTTAATAATATCCTTTCTATAATAGGGTGACCAGAACTGCACACAGTATTCCAAGTGTGGCCTTACCAATGTCTTTTACAACTTCAACATGACATCCCAACTCCTGTATTCAATGTTCTAACCGATAAAACCAAGCATGCCGAATGCCTTCTTCACCATTCTGTCCACCTGTGACTTCACTTTCAAGGAGCTTTGAACATGTACCCCTAGATCTCTTTGTTCTGTAAGTCTCCCCGTTGCCCTATCATCAACTGAGTAAGTCCTGCTCTGGTTCAATCTACCAAAATGCACCACCACGCATTTGTCTAAATTAAACTCCATCTGCCATTTGTCAGCCCACTGGCCCAATTGATCAAGATCCTGTTGCAATCGGAAATAGAGTAAGCTTAAGAAATAGCATAAAGTATAACCCACAGCAGAAGATTTTCAGTCATTTTAAAAGTTTAATTGGGAAACTTGTTTGTGCTTTAGAGCGTACATTGCCTTCAAAATAATGATTAGTCAATAAAAACAGAAGATGCTGGAAAATGTAGGTCTGACAGCATCAGTGGAGAGAGAATAGAGCCAACATTTTGAGTCTAGATGGCGCTTGATGAAGGGTCATCCTGACTCAAAACATTGGCCCTATTCTCTCTCCACTGATGCTGTCAGACTTGCTGAAATTTTCCAGCATCTTCTGTTTCTGTTTCAGCTTCCTCCATCTGCAGTATTTTGCTTTTATCTTAATGTTTAGTCAATGTTACTTCTAGTTTGCTTGTTACAATCAAAGTCTTAAAAATTGAAACCACATTGTTTATTCCTTTCAACTATTCATAAGAATGGTTTCTAATTTAATGCTATTTACAGAGATCAAAACAAACAGCAAGGTGGTCTCCCTTCATCTGAACTTAAGCAAGTTAGTGTCCATGCCCCCCAGTGTCTCAGTCTTTACGATAGTGGTTCAACAATATATTATTATAAGTTATAATCTGGACCGTAACAATTAATCTACTGTGTAAATTGAAATACCGACATTGCGACCCTCGAACTAAATGTCATTACTAAGAAAAAAACTGCAGTTTAAACAAATTTCAGGTGAAATTTGGGTAATCCATTCCATAACACCAGTTAGTGGTCAAAGTATAGAATTACAGAATTATGGAAAATCCTGCTAAAAACATGATATTACCAGATGTGGACACTATATTGAAAAAACCCAAACACTGTTAAATGGAAAGTTGACAGAACATGCTATTTTTATTATATAGATATTAGCCAAATGTAATGAGCCACAAAGTAATGATGTAGCTTTGGTTTTCAGCAAATAAACTGCTCCAGTTCTGCTCAGTTAATGACATAATTTGGACTCATTGCATGATTCATTGCACAGCTATCCAATATTCTCCACGTATTCCTCTGTGCCACGTAACTTCTTTTTAAATAATCAGCCCAGAATATTGATGACTATATTTAGAGACTCTTGTTTACGCAGGAGAAGTATTCAGACATCCTCAGAATATCTAAGCAGCCAGTTGTCCAGTGGTTGCTAACTGCTGACTCATTGCATGCTTGTTGTTAACCTAAAGTGCTATTGCTGTTCTCTCTCAAGAGGGATATTGATTAAAAGAATGTCTAGCTGAAGAGAAAACACTGATTCTCTGTAATTCAAAGTCCCATTTGCCCAGAAAATTTTGCTGTTATTCCAAAAGTCATTTAAAATCTGATCAACATAGATTGAGAAAATGATTTTATAGATATGTGAAAACAGTCACTGGTGAAACTTTAGTTTCTTTTTTGGATTTTGGTATTTCAGTGCAATGATAAAAATATTTTAATTTGGAGTACTGAAACATTTTTAGAATGGCTTTATAAAAAAAAGAGGCAAAACTTAAAAGCTAATCCTTGTCATTTTGGAAAAGTATCAGCAAGTCTGCACAGTGGCACAGTGATTAGCACTGCTGCCTCACAGCTCCAGGGACCTGGATTCAATCCAGCCTTGGGGAATTGTCTGTGCAGAGTTTGCACATTCTTCCAGTGTCTGCATGGGCTTCCTCTGGGTGCTCAGGTTTCGTCCCACATTCCAAACATGTGCAGGTTAAGTGGATTGGCCATGCTAAACTGCCTCTTAGTGTCTCAAAATATGTAAGCTTGAAGGATTAGCAAGACAAGTGAATGAGCTTACGGGGATAGAGCCTGGGTAAGGTTACTCTTTCAGAGAGTTGGTTCATACTTGATGGGTTGAGCGGCACAGTAGGGATTCTATGATTCTAAGGCTCAGCTCCTGGAACTAAAATCCCTTTTCTTCTTAGGCAGTCTTTGGAGATGAGGATGACTTAATTCTACACTAAAAGTAAGTTCTCAGGAGTACAATCAGTGACCCACAGGCTCTGTCATTGGTGGAACAGACAAAGGTTGAAGGAACGATGGCTAGGGTACCCAGGTTGCCACACACTCCTTTCATTGTCAAGGCTTCGCTTCAGCTTATTCTTGGCCACTTAACCCGAGGTGTTCAGCTCCTTCCGAGAAGCTTTGCTTCCACTTCGGGCAGGTTTTGGTATAGATTTTTCAAGAAGGCTTTGAGGATGTCCTTGAAGAGTTTCCTCTGCACACCTGGGGCTTGTCTGCTGTGTTGAAGCTCCAAGTAGAGTACTTGTTTCGGGTATCTCATGCCAGGCTTGTGAACAAGATGGCCCACACAGTGGAGATGATTGAGTATGGTCAATGCTTCAATGCTGAAGATATCGGTCTGTGTGGAGATGGGGGCAGGTAGCATGCTGCAGGGTGGCATCAAGGACACTCACATTGAAGACAGGTCGAAATTTTACCAGCCCATTCACCACGGGAATCGGAATGGGCGAGGAGTGAAGATTAGGAAGGTCCACTGACATTGGGCCGGAATTTCTGACAGCACTCGCCCCCAAGACCAGAAAATTCTGCCCGAGGTCAAAGGACATTGTATGGTCCAACCCCCTGTGCCAGTTCCAATTCCCTTGGTGGGCAGGAAGGGGAAATTCCACTGTCTGCATCTCCGGGTCACTGGGAGTTATCAGGTTGGCAGTGAGGAGTTGGCTGGAGATGGTTGTCTTATTGAGGTCTTGGAATGCCTCAGCGTTGATTTTCCTGTGGCACTGTTTCTGCAGTGGACACGGCTTTAGGGTTATATTGATGTTGATGACAGAGATGATTAGATGGTGGTCTGTCCAGCAGTTTTATTGTTCATGGCGAGGGTGATATGCATGTCCTCAAGCAGTGCCAGTGTTCAGAGCAAGATGGTGTCCCTGAGGCCTCTCTGATGAACAATGGTCGAAATCCTACCACTTTGTCCCCCCCCCCCCCCACCAGCGAACCCCAATTCCAGGGCCTGTTGTCAGGCACAGGGTTGAATTGATGTTGGATTTCTCTGTCCCCCTCTGTCAATTACACCTCCCCAAAGTTCTGTGTCCTGTCCAACTCTAGTGTTAAATTCACCAAGGAGGATGAGCTTGTCACCAGTTGGGACTCGGGCCAAGGATTGTTTGAAGCCGGAGTAAAATTCTTCTTTGAATTCATTTGTAGCTTCAAGTGTTAGGATGTACATGCTGAGGACTGCAGCATACTGCCAGGTTCTGGGCTAGGCTGAGCTGCAGAGTAATAAGACTTTAGTTTATCCCACAGGGAAATCTCTGAAACTGCCAACTAATTTGTTTTTAATGATGAAGTCAACCCTGTTGAGGCAGGAATCTTCTTCCAGTTTACCTGTGCAGAAGAAGATGTAGCTGCCTCTTTGTTCCATAAGCTGGCCATCCCCTTTTGGGTTTTGCTCAGAGTGGCAATGCCAATGTCAAATTCCTGAGCCTTTGGGCACTGTTAGCAATGTGCCATTCTAGTCTGTCACTGTTTGGCTTGTCCATGAGGGTTCTGCCGTTCCATGTCTCGAACTTCATTTTAAGGGGTAGAAGATTCCTGTGCATAAGTTCTTTTAATGTAAGATGGCTGTTGCACACTAGCTACCACATGGCTTGGCGGAGCAAGGCCTGGATCCCATGGAAGTGGGGGGGATTCAAGATGACTGGAGACCAGATTCCACTGCATAGGCCGATAACATACAAGCGAACCTAATCCTTTCTTGTTTCCACAGGACTTCTCTCCCTGGGATATGTAAAGTATGGTGGTGACCTCAGGAGGGTGGCACTGGTCTGTGGGTCCATTTTGAAAAATATAATTCCATTCAGCATGTGCCAGTCAAAGTGCTGCTTTATATTGGCTTTGCTGCACTCTACCCTTTCTTTGCCTGGTCACTTCTAACCCCTGTTGCTTTCACACTGAAATCCCCCTCTGTCTCTCTGGTTTTAACCCCCTCTGCTTCTCTCACCAATTCTCACACCCTTATCCCGCTATATCTCCACTTTTAGCCCCCACTGCTGCTCTTACTGATTCTCATACTAGACTCTGATCTGCTTCTCTGCTTTTAGCTCCCGTTAATCCCTAATCTATCTTTTGTTGCATGTTTGAGGCATGCTGGCTGGAATTTTACCACCCTGCCTGCAACAGGAATTGGGCGCAGGTGAAGGGTGGCAGTGGGAAGGTCCGTTGACCACGAGCGGGATTTTACACTTTTGGGATGAATGGCGTTCGTCCCAAATAGCTCACTATTGCTTTACTAGTTTATTATGGTGGAGTTTGTTAAAATAAAATACGCTGGGTGGGATTTTACTTTTTTGGTATGAGTGAGGCCATAAAATCCCATCCAGCTTATTTTACTTTTACAAACTCCACCATAATAAACTAATAAACCAATAGTGAGCTGTTTACCTGCACTAGTTCATGATGATTGATGTTAGTCACTAACTTGCATGTATACCTAATTTGTCTACATGTTGCAGCTTTAGCCAACTCTTTGTGGTTTCCAATATGTTATGGTTGGCAAGTTCTTTGGGGGCTACTAGCAGCATGAACACAATAATTTGCAATGCCTTAATGAAACAATTAAATGGTCTAGAAGAAAACTACTTACAAATAAGTGCCCACTTACTGCATAAAATAAAACTCTACACCAAAAATGTTCCCAGTTAATGTAGTGCATTCCTTTTACAACTACGAGAAACAATCTGTAATTATCAGCAACCCCAGGTCCACAACTGGAGGAAACCTCACTAAAAATTAGTCATTTGTTAGCATCAATTTTCTACAATACTATTCTATATCCTTTTGTACTCACTCTTACATTATTGTCTCTGCTTAATGAAACTCAGCCAATAAATTGACTAACTTAGTTGTACATTTTCATTCTGCACATGCAGTTCAATGACTCAGCAAAGTATGTTGTAAAAGGCGCGAGTTTCTTCTATGAGTGGGATCCACATCCAGTGGTGTGCTTGAGGTTGGTTAGTATCATAGAAACCTGATAGTGCAGAAAGAGTCCATTCAGCCCATCCAGTCTGCACCTACAATATTTCCATCCAGGCCCTATCCTGTTATCCTATGCATTTACTAATTTGCTAATCCCCCTGCCACTAAGGGGGAATTTACCGTGACCAATCAACCTAACCTGCACATCTTTGGGGTGTGGAGCAAAACAGGGCACCTGGAGGAAACCCACGCAGACAAGGAGAGAACAGATAGTAAGCCGAGGCCAGAATTGAACCCAGGTCTCTGGTCCTGCGAGGCAGCAGTGCTGCCCAATAGGAATGAGATCTACAATAAATACGCATCTCAAGACTGGATTAATTTACACTGGATAAATCTTATTTTTTTAATGGAGTTCTCAATGGAACTAAGTGTCACAAGGTCCTGAGTTTGATCCTTGTTTATGTAACTGTTCCAATAAGGATTATTGACCTTGATGTGTGCTACGTGTGAAAATTTAGTCAAGGATCTAGTGTGATCATCAACCAGTCATTCCTGCTGAGAAGTACTTGTGTATAGGTATCAGCTATCTTGGTTATGAAGTTCCCCAGTCAAATCGCATACAGAGCAATTTGGCTAAGTTAGAAACCCCTGTCCAGAGTCAAAAGATGTCAAGCTGTACCCCAATATTTCAGCACCTTGGTCATTTCAAGGCTGGGGCTTCACTAAGTAGTCTCTGACAATTACCTGCTGCTATTCATTGAGTACTGAAAACACTAAATGTGAAGCATGTATTCTGCAACTGAGCAATGTCCCAGTGCCAACCTAATTCTTGTTCCTTTTCTCTTTCCTTTAGGTCCTTTTCAATAGCTGAGCCCTCCAAGATGACACCTCAGAGGAAGAGAATCTTTCTGAATGAAACTGTCATACGTTCCATCATTACCAAACTCAGAAATTAACATTATGACCAGCTTAGAGTGAGACATAGGGATTGGCATGTGGTGATGTCCTTAACACTACAGCACAATACTTATGCAGAGGAACAGCTAGTGATAACGGAACAGTCCTTTCCTAGTTGAAATAATGTTGTGATCACAAACATATCACAAGATGCTGATTTGCAAGTATTAGTAAGCATGAATCTTTTGCAATGGGTGTCTTTCTAATTATTTCAATGCTTCAGTTAATAGGGCATTCCAAGGTTTCCAGCAGGAATAGGGCAGTAAGACTACTTTTGTCATTTTAACTGCCCAATAGCCCTACTCCTGCTGGATACACAAGATTAAGATGACGAGGAATCCTGTTTACATTTAGAGCATGAGTAAAAGACATAAGGTGGAAGTTCATGATGGGCTAAAAATTGCCCCTTAGTGTCCTGGGATGTGTAGGTTAGAGGCATTAGTGGGTAAATGTGTAGGGATATGGGGATAGGGCCTGGGTGGGATTGTGGTCGGTGCAGACCCGATGGGCCAAACGGCCTGTTTCTGCACTGTAGGGTCCTATGTTCTATGTTCCATGTTCATGCTCCTGCGCAGGCAGGAGGCACAGTAAAATGCCATGGCATCTTTCCTAGTGCCTATCTGTCTGCCCCGTCCTTGTTGCAAAGTGACAGGGGAGGTGCTGTGCCTGGTCTAGTACCAATCAAGAATCAACACCCCCCACCCCCACCTTCTCTGTCCAACCAGGCCCCTGAACCCCTTCATGCCAGCTAGCCTGGCTCTGACAGTACTCTATACCTTGCCCCATCTGTCACCCCCCTCATCCACCCTCGACACTTCCCACAATGTAGCTCTACTCATCACCCTAGTTGGGATCTGCTGCAGTCTCGGCTGTGGCCAGTGCCTCCCAGTATTTTGCTGGGGTTAGGGAACTGAGGGGCATTTGATTGGGTAGAAGCCTTTGGAGGTGGGACTTCCTGCCCAGCTGGGGGCAGAATTCTCACCACGAGGAAACTTACACCCCGACTGATATTAATTTGCTGTGGGGCAAAGGGTCTGGGCCAGATAAGGTGAAACACCCACTTCTGCTTCTGCCTGCAGCACCTGGGCACTCAATTTAAAATCCAGCCCATAGTAATGTGAGAGAATAGGAAAGAATAAGCAAGATCTTTTGAAGGGATATTCCATTCTTAAAACTGAATAGTCTAGGACCTTTTGTGAGAGGCAAATATGCAAAAGTTGCATTTTGTGCCCAATACTATCAGCTTAAGAATTTATATTTAATGCTTATGATACTTAAGAGTGGAAGAGAATATGGGTTCAATAGCTGAGATGCAGAAAAGTTTCATAATACTACATTTCTTCTGCACTGACTCAAATAACAAGTAATATTATACCATTATTTATTATAAGTTTAAACAGAATATTGGAATCTCCTATAAATCTTTTGGCACCTTTCACAAAGTGTGATTATTTAAGGTACAAATTTTCTACCTAACTGAAAAGTGTGTGAGCAAGAAAGATAAACTAGATCCTAGCTTACTGCACAAACACTGGATTGTATTAACTGTGAGAGCAACAAGGGGGTTGATTGTGATGAGAAATGAGTCAATTATCCAGCTAAAATTCAAGAATTAAATTCAATTGTGTAGTTAAGAAACCCATAGAGGACCAAATGCTGTAGTATTGGCAGATACAGATCAAAAACCTCTGATGTTTCCATTGACCTCTGTTGAATTAATAAACTTGAACTGTAGAGCTTCAATTCTGTTTGTTGTATTGTTCTCAGAATAGGGAATGGAAATACAGCCCTGATTGTTGCTCACTGTTACCTTGCTGAAAGCACGTGTGTATGGATGTCAATAGAGGACAGGATATTGCTCAGCTTTGATACCTTTTCTATTGAATGGATATTTGTTTAGGTATATCGATGTAGTATGAGAGGGCTGTTGGCACTTGTGAAACTGTATACTTTTCACTTCTGTTATGTCCATAAGACATGAAAGAGACTATAAACTGTTTAAACCTGTGATAAACCCCATGGAGACTCACCAATTGATCTCCCTATGGGCTTGTTGAATATGAATTCTCTTGATAAACGGCAATTGCCCACCCTGCTGGAACTCATCACCTGAGCCCTTTATAAGACAGACATTGGGAAGGGTCTGCAGAACTGTGGCCTGGCTGGGACTTGTGTATGTATGCCATGGAGTAGAGAATTAATGTTGTGTTTAACTGTAAATATCATTCCTTTCTAGTCAGGCTTCTTGAGCTATTATAAAAATCAAACCTTACTTTCTGCTTATTCAAAAATGGACTTTGCTGAACCAAAAATCTGACTGCTACGGTCACATGATTTAAAACTTGACTACAGTTCTGAAACTAGCTAATAATTATTACAAGCCAGAGCTCAACTCTCATCCTTGTGGAATCTTACACCTATCATTGTGAGGATCCATTAGAATCAATGAAACAAGAGAGCAGCAGTCTGTCCCTTCTGAACTTATCAACAAAAAGAGCCTATGTTATACTTATGGAGGTGTTAATAGTTGATTTACATTACGTTGCTCTTTCTCTACACCCTAGCTATGGCTGTAACACTACATTCTACACTTTCTCATTTCCTTCTCTATGAATGGTATGTTTTGTCTCCAGAGCTTGCCAGAAACAATACTTTTCACAGTATGCTAATAAATGTGACAATAATAAATTAAATCAAATCAAATCCAATGGTCACCACCAATCTCCTAAGGTGAACAATGGATTATGACCAGAGATAGAAACTGATTATCAACCAGAAATTGACTCATCAATGCCAGATGACCGAAGGTCCTTTAACATTTGGAACGTTTTGCGGTTACATTCCTGCCTTCCCAGGTCAGTCTGTTGTTAACTTCCAGCCGATCAACACTAAGGCAGGGTTCCAGGCTGAGAACAAAACCTGTGTCAAGTTTAAACTTCCTCGAAGTCTGGTTCTCCAAAGGATTCCTGCCATCCTCAGTAGAACAAATCAAGCCTCTGTGTACCAATCTCATCTTGTTGTGTCATTGAAGGAATTCAGCGGCTTTTGCATTCAGCTAGATGAACCTGCCTGAACGTTAACCCCTACATGAAGGAACCCTCGCTG
The DNA here is from genome assembly GCF_965287045.1 of Carcharhinus amblyrhynchos. Lineage (NCBI taxonomy): Eukaryota > Metazoa > Chordata > Chondrichthyes > Carcharhiniformes > Carcharhinidae > Carcharhinus > Carcharhinus amblyrhynchos. The sequence goes on along the minus strand of NC_137328.1, from coordinate 42,797,653 downwards.
GATAGACTCTGACATTCTGGACTCTGTAAAAAGTCTGACAACACCAGGTTTTAGTCTGGACTCTGGCATACCCATATTTTATTTTAAAGTTATTCTGAGTTGTAAAACTTTTATTCCTCTCTCCCTTTTGTGTGCTTGTGAGTGTACGTGGTTGTGATGGCGATATCCCAAGTTTGAATGTATGAATAAGCATAGAGCAGCACTGCTGCTTCACAGCGCCAGCAATCTGGGTTAAGTTCTGGCCTCGGGTGACCTTGTAGAGTTTGCTCATTCTTCCTGTGCCTGCTTGTGTTTCTTCTGAGTGCTCTGGTTTCCTCCCACAGTTCAAAGATGTGCAGGTTAGGTGGATTGGCAATGCTAAATTATCCCTTAGTGTCCCAAGGTGTGCCATGATAAATGTATGGCGCTATGGGGATAGGGCAGGGGGAAGAGCTTGGGTAAGGTACTTTGTCAGAGAGAGTCGGTGCAGACTTGATGGGCCAAATGGCCTCCTTCTGCACTGTAGGGATTCTATGATTCTGATGTAACCATAAAGAAGTTTACTGTGAGTCACTGTAAACTGAGGGTTTGGGAAAACGCCACAGTTTATTTTAAAAATTAGAACGCCTCTACTTATAGACAGGTGGCCAGAAAAATTTGTCTTTCTTGTGTGACTGTAACACTTCCCAGAGAGAAGAGGTAAATTAAATAAGATTCTCAAGATAATCAATGAATCAAGTTTACTCATGAGATGCTATTTTCATGAGCTGTGTACCAATTGCGAAACAAACTTCCTCAACTCAACCACTGTAACCACCTGGCACCATAATTGTGTAAAAGATCCAAGCATTAGAACGAATATAATTCGAGAACAATAGTTTGAACTCATAAAACTACTTTTCAAGTTTATTTGTTAATGTCACAAATAGGCTTATATTAACATCCATCTGGTCCGGGACCTAATCCACCACTCCCAGAGGGCTGATCTGTCGAGCACTTTCTTGTCTTTAGATCAGGAGAAGGTGTTCGACAGTGCCGTGAACGAGTATTTGCTCGGAACTCTGCGGGCATTCGGGTTCGGGACACATTTTGTCGCCCGGATCCGATTACTGTCTTTCTGCCGCAGAGTGTCTGATCGAGGTTAACAGATCCCTGATGGCCCCCCCTGTGCTTTGGAAGAAGAGTATGGCAGGACTGCCCCTTGTCCAGCTAACTATATTCTATATGCGTTGAACATTCCTGTGCCTCCTGCGGAGAAAGTTGTCGAGTTTGACTCTGCGCGGCCCGGACGTAGGGATGGTCCTGTCTGCTTACGCCGATGACGTGCTCCTCGTGTTCACAGACGCGGCTGACCTGCAGAGGATGCAAAAAAATGCCAGGCTGTGTACTCCGCCACGTCCCCTGCCAGGATCAACCGGGCCCAGTGTTCCAGACTCCTGGACGGTCCATGGGAGATGGACCCCCTTCCGGAGGAGCTCAGGCCTTTCACCTGGAGCAGGACCAACCTCCTCTACCTGGGGGTCCATCTCTGCCCAGCCGAGGAATCCTGGCCTGAGAACTGACAGGAGCGGGAGGCCAAAGTCTCCGCCCGCCTGGGTCGCTGGGCAGGACTGCTCCGAGTGCTGTCCTACAGGGCGCGAGTTCTCGTCATAAACCAGCTGGTCACCTCCATGCTGTGGGACCGGCTTGTCACAAATATGCAGTAAAGTCTCGTGCGGTTCTTCTGGGACAACCGACTGCACTGGGTCTCTGCCAAGGTTCTGCACCTCCCGCTTGAGGGGGGCTGCCGAGTTCTGGTGTGCCTTAGCACGCAGGTAGCGACCTTCCGCCTCCAGATCCTGCAGGGAAACCTTTACTTCGAGCCTCCTCCACGATGGCGTGCCCTGGGGATGTATTTCTTCTGCCAGTTGCACAGCCTCAATTACGATATGCAGCTCCCGCATATCAATCTGGGGTGTATTCCAACCTCCTTGCGAGAGTTGCCCGTCTTTTACCAGGACCTCTTCACCGTCGGGAACGTGGTTGCGACGTAGCTCTCACCTGTCAGGACTAGCAGCTCTAGTGCAAGAGCCACTGCTCAGGAATTCGCACCTCCAGCCATACAACTCCAGGCTGGCGGAGAGGAGGCCTGTGGGCGCCGGGGTGACCAGGATGGGGGACGTACTGGATGGCAGAGGAGCGGGATGGATGAGCACCCACGTGCTGGCTGAGCGCACGGGGGTGGCCATCTGGCGTGCGGCCAAAGACATCCAAGACCTTAGGACGGTCGTGCTCAGCCCCGAGGGCACATGCGGTCTAGAGGTGGCGCAGGTGTGCATCTGCTTGGACAGAATTTCACATTGGTCCAAAGACTAGACCACCCCCCGGGTCAGGTGCCCCACTACAAGTGCCGCCTCGCGGAAATATCCTCCGTGCCCTTTTCCACTGCACGGAGGTGTTTCCTGTACAAGCTGCTGCTGCACACCTTCCACTACCACATCCTCTGCTGTCACCTAGGTACACCTTGGCGGGCCTTGTTGACGCTGGGCGGCAGAGGTCCCCAGTGGAGGTCACGCTGCGGAGGGATCTCCCCCAGTTACATCGGGGACCTGGGCTGGAGGGTGCTGCACACAGCAGTGCCATACAACTGTAGGTTTTTCCAGTTCATGGGCTCCCAAGACTGCCCCTTTTGTGGCCTTGTGGAGTCCGTGGACCATGTCTGAATTCTATGTTATAGATTGCACACCCTTTTTGGTTTTCTGAAACACCTTTTACTGATGTTTTGTTTGCACTTCAGTCCCACGCGCCTCATCTATGGGCACCTGGTGTGGAGAGGGTCGGGTCGGGATGGCGACCTGCGCCTGGACCTGAGACACGCTATCAATATGTCCAGGCAGCGGGCAATCGATGGGGTCACCCATCCCGACTGTCTGCTCCTCTATCATGGCTATATTTGCAGCTAGGTGTCCCTGCAGAGGGTGCATGCGGTCTCCATGGACGCAGTGGATGCCTTCGGCGCCCGCTGGGCACCACAGGGGCTGGGGTGTATTATAAACCCCGACAATCGTATTTTGATTTCATGTTTTAAGTTTCTTTTCAACTTTGTTTTTTGTTTGGGATATCCCCTTCCTTTTGGGGGCTGTCCCTTTTCGTTTGTCCCTAAGTTAATTTGAGTTTGTTTATTTGCTTGGTGTCACTGCAATTAAGTTACTGTGAAAATCCCCTAGTGGCCACAATCCTTCACCTGTTTGGTTACACTGAGAGAGAATTCAGTATGGCCAGTGCACCGAACCAGCATGCCTTTTAGATTGTGGGAGGAAACCAGAATACCCAGAGGAAACTCACACAGACATAAGGAAAATCTGCAGACACTGCACAGACTGTGATCCAAGCCAGGAATTGAACCCAGGTCCCTGGCGCTCTGAGGCAGCAGTGCTAACCACTGCGCCACCATGGCGCCCACACCAGAAAGAACTTTGCCAAGGCTGAGTTGATTTATTGTAAACTGACACATTTCTCAATTCTCCAGAAGACTCAAAATAGCAGCTGATGGGGAACCAGTCATGGAGCCCAGTTTACACGTGTGCTGTTGACTTTGAGAAACAGTTTCCAGTGGTTATAATCTGATTTTTGACTTTGATGATGTGCAGTGTGGAGTCAGATTAGATTGAACTGAACCAAAAAATCAAAATCATTTCCACAGTTTGTTCTGTGCTAACAACTAACCTACGTGATAATATTGTGTACAAAACCTCTGTGCGTAATGGCATATCGATTTAAACAAAAAGCTCTGAAATCGATTTATATTAAGTACATTATTAAAAAAATGACGTAACATGCCCATTTATGTTCTAGTGCTTTATTTCCTAGTCCCTCATTATTATTTTAATAACCCACAACCCTTGAAAAAACACATTGCTCATTGTTTTTTTTCTCTAATAGAAACCAGATAAGACTGCAATCTCTCCCTAAAACAGGCTTCTTGTTATAATATTTCTTGTCTACCTTCTAAAAAGGATTTTGCACTGGCCTTGCATACATTAGTCCTGATTGATCTGCATGTCTCTTGCATAGGGATTCTAGCCATGTGATTTGTTTAGCACAGGTGCAGGAAGAAAAGATTACGAAAGATTAAAGAGATTTGTCACCAACAATACTTGGTATTTTTTTCGACTAAACTGTCTTAAAGCTCCGGATCGTGCTATAATTACTTCTTGGGACAAGTGCCAGAAGTGCATATTTACAGTTCACAGGGGTCAAGGTTGAGTAAATCTATCATATTTAATTAGCTAATACTTCACTCAGTCTCTAGGGTTAACCAATTAAACAGTATACAAAGTATCACACAAAAAGACAATCACTCAAAATATCTGTGGGGATGTGTTGAGATGCATCTGCCTTGGCCCTCCACAACTCACCCCCTCCCCCCATCATCTGATGGGTCCAACCTCCCAGAGGAAACATGCAGATGCTCTTGCAACCTCTTACAAATCTTGTAAAGCAAACATTGGCCAGATGGAAGGTTGACTTGGGCCTCACACCTTATCTTGATCAGTCAGTATATCTGGTCATAACTAGGCATACCTGTGCTGACTATATACTGGTCCCAAAGAAGATCCAGGTTGTAGGAACTCGAACATGTAAAGGTGTTTGGCTGTACTTTCCTCTTAGTTTGCAAGTTGGGCCATTTTGTAGCTGTGTGCTGCACTCCTGGCTGATGCGTGACTTTGGCCAGGATTCTTGGCTTTCCCTGCAGGATTTGGGTTTCAGTTTGTAAACCTCTTGGGCAAAGGCACATATGAAGGCAGCTTAGTGAGAAGGCCCACCTCAGTTCCCAGTGACAGCAGCATGACTCTTAACCTTGCTTAAAGACTCCCTAAATGTTACCCTTCATTCTACCCTCCTCCCCCACACACCCCTTGCCATCTCCTGCCCCCCTCCATGCAGTACCTCGCATCCTCCATAGCCACTATTTTCCGTCCTTGGATTCAATGCGATATTAATGGAAAATTCCTTGGAGAATAAATAAACCTCCCACAATCTTCTAGAAACCTCCATCAAACAGACTGTTGCCAATACTGGGAAAAGAATATATTCTGCCATGTCAAAACAATTTGCAATACTTGCAGTTCGATTAGTTTTTATCAACAAATAAGAAACCATTGCAGAGGCATTATCTGTTTTTATAGCCTCTTAAAAATGCCATTCTTTCACGATGAATGGAAGACTTGCAGTGTTGAAACCACTGGTACTTGAAACTCAGCTAAGTAGTTATAATGGGCACAGCTGTCTAAACATTACATTGCATTAAGTTGGTCTTTCTCTACCCTAGCTATGACTGTAACACTACATTCTGCACTCTCTTGTTTCCTTTTCCATGTTTGGTATGTTTTATCTGAAAAGTGCGCAAGAAACAATACTTTTTACATGTGACAATAATAAATCAAATCAAATCAAAAATAGAATATCAGAGATGGAATGAACAGAACTTGCTCATCTCAGTTTCACAACAGTGTGACTGTTAATTAATTTACAGTTCACAGGGGTCAAGGTTGAGTATTTTTTCCCCCAAGTGTCAAAAACAGAGGGTGGGATTTCTCAACTGGGATTTCCCTCCCTCCCCCCACACTCCCCATGGCATGTTTTGTGTTGGTGAAGGTAGCGGCTGTGTATACTTTGAGTTTCAGCTAGAAATGGCAGGACTTTCACAAATGTGCATTTGGTCAATGTTGATGCTGAGTTGCGTTTTGCAAAATGAATATATCACAATACCAACTGCTGTTAATTGTCCACCCTTATGTAGAAATGTAACTGTTGTCGAATTGAACAGCTAATTTACAAAGCAGGAGAGATAAAAGTAAATGTATTTGGCATTACTTTTAAGAATTTGTGACTGTGAAATCACTTCTATTATAAATGCTTAAGTTTCAATGCTGATATTACTACTGGCAATAACTACCTAAGCCAGTGTGATGGTAGCTTGGCAGTAATGTCACTAGACTAGTAAAGTCATGGCCCAGCTTGCTACTTGGTAACATGCGTTCAAATCCCATGGCAATTTGTGGAGTTTAATTTAGAATGTGGTTGATTCTTAACTCTCCTCTAAAATGGCCCAGCAAGCCACTCAATTAAATATCCAATAAAAGAAGAAATTAAGGCTGGAACTCTCCCACCCTGCCCGCCACTGGAATTTTAGCAGGTGGGCTGCAGACAATGTGAAACCCCATTGACAGTTGGGTGGGAATTTCCGGTTTTTAGACCAGCATGACTGGAGAATTCTGCCCTAATCTCCAGTGCCTGATGTGACTTGAAGGGCAGTGTTTTCATGTTCAATAGTGGGGGTGATCAGTATGAAATAGAGGGTCATAGATTTATTTGCAGCACAGAGGGTGACCTTTCAGCCAATCGAGTCTACTCTGTCTCCATATGGACTAATTCAGTCAGTCCAATCCCTTGCTCAAATGTAGACATCTAAATTAAATGTTTTGCACATTATTATTAAATTGTCAGCAACCCACTGAAATGTGATGTTCAACTTTATGGGAGCAATTTGGGAGTGGTTTCATTGCTACAAATCAAAAAGGGACCGGTGGATTCTGTCAGAAGGTATTTTCTCCAGGCTACATAACCAAGACTTCACATGACTGCTATCTTCTCCAAAGTGCTGTGTGTGATAGGCTGTAACGATAAAAATGTGAGAATTGTTGATGTACACCTGTAAAAACATCTCATGCCTCAATATGCTAGTGAACTGTGCTAATCTGGAAAGAGTCCTTTGAGTGAAATGCAGTATAAACCCTCATCTATGATTATTCATGTTGAACCAGTTAGATGTTTCAGTCATCTGAAAAAATAAATTCAAGGCTGTCAATTTTAGAAACAAGGTTATTTGTTGAAATTGTGGCAATGGCAATGATAACTAGTCTCCAATACAAAATAACAATGAAATGTAATTTGTATGAGAGACATGATCCAACTTAATTGAATAGAAAATAAAAATGAAACATGTTGAATACACTCAGCAGATCAGGCAGCCTTTGTGGATGAAGCAAAGTTAACATTGCTTTTACCCTTCAATGGAAGGGGAAGAAGTTGCAGATGGATAGCTTGTAAAGAGAAACTAGAATAAAATAGAATAAAATCCCTACAGTGCAGAAGAAGGCCACTTGGCCCATTGACTCTGCACTCGCCACAATCCCATCCAGGCCCTATTCCCATAACCCCACAAATTTACCCTGCTAATATCCTGATATTAGGGTCAATTTAGCATGGCCAATCAACCTAACCTGGACATCTTTGAACTGTGGGAAGAAACCAGAGCACCTGGAGGAAACCCATGCAGACATGGGAAGAATGTGCAAATTTCACACAGACAGTGACACTAGGCCGGAATTGAACCCAGCTCCCTGATGCTGTGAGGCAGCAGTGCTAACCACTGTGCCACCATGCAAAGGAAAAGATGAAGGTAAACATGCTTTATAGAGTGTTAGATGGGTTAGAAGAGATGCGACATAACAGATAGCGTAAAACAAAATGAGACGTGCCGAGAGAAATGATACATATGTGTGACCCAAAGGATGCCTTATAAAGCAAAATAGCAGATCTGGGAAAGCAGGGAAAAACTGTTAAAAGTAAAATGGATTCTCGTGGCCCAGGACTGGGATGAAGTTAGTGCACATGGGATAGAGATTTTTGTTGGTAATGTAGAAACACTTACTGTAATGTATTGTATATTTTGTAATACCACGGTCTCTGTTGGATAAATAAAGCCTTCTACGCAGCTGTGTGCAATGAGTCCACCTGGTGAGTCTCTTTTCAGTTCAGTATATATTTTCTGCCATTTTAAAAGGATTAAAATTGCAAAGAAAATTTCAGTGCATGTGTGAAAAATATTGGTTTCATAACATTCTGGATAATATAATGTAAGTAGTAGCTCAGTAGGTAGTATTCTCACAATTGAGTCCGAAGATTGTGGATTTAAGTTGCATTCAAGTGATTTGAGTTGGCTTTTTAGCCCCTATGGGGGTGTGGGCATATTGGCAAGTAGGTGGGGATTTCAAACTGGTGGCCTGCATGCTGGTCTCCCAGCTCCAGTAAATGTACACACTCCAGGCCATTTTCCAGCCAGTCTTCAGGTGTAGGGAACAGTACAGCGGCCTCAAGGTAGCCTGCTGACTAGCAGACGAAGGAGCCAGCTGCCAACTGCAAAGGCCATTTTTAATTATAAATGTGAAAATGTTGGAGTCGATGGACTCCATTTTGTGGTGCCCTCTCCCTCATTTACCTCTGGCCCTTCGCTTTCAAGAGTTGACGTGGGTTTCCTCCAGGTGGTCCAGTTTCCTCCCACAGTCCAAAGATGTGTGGGTTAGGTTGATTGGACATAGTAAATTGCCCTTTAATGTCATGGGGACTAGCAGGGTAAATATGTGGGGCTACAGGGATAGGGGCAGGGTTGTGGCGGGTGCAGACTCAATGGGCCGAATGGCTTCCTTCTGCACTGTAGGAATTCTATGATTCTAAATGTGGCAGAACACCAGAGAGAGATTTTGCCAGTGACATGGAGAGAAGGAGAAAGAGAGAGGCAGACAGAAAAAAACATTGGGGAGCAGCGGAGAAAATGTCACGAGGAAGAGACCAAAAAATAATGCTAAAGGGAAAGGAAAGATTGAAATTAGTTCAAGAACTGGTGAAAACATACATTTACTGAAATAACAGCTTAAGGGCAATTGAGATAATTGTGGCAGAAATATAAACATCTTCAAATAAACCAATACTTCTCAGACCATCAAATGTCAGACAATGGTTTAGTTACAGGGGGCCCCTAGTTTTCTTGCCCCATCTTCACAAGTGAGTTATGGGTGTATTTCATCAGAATGAAAGAAATTTGATAGCACGCCATATCCAATTCAGGATTTCATGTCAACAGTTTTTCTGTTCTAAGCACTATTTCTGGGCTTTTATTTCAAATTGTTTCAAAGTGCCAAAATACTAAAGCTGGGGATCATTGCTATCTTCCTTATCAGTAGAAAACATTACGATGCAGGACAGTAAAAGTTTCACTGATACTCACAAGTTAAATAATCACATGCCCAGATATATGGCAACATTTGTGCTTATGTACACTGATCCATGTAATAATAGCTGTGATTCTATTCACTTATGCACAATGCACAATAGGCAAAAGAGATCAGTCAACAAGAGTAAACATTGAGAATCGATTTAAATGCCATGATATAGTAATGGCAGACTCTATTCCCTTCTATTACACATATCTATGAAATACTTGAAATCCTTAATTTTAAAGTCAGTTTAACCATGGGGCTTTTAGTATTTTTATTCTTTCCAACAACATAAAGTTACCTTTGTAGAGTTCCTTAAACATAATAAAACATCCCAAGATGCTTCACATGAACATTGTAAACAAATATGACTCCAAAACACATAAGGAAATATTAGGTCAAATGACAAAAGCTTGGTCAAAGCAATAGTTTTTAAGATGTGTCTGAAAAGAGGAAAGCAAGGTAGAGAGTCTGCGGAAGGAATTCCAGAACTTAGGACAGAGGCAACTGAAGGCATTGTCACCAATAGATTAACAATTAAGAGGCTAGAATTAAGGAAGTACAGAAATCTCAGAGGGTTGTGGGACTGGAGGAAATTACAGAGATAGGGAATATGATGTTGTGTAGCGATCTGAAAGAAAGGACGAGGATTTAAAATTGAGATGTTGCTTAATGGATGCCAATGTAAGTCAGCAAAGACAGATAATGAAAAAACTTCTTTACCAAAAGTCAGAAAATAAGCTTTTTTTAAAAAAAATTACAGTTTAGTAACATCATAGTTTAAAAGTGTAGCTTTTCCTGCCCCATTATTTGCATAAAGTGCAATTAAGTATCTTAATTTCTCATTAAAAGAACAATATTTCCCACCTTAAAAACAAAGCAAGATATGGCAGGGGATTGTTTGGCAAAGCAATAGGTTTAGGTGAATTCTGAAGTGGATGGGTAGGATGGGAATCAGCATCAAAACCTTGGACTTATCCAGCACTTGGAGAAGTGGGCAGAGAATGGGGGCAAGAGAGGGAGGGAAGAGGAGAAGTACAGGTCAGATGTGGGAATATTTAGTGTATTGCTAGGAAGCAGATTCAAGATTGAAATGCATTATGTCTCCTCATTATTCACCAATGACCAATGATACAGTGAGTCCCAGTTTTTAGTTGCTTAATTGTAAGTCATTTTGCTTTAATGTCAGTTTATTAAGGGGACCTGTATTTTCATTTAATGCTGCGGGTTTTTTAAAGACGTTTCAGACTGGGACTGGTGATGTGAACCGATCAGTACCATTTAGAAGCAATCTTTCTGCTCCCCAGGTCTCTATGTCATCACCTTCAGTTTGCCATCTCTACTGGGCTCTTATCCTCTTTACTGCTAGTGATTCACAGCATCTGCCACTTCCTAACCCTCACTCTCCATGCCCTCAAACTCCTGATTTACCATTTGCAAGTTAAATATGCTCTTCCAGCATCTCACCATACTTCCACAGAAGACTCTCCACTTGCCTGGATGAGTGTAACTATAACAATACTCAAGAAGCTCAATACCACCCAGGTCAAAGCAGCTCCATACATTAAACATGCATTCCCTCCACCACAGATGTACAATGGCAGCTGTGTGTACCATCTACAAGGGGTGCACTGCAGTAACGTGTTAAGGTTCTTTCAATATCAGCTTCCAAACCCATAAAGTCTACCACCCAGAAGGACAGAGGCGACAGATGCTTAGAAACACCACCACCTGCAAGTTATATCACCTTTCCTTTAACATCACTATGTCAAAGTCCCGAAACTTCTTCCGTAACAGCAGTATGGGTGTTCTTGCCAAACATTGACTGTAGCAGTTCAAGACAGCACACCACCATCTTCTTAAGGAAAAATAAGGATGGGCAATAATGCTGGTCTAGTCAGTGACAGGCACATCTATGAATGAAATCAAAGTAAAATGGTAATTGTTTGAACATGGTGCTGCTGAGACTGTGGAGTTGCCAGCTAAGCAGATTGGTGAGCAGTTCTCTAAGGCAGGACTCCCTCCACTGCCTCACACTGGCCCCCCGGTTGGGAGCAGAAGTCTCACTCTGAGCCATTTAACTAAAACAGCTGCAGGGTGGCCAGGTATTTTCATGGGGGGGTCCTTTCAATCTGTTTTCTAGTTGCTAGGGAGAGGGGAGGGGTGGACAGGAGCGATAGCAGGGAACACATGGTGCCCCGTCAAATCCAGGCCATGTTTTTGGATACATACCATCACAAAATTAGTACAGGAGTCAAGTTGGTAATCTTACGTAAGATTTGATTTATTTGCATGGCGTGTGGTATAATTCCAGCTCAGTACAGCACTAATTTTTAAAAATACCAAAGGAATCCAGTATTAATTTTATAAAGAAGATTGTTTTGTATAACTGAACAAGGCTTCCTGCTGGCCCATGTGGACAATGGGCCCCAGGAAAAATGGCAGTGAGTCAACCAGTTCTACTTTCAACTCCATCACTGCCCTGGTTCCATTAGGTGGAGAGGTTGAAGTCTCCCTCACTGTTTCATAGGATTAATGCTTCACTTCCTGCTCTTCCCCCTCCTTCACCACCCCACCCCAATGAACAGCAACATCACTTTGCCACATTACCTTTCAGAAAATACAGGGGATCAAGTATAGCATCCATCTGGCCATCTTGCAACCTTTCCTGTGTATCAGTAACTGAATATGCCTCATGCAGCTGGAATGTGTTGGCAAGATTTGCTGTGTGACGCACTTAGGATTTCAGTACAATAGTTCCAAGTATAACTTATTCTCTGTTTGTGGGCCATGCTGCTTTATGACCATGCATGCTAAGCATTCAAAGGACTACAAAATGTTCCAACAACTTGGGAGCATGAACAGTTAAAGAATGCAGCTCTGATAACCCATTTTGTGGCATGTTTATATGAGAGACATATCTGCTTTATTTTGGCATCCCTCCTCATTTCAGCCATATTTTTCTCCATTTGTAACCAGGTCCATTGGATTTGGCAGAAATCAGTTAGCCAGTTTGTTATCTATTGTTAGGCTCTTTCAAAAAGTTGGGGCTTTTAGTGCTTTCTTTAGTAACTTCCTCTTGCTTTACTGTACACCACAACAATCACGACAAATATGCCCACATATTTTCAGGAATTTCCATTGATGAGAATGTGTCAATGTCAAAACGTCTTCTATTAAATGGAAATGTAACTCACAGAATGTACTTGAAATTCAAAATTATCCTTTGAATTGGTATACTTTAGTTGTACACCTTTAGGGAAAATCTTACTATTTCAGTTGCACTTTGCTCAGCATTGCTTTTGCAACCAGCTGGAGGTTGCTTTGAAATAATATCTCACCATTTTACAAATCTCAGATCAAGGTAGACTATAGTTGAGTGCAAAATGCAAAATAAGTTAAAACGTTGTGAGGTTTAAAAATCTCAGTATTCTTACAATGCAAAATGCCTGAATTCACTATGTTCGAAACCTTATAATGTTCCACTTTTTAATCCTAGGGAAAAATATTTAATTTCCTTCTGCATACTCAAGCTCTGCACTCTGTACATTAGCTGCAATCTCATTTTAACAAATTAATCCAGAGTTTGTCAATGACTGAAATTATGGGAGAAAGAAGAAGAATCTTTTAGTCATCATGCTGCCATAGTGTTCTAAAATCTCACTTCTGTGCCCACAAACTCCTGGGGCTAAAACGTGGGAGCTTGTCATATACAATTAGGAGTCAAATTTAATATCCAGTATGACAGCAATATCAAACCATTTTTCCTCGATAGAACCAGCAGTGGTCTATTATAACCACTGGCTGTCTTGGCAGCACTCATTATGACATTTATGCTTTCATTTCTATAGCATTGCTAAAGCCTTGAAAAATGCCAAACATTAGTGACCTGGAACACAGGAACACTTATAAATTGATCTGCTCCACATTTCTCTAGTTCAGTTTGAATTTATATGCAATTAAGTACAAGCTCTTTTTAGTATCATAAATTCATACAGCTTTGTTCTAATTCACTAAACATGGAAGAACTTAATCATGTGATGTGTTGAAATATCTTTATTTATGCAAGTTCCTGTTCAGATTCAACCAATAAACTAAAGATACGGTATAGGGCTCCTAACAACTGTAAAGACTCAAAGCGGATATAAATATTTGGTCATTTTTGCACTAATGAGAAGCTAGAAGAAAAAAATGTAACTTAAGGAGTGTACTTTAACCTCCTGGAGATCTGGATTATAAACTGTAATATTGGAAACTGATGTGATGAGTTGGATGGAAGACCAGTGAAGAAGGACAATCACATTGTAACTAACTCATGCCATTATTAAACAGTCACTTCAGTGCAAAGCAGAAACATATTGGTGAGAAGCTAGCAACATCTACAAGGACTGCTTGTGGAAGCGAACAATCTCAGTGCACACTTACTTTCAAAACATTGAATTCTGAACTATGCTGCTTGCAATGTACACCCCCCACCTCCTCCTCCCCCCACCCCCACTATCCACATAGTCAAGTTCTGATTATTCTAAAGAATGCCTAGTAAGTACTGTATATGTATGAAACAATGATTCCCTGTTTAACTTCTTTGTAGGATATACTGTCAGCTACAGAAGGAATGATCATTGTGCAAAATACTAACTCTGAGATCTCAAATCAGTCTTTATCACAGTGGGAATGAATTCAAGTAAAGAGTAACAAGCAACCAAAACAACCAAGGAACTCAAGTGATGTAATAATAGGAAGCTATTTATAACCAGCATTATAACTTTAAGACGTAATCACTCTCATGTATTTCCACGTATTCTTCATTTCATAACATATACTGAGGATAATTTTATTCCACTGTTTTTGTTGGTTAGTGTCATGGTAGACATCAACAGTCAAAATATTCCATGCAGTTAATACATTATGGTGTATGTTGAATGATTAATAATCATGGTATAATCAGAGTGAGTCATCAAGTTGTAATTTGCAGTTCAATTCCTGAGAATAATAAATCACCGTATTATTATAAAACATCACATTTAGAAGTGCTGGTTATTGATTCACTGCATGTACTGTAGGAGTCCTGTGCTACAGTTACCAAGCAAAAGGTTAAAAAAAAGGCAGGCAGTAATAGATTAGCAAGGGTCACTTACTATTTAACCAAGCATATTTTAACTTGCTGGCTGTATGCTGACATCACCACAAACATGCAAAGGCATGCTTGAGGCAGTGGATCAGGACAGGTCAGTTAATTACTAATCAATCATCCATTTATTCACATACCCTTTACCCAACGAACGAAGTATGATACTATTTGGGAAAGTAGTCACAATATACATAAACCAAAGATATATTGTCTGTGTATATAAATTCCAACCTTAGCTGAGGAACACACCAGACGTTCATCAGCTAATTTTATCGGTATAGATTAATCCAGTCCAGGGTATTGAGGTTAAAAACAAACCCAGCAAAATCCATTTTAGTTAATGAAATCCATACCTTTTACAGTGCTGTTCGAAAAAACGCCTCCAAAATCCATGTGTTTTGGTTTTGAGGAGAGGGTCGTTGAATGCCCAAGTGACTGGGGTACTTGAAAAGTGTGTTTTGTTACCACGTGCCTTCTCGGACTTAAAGCAGGTAGATGGATGGCATTGTCGGGCATGTTGCTGTTTTGGGGTGTCACTGTGGCATGCTGGCAGCCATTCAGGAACAGTTTCGTGTGCATGTTGTTTGGCAGCATGCCAGTGGCGGGACTTGGTGTTGCGCTGTTTGAAGTTGGGCATGGTGTTTCTGTTTGAATGATGATGGGGGGAATCTGTTGTCCGTTGATCAAAGCTGGCCCCTGAGGAGTACCTGTACCCCTGTGGTTAATGTTACAGGGTCTTCCATTCATGTTTAAGACGATGCTTAGGCAACAAAATGCGCTTTAATTATCCGCAATGGTGTCGATCCAGAAAGAGTTAATAACAGTTCACTACATTATCCAAACCATGTCAGAGAATCTCCTGTTAAAAGAACAGATACAACTATAAAAGCAGAAGTTACCAAATAAAATACTGGGATATTTATTGTCTGAGAAAAGACATCAATTGTTATTATATATAAGGCTATTATCCTATTCGAACGAACAATCATTGCTACTGTGTTCTTGATGCTTGATGTTTCTGAAAATGCCATCAAATCCGTTTAACTAATTTCATTTTTTTTATCGGAAATTAACGCGAATTGTTTGAGTAACGGTGCACGTATCCGGACTGAACTAAGTATTGTAAACGAAATAACAACATCATGAACGTGAATCTAACTTAAATTGATTGTTTAATTATTTTTATCCCAATGCATGGATCAATTTTTTTCAGTTTTTATACATAGCAATAGAAAGCAATCAATAGTCGGATCTTTGTATTTTTATTTTCCAGGCTTGGTATAATATCTAGTCGAACACACTCTTTGTCGGAACATCTGCATGGTTAAAACATGAGGTTGGTATCAAAGGCAAAGAACCACTGACTGCGCCTCTGTGCTTACCTCACTCATTTTACAATTTGCAACATTTTTCAGCCGATTTAATCTTTTTTAGTTTTGGATCGATTGCACCATTCATCTTTTTGGAGTCTCGGGAATGAGGGCAGTAGAAATAACCAGGCTAGAAACATGGGGATGTCTAATATTGGTGCTAATTATTCCTATTATTTGGGATAGAATTCGGGGAGGCCATCCCAAGCTGGTTCTTCTCTCTGTAAACTTTGCAAAATGTCACCCTAGTCTTTATGCTTCGGGAAAACTCGGCTTTGTGGAATGGTGTCACTTATTCCAAGGGGGATGGACGATTAAAGTAAGGATGTTTTTGCTACAGTTGTGCAGGGCTTTTGTGAGACCAGCTCTAGAGAGCTGTGCAGAGCTTTGGTCCTCTGATTTAAGGAAAGATACAAACACGTTCCAAGCAGTTCAAAGCAGCTTCACTCCGATGATACCTGGCATGGGAAGTATCTTATGAGGAAAGGTCAGCACCCTCAAAACTTTCATCTGAAGAGCAGAAGTAGGCCATTCAGGAACCACCCCGCCCCCGCTCCCCCAGCCTGTTCTGCCACTATTAAGACAATGGCTGATCTGATCGTAACCTCAAAACTGCATCCCGCCATCCCTGAAAACCTATCCCGCCCCTCCCCAACCCCCTTGTTTACCAACAATCTCTCCACATCTGCCTTTAAACTATTCAAAGACTCTGCTTCCATCATCTTTTCAGGGAGTCCCAAACACTGATAACTTTCTGAGAGAAAACAAAATCGCATCAACTCCGTTTTAAATCAGTGACCTCTTATTTTTAAACAGTAAATCCAAGTTCTAGATTCTCCTCTCCCACATTCGCCCTGTCACCATTCCTCAGGTTGGATGGGCAGGGCCTATCCACTGGAGTTAGAAGAATGTGTAGTGATCCTATTGAAGCATACAATATCCTGAGGGAACTTGATAGGATGGATGCTCAAAAGATGTGTCCCCTTTTGGGAGAGACTTGAACAAGGGGAGTGAGTTTAAAATGGTCTCCCATTCGTCTTGGAGATGAGAAGAATGTTGTTCTCCCAGAGGGAACTGTCTCTCACAATAGCAGTGGAGGCTGGATCATTGATTATTTTTAAAGACAGAGATAGATAGATTCTTGACAAACATGGGAGTCAAATGTAGAGTTGAGACCACAATTAGATCAACCATGATCTTAATCGGAGAGATACTGAAGTGTCCAATTGGGCAACTTGTTCACACAGAGGGTGGTGAGTGCCTGGAATAAGCTGCCAGAGGTAATAGTAGAGGCGGGTACAATTTTGTCTTTCAAAAAGCGTTTAGACAGTTACATGGTTAAGATGGGTATAGAGGAATATGCGTCAAAAGCGGGCAATTGAGACTACCTTAGGGGTTTAAAAAAAGGCAGCATGGACAAGTTGGGCCGAAGGGCCTGTTTCCAATCTGTAAAGCTTTATGACTATAATCAATGGCAGAACAGGCTCGAGGACCCGAATGGTCTACTCCTGCTCCTGATTCGTATGTTCGCATGTGTACACCTTAATATGTTACACTTCAGGAATTGGGTCTTACTTTTGCAACTGTGTATCAGCCTGCAAGGGTGTGCTAGATGATCTCCAAGAAGCATCAGACACAACTGCGTGTGAATCTAGCTTAGTTGAGTTAATGTGGTCAGCATTTAAAGATAATCCGCTAAACTTTGCAGTGTGATTCTGTTATGGGAAAGGGGAGAGCAGGGCCGAAATAAATCCAAAGGTTGCCATGTATCCTGTGAGCAGCAACAGGCGTTGATTTATGTCAGATTTGTTTAAAGGAGGCCAAACATATATATACAAATAATAGTACCGGGAATACATTGGACCTGGACGTCCTACTCCTTGTGTTGAAGACACAAGATCGTGCCTAATATAGAAATTCAATTGAGCGAGTGATTCGCAGAACCTCATTGGAAAGTGAAATGTGAATTAATTGTGTCAGAGGCACTATTAGAGCCAATTGTGTAACCTACCTGACGTATAAAAGAGGGAAAAAAATGAAGGCAAGGGAAAGAAAGGGGGGAAAAGGCAAATAGAGTTAAGTTCACCTTCTGTTTTCATGTAGAAAGTTTGGACAAGATTCAGGTAGCTTGCGAATTCTTTGTCAAGGCTGACATATGTCAGAGCTCAATCGCAACAGAGAAGCGGAAAAAGAAGCGACTTAATACAAAAACATAACCAGAATGACACACTTCATACAGACTGTGTTGTTTTGGTAGGAAATGTTGCCCAAAGATCAGAATTTCTCCAGGAGGTGTTTCTGAAACGGAATACGAGGTTTGATGAAGTTTCCATTGTGAGAGAGAGAGAAAAAAAGGCATTCAATAAACCGACCGCAACAACAAAGCAACGGAGTAACCAGTGCACTAAGAGGTCAGTGAAAATAGATTTACTCTAATAATAATCATATTTTTAAAAAAATTTAAATGGTTTCAGGTTATCTTCTTGAAAATAAAACACACACACACAATACAAATGACATTAACGTGCATCAGAGGAAAACATAGGAACTTAGCATTCATGAAAATAAATAGAATTGAGGTTATTGATTGAAAGTGAAGTGGCGGGAGTCTGTACCTGGCGGCGGGAGCTGTAGTGAACACCTTCAGGAACAGGAAAGCAGCCAAAACAGGCAGCGATCCATCTCACTGTCCTCTCACCTGACCGGCTATTGGGGGAAAGGTCATCCCCTCGCATTCAAAAGGTCAACAATATGTATTTATAATCAAAACTCATTATTTTTAACAAAATACTTTTCAGTTTTAATATCCATAGTAACCCTACTTGCGGCTATTGATTATTGTCATTTAGGTTAAATTGTTTTAAATGCTGCAGTGTTATGGTGTGTGAAACAGCATTCGCTGAAGAGATGAAATAGTATATATATAAAACATTTAACTACATTTTCTGCATACAATGTTACACGCTGATTAAGGGACAGAAAGGACAGACTGATCTCGCAGTTTGAAAGCGGTGGGTGTTATTAATAGATGCTTAAGGGAACAACAATACTTTTGTCACTAATTCTGTTGCTCGCCTTCATTCCAAGGATAACAAGCAAATACTTTTAAAGGATTTCTCATATCAATATACAGACACAAAGGGCATTTCAAGTATTTGATCCATCGGCATCTGGTGGATTTGGGATTTCAATAAGAAAGTTTCCTGTTGATTGGATGAGGGGCCATGACCGTCTTGGACAACTCGATCAGAGGGGAAGCAGCGGAGAAGCGAACCTTTGGCAGCTGGTTCCGCACACCTAAGTTCAATTTGATCCCTGCGTCAGGCTTCCCGTGCCTCCAAAATAGCTCATGACACCTGAGTGTATTCCCTGCTAAAAACCCAGTCTTAAAAAATATATACAATACTTAAAAGTAAACAAGTTGTGATTGGCATTTAGTCACCGACAGGCTGAGAAGTCCACCTGTCGTAAATACACAACTACAACTCGACGTTTGCTTAAGAAGACAGGTTTTGCAAACAGTGGTTGATTATTTATCCGAGAGTTTGGCAAAATATTGATCAGCCCTTTAATTCCACGTCGATTCTACCGCTTTATAACAGAGATGGTGTAAAATAAACCTGCCTGTTTGAAGCAGCCCACATTCGCTCCTGTTTGTGGGCGTTCGGGTAAGTGTTGCTTTCATTAAACCAAACTGCTACTACTTGTCACCTGTGTTTCGAACCCACAAACAGGCCGGCAATTGCAACGTATTGGGGATACTGAAATCCATTACATCTATCATGACAGCTGACAGCAGAACTTCTTAAACATTCACGTTAGCAACTGCGGATCACGCTGATATTAAAGTCTTGAGGGGGTTATTTTGCAACTTGTTAAAATCAAGAGCCACTTACCGGCTACTTAAAAAAATTGCACAGCACACCGCAAACACCCTCATGACAGTGAGTATCTCTGGATCCAGGCGAATATATTCCCCAGTGAAGTTAGTCGGCGTTCAAAGATGGAGCTGTGTCGCCAGTGAGTTTTCCCAGCAGATCTCTCTCTCTCTCTCTGGCCGTACAGAAGCTTTCCCTTTCTCTCTCTTTTTGCAGAGGGGGAGGGGTTGTATAAGCTTTGGGATCACTGCGAGATACTCGGTTCTACTGGTGATACTTGGTGTTATGTTGTGAGCGTGGCTGTATCTATGCCAATGACTGGAGCTATGTGTGTATGTGTGAGTGTGTGCAACCCGACTCGACTGCGGGGGCGGCTAATTGGTGACCGATTTGTGGAAGCTCATTCAACCAAGGACTGCACCAGCCATTCGCTGAAGGAACTTAAGCAGGTCTACCCTCCTGCATACTATCGAGTATCGAACAGCGATGTTATTTACAGATACATTCCGCGTTGGAAAGTTTCTTTCGTTTATTCGCCGTTTTAATAAAAACAACTTTCATGTGTTTGTGCTGTTGAATAATTGGCATGGACGCAATATGCTTACTGATATCCACATACTCGCTGCATTTAGGTACGCACGGATATAGTATCGCCGACTGAATGAAAAGCGGGTTAATCCCACTCCCCTAAACTTTGATCGACACTTGAGTACACTCTGAGTTGACAAGTTAGTGAGGCCCTTGCTCTCGACCTGATTTAAATACGCGATAGCCGCACTTAATTTGCTGCATTCACTGGAAAATTGTTTTACAAGAGAAAACGATCACAGCTTGTGTTGTTCAATAACCCTTGAAAACTGGGAGAACGGGGCAATAAGAGGGCTAAGCTAAAATACAAGCGCACTACCAGTTGCTCACCCTTGGCGTTGCTCATAGTATATACACAAATTAGGTATTGTCCCACACTCAGATGTTTTGCTTAATCATTGCCCACATTTGTGTAAATGCAGAAAGGTACCGACACACTCTAGTGAAAGGGAAAAACATGTTGAATCAGCATCCCCTTCCAACGTATGACCTTTTCACTGCATTTTTGAAAGGCATTTCTGAAGTTCAAGAACGGCTCCCTCAACCCACTTGTTCATTGTAACCAGGAATGACACACTCGCTTGGTTACCAAAACCCACTGAGCAACGATTACCTTGGACCAATGACAGATGAAATTCCTCACTTGCATTGTAACCATGCACCAAAGTACGACTGGTAAAACTCCACGACTATGAAAACCCCATACTAAGAGTCTTGTAATTAATCACGACTGGTAGGAATTTTAGAAAGAGGCCCGATCAGTTGAATTGGTCGTAATTATTGGTGGACATGAATGTACGAGAAAGTGTGAGTAGCAAGTTCGCAGATATTCGCATACCGAACACACTCTCTTCCAACTTCTTCCTTCAGGAAAAACATATAAAGGTACCAACCGATTCAAAAACTTCTTCTCAACTGCCATCAGATTTTTGAATGGACTTACCTTATATTAAGTTGATCTTTCTCTACACCCTAGTTATTACTGAAAGACTACATTCTGCATTCTCTCCTTTCCTTCTCGATGTACGGTATATTTTGTCTGTATGGAATGCAAGAAACAATACTTTTCACTATATACCAATACATGTAACAATAATAAATCAAATCAAATCGGATGGCACGGAAATTGGTACTGTGGCAAATAGCGGGCAGGGAAGCTTTAAATTACAGGAAGAAATAGACGGACTGGTCAGATGGGCAAAACAATATCAAATAAAATTTAACCCTGAAAAGTGTGAGGTGATTCATTTCAAGGGCACTAACAAGCTAATGGAATACACAATGAACGGTAAGATGCTTGGAAGTACAGAAGATCGGAGGGATTTTGAGGTGTATGACCATAGATCCTAGAAGGCAGCAGGACAAGAAGGGAAGGTGGTTAAGAAGTAATATAGGATACTTGCTCTATTAGCTGAAGCATAGAATATAAGAATAGAGAGCACAGGAGCACAATAGTTAGCACTGTTGCCCCTCAGCGCCAGGGACCCTCTTGGAGCCTTGGGTGACAGTGTGTGTGGAGTTTGCACATTCTCCCCGTATCCACGCAGGTTTCCTTCGGGTGCTCCAGTTTCCTCCCACAGTGCAAAGATATGCAGGATAGGTGAATTGGCCGTGCTAAATTACCCCTTAGTGTCCCGTTGTGGGTTAGGGGGATTAGCGGGATTACGGGAATGGGACAGATTGTGGGACTGGGTGGGATGCTTTTTCGGAGCATCAGTGCAGACTTGATGGGTCAAATGGCTTCTTCTGCACTGTAAGGATTTTACGATGGAATTGTTTATAACACTGGTTAGGCCACAGCTACAGTATTGTCAGTAGTTCTGGTCACAACACAAAAGAAAAGATGTGATTGTGGAGCGTTTCAGTTGGTTAGGATGGGGTTGTTTCCCTTTGAGCAGAGAAGGCTGAGAGGGACCTGATAGAAGTATTATAAAATTATGAGTGTACT
The DNA here is from genome assembly GCF_965287045.1 of Carcharhinus amblyrhynchos. Classification (NCBI taxonomy): domain Eukaryota; kingdom Metazoa; phylum Chordata; class Chondrichthyes; order Carcharhiniformes; family Carcharhinidae; genus Carcharhinus; species Carcharhinus amblyrhynchos. The sequence continues at coordinate 42,775,721 of NC_137328.1, read as the reverse complement.
CAAGTGTCGATCAAAGTTTAGGGGAGTGGGATTAACCCGCTTTTCATTCAGTCGGCGATACTATATCCGTGCGTACCTGAATCGACAGGGTAACTAGGAAGGCACTTTTTACCTTAGTAGAGGAGTCAATAGCCAAGGGGCAAAGATTTAAGGGAATGGGTGAGAGATTTAGAGGGGATTTGAGGAAGGGCTTCTCCATCTAGAAGGTGGTGGGAATCTGGAACTCACTGCCTGAAAGGGGAGTAGAGGGGGAAACATTTACAACCTTTAAGAAACGTTTAGATGAAAGGCCTTAACATACAAAGCGACGGAGCAAGTCTATAATACATGGATGCTTGATGGCTGGCACAGATACCATGGGCCGAAAGATTTCCTTCTGTGCTGAAAAGCTCGAAGACTGTTCATGTTACTCTTCTTTCCGTAACTCTTCCCCGGCGTTTGTTTTCAAGGAAAAGGGAGAACTGGTTGTTTTGTGCCTGTTGGACACGGGGAGAATGCAGTTTGCAGGATTCCTATGGTTCTAAACCCTACTCCTGCCTGTCATAGCTTCTGGTTCAATGAAGGAGGATGGGCGGCCGATGCAGGCGGGATGTTCAATGGGAGCGCCCGGGGGTATGGGGCAGAAGCACCAGCGTTGCTGCAGCAACTGGGAATATTGGGGGTGCCTCATAATGTATGAAATCTTCAAAAACAAAAGTCAAAATAAGTTTCCAGGCCATCATTCTGTAACTCTGCAAAGGGGGTGGCAGTAGAGGAGAAGGGAACAGGACTGCCAATGCTATACGCTCTCCAGGCACCTTCTTCTGCCTCAGCTGGGAGTTTGTCTGTTGCCAGTCAGATGGCTGGATTGTCCTTCAGTGGGCAGTCAATTGACAGTTGACCTTACACTGCTAGACGGGTGCTGGAATGACACCTCTTGCAGCAACCTGGCTCGGAGGCAAGATTATGCAGCATAGGCAACCCATTCGAACCTTTCGAAAATCCCCCCTCACCTCCAACGCTTTCTCCCCAGGTTAGTAAGATGTTGCCCATTAGCCAATCTCATTTTTACTATTACCACTGCTCATTTGGTTCACACAGCTTGCTCGTTGCCATTGTCACACGGATTCCTTGCACTTTGTATTGTTACTTACACCTCGGATGCTCTCTCTCTCACCTGTTACCACACCTCTCTCGCCCCATTTCTTATACCCTCAGTCCCCTCCCCTGTGATTGCATGTCAAACTCCTCTGTACTATTTACTTACCTTTCTTTTCATCAATGAGCCTTTAAGGTCCATTCCACGGCACAGTGGCCAACAGCCCCTCAGCTCACCTTCTCTGTCTCTTGCTCCTTATTCCCATCGTCCGCCTGTCACAAACCGCGGCTAAAGGTAAAGATAGAGACTTGGCCCAACAACTGTGAGGAGATCAACAGAAGAAAAAACTGAGACCATGCTGGAATTACACTGGGGTAGAGCGGCAATGACAATAATTGATTCCGCAGTGGGGCATTAATCTGTAAGAATGTAGATGATGTATCCCTACGGAAGAAAAAAATAAAATGAATGAAATAAAAGTTGAGTCTGAGCAGCGGGGAAAAATGCTGATTGAGGGGGCAAAGCTTGCACTCTATAAATACAAGCAAAAGTATACGGATGCTGGAACACTGAAATACAAACACAAAATGCTGGAAAGTCTCAGCAGGTCTGGTAGTATCTGTGGACAGAGAAAAACAGAGAAACTGAGATCCTGCATGCCAACTTTTCAAAAGTAAAATGCTGCGAATATCGGTGAGGCTAGAGTAAAGTTTGGGTTAATAGTGGTTAGAGAAGCTGGAAGAACTGGATATTGGGGTTGGGATGTTTAGAATGAACTAGGATAGAGCAAAAGAGATCCAGATGCAATGTTGCAGACAAAAGAACTGCTCCAGAGACCAAAGCCTCACAGAGGAAGAGAGGATGGAAGATGAGAACAGGAGCTCCACTTGTGGCGGAGGTCCTGCGGTTACACTGTAAACAGATAATTATTTGTGCAGAAAGTGCCATTGTAAGTGATTGCATTGCCATATTCAGTCAGAAATATTGGCACAGTGGCATTATTCAAATATAATAACAGGAAGATATAAGGTTTGTGAAAGAATGCATGCTTGGCAATACTTTAAATGATATATACATTATAGACATACATACATAGGCATACAGTCTTGTCAGGGCGGCATGGTGGCACAATGTTTAGTACTGCTGCCTCACAGCTCCGAGGACTGGGTTCGATTCCCGGCTTGGGTCACTGTCTGCGTGGAGTGTGCACATTCTCTTCATGTCTGCTTGGGTTTCCTCCAGGTGCTCCAGTTTCCTGCCACAGTCCAAAGATGTGCAGGTTAGGTTGATTGGCAGTGCAAAATTGCCCCTTAGTGGCCTGGGATGTGTAGGTTAGATGGATTAGTGGGGTAAATGTCTGGAGTAGTGGGGGTAAGGCCGAGGTGGAATTGTTGTCAGTGCAGACTCGATGGGCCAAATGGCCTCCTTCTGCACTGTAGGGTTTCTATGATTCTATGAATGTATGCATAGTCACGTGCCTATTGCCACCAATATATAAATATATTTAGGTTTAAACAAATGTTATTTTACATGTATCTGCACAGGAACACATTAAATACAAATACATCAATAGTTATAAATGGACACATTTATTTGGTTAGTTGTATATAGATAATTATGTATCTTATTTCATTATAGATAATTATAATTATCTATTAGTTGTAATAGATAGTTATGATAAATGCTTTACCAGGCTTGAATAAAGTCTTATAACCAATGTGATTTTTGAAGTACTGTATGATCTTATTTTAGCCCTGCCAATTTTATGTTGAAAATAATTTTGTTCTTCAACTGGCAACATGTTTAGACAAATACCAGATGGTTTAGTTTCTAATGCAACATGTTATATCTGTTCAGCTCATTCTTTAAGCAAAAAAAATATAGTATTTTTGCCCGGGGCGGGGGGGGGGGTGCATTTTCTAAGTCCAACAGTCCATTAGCTGATAAAATTAGTTTCTGATTGGTTAATCGTGAGTTCATGGCTTTAACAATCAAACAATTAAATCCTAGAACTACTACAGTTGGCATTGTCTCATTGCAAGTATAGCATCATTAATCTTTAATTGTAAGGATCAAATTTAACTATTTGCACTAGACTAGATGATCCATCTTGGCTTTAGTGTCAATATTTCAATTGTTCATAGATAAGACATGCATAGTAGATTGACGCTAATACTGTTCCTGCCTTTATGTGAAATTACTTTTCAAAAGACTATTCATTTAAAACTTCACTAATAGCTAAGAATCAAAGAATGGTGGGCATCCACAAACAACACTTCAATAAGATTCCACATATTCAGTTTAAATTTCTATCTCTCCAGCTCTAAGGTAATGCTGCTATAATAAATGGTGTCACGTTGTCTTATTGATAATTCCCAATAAAACTGTCTCTCCACTTTAACCCTTTTACAAATTGACAATATATTTGTGACTATTTATCCACATGACAACAGTCACTGTATTCCAAAGTCAATTTACTGCAGCTTAAGTGTGTTGGAATGTTGTGAGAATTGTGATAAAACTATTATATAAATGCAAGATTATTTATTTTGTAGGGGAGCTCATACATGAAGAAACACCACTAAGGTAAAGTTTTGAGGCAGTGTGACTGCACACTGAACGTAACACAGGGTAGAAATGTAGACTAATCTATGACGGATTGTTAATTATATTATCATTTTAAAGTATTAACTGAGTAAGTTCAGAAGATTAAGTTGATGTGAAATTAGTTCAATTTTCTGGACCTAAAATATTGGATAATAAAAGAAAATATATTTGTTGCATGATCTGGATCCAGCATTAGTGGGATTAAAGTATTTATATGTATGCAGAAATTATCACTAATAGCATCGTGATAATTAATATTTCCTTTACACAGCATATAAAATTATTTCAATGCAAAATCATATTTTCAGTGGAACTACTGCCAATAGAAAGCAGTTGGAGCTTATTTTAGACTCTGGCAAAGACACAATAAGCACCGTCTGTGCTGTTAATTTTCTGTTACTAAATTTTCTGTTTGTATGAAACAATAAGGTACATGCTGACAAACATACATATAATTTACACACACACATGCATAAATATGATATATCAAACAATTCAAGTACGTGCTTCATGTACATGAAACTTTCCATCCCCTTTTTTACACCTCTACATCATCTGTTTCTATTGTAACATTGAATGGACAAGTTTCATGCAACAAATGACACTGTTAAAGTTTATTTATTAGTCACATTCCAACACACTTTACCCGCAGTGAATTGACTTTGGAATACCATGATTGTTGTCACGTGGATAAATAGTCACAAATATATATTGTCAATTTGTAAAAGGGTTAAAGTGGAGACAGTTTTATGGGGAATTATCAATAAGACAATATGACACCATTTATTATAGCAGCATTTATAATACCAAACAGCTGGAGAGATAGAAATTTAAACTGAATATGTGGAATCTTATTGAAGTGTTAGTCACAAGTAGGCTTACATAAACACTGCAATGAAGTTATTTTGAAATTCCTCTAGTTGCCACTTTCCGGCACCTATTCAGATCAGTCCACCTAGCCAGCACATCTTTTGGACTGTGGGAGGAAACCGGAGCACCCAGAGTAAACCCACACAAACATAGGGAGATCGTGCAAACTCCACATAGACAGTGACCCAAGCGGAGAATTGAACCCAGGTCCCTAGCGCTGTGCAGCAGTGCTAATTATTGTGCCACTGTGCCACCCACACTGATAGATGTTGACTCAAATAAGCATATTAAAAATTATGACAAGACATAAGTTGTCATGGGGCAGTATAAATACTGATGTAGACACCGTATCATCAGAGTTGGCTTAACAGTTGATGAAAATTCACTAACTATAGTTCTTCATTTAATAGTTTTTCAGAAATATTGGGATTCCACATCTTATGAGAAGAATAATTAACTTGTGTGGCAAAACATAATAATAATATGATTTTATTTTCTTCAAATGCTTTCCATTTCACATGTTTTTACCACTAAAACGTCTTCCTTTGAAAATGTGTTACATACGAAATGTTGCAAGTGTAAGCTAATTACACGCAACAAACGTATAAGGCGTCTAATCATCGCTCTTCAAACTCCAGCTGCACTGTAAATAAACAAGGAACACTGTGCACTCTTAAACCAATCTATTTCTTTTATACCTCTTTGCCTGACTAACTTCGTGTTTTTTTTTACAGACTTTTTTTTACAAAAAAAAGAAAATCTTTTGGTTATATACTCGTCCTGGGATTTATGTATTCCCAAACTTTTCCTGATTGCCTTACATCAGCTTTGGGAAATTGAGTGTATTTTTTACATGTTCTATATATTCCATTGGTGTGTAATTGGTTGCTTTACAGTTTCTACCGATTGCAATGTACTAAACTTGCAAGGCCAACAAGGACATGCCACATTAATTGGATACATTTCTTTAACCAATCCGTTTCAGAAAACATCCAAAACTCCACGAAATAAATATTGCCGGATTACGGCTAAAAGACAAGTAGGCATAATCAGACCTGATTACTAATTTGCGACTCCCACGTTCAGTTGAATTTTGGCACAAATGGAGAGGTAATTTAAAAGTTCCTGGAGAGAAAGTTTTGCGCGCGGGCGCATTGCCAGAGTTCTGACCAAGGAAAATCCAGGTTTGATGCCGAGTCCGCGCCTCAAACGTTAACAAGCCTGTTCTGTACGTGGATGTTGCTAGATTTGCGGTTTTAATTTTATCCAGTGTACCAGTGCTTTTGTAGAATTATTTAGATTATGAAATATTTTGTGCTTATGATGCAAAACTATTAAACGTGAACGCAGTGGATGTGGTGTTTTAAATTGTTCACCAAGCTAACAAAGGCTATTCGTAGTGTCCCTTAAGTAAGTTACTAATTAAAATGACGGTTGATGTATGCATCGGGCTCCAATTAGCTTCAAGTACACAATTTCCTATAAAGTTTTAGAATAAATGATGTAACCCATAATAACATTCATGCGTTGTATATCCAGTTTAAGCGCTGCTTGTTGAAATGAAGCCCTAGTTCTGAAGCAAGTAACGCCGCTGGAGTAGGTAGTTCTGCGCCAAAGCATCTTACACACAAAAATTACCATTGATGGTGAATTAATATTTTGAACACAAATAATTGCAACACGCAATTGTATCAATGGAAACAATGAGACAGATGAATTGGTATGTTTTTGCTTTAGGTACAGATATCTATTTGAAATTGGATTACACCTGTAAATGAATCAATAGTATTGTCATTGCAATTCAATACATGATGTAGAGGTCAATTGGTCAGCTCAATTCCAGAGAGATGATTTTCATTGTTTCTTTTTGGTTCATCTATTACAGCTAGTTGGAGCTCGAAGCCCTTTGCTGGGTTTCCAATTTGCTTACAATAAACAATATAATTCATTCACATGTGCTCTGCCGGAAGGGTAGTCCTTGGCTCATTATCCGCTGATTCATCCTGAGTCGCCTTCTCGGCTGTTTTCCACTGATGGCTTGCCATTGCCTACCATTCTCGAGGACAAGGTAAGGAAACAGTACTCAAGTCTACCTCAAGCCAACTGGATTGAATCCGCGTTGTTACCGTTGTTCTGATCTACACGCTAGTCATCTAGAGTAATAGCATCTTCAACAGAAAGATGTGAAAAATAATTTTACACATAAGGACAGGTGAACACAACTTCGATCAAAAACAGGTTATCTGGTCATTCTCGCATTGCTTTTTATGGAAGATGTTGTCTACAAATTGCTTGCCACGTTTCCAACATAACATCAGTAACTAGGTTCAAAATTTGCCTGTATAGTGCTTTGGGACATCCGGAGGGCATGAAGGGCCTTAACGAAAATACAAATCTTTCCGCCCTTTCTTTTTCTGAAAGGGGAGGGCATCGGAGGTTGGCCATGAGTGCATTGGAATAGTTAAACGTAGAAGTCACAAAGTCATAAAGAAGAAGGTTTCAGCAGAAGATGAACTGAGGCCCAATACAATGCTTCATCAATGAGTTTCCCTCCATCGTGAAGGTCAGAAGTGGGAATGTTCACTGATGATTGCAGAATGTTCAGCGCTATTTGCGACTCAGCAGATACTGAAACAATCCATATCCATATGCAGCAAGATCTGGACAGCATTTAGACTTGGATTGATAAGTGACAAGTAATCTTGTATTATACAAGTATGAGATAATGACTATCTCCAGTACAGGAGAATACAACCATCTCCCCATGACATTACTATTGCTGAATCTCCCACTACTAACATCCTGGGGGTTACCATTGATCTGAACCTGATCTGGAAGGTGGCTATATGAGCAGGTCAGAGGCTAGGAATCATGTGGTGAGTAACTCACCTCCTGAGTCCCCAAAGCCTGACTACCACCTACAAAGTACAAGTCAGGAGTGTGATGGAAAACTTCCTGCTTGTCTGGATGGGTGCCCCACTTGCCTGGATGGGTGCAGCTCCAACAACACTCAAGGAGCTTGACACTATCCAGGACAAAGCAGCTTGCTTCATTGGCACCCTTTCCACCACATTCAACATCCATTCCTTTCACCACTGACACATACTGGCAGCAGTTTAAAACATCTACGTGCACTGCAGCAACTCAACAAAACTCTTTTGACAACAACTTCCAAACCCATGACCACTACTACTTAGAAAGACAGGGGCATCAGATGCATGGAAACATCACCACCTCCAAACCCCCCTCCAAACCACATACCATCCTTCCTCGGAACACCATTCCTTCATTGTTGTTGGATCAAAATCTTGGAACTCCCTTCCCAAAAGTATTGTGGATGCAGCGACACCACATGTCCTGCAATGATTTAATAAGATGGCTCACAAGGGCAATTAGGGATAGATATCAAAATGCTGACATAGCTAGTGTTGCCCAGGGCATTCTGAAGACGTGCAGGTTAGGTAAATTGCCCCTTAGTGTCCCAAGATGTTTAGGTTAGGAGGGTTCACAGTGTATATACGTGGGGATAGGAGGTAGGGCCTGGGTAAGATCTCTGTCGAAGAGCCGGGTGCAGGCTGGTTGGGCCAAACGGTGTCCTTTTGCAATTTAGCGATTCTATGGGAAATATATAACATATTTTAAATGGGTCATGCCATGAAAATAGGGATTGATAGTCTTAGTGGTGGCACAAATCTATGACCTGAAGTTCATCTCGGGGTCAAATATGACACAATGAACAGGTTGGTTCAGTCTAAGTTGCTTGGGAAAGGAATGGAGTCAGTGACCAGGCAACAGAGTCTGTGGCATTATTAAACACAATTAATCTTTATTTATAAAATTTAACAGTGATTCTGAGGTCTGTGCGTACATCATGTTTGAGGAAAACGAAACTCTGAATTATTGGACGTCGTGGATGATTATAATTAATTTGATTTTCAGGCAAAATCTCACTTCAAAAATGTACAGTACCTCAATAAGGCAATCAGTATTAATAGCAATGGAGAGGTAGACAGGGGCAGACTGATTGATGGTAAGTACTATATAACTGGGAGAGATTTCAGGCTCACACGTTGTCTGAATTGGTCATGACCGCATTGTGCGTGTTGAAATCCATTTTGGGTTATCATGTGTGGGGGGAATGATGTACCTCAGTCATTTGGCAGAACAAACGTTTGGAGAGACAGGCATTATCAGATGGAAGGGAATGTAACTGCGTCTGGGAATTCTAGTAATTTTTAACTTTTGAATAATCTGAGTAACAAAAGCTTGTCAGTTTGACGTGAACTTATGACAAGAAGCTAGTTCCTGTAAATCGTTCGAAGGTGCTCCCCCCACCCCCCTCTCTCCCTTCCTTGTTCGCTTTGACGCAATCACTCCAGCTTCAGTTTCTAGGTGCTTTTATCGTTCCTGGAACTAAGCAGGAAGCCGCTGGAGGGACTGCCGATTCTCTCTATTCTTCTAGAGTGAACGTCTCCTGTAACAACTCAGAAACGACCCGCGGTTATAACTCCCGACAGACTACAGTAGCTTTAGCAATCGTCTGAAGTATTTATATTCCCATTTAATATACTCAAAACCACTGTTTGGATGCTATAACTCAGTTGCTCAGGTGATTATTTTATTTTAAATGCCCAGATGACAAATAATGATCATAAGATGTAAGAGCAGGATTAAACCATTCGACCCATAGAGTCTGCTTCCAGTCAATCATGGCTGAAAAGTTTCTCAACCCCATTCTACAGTCTTTCCCGTAACCCTTGATCCCCTTACCAATCAAGAACTATCTCTGTCTTCAGTACACTCAATGACTTGGCCTCCACAGCCTTCTCTGGCAAAGAATTCCACAGATTCAGCACCTTCTGGCTGAAGAAATTCGTCCTAAACAGTTCTCCCTTTATTCCGAGGCTGTGCCCTCGGATTCTAGTCTCTCCAACCAACGGAAACATCTTCCCCACGTCCACTCTATTCAGACTTTCTCACCTTCACGATATTTGAAAGGGGGTTTTTAATGTACAATGCAAACAATTAGGCAGGAATGATATATATTGCCTTGATACTAATTGTGAATACCTGACACGTTCCTATAAAATGCCCCTCTCCTTCGCTCTTTCAGTCTATCTTTTAAGGGCATCTTTATATAGCAAGTTTAGCATCAGCACCGATCACTTTCGACTTCACCGTAACATTAGGATGGTCTGGGGTAAATGGGAGTCAAAAGTCTGCCATAAAAGTGACTGTCATACAGTTTGCCCTCTTGCCAGTTTGGGATGTGACTTTAGATTTAGATTTAAATGTGTCCTTATGCTGCACTACTGATGTGAAGCGAATGATCGGATGTGAAAGCTCTCTTCAAATAAATGGGTTAACATCTGCTAAAATTACACTTGAAACGAAGGATTTAAGCTGTTTTACACAGAGGGCAACTTCAGGCCACACCATGTTTTAGATACCTTTGGCATGGCAAAGAAAAGTAAATTATTTTTTTAAATCAGTTTTTTTTAGTTTTAAAAGTGTAGTTAGTAGTGTTATAAGTAGGCTTACATTAACGCTATAATGAAGTTATCATGTCCAAACAGCGGTTTTGTTCTCTCGGGATTAAGTATTTGTATCTGTGTTAAGTATCAATATTATGTCATTCTGGTGGGCATGCAGCTAATTAAAGCCATGCATCGCTAAAAAGCATAAATTAAAAATAGGAACTGAAATGAGAACTTCCATTTTGCAGCAAGGTGAAGAGCGAACGGCTCAGGGGACTTGTCCCGGCCACAGTCACAACGATAGGATTACATTGGGTTACACTTTCCCAGTAACTTCATTACAGCATCAATGTAAGCCTACTTGTGACACTAGTAAACTTTAAACTTCAAACATTTTCTTGGAGGACACAGTCTCTCACATCGCCTATCCCTACTGTAATGTCAAGCTTCATTCACTATCTGACAAAGTGTTCTCCGGGGGCTCCCTTGTGTTTGCAAGCAGAGGGTTCTGCCCGACCCAGATCCTCAGAATTCACCTCGCAGCCAGACAACACCAACAGGGTTGCAATCCATCAGACCAAGTGGCTACGGCACAAACGCAGCCTGACGAGGCTGGAGGACTGAAGACTCTATAAATGTCCGTCTTGTGAAAGGGGGAAAAAAAGCCCATTCTTGGCAGCCAAGATTCCTGCTTAAAATGTAAGCCCACGTTTCTTCGCACCGCACGGCATTGTGCCATGCATGGGCTTTAACTGACTTGCCAGCTGATTCTGCAGCAGTTTTATGACTGCCCCACTCATCGTTTATTCCACAGAGGCAATTATGGGTGAGGACGCAATGAAGAAGGGATGGGGGAGGAGGAGTCGAGCGGTTTGAATTAGAGGGACTTGTTTCCAGCCACTTGGCGGTGTTTCCGTTTCTGCTTTGTAACTGGGATTGTTGGATAGCTGTTGAAGTGTGTTTGTTCGCTGCATTGACACAACTAACCCCGCTTCAGCGAGGCCATGGCAACGCCATTGTTTATATCTGGCTGACGTGGGGAAGGTAACCTAGGAATACTCGGACAACTAACCAGAGAACTGCCAGTGACTTTTAAATATGTTTTAAGCACACCTCATGCATTAAAAGGCATTCCGCTTTTCACAGTGGAATCTCACGTATCAATTTTGACTATCAACTTAAATTTAAAAAGGAATTTCCCACACTGGAAATCACACCAAAATTGTTCTCAATTTTGATTTTCTGTTCTTGTCAGAAAAAAAATCAAACAGCCAGACAATAAAGTTTGCTTATCAGTGTCATAAGTACGCTTGCATTAACACTGCAATGAAGTTACTGTGAAAATCCGCTTGTCGCCACACTTGGGTGTCGGTTTAAGTGCACTGAGGGAGAATTTAGCGTGGCACCTAACCAGCACATCTTTCCGACTATCGGAGAAAACTCATGCAGACACGGGGAGAATGTGCAGGCTCCACACAGACCGTGACCCAGGTCAGGAATCGAACCCGGATCCCTAGCGCTGTGAGACAGCAGTGCTAACAACTGTGCCGCCGTGCTGCCCTGCGTCATGTGAAAGTAGCCCATTTTCTTCCCACAAAGACTTGAACTAACATTGTATGACACGTGTGGGAGTACTTTGTATAAATTGTCCTTACTAATAACCCCATTAATTTTCATTCAACCTATGCTAACGTAAATGTGAGTAAATCTTATAAATAATCAGTGGTCCCTTTGTTTTAGCTTCACAGAAAGAAGTGCTGATTCTAATTGAAGTAGCCAAAAGAATAATGTGGCACCACAAAGCAAACCAATATGTACAATCAAAAACAATAGTTTTACATCCTTTTAGTTATTATTTCTGTAAAATGTGTTGTGAATTACAATTAATGTTTTGGACAGTTCTTTCACAGACATGACACCAGCCATTTGCTTTTTTGCCTTTCAGGTAAAAAAAAACCCAAGATAACAGTGATATTGCAATAAAACACTAACATGCAAGTGCAAGATGTTCTCCAGGTGAAGAAGAAACCACACCATCAGTTACTTAACTATTTTGAAATCCTATTGAAAAATAGTCCAGCATATACAGTAATTTCTGAATAAATTGTGGCATTTAGAAGCTTTCAAATTTTACACAAAAAATGTTTTGTAACTGAACAGCATTTGTTTATTTTGCTGTTTTGTGTCGGTATTTGGTAATTTGCGTCCTTGGTTGTTTCTTTACTGAAAGCGTCTTCCCTGTTTCCTCTGCCCTCATTTCCAATAATAAATGAGAGGTGCTCATTGGCTTCCTTCTCACTAAGCTGAGACCACCAACCGTAGAAACTCTACAGTGCTTAAGAGGACATTGAGCCTGTCATGTCTGCACCAACTCTGACAGTATCCTATCCAAGCCCTTCCTCCTGCCCTATTCCCATAATCCCACACATTTCCTCATGTCTAATCCATCTAATCTCCACATCTTGGGACACTAAGGGGAAATTTAACATGGCCAATCCACCTAACCTGCACATCTATGTTTCTATCTTTGGACTCTGGGAGGAAACCAAAACACCCGGAGGAAACCCACACAGACATGGGAAGAACATGCAAACTCCACACAGCCAGTGACCCAAGGCCAGAATCGAAACCGGGTCCCTGGTGTTGTGAGGCAGCAATGCTGATCAATGTGCCACCTTGAAGAAGAATTGCACCTCCACACATGATAAAATACCTATCGAGAGTGAAAGCCAAGGCAAAGTGAGGCATGTGCTGACCAGAGAACTTCTATATGCTTATGCTACTACTCTAGTTGTCCAATCAGAAGACCAGTTTAAGGCACATGGATTATCTCATACCTGTGAGGTGTTCCAACTCAAATTGGAAATAGGAAAACTGCAATTATAAGGCAGGCTATTGCATCTCTGCCTGTGATCAGACTCAAACGCACATCACTGGAAGTAGTCAACACTTTCTGCTACTTGGGAACAATTGTAACAGGTTAGCTTCTCTTGAAAAACAACCCAGAACATACATTGGAAAGCCAGCCATTAACTTTGGCCAAATAATAAAATGAGCATGGAGAAACAATGAACTGATGAACAGAACCAAGATGTATATCCTTTGTGCATGCCTGTGGACAAGGAAGTCTGGATAACTTAGATCCATCAAGAAAAAATGGCATCACAATTTCTATCTCCAGTATTTATGATGCACCTTGGCATCAGAAAGAAAGATAACATCATCTGTGTCTTTAAGAACTGTATTTTAGTCCTGTTGCTTGCTCTATCACTTGGAGCTATTTTGTCTGAATCCAACAGCACTGAATTACTGCAGCAACATATTTTATCTTAATTGACCCAATATTTGTTTAGCATGGACTAATGCAAGGATCTGTTATTTTGTGTTTTCCTCTGGGATATTTCAGAGTGGGATAATGATTAGGTTGATTGCTAAGGAAGGTCATATGACTGGGGGGGGGTAGGAATTCATAGAGAACTCAAGATAGACCACTTTTTAGGATCTTTAGAGAGGTCGCTTTCTCTGTATCTCTTGCCCCCTGTCATCTGGGACTTGAATCTGCTCGGAAATAAGCATTTCCTTCTGAGATTCTGCTGTCTGGGGTGGAGCTTTCTCTGGAAGTGGCTGCATGAGAATTAGAAGACAAGTACCTGTCTGGATCACTTACCAGAGCTGTTCAAAGGCCAGAAACCTAGTACCCACATAAGCATCTTTGATTTTCTGTACTAACTGGTTCTAAAGAAAGGATGTATGTCTATGTGAGGATACTGCTAAATTGGAACAATAGAGATAGCTAACTATTAAGAATTATACTTTGTCATGTTTAAGTATTTTAATTAGCAAAAGTTATGCTCATTTTTGTTATATTCAAACTGCGTCCTTAAATAAAGTTTTTTTTGATAAAAGCATTGTAGCGGGTCAATTGAATCCTACCTGGAGTGAAACACCCAAAATGCCAAATTAAAATGTAAAAGTTAGAGACTAGGCTAATTTCGTAAAGTACCTTGGAGTCTCTGATATGGTCCTTAACAGCAGTCTTTCCAGGAAAAACACGTCAAGTATGCTAGTGCTAGTGCGAATCAAACAAAGGTGACTTCACTGACTTAGGCAAGTGTGCAAGATGGAAGATGTGAACATCCCCAAGGATATGCTATTTGGGAGGTAGTCTGTGCCAAGAGATCAGCAGAGTGCCCAAAACTCCAATCTGGGATGCTAATAAAAGAGACATGAAAGCCCTCAACATCAATCATGACAAACAGGAAACTCCAGCTGTGGAACAACATGAATGGCGACATCAGCTGCGGGCGACAATCTGTCACCACTATGGTTTTAAATGCTCCAAATAGCCCTGCAAACAAGACTTCAGCAGAGGCCACCCCGCACTAATAGTAAGGGACAGCTTGATGTGTGGCACTTGTGGCAGACTTTGCCTTTCTGAAGTTGGTTTGTTGAGTCATCAAAAGAAATGTGACAGGTGTTCTCACCTGGTCTTACTGATGCTTTGAGGCTGCATTCCCATCATCTCTTGCAGATGGACGGATGCCAATACATCATATTCAGAGTATCACATGCAATATCTTCTCTTTCTGCTCCTGCAACCTTAACTCTGATAGGCCACAAAGAATCAATCATAGAACCCTAAAGTCCAGAAAGAGGCCCTTCGGCCCATCGAGTCTACACCGACCATAATCCCACCCAGGCACTACCCCCATGACATTTACCGGCTACTTCCTCTAACTTACACATCCCAGGACACTAAGGGGCAATTTTAGCATGGCCAATCAACCTAACCACACATCTTTGGACTATGGGAGGAAACTGGAGCACCTGGAGGAAACCCACACAGACACGAGGAGAATGTGCAAACTCCACACAGACAGTGACCCAAGCTGGGAATTGAACCCAGGTCTCTGGAGGTGTGAAGCAGCATGTTAACCACTATGCTACCGTGCCACCCAAAGATCGATCTTTGGGCCCTTCTATTTCTTACCTTCATGCTGCAGCTCGGTAACAGCTTCTGAAAATGCAGCAATAGTTTTCACACGTACACTGACATCACCACCTTTCTTACTCTTCCACTGTCTCAAAATTATCAGACTGTTTGTCTGACATCCAATATGGCAGCAGCAGAAATTATTTCCAATTAAGTACCTCCTGTATGGGTATGACCAAAGGCATTGTCTTTACTCCCACCTACAAACTCCATTTCCTAACTATCAATTCGCCATGGTCATTATCTGTTACTGAATCAGAGAGTTCATAATCTTTGGTGTCATGTTTACCCTTGAGGTAACAATCCAACCATATACCTGCTCCATCACGAAAAACAACCTATTTCCACCTCTGCAATATTTCCAAACTCTGCCTTTACCTTAGGTTACTTGTTGCAGAAGCTCTCATTAAGGCCTTTCTATGTTTAGGCTTGACATGCTCCTGGCTGGCCTTCTACATTCTACTCTCTATAAACTTGAGATCATCCAAGTTTATGCCTGTGTCCTTAGTCCCAACTAGTCACATTCGGTCATTACCCCTTTGGTTACTGACCTAAACTAACTCCTAGTTAAATAATACCCCGATTTTAAAATTAGCATCCTTGTTTTCAAATCCCTCAATGGCCTTGCTACTTCTTATCTCTATTATTATCTCCAGCCCCACAATCCTTTGACGTCTGTACTTCTGTAATTCTAGACTCTTGAGCATTCTGATTTTAATTGTTCCATCATTGGTGGCCATTGCGTTCGATTGCCTAGATTCCCAAAACTTTTCAGCCCTGTCTTTTCACCTTTAAGATGTTCCTTAAGATGCCTTTTGGACATCAATCTTTATATCTCCTTTTGTGGTTCGGTGTAAAATTTTTTTTGTAACACTCCTATGAAGAATGTGGAATGCTTTATTACTTTAAAAGTCCTGTAAAAAATACAAATTGTTTTTGTTGTATTATGTGGCCTGACCCAAATTCTTCCAATGAGAAATCAACCTGACCTGCACAATTGATTCCCCCTTCAAAGGGTGTGAACCTTCTATTTAAACTTTTTAATTGGATTCAGTCATGTTAAGAAAAGCATGGTTCACAAAATCAAATGATGGTCATTCTCATCCAACTACAAGTTATTTTAAATCTTAACTATTTGGATAAAAATGTAGATCAACTTTCAAGCAGCATCAACACATTCTTCAACTTCTCTTTTGATACATTTTGTGTTGTTATAAATTTCTCTACTTTGAAACTGACTCTGTGGCCAGTAACTATTGAGCTCTGGGGCACTGTAACTGGGAGAGAAACCCTAAAGATGTGCTGGGAACCCCTTGGAAGCCCCCTCATAACCTCTTTTGGATAATTGCCCTGCAATAGGAATGACCTGAAACTACAATATAAATCACTAACTTTGGATATGTCCCAGTGTCTTACATGAACAATTACCCAGAATAGGTTATAAAAAAACTAGACCATAAGATATAGAAGCAGAAATAGGCCATTTGGCCTCTTGAATTTGCTCTGCCATTCAATGAGATTGTGATTGATCCTTAACTCCACTTTCCTGCTTTATTCCAATGATCCTTGATTCTCTTACTGAATAGAAATCTGTATCTCAGCCGGCTGTTCCCAGCCTCTACGGTAAAGAATTCCACAGATTCACTACCCTCTGAGAGAAGAAATTCCTACTCATCTTTGTTTTAAATGGGTGCCCTCTCCTCTGAGTTTATGCCTTCTGGTCCTAGCCTCTCCCACAAGGGGAAACAACCACTTCTAACCGCGGGGTATGATCCTTCTAACACCAGTTTAGAAGAATTTAAACCATTTCTGATTTGTTTTCTATGTTAGAAATATTTGAAAATGGAAAAGACTGAAACAACAGGTTTTACCATGCAACCTGCCATGTATCTCTTGGCTCTTGTCGATAGGGCTTTCTGTTTAAGTGCATCTTCACCGCCTTGAGATCCCGCTGGCATGAACAGCTGGAAAATTCCAGCCAACAGCTGTAATTCCATTCCTTGTACCTTTTACAGAAATACCTATATGCAAATAACAAGTAATGGGTGGTACGTTTGCACAGTCGTTAGCACTGCTGCCTCACAGTGCCAAGGACATAAGTTCGATTCCTGGCTCGGCTCATTGTCTGTGTGGAGTCTGCACGTTCTCCCTTTGTCTGCATGGGTTTCCTCCAGGTGCTCCAGTTTCCTCCCACAGTCCGAAAGATGCGCTGGTTGGGTGCATGGGACATGCTAAATTCTCCCTCATTGTACCCGAACAGGTGCTAGAGTGTGGCAACTAGGGAATTTTCACAGTAACTTCATTGCAGTGTTAATATAAACCTACTTGTGACACTAATAAATAAACTTAAACAAAGAAAGGAGTTGTGCTGCTCATTAAACTTATGAATCAAGGAACAAAGGAACAAAGAACAAAGAATCACTTGAGCTTCTCTCCCTTGAGTTTATGAAACAATGAAAGCTGATTGAGTGAGGTACAGCAATGTAATAAAGAGAAATAACTTGCATTTCTATAGCGTCTTTCACAACTTCAGGACATTCCAAAGTGCTTGACAACATTTTATTATCTTGTCACTGTTGAAATTGAGAAATATTTTCTCTTCCCTCTTGTGTCATGAATTTGCATGTTTTTTTTTCTGTTTGGTAGTCTGAACCAAAATGTAATAATTCCGGAGTATGCTTATAAAAATACTGAAAAAATTACACAGCGTGTCACAATTTTTTTTAAAAAAACATTATGAACTACTTATAAAACAACTGGTAGCCACCCTGTGTCTAATATAAATAAGACAGATGATATTCCAGCAAAGTATCAATAAAAACCTTCCGATACTTCGAAACACACAATACTATTAGCCCTAACTTTATCTTTGGTGGGAAATGCTAGGGTGATAAAGAATCTTACTCAGTGAGAAACACCCTTTATTCGCCGCTGCTACCACTATTGTTCATATTAGTTGGGAGGGATTGGGCGGGGAAGGATCCAGTTGTTGTGGTTGATTTACCAATAATTTAGATAGGGCCAAGGAAGAGGTTCCATTTAGGAAGTGTGAACAGCTAGGAGATAAATTGAAAAGGAGAAACTCAAAGGCAATAATCTTTGAATCATTATCTGAGCCATTAGCTAATTGGCAAAGGGCAAACAAGATAAGAATGATGGCTTAAAGATTGGTGTGGGAAAAATGGGTTTCAGTTCATGGGGCCCCAGTATTGGGAAAAGTCAGAGCTGTCGCAATGGGACAGTCTTCACCTGAACTGCGTTGGGGGCCAGTGTTCTCACGGTTTTTATAATCAGGGCAGTAGAGAGGGAAGTAAGCTAAGTAGTGGGGGGAATGGATCATGTGAGGGGAGATTTGGTAAATGACAAGACAACAGAACAGGATTGTGATTTAAGTAATGATAAGCATTGCGTGACAGGAAGGGACAGAGCATATAAATATAAGAGTGCTTCAGCCAGAGTTTGCAAAAATGTTAAAAAGGCAGAGTTAAGGTTCTGCATCTGAATGGACACAACATTCATAAAAACATGGATGAATTGTTCGTAGTGATAGAAATAAATGCGTATGATCTGATAGCCATCATAGAGGCTTCGTCACAGGGTGGCCAGGGTGACCTAAAGAGTGAAGGGCATTTGATATTTTGGAATGAAAAGAAACCAGAAAAAGCAGCTGGGACAGTTCTGTTAATTAAAGATGACATGATTACAATAATGGGAGATGAACTTAACTCAAAAGAACGTGATGGAGAATCAGTTTTATAGAGATGTGAAATGAGAAAGATAAGAGGTCACTTGTAGGAATAGTTTATAGCCCTCCGAACAGTAATTACAATGTAGAGAGAGTATACAGGAAGAAATAAATACAAGAAAGCTTCTGCAACAATAATGGATAATTTTAATTTTCACGCAGATTGGACAGATTGGCAAAGCATCCTGAAAAATGAGTCATCGATTGTACTCAGGAAAATTTCTTAAAGCAGTAGTTTCTAGAGTCAACCAAGGGGCAAGCTATTCAAAACATGGTAATGTGCAACGAGACAACATTAATCAATGGCCTCATGGTAAGGGAGCCTTTGGGGACAACGATCATAATATTATAGGATTTCACATTCTGTCTGAGGATGAGAAGACTAAATGATGTCTTAAACCTACATAAAGATATTTATGTGCATACAAATGTAGAGTTGGCTAAAGTGAACTGGGGAACAAGGCTAAAAGCTAAGACAGTACTGATGCAATGGGAGATTTTTAAGGAGATGCTTAATAACTCTTGGCAGAGATTTATCCCAGTGATAAAGAAATATTCTTTGAGAAAGATGCATCAACTGTGGTTAAGTAAGGAAATTTAAGATAGTATAAAGTTACAAGGAACATTCTAACATTCTGAAAAGCTTAGTGGTAGATCAGAAGATCCAGCAGATTTTAAGAACCTGCAAAGAAAGATTAAAAATCTGGGAGAAATTAAGGTGTGAGAGCAAGTTAGCTCGAAATATAAAAATAGGACCATAGTAAGAGATATACAGCTATTTAAAAGGAAGAAAGTAACTAAAGTGAGTGTTTGTCCTCTGAAGGATGAATCTGGGAATTAATAATGGAAAACAAGGAAATATTGGAAGCATTGAACAGCTATTTTGTATCTGTAGAAGACTTAGAAAAAACTTCCTTGAGATACTTGAAAATCAAATGGTGAACAGGAAGGAGGAACTTAAAACAATCACCAGGGAAAAGGTACTGGAAAAAGTACCTAAAGGCTGAAAATCCCAACCTTTGGTAGATGTTAACTTTAAATCAAGGGACATCCAACAGCAACTGTGACCATTTTGCTAACTGATAACTTGCATCCAAAGGTTTTAAAATAAGCACTTGTAGAGAAAGCAGAGGAATTGGTTATAATCTTCCAAAATTCCTTAGATTCTGGAAAGGTCCTAGTGGACTGGAAAATAGATAACATAACACCTTTATTCAAGGAAGGAGGGAGACAGAATGCTGGAAACTAGAAACTAGTTAGCCTAACTCCTGTTATAGTGAAATTGCTAGAATATATTTTTAAGGAAGTTGCAACAGGATATTATGGTAATCATAATGGGATCAGATAGAATCAAAATAGTTGACTCAATATCCCTTTATAGACTCTTTGCATCGTCTTGTTAATTTTTTTTTACCTATCTTGGTGTCACAGCAAATTTAGCTCCCATGCAGAGTCAATGCAGGTTGTGAAAGACAAATCATGTTTAACTGATTCATGAGAGAATCTTTGAGGAAATACAATGGTTAGTCTGCATTGGAATATCTTCTTCCTTTGCAAATATTTATACTAATTACATTGTTTTGGGAGGAAAATGAAAATGGTGAATATTCTTTAACTGATGTTAATTAGCACAGTGTTACTATCAAGAGCAAAATGGTCACAGTTGCTGTTGGATGTCTCTTGATTTGAGGTTAACATCTACCAAAGGTTGAGGGTTTCTGCCATAGGTTTTCATGTGATTGAACAGGCCGATTCTCAACCCACAGATCTTTGGTGTCAGTGATCTACCTATCAACAGCAGTGGTAAATATTTGAAAAGGCATGATAAGATGTAATCTGTCCAGCAACAAGTAGAAATCTGGCCACACAAAATCCAGATATGACCTACAGAGAACTATCAAAAATGCAAAGAGATAGTACTGGACCAAGCTACCATCCCACACTAGCCACACAAATACCCATTGACTATAACAAGACATAACAAAATGAAGGCATGTAGCATTGCCGGTGCCAAGACACACTTCCCTGATGAGCTCAATGCATTCTATGCCTGTTTTGAGCAAGAGGTACCCACTTGCTTCAAGATGATGACCATCATCCCTGAACCAAACAAAAGCCAGGCAGCATGCCTTAATGACTATTGTCTGGTGGCTTTGACATCCATCATTATGAAGTTCTTCGAAAGGTGAATCATGGCATGGATTATTCCAGCCTCCCAGACTGCTTGGATCCACTACAATTCACCTACTTTCACAACAAGTCCACAGCAGACCCATCTCCCTGGCTCTACACTCAACCCTGGAACAAAGAAACTTATGTCAGATTCCTATTTATTGACTGCAGCTGAGCCTTCAACACCATTATTCCTACAAAACTCATCTACAAACTCTGTAGCCCAGAGCTTGGTTCCTTTCCCTGCGACTGGATCCTTGACTTTCTAACCCACAGAGTGTAGTTAGGAAGGATAGGCAACAATACCTCCTCCACGATTAATCTCAACACTGGTGGTCCACAAGGCTGCGTTCTCAGCCCCCTACCACACGTCTTATACACCAATGACTGTGTAGCAAAATTCCCAACTCGATTTTCAGGTTTGCTGATGACACTACCATAGTGGGTTGGATCTCATACAATGATGAGATGGGGTACAGAAAAGAGATAGAGAATCTGGTGAAATGGTGCAACTACAATAATCTCTCCCTGTATGTCAGTAAAACAAAAGAGATAATCATCAACTTCAGGAAGAATAGTGGAGGATATGACCCTGGGAACCAAGTAAAAATGATCGAGACCTTCAAGTTCCAGGAGACCAGATCACCAAAAACATGCCCTGGTCCCTCCATGCCAATGTTATTGTTAAGAAAGCCCACCAACACCTCTACTTTTCCTGTAGGCTAAGGAAATTTGGCATGTCTGCTAAGACTTTCATCAACTTTTACACTATAGAAAGCAGCCTTTCTGAATGTATCACAGCTTTGCATAGCTCTTGCTCTGACCAAGACCATAAGAAACTACAAAGAGTTGTGAATATAGTCGAATCAATCATGCAAACCAGTCTTCAATCCATTGACTTTGCCTACACTTCCTGCTGCCTCAGAAAAGTAACCATGCATCCTGGGCATACTCCATGCATCCTGGGCATACTCTCTTCCACCTTCTTCTGTTGGGAAGAAGATACAAAAGTCTAAAGTCACGGATCAACTGACTTAAGAACAGCTTCTTCCCTGCCTGACATCAGGCTTTTGAATGGACCTATCTTATATTAAGTTGATCTGTCACTACATCTGAGTGAATAACACTACATTCTGCACTCTCTCCTTTCCTTCTCCCTTATGTACTCAATGTACGGTATACTTTCTTTGTATAGCACGCAAGAAACAATACTTTTCACTGTATACCAGTACAAGTGACAATAATAAATCGAATCAAACCAGAAGCCAGTAGTCTAAAAGGCATGATAAGAAATGATTTGCCCAGTAGCAAGATTAACAGGCCTCTAGACAGAATCAAGTGTAAATTGCCCTGTTAGTAGAAACAGCCTAATTAGATAACTGAACGAGCATACAAATGCTAATTTCTAGAATCAAGAAATTTGTGAGATTCAGCTAGCCAAATCGGTGAAATGAAATATCAAAGGGGCTAAATGGTATGATTGCCAGCACCCTTAGTGGGAAGTAGACTGGTTTACATCCAAGGCTCATTTCCATCTAACAGCTCGTCAAGCAAAACATTTTGGAGAGGCCTGTGCCATTTAAGGTTTACAGCCACAGCAGAATGCAGACATTCTCCTCCGCAGGACATAATTTCATATCTTCACTGAAGCAGTAATAACTGGTTTCCCAGACCTGGTCATCTAAGTTGTATTATGTGGTAACTATGAGCTGGATTTGTTTTATAGACTGGAATTTTACCGTCCCGCCTGCCTGCAATGGGAATCAGAGTGGCTGAGGGGTGGACCATGGAAAGGTCTGTTGACCTCAGGCAGGATTTTACGGTTTCGGGATGAGTGAGACCATAAAATACCAACCATAGAGTCACAAAATTACATGTAATTTGGGAAAAGGGGTGTCTCAGTGAGTTCAAGAAACATGGGTACAATTTGGGAATGAGAGGTAATCTCAGGGAAAGAGTGTGTGTTTAATCATTCTTATACTTAAATGTCATAATGTATTATAGTCTTCCTTGTCATGTATTTTTCATCATTTCTTTTACTTTAATATATAATCTTTATCAATTGTTCACATAAAGACTGGTCTGCTAACTCACTGGGTTGTATGTTGTCCTCACATTAATCCAAACACATTTTCACCACGATGAACCAGTATTTCAAATTGGGACACTCTTGAATATAACATCAGTGATGTTCATAATATTGGACATATGGGGCTGGATAGCACAGGAGGCAGTTGGATCCAGAGTGCAGGACTTACTTCCTTTTCTTTCCCTCTGCCACTGTTGTGCCACATCATTAAGATACTGTGACACAAAGAATAATGCAGCTTGATGTATTATTCTGAACAATTGGCAGCAAGCTTTATCCAGTCATTAATATCAATGGTATTACTCTTCAAGGAGAGCTTGAGAGCGTCTTTGAAGACAATGGCCATTTAAGAGTTGAAAGAACAGGATTGTGCAGGGGAGATGCTTTTCTACCAGTCAGGCATAGTGTGCAGTCCATCATAGTTAATATTGCAGGAGTTTTCCCTGCATACTTGTGGAGTTGACTTCAGAAAGGACACCAGCATTTGGTTGATGTTCCTTCCATTGGATTCCAATGCAATGGAAGCATTGTTGATGTAATTTCTCCAGCGCTCTTATGTGTCACTGATACACAGTCCAGGTCACACTGCATACAGGACTGTGGTGACAGCAACAGTGCTGTGCACTAGGACTTGTATTGAATTGCAGATCACTTTGTTGTCAAACACTTGCTGCTGTAGCTTGTAGAAGATTGAGCCGGTACAGCTGATCTAGCGCCGGATCTCCCTGTCAATGGTGGCCTTTTGAGATAGGTGGCTGCCAAGGTATGGGAAGTGTCCAACATATTCTAGAGTCTCTCCTTCAATACATATGAGGAGTGTAATATTTGGCTGACCAGCTGTGGGTTGATAAGTGAGTTCTATTAACATTCAAGGACAGGCTGAGTTTCTAACATGCAGAATTGAAAAGATCGTGAGCGGAGCGGAGAGGGCAACAACAATGCAGTCATCTGTAAACCATACATCATCTACATCTATGGTGGTCAGTTAGTTTTGACACAGTGGAGACAAAGCTTAAAGAGCTTTCCATCAATAAGATATTTAATACTGATAGTAGAGGGCAGTTGATCTTTCATGAGGTCAATAGCCATTGTCAGGTGGATTGTAAATTGAATGCTGACTGTCAAGCAGATTTGCTTGAAAATGACCTGGATTTTGAAGGCCTCTATTTCAGATCTCCCACTCAAGATACTAGCAGTCATATTATCATGAAGCAATTGTAGGATTGTGGTTATGTTTCTCGGATAGAGTCGGCTACAGTGGAAAGGGAAATAGGTTAAAAGGTAAAATGGTAGGTATACAGCGGCAGACATTTAAGGTGATACTTCAACAAAGGTGTATTACGTTGAGAAAGAAAGACTGTTGGGGAAGGATGCACCATTGTGACGCACAAAGATAGCTTTTGGAGTGGCATTCATCTAGACAAGTGGACAGCATTCCATCATGCTCCTGACTTGTGCCTTTTAGATGGTGGACAGGCTTTGGGGAGTAAGGCAGTGAGTTACTCATCACGGAATTCATAGCCTTTGATATGCTGTTGTAACTGGTCCAGTTCAGTTTCTGGTCAATGGTAGCTCCCAAGATGTTGTTCGTGGGGGATTCAGAAATGGGAAAACCATTGAATGTAAAGAGGAGATGGTTAGATTCTCTCTTACTGGAGATGGTCATTGCCTGGCACTTATGCAGAATGAATGTTACTTGTCACTTCGCCAAAGTCTAAATGTTTCTCTGCAAGTGGTCATAACTCCTTCAGCCCAGGGAGTTGGAAATGGTGCTGAATGTTGTGCAATCATCGATGAACATCCCCGTGCTTGACCTCATGATAGCAGGAAGGTCACTGGTGAAGCAACTGAAGATGGTTGGGCCCAAGACACTATCCTGAGGGACTCCTGCAGTGGTGATCTGGGGGCCTCCAATCCATCTTCCTTTGTGCTAGGTATGACTTCCCCTGATCCCCATTGACTTCAATTTTTCTTGGTTTCCTTCATGCCACACTCAGTCAAAGTACCTTGATGTCAAGGGCAGTCATTCTCACTCTCACCTCAAATGGGCCTTGGTAGAAGACTGCACATGATTTTGTATAATATAGGAAATATCATTGTTCACATGACCATGATGGTTGTTGTTTGGACTTTGATGACATGTTAAGTCACAAATACTTCAAACACCTTGCCATTACAGACTTCAGAGCTGCTGAAACGTACAATCTTCTGCCACCTGTTCTGCCCTTCAGGACTTTTTGGACCACACATTTATTTGGCACCTACCTCTGAACTTGCAGCCAAGGATGACTCTACCAGGAGCAAGGAACTCCTAATGGCATCATTCAAGAGATCATTGGGGCACACAAACCTCTCCATCACCCTGACCACATATGATCTAAGGAGATCGATCAAAGATGCCAAAAGGCAGTAACTGGACCAAGCTCGAGTACCAGGCTAGCCAAATAGACTCCACCAACTATGGCAAGGTCTGCAAGACATAACAGGCTGCAAGATGAAGGCATGTAAAATCGCCAGCTCCAACGCACCCCTCCCTGATGAGCTTAATGCATTCTATACCTGTTTTGAGCAAAAGGTCAGGGAGGGCATGCCCTCCACCCTGGAAGTCCTGGATGAACCTGTAACCTGGGGTCACCATTTCAGATGTCAGAGCAGCTTTCTCGAAGATCAACCTACGAAAAGCGGCTGGCCTAGATGGGGTATCTGGACAAGCACTCATGTCCTGTGCAGATCAGCCAACAGGTATGTTCACGGATATCTTTAATCTCTCTTTACAACAATCTAAGATCATTATCTGATTTAAGAAGATGACCATCATCCTGGTACCTAAGAAAAACCAAGCAGCGTGCCTTAACGATTATTGACCGGTGGCTCTGACATCCGTCATTATGAAGTGCTTTGAAAAGCTAGTCATGGCATGAATCAATTCCAGCCTCTCGGACTATCTGGATCCATTACAGTTTGCCAACCTCTGCAACAGGTCCTTAATTATGCTGACTGCTTTGCCGAGGCAGTGGGAAGTGTAGACAGAGTCAGTGGGTGGGAAGCTGCTTTGCATGATGGATTGGGCTATATTCATGACCTTTTATAGTTTCTTGCAGTCTTGGGCAGAGCAGGAGCTATACCAAGCTGTGATACAACCAGAAAGAATGTTTTCTACGACGCTTTTGTAAAAATTGGTGAGAGTCGTAGCTGACATGCCAGATTTCCTTAGTCTTCTGAGAAAGTAGAGGCATTGGTGGGCTTTCATAACTATAGAGTTGGCATGGAGGGACTTTGCCATCTCCCTGGCCCTGCACTCAACCAAAGAACCAAGATAACAAAGACACGTATGTCAGACTCCTATTTATTGACCAAGTTCAGCCTTCAACATAATGATTCCCACAAAACTCATCTCTAATCTCTGTGGCCTGGGCCTCGACTCCTCTGTGATGGGATTCTGAATTTCATAACTCACAGATCACAATCAGTATGGATAGTCAACAACACCTCCTCCACGATCATCCTCAAAACTGGTGCCCCACAATGCTATGTTCTCAGCCCCCTACTATACTCCTTATAAACCTAAGACTGTATGGCCAAATTCTCTCCAAATCAATTTTCAAGTTTGCTGATGACACCACCATAGTGGGTTAGATCTCAAACAATGATGAGACAGAGCACAGGAATGAGATAGAGAATCTGGTGAACTGGTGCGGTGACAATAATGTCTCCCTCAATGTCAACATATCAAAGGAGATTGTCATTGACTTCAGGAAGCGTAAAGGAGAACATTCCCGTGTCGACATCAATGGGGACGAAGTAGAAAGGGTTGAGAACTTCAAGTTTTAGGTGTCCAGATCACCAAACTGTCCTGGTCCCCCCATGTTAACTTTATAGTTAAGAAAGCCCACCAATGCCTCTACTTTCTCAGAAGGCTAAGGAAATTTGGCATGTCAGCTATGTCTCCTACCAACTTTTACAGATGCACCATAGAATGCTTTCTTTCTATTTGTATCACAGCTTGGTATGGCTCCTGCTCTGCTCAAGACTGCAAGAAACTACAAAAGGTCGTGAATGTAGCCTAATCCATCACGCAAACCAGCCTCCCATCCATTGACTCTGTCTACACTTCCCGCTGCCTTGGCAAAGCAACCAGCATAATAAAGGACCCCATGCACCTCGGACATTCTCTCTTCCACCTTCTTCCTTTGGGAAAAAGATGCAAAAGTCTGAGGTCACATACCAACTGACTCAAGAACAGCTTTTTCCCTGCTTCCATCAGACTTTTGGATGGACTTACCTCGCATTAAGTTGATCTTTCTCTACATCCTAGCTATGACTGTGACACTATATTTTGCATTCTCCTGTTTCCTTCTCCATGAATATTATGCTTTATCTATGTAGCACTCAGGAAACAATATTTTTTACTGTATGCTAATACATATGACGATAATAAATCAAATCAAAGTCATGTCCAGGGGTCACCCATGAAGATCATTTGGCTATGTTGTCATGCATCAAGAAGGCAAAGGTAAAGGCTGTATTCATTATAGTAGAACCTTAGGGGTATTTTTGAAACAACTGAACAATTTTGGTTCAAAAAGCAATGTTAATAAATTGTATCTGCTTCAATTCTTAATTTCAACCTTTGTACAGCTAATTGCTTTTGGCCTAATTTCGATTTGTTGAATTAAATAAATTGATTCACACAATTCACAACAAAATTGAACTTACTTTATAAATCTATCAGCCATATAGATATTAACCTTGGGACATATGTGATGTATAAAATGTATTATGTCTGATAGAAGCTATGCCTTTAGGTGGCACTGTGGTTATAATTTTCAATACTAAGACTATACAGTAAAACTTTGCTTGTTATAGATTCAACAATCCTGATGTACCACTGTGGTTAATTAGATGGTGTTTCTCATGGCACAAGGCAACCTATTTTTTCTACTCTCCATGACAAGATATTTCACTTCAAATAGACTATGGTCATGTCTTATGTCACTGGGGCGGCATGGTGACACAGTAGTTAGTACTGCTGACTTATCGTGTCAGGGACCTGGGTTCAATTCCTGGCTTGGATCACTATCTGTGCACAGTCTGCACATTCTCCCCATGTCTGCATGGGTTTCTCTGGCTGCTCCAATTTTCTCCCACAGTCCAAAAAACACGCTGGTTAGGCGCATCGGCCCTGTTACATTCTTCCTAAGCGTACCCGAACAGGCACTGGACTGTGGCGACTAGGGATTTTCACATATCTTCATTGCAGTGTTGATGTAAGTCCACTTGTAACACTAATAAATAAACTCTAAACTTTACATACAGCAGATATTGGTTTATCACAGTTGGTGTTTATATTTATACATATGTAATGTCTCCAAGTTGTCAATGTAATGGAAACATTTTTACATCAATAGGCCTGACTCATATCCCTTCAAAGAGGGCCAATGATAAATTGGCCTTCATCTGCTTCATACCTTTCACCCCCATTTAACATACTCCCACCTGCAAAGCTCTTAGGATCATGAAACACACTAACATTCCCACAACGTTAAGCCAAAAAGAAAGGTTCAATATTATATTGACTTTTATCACCAAGTTATTTCACCGAAATGCATTCACAATATGAACTTTATATCCACTTATTTCACACAGATTTTTAAATCTCTTAAAATAAATGTAAATGTTTAATACGTCTCTTGGTCTTCGGCTTTTCCCCTGTTCTTCTCCTCTTTCCAGCACTACTTCTCTCCATTTGTATTTATGTAACACCCAGGTGCCTGTTTGGGTACACTGAGGGAGAATTTAGCATGGCCAGTGCACCTAACTAGCACATTTTTTAGACTGTGGGAGGAAATTGGAGTACCCAGAGGAAACCCATGCAGACACTGGGAAAATATTTATGTAAGTACAACTCTATATGATATCTCTGCTAAATCTTTCACTTGCTAAAATTCATTACTTCACTTACATTCACCAACCCCACAGATACCTATTGTCTTCTCATCAACCATTTCCCAACACCAAACTATTTGGCTCTCCCAATCATTCACCTCAAATACATAGGGGGTGATTTGATGAGAAAATTCTAAGTGCCTAGCTAGCAAGAAAACAGGAGAGTTTTGGATCTGTTTTTCAGTGATTCAAAATTGCCTATCTTATATACTCAGAGTAGGAGAAAATGGACTAGACTGTTTCTAGCCACTAGAGGGAGGGGTGGGGCTTAATTCACCTGTTTGCACCATTGATAGAGCCAAACAAACATACAGCTTGCCTGGAAGACGAGATTGGAGGTCTGCTTAGGAAGGTGATTCCATGCAGCATCTTTTTTGATGATACTGTTGGCTTTCAGGGACTATAGGTAGGCCAGATGCCATTTAAAAATGATGCCCAGACCTGTGACACACTAACTCTAGGCATGGCATCTTCACGCTGGCCCCAATCACATAATTAGCTGAAAATTTTACTTCAGCCACATTATTTGGCTGGGTGCTCTCTAATCACATCTGGCCAGCCCTTCCTACCCCTAGCAACAATTCTACCCACTTTCAGGTCCATCATTGGCCCAGTAACATTAAATTCTGCCTTCTTGCTCCCCAAATACTTCTTGCTACACCATCCTATCTGTTGGAAACTCAGTAGCATAACCTACATACACTTACCAATTGGAAAAAAGCAAATTACTGTGGATGCTGGAATCTGAAACCAAAGGGAAAATGCTAAAAAATCACAGAAGGTCTGGCAGCATCTGTAAGAAGGGAAAAGAGCTGATGTTTCGAGTCCAGGTGACACTTTGTCAAAACTAAAAGGCATAGAAAGTGAGAGATATTTATACTGCAGAGTGAGAGAATGAAAGATGAGTCATAGCCACAAACACAAGGTGAAAGGCTGCTAATGGCAATCCACAGAGAGAATGGAAGCTGTGAATGGCTAAACGGCAAAGAAGCTGAAATTAGATGGTAAACTGTGACAGATGAGGATGGGGAGTGGGGGTGATGGGTGGGAGAGAGATAAAATGGAGAGAAAAGGGAAGCATAGGGAAAGAAAAGGCAATGAAAGGGGGATAAAATAGGGGGGAAGGGGGGAAGGGTGGAAGAGGGGAGTGAAACTCAACATAAACTGGAGGAACAGCACCTCATCTTCCAGCTAGGCACACTACAGCCTTCAGGTCTCAACATCAAATTCAACAACTTCAGAGAATTAGCTCTATCCCACCTCGATCCCTTTGTTTTCACTTGATTTAATTTTCAACTGTTCTCTTCCTTTTACTTCTTCATTATCTTTCTTTATTTTAATTCTCCCTGCCCCTCACTCTTCCCCCTATTTTAACCACCCTTTCCTTACCTTTTCACCCCCTTTGCTTCTCCTTTTTCTTCATTTTATTTCTCTCCCACCCATCTCTCCCTCTCTCAACATCTTCATCTGTCATAGCTTACCCTCTGATTTCAACTTCTCTGCCGTTTGGCCATTCACACCTTTTATTCTCTCTATGGACTGCCATTAGCAGCCTTTTTCCCTGGTTTTTGTGGCTAAGAATCATCTTTCATTCCCTCAACCTGCAGCATAAGTACATTGCACTTTCTATGCCTTTTAGCTTTGCCAAAGGGTTATCTGGATGCAAAACGTCAGCGCTTTTCTCTCCTTACAGATGCTGCCAGACCTGCTGAGATTTTCCAGCACTTTTTCTTTTGGTTGCACAACTATCTTGCATCCCTTACTCTCTCCCAAGATTACTCACAATCTCATAAATCCATAAGTCCCTAAAATTACATTTGTATAATTTTCCAAATTATCTCTTAACCAATATCTCCTCAATATTATTATTATCAAGAGTAAATCATGTTCATTTCCATAGATCAAATAACCCATTAAATCTGCAGCGACTGTCACTGAAACCCCACCCCACTTCCCTATCTACATAATCCCCATACATCTACTATCCTATGCATTTTTGGACACTCAGGGGCAATTTACTTAGGCCAATCCACCTAACCTGAACATCTTTCAAACAGTATAATCTGACATTAAATCAAGTGGAGATTACACCTGATAACACCTGATTTTCACCGCAGAAAGTAGGCCAGAGGTGAATGGTGAATTTATCCAAAATCCTAAGAATTGAATAGGCCTTGTATTTGATGGAATGACATTGCACACTGGAACTCCTGCTGCTCCTGACTTACCTTCCCCAAAAAAACAGACAGCAGAATCTAGTTAAGCGAAGTGGAATGATTGAAGTCCACAGGAAGTCTGGAACACCTCAGAAGATAGAGGGCAACCAAAGTGAAATCAATCCCCCTTTAACTGGCTTATTTGGTTAGCTCGTTCAAGTTTAATTACATGAAGGATCATGATTACCTACTAATGACCTGGAGCAAAACAGTTTCCTGTATGAATTTTTAAAATCAATGGTATGAAAATTATTATTCACAGAGGGAGTTTACCAGTTCATCTTCTGCAAGCATAGGACAGGTGAAATGCTGTAAGAGGAGCTGGTGTTTAAGCTAAACTTGGAAGAGTTGCTGCAGCTGAACTCTAATACTTCATGGAAATGCCCATGTGGGAATGCCAACACTAAAAGTTTCATGCATCATT
The DNA here is from genome assembly GCF_965287045.1 of Carcharhinus amblyrhynchos. Taxonomy (NCBI): domain Eukaryota; kingdom Metazoa; phylum Chordata; class Chondrichthyes; order Carcharhiniformes; family Carcharhinidae; genus Carcharhinus; species Carcharhinus amblyrhynchos. The sequence continues at coordinate 42,744,104 of NC_137328.1, read as the reverse complement.
TCTGTTGTTTAATGGCCTCATCATTATTGAGAACTCTATCCCTTTGGTCCAAATGTTTAAATTAAGGTTTTGTCAGTGCTTATTAGGCCACTTAAAGTATGGGATTTTCTGGCCACACTCACCCAAAACTGGAAAATCCCACCCGAGGTCAATGAACCTTTTCATGGTCTGCTCCCCTGCCTGTCACAACTCCCATGGTGGGCAGGATGAGAAAACTCCCCCAAACTCTGTCTGATTTCTCCATGATCATTACATTAAAATGCTTGGGCTGTTTTGTGCTTTCCACAGTCATACAATCTCATGCTGGGCGTACCAGGGCTGTTCCATTTCAACCTTACAATGGTTTATATCTGAAGAACATGTATGCAGAAAACATGAAAGTACAGGCTTTGAAAATATCAAAGTTCTGAGTTTGACTCGCACCTACAACAACTATTTCTGCACAACTTTGATGGGCCAAATGTCCTCCTCTCCATAGCCTTACCCCTCCCTGTCTCCAATCCCCTTCAGCAGCACAACCCTCCAGGATATCTGTACTCCTCTAATTCTAGCTACTTGTGCATTCTCCGTTCCAATTGCTAAGCCTTCAGGTTGCTGAGGCCCCAAGCACTGGAATTACCTCCATACACCTCTCCATCACTTGCTCCGCTTTCCTTCCTGATTGTTAAAACCTGACTCCTTGACCAAGGTTTCGGTAATCTGACTTAGGATCTCCTTATGTAACTCGGTGTCACCCTAATTTTCTAATGCTCCATAAAATGCCTTGGGGTGTTTCATTATGGCAAAGGCACCAAATAAATATTAAATATTGTTGTATCATTCTAAGTCACTATGAAATTTCATGAAACAGCTTTCATGCTCACAGTTGCAATTTATTACCCCAGGCATTCCATGATCACTCACTGCGGCAGATAAATTCAAATGGAATGTGAAACAGCATTTAGTCCTTGTCGATGTACTCAGGTTGGTATGAAGTGGGCTATCTGCCCAATATGAAAAGCAACACAGTGATTAGAAAGTTGAAGAGGCATTTACTGCACATGGCTTTCCCCAGAGGATGATGGCAAACAATGCTCAGCAATTTGTCTCCACAGAGTTCAAGGACTTAGTGCACACGTAATAACATCAGAAGTAGCCCCCTCTACCCACAATCGACTGGCTCGGCAGAAAGGACAGTATGTTCAGCAAAACATCCCCTCAGAAAATGCCACTGTGACAACATGGACTTCTATGCCGCAATGCTCATTCTGCAAAGTTTGCTGAGATGAGGCCTGACTTTGTCAGCACAGAGAATGTTCTGCAGACATTTGTAGAGAAGCCTGTCGCCATGGCCTTTCTGCAGCCCAAAGCGGAAACAACTGGGGGTGCAGCCCTCATAAAACGGTAACAAAGGTGAACCGCAATGCCGTTCACAGTCAGCTTGAAGACCACATGTGGCCATGGCAGTGGTCTACAGCCATGCCCCCCCCACCCAACATTCAACCAAACTGATACGTGGTTGCCTCAGATGGTGCTAAGTCAGGAGTTGACGTCACTTATTACAGATATCTAAACCAGCTTCATCAACAACCATAGAGTTCAACACCGAGTCTGCAATCTGTGCACCCTAAACTAGTGGAGATGGAGGCTCCTGCAGTCAAGCACTGCAGCCACTGTGCAACCCCAGGAATTCCTGATGCCATCCACCAGGTGGATAATAACCCGAGTGTACCCAATTGGCATAATTATACATTTGATACGCCTGAGCAGACAAAACTCCAAGATCAAGGACTTAGTCTACATATGGGCCATTATTTTTAAAAGGGGGGGGGGAAGGGCCACAATGGACTTTGCGTCAAGTGTAACAGCCTCGGTCTGCGTTCTGTATATTGTAAATAGTTAATGACCTGTTACCGAGGTCCAACATTGTCAGATGTCTATAGTACCAATTGTCCCAACTAAAACTGGGAAGATGTAGACTGGGTGGTCATGTGTAGATTGTGATGATGCGTACACAGGAAGTGACACATGGGGAGTGCGGAGTAGCACAGGGGCAGAAACACAGCATGTAAAAGCTGCTAACATCTTTCAGTAAATGGATTAACCTGTTAGTCCTTTGTCATCATTTCCATACAACTCAACAACTGTACACTCACTACCTCCCCGTCTATCCCTGAGCTCACCTCCCCAAAACATTAGGTGAATTTGGAGTGAGGGGCTGCTTGTTATGAGGTGGGGTAAATGGCTTAGCTCCCTGGAAGCAAAGTTAATGGGAAGTGACTTCACTTAATGCCAGACCACCCTGAAGTGATAACACACTGTGGGCAGGCTAGGTGGGTGCAGTATGGGACATCCCCCTTTCTGTGAGATACTTTGATCAAATTGCACAAATAGATAGAATGTTGAATATTGTTCCTAAACTGTGATGTAAGGAAATTAAAATAAAGCAGCGACATACGTTAAAACCATTGGCAAAAAATTGATGACAAATGAGATGACAATAAAAAGATTTAATGAGGGACATAAAATGATTCAGACAAGAGAGAAAAAAATACAGAATAAATAAATTTTACCTGTGCTTAAGATAATGCTTGCAAAGGGCAAACTCTTTGGAGTGCTAATTCCTTATTGTCCACATGGTGGTGCTTTTCAAAGGTTTACAGCATGATGGCAAGTGGCAAGCATGAGAGGCCTTCTTCATGAAGTTAACTTAACTAACATTAAAAAGAAAAAACTTACAATTTTTAAGCTGTTAAAATGATAGCCTTATATAAATGCTTAAAACATATGGATTTTTGTTGTTTTTTTTTAGCTCTGAGTTTATAGCAGAAAACACTGAACTCCTGCTTATGCTGATATCACAGTCCAGATCTCAGACAGATGTTCCTCTGATCAACAAAGCTGCAGCATTGGCCACTGACTGCACCAAGAAATCCGTTCTTATCTTGTCCGCAGATTGCATTGAAAACTTCCTCTTCTTCCTGCGGCAGGGTTTAACATCACAACAGTGAGATCTCCCTGTGTGGTGTATTTGCCAGCAAAACCCGGCTCCCTAGCAATGTCACATGCTGAAGACATGCCCCATTGAGATCAGCTTTCGACTCAGTGACATATTAAATGTTTTTTTGAAATATTTTCAGGCAAGACACTTTTTAAAACTGTTATAAACTTTTCAATATTTCTGTAACAATTTTTAAAAGTTTGCCAGGGTCTGTCCCTCACAGATTAATGCCAGTGGGGTACAGGGGGAGGCGAGGAGCCAAGGGTGCCAGTGGTTGTGAGATGGAGGTGCCCACATGGGAAAGCAGATAAAGTGTAGCTGCCTGGAGTGCCGTGGAGAGGGCTGCGGTGGAGGGGGCGGGGGTGCAGCTGGGGTGGGGAGGCGGCACTGATGGTGAGGGGGAGGGGAGCTGCTGGGAAGAAGAGGTGGGCTGCCAGTGAGGGAGAGGGGAGTTAGGGGGGAGGTAGAAGGGAGGGGGCCAGTGTTCTGAGGGCATTTGTAGAAAACCAATGGAACCAGGAGAATCATGAACATTTTTACTATTTAGTTAGTGTAACATTTTTAACACTATCGACATTTTAATATCAGTAGACAGGAACAAAATTCTCATCCACCCTGACTGTTTACTGACTATGCTTATCAGCTCGCACATTTTGTTTGTAAAAATTGGTTGAAATTATGGGCAAGGAAGACAAGTTTTTGCACTAACATCATGTGCCGCAGAATGGCAGGGCAATCTTCCTGAGGGCGTTCAGGTGCAGCGTAGCCTCTGGATTTCAGCATAAGTGAGCTCATTGGAAGTTATGATACTGTCGCAGCTCCCAATAGTGGTGAACACATGAACTCACTGCTGTTGAGGAAGGAAAATCTGGGGCAAGAAATTTTTAACTGATGTGATTGCTGTGTTAACTGATCAAATATATACTATAATAAATTGACATTCTCCATCCTATTTGTACAATCAGTGGTATTAAACTGCACCATACTATATCAGATTATTCATCTTCAGTATACATTTTTATCAGCCTGAAGATGCAATGCTAACGGCTGTAAAATCACTTATCAGCCTCATCGGGAAGACAGAAGTGGCCAAGCTGGGATCCTGGAGAAGATTTTCAAGGGGAAGATAATTAAAAAGCCCAGCAGACCATCCAATAAAGTATTTCAGATAACCGCTGCAGCTAGGAGTGCTAATGGAATGCTTGAGGCTCTGGATAGCTGGCAACACCCTCTGGAAAGCTGGGTGCTGCTGTTGTAGGTGGGAATTAGTGAAGGCGCTTCAAGATGGAGGCACCCTCTAAAGATTTGTAAATGGTTCAAAATGTGAGCAGAGTTCTCTAGCTGTTCATGTGGGCGGATTCTCCAGTCCCGCTGGCAGCGCACCCTCGTCCGTGGGTTTCCCGCCAACAGAAAGCACACAGCTGGCAGGCTGGAGAGTCTTGCCAAGTCTGTGGCCACAGCTGCTGGGCCATCACTACACAGAGGGTACCTGCCCACAGGATGGTCTGCAGCTGTGGCCCCTGCAACCCAGTGTACCTGTGCTGGGATCCATTGCAGCTTACAACTCTGGCCCCCACAAGCCTATTACAGGAAGGTTGCCACCATTCCTCTAGGGATTCTAGCCAGACAAGGAGGCCCGTCCACCTCCTGGGAAATTCAGATGGTTTGTGAAGGCTGTCCACAATTGGCACTTTGATTGGCCTAATTGGTGACCAACTGCTGGTGAAAGCAGCAACTGTCACTTCCCAGAATCCATCACTTTGAAAATAGGGAAGCAGACAAACACGATGGCTGGTAACCATGGTAACGAAATACTGCCAGCAAACCTGCCTTCGAACACTCCTCTGCCTCAGGATGAAAAGTTTGCTCAATGAATCTTTCTCATTTGTGTATTATTGGACTTGTTTTACATAGAAACTACAAGCAGGAGTAGGCCATTTGGCCCTTCAAATCTGCTCTCCCATTCATTTTGATCATGGCTGATCATTGAATTCAATATCCTGACACCCCCCCTCCTTTCCCCCATATCCCTTGATCCCTTTCACCCTAAGAGCTATATCTAATTTCTTCTCGAAATCAGACAACATTTTGGCCTCAACTACATTCTGTGGTTGTGAATTCACCACCCTCTGGGTGAAGAGCTTTCTCCTCATCTCAGTTCTAAAAGGTTCACCCTTTTGTGATGTGCATGACATTTAGAAGTCAAAACCTATATAAAAAAAGTCTTTCAATGAATGGAACAAAATTGCTATCTGATAAATTCTACATTACAAAATGCCTGCATACGTTTTCCTTTCCTCTTAACCCATCCAATTTAGGCACAGGAATGCTAAAGTATTTATAATACTGATGAGCTATTGTTTAATCTCTGCTGAGAAAATCAGAACTTTTCTGTTAAGCCATCCTTCACTGACATGATTTCACACCTTGAATGCTAAACAATTATTAACATTACAATACATTCATCTGGGGGTTATAATAATTTACCAGACCAAAAAGTCTATCCAAAGTCAATTTGTACACTTAGTGCCAATAGAAATAACCAGATCATGATTATTTGGTTATTTTTCTGTGGTGTAAGCCATAAAATTGTGTTCATTTTGTTATAAACCAAACATTGCCAAGATTTAAAATTCTGATTTGTGTGATTCACCGTAATGATTTTGCAAATCTCTTTGGAGTTACTTAAATGTTGTCAGCTTTGCTAAAAAAAAAGTTCTAATCTTGGTAGACCAAAGCCTTTCAGTATTTGGATTAACATATGCATCTACAATAGGTGGAACTTCCCAGTCTCCCTCGTGGTGGGTTTAATGGTGAGCGATGAGGGATAATGCAGTAGAAGCTGAAGAATCAGTTTTCTGACATCCCTGCCTGCTGTTCCTCCACCTCTTACTGCCTCTCTAGCACCTTCTGGGAGACATCCAGGGGCCTGTCATCAGACTCAAACCTTGCAGATGCCTCTTCCCCTGCAGCCCTCCAAGTGCTGGTGAGCTAGGTGGATCCTGCCTCCTATTGCTGCAGACACATGTCCATGCAATGACCACCAGTATGTGAGACCCTTCCAAAACTAGACTGATTACCCTTGTGTTGTGTGGCTCTGGGTTGGTAGAGGATTCAGGTGACTCCTGTGAGGCCTCTACAGGTGCACTTTCTTCCTCTGCAATATCTTTGGTCTTCTCCAGGTTTGCCTGGGTGCTGGACAGATTTGCATCTCTTTTGGGCATTGCCTTCTTCCTGCTGGCACCCGTGAGGAGAGAGACTGCCTCCAACATGAAGGAACGTGCTTCCCTTAGACTTCAACGTGAGTTTCATGGAGCATTCCTTATTAGATCGAAGCTGTCTGTTGACCTCTCCATCTCTGCAGCCTCTGTCTTGCTCCACTCCTGCCAGCTAAACTGCCCACCTCTCGAGGTCAGTGAGCTTTTTGAATTGTGCCTGGCCTCCTCATGTCTTCTCCCTCTCACTCTTAACATAACTTATCCTCCACAAAGAAAGAAGGTGGGGTTGAGAGCATGAGTTTCATGTACCTTTCTCATGCTTCCAGTCTTACAAATGACTGGCTGGATTGTGTGGCATGTGGTTGACACACTGCAGCTCATTCACAAGGTTCTGGGGAAGCACCCTCCAGAGCGGTGAGCATGTGCAGTTTTAAGGATAAGGCTCACAGACAACGTGTCCTTAGTGATGTTTATGGATGCCTAACACCTTTCCACCCTTCTCTTCTAGGCAGCATGTGAGCTGTATGTGTGGAATGCTCAGGGACCCATAGTGGCCTCCTTACTTTAAGAGTAGATGGACTGCAGTGGGGCGTTTAGGCATCACCTTATCATGTTGCCACTGAGGCCCATGTCCCCTGTAACATCCAGTGACCTAAGTGTGAGCAGTTCACTTATGCTGGCATAAAGTCATTCATCTGCTTCCTGCACTGCAGGGCAACCCTCTGATGCATACCTTGGTCGCGGACCGCCCTGGAGACTTCCTTCCATGCTGGGTTCGTCACCCTGCTCGGCCTCCCCCTCCCATCCTCGGAATGGAAGACAGCCCTCTTGGCCTTCACTTCATTGTGCAGAATGCCCGAGAAGACATTGTTAAATTTGCATGTTTGAGCTCCCTGTCCTCTTCAGGCCATGTCCTCCCTCAACATTGGATAAATTGCTTTCCAGGTGCCTTTGAAAAATGGTGGCCATATACGATGGTGGGACACATGTCAACCAGCCCACCTCGCTACATAATATGTGAGGAAACCCCTCCATCCACCACTGCAGATGTAATGAGGCCAAGGTCACACAATATGGCATGAATTGTCAGCAACCTCTGCAGTGGGAAACACTCTACGTACCTGCTCCTGCCATGGGATATACACCAGAATTCTACAGCCCTGCCTGCCACAGAATTAGAGCAGGTGAGGTGCGGACAATGGAAATGTCCGTTCACTTCAAGTGGGAATTTCTAGTCTCACTCAAGCGAGGCCCCAACATCCCACCCAAATATACATATAGTCCCTGAATGAAAAATTCTGCCCAATGGCTCAATGCAACAGTGAATCGAATGTCAAGGTAAACAAGCCCAATGTCTGTGAGTCCATGCTGTAAATAGTTCTATTACTTCTTGGTCCCATTTTTGACAATCACTTGGCCCAATCACTTTTCACATTTTGTAGATCATTTAATAACGAATGACCTTTTCCTTATGAGTTAGCCAATGAACATAACAACGTTGATTTTATTCCTCCTTCACTGATGGGATCAAAGGTTATGGGAAGAAAGCAGGATTAGGCTATTGAGTTGGATGATCAGCCATGATCGTAATAAGTAGCAGAGCAGGCTCAAAGGGCCAAATGGCCTCCCTTTCTCCTATCTTCTATGTTTCTATAATAGAAAGGGGGGAGCTATTCTACAACATTGAAATTGCAGCTGTATCAACATGCATGCATCCTGATTTATTGAAATGGAATTACCATTGTGTAATTTACTTCTATGTGCTAAAATATCTTGAAATTCAGGACTTTTCTGTCAATCTGCAATCTGCTGTTCTCACAGGCATTTTTGGAAAAGCATAAATGGCTCATTTTGATCAAGTCAACAGATAACCTACCCATATGAGTAAAGTAAAATCAAAGGCCAAGAAACAGGGATTCTACAGTTGGCCGATGCATTTCAGGATTAGGAATGGGATAAGTTATCCAGTTATCTGGGTGGTGGAATACATGGTGAAGAGAGGACCTGGCTCTGATGTGATGTTAGAATAGCCCACCCACCACTCATATACGGAGCCCTGTATAAAGCAAGCTTCTGAATGGGTCCATGACTGTATCGTCCCAGATGGGACCTTTTTGTGTCCACCACAACTTGTGATTTTGTTTTGCTTTGTTTTGTGCAATGAAGCACTGTTCCTTTACAGCTGACTTCTGGAGTCATTATAGCAGTAAAAAAGGAAGATTGAGTAAAAACAAAGCAAAATAGCTTTCAACATTGGCAAGGGTTAAACCAGTGTTCTCCAGCCAGTGCTTGAAAATTAACATCAAAAATGATCTTTGATTAATACAAATTAACTCAGTTCTCTGGACATTTGACCAAGTATGCTAAAGTGCTCTGTAATAGCATTAGTGTCACATTTTAATAAATCTGATTTAAACTGAATTGCTTGTGCATTCTTAAACTGATTTGGTTTAAATCACTCCTTTTACAAATGAGCATAAATCCCTGTCAAAAGCAAAAGAATTTACACAATCCCTGCATCCGTTCTTCTGCTTTTGGAAGAATAAACAATGAAGTGGACTTAGAAAAGATTGATTGAGATCAAATCATGTTCTCGTAATATTTAAAACTATTGATTAAATTGCAAATGTTTTAACTGCTATTTCCAATCCTGAGTGAAAAGCCTATGGCAGCAAGGTTTGGCTTCTTAGTGCCAGTTCAGTGCCCTGAATACTGTTTTAACTTCAAAATAGCATCTACAGTGCATACTTACACTTTTGATGTGAGTCGCACTGCACACCATTTGGTGAGAATGTTGGTGCACATTCATGGACCTTTGAACAAAGTGTACAGAGTAGGCAGATAGTGATGTCAAGTACTGTGCAATGCTGATTAGAAACCAGGCCTGCCATTTTCCAATCTCAATGTTCGTACTAATATCCTCTCTTAAAATACACACGGCTGAACAGACATTCAGAGGCAGAAAGGACTCCCACCAGCACTATTTAAAGGGATCATCAGCAGCTTGGTTGCTGATTAAATTATACTGGCTGTTGCTGTGATTATAGAAATGTTGGATAGCTGTTGGAATTCTTCAAAATTGCTAAAGTCTTCAGTGAATGTGGCATACACTGAAGGTCCCTGCCCTGATTTCACGGATCCTGGGTGTCTCACCATGTGCAAATCCTGCCTCAGGTCTTTTCTCTAAAATATGCACAGAGTTAGGTATCTGAGCTGGTGTGGCTGAGATTGTAAAATCAACTGGTAGCATTGCTTACTCGTCACTGACTTGTTGCACTTTCACCTCTTGCTCTTCCAGCATCGCCTGGCCAGATCACTGTCGCTGGGTATTAGAAAGAAGAAAGGCGCAACAGTAAGTTGAGGGGATTGCGGGTGTGGATAGGAGATTGGGGGGCGGTGGGGTGGTGCAGAGTGAGGAAGCAAAATGTATATCTTTATATTATCTGCTGCTTGCAAATTATAAGAGTTTCTAGGTTGAAGGGGAAGTGGGATTTGAGAAAGAAGGTTACGTATAAAGATGCCATCATCCTTGATGGTTTCAATACACCATTACTGGCCACAGCCTCAGCAATGGCCATTCATGTGATGGTGAGCACTGGGTAAAGATGCAGAGCCATGTTTGTCCCTTGTCAGTAAGTTGCTGCTGCCTCCAGTTAAAAACTAGCTTTTTTTTCTTTATTTACAGGATGTGGGTATCGCTGGCTCAGCCAACCATCCTATCCCTAGCTGCCCTTGAGAAAGTGATGGTGACATGCCTTCCTGAACCGTTGAAATGTCTGAGGTGCTGATACACCCACAGTACTGTTGGGAAGGGACTTTCCAGTGACAATGAAGGAACAGTGATATAAAATCCTACAATGCAGAAGGAAGCCATTCAGCCTGTTGAATCTGCACCGATCACAATCCCACCTCGGCCCTATCCCTATAACCCCATGCATTTACCCTAGCCTAGTCCCCTGACACTAAGGGGCAATTTAGCATGGCCAATCCACCTAACCTGCACAGTCTTTGGACTGTGGGAGAAAACTGGAGCACTCGGAGGGAACCCACACAGACACAGGGAGAATGTGCTAACTCGACATAGACAATGACCCAAGCTGGGAATCAAACCCAGGTCGTTGGCACTGTGAGTCAGCAGTGCAAACCACTCTGCCACCATGCCGCCCTATTATATTTCCAAGTCAAAATGGTGAATAACCTATAGGGGAAGTTGAGATGATAGTGTGCCCAGGTATCTTCCGCTCTTGTCCTGAAAGAGAGAGGGAAACGTGTCAGTAGGTACAGTGCATTTGACTGTCATGGATGAACAGCAGATATTGTATGCGGGCTGTGAGATGTTGGTGTGAGACTTGCAGCAGTGCTAAAGTGCCTGAGGAATGAGATGAAGTTCTGAATGTTAAGTGTGAGTCGTGATTGATAGAGTTGCTGGTGAGTGAGTGATGGGGTGAGGGATATTGAATAGTTTGTGACAATACAGCATGTTAAGATGTTCACTGACCATGACCACTTGTGTGAGATAATTGAACCTTCTTGCAGAAATACATCTACCCTCAGGGCATGACTCTTGGTGTTGACTGGAACGTCTTCTCAAAATTTGTCATGGGACCATCTCGCCTTCTGTGTATACATCGCATCTCCCTTCCTCTCTGCATCCCCCACCAAGGTCTCCAGTGCTACATCAAATAACTTTGAAGCAACCCTCCTCTGCTGCACAATAATTCACTTTACTTTCCGCTCAGATTCTCCCGCACAAACAGTTTCACAATCTGCCCTGGCCCAGAAAACATCTCCCAGAGGCTGCCTTTAAGTCGTGCTGGCCTCGTCCAAGAACGGGCCCCCTGCTGAGGTGTGCAGTCACTCAACACTGCATTTAGTCACATCTACACGCAGCAAGCTTGCAAATTAGCAAACAGCACAAAATTGGCACGCTGCCTGCATCAGAAGCAACAATGTTTGGCTAAATACTTTTGTACACTGTGGCTTGCCATACTCAAGTGACCTCTGATGTCATGATACATCAATAGACGCTCTAAGTCATTTTACACACCAGATGGAACATGGTGCCAGAAATGTGAAGCCTGGATCAGGATGACAAATTCTGAGGAAAATAAGTAAGGGATACTTTAAAGCGGGGTTGCTGGTGAGACCTGAGACCGGAGACTGGGGGGTGGTTCTGCAAGACTTTGAAGAAAGATGAAAGATACTTAAAGTCTGTCTCCTTGATCCCAATTAACACCGTGGATGCTGCATCCTTGCAGATTCATGTTGCTCCCCATACACACACACACACACTTAACTCTGCCAGACTCCCCTCCCTCTAAGGATATAGTCAGCAGCCCCTCCCTTCAATATCTACCCCCACTCACTTAGACACTCCTCTCACCAGCCATCAACCCTTGGTCATCCAGCAGCCCCCTCTACCTGACATCCCAGCCCTGCCTGAATTGCCAACCTGCTGGATGCCAGATGTCCCACTGGCCAGTAGATTCCCCCTACCCCCAACTTGGGCCTTTTGCTAGATGCATCTCCCACCCCTTGACTTGGGTCTGCTAGTAAATATCTTCCTGATTTATGCTTGCCATTGTCAGATCTCTCCAGCTGACTTGGAACTGCTGCCGGATCCAGCCCCCACTGACTCAGACCTGCCAGCCACCAACCCGGACACAACATCCTGCAAGCCTGACGAACCTGGTCAGAGCCCCACCAGAGATGCCCTCCCCCCCATCCCAAACTCTGATCCACCTTCAGAGCCCCATAGTTTGGAACTGGAAATGAATTCATCAATAATCAAGCTGGCCAGTCCTCCTGTTCCTCATGGCCAGTGGGCTGTCCATATGTAGCAGCATAGTGCACATGTACAGACACCAAGGATACTTGGACAACAGTAAGGGCAGACTCTGAGCAGTCTCATTCACTGCCTGGGAAAATACAGAACAAATAGCATCTCAGGAAGTCAATAAAAGGTTGGCAGGACAAAATGGAAAATTATAGGAAAATCCTGTAAAACATGGGATGGTTGGTCACTCCGGAATTGGATGGATTTTGATAACAATAAAAGACCCAGCAGAAGTAAAAGAAAAGAAAATTCAATTTACAACTTTGTCTAGGATATTGACCTGAGTGAATCATTATGGCTTTGAATATTCCAGTATCTGCCTCTGTGGAGAAGAAAGGAGATTTGAGATGGAATTGGCAATTCTTCCAAGATGGAACTGACAGAATTATGAGATTGCCGCACGGTTCAATTCTGTGATGCTATGATTCAATGGAAAACCTGAACAAATAAGAGCAGCAGTTCTATTATTAGTGGTGGGGAAGGAGAACATAAACCTGTAGTGCACCCGAAACCTTGCTGAGGAATGAAAAAATGAGACTTTTGAAATTTTACAGCCCTTGAAAATCCACTTTTTACTGAAATTGTTTATGAATGCTACGTGGTTAACACAAGCTCAGAAAGAGAGGGAGAATATTAATCAGTACATGACTGCACAGAGACATCTAGCTGAAGTTTGTGAGTTTGGACAACTGAAAGATAATCTCAGCAGAGTTAGCATTGTCTTAAGAATAAGATATCCTGTGGTGACAGCACCTTTGCTGAGAGAAGAGACACTTACTCTCAGGAACATTATGGGTATGTGCAGAAGCTCTGAGGCGGCTGTTCATCAACCAAAGAGTATTGATGAGAGAACTGGCAAGGTTTTGCATTCTGTTGGAAGGCAGCCCAAACCTTCTAGGCACCATCAATGATTAACAGGAAGGACATTTTAAAGATGGATTAGTAGGAAGACCAAGGCAGAGTACTAGGCGTAAATTGTGATGATGCTGTGCCTTTAAAAAATGTATTTTAATCATTTTTTTTCAGGTTTTTCAAGCAGCTCTGAGCATTTTAATTTTGGCACCACTTTGTCTGTAGTCAGTGTCCTCTATAATTGATGCTGAATCAATATAATGGGCATCATTGTTTGTTTTTAATCTGAACTAATGCAGCGTCCTGGGGTTTTAATGATCCCTTGGGATTGCTAACCAGGGCTTGATCTGAGGCTGACTGACAGGTCAGGTGATGCTTGGATGGACAGTCTTTTTTTCCACAGAAAAATCCAAGGTTTTAGTTCTATTTTGCTCAGAAGCTGTTTGGACTTGATACAGGAAATACTATTTGTTGTTTCCCTCTCTCTGGAGTTGAAAATTCTGCTGTCTGTGAGTTGCTGTTAGAAGCTAGTGGGGGAAGATAGTGTGTTTCTGTCTCTGTCTCCCGAAACGTGTGCTGAAAGTTCTGGGACTGGGAAACCTCAGCGGTTTAATTCAATATTCAAAGGATTAATTCACAGAAGATGTCAAAAAGCTACATCACGTGAGCATACTTGTTTTTTTGTGTAAACTTGGAAAGCGGTGTAGGTTTGTGGGCATTGCTCAATTTAGAACAGTGTAGTAGGCTGTTAAGACTTATACAATATTATGGCCGTTTTCTTGTAATTGGTAACAGGTACGCTTTTTTAAATTATATTTTAACTTTGTTCTTAAATAAACTTTGTTTGATAAAAGCTTCCTAGTGGGTCACTTGATTCAGAGCTGGAGTGAAACACCTTATGCTTACCCTTTCCAAATCTGAAAGTAAAAACTTATGGTTTAGGCTGTCTTAGAGTTTCTAGCCTAGGTCATGACAAAATGGAGATCATCGAAACATCAGCTGGGTTCATGCATGTAAGGTGATTTTAGAGTGGAGAAACACAGCTACTGCAGGCATGGAAAGTAGTTCAATCCAGTGACTAACGTCATGCTGCGTCCAGATTACTCTTCCAATTACTAAAAATCTAAAGTCAAAAGTAGCAACAGAATGACCAAATCAATGTGAAATGACAAAAAGCCAAATTTCACTTTGATAAACATGCCAAATTATGAGAGTTGAGAGCTGGAGAGCTGGTCTGTGAATGACCATATATGTCATTGCAACTACAGACTACTACTTCAACTGGAGAAGCTGTAGCTTCACAACAGACTACTGATGAGGCAAATCTGACTTTGCCAACTGAGTAAGGAACTGTAGGAAATCTCACAACACCAGGTTAAAGTCCAGCAGGTTTATTTGGTATCACCAGCTTTCAGAGCGCTGCTCCTTCATCAGCGCAGTAGCCCCGCACTGCTGGCTTCCCAATCACTGGCCAGCTCGATTGCTAGCCAGACCCGTGACCTTGCAATGCTGTCCCACCGATCCCCCCACAGCCCGATTGCTGGCCCTCGATCTGTCCAGGTCGGCCACGAATCCCCACCAGCCAGCCTCAATCTCCAACCCCGCATTCTCCCACGTCCTGAACCCCCCAGCAGACCAAACCCTCTTCCACCCCAAAGGCTAGCCCCAATCGGTGGCCTTCCTCCCTCTGTCACTGATGCCAATGTAGAATGGCAGCGGGATCCGCAACCCCCAACAACCTCTTTCCCAGAGGCCCCACCTCATAGGCTCTGCTCCCCTCTGGGCCCGCCCCTTGGCACTGCCCAGTGCCGAGTGGGCTGTGCCAAGGTGCCCCTGGGCATCATCACTTTGTCCCTTGGGCAGAGCCAGGGGGCCAGGCTGGCACTGCCATGCTGGCAATGCCCAGGGGGCATATCCCCTTACCCTGATCTCCTTGATGACACCCCCCCTTCATGCCAGTGGGGTCATGCCGCCAGCTCCCCGCTAGTGGGGAGCTGTTGTAAATCCCTTTGGAGTGAAACACTCCTGGCGGTGGGGGAGAGGCGAGCAGGCCTGAGACTTCAATTCCGGGCCTGCTAATAAGATTTAAACAAGCATTTGCATAATTTATTCAGCTCTGTGACAATTTCTGGTGTGGAGCTGACAACGCTGGAAATCCAGCAGCCGGAGATGTATGGAGGCAGTGACGCCCAGTGGGAAGCACGCTACACGGCCTCTGCTTAGGTTTCCTGGTTCGCTGCACTGTTAGAGCAGTGCAGCAGGGTGGGACAATCGCTCCCATTATGTTTGGCTGGTCAAAGCTGATAAGGGCTGGTAAGTGAGGGTGACAGAAAGAGGGTAGCAGTTTTGGAAGTTTGCTTATACCATATGGAGGCATATGGAAAAGGCACCCTAGCATGCAAGGAACATGGATGGGAGTGGAAAGAGCCTCTTGGGCGATAGAGTTTTGGGTGTGCTACAATTCTGGTTAAAGCAATTTGCTAATCATTGGTTTAATGGACGAAGACCATGGATAAGCATGCTCTTTACACATTGCAATTACTGCTCTAACCGTGAAACACGAAACCAATTTGTAATAAGGTGGGAAATGGGAAAACGTAAGAGAGCAGAAGTGGTGCACAATTCCTGTTCTGCCATCGGGAATAACACACCATTCATCAAATATGTGCAATGACAAAAGTGGAACAAACTAAAAAGAAAAACATTCTTTTGTTCATCGCGATCATTTATTGGGTGGACTTTTTGTGTAGGGTAACTTGCAAATAATGGTGCATGCAATATATTTTATGAAAGAGAGATGTAGAGACAGTGCAAAAAGGATTCTTAAGAATGGTTCTAGAAATAAGGAAGCACATTTATGCACATTGAGGTTGTTTTCCATGAAAAATAGACAGTTATGTTTAAGAGAGGCATTCAAATCATAAGGGGGTCTGGACAAAGTGGACGGAGATAAACTTCCTACTGGTGGAAGGATTGAGAAGCAGGGGGCACAGAGTTAATTAATTGGCAAAAGAAGCAATGGAAACACAAGGAGATATGTTTTCAAGGAGTGAGTGGGTAAGATCTGGAATGCACTGCCCGAGAGTGTGGTGGAGGCAGGTTCAATCGAGGCATTCAAGAGGGAATGGAATGATTATCTGAAATGAAAGAATATGCAAATTTCATGGAGAAAGTAGGGGAAAGATGGGTAGTGTTTCTGTGGAAGTTAAATTGTTAAAATTAAGGTTCCTTAAATCTTTGTCAAGCAATGAAAAACGCTTATCAGCGTACAGGTCTTCAATGGGATCAACACTTGTGTGTAGTTAGCATGGACGACTCATCTTCACCTGCCTAAATCCTGCTGTTTTCGGCCTTCACCAGAGGATGAGAAAAATCCGAGCTGCCCACAACAGAATACCAAAGGCAAGATATAGGGACATGCTATTCAAATGAAGGATGAGCAGGAGACAGATTTTCATTGAATAAGAAAGGGCGAAAAGCTAGGGTATGATTGGTGAGTATGTATGCAAATGAAGGCTCCGAAAAATTGCTTGTTTCTCAGTTTCTGTAATTAATTATAATTGCCAAGTTGTAACTTCAGAAACACTCTGCAGAGGGCGCAAATCTGCTTCTCCTTGTGCACAAGTAATCAAAATCTGTAAGATTGAGTACTCATCATGCCCAGCACTATTTGCTCCCAAGATGACAACCCTACTGAAAAGTGCCTAATGCTGCTGGAAGCCGAGATCGTCCACACTTTGCTCATTCAGAGAGCTGGTGCAGACATATGGATCAAATTGCCTCCTTCTGTGCTGTAACAATTCTGTGGTTATTTGGATATATATTCTTTTATATACTGTGGCTTGCCATTACAACGGTTTTAGGGCAGTAGCTATTTATCACACCACAGTCACAATCCTTGAACCTGTTTTATTTTGAGACGGCTAATAAATTTTTGCATCAATGACATTCAGATTACATACTGTGATACCCTGCAATAAAATCTTCATGTGTTTACCTGGAGCCATTTTCTCTATTACTGTAGTCAATTTTAAATAAATGAACAATTTTAAATAAATGATTGAATATTTGCTAATATTATGGCCAAAGGAAGTTCAATAGAATGCAATTTTATCCATGTGCTATTATCTGACAACACAGTTTCAGGGCCTAAACATTTTTCCCAAGCCTGCGTGGATTTCATTTGGATGCTCCGGTTTGCTCTCAGTCTGAAAGACACACTGGTTAGGTGCATTGTCCATGCTAAATTATCCTTCTGTGTACCCCCAACAGACGCCGGAGTGTGGCGACTAGGGAATTTTCACAGTAAGCCTACTTGTGACGCTGATAACATTTTTAAAAATGTGTACTCGGAATGTAAAAACTCAATTTTACAACCCACAGAATGGAAGTTCAGCCATCAAGAACGCACATCTACAAATTAGGTGTTCTGCCTCTGCAAATTTCTGTTCATTGACTGTCAGGGCCTCTCCTGGCATATAAAACGCTGTCCTGAAAGACTGCACTCAAAAAACAAGTCTGTAACCTTTCCTTACAAATGAACCTATGAACGTGTTAAAATATACTGATCCTCAAGAGGGCAGACTTGCACAACACTGGACTGAATCATACATGAAGGCCCAGATCTTCCAAACAGGGTCGGAAATCCTATTTTTATAAGTGATCTTCTGAGAGCAGCACAGAGCATCCATGCAGAAACCATGCACCCCGTTCCAACATTAGCTGCCAAGGGGCAGCATGGTGGCACAGCTGCTGCCTCTCAACGCCAGGGACCCAGGTTTGATTCCCAGCTTCGATAACTGGCTGTGTGGAGTTTGCATGTTATCCCTGTGTCTGCATGGGTCTCCTGTGGGAGTTCTGGTTTCCTCCCACATTCTGAAAGACATGCTGGTTAGGGGCATTGATCCAAATATTAAGTTACTCTTTCTCTACACCCTAGCTATGACTGTAACACTATGTTCTGCACTCTCTCGTTTCCTTCTCTATGAATGATACGTTTTGTTTGTATAGCGCGCAAGAAATAATACTTTTCATTGTATGTTAATACATGTGACAATAATAAATCAAACCAAATCAAATCAAAAAGGCGCCAGACAGTGGCGACTAGGGGGGAATTTCACAGTAACTTCATTGCAGTGTTAATGTAAGCCTCACTTGTAACTAATAAATAAACTTTAACTTTACTTTAACATATTTTGCTTAATCATAGAGTCATAGAAATTTACAGCATGGAAACAGGCCCTTTGGCCCAACTTGTCCATGCTGATTTTTTTTTAACCACTAAGCTAGTCTCAGTTGCCTGTGTTTGGCCCATATCCCTCTATACCCATCTTACCCATGTAACTGTATAAACACTTCTTAAAAGACAAAATTGTACCTGCCTGTACTACTGCCTCTAGCAGCTTGCTCCAGACACTCACCATTCTCTATGTGAAAAAATCTGGACCCTTCTGTACCTCTCCACTCTCACCTTAAACCTATGCCCTCTAGTTTTAGACATCCCTACCTTTGGGAAAAGGTATTGACTATCTAGCTGATCTATGCCCCTCATTATTTTACGGACATCTACAAGATCACATCAGCCTCCTAAGCTTCAGAGAAAAAAATCCTAGTCTATCCAGCCTCTCCTTATAACTCAAACCATCAAGTCCTAGTAGCATCTTAGTAAATTCTTTTTGCACTCTTTCTAGTTTAATAGTATCCTTTTTATAATAGGGTGACCAGAACTGTATACTGTATTCCAAGTGTGACCCTACCAATGTCTTGTACAACTTCAACAAGATGGCCTTACTCTTGTATTCAATGTTCAGGCCAATAAACCCAAGTATGCCAAATGCCTTCTTCACCACTCTGTCCACCTGTGACTCCACTTTCAAAGAGCCATGAACATGTATCGCTAGATCTCCTTGTTCTGTAACTCTCCCCAAACCCTACCATTAACTGAGTAAGTCCTGCCCTGGTTCAATCTATCAAAATGCATCACCTTGCATTTGTCTAAATTACACTCCACCTGCCATTCATCACCCCACTTGCCCAATTCATCAAAATCCCACTGCAAGGAGTAAAGTAAAGAGTTTAAATATCCAAATGCTGCTTTGAAAACAGCTACAGAGACAAGGTAAGCAGATATGGTGGGTAAGGAAAATGGTAATGGTGGATAGGGGCAAAAGGGGGAAGCTTAGTAGCATGGCAGGTGGTTATGGCGTTAGGTGGGTGATGTGAGTGAAGGTGATAGGCTGGCAGGTGGGTGAGATGTGTCAGGTGGCACATAGGTGATGCAGATAGCATGGGAGTTGGGTGAGTGGACTGGTGGATCAGGGCCATTGGGTCTCAGGGGAGTCTGGTCAGATCAGGCTGAGATATGGTCAGGTCGGGTTGGGAGCTGCTCAGTTTGGGTCAAAATAGAGTTGGAGAATCAGAATGGTGGAATTAGGGAAGTGGGGTCTTAGTCGAGGGTGGTGAGTGTTGGCAATGTGGTCGTGGAATTCAGTGTGAGTGACTGAGGGTCAGTTGTGTAATTAAGAAGGCATTAGATTAGCCTTCTCTATCCTTTCTCGGGTTAGTATCCAGGTATATAAGTCAGAACTGTCTGAGATCTCCGATTCTAACAGGAGTTAGAGATTTTCTCGGAGGGTTCCGGGGAGCAGGGGAATTGCCCATTGGAAGTTCAAACTTCCCAAGCAATGCTACAGAGTCCCATAACACATTTTCCAAGGTACACTTTGCTTCTGACTCACACGAAACCAGAAGAATTGCATGTGGCCAATGCAATTAATTTGCTGTATCATATTGATAACACTTATAAGTTCAAATGAAAATTACATTTCATGTTTGCATCAATATAAAAGCAAAACATTAGAAGGAAAAAGTGCCAATCATCTAATGGAAAATATACATTCATTGAATTGATCGCGGCAAGTCCTTGGATTAATAAATGAGTATTTTACAACAGGCAATGTTTTTCCAAATATAATTTGAATTTCAGATTAAATTTTTAAATTAGTTAGAATTGTTCTCATACGTATATAAGATGATGAAAGTCTTAGATAAGTTCGACAAGGAAAATACCTTGCCATTGGCAAATTGTACAAAGACTAGAGGGCACAGATTTAAGATTTGCGGTCAGAAATGCAGAGGAAATTTGAGGAAGCAAGTTTTATGCAGAAAGTGGTAATGAGCTGGATTGTGCTGCCTATGGATACAAAAACAATCAATGGTGTGTCATGATATTGTGCTATTTTGCTATATTTTATGTTTAAGGTTAGGCTGCTTTAAGAAGCAGTGTTTTGTTATAAGAGTCAATTTGTCTGGGAAAGCTTGGAGTTCACATGCTGAGAATGCACGCTAAAGCTGATTTTAGATCAGAATTTTAGCTTACTCTGTAGAGTTAATGAACCTTTTGTTTCCTTATATTCTCCTGGGATTTTAGACTAGGTTTGCAGAGATACATGAGTTTTTGATTAGATTGACTGATGGGACAGATTCATGTGGTTAATGAGGGATGCTGGCCTTCATAGCGAGGGGGATTGAATATAAAAGTAGTGAGGTCTTGCTGCAGCTGTATAGGGCATTGGTGAGGCCGCAGCTGGAGTACTGTGTGCAGTTTTGGGCGCCGCACCTGCGCAAAGATATTTTGGCCTTGGAGGGAGTGCAGAGGAGGTTTACTAGGCTGATACCGGAGTTGAGGGGGTTGAGCTATGAGGAGAGGCTGAATAAACTAGGCTTGTACTCGTTAGAGTTTAGAAGAATGAGGGGAGATCTCATTGAGACATATAAGATGATGAATGGGATGGATAGGATAGAGGTGCAGAGACTCTTCCCGCTCAGAAAGGACAGTAGGACTAGGGGGCACAGCCTCAAGATAAAGGGGGGGTGGTTTAGAACGGAGTTGAGGAGGAACTTCTTCACTCAAAGGGTGGTGAATCTCTGGAATTCTCTGCCCGTTGAAGTGGTGGAGGCTGCCTCGCTAAATATTTTTAAGACGCGGGTTGATGGGTTTTTGATAAGAGAAGGGATTAAGGGTTATGGGGAGAGGGCGGGAATGTGGAACTGAGCCACGACAGATCAGCCATGATCTTATTGAATGGTGGGGCAGGCTCGAAGGGCTAGATGGCCTACTCCTGCTCCTATTTCTATTTCTATTTCTATTTCTTATAAGCCAGTATGACTTGTTTAGCTAACTAATTTTAAAGAGGGATTTAAGTCTCTAAGAGAAATATTGTTTGATTGGAATTAGTAATGAAAAATTAGCAGTTAGTACTTATATATTGTCATGCTTAAGTATTTTTCAACTGTTAACAGTTAAGCTAATTCATTTTTATAGTTAAACTGCATTGTTAAATAAAGTTTGTTTTGATAAAAACTCTCTAATTTGTCACACATGGAGGGAAACATATTATCTTCACATTATTGCTAAGATAGAAACATTTTGAGATCTAGTCTGGCTTTGTAAAACACTTAGAGGCTGGAATTTTACCGGCACACCTGCCCCAATTCTGGGAATGGCAAGGCTTGGAGAATGGTATTCTCCGTTGGCCTCGGGTGGGATCAGATGAACCTCTGGTGGACGTGTCAGTAAAATTTCATCTAGAGTTTCTGATCTGGTAGCCTAACAGGTATCTAAAAGAATGTATGAAAATTTGAAGGAAATAAACTTGCAGAGCTACAGGGATTAAATGGGCAAGAGTGACTCAGTGGATCAGTCCTGCATGGGAGCCAGCACAGACTCCATGGATTGAGTGTGTTACAAATGACTCTATTAATCTATGTTTTGAAGTGGCTGTATTCTTTTGACTGTAACAATCCAAGACCAATTCCAAAGAAAAATTAAACTTTTTTTAAAGTTTATGTATTACTGTCACAAAGAGGCTTACATTAACAATTCAATGAAATTACTGTGAAAATCCCCTAGTCGCAACACTCCGGTGCCTGTTTGGGTACACTGCATGGCATGGCCAATGCACCTAACCAACACATCTTTTGGACTGTGGGAACAAACCGAAACACCCGGAGGAAACTCATGCAGACACCGGGAGAACCAGCAGACTCTGCACAGTCAGTGACCCAAGCCAGGAATCAAACCCATGTCCCTGGCGCTGTGAGGCAGCAGTGCTAACTACTGTGCCACCCTTTTGTGCATTGTTGTCCTTTACTAAGTATCACTTACAAATTTCTGATTTAACTCAAACATGTTCAAACCTCAGAACCTCAGTAACAAGGTACAATTTTTTTTTAATGGGCATAGACATATAACATGATTTCAACAGGGTTTCCTGTTGTTTGTACTTTCTGCTGCCAGGGAACCCTTGGCATGTGGGTGCTAGGGAGCGGTCACCATTGGTGGGACTGGAAATCCCACCCAGAGAGACAGCAAAACTCAAATGTAGATAGCGAATGTAGATAGTGTCCAATGGCACACTTGAGGCAGTTTGAAGAAGGCAGAGGCTAGATCTAGAAGCTGAGAATAAGCAAAGCTTTAGGGCTGGATTCTCCTGCCTCACTCGTAGCCAGGATTCTCCTGTCCAACTAAAGTGAACGGAGATTTGTCTGAGAGCCAAATTCTCCATCCTCGCTGGCAGCGGTGACATGGCATAAATGGCCAGAGAATTCCAGCCCTGGTCCCTGCAGCTATGGCAGATGTAAGCATGGCTGGTAACGATACAAGCAGTGAGTTTCAGACAGGAAATAAAACAGAAATCTGTGCTAGCATACCAAGCCCTGCAAGTAGTCCAAGTACAAAATCGGTGAATGTGAGTGTTGACCCTGTTGTGACTGAGGGAAATGGATCTGCTACTAAAGTTGCCCTTACTTTCACAACAGCCCCACAGCAAACGGAGACATTGGGGAAGATAGACTCAACTGCTACTGATTCTAGACATGAAACGACAGTTCAACCAGCAACATCACCTACAACATCTTCTGCCCAGAAGGAATCAAAAGCCAATGTCACGCCAACCACACAGCCTCCAGTGTTTGAAACCGTGCCAGTGCAAACAACTTCTCAAGATTCCAAGAGCACACCAATTACGGTGACATTGGTGGCTCTAAAGTGATATCCAGCACAACTGTGGCTGTGCCCACCAGAGCTATCACCACAGTGAAAGTAGCTGCCCCAAGTAGCACAACGATTGGCAAAGCAGCCACATCATTTTCTGTGCAGCATAGCGATGAGGATTTGGCCAATACCAAAGAGACGGTGAATGGGAAGCCGGTTTATAGCCCAGTTGGAGCCAAAGTGGACCCTCTTGTTGTAGCAATGATCACATTTTCTTTACAATTACTGGTGTTGTTTCAATTCTTGGATTTCTTAAGTACCGTCAGAGAAACAACCAACCAGAGTTCTGGCGCCATCATGAGTTTCCAATGGACGGCATGATGGAAGAGGATACTCCTTTATCTCTCTACTAGAAAGCTGCTGCCAAAAAAACTCATCAACTTGCACAACATTGCCACTACTGTGTTTTGTAGTATTGTTAGTTGGCATGTTAAGGACTTTGTTTTTACCATCTTTCTTTAGTGCGAGCCAAATTTGCATTTCAAAAGTAAAAAGGGTGGTGCGGTAGCACAGTGGTTAGCACTGATGCTTCACAGCTCCAGGGACCTGAGTTCGATTCCCGGCTCAGATCACCGTCTGTGTGGAGTTTGCACATTCTCCTCGTGTCTGCGTGGGTTTCCTCCAGGTGCTCCGGTTTCCTCCCACAATCCAAAGACGTGCGGGTTAGGTTGATTGACCATGCTAAAATTGCCACTAATTGCGTAGGTTAGAGGGATTAGCAGGTAAAATATGTAGGGATATAGGGGTAGGGCCTGGGTGGGATTGTGGTCAGTGCAGAATCGATGGGCTGAATGGTCTCTTTCTGCACTGTAGGATTCTATGAGCTACTTTTGCTATCTGTGATAACATTACTGGATCTGCACCATCCAGACCATCATTAGGCAGAGATGAGGAGGCTCTGCAGACTTGTGCCATTTTAAGTGCAGCCTTGCCCGTGGAACTCAGGTTCATCGTGTGCCGTTGTCAGCTAAAGATCATGTTACATCCCAAAAGAAGAGCTGAAATTCTTTGTGAGGAATATAGAATTTTGAAGGTCTTTGTGAATGAGAATAATGATGTATTGCTGAGTTGACTGTTGAGCCAATTCATAAGATCTGTCTGAGTTACATCTGCCATTTAACGTGCAATTTCTAGTTTATAATTGAACATAATTTGCCTGTTAATCCATGTTTATCTGAAATTGATTCTGGATTTTAGAGTGATAGGGGGTTAGCTCTGTTTGGCTCCTATATGGTAAAAATTATTTTGTTCAAACACTGAAATTTTGTAGTTTCATTCTTTCAGTAATTAACTGGCATTTTGGATTTTTTTAAAGTTATTGGTCTCAAAGGCGACTGTAACAATGAAAAGGCACGATGACAATATATGATGTTAAAGTGTAATATCCTATGGACAAATATGAGCCAAACCTTTTACAGATTACAGACTTAATTATCTGTAGAATTGTGGAAGAATGTTCCATGAGGTATTTATTGCATGATTACCCTCAGAATGAAATAGATATCAGTTAGACTACCAAAGTGTGATCCTCCATAGTATTGGCCTCAAGATCTTGAGTTGAGCGGGGTTTTGGACTCAGATATTACCTTAGCATGATTCAGGAGCTGGAAATGTATGTCTGTGTAGCTTGTCAGCAAGGCAAACACTCATGCAACTGGTATCTGGTGATAGCATAAAATATTCGACAGGGAACCATAGATCATAATATTGCAGTTGTGGGCAAAGAAATTGGTTGGCACCATACAAAAGGAGTGCCCAACCTTGCAACCGCTGCTTCATAGATGTACAGGACACATGATGGGCCTTGAACTACGTTAACTTATCATTAAAATATTTAAATAAGAATTTGAAGCCTGAGGTAGAAACCCAAGCTTAATCGAAACACCGTGTCATACATTTACTCAGTACTTCATTATGCTAAAAGACATGATAGAACTTTCAGCAGTGCTATTTCTAAGATCATTCAATATGCAAGTGTTGGTGGCTGGTTTAGCCTTTCATGTCACTGATTAACGTCAGACATGTAAAAATTAATTCTGGCTTTTGGCAAAGTTGGTTTTGGTGTTCTTCAGTGTTTTTGGCTATCTTAGAAAGAATTTGACTACAATCATTGCTGGTTTGGTAGGGCTGCTTTCAATAATAAAGGATGAGGAAGAGCAGCAAGGAAGACAGGAGAGAACAGGAGAAGTTGGAAGAAGAGATAGGAAGAGATGGACACTGCCAAGATGTTACAGCCCCATAAGGTGCTCAGAGTGCACTTCTCCTACCTAAACGTCACTGAGGATGAATGTATCAACGTATTTTCAAATCTGTATATCTGTATGTTTGTCTTACCTTTGCTTCAACAAGGAGGCTATCATCGGAATATGCCACCTGCTGCAGCTGCACCTTTGCCAAAGTCTTGCTGCCGTTCATGCCGGCAGGATCCTATGGTCCCGCCAATGGTGTACCCCTGCTGTGGGTTTCTCACTGGCAAGGGGTGTGTTCAATGGGAAATCCTAATCCCAACGGTGGGACTGTAAGATCCCACCGCCAATGAATTGTGTGCACCTCCTGCCACTGGCAAATACACCATGGAAAGGGACAAAAATCCCACCCAATGAATCTGGAACCAGAACGTGGACTGTACCGATTGTGGTTGTTAATGCCACCATGACCAGTTTTAAGTGTCACAAAAGTTTCTTAATTTGCAACAGTGATTACACTTCAAAAGTACTTCAAAGATTGTGAAGTTCTTTGAGATGTCAAAACATGTTCTTTCCATTCACCACCCTATCAGAAAGATTACCAAAACTCTCTGCAGCAGAGGTAATAGGTACTTTTCCTTCTATATGGATAGAGTAAACTAGGACAAGAGAGCATGGGCTTTGGCCACGCACCATGGCCATACCATTACAGTATCAATGGACATTGTACACTGTGTGCATGGACAGCAAATGTGGAATACAAAGATGCATAGAAGGTTTACACTGTAGATGGAAGCCAATCAGCCCATCGAGTCTGCACCAACTCTCCAAGTCTGCACTAACAGACTTTTAGAGGCAGTACAGTGCTGTCTTATGGTGCCATGGACCTGGGTTTGATTCCAGGCTTGGATCACTGTCTCTTTGGATTCTTCCCCTGGCTGCGTGGGTTTCCTCCAGGTTTCCTCCCACAGTCAAAAGATGTGCTGGTTAGGTGCATTGATCCAAACAGGTGCTGGTGTGTAGCGACTAGGGGATCTTCACAGTAACTTCATTGCAGTGTTAATGTAAGCCTACTTGTAACACTAATAAATAAACTTTACTTTAACCTTTCGACCCTCCACAATCACATCCTACCTAGGCTTCCCCTCCACCTATCCCATGCATTTACCATGGATAATCCACCTTACATTCACATCATTGGACACTAAGGGGCAATTTAGCATGGCAAATCCACCTACATTGCAGAAGAAGGTCATTTGGCCCATCAAGTTTGCACAAATTCTCTGACTGAGTATCTCACCCAGACTCTATATCCTTTCCTATACTTATAACCCCACACATTTACCATGCTAATCCAGCTAACCCACATATCTTGGGATACCAAGGAGAAATTTAGCATGGCCAACCCACCTAACCCACATCTTTGGACTTTGGGAGGAAACCGGAGGACCTGGAGAAAACCCACGCAGACACAGGGAGAATGTGCAAACTCCACACAGACAGTGACCCAAGGCTGGAATCAAACCTGAGTCCCTGGTGCTGTGAGACAGCAGTGCTAACCACTGTGCCACCGTGCTCCCCTCAGGATAGAAATAAATAAAAATCTCAATTAGGAAGGTAAACAGGAACAATGAAATAAAATTTTCAAGGGACATAAAACTAAATAGTTAAGGGTTTTACTGTCGCAAATAATAAACGAAACTCCAAATAGAAATAGGGCTACTAAGGAATAGGCAGGATAAGATCAGCAATAGTGAAATTGCTGAAATACTAAATTTTTACTTTGCTTCAATGGGTCAGATGAACATGACATTGGAAGATGAGATTAGTAATGTATAACTATTTGAAATAGAAAGAGAAATTTAAATGAACTAATGAAAACTCAGGACTATTAAGCTCTTGGTCTGCGCAGATTACATCCATATATTTTAAAATAATCCAGGGAAGAGATAGCAGAGGCACTATTACGCATACTTCATGATTTATTGGGAAAAGATGTAATTCCAGAGAACTGGCAGTTATCTAATGCCGCACGTAGGTTTGAGAAGAGCGATAGAAGATACATAGGGAACTACAGACAAATCAGCTAAGCATCAGTGGTGAGAAAGGTAATGGCCCAGCTAATTTGTGATATGAATGACAGCAAGCATATTAACATTTGTAGAAGTGACAGACATTTCTCAGAAGCAGTTAAACATAGGAATCTAGCAGTTGCTGTCTGTGATTACCCCATTCTGCGCAAGCTATGCTGCTGTTGCAATTACTATGGAGATCACTATTGTAGCATTAACTTGGATTATTCGTCCATCTTTTCTGAAGTATAATCACGGAAAATTTAGGTCTTGTTGAGAAGCCACAACTAGCCAATTGCTGATTGAAGCCAGGGTTCAGCCATAAAGAGATTTTTACATGGGAGAAACTTATATACAATGGCTGAGAAAAACACTACTTTCTGATGTTCTCAAACCTTACTGGATACTGCGAGGTCTGGATAGAGTGAACATGAAGACGATATCTCCACTAGTAGGAAAAACTAGAACCAGAGGGCACAACCTCAGACTAAAGGGAAGATCCTTTAAAACAGACATGAGAAGGAATTTCTTCAGCTAGAGAGTGGCTAATCTGTGGAACTCTTTGCCACAGAAGGCTGTGGAGGCCAGGTCGTTGAGTCTCTTTAAGACAGAGATATATAGGTTCTTGATTAATAAGGGGATCAGGGGTTATGGGGAAAAGGCAGGAGAATGGGGATGAGAAAAATATACTATGATTGAATGGCAGAGCAGACTCGTTGGGCTGAGTCGCCTAATTCTGCTCCTTTGTCTTATGGTCTTTATAGTCTTTTCACCTTCTGTGGCTTTTTCAAATTTTGTTTACTTTTTAATCACTTCTTCAATTTGTTTTCAAGCTTATCTGCTTTTTTCAACTTCTTTGCACATTTTCTGGAACTGCTCAGTGAGGAAGCCTGTGAAGGAGAAAATGCCCTCTACAACTGTAGCCCCAGTTTTATATGCTCTGTATGCAATGCGAGTCTGATGCAGGAAACAGCAAAGAAGAATCAGGTGCCTTGCCCATCAACTGACCAGAGGAAATTTTAACACAGGAGAGTTTGTCTTTTGGGGATGAGTCGAAGGTGGTGTGTGTGAGTAGGCTGAGCTTCAATAGGAGTCAGTTGCCTATCTCTGTTGAATATGAAGGACATCCATCACAATTTAGTCCTTCCAATCCTTGCCAGTAGCTGTCAAGGTAACCGTGGCACTCAAGTTTTGAAGCATGAGGCTAATTTCAGTCTGCTACCTGTGCAAAATCACTCAGAGCATTACAAGGACCTACATTTGCCATATCTTGGATGCCATATTGTTTGAGGCCTCAGAGTTCATTGATTTTGACGGGTCCCCTGCAACAAAGGGAGAGGCCCATCACATTCCAAGGTAATCATTGGCAAAGTGCTAGGGACCTTCCATGGAACTTAATGAAGGAATTGAATGAAGCAACTGTCAAGTACATCAACAGGAAGGCATTTCACTCATTAAATATTACCATTCTTTTTGATGTCCATTCATGATCCTGAATACAGAAATCATACTTCCAGTCCTTAGGCAGGTTAAGAGTGCCTTTGCAGCATTCACTTATCAAAGTAGCAAGGATTGTGGTACTCTCTTGCACTGTAACCCCAGTTTTATATGCTCCATATACAATGCGGGTCTGCTGTAGGAAACAGCAAAGAAGAATTAGATGCTTTATCCATCAACAGACCAGTGGAAATTTTAACACAGGGGAGGTTATCTTTCGGAGATTTGTCGATGGTGATGTGTATGAGTAGGCTTGTGGAAAGAGCTGATCTTTAGCCCAAGAGCCAAGATTCTGATGGAAATGGACGGTTCCAACATGGATGTCACTGAGGCCATGCTTTGTGGACTACCCTGGGAAACCATGACTATAGCCAAGAGTAAAAAGTCTGACAACACCAGGTTTAAGTCCAACCGATTTATTTGATAGTAAACGCACAAGCTTTTGGGTTTGTCCCTTCATCAGGTGAATGGAGAGTTCTG
Source organism: Carcharhinus amblyrhynchos (assembly GCF_965287045.1). NCBI lineage: Eukaryota > Metazoa > Chordata > Chondrichthyes > Carcharhiniformes > Carcharhinidae > Carcharhinus > Carcharhinus amblyrhynchos. The sequence goes on along the minus strand of NC_137328.1, from coordinate 42,714,929 downwards.
GCCTCAGACAGAGCATATAAAGCACAGACAGTTTACAGATTACTGATTAGAGTGCGAATCTTTACACCTAACCTGCTGTTCGAGTCCTAAAGTGGCCGACAATGTGAGTGTACACCCCCGTGACTTGCCTGGGTTTGCAAAACATCACTTACTGTACTGTCTGGAGACAATACACATCTCTTTAACCTGTGATCAGTGCTCCTTCCACACACATTGTCAGCCACTTTAGGACTTGAACAGCAGGTTAGGTGTAAAGATTCGCATTCTAATCAATAATCTGTAAACTGTCTGTGCTTTATATTCTCTGTCTGAGGCCAGAACTCTCCATTCACCTGACGAAGGGACAAACCCGAAAGCTTGTGAGTTTACTATCAAATAAATCGGTTGGACTAAAACCTGGTGTTGTCAGACTTTTTACATTATAGCCAAGAGGACAGGTTAGAGAGTAGCTGTTTGATCATGCTGACAAGAATTGCAAAATGACTCCTCCTTCCCCCATCACCCCACCCAGGAAGAAAAGGCAATGGATAATAAAACAGTGAACTTTCATTGTGCTAGCAAATACTCAGATAGCTAATGTCACAGTATTTTTGAGAAGAGAGATAAAACATATCTTGGGAACTATAAACAAGTCAGCTTAACATCAATGGTGGAAAAGGTAATGGCTCAGCTTTTGTGATAAGAATGACAGCAGACAGGTTAACATTTGTAGAAGTGACAGAAATTTCTCAGAATCACACATGCAGGCTGGGATTCTCCCAAAAAAATTCTAAGGTCCCAACGTGCAGGAAAATGGGAGTAGATCCCTTTGTTTTCTAGTGTGATTTCCAGAATGAATCTTCAACACTCTGTGCATCACAGACTTCACTTGCATAATTCATTCTGGAAATCTGGGGGTGGGCCTATTCCTGCCTGAGAGGCTGCAGCATAGTGCAGAGCGAGCCACTGCACATGCACAATCTATCAGAGCAGAGATCGGCGTGTGTGCAGAGGTCCCCCCCATTGCCGGCCTCCCAATCATTGGCAGCCTTCAAACTGCACCTCCCCCACAATTGTTGGCCTTCCGACACCTCACCCCACAATCACTGGCCTCCTGGACCCCCCCTGGGCCAGCTCCTACGTCCCCCACTCTCCTAGCCAGCCCCTCTCTCCCCAGTTCTCCCCATCGGGACAGTACCGTCTCTCCCTTCCCCTCCAACCGATCCCAATGACCAGCCTCGATATCTCCCCTGACAGACCTATCCCCGTCCCCTCCCCCCATGACCAGTGCCAACCCTCCCCTCACCTCATGACCAGCTTCAATCAGCCTCTCTCCCTCCCTCGCCCACCGATCCCAGTTGCAGAGTGGCAGCCGGTCGCTCCCCATTGATCCCCTCCTCAAACCCCATGAGCCCCTCCAGTTAACCCCATCCCCTCTGGCCCCACTCCTTGGCACTGCCCAATGCCCAGTGGGCAATGCCAAGGTGCCCCTCGTGCAGTGCCAGTTTGCCCCTTGAGCAGTGCCAGGGTGCTAGACTGGCACTGCCAGGCTAGCAGTGCCCAAGGGGCACACCACTTTGCCCCTGACCTTTCAGTTGGGCTTCAGTGGCCTCTCTTCCCTACAGCAGGGTCAGGCATCTGTTACCACTGGGGAGCAGTAGTAATCTCCGCTGGAGGGACCACTCCCTGCTGGGGTGGTTGGGAGGTGGTGGGGAGAGACACTAGCTGGTGCAGAACTGATTATGTCTGGAATCTTTGCCTGGGAGACTCGTGGAAGCCGTGACACCCTTGGGAAGCTTGCAAAAGTACTGATGTCTCCCAACCTGCTGCACTACTCGCCCCCGTGGAGTTAAACAGGAAAATCTAGCAGTTGCTGCCTCTCAGTATAGGGTTTATGAGATAGCTATTACTAAATCTTACATAAATATTGAGGTACCAAAATCAATTTACCAGGAAAAAGGTGTGGGAGGGGGCTTGAGTTAGATTGGAACAAGGACTGTTCTACGTGTTCCAAAAGAGGGCAGGCATAGCTAGCTCCCATACACAAACCTACAGCAATAAGTTATATATCGAGGAAGTAAGTGGAGTTAAAATGGAAAATGTTAAACATCAGAACAAAGTCATCTTACATCACTTCTACTCTCTTTCAGTTTTTGCCATTTAATGTATGTTTATCCTTCTTTCCACTCTCCTATACATACCTTCACTTTCATTCCATCTGATAACTGCACCATACTAATCTACCTGTGTCCTCTTGAAGTTACTTTCACTCTTTTCACAGATATCTGTATTCCTTATTTTGCTATCACTTGCAAACTTTGCAACTGTGCTCTTTTTGGGGGAGGCCAGTTAACTTTGAGGAGGATACCCCTTGAGAGGGGTAAGGTGTTCCTTAGGGTTGTTAAAAGCAGGCTAAAATGTGCTTAAGAGGTGCATAAACTCATTAGTTGTCAAGGTAATTGGCACTGTCAAAACAGTCAAAATAAACTATCAGAAGCAACTGTCAAAATTTTCAAAACAAACTGTCCAAAACAATTGTCAAACTGTCAAGGCACTTAAAACTCCTGCACTTTAAATCTGTGAAAAATATGGCTAGAATGTTAAAAATGCTAGCTATTTTATTCTTTCTGTTGGAACAAGCCTGGTATTTGCTGAAACCCTTGCTTATTAAGGGTTTTTTAAAACAAAGTAGACTAGCCTAAAATAGGGACCATAATGTGCCTTATATATACCAAAGGTATCATGATGTGCTCCCTACATATATTATACAAAGGCCTTAACCAGATATATAATCAATAGTAATGAATTTTTAAGAAGTGTTGTAACTTTGAAATGTAGTTTAACGGTTTCGCCAAAAGCAACTGCCCCACTGCATATGGGAAAAAGCAGAACAAGACCACATTCAAACGGAACAATGAACTATAGAACTTAAGCAGTGAAAGGCTTCGGAAGACCTTGCAACTGGGATGTACTAGATAATGAAACTAGTAGAAGGATTCTACTACTGATTAAAATGAATAGGAGCATTCCTCTCCTCTCTTGGCCTGATAACATTTAACTAGTTCAACAGGATAACTCCCTGACTGCCTTTTAATTCTCATAGTATGCAGGTGGCAGGAGTGAACCTTGACCTGTCAGACGTGCTTAAATAGGTTGTTAAGCAATGGAGGAATGACCTTTGGGTCCAATTAGCCAATGAATTCCTAATTCTGCCAGGAGATAGAATGCTGTTGGCCAAGGTAAATAGTATGTATTAATGTAATTGGACCATCCAGTTTGTGTGAAAGATTGGGTGGGGAATACACATTTTCAATAATAGTATATCAGATGTGTTCATGTGATACAATTTTAGAGAGAAGTTGGAATCCATCCAGTGTCTCTCCCAATGCATATTGATCAAATAAAAAGCTTCTTTAGCTGTATACTGTCTCTCACAAATTTTGTATTAGCTGAATTTGGCTCAATGCAGGACCTCAGAGGGAAGTCTCCAAAAAGTTCCCCAAACGATACTGAATGGCTGATTTTACTACCTTCCCTTTCAGAGAAGGGTGACTTCTGTTTCACAGTTGGCTTGACAGATTCAAGTGGTTAAAGACTCCTTGAAGTAGCACTATGACTTCCAATATTTGTTTTAATAGAGGGTTAAGCACTTGAATTAAATGTTTATTTTTATAAGGATATAGTTGAATGAAGGTAAATACAGAGGGAGTAATCTTACCAGGATTTGGCAAAGTGTTGGTTTGGGCAAGAAAAAGGGTGTGTTTCTCTCTAGAGAAACAAGCCATTTTCTCTCCAGATTATATGACACTGTAGTCAAAAAATAACAGATGGGCATGTTTGCTTGTAGGCTCTTGGGATATACGTGTTTCTCGTTCAATGGAAGTCCCTGCCTGATCAAGTAACCAGTATTGAGAAGGAGGGATATTGCACTAAGAGGTCTCCCCACTGCCCTTGCTACTTACACCCTCCTCCCTCTCGCCTTGTTGTGAGATAGTGTTCAGCGGTGTTATTTTTTTTTGGGGGGGTGGTGGGGGGAACAATTAACTCAGTTGACTAGGTAGCTAGTTTGTTGTTCTATAAAACACCAACAGCATGTGTTCAATTTCTTTTCCAATTGGGGTAGACTTTTGGATCTGTCTCCTTGCCCTGTCCATGAGAGTGCAATGTCATCACTAACAAATAAGTTGCCGAGCAAACAGCTCAGGATGAACATTAGCAGACAATGAACCAAAGACCAACTCTTAGGCCGATCTCACATGAATGTATTTGCTCTTCAATTGCAATCTCTGCCCAATACCGGAACACAATTTTTCCCTGTTACCCCTTCCATCTCCCATGATGCTCGGCCAAGAGGAAACATTGCACTTCCCCTTGCTTTCCATGTTCCTCTCCCAACCAAGATGCCCTCTCAACCTCCCTGCTGAACAGTCACCTCACTTCTGCTGATCATTACTCTGGCCATTTAAACTGACCCACCTGTCAGCTAATATTTTGGTAGGAGGCAAACATGATCCGTGTAGATAAGAACCAGGAATTCAAATGAAGTAGGCACTGTGGAAGGCAAGATTGTTTCTGTTCCAGCTTGAACACCTGAATACACATGTTGTACCTGTTAATTCTCAGATACTTTCCACCAGTTTGCTTACTCCAAGGTTTTACCCCGGTGTCCTTATTTGCAAGATGGACAAAGGACAAACATAAGTAAAGGTTCAACAGGTTTATTAATAGTAACACTATTAACCCTTAAATTATCCACATAAAACAAGAGGATACCTCAGATTCAAGTATACTATCCGCAAAGATGGTTTGGTTAAACTGCAGGCTCGATTCTCTGAGTTCCTCTGGTCTGTCGTCACGAAAGTGAGTCTCAATCGCAGCTTCTTTCTTCCTTCCTACTCTGTTCAGTCTTCCGAATGGTCAAGGTTGCCTTCCTCATTTAGTCTTTGCTGCTGGTGTGTTGGAAATGTGTCCCTTTTCTCTCCAGCCCCTTGCCTTTCCAAAAACTTCTCTGGCTTCTGGCCAATGAGGTCTCAGGAGGGAGTTCCAATACCCAGTGGGTTTCTTGATGTCTGCCTGACAGGACATGGAGATGCCGGCATTGGATTGGGGTAAACACAATAAGAAGTCTCACAACAACAGGTTAGAGTCCAACAAGTTTCTTTGATAGTAAATCCACAAGCTTTCGGAAACGCCGTTCCTTTGTCAAGTGTGTGACGAGTTCTGATCAGAGAAGGGTATATAAAGGCACACACAGTTTACAGAATACTGATTAGAATGTGAGTCTTTACAGCTAACCTGCTATTCAAGTCTTAAAAGTGCAGACAATGTGAGTGGAGATAGCATTAGCATAGGTTACACTCTTTAACGCATGCTTAATGCTATCTCCACTCACATTGTCTGCACTTTTAAGACTTGAATAGCAGGTTAGCTGTAAAGACTCACATTCTAATCAGTATTCTCTAAACTGTGTGTGCCTTTATATGCCCTTCTCTGATCAGAACTCTCCACACACCTGATGAAGGAACAGTGTTTCAGAAAGCTTGTGGGTTTACTATCAAATAAACTAGTTGGATTCTAACCTGGTGTTGTGAGACTTCTTACTGCCTGACAGGACACCAGGGTCCGCCCCCAAGTGTCCATCTCCATGCTGTTGTTTACACGTAACCTGTTATCAGATAAGCTAACTACAGGAACTCTCGGTGACAGAAAGTCTGGCCTGATCTGGGCTTCTAACAATAGGCCGATGTATTTCAATGGGGTGCAATGGTCTGTTAAGTATCAGTAGAATGCAACAACCTTTTATGGTTGATTGATAGGTCAGGTCCAGACATGTTTGTATGATTTGTACAATTGGCCTGCCTGAGGTTTAACTGTGTTTGATTTTAATATGCCCAATTTTTTAATTTAGGATACCAATTTTATCAGCCTTAAAAGTAAGTCCTGATTATATTACCACACACCATTCCCTCTGGGACTTAAAGTCCAATCAATGTAATTAAAGCCAGACAGTGTCCATAAAGACCAGCTTTCTGTCCCTGCAATGAAGACAAAAATGTACCCATTTGTTTGATAACCTTGGTGCTATTTGCCTTTTGCACAAATTAAGAGGACAGATTTACAGTAATGATAGAACAGAAATTCTTAACATATAAAGAACCTTAGCAAAGCATTCCAAACGGGGGGAGATCTAATCTCCAAGTATGAATTAGGAGTAGAATGAAAGGAGGTAACTAATGATCAGATCTAAAAAGTAGGTTTTCGTAAGATTTTTATAGAAGTGAACCAAATAGCGGGGGTTTGAGAAAAGAATCCCATAGAGCAGAGTCATGATCGTTGAAAGGTTGGTGAAAGGGTGGAACAACATAAAGAAGTCCAGATTCAGGTGAAATGAGTGACGCAAACTGGGACACAAAACTGGAGGAGGTTACAAAGATCAAATAGATAACACCATGAAGGGATTTATATACAGGAATGAGGATTTTGAAGACAGTGCAGTTAAGGACGGGAAACCAACAAATAACAGCAAAAAGAAGTATGATTAAAAAAAACTGGCACTTCACTTGTCAGCAACAGGGGAATAGACATGGTTTAAAAAATGCCAATTGTAATTTCTATTAGTTTTACTCATCTATTTACTGAAACTCATTTTATTAAAAAAATCTTGTCAAAGTCTCAGCAAGCATAAACTTCCGATGGACGTTGTTGAACAACTGCCTCAATCTTAACAGCTTAACGATTCTGCTTAACATGGATGATTTTTGAAGGGAACCATTACTGTCTACAAATGGAAAGTATCCAACTTGCAAATCATTGGCTTTTAATATGGTGAAGCTGTTAGCAGATCCCTTTCTCCAGACAAATCATTAGTATTTAAGTCCACACACATGGCAGAGTTTCAGTGCATTGCTGAGGTGTGGGTATGCAAAGATCACGTTACATTATGAATATTGTTGCATTCCACAGTCCACAGTGACAAGGAATGCCGAGGCTGTTGACAGCTGCACAATACTCTATCTGGTGAGTTCACTAACAAATCTTAAAGCAGGATTCAAGGGAAAAGGACAAGGTGAATAATTAATAGATGGAGGGTGAGGCTCAACTGTAACACTGGCCCATTTGCTGCCTTTTATTATTTTTAGTTTCCTTTCAATTGATTCTATCTTGGTCACCATGCTAGAACTGTTCACATTGCTGTTTTTCTACAGCACAGAAGCAGGGCATTCAACCTAACAGATTGTTGCAGGTGTTTAAAAATTACAGTACAGGAACAGGCCCTTCAGCCCTCCAAGCCTGCACCAAACATGCTGCCCATCTGAACTAAAACCCACTACCCTTCCGGGGACTATAACCCTCTATTTCCATCCTATTCATGTATTTGTCTAGACGTCCCTTAAAAGTCACTATTGTATCTGCTTCCACTATCTCCAGGCTCTCACCATGCTCTGTGTAAAAAAACTTGCCTCGCACATCTCTTTTAAACCTTGTCCCGCGCACCTTAAACCTATGACCCCAAGTAACTGATTCTTCCACTGTGGACAAAAGCTCCTGACTACCCACTCTGTCTAAGCCCCTCATGATCTTACAGACTTCTATCAGGTCACCCTCAATCTCTGTCGTTCTAGTGAGAACAAACAAAGTTTCTCCAACGTCTCCTCGTAGCTAATGCCCTCCATGCCAGGCAACATCCTGGTAAATCTTTTCTGTACCCTCTCCAAAGCCTCCACATCCTTCTAGTAGCGTGGCAATCAGAATTGAACACTGTATTGCAAGTACGGCCTAACTAAAGTTCTATAAAGCTGCAACATGACTTGCCAATTTTTAAATTCAATGCCTGACTGATGAAGGCAAGCATGCCGTATGCCTTCTTGACTACCTTGTCCAACTGCGTTGCCACTTTCAGTGACCTGTATACCTGTCCACCCAGATCTCTCTTCCTATCAATACTCTTAAGGATTCTGCCATTTAGTATATATTTCCCATCTGAACTAGACCTTCCAAAATGCATCACCTCACATTTGTCTGGATTAAACTCCATTTGCCATCTCTCTGCCCAAGTCTCCAACCAACCTATATCCTGCTGTATTCACTGACGGTCCTCATTGCTATCCACAATTCCAGCTCACGAGCCTTCTGCCATCCCACTTCATCTAACTCTACTGACGTATTCTTCTATTCCAGTCTCCTTCTGTTACTTATCTATCTTTCCCTTCAATGCATCATTGTAATGCCTACTGCCTTTTTTCAGATTCGAATTATGAATGAGAGATACTATTTTCATTTTTGGATTAGTATTTTCAAATTGGAATACTTACTGTAGCTCAAGAAATTAACCTATTTTTCTCCACAAATAGGGAAAGAATATGAGAAAAAGGGGAACAGATGCATGGGGCAGAGTTTTCCCCAAAAATTACTATGTCATAACAAAGAGAAGTTTCCATACCAGTCTCTTAGGCGCGATCTGCATCACAATCTTTGATACTTAGTGCAATGAAAGAACCTCCATGTGTGACTCGCCCAAAGTGGCAAGGGGGAGTTCTATTTAAACACTAACGATGTACCCACAGTCAATCATGCCAAGAAGATAGCACCACATAGAGCTTCTCCATGATAGGAGAGCTGGGACACCATGGAGGACAGGAGGACCATCTTCTACCCCAGAGACAATCAGCGGCCCCCAGGGGTCAGGCCAGCGACGTGGCCTGGAAAGCGGCAGTGGCTGTCAGTACCCATGCACTGGTACAGAAGAATGGGGACCAGTGCAGAAAGAAAATGAATGGCCTTATTCGGACTGCAAGGGTGAGTGTCCATCCTATCCTGGCATCAGTCCCATCTGTCATACCTGGAGTATCCACATTGATGCACTCCCTGACACCCTGCAGCCTCCCAGCACCCGATCGCCTAGCACCTGCCTCCAACCCCTCCAGCAACCCCTGTCACAACCCCTGCCAACCAAGGCATGGTCCTGACATATACTACCCAATTGCCTCCACCCCCAACACCTCAATATCCCATGCCCTTCCAGTCACCAGGCTTTCAATTCCCCCCTTTGTCCCCACAGGAGAAGATGGCCTATAATCGCAGGAAGTGGGCAGAACCCAGAGGTGGGGTTCCTGAACTGCATAACTTTACTGTGTTCAAGCACTGAGTAAAAAGTCTGACAACACCAGGTTTTAGTCCAACCTATTTATTTGATAATAGACTCACAAGCTTTCGAGGGACACCCTCTTCGTCAGGTGAATGGAGAGTTCTGGCCTCAGACAGAGCATATAAAGCACAGACAGTTTAGAGATTACTGATTAGAATGCGAATCTTTACACCTAACCTGCTGTTCAAGACCTGAAGTGGCTGATAATGTGAGTGGAAGGAGCACTGATCACAGTTTAAAGAGATGTGTATTGTCTCCAGACAGTACAGTAAGTGAGGTTTTGCAAACCCAGGCAAGGTTAGGTGTAAAGATTCGCATTCTAATCAGTAATCTCTAAACTGTCTGTGCTTTATATGCTCTGTCTGAGGCCAGAACTCTCCATTCACCTGACGAAGAGGGTGTCCCTCGAAAGCTTGTGAGTATATTATCAAATAAATAGGTTGGACTAAAACCTGGTGTTGTCAGACTTTTTACTGTGTTTACGCCAGTCCAACGCTGGCATACCCACATCATGACTACTATCGTTCAAGCACTGAGCCATGGAGCTGTTGGGGGAGGGCAAGGACAGCCAGATCGGGATGCACTACGGAATTGAGGAGCCACAAAACATTTATAAGATCCATTTCAAGTAAGTTGCAATCTGTCCAATTATTTGCCCCTCATTTCCCCACGTGTCTTGTTTTGCAGGGGGACAGCCCCGATGAGACGTGCCCTTCGATTCGACAGCCCATCACCGGCTCCTGGCCCTCCAGAGGATGCCTACCAATGGCATCAAAGGCCACGGGGCGCGGAAAACAACAGGCCACCTAAAACTCTGATATTCATCCTGGGGAGACACCTCGATGTAGGGTTAAACCATGCAAGAAATAAAAGGTTTAGGAGAATTGAGAGGGCATGGGTAATGGCAGACACCACAGTTAGGGATAGGGTAATTGGCAATGTGACTAATCAACATTAAAGAATATTGCAGCTCAAAGCTGCAGCTCCTCCACCTTTGTCTCCTTTCCAACAGAGAGTATAACTCCCCATCTGTGCTCAGAATTTCCTACCAGCCCCCCCAAGCAATCCCAACAGTGAGAGCCACAGAGGCTCATGCTGATAGACATCCTGGAATGACACTCATCACTCACTGAACTGTAGACTTGGCACCCCCCTATCCCCCAAACCCCTCACCCCCCCTCTCCCCACCCTTCCCCCCACCTCCTGCGCACTGGGCCAAACAATGGTGCGCCCGACCCTCATTCAACATGAATCTGGGAGCCTCTGTGCAGAGATAAGACAAACAGAAGTCAGACTTCAGAAGCACCAGAGCAGCATCAGCGCTTGTCTCACAGTGAGTTGTCATCACCCTTCTGCCTTGACAAGTCACCTGCTGACACAGTCAACCCAGGCCCATCATCCTGGTAATGATGTCAATTGTCAACGAAACTCTTGGAGGGGGGAAGTAGGAAGTTGGAAGTGGGCAAGGGTTCTGGAAGGGTAGGCAAGTGTCTTGGAAGAGTGGGCAGGGTCCTTGAAAGAGGGGGGTGTGGTTGCAGTTTCTCCTCGGCATGGCTGGGGCAGGAGTCAGATGCTGCTGGACACCAAACCTTCTAATTAGAGCATGTGGTGGCAATGAGGCCCTCTCTGGCCTGACTGGCAAATGGACACTTGCCACCGCCATCTGTCCTCTATCCTCGGGTCCTCCTGGTGCTCTCCATCCACTCCTTCCTGGTCTGCCTCCTCCCCATAAGAATACGCATGGTCCACCTCCTCCAGAATGTTGCTCCTCTGCTGCACAATGTGGTGGAGGGTACAGCAGACCACCACGATGCAGAACATCAGGGGACTGCACTGAAGAACACCGCCAGAATGGTTCAGGCAGCAGAACTCCCTCTATCAGCATGCCAATGCAGCGCTCAATGGTAGATCGGTTAGCAGGGTAGGCTTCATTGTAGCGGGTCTCCACCTTGGTCTCTGCTCCGCTCATCAGCCATGATCTCAGTAGGTAACCCCTGTCTCCCACGGGCCATCCTAGCAGCTTGGGATGCTTCACATGGACCCTGGGGATATCTGAATGAAGCTGTCATTCTTTCATACTCAATGCACACAATCAGTGTATGGACTGTGACTCGTAGCCTAACAGGAAGTCAGAAGTTAGCCTCCTTTCTCCGCCCTGAGGATGGCTGTTCTGACTCCTCTCTCTGAGTGACATACAGCCAACCCTTTGTTTTGGTATATTTCAGTCATGGAAGTCCCTCCCGCCCAGAAACAGACGCCTGGCACCCCCAGCCACTGGCAGCAGCTGCCAGACCTGACGCTTGTCACTGTGAGTGAAACCTGGGATGGAATGTCAAAATCAACCACAGAGCCTTTCGAGCAGGGTGGGCACTTACACCACTGCATTTTACACAACTGGATACGATTATTCCTCTCTTCCCCAGTGAGGAAGTTTGTCAGCCTGTTCACATAATACCAACCAGGTTAAGTTCATTTATTCCAATAAGGAGAGTTTGTTGGGCTCCTGAGGAGTTACATGTTAATGATCATGCGTCTTTGTACCGAAAAGCAAAAGACATTGCCAGTGTTGTGGGGATATCTATAAATGGTATCTGTGTAAAGAAATATGTGGCATTAATGGCATTGGCTTTGGGTGATTAACGGATATCTTTGGCAGCCAAAGTAATAAACACTGGTAGAGGGATCCATAAACAATAATTTAGAAATATAATGGCTAATAGGCCTATTCTTCAAAGTAGTTCAGAACAGTTACATCAGCAAATTCTGGTTGAAGCAAGTAGTTTTGGAGTAAACAATTACCCTTGTTTACATGGATGCCTGCTTCAAAACAATTTGGCAATGGATACATCATGAGATCTTACCTGTGACATTTGCCCTTGATGTGATGCATAAAGGAGTTTTCAACAGTTGCTCAAAGCACTTGAAAGATGTAGAAATCCAAAAACTGCTCTCGAACACTGTGTGTATCAGCAAAATCTGTTCAGTATACGCAGTCATCAATTTTTTTATGAGGTGTCTCCGGCGAGGCCAGAATTTATTGCCCATCCCTATTTCCCTTTAGAAGTTGATGTCTCAGGCTTCTCAAGGTGTTGGTTGTGAATTAGAGAAGGAAGGTAGGTGAATTCTAACATTGCTGGCCAAGAATACAGTTATAACACTGCGGTACCTTAATTCACAACCCTTGGGAGTAAATTTCAGCACTTGTCAAGTGGGCATTAACTTCAACTGTCTAAGCACTTGTTCTTTTTTATTATCTTTACTCTTTCATGGGGTGTTGCTGGCAAAGTGAGCCCATCCCTAATTGCTCTTAAACTAAAAGACTTGCTTGGTCATTTCAGAGAATGATTTAGAGTCAACCATATTGCTGAGTCGGGAGTCACATGTAGGCCAGATCAGGATAAGGATGACAGTTCCCTTACTTAAAGGACATTCGTGAAGTGGATTGATTTTTTACAATAGTAAATGATTGTTTCATAGTCATCATTACTAAGGCTAGCTTTAAAGGAGAAAGGACAATAATCACTGAAACAATGCAAGTGATCATCACCCTCCTGGCATCATGAGGCATAAGAACATAGGGCAAGGCTGCCAGGAATAATTGGACAGCCACCTTACCAGGAAGAAGGCAGCATCTGCCAATGGGGGCACCTCTCATTTTAGACCCACTGGCGATAGGGAGCAACTTGGAATGGCATAGCATCAGGCATCAGTAAGAAAGGGGGAGGGACTAGATCATATGTCCATCATAGGAGCCACTGGTGAAAACAGAGCTACCTGAAAATGACCAAGAACCAGTACCACAGGAGACTGCAAATCTCCAGGCTGAACGTTACAGATATCTGCGCCCTCGTTGCTAAAAACTCTTCCACACAACACTCCTTACCATGCCCTGCCTGTTGCCACCTGCCTGCCTGTAGTCAATTTGGCCTTGAACTTCTGGCTTGTTCCAAGGATTGATCAGTTATGGACATTGATGGACAGCAGCAAACCACAGCATCTCAAAACTGATGCCCTATATGCCAGAGCTGGACAGTGTATGATAGACATGCCTCACTGGCACAGAGGTATGTGGGTTTCATCACCATCACTGGATTCTCCCAGGTATAGATTATCATCAGTCATCCTCATTTGACAACCAAGTCACCCAGTGAATACCCACTCAGATTCATCCTCAAGGTGGATTTTGTGCTCAGTGTTTAGTTGCTCTGTAAGAACACCCAGAGTTTCCTCCATGAGTGCACTCAGTTACCTCACAGCTGCCATGACTCCTCCTCTGCCAATCCATCTGCCGCAGCTCTTCACTCTGCTTCCAAGACTGCATGGATAAATATAGGGAGGCAGCGGCCTGGTGGTATTATCACTGGATGAGTAATCTGGGGACCTGGGTTCGCATCCCACCATGGCAGATGGTGAAATATAAATTCAGTAACAATCTGGAATGAAAAGTTGAATGATGACTATTGTCAATTGTTGTAAAAGCCCGTCTTGTTCAGTAATCTGCTGTCCTTCCCTTGTCTGGCCTACATGTGAATCCAGCAATGTGGTTAACTCTTAACTGCCCCCTCAAGAGGAATGATGAACAAATAATGGCCCAATAGTAACACCCATGTCCTAAGGGACACCCCATGAAGAGATAATTGCTAACACTTCAACAAGAACCCTAGAAAGAGACACAGTGGCAATACAACCATAGTCATTTCTGCTCAGAAGGACCACAATTAAGAAAGTAATGGCACTAGCTGCTGTTTGGTAAGGTTAAATGTCCAGTTTGTGTGCTAGTGAATGGATGAGTGAATGAATATTAGTGAATGTGTGAATGGATGAGTGAGTGAAAGGAGTGGGAGGACGGGTAAGGTAAGTGACTCACTGGATATGGTGGGATAAGATAAGTGGATGTGTGAGGAGGGTGGATGAGATGACTAAGTTGGTAAGGGATGAGGTGGGCAGGGTAGGTGAGGTGGTGGGTGGGTTTGATGGCAGGTGGGTAAGGTAGTGGCAGAGGTGGCAGGTATGTGAGATGGTAGGCGGATGAGGTGGTAAGCGGTTCTGGTGGTATTTGGGTGGTTGAGGGGGTAGTTGGATCTGATCAGGGTGCTAGTTGGATGGTTGGATCCAGAAGCCAGAAAAACTGGGCTTCAAACGCATAGTTTTTCCTTGGACTAGGCATAGTAGGAGTTAGATTGCTGGTGCTGAATCCTATAAATAGCTTTCAGTAAATAGCTTTTCTGCTTGTAAATAAATAGTTTATTGCCTTATTCCCTGGTGGTCACCTGGCGGTTTTGTTAGTACACTGACACTTCAATGATATTATCTGCCTCAGCATAAATGAGAGCACAACATTTGAATTCTGTGGAGACTATCAATGGTCTGATATTAGAGACAGCTGCAGCTTCCAGTGACACCTTAGCATTTAGTTGCATGGTTGCAGATATTCAACAACTGATCTTCCGGACAATCCACTGTAAAGGCATCACTCTGGAGTCAAATAAAAGGGAGGAACAATGGCATATTATGACAAACTGTAAATTGCAACAGAACAGATAAGAATCAGCCGCATATACCAGGTCTCCTCACTCGCACATAGGCATATTCTACACCTTGTTGCACCAGTGTGTCATCATAAGCAGATTTTGTCCTTCACTGAATCTAACAAGGAGCAAATGTATTGTAATGGACAAGCAGGAGTGAAATCAGCCATCTTACTAAACTACTCGTGATTACAAAAGGAAACCTGTGACTATCAAGCTAAGGGGTTTGAAAAATAATTCATAACTTACTTGTATCCAAAATCATTTTATGAAATTGAGAATTTAGGCAGAATGTGCAAATTGCATCAGATGTTAGGATCCTTAAAAATGTCTAAGAACTGTGGAAAATACAAGTGTAATGTGGGGGAGTAGTGGGGTCCTATTACTAGTTGATGTGATTGAGCAGAGC
This sequence comes from Carcharhinus amblyrhynchos, assembly GCF_965287045.1. Lineage (NCBI taxonomy): Eukaryota > Metazoa > Chordata > Chondrichthyes > Carcharhiniformes > Carcharhinidae > Carcharhinus > Carcharhinus amblyrhynchos. The sequence continues at coordinate 42,699,868 of NC_137328.1, read as the reverse complement.
ATACAATTCAATACATAAAGAAATTAGTCATCAAAGTGAGACAAGAATGTCTTGTCCATGTCACATCATTATCTGAAACTTCAGAATCTTCTTCAAATGTGTTCAGTTCCATCTGAGCTGCATCTCTAGGTGTATTGCAACCCATCTTTGCAATATTGATCACCAGGCAATCTGCTGCTATCATTGTTCTGGCTTAACATAGAAACTAGAAGCAGAAGTAGGCCATTCAGCCCTTCAAGCCTGTTCTAGCATTCATTTTGATCATGGCTGATCATCATTCCCCCCAATATCCCTTGATCCCTTTAGTTCAGGCCAGGAGCATCCTGACTGGATGAGGCAGCTTTTGCATTGCTTTAGGTCTTTAAAATTCTATCTGTCATGATTTTGGTTCTGATGTGTTTTCCAATTATCTACTCTTCACCGCAAAATATTCGGGAGTGACATTAGCGACTTTAACGCAACATAACATTGTATGCCTAAAATCATTCTTACACTCTGCCATCTAGCTGCAATAAGGTATTCTCAATATTGTGACAAAGGAAGGCATCAGGTAAATTGCCAGGAAATTTGTAAATTACGTGCCGGTGGAAGTAAACATCTCAGTATATGTTCTATGTTTATTAAAATCAGCAATTGGCAGCCACAGCAAAGGGAACTTTCATTACTTTCAATTGCCAGAATATTTCACAGATTGAACAGTCATTGAGGGGAAGGGTACTGATCTATAGACACGTATCATGAGGCAGCATGGAAGAAAATGCCAGAACTTCACACAGTGTTGAAAAGATTTTCCTACCTCGATGATTAAATACACAGGGTCGCTTGGACACTGGAAATATCAGAAAATCAGACAGGTAACTCAAGTGCCTGACCTTGTGATGGCTATCAATCAATGATGGCTATCATGTTAAAATGAATCATTGTGGTGAAACGCCACAAACTGTAAGATTTTGAGGCTACGGAACTAAATGGTGAAACCACAGCCAGTTTCAAGCATTTGTAACTTTTCATTTTATCTTTATGAAAAAGCAGACCATTTTCCAGATGGCCACACCCAAAATTATGCCATGAACCCTATTTATTTGTAATGGCACAGAAGGAGGCCACATAGCCCATCGTGTCTGCACCAGCTCTCCAGATGAGACTTAGCGCCATTTCCCTGCCTTTTCCCCACATCCCTGAACATTGTTTCTGGTCTAGAAGTTATCTAATGCTCTCTTGAATGTTCTGATTGAACCTGCCTCCACTACACTTCCAAACAGTGCATTCCAGACCCGAACCACCCGTTGTGTGAACACGTTTTTTATCAAAACATATTAACTCCTTTTGCAACTCTTTAAATTAATGTCCTCTTGTTCTTGATCGTTTTACATATCGCTACACTCTCTCCCTGTGCCCGCTCCCTGCCCAACCGCTCCAGTCCCAGGAATATTCCCCCTTACCCATATCTGCAAACCCTTATGTATCCACCCAACAGTTACCATGGAAACTAGCTCTGCAGATCCAGATAAGGAAACAAGTTGTGGATGATTGGCATGTGCTGTAAGGACACACGCAGCAAACTTGCATCTTTGATAAACTTCCAGTAATGGGGCCTATAAAAGCTAGAAGTTCACCAGAACTTAAATCAAGAGAGCTGACCTTCAAAATCCTGGGAATTCAGTCAGGCAAGAAGTTGGTTTCTATTATATTCACTATGAGCCAGGCTTGTCACCTTAGCATTTGAATTTGAATATAAATCCCTCAGTATCAGTAGACTATTTAACCAACTAAAAATTGGGGTGTCTATATATACATATATATATATAGCAATCCTAAAAAAAATTCTTATCTCAATTTGCCTTGAATGAAGAACAGGAATTGCAACTGAAACTTTTCATGTGTAACACCATATGGCACATTACCCTAATGGAGCATAAATAAACATGGAGTGTTAATGTCTGCTGAGCATACTGTCTATATTACTACACTTAAACCTTTTAAAAATCTTTCTCAACTGGCCCTTCCATCTTCAATGATCTGCGCACACATAGCCCACATCTCTCTGCAGAACCCCTTCAGAATTTTACCCTTTAGTTTATATTGTCTCTTCTCCCACCAAAATGTACCACTTTGCTCTTCTCCGCATTAAATTTCATCCATTCTGCCAGCCTGTATTTGCCATTGGGAAGTCTATCACTCTTTTCCTCAATACTTGTGAGTTTTGTTCCACGGCAGATTTTCAAATTGCGCCCCAAGTCAAGGTCATTAATATAGCTCATGAAAAGCTGTGATCCTAATACCGAAACCTAGGGTACCCCACTACAAACTTTCTCTAGTCTGCAAAACAATTATTTTCTTTCTGTTTCCTGTTACTGAGCCAATTTTGCATCCTAGATTCCTATTGTCCCTTTCGTTTCATGTTGCTGGCAAACTATCATGTGGCACACTATCAAACACCTTTGGATAACCATACTTCACCATCGCCTGTTCTTTTTCAGGGTCAGAGAGGTCAACTGGTGTTCCATTAACAATCATCACATTGTTTTAAAGGCTATTAATTGCCAGCGCAATTTTTCTGTGGAAAGTTTAATGAACAATTAGTGTGCTACAACAGTAAATTCCTTTAAATAGCAATGAGGTGAAGTGTACAAAAGCATTTGTGTGAAGCAATCCCTCCGATTCCACGTCAGGAGCTCCAGGTAAGAGTGAGAAATCCAGGGAAGCAGCATATCCAGGTTTTCTTTCCATTTTTGTACTTGGTACAGTATCAGTAATCCATGTCCAGCTGACCAGAGCAATACAAATTGACCAACAAGTTCTGGAGGTTTCAACTCACAGTGTGGACAGAATTTCTAAATATGATGGATTGCACTGAAATGACAGGATCTCTAGTGGGTTAGGAATCCATTGAAAGCTGCACTGGGCTTTATTGTGTCTCACTATAACTACCACAGCAATAGCATCCATTTCTAGGCCTCCCAAATGATCAGACAGGGCAGCAGGAATGGTGAGCCAAATCTGCCCAGGGCTCAGAATAGATCAAAGTATAAAAACAAATTACTGCAGATTCTGGAATCTGAAACCAAAAGAGAAAATGATGGAAAATCTTGACAGATGTAGCAGCATCTGTAAGGAGAGAAAAGAGCTGACGTTTTGAGTCCAAATAACCCCTTGACAAAGCTTTGACAGACGGTTATCCGAACTTGAAATGTCAGCTCTTTATTCTCCTTACAGAAGCTGCCAGATCTACTGAGAATTTCCAGTATTTTCTGTCTCAGAATAGATCAATTGGACATGGATTACTGACACTGTAACAACTACAGGAATGGAGAGAAGACCTGGGTACACTGCTTCCCTGAATCCCTCACTCTTACCTGGAGCTCCTGATGTGGAATTGGAGGGATTGCGATAAGGTGATTTTTCCCAAGGATAGGAGGATGCTGCCAGCCTCTCAAACCAAGCTGGCAAGCAGGGAAGAGTCTCAGGAAATGAGCAGCAGGAGTATGGTCCCTCCTGTCTGGAGACAGTGCACCAGGAGAAGCCAGGACTTTAAGCCAACACGACAGGTAAGCAGCATAACATAGCCAAGCCTCGCAATGCAGTATTCAACAACACATGTAGCAGCTTCACCCATTCCCCTCCAGCCAGCTGGGCAGCCCAAAACTCACCTCATCCTATTAACCTCTCACAAACAGGACTCATGACCACCCTTGCCCCCTCGAGAAGCCATTTAACATACAGGACTCTCAGCTTTCTCCCCTCGCAGGGAAGACAGATCATGCAATCTATTGTGCGCCTATACTGGGGAACAAATGAACAGCAATAACAACAGCATCAGAGGGAGCGACACCAACAACTTCAGGAGAAGCTGAGACTTGGGTTTGAGGGGGTATGGAGTGGGGTGGTAAGGTAGGCTTGCAATGACAGCCAGTTTGATGGGTGCAGCAATGTGTGCCCAGATGACCCATTGGGACAAGGTCTTATATTAGGAGGCTGCAGATGTCAACATTGATCTGCTGTGAAAGGGTAAGTTTCTTGAGTCACAAATACTCATACGTGAGAGGAGAGATGACTCTTTCTGCCTGTTGACACTGAGTTGGGGATCTTGTATCGCTGGAGCTGGGTCTCTGTGTCCCACTGCCTCTGAAATATGGAGTGGCTGAGGAAAAGGCAGCTCCCTCTGATGCTGTTGTTATTGCTGCTCATGTGTTCCCCAGTATAGCCGCACAACAGAGTGGCATTATTTGCTCCCATTTCACAGTGAAGGCTGGTACAGAAAAAGGTGGGTAATGTAGAAGATAGGTGAACTGACTAAAGGACACTAATGTCCTTTTGGGGAAAGAAATCAGCCGTCCTTCCTTACTGGTCTTACTGACATGTGATGCCAGACCAACAGAAATATGATTGACTCATAATTTCCCTCTGAAATGGTCTAGGAAGCCAATTAGTTGATGTAAACTGTTACAAAAAAGTCAGAAAGGAATAAAACCAGACAGACCACCCGACATTATGCACTAGAAATGACAATGTTACTCAGCTCTGCCAACCCTTCAAAGTCTTCCACTACCTCATGGGAGCTTGTGCCAAATTGTGAGGGCTGTCCCACAGACTAGTCAAAAAACAATCTGACATAAACCTTAGAGGAAATATCTTGGACAGCATCATCACTCTCCCTAGATATGTCCTGACCTACGAGACAGACCCATCAGAAGTGATGGCATGGTGATATATGTTGGGAAGAAATTGCTTTGGGAGTCCTCAATATTCACTCTGGGTGAAGGTTTACCAGGCTGATTCCTGGGATGGCAGGTCCGTTATATGAGGAGAGACTAAGTCGGTTAGGATTACATTCGCTGGAGTTTAGAAGAGAGGGGATCTCATAAAAATTTATAAAATTCTAACCGGGTTAGACAGGATAGGTTCAGAAAGAATGTTCCCACTGATGGGGGAGTCCAGAACTAGGGGTCATAGTTTGAGGATAAAGGGTAAATCCTTAAGAACTGAGGTGAGGAGAAATTTCTTCATCCAGAGGGTGGTAAATGTGTGGAATTTACTATCACCGACTGCAGTTGAGATCAAAACGTCTGATTTCAAGAAGAAATTAGATATAGCTCTTGGGGCTAAAGGGAACAAGGGATATGGGAGGATGCAGGAATCAAGATATTGAATTCGATGATCAGCCATGATCAAGATGAATGGTGGCGCAGGCTCAAAGGGCCAAATGGCATACTCCTGCTTCTAGCTTCTATGTTTCTATGTAATGCTCATAGCATCTAAGTCAAACTTGGACAAGGAAATCTCCTGGATGATTATCACCTACCACCCTCCCTCAGCTGATATATCAGTACTTCCGCATGTTGAACACCATTTGGAGGAAAGACTGAGGGTGGCAAAAGCACAGAATGTACTGTGGCTGAGGGACCTCAATGTCCATCACCAAAAGTGGCTTAGTAGCATCACCACACACAGAGCTGGCTGGGTCCTGAAGAGCACAGCTGCTAGACTGGGTCTGGTGTAAGTGGTGAGGGAATCAACAAGAGGGGAAAGCCTGCCTGACCTCGTCCTCACCAGTTTACCTGTCCCAGATGTAGCTGTCCATGACTGTATTGGGATGAGTGACCGCTGCACAGTCCTTGTGGAGATGGCACTCCATCTTCACACTAAATATGCACGTCATCATGTTATGTGGCATTACCACAGTGCCAAATGGTATCAAAACTGGGCATCCATGAGGTACACTGAGCCAGTATTGAGATCACCTACAATCTGTACCCTTAAGGCCCAGCAAATCCCTCATTCTGCCATTCCCAGCAAAGGATTAAAACTGGCTTAATGATGAAGGAAGGAGAGTCTGCCAGGAACATAAACATATATACATGAAAATGAGATATCAACCTGGGAAAGCTACACCTCAGAACTACAGGAATGTCAAATAGAGGAAGCAATGTGCCATACATGGAATTAAGCAATCTCACAGTTAATGGTTCAGATCTAAGGTCAGCAGTCCTGTGATATCCAGCCATGAAAGATGGTGGACAATTAGACGAGAAACAAGAGGAGGAAGTCCAACAAATATCTCTATCCGCAGTGATGGAGGAGCCCAGCACATCAGTGCAACAGATAAGGCTGAATCATTTGCAATAATCCTCAGCCAGTTGTGCCACATGGATGATCCATCTCAGTCTCCTCCAGAAGTCCCCAGTATCACTAAGGCCAGTCTGTCAGCCAATTTGATTCACTCCGCAGTTATCAAGAACTGGATACTGCAAAGGTTACTGACACTGACAATATCCCGGCAATAGTACAGAAGACATCTGCTCCAGAAGAAAGCTGTGTCCCTAGCCAAGCTGTTCCAGTGCAGCCACAGCACTAGTAACTACACGACTATGTAAAAAATTGCCCAAATATGTCTGGTCTACAAAAGTAGAACAAATCCAATCCAGCTAATTTACCACCACATCCAATCCCTCTCAAAGTGATTGAAGATGTCATCAACACAGCTACCAGACAGCACTCATATAGCAATGCTTCAGTTTGGGTTTTACTAAGAACATAAGAACATAAGAACATAAGAAATAGGAGCAGGAGTAGGCCATCCAGCCCTTCGAGCCTGCCCCACCATTCAATAAGATCATGGCTGATCTGTCGCTGCTCAGTTCCACTTTCCCGCCCTCTCCCCATAACCCTTAATCCCCTCTCCTATCAAAAACCCATCAACCTGCGTCTTAAAAATATTTAGCGAGGCAGCCTCCACCACTTCAACGGGCAGAGAATTCCAGAGATTCACCACCCTTTGAGTGAAGAAGTTCCTCCTCAACTCCGTTCTAAACCGTGTCACTAGTGTCACTCAGCTCTTAAGCTCATCACCGCCTTGCTCCCAACATGGACAAAAGAGCTGAACTCAAGAAGGGAGTGAGAGTGACGGCCCTTCATAATAAGGCAGCATTTGACCGGATGTGACATTAAAAAGCCATGGCAAAATTGAAGCCCATGAAAACCAGGGGAAGCATTCACTAATGATTGTAGTCATATTGAGCACAAAGCATGGTGGTTATGGCTGTTGGAGGTCAATCATCTCAGTCACTGGACTTTGCTCCAGGAGTTCTTGATGGTAGTTCCCAAGGCCAACCATCTTCAGTTGCTTCACCAATGACCTTCACTCCACGATAAGTTCAGAAATGGGGATATTCGCTGATGATTACATAATGTTCAGTGCAATTTGAGACTTCTCAGATAATGAGGCAATCTATAACAAACATACAGCAAGAACGGCTTTCAGGCTTGGACTGGTAAGTGATAAGTAACACTCATGCCACACAAATGCCAGGCAATAACCATCTCTAGTAAGAGAAAATGTTACTACCTCCCCATGACAGTTAATGGCTTTGCACCACTGAATTCCTCCTCTATCAACATCCGGGGATCTATCAAACCCACAACGTTTACCACCTAGAAGGACAAGAGCAGCAGATACATGGGAGCACCACCACCTTCAAGTTTCACGCCAAGCCACACACCATCCTGACTTGGAAATATATCACCATTCTTTCACTGTCACAGGATTAAAATCCTTGAACATCCTTCCCAGGAGTACCATGGGTTTGCCTGTACCAGACGGACGACAGCAGCTTGAGATGGTAATTCATGACCTCCTACTCGAGGGCAAATAGGGATGGGTAGCAAATGCTGGAGTGCAGGATGAAGCATCAGCAGACATGAGACAAGGACCTACTGTTTGGCAGACCACTTTTGAAGGAAATGAATGAACCAATGCTGACCTTAACAGCAACAGCCATATCCCGTGGAAGAACATAAAACCTCCAAGAAGGTTACAATCACTTATAAAACAATGAAAGCACATTTGGAGAATGAGAACTGTGAGTAGCATCCTCTCACCCTGGGCATGGCTACAGCTCTTCAGTTTCATCATTATGAAGCCCTCTCAGGCTGTCCATTTCACTGAAGAAGTACTCCCCTCTGTGTACTCACCTGCTTGAACATAGTGAGCTGCTCAGAGTTCAAGAAATAGATGCGTGAGCTGTTAAAGCCAGAATGTTTAAGTTTATGTTTAACTTTATTTATTAGTGTCACAAGTAGGCTTACATTAACACTGCAAAGAAGTTGCTGTGAAAATCCTTGAGTTGCCACATTCTGACACCTGTTCAGGTACACTGACGGAGAATTTAGTATGGCCAAAGCACTTAACCAGAGCGTCTTTCTGACTGTGGGAGGAAACTGGAGCACCTGGAGGAAACCCACTCAGATATATGGAGAATGTGCAGACTCTGCACAGACAGTGAGCTGAGCCAAGAATTGAACCTGGGTCCCTGGCACTGTGAGGTAGCAATACTAATCGCTGTGCAACAATGCCCCCCTGAAACAGCAGGTAATGATCTGAATATTTGAATATTTTAACAACCCGCGGCTTCAAAGGGAGAAGCTGCAAACCCATCCGAGTGAAACTTAAAAGTGAGTGAGATGATGTCCAAATCCCAATCCCATATCACTTCTAAGGGATTTTATTCCCCGCACATTTCACAAACGTCTTCCCTTGCTTGTTAAAAATCACCCTTGTTTCTCTACTCTCCTGGACTTGGTTGTTGGTCTGTGTGCAGTGTGCATCACTACATGCCATTATTTCTCCAGCTGTAATTGGCCTAAGACTTCACGACTCGGATTGAGAACTATTTACAAATGTCCAATTGAAGCAAATAAGTGGAATTGACAGGCAACCTTCTAGCTCAGAATTGTTCACCTTCTGCTAAGAAGGCAGGTGCTCCTGTGTTGAAATGCCTGTTTTATTTTTACTACTAGTGAACAGCTTCTCAACATTGGGCCATTTTCTGATGCTTGCAATTGTGATACATCGCCAAACCCCACTGAGTCTAGACACTTAAGACGTGTAATTTGTTCGTGTTTTGAAACCTTTTGACATTTATTGGAAAGTAAGACCTTCACGAACAGCAGTTCTGTCAAAAAGCTTTTCTTAATGTCAAGTGAGTCGATTATTGGTACATCACATGTAAACAGGTTCAGGACTGATGATTTAATTAGGTTTTGCTTTCAGTAGGAGAGGGACAATGTAAATTTGAACAAAAGAAGATTCCAAAATTTAAATTCATTGGGATTGAGATTCACGAATTTTGGCTTAAACACATAACCCACTCCAGCATCACCGTTGCATTAATGAAAAGGACTTGAGATCAAACTTACCACTTTAAATCATAAATATCACATTTTTCCAATGTTGACACTTCTTCAAACACGTCACGTTGAGTATGGCAAGTAAGCAGAGAAAATCATTTTCCCCTTCGAAAGGCCCATTTAATATTCAATGCAAAACATTTTTTTAATGGAAAAGGAATGTTTATGCCAGTGGCTGAAGGCTTGATTCTACCAATTGTGGGAGGGAGTTGCAGCATCCGTGGTTTAATGCTGGACAGGGCATTTTTAAAAAGCGTGGTTCAATGTTTTAAACGTAGCCATTGCTAAGTTCCTCTCACTGCATTCAGAGGGGGCGGTACTTAGTTACAACTGAGTGCATGAAATGGCCAGATCATGTATTTGTCTGCAGTGACGGAATACAGTGCAGTGGAGTGAAGGCAGCAGCATTTCACATCGATATCAGCATTCCCTTTTTACTGTCTGAGTGTGTGTGTCTCCTGCGTGTGTGTGAGCAATGCCTGTGTTTCCCTTCGGCTCCGATGATCAACCAAGAATGGGGAAGAAATTCTTTGGAAAATGTGACTATAAAGCCATCATGAAGAAGAACTGGTTGCTCTTATGCACAATTGCCGCTGTAGTCTTAGGTAAGCGTTGAATCTGTAGATACTGAATCCTTTTTCTTTTTTATTCGATGCTCGTTCCTTTCTGAAAAAACGGGATTAGTTCTGGTAATTTAACTGGTGATATTGGTGTGTAGAATTATGCATAAAATTGTCTCAAATCTTACCAGTCTTAAGATCTCTGTTTTTATATTAACACACTTCTAGCATATCTGATTGTGATTTGCATACTTAAGTTGTAGGCTTGCATATTTAAGTTGTAGGCTTTTAACAAAAGAATTCTATTGTCCTAGTCTCTTTTAAACCTGCATAATAACAAATGCCTGAAAGCAATTTCTTATCATGGAATGTCACACTGGAATTAAAGTACCCTGCACAGGTCTGTAAATGTAAGAGTTGTTAGACCCAATAAATGGTTTTTATTCCCCCCCCATTTAATTTTATTCCCCCCCCCACACTATTTTATTGGATTACTTAATGTCACTTACTATTGACAAGGTGAACAACCTTCTTTCTGTCAAACTTGGTGCTCCAGGAGCTTTGCATGATTTTTATGGAATAAGATGTTTGTCTGATTAACATGTGGAATAGGTTTCCACACAAGATAGTGAAGACCATGGAACCACTAAAGAAATTGTTGGGATTTATTGTGAAGGAATGTACTGCTGGCTAAATGAGTTAAGATGGGTTGGATGGCCTGTTTTAGTAGTACCTTAGTTGCGGAATGACAGCATATCTACGCTGTTAGAAAAATAAATTTTACCTTTGTTGAGTGTTTCCACACAGAGAGAGGAGACAAAGCCCCATCTGAGTTCAAGAGTTTGCCCCAAAGGGGATTCGTAAAGGCCGAGAGTTAATAACTGAAATATATGTTCATTCAAATGGCATATAATTCCCTAATCAAGTTCAGAAGATTCTACAGGGACCTGGAATGAAAACACATAAATACGAAAATACGTAACAGATTTGACAGCATCAGTGGAGTGAGAAACAGAGTAAACATTTCAGGTTGCTGATCTCTCATCTGATGAAAGGTTGTTGATGTGTGAAACAACTTGTGGGTTTGCTTTTTAAAAATACGATAATTTATAACTCCATCTGTAATTAAACTGAAGTTAACATCAAAAAATCTTGAATGCTTTTAAGTGTTGCAAGTTCTTCCCTAGATGTGGCAAGTAACATTTGAAAACTTTGTGCATTAGGATGTTTCATACAATGTGATTGTGCAAAAGTGATTTGCGAGGGTTAATGTTTTACATATAATGTCCCTTCTCTGTTATGTCAATCATTTTCTGACTAAGTGGACCAATCATCATTCATTATTCACCCCTTAACCAATCTACTTTCTTCTAACAACGGATCCTTTCTACTACATCTGTTAATGTCCGTCATTCTGTAGCCTCTGTTTTCCATGTATAGATTATCACCAGCATCTCTCTAAAATATACAGATGTACTCAGTCATTGTATAAGCAGTACACCAGCCAAGGCTTTTGACTGAAACGAATGTAAGATTCATTATGGTGCATTGATCCCAGTTCCCCTCAATTCTTGTATTGTTTACATAAAGTTAATTTACTGCCAAAGTCATATTGGTATCAGCATTAACCCAGTATTCTAATATTGGTAAATGACTAGAGTGAACTTGTCTTTTAAAATCAGCATCCGAAACCACCTCTAAACAGAGCCAGACTAACATTCTATTCCAACATTCACAGTAATTTGCTTTTATCACATTCTGTTGCCTCAGATGGATTCACTCGTGCTTTATTTCACTAAAGCCAAATGCATGGCTGGTATGTCTCAGTGCCTGTACCTAGCCGAAGTGATTGGCACACACTGAACATTCACTATATGCAGTTACTGTCTGACTTTTGAAGGCAATTGGAGGTGCAATCCTGCAGGCATAAGTAGAGGAAGTTTCTCTACGAATGATATTGCCAAACTGAGACTTGGGGCAGTAGAATTGATGGGTTGTGATAGTACATGTGCTTCCACAGGGAGAATGGGATATCATGTTTGACAAATTATGAATTTTTAAGACTGTAACAATCGGGGTGGATAAAGCATATGTCATGCACTTAGGTTTCCAAAAAGCATGGGATAAGGTGATACTATGACAAAACCATTTTTTCCATGCATCCCTGTGCAAGTTAGCAGTGCATGGAGATGGTAACATTTGAAGTACAGGATGTTCACAACACTTGTTACATTTGTTCCTGCCTAGTCACCTAGTGCGTGAATAGCAATAGGTTAATAGAATGCTACCGAATTGAATGTTAAAGGAGAGAGCTTATGCTCAGTTGTGCAGGGCATTGATCAGATAACATCCGGAGTACTGTGTACAGTAGGCTTGTATCTGCTGGATTTCAGAAGAGTGAGAGGCGACTTGATTGAAAGTATTTATAGGATCAAGAGAAATCAGAGTATACTTTATTGACATATAAGATGGGTTGTAACAGGGTGGATGTGGGAGAATGTAGAATGAGGAGGTCACATTTTGAAAATAAGGGGTCACACATTTAAGATAGAGATGAGGAGGTATTTCTTTTTCTCAGGGGGCATGAGTCCTTGGAACTCTTCCTCAAAAGGTGGTGAAAGCAGAACTTTGAAACATTTTTAAGGCAGAACTCGATAGATTTATGATACACAAAGGTGTGAAAGGTTTTTGGGGTCATTGGGAATGTTGATTTGAGGTTAAAATCAAATTGGCCATAATGCCATTGAATGGCTGAGCAAGCTCAAGTGGCCAAGTTGCTCCTAATTCTTATGTTTGTAGATATCAAGGGTAAGACCCTCTTTGGTGTTGTGATAAAACACCAGATAAGTTCTGGGGCCAGTAGTTCTGATGCAGTCAAGTTTGGTGAGTCAGTTTTAACGAAAGCCAAGTAAGTGTCCCAGACTTCAAGGAGAGGTTCCAACATGAAGTCTAAGGTAGGGGATAGAGACAAGAGACAGAGACAGCTCCCAGTTAAGGGAAAAAAAAGAGGGAGCAGAGAAAGAAGATCCAAAAAAAAATTCTGGGGCAGCGGACTTTAAAGTAAAGAGGACACAGGAGAAGTCCTGAATTTCCAAAAAGTCAGGAGAAAGTTGGTGAATCTATGCTGTGGGCTGTTGGAGGAAAAGTACTGCTTTGGAGAAGTAGATCAAAACCTTATCACCTTCTGGAATCGGGATGGGCGAGGTTCCCAGAACAGGAATCTCCGTTGGCCTTGGGTCGGATTTTACGATCTTGCCCGAGTGAGGCCGTAAAATCCTGCTCGTAGTGTTCTGTTCGGCACAGCAGAGGAGCTGAAATTTGGCTTGTGAGTTGGTGCTTGAGCACATACTCAGGAATTCAGGGAAATGGAATCTCATTACACAAAGTTGGAATCCTACCATTGCTATTACCGCCTGCAACTTTTGGAGAGAATTCCAAAGCAAAATATTCAAAGCTGAATACCAGAATATCTTGTGAGAGAGGTGAAGTTTCAGCAAGACTAATTGACTCACGGGGCGGAATTTTCCCGTCCAGCCTGCCACGGGAATCATAGTGGGCCAGACAGGACCATGCAAAGGTCTGTTGATCTCGAGTGAGATTTTTCAGTCTTGGGGCGCGTGCAGCCGGAAAATCCTACCCACAGTGTCTACTGCAGTCTGAGGTGGGATGTTGCAAAGTCTATGGACTCTGTCTTGGTCACATCTGTCATTTGTTGTGCAGTACCATAGAATCCCTACAGTGCAGAAGGAGGTAATCCGGCCATCGAGTCTGCACTGACCGCAATCCCATCCAGGCTCTATCCTTATAAACTCACATATTTACCTTGCTAATCCCCCTGATACTAAGGGGCAATTTAGCATTGCCAATCCACCAAACCCGCACATCTTTGGACAGTGGGAGGAAACCGGAGCACTTGGAGGAAACCCACACAGACATGGGGAGAATATGCAGACTCCGCACAGACAGTGACCCAAGGCGGGAATTGAACTCAGGTCTCTGATGCTGCAAGGCAGCAATGCTAATGATTGTGCCACTGTGCCACCCAGTATGATGTGTTCAACCACAATTTACCTATTTACATGTAGCTCATATGTAGCTTGAATATTAAAATGTAAGAAAGATTTATAAATAGTTTTATCATTCTGGCCTGTATAGTAAAGCTTTTCCTTGCTTGTTCAAAACCTGTGAAATCTTCTGAGTTCATAGAATCCCCACAGTGCAGAAGGAAACCATTTGGCGCATTGCATTACTACTGACTCTCTGAAAGAGCATCTTACCCACGTCCTTTCCCCCGTCTCCCTGCACATTTACCATGGCCAATCCATCTAACCTACACATTTTTGGACACTAAGGGGCAATTTTGTAAGGCCGATCCACCTAACCTATACATCTTGGAGTGCGAGAGGAAACTGAAGCATCTAGAGGAAACCCACGCAGACCTGGGGAAAATGTGCAAACACCACACAGTCACCCAGATTCAGAATCGAACCCAGGTCCCGGGTGCTGTGAGGTAGCAGAGAGTAAAAGATAGAATTAGAAGGCATGCTGGGCAGAGTTTGCAAGAAACCTCGCTGTGGCGCCATCTTGGAAAAAAAACTAACCACTAACAAAGAGCTAAACACTGTGCACCATGCCACTCATCTAGGATCATATCAGCTTATGAAAGGTTACTGCACAAGCTAAGAGCACTGGGTGTTGGGGGTGATATATGAGCATGGATAAATTTACTACCTAACAGGAAAGAGAGGGTCGAGCTAAATAGATCATTTTCAGGTTCATGGTATCATAGAACCCCTGCAGGGCAGAATGAGGCTATTCGGCCCATCGCGTCTCCATTGACCACAGTCCAACCCAAGCCCTGTCCCCAAACCCCATGTATTTACCCTAACTAGTCCCCTGGCACTAAAGGGCAATTTAGCATGGCCAGTTCACCAAACGTGCATATCTTTGGACTGTGGGAGGAAATTGGAGCACCCATGTAGACGCAGGGAGAACATACAAGCTCCACACAGATAGCAACCCAAACCAGGAATCGAACCCCGGCCCCTGGCGCTGTGAGGCAGCAGTGCTAAACGCTGTGCCATTGTGCTGCCAAACTGTAACGTAGTCCAGCACATCTCAAGTATTTACGATCTACATTAATGGTTTGGATGAAGTGACAGATGGTGTTGTAACCAGACCTGCTGATGATAAGTAGGAAGGACAGTCATGGGAAGACATAGGGGCGATGGACAAGTTAATCGAGAGGGCAGGAATTTGGCGGGTGAGAATATAATTTGTGAAAATGTGAAGTTGTCTGTTGGGAAGAAAAAGCAAAGTATTATTGAAATGGAGAAAGAATACAGAATGCCAAGGCACAGAGGGATCTTGGTGCCCTGGTACATGAATCACAAGAAGTTAGCAAGCAGGTACAGCAAATAACCGAAAAGGCAAGGGATATGAAGTATAAAAGTATTATTACTGCTGTACAGGACAGATTGGGTCGATATTCATTGGAGTTTAGAAGAATGAAAGGGTGATTTTATTGAAACGGATAAAATACTGAGGGGGTTTGACAGAGTAGATTCTGAGAGGATGTTTCCCCTCCCAGATGCATCTTGAAGTAGGAGGTCCACCTATATTTTGAAATAAAGGATCTCTAGTTAAAGAAGAAAATGAGGAGGAATTTCTGTAAGAAGTTCATGCTCCCTTTTCCCCTTACTGATAGTTCTTGACTTCAGGGTTTTATAAAGGACAAAATTACACAGACCCATGATTTGGCTCAACCACAAACTCATTATTTCTTTAAAAACCCCTACCACAAAGAGCTCTAAGCTTGTGTAAATGACGCTACTTAACACTTTGTCCCATTTAAATCCCTCCACAATTTAAGCTCAGCTTCTGCTTAAACACATAATATCATCATGACATATTAGAAAGCCTCTACTTAAAACCCAGAAGCAAAATCCCACATTTCTGCCCAAACTGTCCTCAATTCATACTTAAATCCCGCAGTTTAAAAACTCATGCCCAATTCATCTCAGATTTATAAGGATAACATAACTTCCCGTGAGGGTGGTAGTTCCACCAGCCAGGTTCACCATTCCTGACCCTCTATCTTGACTGCAGTGCCAGACCCTTCAATATTGTCCTTTTCACAATGATTCTTATTGTAATATCATAAACATATTTCTTAAGGTCATCCTGCTGGATGGTCAGTTCTTAACATTTTTCAATCTCTTTAGTCTGTTACATGCCCTGGTTACTCAGCGCTGATGTTATTTCCACAAATGGACTTTATTAAACTGAGGTATCTCAGGCTACAAACAGATATGCATGTAAAAGTTCCTCTTCTTCCTCAACCTTGTGAATGCTGTTTGCTGGTTGTTGTCTGGTGCCATTTGTAACAATGGCCTTCTCAGTTTCTCAGTTGGGTTATCTGGTGGCAGCCGTCTTTGTTTCTTGGGATCAGAATTAATGGGAAAAGAAGCCTTGATTTGTGAGGAAATTTGGCTTTGATTTTCTTCCAACACGGATCTGTTGGCTGAGTTAGCAAAAAGCGGAGGAGTCAGATCTCGCAAAAAAAAAGTTGTACAGATGCCAAAGATCAAGAGAGTACAACTACCAGAAAAGTCTCTTTTCTTTATACTGTGAAGTGACCTGATTGCGGTTTTTAAGATTATGAAGCAGTTCAATAGAGTTGACACAGGATAGATGTTTCCAGTTGTCAGGTCGTCCAAAACTAAGGGGCAAAAATACAAAATAGCCAGAAAAGAAATGCCATTAAAGGAATAATGAGAAACCTCCTCACTGACTGGAGATTGTTTAGAATATGGAACTTATTACCACATGGAGTGGTTGAGGTGAGTACAGATGAATTTAAGGGGATCTTAGATAAACACATGAGGGGAAAAAGGAACAGAAGGCATCTTTGGCAGGGTGAGATCAAGTAGGGTAGGATGAAGCTTATCTGGATCATAAGCATACACCAGTTGGACCAAATAGTTTGTGCTGTACATTCGATGTAATTTGATGTAAAATGCTAACTAACCACAAAAGGAAAAAGGTACGTTTCTTTTTTTGACATTTCTTTTGAGGAAGTGGGCTTGCTTGCATTATGTCTATGGAATTTGTTTTAACTATTACTCTGTCTAGTTCCTTGCCCCCTGTGAAAAAAACATTTAACAGCCTGTAACATTCAATCTCCGGCTGGTTTAATGCTGCAAGTATATCAGTTCACCTTTGAAAAGATTGGAAAAATGCGCCTTCTGCTGGCCGGCTGTCCAATAGCTAATATCAACCCAATTCCTTCAAAGTGTGTCAGACTAAAACTTAAGAACAGAGGACAAGAAGAAGAGTCAAACCTCTTCTGAAAAATACAGAGATAATTTAATGACACTGCACTTCCATTGCGACCCCTCTTCTGCCTGAATTAAGGATGCATTGAAAATTAATAACTGCAAATCAAAGGGAAGGGTCATCAAACTGCCTCTAACAAGTAAGATCAAACTAAAATTCAAGATTCAGTGTGAAGATTAGAATTAAAGTTCATCTTATTTTTGTTGCTGCCACAAGGGAACTTTGTCAGCTATCATTGTGTGATATTACGAATAGGCCTGGAATTATCTACCCACTTAGTTTGATTTGTCCATGGGATATGGACATCACTGTTAAGACCAACTTTTATTGTCCTAACCTTAATTGACTTTGAATTGAGTGGCTTGCACAGCCATTTTTGGAGTCAGCTGCATTACTGTGGACCTGTCATATGTAGTCAGGACAGCAGATTTCCTCCCTTAAGGGCAGTAGTGAACCAGATGGGTTGTTACAGCAGTCAGTGATTGTTTCAGGGTTATCAGGTCCTTTAACTTAATTTACATTCCACTAGCCGCCATAGTGGGATTTGAACCTGTAACCAGAACATTAGCGTCTCTGGATTATGAGTCCAGTGACATTACCACTAATGCCATCATTAGTGACGGCATGACATACCATCTTACTTTGTGTAATGCATGACTCCACCCAGTGATGAGGATTTTCCCCTGATTCCCATTGACTCCAGTTTTGCTCAGGCTCCTTAGTGCCACACTTGGTCAAATGCTGCCTTATTGTCAAGGGCAGTAGCCCTTACCTCAGCTCAGGAACTCAGCTTTTTTGTCTATGTTGGGACTTTGTTGGTGATGAGGTTGGAAGCCAATCGAAACCAAATTAAACGTCAGCGTGCAGGTTATTGGTAAGTGAATGCTGTTAGTTAGCATTCAATCATTTTGTCGATGATTGAAAGTAACCTAATGAGGTGTCAATTAGATCAGTCCTCGTAGAATCCTTACAGTGCAAAAAGAGGTCATTGGGCCCATCGAGTCTGCACCAACTCTCAGCTGCATATCTTAGCCAGGCCCTGTACCCTGTCCTATCCCTGTAACCCCATACATTTACCATGGCTAATCCATCTACCAACACATCTTGGGGCACTAAGGACCAATTTACCATGACCTAACCCGCACATCCTTAGAACATAAGAACTTAGAAATTCGGAGCAAGAGTAGACAATTTAGTCCTTCGAGCCTATTCTGCCATTTTATATGATCATGGCTGATCTCCATCTCATCCTAACTCCACTTCCCTGCCTTTTCCCCATAGCCCATTATCCCGCTTTTGATCAAATACTTATCTATCTCTTCCTTGAATCCATTGATTGATTCTGCGTCCACTGCACTCTCAGGCAGTGGACTGTGGGAGGAGACCAGAGCAACCAAAGGAAACCCATGCAGACACGGGGAGAATGGGCAAACTCCTCACAAAGAATCGCCCAAGGTCAGAATTCAACCTGGGTCCTAGGCGCTGTGAGACAGGAATGCTAACCACTATGCTAACATGTCACCTGTTTGTGATTTGGACAGGATATGTCGGGACAATTTTGCACATCGTCAGGTAGATGCCAGTCTTGTAGCTGTACTAAAATTGCTCGGCTAAAAGTGTGGCTGGTCCTGGAGCAATGTTCAGCAGGACAGCTGGGATGAATTTGGGCCCATAGCCTTTGTTATATTCACTGCACTCAGCCATTCCCTGATAACAGGTAGAGTGAATCACGCTGACTGAAGACTGGTTTCTATGATGGTGGAAATCTCAACAAGAAGCCAAGATAGGTCACCCACTCGGCACTTCTGACTGAAGATGGCTGCAAATACTACAGTTTTGTCCTTTGCATTCACTTGCTGAGTTCCACCGTCAGTCAGGATGGAATGTGTCAGGACTGCAGAGCTTTGATCTGCTCCATTGTTTATATGAGTGTTTCTCTCTGTTGCATTCTGCTTTCACTGTTGTGTACATGTGGCCCTGAGCTACTGCATCAAGCTGATACCTCATTTTTAGGTATGCCTTGTACAGGTCCTCCCACACTCGACACATAACTTGAGTTGGTCAACTGACTTGGTGCAATTGAGAGAGTAAGGAATACGCTGGGTCATGAGGTTACAGGTTGTGCTTGAATACAGTTCTGCTGTTGCTGATGCCTACAGCTCCTCAAGCGCATGCCACAATATGCCAGATATATCCTTCAGGATTCGACCAGCTTAATCAGTAGTGATGCTATCAAATGATGCTTGGCGATGGACAGTGAAGTCTCCCATCAAGCCTACTTTATGAGCCTTTTCTAGGCTCAATACTTCTTCCAAGTGGTGTTCAGTGTGAAATAATATTGGCTGATTGATTGATTGAGGGAGTGGTAGATGGTAATCAGCAGGCGGTTTCGTTGTCCATGTTTGACCTGATGCTATGAGGCATTATGAGAACCGGAGGAGTCAACACTGAAGTCTCCCAGCATCACTCTGTCCCCACTATGTACCATTGTCCTTGTTCTGATCTCCAAGTGGGACAGGACATACCCAGGGATGGTGATGGAGAAGTCTAGCACATATTGTCTAAAATATTTTATTCAATGAATGTGGCTATATCAGGCTATTTCTTGACTAGTATGTGAGACAACTCTTCCAATTTGTATACAAGATGTTACTAAGGAGTGTTGAATTTGCAGGATCCTACCATTTGATAGCTTCATGGTCATTATTGCTAAGACAAACCGAGTACTCCATATTTGTTGATTCAGTTCTGTTGGTGAACACTTCAGAGGTCACGGGCATTCGGCCTCTGATCTTCCAGTAAATGTTCTCCAAGGCGGCCTTCATGATACAAGACAGCACAGAGTCACTGAGCAGAGACTGATAGCCAAGTTCCGCACACATGAGGATGGCCTCAACCGGGATCTTGGGTTCATGTCACACGATTTGTAACCCCCATGACTTGACTGGGCTTGCAAAATCTCACTGACTGTTCAGTCTGAAGACAATACACACCTCTTTAACCTCTGCTTAATGCTATCTCCACTCACATTGTGTGCACCTTTAACACTTGATTAGCTGTAAAGACTCACATTCTAATTAGTATTCTATCAACTGAGTGTGTGTCTTTATATGCTCTGTTTGTGATCAGAACTTCCCACTTACCTGACGAAGGAGCAGCGCTCCGAAAGCCAGTGGCGTTTACTACCAAATAAACCTGTTGGACTTTAACCTGGTGTTGTGAGACTTCTTACTGTGTTTACCCCAGTCCAACACCGGCATCTCCACATCGTTACTCAGCCAATAACATAATCATTGTACTTCCATCTCCAAGCTTAAATTCTGAAACAGGTGCTTATCTGTATATGTAGTGCCAAGTGATATCAAGTTGTGCATGGTCATTCTGTGCTGCTAACCTGTCCAGATCTATGTCTTGTTTAATGTTCATTAAAAGCCAGACCACCTTTTAAAGTTCAACCTTAATCATGAAGTCAATTATAAAAAATGCAAAACGAAAAAAAAGTCGGTAAAACATTTTTGCATGTTGTGTTTGATTCAGTGAGTCTTTAGAGAGTATTGCTGGAATTTTACTGCCATGCTTGCTTGAGGCTCATAAGATCCCACTGGAGGCCAACAGAGAATGCTGTTCTGTGAGCCTCCCTCGCCTCGATTCTGGGGCAGGCAAAGTCATAAAATTCTGGTCTATGGCTGTATCATTGGGCCATAACTTCCAAGCTCCCCAGTGTTGTATTGGGGATGTTGCGCTGGGTCAAGCCATTTACAAGTTCTCAGGTAAAGTTTACAGAGCAATTTTCCAGAAAAGCAAACCTTCTCTGGGCAATTGCACTGCATGGGAACTGTCCAAAAATCTGATTTAAATTGCAAGCTCTGTATGATTCAGTCTGCGTTACATCAATAGTTACCCAGAGAAAGTTAAAAGGATTAAAACAACTTTTCATTTTTGGGCAACTGTTGTACATACACAGACTGACATCCAATGGGACTCTTCTTGCACCCTCGATTTGCCCAGAGGACACTTCCCATCCCTGACGACACTGCACCCTCCCCCCACCCTGGCACCCAATACTAGCCCACCCATGGGACTCCCACTGCATCCCAACTGCTGCAAAGGACTCCCCCTGCTCCCCATAGGACACACCACTTGTCTGACCCTCCAGGAATCTCCCCCAACCTCTAACTATGTTTCCCCGCCAGAGGATTGACCCTACGAGCATGTCAGATCCAACTCTCACCCCCAACAATCCCTTGAGGACCAACAATCCTTCCCCCACAATGGTTCCCCCGCTGCCCTGAACCAACCTGAACTAAGGTCCGCCCCAACCCAGAGACCCAATACCTTCCATCCTACCACCCACCAGGATCCAGCCGACCCAACTCAAGACCAACCATCCTGCTAATGCGAGAAATCCTCCCCCAGCCCCTCCAATCCTCAACCAACCTGACCTAAGGCCCATTCCCCTCACCCCCAGCCCACACAAGGCCTGACCCTCCCAACACTCCCTCCATTCTCTGTCCCCTTTGACTTCCGACCATCCTAGCTCTCCTGATCACCCCCCAGCTCATCCATCCTCACACTAGTTTTCTCTCCTGAACTCACCCCCCACAAACCTCCTTCCCTCCAAATTCTCACAACCTCCAACCCCCTGAACTCCTCACTTCCGAGCCACCCTCACAACTTACCTGGTATCTTCAACCCAACCTTTCTCCAAGACCTTCCTCCCCACAACCCCCTCCTCTGAAACCCCACAACCTTCAATGCCCCGACCTCCAAGCCTCTGACCTTCAATCGTACCCATCCCCAAATCCTATCCACTTACTTTAAATGCTTAACTTCCTTCTGACCTGCCTAGGAGCTTTAAATATCAGCGGACCCTTAAACATATCTGGTTTACTGTAGCTAGTGCTGTAAAAAAGGGAATATGGCCTCCTTTTTGATTCAAGAGGAAATCCATCTCTCTTCAACCCTCAATGGATGGGATTCTCCGGCCATTCCCGTCAGCGGGATTTGCTGGTCACGTTACAGTGAACAGAGATTCGGCTGAGTGACAGACGCAGCGAAGGCAGGGTGTGAATGGCCAGAGAATTCCAGCCATGGGGTCAGAAGTGAAGATAAAAAAGATTTTTGAATCCTGCGAAGGCTGCAGAAACCAGACATACGCAAAATGGTTGAAATTTGTCCAAAAAGCTGCTGAAACAAGGACAAAGGAAAATAAAACAACAGCTACTAATAAAATACTGGCTGCAGAAAATACACAGCTAAGAAAATCACACAGAAAAGCTCAAATCTACAGAAAGCCACAGCAAGAGGACAAAAGAAAAGCAAAGATAAAAAGACAAAAGGAAAGCAGACAAAGGCTGAATAAGAAGTATTGCGTGAGTACAATGGCTAAAGCAAACTTTCCAATCCCAGCTCCAGCAAACATGTAATGCCAAGAAGGAGGATCTAGCCTTCCAGGTCATAGATAGGACACTCATTTCGGCGAAAGCAAGTCTAAGGTTTGAACTGGTAATCCTGAATGTGCCATCAGAGATTCACAAAACGTCACAGCACACAAACGCATTGACAGCAGAACAGATCTTAGAGCAGTACAAACAGAATCATAGAATCCTACAGTGCAGAAGGAGGCCATTCAGCCCATCAAGTCTGCACCGACCAAAATCCCACTCAGGCCCTATCCCTATAGCTGATGTACTTATCCTAACTGGACCCCCTTTACGGTAAGGGGTAATTTAGCATGGCCGATCTACCAAACCCACACATCTTTGGACTGTGGGAGGAAACCGGAGCACCCGGAAGAAACCCATGTAGACACGGCATGTGTGGGTTGGGATGTCCAACAGGAAGATATCATCTAGAGGTGGACTAGAGAGTAAGACCAGTGCAGCATCTGCCCAGAAGAGTTCACAGTAACTTCATTGCAGTGTTAATGTAAGCCCACTTGTGACTAATAAATAAACTTTACTTCAGCTGCCGTCTTGTCAAGCCTAAATGCAAAATCTTTGTCTAATTTGTCAGCAGAGTGTGAACTATTACACAAGCTTACTGCTAAGGAGGTGCTGTGGTATTGGGAAACAGAACAAGAAGCAGCGTTCACTAACATCAAGCAAGTAGTGACAACAATGCCAGTGCTGAAGTACTCCAATGGCAATAGAATCATAGAAATGCTATGGTGCAAAAGAGACATTCAGTGCCTTGTGTCTGTGCCAACCACAAAAAAGAATAAAAGGAACTATCCATTCATGTTAATGCCACTTTCCACAATCTGGTCCATAGCTTTGCAGGTCACAGCACCTCAGGTACAGATCCAGGTGCCTTTTAAATAATTTGAGCATTTTAGCCTCAACCAGCAACTTAATCACTGAATTCCAGAGACCCACTACTTTCTTGGTGAAGCTGCGAATTCTAGGTGCCCACCACCTTCTGGGTGAAAAAGCTTTTCCTCATATTCCCTGTACTTCTCCGACTGATCACCTTAGATCTATGTTCACTGGTAGTCAACATGCCTGCAAGGAGAATATCATCCCGAGGTGGAACTCTTCTTAGTAGATGTTGAATGGGCCTTACACTGTAAGGGAAGGGAAACACGTCCTTTCTGTCTACCCTGTCTAGACTCCTCATAATTTTGTACCTTGTAATTAGGTCACCCCTTAGCCTCCTTTGTTCTATGGAACACAACCCTAGCCTATCCATACTCTATTCAATGAGGAAGTCACCTTGCAAAGTGACGCCAATGGGGAATGTCCGGAAGCAATTCTGATGCCACATGGACAACCAGTCACATTTATATCCATTGTAAACACAATGATGCTACACTCAGATCAAGAAAAGGCACTTGGCTATTGTTCTTGTTTCTGAGCATTTTCATCAGTACCTGATTGGGGGAGACAATGTAAAGTGGAGTCCGACCACAAGCCATTTCAAAGCATTCTTTGCAAACCGTTACTAACTGATCCAAAGCACCTTCATAGCATTTACAAAGATAAACATCTGGACCTGACGTACAAGCAAGAGAAGCAGATGTGCATCACAGAAATGCTGTTGAGAGTAGCTCTCCTCATGAAAATTGAGAATGCTTCAACAGACTGTGAACTCTTCCAGTTTCAACATGAAGCAGCAGCTAGACATGTTGTATAAGTCATCAACCCAGCAGAGTCATTCACTGGAATTTTCCCGTTTTGCCCGCCATGGGAATCGTAGTGGGCAGGAAAATGTCCGTTGACCCCCGGGTGGGATTTTCTGCTAGTGGGGCAAACACAGCAGGAAAATACCTCCCATTGAAGCAGCTGGACAAGTAACTTGCTCAAATCAAGCAAACTATTCAACAAGATGTAATTCTACATAAGAACATAAGAAATAGGAGCAGGAGTAGGCATCTAGCCCTTTGAGCCTGCCCCGCAATTCAATAAGATCAGTTCCACTTTCCCGCTTTCTCCCCATAACCCTTAATTCCCTTGTCTGTCAAAAACCTATCTACCCGTGACTTAAATATACTTAGCGAGGTAGCCTCCACCATTTCAACAGGCAGAGAACTCCAGAGATTCACCACCCTTTGAGTGAAGAAGTTCCTCTTCAACTCTGATCTAAACTGCCCCCCCTCCCTTATCTTGAGGCTCTGTGCCCTAGTCCTGCTATCCTTTCTACAAGTGCTACAAGATGTAGTGATTAAGGGCTGGCCTGAGAGCATCAATGACATACTGTGGTCACAAGAGTTTATTGAATTGAGATGAATTGATGGCTGAAGATGGCATCTTATGAAAAGGAAATAGAGTCATTGTCCCTAAGGAGAAGAAAGATGCTTAAATGCTTGCATGCAAGCCATCAAGGAATTGAATCAACTCTGAGAGAGGCAAGAGATGAGCTCCTCTGGCCAAACATGAGCCAGTGCAGTGTTTGTAATAAATGCCAAGATAATCAAATTAGAGAGCTATTGATGACACGTGACACTTCAGACAGGCTAAGGATGAAGCTGAGAGTAGACCTTTTCAATTTTGCAGCAACTAATTTTTTTGCCAGAGTGGACTACTATTCTGAATATTAGGGGTTAGACCAGTTGACTGAAACGATGATAGAAGAAATATTAGGGTGCCTGAAAGCACATGTTGGTCAGTACAGCATTCCAGGCATTGTGGTGAGTGACAGTGGCCCTCAGTTCATGTATGAGGAATTTAGCCAATTCACAAAGGATTTGGAAACTCAGCACCACACATCATCTCCACGTTATCCCCAGTCAAATCAAAAGGCTGAGGCAGCAGTGAAAATTGCCGAAAGACTCATTAAGAAATTGATAGAAATTATCACGGATATACACATGGCAACTTTGATTGGAGAAACAAATCAACTAAAGGCATGGAAAGTAATCCTGTCCAGAGACTGATTTCACGCTGCATGCAAGCTACTCTTCGAATAGCAAAAAAACTACTGAAACCAGAAATAGCAACAGACATGAGTAAAAAGATCAAGGTGAAACAGCAGGAAACCAAGTGACATTTTGACAAGACTGCCAAACCATTACGAGAGCTAAACATTGGAAGCCAGTCAGGATGCAATTCTTCAAAGCTGTCATCAGGAATCGGCCCACATAGAAAATTACACTATGTGTGCAATGGCAAACTGGTAGAACAAACAATGCATGAGAGCAGTGAATGTACAGTGGGTAACTTGAGTAACTCAGAGCCACATAGGATCGTGTATGCAAATGTGTCTTTTGTTTGTTAGGAATAAGGGAATATTTGTATCTTTCGTTTAATTTGAAAAGGAGGATGTTTGGGTTTTGGAGTGTAAGCAACCTGGTATCACATCTAGCTTTCCATAGTCATATGCCTCTACCATGAGGCTGCCTGTTGTAAGCAGTCATTTTAAGATCAGTTCAGTAAAGCTTCTCATTGAGAAGACTCTGAGAAAGCTTACTGTCATAGAATCCCTGTAGTGCAGAAGGAGGCCATTTGGCCCATTGAGCCTGCACCGACAACAATGTCCTATCCCCACAACCCCATGTATTTACC
Organism: Carcharhinus amblyrhynchos; assembly: GCF_965287045.1. NCBI lineage: Eukaryota > Metazoa > Chordata > Chondrichthyes > Carcharhiniformes > Carcharhinidae > Carcharhinus > Carcharhinus amblyrhynchos. Next base: position 42,673,782 of record NC_137328.1, on the reverse strand, counting down.
CTGCTAATTCCCCTGACACAATTTAGCATAGCCAATCCACTTATCTGCACATCTTTGGACTGTGAGAGGAAACTGGAGAACTTGAAGGAAACCCACGCAGACTCGGGAAGAATGTGCAAACTCCATTCAGAGTATCACCTAAGGCCAGAATTGAATCTGGGTCCCTGGTGTTACAAGGCAGCCGTGCCAACCATTGTTCCAACATGCCACCTGGTGCTGTCCTTAAACTTGAAACAATTGCCACTCCAAGGAAGCTCAGATGGAAATTATTTCTCAGCAGTGGCCTTGATCCCTCGACTTTAAATAGTGTACCAGTGATATCCAGAAGAACGTGTTATCTGTAATGTGGAAAACAATGTCAGTCGCATTGTAGAACAGTGGTTAGCACTGCTGCCTCAAGCGCCAGGGGCCCAGGTTCAATTCCAGACTTGGGTGACTATGCAGAGTCTGCACGTTTGCCCCTTGTGTGCGTGAGTTTCCTCTGGGTGCTCCAGTTTCCTCCCACAGTCCAAAAGATATGCTGGTTAGGTGGATTGGCTAAATTGCCTCTTTGTGTTCCAAGATGTGTAGGTTCAGGGGATTCGCAGGGTAAACGTGTGGAGTTATGGGGATAGGCTTGATGCTCTTTTGGAAAGTTGATACAGACTTGATAGACCGAAAGGCCTCCTTCTGCATTGTTGGGATTCTATGGGATGAGTGAGAGAATGGGTTAAAGGAGTTCAATGACAAAATGGCTACTGAATTTCAGAGCAGCTGAGGATAAGGTGGGCAGAATTTTCCCACTTGCTTCAGGATCCCAACATTAGGGTCACATGGGATTTTGGAGCCCACACTTACTAACAGGGAGTTAGTTGAACAATTTCCTGGAGAGAGCCTATTAATCACAAAGAACAGACTCCTGATGCTGCTGGCACAATTACAGGGCCAGCACCTCATGAGCCTCGTCCACCCCAGTGGGAGAGGTGAGCATTTCTGAGGGGGCAGAGAACTCAAAGGCAAAAATTAACATCATTATTTTAGAGGAACCAAGCAGGCAGGCTCATTGATTTGGCAGGCCCTCTAGTGGCAATACCTAGTCACAGGTCTAACCTTTCCCACTGGTGAGTCCCCTCTTGAATGCATGAAACCCTCATGGCTGGGGGAGGGTTTTCTGTGAGGAGGCTTCTTCCATGCAGCTGGTGGCCTCAGCATGTGGTGGGGTCCGGTACGCTCTTCACTGCTGACAAAATGTTGCCATTGCCACAGAATTGTCCCTAATCAGGGCCTTAAGTATTTAAGTTGGCTTTCCACATTCATTCAGAGGGCAGCAGATCTGTTCTCTGGGCTTCCTCTGGGAAACGTTCCCAGCAGTCGGAATGCTTTGGGAAGTCATCTGGATGTGATTTCCCCCTCCCCCTGCTCATTCACTTCCCAGCCTGTTACTGCAGTGCTGAGGAAATTCAGCCCCGTTTTTCAGAGCTCTTATGAAAAGATGTGTCAAACAGATAAATGTCTGGTGATGGTTAATTTATAATAACTTGTTAAATTCCCATCCATAAATGTCATCTTGACTCAGCCTGTAGCATTGCTGTCTCTATATAAGATTGTAGACTCCTGCTTCATTAAGGATTTGATTAATTAATGAGATATTCAAGCAAAGATTCCAGCATCCGCAGTAATTTGCTTTTGTTCAAGTGAAGTTTTGTCTGTCTTTTCCTAAAAGATCCCTTTGAACCATTTAAGAACACTTGCTGAATAACTGCCTCTCATTGCACGTGTTGGTCTGTCATAGTAGACGTCGGCGCATGCACAGTAACCCCGCACTGTCGGCCTCCCAATCACTGGCCAGATCCACAACACAATCACTACCTCCCAGACATCTCCCGATGTCTCCCCCGACCAGCCCTGATCTCTCCAAACCCCCCCAACTCATCCACCCCCCGGAGTCCCAATCTCCCCCCACTCCTGGCAGCCTCCCCTTCCCTGGGGAGCTCCCCCTCCCGTGCCGATGGCCAGCCCTGATTAGACTCTTCCCTCCCTCTGCCACTGATCCTGACTGCAGAGTGGCACTGGATCCCCCATCTCCACCAACCTTCCCCCAAAGGCCCCTCCCACTGTGGCCCTGGCCCCTTGACACTGCCCCATGTCAGGTGGATAGTGCCAAGGTGCCATGTGGGCATTGCCACTTTGCCCCTTGGCCAGTACCAGGGTGCCTGGTCAGCACTGCCAGGTTTGCAATCCCCAGAGTGCACACCTGCTTATCTCTTGGGGAGCCTCCATGGTCTCCCTTCACTCCAGCAGGGTCAGACTCCCTGTTAATAGGGAACTGTTGTAAACCCTGCTGGACTGAACCACTCCTGGCTGGGGTAAGGAGGAGAGGCTAGCGGGCCCGAGACTTCTGTCCCAGGCCCGCTAATGATATTAAAATGAGAATTATAATATGCCGGAAATCTCCCCGGAGATGCACGGAGCCCGTGGCGCACAGTGGGGAGCCCACTAAATGGCCTCAGCTAATGTCTTCCGGCCTGTAGCAGTGCAGTGGGCTGGGGGAACCGCCCGCGATATATTCCTTCCAGACAGATGTGATAGCTGTGAACCCTTTCATGTAAATGGATCTGGTGACTGCTTTTGGACTTATTTATGTACACAAAGTGTGGATAATGAGGTATGAGAAACAGAAAGGACACCTTCCCAAAACCACCTTGAACAAATGGAGAGGGCATTCAGTAGAGCGCATACTCGCACCACACTGTGTTAATTCAGTGTTTCTAGAATTACACAGCTCTTTCTTAAGATCTTTCCCTGCCTGGTTGATGCTCTGCAATTGCAACGCTGAAAAAAAAGTATCTTCCTTCCATCTCATTGATGACAACTAAGTTTAATTCATATCAAACAACTTGCTCTGAAAACTCTACTCACTTTTTAACGGCTGTGGCAATTCTACCACAGCAGCTGAGATGATCCACAATCTTTTAAAACAATCAAAAGCATTCTAAATACACCAGTACACAACATTCTAAACAAAAAGCCAATTTGTACTAACTCCAAATATTAAGGATTTCCTTAAAAAATTCTAGGATCTGGATCTGCATCTTCACAAAAAACTAATCAGTTCTTCCTTGGGCCATACACAATCTGTGTATCAAGTTTCACTGAAATCCACCCATTAGTTTCCAAGATATTATTTCCAAACAAGCTAACAAACAAGCTGCTAGCTCTGTAGTGCCATTACAAATTGCAGAGATATGAAGGCATTACCATCTTGCCACAGATGTGGTGGATAGTCCCTCCCATCCAGATGCTAATTGAGACACATGAATGGTCACTTTCTATCTCTGCTGGCACTTATCCAGTGGAGCAGTGGGTGACCCACTGCTTTGTCAGGAGACCATCAGGTAAACCATGGTAACCTCTGACCAGCTCCTGGGGGACCCTCCAATTCAGGCACTTTTTGACCTATGCCAGGTACTTCAGGTACTAATGGTCACCCCATTGCAATGCACTGCCTGCCCAAGTCATCGCCTACCACCTCTGGGACCTACCCAACTGGTCCCTTTCCTAAGAAGATGGGAAGGCATCAGAGGAGAAGTATGAGAAATGGGAAGATGTGGAATGGGCACCATGAAGGACCCTGTCAGTCATAGTGGAGGGGGTCCACAATAGAGGGAAGTGAAAGACATAGCAGAAGCATTGGCATGGAATGTGGTTTCAGAGAACATATACTTTGGATACACAGAAACTGGATGAATGGAATCATAAAAGCATAAATCCTACAGTGCAGAAGGAGGGCACTTGACCCATCGAGTCTGCGCTGACCACAATCCCACCAAGACACAATCCTCATAACTCCATACATTTACCCTAGCTTGTCCCCTTGACACTAAGGGGCAATTCAACATGGCCAATCCACCTAACCTACATACCTTTGATGGTGGGAGGAAACCAGAGCACTCGGAGAAACCCACATGGGCAAGGGGGAGAATGTGCAAACTCCATGCAGACAGTGACCCAAGCTGGGAATCAAACCCAGTTCCCTAGCGCTGTGAGGCAGCAGTGCTAACCACTGTAAGAAAATAAGAAGTCTCATCAAAACCCTGTAACAGGAAGCAGAGTGGAAAGAAGTGAAGTTGAGATATTTGTGGGAGTCATTAGCTTAACAGTGGATTTAGGTGATAGCTTATCCCCAGAAATGGAGGTGGAGAAGTTGACGAAGGAAAGGGAATGGACCAGGTGACCATGGACAATGTGAAGGTAAGGGAATGATTGGAATTGAAATCAAAGTTGATGACTCAGGGCAAGTGCAGGAAACAGCACCAATGTGCCAGAAAAAGATGGTCTGAGTGAGGCTGGAGTAAAGAATGTTCAACATCTCCCACACAAAGCCAGACATGATTAGGACCCATACAGGTTCTCTTCACATGAACTTGTATCTGGAGGAAGGGAGTGGGGTCAAAGAAGGAGTTGTTTTATGCAAGAACAATTTCAGCCCAGCGGAAGAGGGTGCCGGTAGATAAGAAATGTTGACCCTCCATCCAATGAAGAAACCGGCAACTCTCACAGCATCCTGATGGTGGGAGGAGGTGACAGAGGAATTGGATGTTCATGGTGAAAATGAGATGGTCAAAACTGGAAACTCAAAGTGGCTGAGGGCTTTGGAAGACTGGGAGATGAGCAGGGGCTGGTCACAGAACAGGAAAGAATAGTGTAGAGATGGGAATAAGTTCCTTTCATGGGGCAGGGACAGGCTGAATCAATGGCATTTTATTCTCTCAGTGGCATCTAGCAGGAGTGAGGTGATGGTGTAGTCACTAAGCTAGTAATCCAGAGGCCCTGGGTAATGCTCTGGGCGCCCTGGTTCGAATCCCACCACAGCAGATGGTTAAATTTGAATTAAATAAAAATCTGGAATTAAAAGTATAGCAACAGCTATAAAACCGTTGTTGATTGTTGTAAAAGCCCATCTAGCTCACTAATTTTTTTATGGAAGGAAATCCACCATCTTTAAGGGACCGCACAATGGTTAGCACTGCTGCCTCACAGTGTGAGGGTCACTGCCTATGTGGAGTTTGCACATTCTCCCATGTCTGTGGGGTTTCTCCTGAGTGCTCCGGTTTGCTCCCACAGTCCAAAGATGTGTGGGTTAGGTGGATTGGCCATGCTAAATTGCCCCTTAGTGTCAAGGGAACTAGCTAGGGTAAATGCATGGGGTTATGGGAATAGGGCCTGAGTGGGATTGTGATCGGTGCATACTTGATGGGCTGAATGGCCCCCCTTCTGTACTGTAGCGTTCTATGATTCTACCCTGATGACTGGTAAGAAAGCCTCAGCCATTGTGGGACTGACGGTTGTGTTTTACAGGTGTCAGGCAAATAATTAGTTGCTTTGGGGGCTGCCACTCCTTGAAAGGACAACAGGTTGCCACCCAGGAGCTGCTGGCCAATCGGTGGGTTGGCAGCTTGATAGTCTCAGCAGCATCACTTGGAGTATTGGCCACTACTGGGATAGCACCTGCTGCCATCCTGCCCAGGAAATTGGAATCTGCAGGCATTAGGTCCGGTCAGGCAGAACCCAGTGAAAGATGTGGAAATTAGTGAAGGCAGGTGACTCTGGCATTGTTGTCTCACATTGCCAGGGGCCCAGGTTTAATTCCTGCCATGGACTATGTGGAGTTTGCACATTCTCCATGTGTCTATGGGTGTTTCCTCTGGGTGCTCCAGCTTCCTCTCACAGTCCAAAGATGTGATGGTTAGGTGGATTAGCTATGGTAAAAATGGCCACTTGGTGTCCCAAGATGTGTGGATTAGGTTGATCAATAAATGTATGGGGTTACGGGGATAGGGCAGGAGAGAGGACCTGAGTAAGACACTCAATCAGACAGTCGGTGAAAACCCAATGGGTCGAGTGGCCTCCTTCTGAACTCCAGAGACTCTGTGATAGGTAAACCTGACAGCCAACCTGTGCATAGAGAGGTCCCGCAAACAACAGATGGATGGAGGGCTAAATAATATAAGCTTTACTGTTTTACATGTGTTAGGTAAATGCAATTTGTTACTTTGATTATCGTTTAAGAGTTTTGAGATTGAATTGAAAATTTCTGTCAGAGAGATACGTGACTTGGAAGTTTGCACGGACATTGCCAGAGGCAAAACTGTGGAGGATTCCATCAAATATGTGTTTCCTGCAAGTCAAGAATATAGCTTGCAGACTGGCTAATGGATCTCTTGTTTGCAAACAATGTGGTCTGTAGCCTCTTGCCAGACATCTCAACAAAGACTTTGTCATCTCTTTGTTTTCCTCTTTTAAACCTTGGAATAATTCCAAGGATGTGCTTGCAACAGCTGGGGAGATGAAAGGATATTTATGTTAATTGATTTTTAATCATACATGAACGGCAGGTTTTTAACACAAGGCCCATCTAGATGACAAGAGGGTTGAGAATTAATGCATCTGCTTCACTCACAGCACACAATTATGGGCAGATTACATTATTCATGGGAAGGCAATTTATTACATATCATCGCTCAACTGGCTGTGAAACATGATAAAACAGTACTCATGTGATATTATTTCTTATTCAACAGTGTTGAAAATTTTTATGTCTGTTCTCAAATCAGAAGTGTCGGAACGGATGGGGGCTGCAGCTTTGGACATTTGAGGGAATGTTTAATGGATGCAGGCTGAAGGCTGGCGTGGTTCAAATCTTCCGATCAGCAATGAGACTGTGAAACTCACCACTCATCAATGCACCCATTCCATTTGGTCTGATGAACCTTCTCTGAACTTCTTCCAATGTATTCACATAATTACTTGAATAAGGTGATAAATACTGTACACAGTTCTCCAAGTGTGGTGGGCAATTCTCCCAGCCTGCTGAGCTGCTTTTATAGTGCAGCGGACCAGGAGATTCTATGTTTTGCAGGCCTCATGCTGGGCACCACAGCCTCTACTCGTCTTTGGCAGCCGGATTTCTGTCGTCAGCAGCTCCCTGCCAGAAATCAGAGCGGAGCTGCAGAATGTATGTAAATGACAATTTAAATGTGCTTTACACCTCATTAGTGGGCCTGGGGCTGAAGTATTCGGACGTGCTAGTGGCTGCCCCCACTGGCCAGAAGTGGTTCATTCCAGCAGGCTTCACTATAGTTCTCCATTTGCGGGGAGCTGGCGACCGGACACCGCTGGAATGAAGGGGAATTCTTGAGGCTCCCCCCCACCGCCAGAGGGTCAGGTGCCAGCGGGGTGCCCCCTGGGCATTATCATCTTGGCAGTGTTAGCCTGGGTCCCCAGACAATGCCCAGGGGGAAGGTTCTAATGGGGGATGGGGCCTCTGGGTGGTGGGCGAGGGGGCGATAATCATTGGGATAGGTGTCCCACTGCCACTCTGCAGAGGGATCAGTGACAGAGAGGCTAGCGATCAGGGCTGGGCATAAGCTTCAGCCTAATTTTAACCCAACTGGCAAAGTTGCTGATGCTATATGAGGGTGCTGAGGCAGCTTGCAAGATGGGAGCCACAGAATCTTTGGTAGTTTGGAGTACCGGTAGCAGCTGCAGTTAGCTCCTTGCACAGGTCACGGCGGGTGAAATATGTTTGGAACCAGAAGAGGACTCTAATCACTTGTTTCCTCACACGAATAAATGCAGGCTCTGCGGGAGCCATTTTGGCTGGACCTCCAACTGACAGTGGACAAAGCAATGCTCAGTCTACCAGTGCTCTCCTAAATTATACTTGGGGCCTTATGTATGTTGTTGAACATGTGCATTTTCACTGAGTTCTGAAGAAGTCATATCTGACTTGAAAATTTAACTCTGTTTCTCTTGTGATAAATACTGTCAGACCTGCTATGTATTTCCAGTACTTAGTGTCTATATTTTGCATTTTTACTGACTTAACACCTGATTTAGGACTCTTTCCACAGCCCATTGGCACAGTCAGGGGGAGTGTTCCCAAGACCACAGCAAAGATTATAATTGGGGTGGGACCTATGGGCTGGGGAAAAGGTCTTTCTTCATGAATTTTGGATTGCTCTTCCCTCATTCCTGAATAGCTGGAGATCTGAAAATTCAGTCCTTAATGTTGGTTCATTCTTTCCAAATGTAGTAGAGCCCTTAAGAGTATTGATAGGCAAAGGGATCTGGGTATACAGGTTCACAGGTCACTGAAAGTGGCAATGTAGGTGGAGAAGGTAGTCAAGAAGGCATATGGCATGCTTGCCTTCATCGGCCAGGGTATTGAGTTTAAAAATTGGCAAGTCATGTTGCAACTTCATAGCACCTTAGTTAGGGCATGTTCGGAATATAGTGTTCAATTCTGGTCACCACACTACCAGAAGGATGTGGAGGCTTTGGAGAGAGTACAGAAAAGATTTACCAGGATGTTGCATGGTATGGAGGGCATTAGCTATTAAGCGATATTGGAGAAATTGTTCTCACTGGAGTGACGGAGGTTGAGGGGAAACCTGATAGAAGTCTACAAGATTATGAGAAGCATGGACCGAGTGGATAGTCAGAAACTTTTTCCCAGGGTGGAAGAGTCAATAACTAGGGGACATAGATTTAAGGTGCGAGGGGCAATGTTTAAAGGAGATGTATGAGACAGCGTGGTGGGTGCCTGGAACTCATTGCCGGGGGAGGTAATGGAAGCAGATACGGTGGTGACTTTTAAGGGGCATCTTGACAAGTACATGAATAGGCTGGGAATAGAGGGGTATGGTCCCTGGAAGGTAGGGGGTTTTAGTTAAGTTGGGTAGCACGTTCGGTGCAGGCTTGGAGGGCCAAAGAGCTTATTACTGTGCTGTAATTTTCTTTGTTCTTTGTTGTTTATTCTTTGTGGTGCACTTTGATAGTTGCAGTATCAGTGATTTATTTGGTTAATCCTGCTCCCTTTAATTGTCAATAATCTATCTGTTTCTTACCCGCCACTTTAAAGCTCAAAGTATACTTGAAGTCACCGATTTATTTTAAGCCATCTGCATCAAGTTAGAGATCAGAAATTGTGTTGTTTTCACAGATAGAAAAATGAATTTTGACCTTCATGAATTGCTTTGTATGACAACTCCATGAGTCAGCTCTAAACAAACACTGCTTTTAATACACAAAATTAAGTAAAACAAAAGCCACAAGTCTATGATGAATACAACTGGTCCTAACCGAGACAAAAGGAATAACGGACCCACTCATGGTCCTGTTTTATACAGAGCTCGATGCACAAGTTTCACCTGGTTGGTTAATTACCAATTACCCATCCCGCTCACTATGACATTTGTAGTGGATGGGACATGGACCATGCAAAAGTCCATTGATGTTGGACAGGACTTTCTGACCTTGGGGACAAGCATGGCCAGAAAATCCCGCCTTCGGTAATCTTTTAAAAACCTTTTGCTAATCAATTAATATAAATTACACAATGAATCCTACAGGGAGATCAATCAGTGATTCCCCATGCAACTCATGTGGGTTACCACAATTTACTAATATAGATCCAACTAGTATTAAAATGACTTCACTGTACAACTTTTTTGCTTGCCTTTGACTCAGATACAGGTATTGGGTCAATGTGTTAAGATGTCTGAATACCTTGTGTTCTGAAATATGCTGATGTCACACAATATCTAATGCTACAATAGTCTAAACCAGGGACATAACAATATGACCTCCTTGTGATCTGATTATATGTTGTGGCTTTTGCACTTGACATGCACATTTGCCCAATGGTTTTGAAAGTTGCCTTGATAATTCCCTTTGTGAAATATAGCAGCCAGATATAAATCATGTAGCTGCTTAATGTAACAAAATAAATAAGTGTACAAAGTAAGATATTCAAAGTAGATTATACTTATTTAGCTCAATTTAGTTTCTCGTCTCAAAAATAGGAACACCAAAAATATATTTGTGAGTGAAGTTATATTTGTCCTAGATAATTTCTAGCTGCAAATTCTGACCCCCTGCATTTTAGCTTCCAGCTCCAGATAAAGAAAAATGTTATCCCATTCTTTGTTTAAAACCAGTCTGGCCCCAAACTTCTTTTCCATCAATTCCAGTCCAAGAAAACAGGGGGATTGTGATAATAAAGCACGTGTTTCCTCCGGGTGCTCTGGTTTCCTCCCGCAGTCCAAAGATGCGCGGGTTAAGTTGATTAGCCATGCTAAATTGGCCCGAGTGTCAGGGGATTAATATGTGGGGTAATGGGAATAGGGCCTGGGTGGGATTGTGGTTGGTGCAGACTTGATGGGCCGAATGGCCCCTTTCTGCACTGTCGGGATTCTATAAGCTACAACATTAAATTAATGGGAAGGAAAATATTTTCTACTTTAGGGCCTGAACCCCAATACCTGTTTCATGTTCCAGCAGTCAGTTAAACATTAGTGCATGCATATCTAGAATGTCATGGCTTCAATAAATGGCACTATTTGATTGTCTGAGGTAAGATGTTTAACATTTCACTGATTCTGGCTAATAGACCTGGGAAATTACAGTAGAGCCTTATTTGAAATATATTGTGGGATATAACACTCCTAAGAATATCCTGTTTAGATTGTGACATCCCTCCAGTGCAGAAGGAGGTCTTTCAGTCCATCGAGCCTGTGCCAACAACAATCTTACCCAGGCCCTGTTCCCATAACCCAAGTATTTGCCTTGCTAATCTCCCTAGGGGGCAATTTGGCATGATCAATTACCTAATCTGCACATTTTTGGACTGTGGGAGGAAATCAGCACAGCCAGAGGAAATCCACGCAGACGCAGTGAGAACATGCCAACGCCACACAGACTGTCAACCGAGGCCAGAATTGAACCTGGGTCCCTGGCACTGTGAGACAGCAATGCTAACCACTGTGCCACTGCGCCGTTAACATAAATCTTCAATTCTTATGGCTTGTGACTATTATTTAAACAAAACTTGGTGAACTTACTGTGCTTTGTTGTGAAGTACATCAATCCCAAAAATCTTTTGGAAGTCCCATTATGTAATAAGTTTGAAATGTCTCTCAATGTGATAAAGAATCTTGAATGCTGTCCTTAATGATGTCCTACTTTCCAGGTATTCTGTTAGGATTTCTGGTGCGTGAATATGCTGTTTTGACAGCCCTGGACAAATACTACTTTGGGTTTCCTGGAGACATCCTGATGAGAATGCTGAAGATGATCATTTTACCTTTAATCATCTCCAGTATAATTACAGGTAGATAATCTTATTAAGTTGCATTACTGAATGAGTGTATTGAAATCAGAGAGAGTGACTCTTGGAATCTTTGATTTTTATTGCAATACGTGTTAATTGGAATGAAGGTAACAATATTTATGACAAATGATTTACTGTTGCAAATTTTCTGTTCCCACACTTCTGTTCCCCTTTTCTGTTCCCACACTTAAAGCCATCAAGAGCTTTCTGTTGCATAAACTGATCAAGTTCCATTTCTATTGAGTTCAATGGCAGTTGCTATACAGGCAACCAATCTACAATGCCAGAATTACAACTGGCAGTGATTCAAGTGATTCAAGGGATAGGCAATAAATGCTGGTCTAGCCAGCGACACCAGCATCCCATGAATGAATAAATTGAAAATCGCTGAAAATTTGAAATAAGTCTATGGGCGGATGTTTTCCATCCTGCCCACCGTGGGAATTGTAGCGGGCGGGACATGGACCACGCAAAGCATCGTTGGCCTTGAACAGATTTTCCGGCCTTGGGGGTGAGTGCAGCTGGAAAATCCCGCCCTCTGAAATATTTTGAAAAAAACATTGTTAACCCATTAATGTGAAACAGTGCACAAAGGAACTTTATATGAATAACATGGTGCATTTGTTGTATCTCAGGACACAATTTTACCCCACCCAACTATTGTTATGTAGATTATCTTTCATTAAAATTGCAAGGAATTGAGCAATATAAATTCTCAATAATAAGCATAAAATTATTACTAATATTTCACTGTGAATGTCTGATATGAGAATTCCTTACAAATAAATTACAATTTTTGACAGATTATTCCCTTAATTGGAATTGATTGCATACAATAACAATCAAAATAAGCAACATGCATTTATACAGCACTTTGTCCCTTTCTGAAATGTTCCAAGGGCCTTTCTTGATAGAGGGAGTTAGTTCCTGGATGATTTAATGGATGTGTTTAAAATTATTAAGTGATAGAACCTAGTCATTGAAACAGATCCAATTGGTTTCAAATAGATGAGGGGTCTAGAATAAAATATAAGATTAAGTTCAAACAATTTGAGATGGGGAGCGGGAAAATACTTTTTGTACAGAAGTTTGTGAGGTTGTGGATTACATGGCCAGAGTTAATGACTGAAACATGGCCTGTTTATTTATAGATAGTGTAGGTGACATAAGGAAAGAAAAATTACATGAGCAAAAGATGGGTGTTTGGGATGAGGACTATTGCTCATATAGAAAACCAGTCAGTATAGACTGGTTGAGCCAAGCAACCAACTTCCATGTAATTCAGTGTAAGGGATTTCACATAAAATGAAACACTGGACAGTGACTGTGACCAGACCAAATATTTGCATGCAACAAGACTTGACAATCAGCAATGAGATGCATTAGTAGCTGCCCTGTGTTTGATTTTATTCACAGAATGATCAAATCATACAGTGCAGAAGAGGCCCTTTGGCCCACCAAGTCTGCACTGACACACGAGAAACACCTGACCTCCCACCTAATCCCATTCACCAGCACTTGGTCCATAGACTTAAATGTTTTGATGTGCCAAGTGCTCATCCAGGTGCTCTTTAAAGGTTGTGAGGCAACCCATCTCCACCACCCTCCCAGACAGTGCATTCCAGACCATCACCACCCTCTGGGCAGAAAGGAATTTCCCCTCATCCCCCCTAAACTGCCCACCCTCACTTGAATCTCTGTCTCCTTGTGACTGACCCTTCGGCTAAGGGGAGCAACTGCTCCTTATCCACTCTGTCCATGTCTCCCATAAATTTGCATACCTCGATCATGTCACCCCTCTGCTCCAATGGAAACAACCCAACCTATCCCACCTCTTATCATAACTTAAATGTTCCATTCCAGGCAGCATCTTGGTGAATCTCCTCTGCACCTTATCCAGTGCAATCACATCCTTACCAAATTGACCAGAACGCCGGGAAAGCTCTGTTTTCCTTTGGACCACTGAATCAGGCAGTTTGCATCTCAATTCATTTATTTATTCAATCATGAGACACAGGCGCCACTGGCTGGCCAACATTTCTTGATCATCCCTCATTGCTCTCGAGAAGGTGGTGGTGAGTTGCCTTCTTGAAATGCTGCAGTCCACATGCTGTTATCTAATTTGAACCAGCCTCTGTATTGCACTAATTTGTCATCTTACACTGTATTGGTGTTTAATATTTGGAGAAGAGCTTGAACTTAGAAATCAGTGGTGTAGGTCCAACACCAAGTCCCTCAATGGTGTTGATGACATATCTCAATTAATTATCTTTCTAATTTTGCAATTATTTTAAAATCGTCTCCAGCCTTCATTACACTCAAACCCTGTGGATAATCTAACGCTTCACTGCAGTATTGGGAGTGCTAAATTTCCAGTTCATGATTAAACTGAGGACCTGTCTACCCTCTCAGGTGCATCTAAAAGATCCCACAACACCCTTCAAGGAATTGCATGGGCATGGACAAAAATGGCATCCTAAAAATACTATCTCTCAACCAACACCAAATGATCAGGTTAATCACCTCTTTCCTGGGACCTTGTGGGACTTGGTGGGACCTGGGTGGCATGATAGCACAGTGGTTAGCACTGCTATCTCACAGCTCTAAGGTTTGATTCCTGGCTTGGATCACTGTCTGTGCGGAGTCTGCACTTTCTCACTGTGACTGTGTGGCTTTCCTCTGGGTGTTCTGGTTTCCTCCCGCAGTCTGAAAGACTGCATTGGCCATCTAAATTCTCCCTCAGTGTATCCGACCAGGCGCCAGAGTGTGGCAACTAGGGGATTTTCACAGTAACTTCCTTGCAGTGATAATGTAAGCCTATCTGTGACACTAATAAATATACTTAAAAACTATTTGTTTTCCTGCAGTGTAATCATGATGATTTTAACTCTGTAACATTTTGCAATGTCCTCAGGTCATGAAAAACATTATGGGCCCGATGTAACCAATTGGACACTAAGGGCCTGATCCGGACGTAAAACGGATCCGAGCCCAGAATCATTTTCCCAGGCTCGGATCCGTTTTACGCCCGGATTTTTGCTGGCTCCAATCCGGTCCGCGCTGTGGGCAGGGCTTAGCGCAGTTGGAAAAAATGTAAAACAGCGCGCTCGGGTGTGAAAGACAAAAACAGCGGGGGGCGGGGGAAGAGTCACAAATGGACCCCCCTGGGAGACAGGCCCCCTGACAGACCCCCCACCCCACAAAAGGGAGGTAGGCCCCCTCCAGCAGATTCCCCCCACCTTCCCAGTTTAGATACCCCCCTGGGAGGCAGGCCCCCCCCCAGCAGAGCACATCTTCCTGGCCTTCCCTGGCATCTGCTGGGGGGGGGCGGGGACATGGGGGGCTCAGATGGATCTCTGGTTGGGGAGGGATGGGATGGTGGAGATTCTCCCAAGTCGGCACCCAAATTGGGTGTCGGTAAATGCACGATCTGCTTGGATTCGGGTGCAGATCGCGTTACAGGCCCGATGCCCAAATTTACCGTGATTTCACGCCCGAAAACGGGCACGAATTTTTGGCAAAATCGGGTCCTATATGTACACAAGTTATTCCTTTCATTTATAAAAATAACTAGTAAATTATTATTTTGAGAGGTTTAATCAATGAATGAGTGGTGTAATAAATTGGAGTATTAAAAGATGGTCAGCAACAGATATGCTTTTACATACTTTAAGTAGTAAATGACAGCTTGTTTATGAAATCTTTGCACCAGATTTAAGTCTGGCACAGTGCTAATGAAGTTCCTGAACTTTCCTCCACAGGAGTCGCTACGTTGGATTCAAGTGTCTCTAAGAAAATTGGAACACGGGCAGTAGTATATTATTTTTCAACCACCATAGCTGCTGTAATTCTAGGTAGTACATTATGCTAAATAGTATTATGTATATGATAAAACCTTCTATTGTTTTACTTCCAAGGCTTGGTATTCTGGTCATTCTATGCAGTAACATGATAAATGTGTTTTTAAAGAATCTTGAAGTAGATAACAATTTCCCCATTGATTTAATCCTGCTGCCCAGTAATTACTCGAGTGCAAAGTAACTCAGCATGTTAAATAACTGCTTTTGCAGTAAAGCACAGATACAAGCATGCCTTGGAGTTCATTACTGGCACTAAATCATGAGATTTGCATTTAATACGCAATTAAATGATGAGTGCACCTCATTCCATCAACATTCATTTCCTCAACAAGGTTTAAATGTGTTTCATTAAAGCAGGCCTCTCATATAATATATATTTTGTTTGTACAAGGAATTGTGTTGGTGATGGCCATCAAACCTGGTATCTCCCAACGTGCCGAAGACATTGGCAGGCGTGGAAGTTTGCCAGAGATCACCACTCTCGATGCCATGTTTGATCTCATTCGGTGAGTAAATCACCTAGTGCGTTCTTTTTTTATTTACTCATTCGTGGAATGAGGGCATCACTGACTAGGCCAGCACTTATTGCCCATTCCTCATTGCCCCTGAGAAGCGTAGGTAAGCTACTTTATGAACTGGAATTTTCATGTCTCATCGACGCAATGATTGGTCCTGTTTCATTTCTACAGATGTTATCTACGAGCAACACCCACATTTTGCATGGGAACGGCGTAATCACCCTTCGCTCCATCATGGCACATATGAAAGTGTCACATTATAACTCACAAATATCACTTTTTAAACAGCTTGGCTTGTTTGTGTGTTTTTAAAATTACCCTCGGTGGTAGATAGAAATTGTATGTGGGCATTATCTTTTATTGATTAGACATTTGTTTTGTGCTGAAAATGCTGGATCATCAGCAGGTGATTGAATAAATATGATGTGAAAATTATGGAACAGATAATAAGGGGCTGGATTTTCCGGCCAAGCTTGCCCCAAAACTGTAAAATCCCATCCGTGGTCAACTGACCTTTGCATCCCCCTGCCCACTGCAATTCTCGTGATGAGCAGGATGGAAAAATTTCAGCCAAGATTGGTAACCATCAATCCAAGCTCAAACAGTTCCTGATTGGGGAGTGGTTGTTGCGTGAGGGGTTGTCCCATGGGGGGATGTTCAGAAGGGGGGAGTTCAGTTGTTGGGGGGGTGGCGGGGGGAAGGGTTCTGTCTTTGATTTTCATTGTGTGGGATGATCTTCAAAAAAGGCGGCCGATCTTTTAAATCCAAGTTGCCGGTGGGACAGGCTCAATCAGAGCCTGCCACACCATGTCCAGGATCTGTCCCTTGGATATTTTTCTCTCCATGTTGCTCGCAGTACGGCAGAGGAAGTTGCTGTTGGGACTGGTGGATTTCGTGTCGAATTTCCTGCGTGCCACTACACTCTGCAAAAAAAAAGGAGAAAATTGCATCCTTGGTTTGCAACCTGATTCTGGGAGACTAAAGTTGTGTAAATCAATTTGTGATTCTAGAATTCAGAGCGTGCAAAGAAAAGCTTACTTTTGTTAACTAACAATGACTCACTTATAATCTTACCTCTCTTATTGCCCTTCTTTGGGGTAACTTTCCTAAGAGCTCTTGGTTCTTTTCCTGCTTCTGTTTGACCCCTTTTGCAATTTTACTGCTTCAGGAAATCTTCTGTTTTAAAATTAATTCACTCAAATTCTCCCTTATTGTGTTCTTTTTTTAATTTTTAGCTTGTACCTTTAATTAGCTATTGATTCTGTTGGATACATCTGCTTTAGTTTTGCTTTTACCAACTCTCACCTTTGACTTTTAAGAAATTCAACTCCAGGACTAACATCTATATCATGTTGTACTGTTACAGGCGCGACACTTGCTTCCATTATTGAAATCAGCCTAGACCCAAAATTTGACTTGGGGTCATGGCCAAGTCAAAGGTTAGGGTGCAGATTCGAGCTGCCATACTTCCATTGATCCATCAGAAGCACTAGGCCCTGGCCTCCCTGCTGCCTTTAAGCATGTTGATTTGAGGCCCATAAATAAATTGAGTTAATTCAGAATCTGAGTCCAGTTCAAATGTAATTTGTTGATGATATATTCTTCCAGAATGGCTTGCAATAAAGTACAGTGTGGTAGCATAGCGAACGTAGGATTTTGTGAGTCTTAAATGTACAAAGCCTTTTTAAGAGCAAGAAACTGAGTAATTTTTTTAAAAAATATTTTTACTCCATTCTTAAAGTTACAAAGCCAGTGCTCAGAATGGACTGGACAAATCCAAGTCTATGCTTTGCTTGCTCCAAAAACCAAATTCAAATTCCAATTCAAGGTCCCCACAAGAGAAGTAAGCAAGATCCAAGCTGACAAGATAAGACATTGCATCCCATCTTGGACTTGATCTGATGCTTGATCTTAGCCAAAAAGCCAAGAAGCAATACGACTGAATGAATAATTAGGAACATGATCTATGCTAATTAGAAATATAAAGATATAGTTGAAAGAAGAAATAGCCCACTCTAATAGCCATGCTTACATTAAACTGGTAGCCAGTTGTTAACACTACTCACCTTTGTTCAATTAATTTTGTAAACTAGTCAATACAACGTTATTACTTTGACTGGGAGTTGGTTCCACATATCCAATTCTTTGTGACATACTCTTATAACTCATGTTTTTTTTTACACACAGGAATGCAATCCCAGAAAATCTGGTGCAGGCTAGCTTTCAGCAGGTAATATAACTGTTGTTTCTTTTTCTCTTGAAAAAGCATCATTTTCTTTTTGTTTATTGGATGTGGGCTCACTGGTAAGGCTGGCATTTTTTTCCCATCCCTACTTGATCTTGAACTGAATGGCTTGCTAGATTATTTCAGAGGACAGTTATGAGTCAACTGCATTGCTCTGGGTCTGGAGTCACATGTCGGTCAGACCAGGTAACGATGGCAGATTTCCTTCCCTCAGGGATATTAGGGAACTAGATGGGTTTTTCCAACAATTGACAATGGTTTAATGAGCATCATTAGACTCCCAATTCCAGATTTTAATTGAATTCAAATTTCAACACCTACCATGATGGGATTTGGACTTGGGATCCTAGACCATTACCTTGGGTCTCTGGATTACTAGTCTAGTGACAATACCACTGCACCACTGCCTCCCCAATTATGTTTAAAATTGCTACCAGATAATTGAAAAATGGAAAATTACCAACATTAAAATATTGCAAAATCATGAAACCATCCTTGCCACTGTTTCCAAATAAGACATAAGTAGTATATCAGGAATAAAACATAAAACTTCTGGACCTGGCAGATAAACAAATGTTACATCCTTAAATATCCCTTGCATATTGATACCTGCTGAGACAGTGCAAAGTAATCTGAAGTCTGAACTTATATCCTTGTGTCTCCAATCCAAACGTCATTTCAATGGTGTTGCCAACATTTTCCTCAGTGGCTCTGGAGCTGCTCTGAAGTCAGTCAGGAGCCATGGTCTCTCATTAAATTCCGACAACTGTGATGTTCCTTTAAAACATTTTTGTGCTGGTGAAAGCAACCTCTCTCAACTTAAGAAGCCTCACAACACCAGGTTAAAGTCGAACAGGTCTATTTGGGATCACAGGCTTTCAGAGTGCTGCTCCTTCATCAGGTGACTTAGCTGATGAAGGAGCAACACTCTGAAAGCTCGTGATACCAAACAAACCTGTTGGACTTTAACCTGGTGTTATGAGATTCTTACTGTGCCCATCCCAGTCCAACGCCAGCATCTCCACATCATGGCTCTCATCCCAGAACAGCAAAAGCACAACCAGCTGCCCTATAATGTAGGTCTGATGAAAGGTCATTAAATTGAAACCTTGGCCTGAATTTTCTGGTTGTTCATGCTGGCTGGGTCTTCTGCTCCTGCCAATGGCTTGCCCCCGCCAAGGGGCTCTCAGCTGCATGGTGAAATCCCAATGATGTAGCAGGACCAGAAGATCCCGCCACTGCAAACAGCATGCTGCCTCCCTCCATGAGAAAGATGTCATGGAGAGGCCAGAGAATCCTCTCTCCATCCCTTAATCCTGTTTCTCTCCACAGACACTGCCTGACGTGCATTTTTCCAGCATTTTTTTGTTCTTGTTTCAGATTTCCAGCATCGGCAGTATACTGCTTTTTCATTGTAAAGTACCCTTGTATTCATTCCCGCAAAACATGACCAGCTTCCAATTGGAGGAGATACGCTCGCTGCAATCACATGGCATCTCAAAATGAGAATATCAACTATTCTCATACATAAACTATTCATAGTTTAAATAATTTATATTTGTACCATGTGTGTTAGAGATAAGGTACAGTTTTAAGTTTAACCTTAATTTGTGTTTCTGTATTTGAGTGTTAAGAAATAGTTAAAACTTTAGTTAAGCTTCATGTTGAATGTAGATGCCTACAGGTCTATGGGCGCGATCTTACCTGCCATTTACGCCACACTCACACAGTAGCAAAGCTGGAGAATTTGGTGACAGCTAAATCTATGTTGTCTGTGGTGGAATGGGTAAAGCCCGTTGGTATGAATGGTGGTGAGATTCCAGCTTCTGTGTTTTAATTTCACTTAAAACTTTGCCTGTATTGTAATTAAGGGTTTACAAAGTAAGAGCAGTCACAGGCTTTAAAAAATCTATGTTGTTGCTCGGAGGCCCACACTTAAAGTCAGAAACATTTGAGATCAGTTGGAACCAGGTAACTGAAACAAAAGCAGCTCTCACAGAAACTGCCAGTACATTACAGGGACAATAAAGCAAAGGGCAGATAATAAGTCGCAGAAGCTAAAAAAGGTAGTTCCAGAAACCAGGGAACAAAATGAGGAAGGCGCAGGAAGATTGAAATCAAAGGGACAAAGAACCAATATCTGACCAAGGTTCTATTCACTGACTAAGAGACAGAGAGAGGCTCCCAGTTAAGAATAGAGTTGCTGGGTGCAGATCTGGTGAAGTCAGATCTCAAAAAGCCAGACATCTGAAGTAATCCTGAGGTTGGTGACATCCTAGTGACTGACTACATTAGTCACTAAAAGCAAGCCTGCAGGTACAGCAAGCAGTTAGGAAGGCAAATGGTATGTTGGCCTTCATTGCAAGAGGACTTGAATACAGGAGCAAGGATGTCATACTGCAGCTGTACAACACCTTAGTGAGACCACACCTGGAGTTTTGTGTGAGGTTTGGTCTCCATCTAAGAAGGGATATGTTTACCATAGAGTGCAGGGAAGTTTCACCTGACTGATTCCCAGGATGGCAGGGTGAGGAGAGATTGGGTTGACAAGATCAGTATTCACTGGAGTTTAGAAGAGTGAGAGAGGAAACATTAAAACTTTTGACAGGGCTCGACAGACTGGGTTCAGGGATGCTGTTTCCTTCAGCTGGGTGGGCGAGTCTACAGCAAGGGCTCACAGTTACAGGATGCGGAGTTGGCCATTTATCACTGAGATGAGGAAAATTTCTTCATTCAGAGTTCTCTATCACAGAAGGCTGTTATATACTTAATAAGGAAATGGATGAATTTCTAGACTCAAGGGGATGCGGAAGCTGTTGGAGTTTGGTGTTGTAGTAGAGGATCAGCCATGATCATATTGAACAGCGGATCAGGCTCCAAGAGCCAAATAGCCAAATCCCACTCCTATTTTCTATGTAATACAGCTTGTCAGATAGGGATGTCCTGTTGGCATAGATGCATACCTGTGAGATTGCATGGAAACTTGAATACATGTGGTTTTCCAGGGCAGTGGCATACTGAAAGGAGAGGTTGAAATACTGGATGTGGATCCTTGATAAAGGCATCTGACAGAAAGCCTTATTTGGGACAAATTTTAAAAGCATATCCTTCGAGAGTGACGATTAGAAATCCTGGTGTGAAAGCCAGAGTTCCAATGTGACAAATATCTGGGGGGATTTGATGAGAAATCCACAGAATTTGTTTTGGACACTTGCTTTCAGAGTGTGGTGCGTCTGACTACAGTTCGTCGATTGGTTTACAATGGACTGTGTAACTACTGAGAATATTAGAGCATGATATATTCTGTAAGTCGATATATTCTGATATATTCTTGTATATCAGCATATAGATCTATAAAGGTATGGCTGGGTTGAAGGAGTAGCGTGTTACAATTTATCTTTTGTTTAATAAATGTTTTGTTCTTTCATTAAAAGTTAAACGGCAGTCCTGCGACTCTGTCCATCCATGTCTCTAAACAAAAATTAAAGGTTACAATCTATAGCGCCAGGGTTCCGCTCTGCGATCTGACTGTCCAGTAGTGATGTCAG
Source organism: Carcharhinus amblyrhynchos (assembly GCF_965287045.1). Lineage (NCBI taxonomy): Eukaryota > Metazoa > Chordata > Chondrichthyes > Carcharhiniformes > Carcharhinidae > Carcharhinus > Carcharhinus amblyrhynchos. The sequence continues at coordinate 42,652,459 of NC_137328.1, read as the reverse complement.
CTGGATCATAACATCTTTTATTTTGTTTTTTTTCCAGTTTAAAAGCAAACGAGTGGAAATTAAACCTGCAACTAATGCCTCAACCGATGGCGCGGCAGCAAATGAGGTAACATAGAACTGTTTTGCTGAACAGTCATCTTGGCTTGGAATGTCAGCTCAGTTTCTCCCTCTGAGATGCAGTCTAACCGGCTGAATGTTTCCAGTACTTTTTGTTTTCCTGTTTCTGAGCATTTCGCTTTTTGTATTTGTTGTAGAATAACTTCCTCGCCGCTCAGTGGCATCGCAATAGTTCCCAAGCCATTGTTATGAAATATGAAAGTAAGGTCCAAGCTTCTGAACGTGCTCAGCCTGCATTGAATTAGAATAACATCACAGAGCATCAATATACAACATCACACTGTGGAGCAAAACGCCTTCAATCGCCCAGTCTCAGAAAATCAATGTACATCATCATAGGGGGCATCACCTTACACTCCTCCCTACCCCAAGGCAGGTTTTATTGGAGGAGGGGAGGGTGAATTGAATAGACTGGATTCTTCCAAGGACACCGCCCACCCAAACCCAGATGTAGTTTTACATTTGAGCAGACAGGTCCTTGGCCAGATCCAGCCCTACACCTTCTTAAGCCCTTAAGTGACCATTTAATAGTAGTTAAGAACCTTATCCTGCTCAGTCTCAATTTTTAGGCAGTTGGGAGCAGGTGCATATAGGATATGAAAGTGACATTTGAACTTTCCCTCAACTCAGAGGAAGGGCCCCTCAGAGCTTTGGCCTCTCCCCAGGACCCTTTCATCCTCCCGCCTACCTGCCAACGCCATGGTTGCCTCCCTTCTGATCACGTCGAGCCTTTTTAAAGCCTTTTTAAAAGTAGAGCACTGCAATGTTTCCGGCCACTGTAGCTCTGTGCCTGGCCAGGATGAACAGTTGCTGGCCAATCAGAAGTCCTGCCTACTGCCAAGCTACACTCAAGTGAGAGTTCAAGTCAGCAGCTCTGAGTTGAACCAGCTCTCAGGATGGTGAACACCGATTACTCATCACCCTTGAAGTTCTACCTAGAATCTCCAAGCATCTCAGAGCACCTACACTGTACATCATTCTACAAAGTGAAGAGAAATAGCTTCCACTGTTTGTTTTCTCAGCAGCTTTGTTTCCAACTGCAGGCGTGGAAAGTATATGATTTGGTATGACTATAGAAGGAAAGAAGAAAAATGTGGGGCGGCACAGTAGCACAGTGGTTAGCACTGCTGCTTCAGAGCTCCAGCAGCCTGGGTTTGATTCTTGGCTTGGGTCAGTGTGTGGAGTTTGCACATTCTCCTCGTGTCTGTGTGGGTTTCCTCCAGGTGCTCCGGTTTCCTCCCACAGTCCAAAGATGTGTGGGTTGATTGGCCGTGGTAAAATTGCCCCTTAGTGTCCTGAGATGTGTAGGTTAGAGAGATTAGTGGGTAAATATGTAGGGATATGGGGGTGGGGCCTGAGTGGGATTGTAGTCGGTGCAGACTCGATGGGCCAAATGGCCTCTTTTTGCACTGTTGGGTCTCTATGATTCTATGAAATCAATTTTTATGTTCTACTTTTTAAAAGATCAATAAGGATCACTGAAATGAATTTAGCATTGCCATGTAAAACTCAAATTATTTTTATTGGTTGTCTAAAAAAAGGGAGAAAATCATCAGGGAAACTAATTGGACTGCATACTGTCAGTAAAAGTTAGTCTTTGGTTTGAACATTGTACATAGATCCATAACTAAAGAAGACTCAGATCTTAATGAATAATTCTTCAGGCAGAATTTTACATGTAATTGGCAGGAAGTGGTCGCAGGCAGGAAAAGCGCCGTTGAAGCCAGCAGTGGCATACTCTGTCATATTGCTTGGACGTAGAAGGAAAAAAGTCAAGGGGTGGGTCCCATGATGAAATGCTGGTGGGCTACGTTCTAATTGAGCCTAAAGATTGGGATGCCATTTTTAAAGGCTGCCCTGGTATACAAAAGTTCAAACAGACACTCCTGCACCCTCACAACACCCATCACCTGGGACGTAACACTGCCCCACGGCATGGCCTGAAATAGTGCCAAGGCAGTGCATAGGTATGACCTCTCACCCCTGTGCAATGCACTCACCTGAGATCCTCTGGGAGTTCTACCTGCCAACTGCATGTTTTAAAGTTCTTTTTAAAGGTTTATTTATCAGTGTCACAAGTAGGCTCACGTTAACACCACATTGAAGTTACTGTAAAAATCCCCTTGTCTCCGGCGTTTTTTTGAGTACACTGAGGGAGAATTTAGCATGGCCAATGCACCCAACCTGCTTTCTTTTGGACCCCGGAAGGAAACCGGAGCATCTGGAGGAAACCCAGGCATGGGGAGAATGTGCAGGCTCTGCACAGATGGTAATCCAAGCCAAGAATCAAACCCGGGTTCTTGACCCTGTTACGTAGCAATGCTAACCACTGTGCCACTCTGGGAAGCCAGTCATAATTCACACTGGCCTGCCTACATACCAAAGTGAATGGATTACTTTACAGGTAGAGATGGTACAAGCGTAAAGACCTGATAATAATTTTCAGATTTATTATGATGGTGTTCCTGACATGGAACTTTTGGATTTTCTGATATGTCACTGCTCAATTGCAGCAAGATTTCACTCTGATATAAAACACGATTCGGGCCTTTCATGAGATTTTTCACTCCTATCATCATACTTGTCTGAAAAGAAAGGGAGCGGAAACTTCCAGTCATAGAATCCCTACAGTACAGAAGAAGGCCATTCAGCCCATCGAGTCTGTATCGACCATAATCCCACCCAGGCCCTATTCCCGTAACCCTCATTTACCCTGCTAATCCCCCTGACACTAGGGTCAATTTAGCATGGCCAATCAACCTAACCCGCACATCTTTGGACTATGGGAGGAATCCCACGCAGACATAGAAAAAAGTGCAAACTCCACATAGACAGTAACCTAAGGCTAGAATTGAACTTGGATCCCTGGGGTTGTAAGGCAGCAGTGCTAACCACTGCACCACCGTGCCACAAGCTGATTCCTTATCTGATTTTCTGCTGAAAGTTAAATCTAAAGATAAGCATACTAATGATTGGCTGCAGCACAAAACATATGTCCTGAATCAGAGTACAATGCACACATACCTGCAAACTTGAACTCTGTTAAGAAAAGTGAGCATTTTCTTTTTTCCCTCAATTCCAAGAGGATTTTAAAAATGGACTTACTCCCAAATAATTAAAACTATATCAGTGGAAATGATTAAAAATTTACTTTGATGAAGACTAAATTTGCTTGAGTAAATGAATAAAATTTGCTGTAATAAATTAAGTGGTTTTCATGAGTGAGCACATCACAGCCTTGGTTCAAACATGGGCAAAAGAGCTGAACTCTAGATGTGGAGTGGGATTGATTGCCTTTGACTTCAAAGCAGCGTTTGAATGAATGTGGCATCAATCAGCCTACTAAAACTGGAGTCAATAGAAATCAGAGTAAAAACATAAACATGGTTGGAATTATAAGAACATAAGAAATAGGAGCAGGAGTAGGCCATCTAGCCCTTCGAGCCTGCCCCGCCATTCAATAAGATCATGGCTGATCTGTCGCTGCTCAGTTCCACTTTCCCGCCCTCTCCCCATAACCCTTAATCCCCTCTCTTATCAAAAACCCATCAACCCGCGTCTTAAAAATATTTAGCGAGGCAGCCTCCACCACTTCAACGGGCAGAGAATTCCAGAGATTCACCACCCTTTGAGTGAAGAAGTTCCTCCTCAACTCCGTTCTAAACCGCCCCCCCTTTATCTTGAGGCTGTGCCCCCTAGTCCTACTGTCTTTTTTGAGCGGGAAGAGTCTCTCCACCTCTATCCTATCCATCCCATTCATCATCTTATACGTCTCAATGAGATCTCCCCTCATTCTTCTAAACTCTAACGAGTACAAGCCCAGTTTATTCAGCCTCTCCTCATAGCTCAACCCCCTCAACTCCGGTATCAGCCTAGTAAACCGCCTCTGCACTCCCTCCAAGGCCAAAATATCTTTGCGCAGGTGCGGCGCCCAAAACTGCACACAGTACTCCAGCTGCGGCCTCACCAATGCCCTATACAGCTGCAGCAAGACCTCCCTACTTTTATATTCAATCCCCCTCGCTATGAAGGCCAGCATCCCATTCGCCTTCCTGACCACCTGCTGCACCTGCAAGCTGGGTTTTTGCGACTCATGCACAAGGACCCCGAGGTCCCTCTGCACCGTCGCCTGCTGCAGTTTTTCGCCCCGTAAGTAATATTATACCAAGCACAAAGAAAAATAGTTATTGCTATATGAAGGGCAATCATCTCAGCTCCAGGACAGTACTGCAGGAATTTCACATAGCATCTATGCTCAACCATCATCTCCTCAGATACTGAAACAGCCTATATCCAAATGCCAGCAAAACCCGGACAATATCTAGGTGTGGGCTAATAAGTGGTATGTAACATTCGCATCACACAAGTGCCAGGCAATGACCATCTCCAACAAGAGAGAATCTAACCATAACTCCTTGACATTCAATGGCATTGTCATCATTGAAACTCTCACTATCAACATCTTGGAGATTCCCATTGACTAGAACTGGACTAGCCATATAAATACTGTGGCTACCAGAGCAGGTCAGATCTTGGAATCCTGTGGCGAGTAACTCACCTCCTGATACCCTAAATCTTGTCCACTATCAACAGGAGTGAGATAAAATACTCTCAGCTTGCCTGGATGATGCAGCCCACCACCATCCAGGACAAAACAGCCCATTTCATTGGCACTACATCAATAAACAGTCACTCACCACCATGGATGCACAGTGGTGAAGGAAGTGTATACCATTTACAAGTTGCATTGCAGCAACTCGCCAAGGTTCCTTTGACAGCACTTTCCAAACCCACAGCCACTAGCAACTAGAAGGGCAACAGACACATGGGAACACCACCAGCTGGAAGCTGATCATGCTGACTTGGCATTCCTTCACTGTCACTTGGTCAATATCTTGGAACTCTTTCCCTCACAACACTTGGGGTGTACCTACACTACATGGACTGCAGCGATTCAAGGAGGCAGCTCGCAACCACCTTCTCTAGAGCAGTTAGGGATGGGCAATACCCCATGAATGAATAAAATAATAAGCCTGTGCTACATTTGCTAGAATACAAATGAACTACATAAATTTAGGATGTGGAGCCACTGTAATAAAATTTTCACCAGGTGAACTTGGCGGATGAACTATATTAGCTGAGAAACGTGGTAAACAGAAGCTTGGAAATTCCCTTCTGATAGTGAGACATAACGAACCTTTCTGGGATTCCCACTGACTGGAGACAGGATAACAGTGATAGAAGCCACAGGGAAGGTTACTTCACTTGTACTGCCTCTTGCTCTCTTGAACACACTCAGATACAAACTTCTTTTGTATTCTGACTACACAACAGGCATTATTAGGCACGCTGATAAGTGAATTGAAAGAACAAATGCCTAGGAGAAAAATACCAAAGCCCATATCTTCCATAATTAATATAGACAAATGTGTCCTCAAGGCATCTGAACAAAACATAAAAAAGAAAGGCCTATATCCTTTAAACTAGTGCCACATTTTCCTTATAGTAACTTCTTAAGACCTGATAATAGAGAAAACCTATTAATTTTATCAGGCTTGTGAAAAAAATTATCTATATATAATGCAGAGACTCACAAGGTTTGATTCCACAGCATGTAGCAAGCATCTCCTAGTCACCAGCCCTTCCATTTTCCACTCCGTGCCAATAATTCTGATAACATGTGTGTAATTTGTAAAGATCAGTCAATTTTTCTGCATCTGGCAATTAAATTCTCTACCAACAATCTCTCCAATGATGGTTTTCCCACTGTTCTGTATCTCTAAAGCCATTGTTGTGGCAATGAAAGGATGTCATTCATGCCACACAGCAAAAGTGTTAATTCCCAAATGGTTACCTCCCTTAGAGAGTAGGGACTGAGTCATACCGAGCAGGAAGATTCCATATTTGATATCTGACCTCAGTTGGTATGCATTGCAGTCATTTTCTGTATCATTGGGTTAGACTAGGAATTCAGTCCCAGACTTTAAACTCCATAAAATTATTCAATGAACTTCCCTTCAAAAATGTCGAGACACTTTTTACACTTGAAAACTTGGCTGTGCTACTCTGTAAATCGCTGAAACATCAATGTTAAAATAAAATTGTGCACCCGTGGTAGTTTGTCCTTGTCAGGTTCTATGCATGTGATCCCTCTTTACCATGGAAGCATACAGTGCAGAAGAGGCCCTTCATTCCATTGAGTCTGCACCAACGCTTTAGAAACACCTGAACTCCCACCTAACCCCATCTGCCAGCACTTTGCCTATAGCCCTGAATATTATGACGTGCCAAGTGCTCATCCAGATACTTTCTAAAGGCTGTGGGGCAACCTGCCTCTACCACAGCGCATTCCAGATCATCACCAAGCTCTGGGTTAAAAAAGTTTTTCCTCACATCCCCCCTAAATCTCCTGCCCCTAATTTTGAACCTATGTCCCCATGTTAATGACCTTTCAACTAAGGAGAACAGCTGCTCCTTATCTACTCTGTCCATGCCTCATTATTATGTACACCTCAACCAGGTCGCCCCTCAGTCTTCTCTGCTCCAATGAAAACAACCCAAGCCTAGGCAACCCCTCTTCATAACTTAAATGTTCTATCCCAGGCAGTATCCTAGTGAGTCTCCTCCACACCCCCTCCAGTACAATCACATCCTTCTGATAATGTGGCAACCAGAACTGCAGACAGTACTCTAGTTGTAGCCTCACCAAAGTTCAATTCCAACATGACTTTCCTGTTTTTGTAATCTAGTCTTAACTGATAAAGACAAGTGTCCCATATGCCTTTTTCACTACCCTACTAACACGCCCTTCTGCTTTCAGAGATCTGTGGGCAAACATACCAAGGTGCCTTTGTTTCACTTTGTTTAAACATATTACATTTATGTGCCCTGGTGATTGGATGAATGTCAGTAAAACTAAATACACAGAAAACGTATTGAGCCATTGAAAACAAATCATATACAAATAATATAAACAGGCTACAATTCTCATTTTAATCTGTTCAAAAATCTTTTTAGACTAAAGTCAAAGACTACAAGGTGGTTGGCGTATATTCTGATGGACTCAATGTACTGGGCATCATAGTCTTCTGCCTCGTGTTTGGGATTGTCATTGGACAGATGGGTGAAAAAGGCAGAATTCTCTTTGACTTCTTTGAGGCATTGAATGAAGCTACCATGAAAATAGTACAGATCATCATGTGGTGAGTAGGATATGGCACCAAATAATTCTCCACATTATTTCAGCACCATCCTTCTTATGATAACTGAGAGAACGCTGTGACTTTGCTTTCTTCCCTGACCATAACAAAAAATGTAAAGTGCTGTCCGGTCTCTGATTCCTTCTCCTCTAGCAGGGAGTAGATTCATCTCTGAGATCAGGGGATTTATAACTATTTTTGTTGTTTATGACCCAAATTTCTCCTTTGATAGCTGTTTCCATTGTTTATGGAGGCACTGTCAGTGAAAAAGCTCCATTTAGCTCTTATCATGGTCCCTGGAGTCAGGGTCCTTTGTAGTATTCCACATGCTTTGTAGCATGCCAACTATATTTTGGGGGAAGGGTAGGCAAAGTATTTAAAAGGCAAACAAAAAGCTCCTTAACCCCTCGGCCAAGACTTAATCTATTGCAGTATAGTGCCATTGGCAATGCATATTTAAATATAGCTTTACTATCATAAAGGGAACTTTCCTACTGAAGTATTTGAGCTGCAAATAAAATAAAATTAACTACTATTTTTGAAATATGTGTCAAAAATGATAATGTACCAAAATTCACTTGAAATTACTTTTTCTAATATGATGACTTGTCGATGTTTTTCTTTTAGCTATATGCCAATAGGTATATTATTCATCATTGCTGCAAAAGTTGTAGAAGTGGATGACTGGGAAATTTTCCACAAACTTGGGCTTTATATGGCTACAGTATTAATTGGGTACGTATCAAAGACCTTTGAAGTACCTTTGGAGCGAATTTTGAAAAGTTACTCAAGCAGTTATAATTTAAATTAAGTGAGTCCAGGTTGTTGACTTGTTTCAAAAAACATATATGGATTAAGATTGCTTTATAGAGTTATATATCAAACGTGGATTCAAATCTTTCAGTGGTGAGGCAGGTTTGAATCTTCCAGGATTGGGTGTTTCTGTTTGTTTGTAAGCTGCCCCATTATCAGACCTATAATTACATATATAGCCCAAGGACAGGATAATAGTTGTTGTGGTGTACATATTAAATAGGCAGAAGCAGTTTTAATCCACATTGCACTGGACAAAGATTCAGAGAGTAAAACTGTCTTCAAATTCATCACTAATTCAAATTGGTTTGGGTGCCTCACCCTATAAAACTATGACATGAGGACTGAATACTTGATTGTGGTTTAAAGTTTAATTTATCAGTCAACAATAAGGCTTACATTAATAGTTCAATGAAGTTACTGTGAAATTCCCCTAGTTGCCACAGTCTGGCACCTGTTCGGGTTAATGCACCTAGCCAGCACATCTTTCAGAATGTGGGAGGAAACCAGAGCAACCGGAGGAAACCCACACAGACATGGGGAGAGCATGCAGATCCACACAGACAATGACCCAGGCCAGGAATCAAACCCAGGTCCCTGATACTGTGAAGCAGCAGTGCTAACCACTGTATTACTATGAATAACCTGATATTTGTTGGAGTGCACTTTTGGGTTAAGGAAAGAGTTGTATTGTAAAATAAATGATGTACATGTGTTCCAGGAGCATAAAGATGTCCGTTCATTGTCTTTACTACATTAGTGCTGTTAGTCTTTGCCTTGCTGCGCCCATAGACTGTAAAGCTTTTAGGCGAAAAGACTTAAAGGTTGACTGCAACAGCAATTTACCAGCCCTTCCCGCCAGTTCCACCAGAGGTGACTCCCCCCACCCCCGTGGTGGATTCCCCACTGGCACTGCTAGTGAGCAATGCAAGCAGCCGTTGACTTTAGCAGGACTGGAAGATCTCGCTGGCAGCTCCCTCTGCCATTGGAAAACTGACTACAGGGGGATGGAGATGAGTTGGGGGAGGCTGCAGGGTGGTGGCGGGGGTGGGGGGGGCAGTGGATAGTCCCACCCAGTGCCTTTCATATTGTAAGATATCCCAAGATGCTTCATAGCAACACCTCTCAAGTTGTTGTTTGTAACATAGGCTGGGGATCGTCTTGCATATTGCCCTACTATTCTGTGTATTACTGGATCTTCTGAACTCTATGATGTTGGTTAGTACAGGGCTATCAAAGTAGAGACAAAATGTTGGATAATGCAATTATACCTTTGAGGTCCTCAACAATGAATTAATAAGTAACTGGGTGGCATTTGACTTAAATTATGCCAAGTAGAATGATTCTATATTGGATTTTATTAGTCTTTATTGGATGCAATGTAACTTAGACCTGATTAATTTTAACTTGGCTTTAATTTTCTTTTGCAGATTGGCCATCCATAGTATTATTATTCTACCCACGATCTATTTTGTTATAGTGCGGAAAAACCCCTTTGTGTTCATTGCAGGAATGGCTGAGGCATTACTGACTGCTGTTATGATTTCATCCAGGTAACAGGACATACTTCAGTAATGCAGTACAATCCAGTAAGGAGTGATTCTTGGATAGCAACTCATAGAGTTACAGATTGGAGAGCACAGATATTCTTTACACAAAAGAAAAAGGTTACTTTTGTTCCCCAACAAAATGTAATTCGGAGATCTGCTCATCAGAATCCCATTAAAATTCAAAATGCTGGGTCTCTGAAGACTTATTGAGTTAATGCAATTCATGATCTGTTGCTGAACCACGTAGGCTGCAAGTTTAATTCCTGCATGCTGATTTACCAGCACTCAGGTAGAGCTGTAATAAGCATGCTAACTTTAACCAGGGAGGTGTTATTCATCTGAGGATCATTCCTCTGTTTGCTATTTAGCAATCCTGTTGGAAAGCGCATTTGGGTAACTGTTGGACAAGTACAGGCTTGGTTGCAGTGTTCCTTGCGGCTGCACAGGTTACCAAATATCCCGGTCTGTTCACTCATTATTTTCCACTATGTGAAGTATCAGAGAGCTGTTGAAGTCTTTAGAATCTCATTTCCTCAGGAGCTGGTCAACAGTGAATCTTTTGTAGAAATGAATGTGAAGGCTTTCTGGAGGAATCCTTATTTCTCAGTATAATAGTGCTAAAATGATCATTTAAATTCTTCCAAAGAAACTTTTGCTTTGGCAATAACATGCATTCTTCCATGCAGCTCCGCGACTTTGCCAGTAACATTCCGATGCGCAGAGGAAAAAAACAAAGTGGACAAAAGGATCACAAGATTTGTGTTGCCAGTGGGTGCCACAATAAACATGGATGGAACAGCTCTGTATGAAGCAGTCGCTGCAATATTTATTGCTCAGCTTAATGACTATCCATTGAATGCTGGACAGATAGTCACCATCAGGTGAGACTCCGACTCAGGCATTAATCAAAGTATAAGGAATTTTGCTGCGTTTTTTCAGGCCATTAGAAATAAAATACTGTGTTGCTTGAATTGAACCATTTCTTAAAGTTTATTTATTAGTGTCACAAGTAGGCTTACATTAACACTGCAATGAAGTTACTATGAAAATCCCCGAGTCGTCACTCTCCAATGCCTGTTCGAATACACTGAAGGAGAATTTAGCCCGGCCAATGCACGTAATCAGCACGTTTTTCAGACTGTGGGAGGAAACCGGAGCACCTGGAGGAAACCCATGCAGGCACAGGGAGAATATGCAGACTCCGCACAGGCAGTGACCCAAGCCGCGAATCGAACCCGAGTCCCTGGTGCTGTGAGGCAGCAGTGCTAACCACTGTGCCACCGTGCTGCCCTTCATGCCACTGTGCCTCCCATTTCCCTCCATTTTTCTTGCAAAGTGCACTTGAATGAATGATCATAAAGTTATAATCTCGATGATAGTGTTAATTATATCTGCCAATCTCAGGGGGACACAGCTCCAAGTGTCCTCTCCTTCCAGTCACACATACGCTTCTTTGGTAGATTTTATGTTCTATTCCAGATGGCGGATCTGGAAGTGAGAACCATTTCCTCTTTCCTGATCTTTCCCTATTTCTAACGTGATTACAGCAGCAAGAATTTTTGATTTGATTTTGATTTGATTTATTATCGTCAAATGTATTGGGATACAGTGAAAAGTATTGATTCTTGCATGCATAGAATATGGAATCATAGAACCCCTACAATGCAGAAGGAGGCCATTCAACCCATTGATTCTGTACAGACTACAGTACATAGAGAGAAGGAAAGGAGAGGGTGAGAATATAGTATTACAGTCACAGCTAGGGGGAAGAGAAAAATCAGCTTAATATATGGTAGGTCCATTCAAAAGTCTGATGGCAGCAGGGAAGAAGCTGTTCTTGAGTCCATTGGTATGAGATCTCCGTCTTTTATCTCTTTTTCACACTGGAAAAGGTGGAAGAGAGTATGTCTGGGTTTTGTAGGGTACTTGCTGTTTATGTTTCCGAGGCAGTGAGAAGTGTATACAGAGACAATGGATGGGAGGCTGGTTTGTGTGACGGATTAGGTTACATTCACTTTGTAGTTTCTTGAGGTCTTGGATAGAGCAGGAGCTATAAAGGGAGTGCAACAAAGGTTTCCTAGACTGATTACTGGGATGGCAGGACCAACATATGAGGAGGGATTGAATTGGTTAAGATTACATTTGCTGGAGTTTGGAAGAATGAGGGGGGATCTCATAGAAACCTATAAAATTCTAACTGGACTAGATAGGGCAGATACAGGAAGTATGTTCTTGATGATGGAGAGTCCAGAACTAGGGATCACAGTCTGACGATATGGGGTAGACCTCTTAGGACGGAGATTAGGAGAAATTTCTTCGCCCAGAGAGTAGTAATTCCTGTGGAATTCACGACCACAGAAGATCATAGAATCTCTACAGTACAGAAGGAGGCCATTTGGCCCATTGAGCCTGCACCGAAAAATATCTCACCCAGGCCCTATCCTCACAACCCCATGTATTTATCCCACTAATCCCCCAACACTAAACGGCAATTTACTATGGTCAATCAGCCTAACCCACACATCTTTGAAGTGTGGGAGGAAACTGGAGCATCTGAAGGAAACCCACACAGACACAGGGAGTACATGTAAATGCCACACAGTTACCAAGGCCAAAATTGAATCCAGGCCCCTGGCCCTGTGAAGTAGCAATGCTGTGCCGCCATGCCAAAACATTATATGTTTTCAAGAAGGTGTTGATATAGCTTTTGGGGTGAAGGAGATCAAAAGACACATGGGGAAAGCAGGAACAGTCTATTGAACTAGATGATCAGCAAGAACATAATGAATGACAGAGCAGGCTCAAAGGCCTGCTTCTATTTTTTGTGTTTCTATGCTGTCCTTCTGTGGTTGCAGGGCTGAAGTTTTGTCTACTAAGAATTCACAGCATTGCAAGTCACATAACTGTAAATATTATACATTGACTTACTCAGCAATACAGGTTGTTTGTAAATTAATTAATATTCTCTCTGGGTTCCTGGCTGGACTAATTGAACTTTGTCAGGTTTATTATTGTGATGACGTGATCCCTTCAAAGGGCAATCCTTTGTGGGCCTCATGATTGGGCCAGACTCTATGAAATGGAAGCGTGGGAAACTGGGCCCTTTGGGTGTAAAGGTGCTTATCCTGGTGACTGGGAGGAGTTCAGTTAGAGCCAGAGAGGAGATGAGAGTGGACCTGTATGATTGTTCTGTCACACCCTAAAATGTAAAGAGTCATCATAGTTTAAAAATTCTTTCCTTGTTGAAGCCACACTCCATTCTCTCCAGTCTTGTCAGTCGTCAAGCGATCACCACGCGCAGTTAGAGGGAGAGGAAATGTTCATTGAAGCCAAGAGGAAAAGGGTACAGGTACTGTTCAGATGCGTTTAATGTGAAGATAAAGTTGTTTGACCCAGAGGTTGAGAGCTAGAGGCAATATATCAAAAAGCTGCATTATTTCTTCATGACTAACAAAACCACTAAGGAGGAAAAACAAAAGATGATATTACTCACAGCCTGTGGCCCATAGACTTGCAGCCTGGTGAGGAGCCTATCATCTCCTCAAACTTAGTACACAAAGTTTTTCAATCAAATATGGGACTGGCCAAAGACCATTTTAACCCCCAACCTTAATCACCATGTTAAGGTATAAGTTTCATTCTGCTTTGAGGGAACTAGGGGAGCCTCCAGGTCCATGGTTAGATTGCCATATTCAGTAGAGCACTGTGAGTTTGGTCCAGCTTTGGGGGAGATGTTGAGAGACTGTTTGGTCTATGCAAAAAAAGCTGCTGGCTGAAACTAAAATCTCCTTGGAGAAAGCCACAGAGATGGCCCAGGCAACACGAATATACTGAGCAGGACGTGAGTGAATTAGTAGGAGGGCCATTGTGGTGAAACATAAGAACATAAGTAATAGGAGCAGGAGTAGGCCATCTAGCCCTTTGAGCCTGCCCCGCCATTCAATAAGATCATGGCTGATCTGTCGTGTCTCAGTTCCACATTCCCGCCCTCTCCCTATAACCCTTAATCCCCTTGCCTATCAAAACCTATCAACCCGCGTCTTAAATATATTTAGCGAGGCAGCCTCCACCCCTTCAACGGGCAGAGAATTCCAGAGATTCACCACCCTTTGAGTGAAGAAGTTCCTCCTCAACTCTGTTCTAAACCGCCCCCCCCTTTATCTTGAGGTTGTGCCCCCTAGTCCTACTGTCCTTTCTGAGCGGGAAGAGCCTCTCCACCTCTATCCTATCCATCCCCTTCATCATCTTATATGTCTCAATGAGATCTCCCCTCATTCTTCTAAACTCTAACGAGTACAAGCCTAGTTTATTCAGCGTTTGTGGTGGGAAGCGGCTGCTGCGAGAAACAGACCGAGTCAAGGTGCAGCAGAGCCCAAGAGGGGTGGTACAGCACCAGAGATGGAAGTATGCTTTTGGTGTGGGGGGAAGAGTACTCCGAGGAGACATGCCACTGCAAACATTTTACATGTTTTCGCTGCAAGAAAAATGGTCACTTGCAGGCTTGGTGTAGAGCAAAACAAGCAGGACTGATTGTACAACAAAAGGACGGTTAAGCTAACACTGTTAAACCAATGTCTGAGGAATTTCATAAGGCAGCTAAAACTTTCATGTTAAACGAGGTCCAACTCAGTAAAGGTACCTATCAAGATTGTCCTGATGGTCACCTGCAGAGCCCTAAAGATGGAGCCATCGGTCACAGGTGAACAAGCATTCTGATACCTCCAGAAAGGGCTGTGACCCATGAGGTTGAGTCATTCTGAAGCCATTTTCTCAATCTATACGGGAGAGGTGCTGAAGACCGTAGAGTCAGTTGCAGTAACGGTATCCTTTAGGAAGCAGACAGCACAGTTACTTGACCTGTGGTGCATCACCATATGGAGTGGAAGTGGTCCTTTCCTACAAGATCTCACATGGAATAGAGGCCATCTGAATTTGCATCAAGAACCTTATCTGATGATGAGGAAAAGCATTCTGAAATTGACAAAGCGAGCCCCGCGATAATCTATGCTGTGATATATGGGGGCCACTTCACCATTGTATTGGATCACAAGGCACTAGGGCTTATTCCTAGAGGATAAGCCTGTGCCACTGATTGCCACTGTGGGAGTGTAGAGATTGTCTTACTGTTGGCTGCATACAGCTATTCCTTCTGGCATCGACCATGGACGCAAACTTCAAATGAGGATATACTCAGCTGCCTCCTTCTGCTGCACAGAGTATCCACAAAAAATATTGTTGGCATTGCATCTTCTAGAGGCATTGTCAGTCTCAGCTAGCCATATAAAGTCGTGGAACGATAGAGATCCATTGTTCTCCAAAATTAAGAAGATGGTGCTTGGCACAATGACAAGTCGGAGCAGATCAGATTCTGTCTATAATGTAGGAAGGAGATACATGTGAGGGTGGTGTATTATTGTGGGGAGATCATGTTATTGTGACAGAGGGGATGGCCTTTACTACAGGAGCTGCATGATGCGCACCCTGGGTAGAGCAGGATGAAGGCATTGGCCCAAAGCCATGCTGAATGACCTGGTATCCACAAGGAAATTATCAGCCAATACCCGCACTGTCAGACCCAGCAGTCATTGTTGCCCCAAACAAAATTTGCATCCATGGGAGTGGACAGGCTGGCCATGGTCCCAATTACACATAGATTTCACTGGACCTTTCATGGGAACTATGTTCCTCATTGTGGTTTCTGAGCAAGTCCAGCAGCAGGCCAGTATTGACTGAATCAGCAATGCCTGTATCTCCAGCCTCCAGATTGGTTGAGGCCCTTCATGATATCCAGGAGCTCAGGTGTTGGTAAGACTTCCTCTCTATCTGTTGGTACTTGGATTTGGCTGTGGAACTCCAATAACAGTTAGTTGCTCCAATTGATGCTGTAGGCATTTCCCAAGTGTGCTCTGCCAGGCCAGTGGCTTTCACTGCTCCCTCCTTTATCAGCATTGACAGGGATCTTTGGTAAACAGTTCACAGACTGCTGCCACCATGTATAATAATGTCACAACAAGGCTCTGGATGCTTGGATAGAAGAGAGCTGGAAACCATGCTGTGGAAAGTGATGAACATTCATTGACTATCTATGGAGACAGATTTTAGCAGAACTTCATTAGAACTTCCTTGTCTCAGGTTCCAGTTGCATGTAATCTGCATTATCAATGATGTGTTATAACCAATAGTATAATCGCTATTAACACATTATACTACAGTGGGTTTCGTAAAATTTCACCCCACCCCCATTTTTTAACAATTGGGATCATTAACAGTTTTCAGCTTCTGTCTAGTAGCAACTGCCAATCATTTCCACTTGTAAGTGTAAAAATGGTGTCAGTGTCATGTTGATACTATAGAATCACAGGTTCCATATTTCGAAGAGGCTCTGACCTACTTTGGGCAGGCATCAAGGCCACCCTTGTGAGGATACTGTGCAAATGGTAGCAGAGAGGATCTGACTGGGAATGAGGCAGAAAGGGCAGCACTGAAATGTTAGAGATACTACTGTCTCATCCCCAATGGCCTCAGCAAGTTCAAATCACCCCATGATACCATAGTTACTAACTGAAAGTTGTCCAACTCCATGATTCTTAATTAAGAAACAAAATATGGCAATCATTGTTCTCTATCTTTTGGCACAATAATTAATGATTATAGAATCTACAACCTTCTTGATTTATTTGAACTACCCTAGGGTAGAGTATAAACGAAAAGGTAACTAAACCTTTCAACTGAAATCGTAAAACAATTATTGTTTTAGACAGAAGGATTTTTGTTTTTGCTCTAGTATTTCCTCCGATTATTCTCCCCAGTCCCTCTTCTTATGCTCTGGCACATGGGTACCTAAAAGAAATGCCTATTCTTCATGCATAAGCCTGAACAATGAGTGCTAATGAACCATTGAACTAAAGGGATTATTGATCCAAAGAAACAGATGGCTGAATAATGGAATCTTTATCCAGTTCCCGCTTCCAGTGAAATTACTGGATAGGATTGGGAACAGCAACCTTAGACATTTCTCCTCATTATTCTAAGAACCCTTTGGGCTAATAATGACAGTCCCATCTCGTTTCCCTGGCTGACTGAGCGCCACAAATCAGTCGCAATGTCGTATCGGCCTGTGTAATGACCCACCGAGTCCCTCAGGGTAGACGGGCTATGTATGGATAAACTGCAACAGCATTTTACATTTTTTCTGGCAGAGATAAAAGCAACAAACAAGGTAGAGAACAATCACAATACTGTTTCTCTATTAACTTTAAAATGTCTTATTTCTTTCTAGTGTTACAGCAACGGCAGCCAGTGTAGGAGCAGCTGGAGTTCCTCAGGCTGGAATGGTCACCATGGTGATTGTTCTTACTGCAGTTGGCTTACCTGCTAATGACGTCACTCTGATCGTCGCTGTAGATTGGCTTCTGTAAGTATCCATGAAGATAACAAAATCCTTTCTTTCAGGAAAAGTATCTATTTTAATCATAATTCTGAAATGGAAAAGAGAATTTTTTCAGTGGTCAAGATGCATGTTATTGATGGTACAATTTTTACTGATTTTTATTTAAGGTAGTACTGTTTTTACTGTTTCTATTTCAGATTTTATTTCAGATTCACGGTGGCACAATGGTTAGTACTGCTGCTTCACAGCGCCAGAGACCCCAGGTTCAATTCTGGCCTCGGGGCACTGTCTGTGCGAAGTCTGCATGTTCTCTGTGTGCGTTTCCTCTGGGTGCTCTGGTTTCCACCCACAGTGCAAAGATGTGTTAGGTTGATCAGCCATGATAACTTGTCCTTTAGTGTCAGGAGGATCAGCAGGGTAAATACAGTGGGTTCTGGGGATAGGGCCTGGGTGAGATTGTTGTCGGTCAGTACAGGCTCAATGGGCTGAATGGCCTCTTTGTACAGTATAGGGATACTATGAAAATAATTTTAGTGTGTGCAGGTCAAAAATCATAACATTCAGTGTGAGGCAGTGTGTTTTTGTGATCAGTATTTGTGTTAAATTACTGTTGTGTCGTGGGATACTCTAAAATTAGTCAGCCTCCAATATGGACAAGCATTTTTCAGGTGCCGGAGCCACTTTACACAACAGGTAGGGAATTCATCATAGAAAAGCAGCAACCAGATAGGGCCATCCAGGTTTTAGAAGTTGCTGCCTATAGTTCAACACACAGCCAATGGTGCCCACATTGATTTGCAAACTTCCTTAAAAAGGAAGGTCTTCCTCTTCATCATTGTACAAGGGCAGCATGGTAGTTAGTACAGCACCAGTGACCCAGGTTCAACTCCCGGCTTGGGTCACTGTCTGTGCAAAGTCTGCATGTTCTCCCCGTGTCTGCATGGGTTTCTTTCAGGTGCTCCAGTTTCCTCCATCCAAAGATGTGCTGGTTAGGTGAATTAGCCATGCTAAATTCTCCCTCACTGGTAACGAATAGGTGCCAGAGTGTGGCAATTCAGGGATTTTCACAATAACTTTATTGCAGTGTTAACGTAAGTCTATTTGTGATGCTAATTAATAAATTTAAAACATATAGTATGTGCCCACATGTCAATTTGAAATCTGCTCAGAGTTATCATGGTGCATTTATCTATCAACTTTTAGCCATTCTGCTCCTGGGGAACCAAATATGCCAACACATAGCTTCACAGCTTCTGGATGACAAAGTTTACCATTGTCCCATGGTTAATGTATAACAGAAGGAGAGCAGCACTACCACAAGACCTCCATTAGATTTGAAAGCATGGTCTTAAAAGAAAGCTGTTGCTCCATAGATAGGTTGGCCTGCCAGATCATATATATTTGTATCTTGTTGCACCTTTGCAATGAGTCCATTCACAAAGATCTGGCCTTTAACATTTATGGGGAGGTAGTTCGAGCTTCGTTGCGTGCGTAGTTAATAGAGTTAAATGTCACAGTAACTGGCACTTGAAATGTTCAGCTATTGTTCCACAGGGCATGAGGGCACATTTCATTACGAAACTCTTTTTTTCTGAAAAATAGTGGTGTTGACCTTTGACATCGTTTTTTTGTTAACTGCATCTTAATTGTATTTAATTGTATGCAAGTGGTTCTCCCCACCTCCAACTAAATGATAATTTCCTCAGTCCACCACAGATTTCGCAACATGCATGAGCATGTCAATAATCAGTGTCTGATTTATGAAGCCAACATCAAATAAATGTACCATTTCCCAGAGTGACTCAAACTGCAATGAATAACAAAGCCCAATATCAGTGTACATTCTATTTCAACAGTCCTCGATGACGTACTCCAAAAAGACAGGTGGTGAAGGATAGAACAGGAGCCAATCTTTATGTGTTTTCATAAGCCTTTATTTATAGAGATACATGTTACAAGCATGGACCTCCTCACCCAACAATCATAATTTCAGTCTGTTCTTTATTATGGGACCACTTAATGCCACTACCTGCATACAATTAAATACAATTAATATACAATGAATACTAAGTGAACAGAAACCAATATTTTCTAAACTGTGCTTGCCCCTGAATAGTTGCATGGTCCTTTATTTTACCTCTTTACTTCTTAATTTTCCCAGATGTAGACTGATGGCCATTCGAAAGGGTTGGCTACTCATCTACAAAATGGGATAGAGATGGCCTTCTTCTCAGAAAGGTTTGCTATCAACTGCCTGTCTGGTGCTGGTTTCTGGATAGTCTCAGATCACCTGTTAGGTTCTGTAAAGTGTGGCGCTCCAAAGGAAAACTCATCTGATGTCTGCAAGTAACCATACCCTAGCAGGCAACACACAATGGCATTTTGGACCACGGTACGTTAGTAAAATAGGTGAAGGCTGGCACTTGATGACTGCATGCCAAGAGGCAAAGGAGAGTTGAAGTCATAGAGTAACGGTATCAGCTTGTTAAAGTGAAAGGAGGATATTTTATAGTTGTCAGTAATTGCAGTTAGAGAAGTGGGTAGTCACTCTCTAAAATTCCACATTAATGCCCTTATTCTTTGTGCAAAATTCGATGTATTTTACATTTAGAAGTTAAAGAATAGTGTGGTAGTAGGAATGCTCAAGGGAAAAAAAAAGAGGATAATGACCATAGTGTTACCTTGTCTGTCCTGGCCAGACAGTTGTATTTTTTGCAGCATTGGTTTGCAATCCTGGGGGTGAGGTGGTGACTCTTAAGTGCTGATTCCACACCCCTAGAACTTGGCAAGTATGACATTTGGATAGATTTCTAACACTAGCAGCCAACAGCCTGCATCTTCTGGGTTCAATCTCATTGAAGAAAGTGGGTAGTCCTTGAATTTGTGGCATCTTCTTTCCCTCGTCAAAGGGCCTAGCAGGGCTGAGCAAAAAATTCACTCCTAAGCCAGGAAAAGCTTGTAAAGCTTCAGTGCTGAAACAGAAAGTCAGACTGTTTCCGAAAACACCATATCCAGCTCGGGGCCAGAATTGGTATCATTCCACATAGCAACTGAGCTTGTTGTCAGAAAAGTATTTAATTTAGTTTGATTTATTATTGTCACATGTATCAGTATATAGTGAAAAGTATTGTTTATTGTGTGCTGTACAAGCAAAGCATACTGTACATAGAGAAGGAAAGGAGAGGGTGCAGAATGTAGTGTTACAGTCATAGCTAGGGTGTAGAGAAAGATCAGCTTGGTGCAAGATAGGTCCATTTAAATGTCTGATGGCAGCAGGGAAGAAGCTATTCTCGAGTCAATTCATATGGGACCTCAGACTTTTGTATCTTTTTCCCGACGGAAGAAGGTGGAAGAGAGAATGTCTGGGGATGCGTGGGATGCTTTTCCAAGCAGCAGGAAGTGTAGTCCAATGGATGGGAGGCTGGTTTGCACAATGGATTGGGCTACATTCATGATCTTTTGCAGTTTCTTGCAGTCTTGGGCAGAGTCGGAGCCATACCAAGCTGTGATACAACCAGAAAGAATGCTTTGTATGGTGCAGCTGTAAAAGTTGGTGAGAGTTGTAGCTGACATGCCAAAGGAGAAGGAGAATTTTTAGAAATCTCAGTCAAAGCCAGGAATCAACTGTACAATTCCCGAAAATCCTCCAATATAGCAGGGAAGACCCCAAATCAGTAATTTGCTCGTCACTGCAAAAGAACTAAACACCAATGATGTCAGGACCGCTGTCACCATGGGAACATGACCAGCACAGGAAGACTCTGAAAAAATGGCTTCTGCAATGCCAACTTTAAAATCTGCACAGCATTTAAAGCTCCACTCACCTGAAGTTTAAAACAACCATGGGCAATAAATCAACATTCACAGACTAAACACAAAGAGGGTGATTCTCACACCCCGCTGTGCTAGTTTTCCAGCATAGCGAGGTGGGAGAATCTTGCACTGCGTGGAATTTGTGTGTGCATTCCTGCCGTGTGCGCGTCTCCCAGCGCCAGACTTCTCACTAAACAGTCCCCTCACTGACTTAAAATTGGACACAGGAGCCAGTGTTAGAGTTCTGTCAGATAAGGAACCACAACTGAGAGTCCTCTGGATACAATTGATATACAATCACTGAAGGAACCTGACTTCCAATTATAGGCATAATTTCGAACAACTGAGATATGGTGACAAGCAGATGTTCTCTATGCATGTCATCAAAATCAATGCTTTTTCTCTCTTGAGCAGTGGTGCCTGTGTTCCCCTTAATCCTCTAAAAACAGCAAAAGATGTCAAGACATCCTGTCATCAACTACATGGAACTGCAAATTCCTAAAAGGCCAACCAGTAAAGAGACTGTCAGCTGGTACAAAGAACAAAGAACAACACAGCACGGGAAACAGGCCCTTCGGCCCAATGAGCCCACGCTGCCATTTTAACATTATGAGTGCCCTCCTCTACCTATGACCTTTGTCTATGCCTATTGGGGAAGATTGAGGGAAGACTAATTTAGGGATAATTTGTTACACCAGTCAGCCTAAGAGCACGTTTTGGGGTGTGGGAAGAAACCGGAGCACCCGAAGAAAACCCACGCAATCACGGGGAGAATGTGCAAACTCCCGCAGACACCGGCCCAAATCCATGTATCTGCACAGCTAGCAGTGATAGTCACTGAGCTGTCATGTCGCCCGTCAGATGGTCCAGTTTAAGTGTGCAATACGACATGCTTTGGCTCTGAATTATTTTCACTCTTCAGAGTGAGTTTGTCCAATTTCTTTGCAGGCGACAAAATGGTCAGATCAGCCAAATTTTCAGATAATTACCATTGTACCATGAGTGGAAGACATGCAGTAAAATGACCAGCAACAGAAGAATGGGGCCCAACCTCAGGTTCCAATGGCACACTACCTGTAAACACCATGGCACATTCACTGCAACCTCCAGTCAATCTACAATGCTGGAGCAACAAACTTGCAACCACCAATTCTCCTGAGCTTACCTCAGCTGAGGCACAGGAGACACATAGAAGAACACAGTGTTGAGATAAAATCCAAACTGCGAGGTGAGCCCATTGCAGAGGAACATTCAAACGATGGGGAGAGACACCTTGGACTCCCACAAAGATCACAATGGGCTACACAGTAAAGAAAAAACAGGTTCCTACCATGAATGAATGAATGGAGTGAACACACTCTTTGGAAAGAATGAGACAAGCTGAGGGTCCCCAAGAAGGAGCAGCGCTCCGAAAACTAGTTGCTTTTGCTACCAAATAAACCTGTTGGACTTTAACCTGGTGTTGTGAGACATCTTACTGCATCCCCAAGTATAACAGATGGGGAGTCGACAAAGAGAAATTCAATTCCAAGCAGTGGGAAAATCATATTAAAAGAAAGTCACAAAAGGCTGGAAATACAGACTGCAACCCAAACTCTGAATCAACAAAGATTTCCCAAATCAACAGAGTCTACCACTCCTCTGTATGACCAGGCCTAGGTCTGGAAGAATTGTCAAGGTTCCAGACTGTCTGAATTTATAAAGTTAGGGACTTGACAGGGGAAGAAAGGGTAGCACAATTGTAATGTACATTGGGTAAGTACTTGGTGAAGGTGTATTATAAGGGTATCAGGCATAGCAATAGCTAATGTGGGACTGGAAACAGTAACATCCACAATGTGATGCAAAGAGACACATGAACTAAGACTAGGGTTAGTTTTGGACTGGACAGAGACCTGTGTAGAAGCAAGCATAGAGTTAGCTCGTAGCTTGGGCTACGTTTTGCATATATGTACATAGTTGTGTGTTAGCAATAAACATTTACTTTTCAACCATACAAGACTCAGAGTGTCTTTGTGAGGCCTACTGAACATATACAACAATTATCTTCTTTTCTATACCAGTCTCTTGGGCAGATTGGGTACCCAAGCCCATGGAGTTTACAATCAAAATGGAAAATTATTTAAGTTGTTGATTAATAGGCTTCAAGATTTCATTTTGGACAGGAATGTCAATAAAGTGTACATTCTTTTAATTTCCATGGAACAAAATTTGTGAATCTCACTGTGAGAACTGTGTTCTAGTTATATATGGTTATATGTAAAATAAAACCTATCTATTGGATTGCTAGGATATTTTCCTGAAGGTATGTAAATGTACATGGAGGTGCGTGGAAGATTGCAGTAGCAGTTTATTGTTTAACTAATTACTAAGCAGCGGAAAGTGCAATCCAATCATTGAAAACCTGAGATTCACTTCTGGAAGGGGCTAGCGATTCAAAAGAATAGCAACTCAAAGTCAAATATTTGTAAAAATCTCTGTTTGTCAAAGAGTGCTTTTGGAAACTGAGAAATTGATAGCGTAAACGAAACAGAGAGAATTATATTTCAGAATATTTTGCATCAGTTATTCCAAAAGATCATGGATGTTCAGATTACTTCAAGAACGTACCCTTTTAAAGACAGGATGGTCAACAGTATACAGCTTCATTGTGTGCAAATACTCAGCCTGTCTGCTCTTTGTGTTTCTTCAGGGATCGGTTTCGGACTACAGTGAATGTACTTGGAGATTCTTTTGGAGCTGGAGTTGTGGAGAAGTTGTCCAGGAAAGAATTAAACCAGGGGGATCCCCAAAGTGGCATCAATATTGTGAATCCATTTGCTGTGGAAACTTCTACATCTAAAAGTGAGACAAGGATGAAAGAAGCATATCTCAATGGGGCATTTGACGCTGATAAAGCAGACTTTGTAGTTGTCACGGAAACATCGCAATTTTGATCGAGTAAGAATGAGTTGAGAATGACTATGTGTGAATAAGGTACACATAAGGATTACCTTGCAAAACTGTAAATTTGAATCAATTCATAAATTTATTATCATCAATAATGAGTACCTTAAGATAAACATTTGAAACTATAATATACACTGGCCATTGAACACTCTGATAGTCAACAGCAAACTATTCCTTAATTTGCTTGCAAGCAAGGTAGGTTAATACTTCATTCTGAATGTATGGAATGAGCTAGAACAGTCATACAAGATAGCTGTTGGAATTGAAACAAAGCCAAGACTGAATAAGCTCGCCTTGAAATTGAAACATTACATTCTGAAAAAAAAAATTAGATGTCCAGAATTAATATTGAGTAGCAATCCTAAATCATAATTCAGATAATGATTCTTAAATGTGTGCTTAAGCTTATGCTGTTGTCTTATCTCTCAGTTAGTCTATCTCATAATCATTCTAGGTTATCAATATGTTCTAATGTTTCAAAGAGTGCAAGTATAGCCTTTAATGTTAAAAGGAAATAATGGTTATGGTATTGCACATGCAGTGAAATTTGTCTGAAACCAGCCTTAAAGTCTATCTGCCTATCATGACCAATTAGCTACAGTTTACGATAATAGGTGTCACACCTATAATGCTATCAATACAACATACATTTCCTGACATTGTGAAAACCCTAGGTCAGGCAGATAAATTCAAAATGGCTTTGACTGCATTCACTCCTCCAAGGACTGACCAAAGTCACGATATGACAGTGGAATAACATTTGGCATAAATTCCCTTAGAGGATTCTGCTTCGCCAACTTTGGCAGAAGTTTGGTGGAGGCCCAGTTTGCGTTCATTAACAGAACTTCTGACAGGTTTCTAATGACACCCTGGCAGCAGAGTGGAGAAACCCCCAAGGAAATTCACTTACATTATGTTGGCTGCAATATGAATAAAGAGCTCCAAAATATCCAATTTGCTTCATGATTTTACCACGTCACTGTTCATGGAGTACTATTAATGCCGACATACAAATGACAGCCTGAATTAGGTTATACGGATGTTCCAACCAGATATTTGCAAATGATGCACCAATATTTAGTTTTATATCTTTAGGTGGCCTCATTACATTGGCTGCAAACATAAAGTTAACTGGCATCTTCCAAAACGTAGATGCCATGATATTTGCCTACATATATACATATATGTATATATACATGTGCCATACAATGCAGGGTCTATGTACGTTGCTGCTCTTGGCAAGTTGCTACTCCAAGTTTATAAAAAGATAAAGTAATCTGTATGACATAGTTGAGCTAACATTAGTCAATGCATCTCAGCAGTTGTGATTTGCATTCATGATTGGAAGAATCAAGTGTGAATTATTTATTCTGGTTCGTGTTTTAGGATCTGACCCCAAAGACCATCTCAACTTGAGATCTTATAAACTAGCAATATTTCGATCTCTGGCAACTGCATTTCTGGAAATTGATCTTGATTTTACTGTAAATAACTGACAGGAGAAGCAATGTGTGTGTGTGTGTTATGCGAAAGTCTGATATGAAAAGAGAAATTGCTGGAAATACTTAGCAGATCAGGCAGCATCTGCAGAGAGAGAAAAACAGAGCTAATGTTTCAGGTCAATGGCATTTCATCAGAATTGGATCAAATGGAGCTGCTGTTCGAAGAAACTGAGAGCAGTTACAATGATCTAAAGCACTAAAACTCAATAGTGAGTTCAGAAGGCAGCAAGGTGGCGTAGTGGTTAGCACTGCTGCTTCACAAAGCGAGGGATCCGGGGTCAATTCCAGCCTCGGGTCACTGTCTGTGTGGAATTTGCACGTTCTCCCCATGTCTGCATGGGTTTCCTCTGGGTGCTCTGGTTTCCTCCCGCAGTCCAAAGATGTGCAGTTAGGTTGATTAGCCATGCTAAATTGACCTCAGTGTCAAGGGGATTAGTGGGGGGAAACGGGAATAGGGCCTGGGTGGGATTGTGGTTGATGCAGACTCAATGGGCTGAATGGCCTCCTTGTGCACTGTCAGAATTCCATGATTTTAAGCAACTGGGCTTCATTTAATTGCAAGCTGGAACAGTCAGATGCTGCACGTTGTTGGATCCATTAAACTAAGAACTGTTTCTCCCAATCCATCAGCTGCAGTGCTCAGGAAATCAGTCATGAAATCTGGTAGATGATGAGAATGCAATACAATAATGCTCCACAATCTGCCAATGATTTGATTTTTTTTAAAAATCTAACTTCAAAAATCTCCTTATGCTCCAACACACATTCATTACACAACAAATTTAACAGACTACTGAATTTCTTCCAACTCCCTACTATATATCTTCATGATCTCTCCCAAAAGCTAGTCAATGTACAGATTGGGGTACAAGAGCAGTAGAAATTGCCTGGGTGTAGATCCCATAAAAATTCAAAGTAACTTGGCCATTGTTGGAATTGCACCTGGTCTTCAGCAATGATAGTCACTGGACCCAGATGGGACCCTCTCCCTCCCAACCAAAGAGACCTACAGGGATTCAAACTTGGTTCCTCTTCTGTCTCTCATGCTTGATTAAATCTAGGGGATTGTCAAGAAATAAAGAACAATGCTGAAAGGCAACAGCCATTCACATTGAAGTATTTGCGCAGAATGGCCGAATGCCTCCTTCTACACTGTAGTGATTCTATGATTCTATTCTATTCTAAGGCTGTAAGGTTCTGAATTGAAAGATAAGATGGTATTCTTTGAGCTTCCTTTGATTTCACTTAATATCATTGGGGGCCGAGGACAGAATGATCAGAGTGGGAATGGTAAGGAAAATTAAAACGATGGGCAATCGGAGGTATACGGTTATTTATGCTTGTCAGCCAAGTGGAGGTGTTTCGCCATGCAATTACCCAGTTTCTGTTGGATTTCCTTGATGTAGATGAGACTCCATCATTGGCAGCAGACACACAGGGTGGGATTTTCCAGTCACACTTGCCCCAAAACTGGTGCTCGAGGTCAATGGACCTTTCCTTAGTCCGCTCTTGGCCCCCTCCGATTCCCATCATGAGCGGGATGGTAAAATTCGCCCCACAATGTGTTAATTTGGACGAAGTATATGTAAATCTTTGTTTCATCTGAAAGGGGTGTATGAAGCCCCAGGCATTGAGAAGGGAGCGTGTGAAACCTGCTGAACTGAGATGTTGATGCTGTTCTCTTCTCTCCACAGATTGTATCTGACTTGATGAGTATTTCCAGCAATTTTTGTTTTTGTCCCAGATTTCCAGAATTTGTGATATTTTGATTTTTGACTATATTTTCATCTTTTGCATCTTTTTGATTTCTACCATTCTCTTTTTCAAATTTCCTCTAGGCTTAAGAGAGTTTTTCTTTAATTTAGCTTTGAAGAGCATTGATGTTCTGGCAGAAAGCATCAATACTGCTGAAAATGGAAATATTTTGGGGCGGCACAGTGGTTGGCACTGCGGTCTCATAACACCAGGTTCAATTCCAGCCTCGGGTCACTGTGTGGAGTTTACATGTTCTTCCCATGTCTGCCTGGGTTTCTTCTGGGTGCTTCAGTTTCCTTGAGCAGTCCAAAGATATGCAGGTTAGGGGATTGTGCTAAATTGACCCCTACTGTCAGGGGATTAGCAGGGTAAATATGTGGGGCTACGGGAATAGGACCTGGGTGGGATTGTTGGCAATGCAAACATGATGGGCCAAATTTTTGCTTGATCTTTCTTCCAGAAACAGAACTTACTAATTACTTGTTACTTTGTTAAGTAATATAGGATTCAACAAGAATAGCAAGGGATGTATAGAGTGATCCAGAGCACAATGCCAGGTTGATTTTTAATTTTTTTTATTTTGTATTGTAAGGATCTCATTATTGATTTAGAGCATTTTATACATTAGATTTACTAGCATACCTCAGAGTTTTAGGTTCTAGGGTTTTAAATGTTTGGTAACTTGGATAGGATTCAAGAAGGGACAAAAAGGAATGGATGGAGAATATGGGCAATTATTTACTGAATGGTAAAATGAATTGGAAGGCTTAAAGATTGTTCCAAAGATTTTCTTAAAATGCAAGAATGAAAACAGCAATGAATGTCACTCCAAACTAATACAAAATTAGGCATTGTCAGAAAACTGCTGGTCATATCTTAAAAATTCTGAAGCAACAGTCCAGTAGAATTCTGCCAGAAAATATTTCATTCAGTTTTGAAAAACCTAGGCTACGAAATTTGATTGCCCAATTAGTGTCAGGTTGACAGAGCAATTGCTCTGCTCTTTGGTCCACACTAGTCCCCTGAAGCCAGAAGTGAATCTCATTTACACACAACTCATGAGCTGTTGATGCTCTGTTGCAAGTTACCAATCTGGAAGGGTGGGAAATGAGCTGGTTTGCATGTGGTGCAGGCTGGTAAGTAGGAAAGTTGTAATATCTGGAGGAACCTTGGACGTAGTGCAGCGGATGAAAATTGTTATGGCCCCAGTACAATAACACACACCACAGATGTAAAAGTTAAGGGTTTCCTTTGTTTTGTTTCGAGAAACACCTACTTAAGGACCACTAGTTAGGCCACAAAATGCTTTGGACGTCTAGGCCACTCGTGACCAACATAAGCTTTCACCTATCTGTACCTGAAGTTTGTAATTGGGACCTTACTCTCGCCTTAATCTGCATTTTCAAGCAGAAATATCAACTGTAGCTCATTGCGTAACAGTTTTTTGGATTGAAATCCCACTCCAGGGCTCGAGTACTTAAATCAAGGCTGACACTCCAGTATACTACTGAAGGAACACTGCACAGTTGGAGGTGCTGTCTTCTGGGTGAGACATTAAACTGAAGTCCCACTTCCCCTTGGGTGAATGCAAAAGTTTCCGATCATTATTTTGAAAAAAAGAGTAGGGGCGTTCACCCTGGGTTTCCCAGCCAATTGTTATCCCTCAAACAACATTACATAAATAAACAAATTATCTGGTCATTATCACAATGCTGTCCATGGGAGTTTGCTGTGTGTGTATTAACTGTCACATTTCCTGCATTGCAATCGTCATTACATTTCAAAAGTAATTAATTGGCTGTAAAGCACTTTGAGACATCAGGTGGTTGTGAGAAATAAATGTAAGTCTTTCTATTTTTTTGTTGCTTGCTCCAGCTGACCATGTGTTACATTAATACTGCATGGTTAAATAATTTAATCATTGGGAAACATCAAATTTGACCCTAACATTGACAGAGTTTCATTTTCTAAAGATAAGCCCAATCCAAGCTGATACTTTTCCTCTCGTTGCCCTGTATCACCGTTTGCTGCACCAGACTGCTATCCTGGGTGAATTCAGTTGACTCAGCATAGATTAAGGATCAAGGCTAGGAAGATCCGAAAATATAAGAATCACTAATACACAATGCATATTTATCACATTTTCTACATCGTGCACCAATGCATGCAATTTCTATATTTGTAACAGATTCTGTTTGCATTTTGTATGTTAACATTAAAACAAAGTCAGTGAGCTGGAATGTTACAAACATCCACATTGGTGGGATTTTCCCATCCCACTGCAGTGAATGGAGATTTAGCTGGCCACCAAATTCTCCGACCTCACTTCAATGAAAGTATGGCGTGAATGGCTGGTCAGATCGCGCGCAATGTTGTTATTTATCTTTGGCTTCTTTCCAAGGTTCTGAAAGGGAATGGCACTGATTAAAAATTGTCGACTTGGCAAAATCAAGCCATGCCATTTTGAATGTGGCATGTGGAATTGCCGTTGAGTACCAGAAGGAGGTTGGCAATCTTACACAGGACTGAGCCGGCTGCTCAAGCACCTCCGATGGAAAGTAGCAGCTAGCCAAAGTCAGAGATCAGGCAATCCGGAGACCATGCAACTGTATTGAGAGAAGACTGATGGCAGCAAGGTTTGCGGTGAAATGGGGTTATGGGAGAGCATTGCAGTCAGCTGGTTAGCCTAGACCCTGGCAGAGCATCTTCAGCTGGGGTAAAGGGGCAGGGGGGAGGTTTACGGTGGGAGGCTGATTTGGCTGTGGTTGGTGCTCCACTTAGAAGAGACTGAAGTTTCAAGAGGGTCCCATCCATACCGAAAGACCTTGATTTCCAGCCCCACCTTCCACCAAAATCAGCAGTGATATGGGAAATGGAACTGCTCCATTTGAACGATTCTTCTGCACCATTGTGGCAAATTGGGGAGAGTTAAAATTGCCCCTTTTATTGTACATAAACACTGTCAAAGGGTTGGAGTTTTACTAATCACATTTTAATAAAGCATATTCAAACCATGCAATGTTCAATTAACATTTAATCATTGCAAAGACTTCTGTGTAAAACAAAAAGTTGTAAAAAATTTTACAAACACAAAATTGACATTTTCTCTTGAACCTTGGAATATTTTTATGGTAGATAAAAGTGTTGCATTTTTGATAAAAGAATTAAGTAAGCTTTGTTGTATTAATTTGTAGTACGGAAATATTAATGCAAATGTGTCACCGGGAATAACAATGCATGTACGGTTAATTCAAAGGTAACTTTTGCTTGCAAAAGTCCACGTGAACGAGGTGTTAGTCCTGACCACTTGAAAAGCATTTCAGCTGTTACTGGAGCTTTATGGAAAAAGATTATTTGTAGATGCTCTTGCTTCACTTCTGAACCTTACCTGAAGTTTGCTATGAACAATCCATGGTAAAGTATCTGAGCAGACCAAACTTATGATTAGTGGAAACATTTGAAATAATTGTAAACTAAAATGTTCCAGAGCTTAAAAAAAAAGTGGAATCTGTATTGAAGTGTAAACCATTGTAAGAAATGCATTGAAGCTAACTTAAACAGCAATGAGAGAATATTGTGGAATATGAATGGAAATAAACACATTTAAAAATATTTCCTGTGTAAACTTCAATGGATTGATTGTTGTGTTAGAGCTGGAGATCATCAATTTATTTGTAAATCTTGTTTTTTGCTAAATAAAGACCTTACTGTATATGTGCACAATGACTATTTGTGTCAACATGGACCATAATTTATCACTGACAATAATCTTTATGCACATTATGACCTATTAACCACACGAGCTGCTGCAATGCATTTGAATTCATGTTTCCCTGAGCATTAGTCTGGGCTTTTTGATTACTAGTCCAGTGACATATTCACAGCACAAACATCTGCCCTAGCTGCACACCTTGCACATTATTCTAATGCAACTAGAACACTGACATTTAGCTGGCAATGTGGAAAATTGTGCAGATATGTCCTGGCCACAAAAAGCAGGATAAATCCTACCCAGTTAATTACTGGCCCAAGAATCTATTCTTGATCAACAGCAAAGTGCTAGAAGGTGTCATTAACAGTGCTGTCAAGTAGTATTTACTCTGACCTGATATGCTCACTGATGCTAGTTTGGGTTCTGCCTGAGCCATTTGACTCCAGATCTCATTATGACCTTGATCCAACCATGGACAAAAGAGCTGAACTCAAGTGGTGAGGGGAGAGTGACTGACCATCAAGATAGCATTTGACTGAGTGTACCATCCACGAGCCCCAGCAAAACGGGGATCAATGAGAATTGGGGAAAATAAAGACATTTGCATGCACAATCATCATAGAATCCCCACGGTGCAGAAGGAGACCTTCCACATGCATTTACCATGGCTCGTCCACCTCATCTATACGTCTTTGGACACTAAGGGGCAATTCAGTATAGTCCATCCACCTAACCCACACATCTTTGGAATGTGGAAGGAAACCAAAGCACCTGAATGAAAGCCATGCAGATATGGGGAGAATGTCCAAACTCGATCAGCCCACACTGACAACCAAGGCCTGAAATGAACCTGGGCCCCAGCACTGTGAAGTGGCCGTGCTAACCATTATGCTACTGTGCCACCTGCTGTGTGTTACCTAAATTATCCACTATACACCCACTGTTCTCATACAGTAACAATTGCATGTTCTAGTGGTCAGTCTCTGCACCAGCATTGTATATATAGTCTTAAATCATGCAAGTGTCTTGTAATGCTATATGTGCACGTTGTCACTGGCTGCTCATCTGAATGATATTCCTTGCCTGGGAAGTGTCATCCCCATGGTACATGTTGCACATATTATCATGGTTAACTTGTCCATTACCATTTTTGGGGATAAGTGGACCTCTGGGATTCATAGTAATTCAATGCTCAGTACAACTGGTGAGATTGCTTCTCCCTGATCAGCTGACTGGTGCATAGGTTCCGTTTAAATATGACATGTGGAGAGAGGGCGTGGTAAACTCACTATGAGATGGGTGACTCTTGGACCACCCTCCATCTAGTGCATTTCCCATGCATGCATGATTGACGAGGATGATATCTCGCAAAAACCTGCCATCGCAGCCAATGGATACAACATTGATTTTGATGCTCTTTCCACACTTACATCAGAATCTTACAGCCATTCACGCCAGTGGGATGTTCTGGTCCCACAGCAGTGAATGGAGATTTGGCTGAGTTAGCCCTGACAAAGCCCCGACTTCTAGACTCGAAACATTAGCTCTATTGCCTCCTTGCAGATGCTGTCAGACCTGCTGAGATTTTCCTGCATTTTCTGTTTTTGGTTCAGATTCCAGCATTCTTTGCAGATGCTTTGGAGCAGATATGAAGAATTTGAGAGAAATGCTTTGAAGTGGTTTGTGGTTGGGCTTCACTGTCTCTGTCTCTCTCAAGCAGGTAGTGATGGAAATGCTCACAAACTATAACCACGCATTCTTCCTCGATCTGAGTGTAGCGTCATTCAATCTGCACTGGTGCCCTAGCTGCAAAAGTGATTGTCCTCACTGTGCTCGGCTTACCCCAAGACCTGTCTTATTGGCCTCATGAATGGTTTCATGGCGACCATTATAGAAGTTAGCTTTTTTTAATTCCGGATTTATCAATTGAACAGGAATTCTACCAGCTGCCATGGTGAGAATTGTGACCTCAGTCCGCATTGCATTAGCCTGGATCTCAAAGTTGCTAGTCCAATGGCATTACCACCACTCCACCACCTGATGTTTTTTGAAGGTGAATGTGAGCATGCATGTTCGAAATGGTCAGACGAGATCATGGTTGGCAATGAGATACCAGCTTTGGCCTCAAACAGAGCTGTCCGGATGATTCTGCAGACAGTTACATTTATTCATTAACTCCAAAGACCACTCCTGAATATGAGCTGAGCTTTCTTTGCCGTGGAAGCTGTGAATCATTTGATTAGCTACTTAAAGAGGAACCTTACTCTTTCGTCGCTTCCATCAAATAAATTCTACTTCTCTTAGGATTCTTACAGTGCAGAAGGAGGCCATTTAGCCCATCAAGTTTGCACCGACCACAATCCCAGCCAGGTCTTATTCCCATAACCCCATTTATTTACCCTGTGAATCCCCCTGACACTAGGGTCAATTTAGCATGGCCATTCCACCTAACCCAATATATTTGGACTGTGGGAGGAGACCGGTGCACCTGGAGGAAACCCACGCAGACACAGGGAGAATGTGCAAACTCCATGCAGACAGTGACCCGAGGCCAGAATTGAACCTGGGTCACTGGTGCTGTGAGGCAGCAGTGCTAACCATTGCACTATCATGCCACCTCCACATACATGTGCTGCCCTCTTGTTCACGAAACGTTTTCTTTTCCATTTTTTCCTATACTCCGATAATGCTTTTTTGTTTTATCTAAATTGTTCACGGGTGCAAATTAACAAAGAGATCCAGGGCAGGATTTTACAGCATTGCTCATCCCGAAACCATAAAATCCTGCCTGAGGTCAGTGCACCTTCCCATTGTCTCCTCATCACCTGCTCTGATTTCCGTGGTGGGTGGGGCAGTAACATTCTGGGGCCAGAAACAAGGCAAAAATCATATTTTGGCATTCTATTTTTGTGATAATAAATAAACATGCAGTTCTGCCTGGCTGAGAGTGACGCACCTCATTAACTTATTCATACCACTTCAAAGAATTCCACTGATTCACTGATATAGGTCCCCAAACTCATGTCAAATTTACAACCATGCAGATGCAATCTCATATATTGTTGATTCTATTTGGCTCATTAATGAAAGGAATACATTTTTTGGGAGTTCTGAAATAGTGATGGTTTTACTAGTCTCCCATTGTAACAACATTGATAGAAGCCCAGAGGATAGCAGAAATGTTGAGCTGGTATTCTTTTGTTATGCAAACCTATGAGTTTTAACTTCTAATAGCAAATAAAGACATTCAGTCGATTTTAATTATATACACACAAATTACTTGATTTTGTAGCTACTTAGAAAATAGTCAATACTTATAATGTATAAACTCAGTACTTACTATCTGTTACCTAACTTAAGACTGATTTCCATTTGCGCATGAAACCTGGCCAGGGTTTTGCCGCATGGCTATCAGTCTTTCCCTTCTTCCTGATGTTGTCTTCTTCTGTGAATGTTAGTCCTGGATTTTCACTCAACGCAACTTCTTTGTGTTAGCATTTTTATACCCCAGAAGTGCCTTGACAACCGGTCAACGAATTGATCAGAAACTGATTTGCAA
Source organism: Carcharhinus amblyrhynchos (assembly GCF_965287045.1). NCBI lineage: Eukaryota > Metazoa > Chordata > Chondrichthyes > Carcharhiniformes > Carcharhinidae > Carcharhinus > Carcharhinus amblyrhynchos. The sequence goes on along the minus strand of NC_137328.1, from coordinate 42,618,100 downwards.
CGTTCGATTAGGCCAACCAGATAGAGCCCGCACAGATAGGGTCAGAATCCTTCAGACCCCATCATATTTACAGCACATAGCCCATGTTCTAATGCCCATATAAGGAAATACTGGCTGCAAAAAGCCTTCAGCTGTTTGTTTTGGAACAACCTGTAACCTGGTTTCACACCTTCGTCAGAATTCACGCACTCACCCTGGAATCAGAATAAGTGAGAGGCGGACAATGGAAATGTCCATTGACCTCTGACGGAAATTTCTGGTCTTGCTCGAGCAAGGCCCTAAGATCCCGCTCCTTGTCTCCTTTGATATGCCTCAGGCCAGCTTGGCCACAGGGAATCCCAGCATACTTAAAAAAAATAACTTGGGCCAAAAATTAGGCTTGCTTGATTCAAGATCTTTCGGTATATTAAATCTTAAATCTCTGCAGGCCATTTGGCCACAGTTTTTAACCAGTTGTCCATTGGAGTTACAGCAAAAGACTTGTATCGTTGTAAAATTTCCAGGTTTGGAATTCCCATAGGTATACATTTAAGGACAGATTAGGAACAATTTTCTTATTTGAGGAGGTAACCCAGTTGCATCCAAGAACCCCTATGACCACACACACGCACACACACTCTCCATAACATAGGGGAGTGTGTGAAAGATCTGAAATTCAAACAACCAGTGCAACTGGGGTGGAATCGAGCTAGAATCAGGTTCCATCCCAAAGCCCTGCATTCGCACAAAGCAAAAAGCAGTCATTGTGCCTACTTTGGGCCCAGGAATTTTAGGATTTATGATTCTATGAGGCAGACAGCTATAATTACCCCATTGTAAGAAATTGATTTTTGTTAGAAATCTAGCTATGTGATCTCTCTGGCCTACCCCCGTAGTTGGCCTTCGAGATTGTATTTTACAGATGTGATATCACTTCAGAAAGCTTAAATTTACTTTTTGACTAAAGTGATATTTTTTGCTGGAGGTAAAGTTGTTTTGATTGTTCTTGATGGCCCATTTCTACATTTCCATATGAAGTATATCAAGAAATATTCAGGAAACCTCAATAAAATTCTACTGACAACTTTCAATGTTTAGAAGAACCTTTCGGCAATAGGTAAAGAGTGGGGCTATTGCATTTAGAAGTCAACATCTGAAATGGATGTATTGTATGCAGCCAGTTAATTTATTTACAATACATTGGATCAGCTCCATTTCAGTATTTCAAGCATCTAACAAACACAATGATTATGTGCAAGATGTTAATGGCCATCAGACCATACAATCTGCTGTAATCTTTGTAATCATTGCCAAACTAAAATTGCATAGTTCCACATAAAAAGTAAGTAGGGGTGGCACGACGGCACAGTGGTTAGCACTGTTGCCTCAGCACCCAGGACCCAGGTTTGATTCCTGGGTTGGGTCACTGCCTGTGTGGAGTTTGCACGTTCTCCCCGTGTCTGTGTGGCCTGCCTCCAGGTGCTCCAGTTTCTTCCTACAGACCAAAAGTGTGCTGGTAAGATGGATTGGCCATGATGTGTCCCAAGATGTGTAAGTTAGGATGAATAGCGGAGTATGTGGGGCTATGGAGATAGAGCCTGGGTGGGTTGCTCTGTTGGAGAGCCAGTGCAGACTCAATGGGCTGAAAGGCCTCCTTCTGCACTGTAGAGATTCTATGATTCCTCCAGTTGGACCTGGAAGTGATTGGAAATTTCGTGGATTGGGAAAAGTTATTACCAGCAACAAAGGGATAGAAACAAATTAAATCAAGGAACAAAGAAGAAATCTCATAAGGGATTTCAAAATTTATTACTAAACATTTTATTGTAAGGTTGCTCAGTGTCTCACTGAGAAGCCTGGAAGTTTGTGTAGTTGAACATAAACTGTTTATTGTTAACACACAACTATATACAAATCTCCAAGTTATAGCCCAATCCAGATGCTTTCTTCCTGCTGACTTCTCTCAGGTTCTCTTTACACTGTCTACCATCATGTGGCTCTCTACATCATGATGTGGGCAGAGCTGTTCTCCAGTCCCACATTAACACTTGTTAAGCCCAAACCCTTATACTACTTCTCCCACAAATCTTTACCCAACATATTTACAATACAATCTTTCTTTATGTACTATCCTTTCTACCCGCGCCCCCCCCTCAAGTCACAGACTTTATAAATCAGATGAGGTTTAACCATTCTCCCAGGTTTTGATCTTACATTTGGAGGAGTGGTGGGCTCAGTTGCTTGAGGCAGCCCTTGTTGGTTTGGAGTTGACGTGTTGGATTCTGTGTTCCTGACACTTGGTTGCCTCCATCAGTTTCCCTTAAATGTATGCTAGGAGGTTCGCCTTGGGAGATGAGGAGGAGACTCATCTGATTGTGCCTGCTGGGTAGGTATCAGGTATGACCTGGGTTGATCATCATCTCTGCAGGCCTTGATGCCCTTTCTTTCAACATCCCTGATCCAAACTTGTCACCTTTGTGCACTGAAGCAGGTTTATAGTTTGGTAAATCCTATTGCATTGTTAGGATTGGGAAATCGCTAACTTCCTTCATTTCGTACGGGTTCACACGATGCCTCTGCTGCTCACAATATGTTCTAAAAACTAGATCGAGGTCTTAGACTCCTCACATTTCTCATTTACTGGCAGCCCCGCTTCCTGCAACCATTCTAAGAAAGCTGTGAGCCTCCTGTCAAATTCCTCAGTGGTCGTATTGAGGACCAACACGTAAGCTGTTGGGTAAATCTCCGGATCTGGTAAGATGGCCAAAATTGTGCATTGAAAAATCTTGAGTGCAAGGTAATGCCAAATGGCAAGTGGTCGAAACAAAAATGGCCAAATGGGGTGATAAACATAGTCAACAATCTGGACTTTCATCTCATGGAGGTTGCTAGAAGCTACTTGAGCTTTGAACTTCAAAAACACATTGGGGGCGATTCTCCCATCCTGCTGCAAATGGGTCGATTCACGGGATTCCTGCGGGCTTTTGCATCACGTCTGTGTGGCACCAGAAATCAGCTGGGAGCTGGGGCTAGTATTTAAATAATATCATATACTATTTAAATGCTATTAGCTGGCCCGGAGCTGAACTCTCTGAGCCCGCTAGCATCTCCCACTCCATCAGAGTGTTTCACCCTAGCAAGGATTACACTAGCTCCCCACTTTCAGGGAGCTAACAGCCTGACCCCACTGGCGTGAAGGGGCGGGGGGCCAATCAGTACCCTCTAAGGGTTGGGCAGCAGGTGGATAGTACCCCTGGGCATAGGCACATAAGCAGTGCCAAAGGGGCAATGTTCCCATGCGCAAGGGGCACCTTGGCACTGCTCATCAGGTATGGAGCAGTGCAAAGTGTGGGGCCTGTTGGGTTCTAGGGGGCAAAGCCTGTTGAGGCAGGGCCTACGGGCAATCGGTCAGAGCAGGGGATCTTGCTGCCACTCTGCATAGGGATCAAAAGAAGGAAGGAGGCAGGCCAGAAATCAGGAGAGGCTGGGGGTTTGGGAGGGCAGCACTGCAGAGATCCTGGACCAGCAAACAAGAGGATGGTAATTTGGGGCCACTGCACAGAGGCCTGCTGATGTGAGCCTCTCCAGCGCGAATAGGCCCTATCCTCTGAAATTTAATAATCTTCACACTGGTGACCTCTGCAGTGCACAGAGTGTGGGAAATTCTTCTCTGAACTCCCATTGAAAAATCAGTGTGAATTACTCCAGTTTTCCTGTGAATTCGACACTTGGAATTTTTCTGGGAGATCACATCACCCACCTCCCCCCCCACCATGCTGTTGGAGAGCTTTGTCATACTGTTGATCACCAAGAACATTGGATTGATTTCTCACACCATTGCCTTATTTAGTTGCATCAGGTTGACACAAAATTGAATGGATCCATTTGTCTTCAGAAATGGGACCACCCCAGGACACCATTCTATCAGCTGAGTGACAGGGCAGCTAAGCCCAGTGTTGGTCATCTCATCCAGTTGTTGCTGCACTTGCTTGATATGTGGATACATGGTGTTTTTGAAGCTCAATGCTAAAGCAGCTTTTGGCAACTTCCACTAGATGAGAAGTCCAGATTGCTGACAATGTTTATCACCCCATCTGGCAGTTTCTGTTTCGATAACTTGCCATTTGGCAAAACCTCACACCCAAGATTTATCAGTGCACAATTTTGGTCATCTTACCAGGTCTGAGGTGGGTGGCATTTACTCAATAGCTTATGTATTTTCTGTTGTGTGAAGAGGCACACCAGGTTTGTCATCCTTTCTCACTGTAATATTGTATACGATCTTCACTCTGCCCAATCCAGTGTAAAGATTTAGAAACTCTTTTACAAGACCGGAACCAGGTTCTTGCTGGCTAACCTCATTATTTTTCTAAAGGAACTTGAGGTCAACACAGACTTTCCTGCTTGAGAGAGAATGTTCTTGATTGTGGAGTACAAAGGCTATCTCCCATATTTGTATTGGAAGTATGGCTTGCAACACACTTTTAACTGAGTGTTTAATGCCACCTACTCTGTACAGACATGTTATGGGTGGCTGTAGCTATTGCTTCACCAGCAATGATTCCTTCCCTGAGAGGACCATAACACTGGCTTCTGTGTCCAATTTGAAATTTGTGAGGTGATAATTTTCAGAGATGTCTGCATTCCAAAAGGAGAATCCATAAGCATTAATCTCGCCCAAGAAACACAGTTGGACTTCTTCATGGTGTGGTACCTCAATCTTGTGGATTGTTTTGAGATCTTCCATACGTCTTGCGGTCTTAGACTTACACATCTTTGCAAAGGGAGGGTGAGGCCTAATGGTATTATTGCTAGATTATTAATTCAGAGAAACACGGCTAATGTTCTGGGGTACTGGGTTCAAGTTCTGCCTCAGCAGATGGTGGAATTTGAATTCAATAAAAAATATCTGGAATTAAGAATCTACTGATCACCATGAAACCATTGTCGATTGTCAGAAAAAAACTACCTGGTCCTTTAGGGAAGAACATCTGCTGTCCTTACCCAGTCTGGCCTATACGTGACTCCAGAGTCACAGCAATGTGGTTGACTCTCAGTTGTCCTCTGAAATGGCCTCGTAAGGCACTCAGTTCAAGGGCAGTCCTATTAAAAAGTGGATAATGGAAGCATATTTTTCCTCTCAGAGTCAGAGCAGCAATATGCTCTGTAGTCTTGGTGCAGTATGCCTCATATTACAGATCTTAGAGTAGGGGAAGGTCCCAGAATGTACGAGCAGCCCTTATAACGCAGAATCTTCACCAACACTAGAAATTCATCCAGGATCAACAGTGGAGGTCTCCACTGGACAAGATCCCAAAATAATTGCCAGAGCCGCAAGTCCATGAATTTTCCGGGCCATTGCCAAAATAACCCTGCCTTAATCCTCCCTTGCTGCTTGCAAAATCTCTTTGCAACTGATCTGCTGGCTAACACCTTTAAACACACTTTGTTCCTGTCCACTCAATGTCTATTCCGTTTTCCAATCTATAAAATGATTTCTGTCATGTTTCTGTGAGAGGGATGCTATCTAAATACAAACTTGTGTTGATGCACTTCATTGCATCATGTTACTGGCACTGGTGAGTGGAGCAACTGCCTTAATGGCTCATGTGAGAATAGGTCACGAGGCAGCTTTTCATTAGGCTATCAGTCAACTCAGGGAAAGACAAAATCAATTCTAATCCAGTATCAGCCAAAAGTTAAAGACTGTGGATCTGGTTTGATGGTCTGGAAAATTATCAGCAATGTCTGCACAATTGGTGGAGCATTCAGCAATGTATTTCATTTGACAAGCCATTCATCTTCACCTTAAACAGCACCTGCAACATCAGCGATAACATTTCCTTTTTTCTTTTCGCTGGCACAGCTTTCATGAATACACCTCAATGGAAATCAGGTTCAAAGTTTTTTGAGGTTCTACAAGCTTTTTTTGGTTCTATTTCATTAGCCATTTACCTATTTCGACTATGTTTTTCCAGCAAAGGGGTTTTTATTATTTACTGCAAACAACTCACTGAACAGGTTAAAGGATTCTTCCTCTTTGGAGCAGCTCCAACCTTCTTGCTAACCTTCAGAAATACTCAGCTTGGTTGGTTTTGACTGGTCATTAAATCCAGTTGACTACGTGCTTTTTAAAGTTTACTTATTAGTGTCACAAGTAGGCTTACATTAACACTGCAATTAAGTTACTGTGAAAATCCCCTAGTCACCACAGTCGTGCATCTGTTCAGGTACACTGAGGGAGAATTTAACATGGCCAATGCACCTAACCAGCACATCGTTTGGACTGTGGGGGGAAACCAGAGCAAATCCATGCAAACATGGGGAAAAAGTGCAAACTCCACACAAACAGTGGCCCAAGCCAGGATTTGAATCGAGGTCCCTGGTGCTGTTAGGCAGCAGTGCTAACCACTGGACCACTGTGGAAGATATGTTGAATGCAACAATATTCAAAAGATAGGTTTGACTGTTGCCAATTAATGCAAACTACTTTCATGCAGTAAATAAGTGAAGAGACAGAGACCTGTAGGTGTTGATATCAGGCATTTGGATCAGTTATAAGATTAGGGATCAGATTGGCGTGGCAGTGAAAGCAGAAGCGTTCATGTACTTTCATGTGAGGCCAGGAGTGCACTTTCGTTCTTCCTGGCTCCACTATTTGGTAATTTACTAACATTGTGCAGGCAATGCTTAGGGTTGCAATCCCTAAGGAATGCAAAAGACCAAACAGCTACTTCAGACATTGGTAAAGGACTCCTTTTGTTTATCATGTGTGGGTCCACCTCTAGTTTTCAACACCACGTGCACTGCAATGTTCCAATACACCTTTCCCCATTTAACAAACAAACCTCCCATTTCACTGCTCCCATGCCACTTGATACACACCTATTGACTCAAATACTAGATTTACTGACCTGTTTTCATGAAAGTTTGTCCATAATGCCAGGGCTTCCACACCTTTATATTGCTTATCTGCTTTGAAGTCAGGGCAGGACAGCTTATGGATAAATATTCAGTTCTTGTTGTGGGAGACAGTGAGTTTAGTGGCACCTTGCCACCACTTGGCTACTGACTGACCGATAACAACTTCCCCATGAGCTTCCATGGTGCGAAAGTTTCCAGCACAACGAATGTATGGAATCAGCAAGGAAATTCAACGCACATTGTTGTTTAGATTGATACTGTAATCTATTCATCATAAATTCTATTCCCTTGCCATCCTTCTCCTTGAAATTGTTTGAGACTGAAATTGTTCACAGCCATGGTGTTATGTTTGATCAAAGCATATGTTTCTTACCATATATCCACCATCGTCATTACAACAACCTACTTCTGTCTTCACATCACTTGATTCCACCTTTGCTTCAACCTCTCTGCTGCTGAAACCCTCATCTATGTTTTTTTTAACCATTATATTTGACTATTCCAATGCAGTCCTTGGTTTATCCTCCACAAACTTGAAGTCGTCCAAAATTCAATTGCATGTATCTTAATTTGCACCAAGTCCTATTCACCGACCTCCCTTGTACTCACTGACCTACAGTGGCCCCTTTATGCAACAATGCCGCAATTTAAAAATTCCAGTCTTGTTTTATATTCCTCCACGACTTCACCCATCCATCCCTGTCTCTGATATCGCCTCCAGCTTGATAAGCCCATGCTGTCCAACAATTGTGTACATTCCTGATTTCAACTGCTTCACTGGTGGTAGCCAATTTTTGAATTACCATGGCCCTTAGTTCTTGAATTCATTTCTTAAATTTCGCCCATGCTTTATCTCACTTTCCTCCTTTTAGGCATGTCTGCAAACATATTTCTTTGACCAAGTTTTTGCTCATCTGTCCTAAGACCTTTATGTGGCTTGGTTTCAATTTTTGTTTGATAATGCTTGACACTTTGTTATGTTATGTGAATGCAAGTTATTGTGATTGTGTCACCACCATCTTGGGCTAGAATGTTTTACATGGCAAAATGATGTTGGACCATTATTCCTCTTTATGGCAATGATTTGATTTGATTTAATTTATTATTGTCACATGTATTGGTATACAATGAAAATATTGTTTCTTGCACGTTACACAAACAAACCGCATCATTCATAAAGTACTTAGGGGAGAAGGAAAGAATAGGATTCAGAATATAATGCTACTATTATAGCTAGGGTGTAGAGAAAAATCAACTTAACATAAGGTAGGTCTGCAGCAGGGAAGAAGCTGTTCTTGAGTCAGTCGGTACATGACCTCAGACTTTTGTATCTTTTTCCCAACAGAAGAAGGTGGAAGAGAACACGTCTGGGGTGCATGGGATTCTTTCCAGTTATGAAATGATACAAGCTAGATATCATTTAATTTGTTGGGTAAGTAATACATTTGATGATGTTTAAAAATAAGTGCAGTGCCCAGCAATCGGTGTGTAGGTGTTCTATTTTATCATCAGATTAACTTGTCACATTATTCTCAAGGGCACAATAAACACCAACAAGCTACATTTATCAATGAAAAAAAACAAGCTCTCATGGGCTCACTCTGCTAACAATCTTAAAATGGGTGCATGCTATAGATCTCCAAAACCTGCACAAGTCTTTTTGTTCCAATCCATCGTATATATAAACTGTTAATTATCATGCTTTAGATATAAGACCTGATGATGTTTACAGATTGGATTGTAATCCAGATACAAGGAAAGATACAATCTGGTGATTGTTCACACTAATTAAAAAAGAGATGATGGATTATAACTTCCAAGCTCACCAGTGTTGGATTGGGGGAGGGTATCCCAAAGATGCATTGGGGATGCCCTCTCTGAACATACAGATAAGTGTTTGCATAGCAATTGCATAGAATTGTAAACTTCCTCTGGCAAGTACCATGCATTGTGAGCCTTCCAAAAATGTGATTTAAATTGCAAACTTTGGATAGTCCCAACAGGGGTTACACCAACAATCACACTAAATATTAGAAGAATTAAAGCCTTTCCTAATTTCTCGATAACTATTGTAAAGATCCAGACTAACATCCCCCACAGGATTCCCCCCACATGCCTTATCTCCATAACACATGATTCCCTTATTGATTAAAAAATCTATTTTAGCCTTGAACATACTGTAAGAACCAGTCTCTACAGTAAAGAATTCCACAGAATCATTACCCTCTGAGGGAAGAAATTCTTTCTCATCTCATCTTAAATGGGCAACCCTGCACTCTGAGATTATGCCCTCTGGTCCTGGACTCTCCCAAAGGGGAAAACAACCTCTCAGCATTTAACCTGTCACTTCCCCTGAGAATCCTCTATGTCTCAATAAGGTCTCCCTCTCATTCTTCTAAAATCCAATGAGTACAGGCCCAACCTACTCAACCTCTCCTGAAAAGAAAATTCCTCCATAGCTGAGATCAACCTAGTGAACTTCTCTGGACTGCCTCTAAATCCAGTATATATTTCCTTCGATAAGGGGACCAGAACTGTTCACAGTCTTCCAGGTCTGATCTAACTAGTGCATAGTTTTAGCAATACTTCTCTGTATTTATACTCCATTCCCTTTGAAGTAAAGGTTAACATTTCATTTGCCTGTTCTAGTACCTGCTTAACTTGCATGCTAGTTTTTTTGTGATTTATGCACCGAGACACCCAAATTCTCAGTGCTGCAGCTTTCTCCACTTAAACAGCATTCAACTACTTTATTCTTCCTATTAAAGTGCATAACTCACATTTTTCTACATTGTATCTGCCAAGTTTTCGCTCACTCGCTTAACTTGTCTATCCCTCTGTGATATTTCGTGTTACCCTCACCATTTGCCTTCCAACCTCATTTTGTGTCATTGCAAACTTGTCAATAGCACATTCACTTCCCTCATCCAAGTTGTTAACATATATTGTAAATATTTGTGGCGCCAGCACAGATTCCTGTGGCATTCCACAGGTTGCTATCCAGAAAATGCCCCTCTTATTCCAACTTTCTGTTTTCTATCAGTTAGTGAATCCTCTGTCCATGCTAAGATACAACCCCCGACACCATGGGCTCATCTCTAACTAAGCAGCCTTTTGTGCAGTACCTTATCAAACACTTTTTGGAAATCCAAGCATTTTATATCTACTAGTTCTCATTTATCTATCTTGCTTATTGCCACCTCAAAGAATTCTCATAAATTTTTTCAGGCGTTATTTCCCCTTCATAAAACCATGCTGACTCTGCTAGATTATGTTATGCATTTCCAAATGCTCAGCTATTACATCCTTTATAATGGATTCTAATATTTTCCCAATGACAGATGTTAAACTAACCGCTTTTTGTCTTCCTGTCTTTTTTAGTGAGGCCACTATATTGGCAGTTTTCCAATTCTCTGTGACTTTTCCAGAATTTAAGGATTCTTGGAAGATTACTGCCAATGCGTCCATTATTTTTGTAGCAGTTTCCTTTAATACCCAAGGATGCGACGCATCAGGTCCAGGGGATGTGTCAGCAATAGCCCCATTAGTTTCCCTACTTTTTCTCCAGTGATATTTATTCTGCTTATTTCTCTTCTTCCTTTTTGCCCTTTGAATATTTCATATTTTTGGAATGATATTAGTGTCTTCTACTGGGGAGACTGACACAAAGTATTTATTTAACTTATCTGTCATTTCCTAGTTCCCCATTATTATTTTTCCAGTCACATTCTCTAAGGAGTTTATTCCACTTTGGCCTCTGTCATCCTTTTTACATATTTAAAGAAGCTCTTACTATGTCTTTTGTATTACTTGCTATTTTACCCTCATATCTTCTCTCTCTGTTTTTTTGATCACTTTTGTTTTTTTTAAACTTTCCCAAAGCTTTGCCTTACCACTACTTCTAGCCACATTATATGTTTTTTTTTCAGTTTAATACTATCTTTAATTCCTTAGTAACCATGGTGAATTTATTCCCTTCTTAGAATCCTTCTTCCTCACTATGATATTTTTGTTCTGAGTCATGAACTAATTTCAAAAATGTTTACCATTGCTGATCAAATGTCTTTTCTGCTAAACCCCTGTGCCAGTCCACCTCTGCCAATCCTTCTCTCATTCTTTTGTAATTACCCTAATTTAAGTTTAGTACAGTTGCTTCCGACCCAAGTTTCTCACTCTCAAACAGAATGCTAAATTCTACCATGTTATGATTACCGTTTCCTAGGGGATCTTTTACTATGTGCTTGTTTATTAAACCTGCCTTGTTAGACATTACCACATCTAAAATAGTCTGAACATTGGTTGGATCCATATCATATTGTTCCAGGAAACTGTCCGAAATACATTCAATGAATTCTTTCTCATAGCTACCTCTGGCAATTTGATTTTCCCAATCAATATAAAGATTAAAGTCACCGATAAGTAATGCACTGCCGTTTTTACATGCCTTATTATCTCCTGATTTATTCTCCATCCTACAGTATAATTACTGTTAGGGTGCCTACAAATTACTTCCACTAATGTCTCCTTCCTCTTATTATTTCTTACCTCAACCCATATAGATTCAACATCTTCTGATCTAACATCATTTCTTGCTATCACACTTATCCCATCTTGTATTAACAAAACTATCCCACCTTTTCCTTCCTGACTGTCTTAGCAAAATATCACGTACCCTTGAATATTTAGTTTCCAGCTTTGATCTCCCTGCAATCACATCTCTATTATGGTCATGAGATCATATCCATTAATCTCAATTTGTGCCATTAATTCATTCATTTTGTGCCGAATGCTTTATTTTTTGGATTGAAGAGCCATTAATTTTGCCTTTTTACCATTTTTGATCTTATTTACTGGTTTTTAATGTTTGTACCTTCCTGTCACACTGAGTATCATTACCAAAATAGCTGCCTTGCAATGCTTTGTAAATCTACATATCCCTTCTCCAGAACCATCCCCTCCCCATGCCCTTCCCCTTTTTTTTTAGTTGAAAGCCTCTCCACTTTCTTGGTTTTGTTGTTTTCAAGAACATTAGTCTCAGTGCAATTTTGGACACAGGCCATCCCAGTGGCACAGCCCCCACTTTCTCCAGCACTGAGCCATGTATTCATTTCTCTCATTTTATGTACACTATGCCAATTTGCATGTAGCTCAGGTAATAATTCTGAGATTATAATCTTGGAGGTTTTCTTGTTTAATTTCGTGCCTAGTTCCTCAAAGTCTACGGGAAAAGTTGGAGCTTAGCAAAAGACTCGCTAGTCTGGAAAACATATCATTTTGTTCAAAAAGTGATAAGTAATTCTCAATGTGAGGCTGATCATGCACAGCACCACCTAAAAATACGAGTAATTAAACGTACAGCAGGAAAGCTATCTGTAAATCAGAACTGGATTGAAAGTTTAGGATATGAAACAAAAGAATGGGCGCAGGGTAGTATCTACTGCCCTGGTTTGCTAAAAGCAAACTGGCTTATTGCATATCAGAGATAGTGCAGGTAGTTGGGAAGAATCGTTAGGCTGTAAGGAAATTCAAATAGCCCATCATAAAGCTTAAGAATGTGCGACTGGATTGTTGGTGAAAAGAAGCTCAAATTGAAACTGTTACTGGAGCTGGTGGCCAACTCAGCTGCCGTGTTGAGGGAAACAAACGCAGCGTAATACCTGTCTGTATGGATCTCTTGCACTTCATCGTGTTAACCAAACCAATCAAATCACCAAACTGTGGGATAAATTAAAAATGCAGTTCCTTAAAGGGATGTCACATTGAAGTAAAGAGGACCTCAGGGCCCAATTTGGGCGCAAAAATTTGATAAAGTCAGGCGTGAGGCGGTTCCCTCTTTACCGAGACTCGAAAACGGCAACAATTGGCACCATGCCCAAAACGGGGTTAACAACCATTTAAATGTATTTGCATGCATTTAAATTGACTAAATGGGCTGCATGTCCAACTTTACCGGCACTTCCCCCTTTACCACTGCTTTTGCCCATCCAGAATCGGCGCAAAACAGATATGCTCCATAAAGGTCTGATTCGGGTGCTCCAGTTATTGAGGAGGTAGGTGCCTAGCATCCAACGTCTTTCTGCTTGAGATTGGTGGGGTGGGGAGGGAAGGGTGGGTACCGCTGCCACTCTGCCTGAGATCAGTGAGGGGGGGGGGATTCGCTATCACTCTGCCTAAGAACAGTGGGGAAAGGGGGTGAGGGACCCTTGATTTGTCTGGGTGGCGGTGGGGTGGGGGGGAATAAGGGGGCCAGTAATGTTGGGGAGGTGGGGCAATGTTTGTGGGGGTCAGGGGAAGGCATTATCCATCCTGGCAGGGATGTAGCAGGGGAGCTGCATTCTATCATTTCTTTTTCTGCGCATGCACAGTTGGGGATGCTGATTGGAGCTGCAGGATTTTGGGCATGTTAAGCCCCACCTACGGACTTTGATAACGCAATTCGGAATTTCTGATATTTTTTCAGGTCGAGTGCTCATGGGGGCTCTGAAGAACGGGTCTAAAAGTCGGATCTGAAACACTCCCAGTTTCAAGTCCGCCCAGCACTTAGAATCAAAATGGTAAAATAGGGCCCTCAGCGTTTCCCTTGTGTGTGAGCTCAGTGTTCTGTGCCACTGAATTGTGGTACGGCCTTGCATGTTCAAAGCATAGAAAGATACAAACTAGATGCAGGGTAGGCCATTTGGCCCTTCAAGCCTACACCGCCATTCATTTTGAACCCCTCTAACCCCATATCCTTTGATCCCTTTCACCTCAAGAGCTACATCTAATTTTTTCTTGAAATCACACATTTTCCAGTTTTGTTATTTAATGCATGTACTGTATATATTCGTATTAAAATTGATTGAAGTGAGGAGAATGAGAAATGTAACTTTGTAGTGCCTGTGTCTTTAAAGATCTCCCAGTAATTGTAATCCCTGCTGCTTGAAGTATTACGGGCTATGCAAGGGCTGATGGGTGGTTTTCTTTTTGGGTGAAGAATGCTGAATGTTGTTTTTTGTTTGTGTAATTAACCTTTCCTGTAATTTTCAATTACAGGCATTTATAAAAGTAGCTGACGATAGAAGACAAGTCATGCAATGTTTTTCCCCTTTTGAAAAGCATGTACTATTCAGTCCTGTGTTTACTGGATAAGGTGTTGGTTTGACGTAAGTTTTATGCTCTTCAGGTTAAAACTACCCAGTGGAGCAATTGAAGTGCGGTGAGAAAAGGATAAGGTATGTGTCTGTGTAAGTGGAAGCTTACTGATTTGTGAACAAAATGATTTGAGTGCAGTCTGTGCTGCACATTTTAAAAACCTGCTCAAACTTTAACTTGTTTTTCCCTGGAACTTGCAATGTGCGATACTAGATTTGCCACTTTTGAGTTAAATATTTTAAGCATGGTCTAAAGGGATGTGCAATTAATAAAGTAATTTTTTTTAAGTTGTGAAAACTGGTATTGTATTGGTCAACACAGTGATATTCCAGTTACTATGATAGAACACATGGGAACTTCAACACATATACAAATTCAGACCTCTAAAGAATGGGTAGTATCTCAAGTTTAATAGAAGTGTGAATTTGAATTCGGGATACTTGAAGTGATTGTTCAATCACTTAGCTTGGATCATTGCAGAAGATAAAAGGTTTTAGGGGCAAATTTTAATTTAAGATGTTCTGATCCATTTTGCTTCAGGGGTTTTTGTTCAGATGCAACTAATTTGAACTGGTGCGTGCACATGGCTTGGAGAAAAGGAATAGTGATGTAATTCCATCCAACTGAGAGCTTTCACTCCATCCTATTTTTAAACTAACAGAGAAAATTAACCCTTTCAGCAAGCTCGGCACAGAACTTTTGGTTTGTTGAACTAAAACTTATGTACAACATGTTGGGTATTATGAAGTTTTAAGTTTCTGAGTTGACAGATCTGTTTGAATGAATTAACCCATTCAGCTTGGACCAGAATGGGTCTTCTGTGTTTGCTTTTCTAAATAGATGACAGTGGTATCCGATAGTGCAACAACATTTCCATCATTCAGGAACTCAATTATTTTCAATGTCAGTGAATCCACTCATTAATTCTTACGAGCATTTCCTACTTGAGTTATTTTAGAACAATTCTCAGGAACTTTGGCTTTCATAGGGCAAGCTCTTTTTCCCTAAACCCTTATCGCATTATTATACTTGACCACATTTCCTTTCTTGCACCTAAGGTGGGGTGATCTGCAAATACCTTTTCACAAAAGTATTTTCTCTTTTAATGATATTGGTTTCCTTTTTCATTGACCCAAGATGACTACTGGGGATGAAAGAATTTCAGAATTTATTTGCAAACTAAATGTCATGGCACAGTCACGGGCAAAAGGTTTTGTCTTACAAAAACAATTGAAATCACTACATTATAAAAAGCCCAGAACATTACAGTGGAAGTCAGGCAAGTGCAGATCAGACAAGTCATTTGAAAACTCTCTCTTGGAAATTGTGTCCTTGCGGATCTTTTTAAGGAAAGCTGTAGTTGATAGATTGGCTGCTAACCAAGGGATTGAGACCATGCAGGGGGAGGAAAGCAAAGATGCTGCAACAAACACTCCCAACCCACCCACACAGTGTAGCACAGTGACACAGTGGTTAGCACTGCCACCTCACAGCGCCAGGATCTGGGTTCAACACCCAGCTTGGTCACTGTCTGTGTGGAGTTTTGCATGTTCTCCCTGTGTCTGCATGTGTTTCCTTCAGGCGCTCCAGTTTCCTCCCACAGTCCAAAGATGTGCAGGTTAAGTGAACTGGCTATGCTAAATTCTCACTCAGTGCACCTGAACAGGTGCCGGTTTGTGGCGATGAGGAGATTTTCACATTAACTTCCTTGCAGTGTTAATGTAAGCATACTTGTAACTAATAAATAAACTTTAAAACTTTTTCACATCTTGATGATTTGATAAGATCACCTGAAAATCCAGAAATGGATTATATCAGATGGATGAGTGACATGACTTTATGCACAGACAGGATTGTCACAGGTCAGGGCACCCTTTAAAGATAGCTGGGGCCAGCCTTGTTGGCTCTATCAGGCCCCATTCCACCAAAATGATAGTGCAAACCACACCCCAGATCCTCTGGGCACTGAGTGCCGGAGTAGTGAAAGCTCAGCTGTGCATTTGGAGAGACACATGCACCAGTTTTCAATCTGAACCTGAGAATTTGGGAAAATTGCTTCCATTAAGTAATGATTGATATATGTTTACCACTAATTAAGTAATGATTGATTGGCTAGATTGTGCAGTCTAGCTGCATTTCATCCTTGAGGATTCGTGGGTTTTATTTTAAATTATTTTTTATGTTTTTAATAATTCTTTTGCATAGCATCACTGTTAACCTCTGACACAGCTTGAGCAAAGTGTTAATGGAAGGCAGAGTGGGCAGGGAGAGACAGCTTAATGATCATTCACACTAATCACAGAAAAAACAATATATAAATGAGACAATCTAACAATTCAAGTGATAAACAAGATATGAAAGGTGAGGTGATACCTGATCAATTAAGTGGGAATGTTGGAACATGGTTAAATATGATGTGAAAGGGACTCAAAGAGGGATATAAAAAAAGAGCTGGAAGGCATTGTAGGCATAATTAGAAGACAGGGAAGCAGCAGAACAAAAAAAGCAGGAAAGAGAGGCCAATGTAGACATTGCGTGTGCTAAGACAACTCATGGAGCAAGGACTGAAAGTGATTGTTAATCACCATCTTTATTATGATTTTCATTATTGCTTAATAAATTTTACTTGATTCATTATACTCATTATTCTGCCTGTATTTGGGTCACAAACTAACGCATAATTTTTACACTAGGATGTCTTTTTTCTTCAATCTGGCAGGCACGCTGCTGTTGCAGAATACATACACACATACTGCTCAGCTTATTAGACATGTCGGTGCCATTTTAACAAGTGTAAAATGGATGTGATATCAATCAATTTCTCAGATAATGTATTTTTGGAAATTTGTATGGAATTGTAGAAAATAACGAACTCAAAGAGCTTTTCTCATGAAAATTAACATGCTGATGAGATTCTGGGTTCACTAAGTGTATGACAGATTCATGTCTGAAATATTCCTTAGCTGTTTTTAGTATATTCAAATTCAATGAGAATTATGTTTGTACTTGGTAAGTGAGGGAGATCTCACAGTAATGGTCCAGGCAGACTGAAAAATGAAAGTCGATGATGTAGCTTGAATAGAATACACTATCAAATAAAGGTTACAGAACAGAACTTTGAACCCCCTACAGACAATGATAAATTGTGTAAATAATTAATAATATAAATGATAACCCCTGGAGTAAAGCCAACTAAACAGTTATTATAACTGCTGGAAAATATTTTTTCAACTGTCATTGACCCAGGCTGGCTGCCTTTTCCCAATTTAATAAAGGTCTGGGGATTTAAATAACTTCCCAGCTTGAGTTTATTAACTGCACTGAACACAGGCAGACTTTTTTAATCTTTAAAGGGTTGGGGATTTAAATCATTTCATAGATTGATTTTGCTATATGCCTTATTCATTCTTTGTGAGCATTTATATCTCCTCTATAAATTTGTGATTCCAAAATTAGAGGATAAGAAAGTTGCTACAGCAAGAATGGGATTTATATGAACTTGGCAGTGAGTTCAAATGGTCCTCAGTCTGGGTTCCCCTGCTCTGTGAGTCATGCCCAAACCTCTTTCATCTATGAATGAAAATCGGATCTTGTGGAAATGGGAATCAGATTTGTGTCCCCTCGGCCATTTGTAATGGTCTATGGAGTCTCCATTATTTCTCAAAATCCATCTTTAGGACTTTGAAACAGCTGTTTTTGGTGAATATTAGATCCTCACATCATAACTGCCAGTCACTCCCCATGTCCTTTCCCTGTCAGTTCGGGTCTCTACGCACTCCCATGGCCTCTTGTATGTTCCATAACCACTCGTACTTTACCCATGATTCATCCATGCCAACACATGTCCCCCACTTGCTCCCATGGGTCATTTTAGTCCCCCTGTGAACCCATCCCAATGGCCCCATATACCTCTATGTCAACTTAATGCCAACTAATGCTAACCCATGCACCTCACCAACCAATCATTTCTCTTATATCCTCAATGTCAATTCACTCAATATCGACCATTGCTCAGACTCAGGTTGAAATGGGATTATGTTGGGAAGAAATAAACAAAGGTCAAAATATCTACTACAGCCTTCATTACGTGGAAAAAATATTCTCATTCATGAAAACTTGTTCAGAACTTTAAAAGATCCTCAAATTCATAATCTCTTATTAAAATAAACAAATTTATATTCATATCCCCACATCAAATACAACAAATCCCTTACTAACCATTTTGAACTGTCAACTGTGAATTTAGGTGGTTGTAGAAAGCTGCCAACCATGAATAGTAATATACTTATAGTCCTGAGAGTAATGTTAACAAACAGTTGTTGTAACTACTAGAACAAATTTGTTTTCAAGTCACTGACACAGACAAGTTGCTCTAAATTTTTAAATTGAATGGGGATTGAAATAACTTCACAGCTTGATAGCTCTGTATACCTTATCCACCTTCCATGAGCACTTACATCTCCTGCATAAATTTATGGCTCTCACGCTGCTCACCTTGCTACTGTAAAAATGGGGTCTGTTTGAACACACAATGGAATTCATATGGCCCTGCTGAGTTCGAGTTTCCCTTATCTGTGAGTTATGAAATGCCTGCTTTCCCCTAGCATGAAATTGGGATGTGTTGGAAATGGGCAGGACTTCTAAATGAAGGTCGTTTCTGTGACTTGCAAAAATCCATCTTCCAGTAACGTGATTGATCCCTTACAATTATTCTCTTCAGTTCAAAGGGATTCCGTTTAGGCCACTAAATCAATTAAAATAATTGCAATAATTTAAAAACCAATCAAGAAAAAGAAAACCTTGGAATAAATACTATTAGCCAAAAGTGGCGCTTTGCACAATAACATTTATTTTATAAATATATACAAATCCAAACTGACTGATATGAATATTTTGATTTGATTTTAAACATAAGAGTAAATTAAAACCAAAATTACAAATAATTAATAAAAGAAAGAAGCAATGATACATCTTAAATCTTGAATATTCACCTGGTTTGTCTTGTAGGTGAACATTTTTAATATGATCCTGGACTATATTAATCATGATTACAAAGCAAATGTTAAATACTTACTTGATCTCTACCATTCAAACACACATACTACTTCTGCAAGATAGTAACTTTTTGAGAGAGAACTGTAACTCTTACATAATAAACAGAATACATGAAAAACCACATAATACAATGATTTGAGAAAATGAAGTAAGTAATTAAAAGATAGTACAGCAGGGAATACTGAATCTCCACTAATTGTTTAACATTTTAGCCATGTTGAATTTTGTTAACAGCCTGTACTAGTTATTGCAAGTACAAAAAGACAAATTCTACTGTTAAAAATGCATTTCCTACCCAAATGTTGCATTCTAATGTTATATTTATATATGAATTAATAGACAAGTATAATGGGAACAAGAAAATTTAATGACAATGGCCCCAAAGTCCTGGGAGCTCTGATCTGTTGACGTATTACAAAATCAAATCCCCAGCCATCCATGGAGTTTTTCTGGGGAGATTAGCATTTGTCATGTTGGATATTAATGTCTATCAGAGGACTTGCTGTCAAACTGAGTTACTTTGGTTTTTCTGCCTCAGTTACTGCTAACATATCCTGTGCCTACTTTTGCTATTTGGAGCAAGTGAAAAATGAGCCAATGGAAAAAGGAGACAAACTTAAGAAAAGAGAGATGCTAATATTGCTGAAATTTTAAATTTTCATTTAATATTTTCCTTTGTCATTTTGAAATATTTCCTCACTATGGAAACAGAGCATTACCCCCAACATAATACTCCCCCTGGCAATAGTGCAAGAAAGGGACCATTCGACTTCAGTTCTGTTTTTATTTCAGATTCCCAACAGCTGTAGCATTTTGCTTTTTTAAATATAGAATCCCTACAGTGCAGAAGGAAGTCATATCGCCCATCAAGTCTGCACTGACCACAATCCTACCCAGCCCCATCCCTGTAGCCCATGTATTTACCCTGTTTGTTCTCCTGACAGTAAGGGGCAATTTAGCATGGCCAATCAACCTAATCCGCACATCTCTGGACTGAGGGAGGAAAGCGTGAGGAAACCCACACAGACACAGGGAGAATGTGCAGACTCCACACAGTTGGTGACCCAAGCCAGGAATTGAACCGGGATTCCTGACACTGTGAGGCAGCAGTACTAACCACTGTGCCACCGTGCTGCCTCTTATTCAGCTTCAGTGCGTGACAGGACATGCATAAATACATGGATCCAAATATACAATATTTTATGAGAAATATTGGCTAGAAGGATTAAAATATCGTGGAAAGTTTCAAAATTTGTGAAACAATTTTTTTTAAAATTTCTGCTCATGAATTTTTCTCTCATATAAATGTTTGGTATTTTTACAGTATTTGACCAGACAAATCTCCAAAACAACTTCTGATTGCTTTTGGTAACTTTCCAGGTTGATAATGACATGTTTTTCTAGGGCTGACAATGGTGCAAGACCTTCTGCTGGATTTGCAGAGAAAACAGCTAATGTTTCAATATTACATAAAGCCAGCTTCTTAAAAAAAATCTGCAAATGGCACCTAGTCCTTGTTATGCATTGCAAAGCAGGCTGGATTATGGACTGCAATCTTGCTGCACAGCTATTAGGAATAACTATAGGGGGATGGTCACTTAAAGCTAACATGAGTTCACTGCAGGGACAGGATATCCTTAATTATATAATTTAAAAATATATTATTTATAGCTTTTCATAAGTTCATAGCTTGGATTTTACCCCAACTCATGCAGGTGAGAAATTGGCATGTCTGGGTCAAGTGCCCAACTTACATTTGTTTGATCTCATGTCCCGTTAATCTTAATA
The DNA here is from genome assembly GCF_965287045.1 of Carcharhinus amblyrhynchos. NCBI lineage: Eukaryota > Metazoa > Chordata > Chondrichthyes > Carcharhiniformes > Carcharhinidae > Carcharhinus > Carcharhinus amblyrhynchos. The sequence continues at coordinate 42,597,223 of NC_137328.1, read as the reverse complement.
GAGCTGAACATTGTGTGGGATGTAAATCGGACATCCAAATCTAACTAGGCTTGTTGTTAGTAGGTGGTCTAGTTAAGATTGAGCTTCTGTGTGGGATAAAGGAATAAAATGGTAGGGTAAATAAAATCTTAAGAGATAAAAAAATGAACATAAGAAGTAGGAGCAGGAGTAGGCCATCTAGCCCTTCGAGCCTGCCCCACCATTCAATAAGGTCATGGCTTATCTGAAGTGGCTCAGTTCCACTTTCCCGCTTTCTCCCCATAACCCTTAATCCCCTTGCCTACCAAAAACCTATCTACCCGTGACTTAAATATATTTAGCGAGGTAGCCTCCACCACTTCAACGGGCAGAGATTCACCACCCTTTGAGTGAAGAAGTTCCTCCTCAACTCCGTTCCAAACTGCGCCCCCCCCCCCACCCCCCCCTTCTTGAGGCTGTGCCCTCTAGTCCTGCTGCCCTTTCTCAGCGGGAAGAATCTACCTCTACCCTATCCAAACCCTTCATTATCTTATACGTCTCTATAAGATCCTCCCTCATCCTTCTAAACTCCAACGAGTACAGACCCAGTCGATTTAGTCTCTCTTCATAGTCCAACCCCCTCATCTCCGGTATCAGCCTAGTGAACCTCCCCTGCACTCCCTCCAAGGCCAAAATATCCTTGCGCAAGTACGGTGACCAAAACTGCACAGAGTACTCCAGCTGCGGCCTCACCAGTGCCCTGTACAGTTGCAGCAAGACCTCCCTGCTTTTATATTCTATCCCCCTCACTATAAAGGTCAGCATCCCATTCGCCTTCTTGATCACCTGCTGCACCTGCAGACTGGGTTTTTGCAACTCATGCACAAGGACCCCCAGGTCCCTCTGCACCATAGCATGCTGCAGCTTTTCACCCTTTAAATAGTAATCCCTCCTACTATTATTCCTGCCAAAGTGGATAACCTCACACTTTCTAACATTGTACTCCATCTGCCAGGTCCTTGCCCACTCGCTCAGCCTATCTAGATCCCTCTGCAGACTTTCCACACCCTCTGCACAATTCCAAAACAACCTGAAACCCAAGGTGTCCAGCCGCCCAGCGCCACTCCTACCCTGGAGCTGCCCAGCGCCACTCCTACCGTGGAGCCGCCCAGCGCCACTCCTATACCTTCTACCCATAACCCTGCACATTCATCCTTTTCAGATAACAATCCAATTCCCTTTTCAATGCCTCAACTGAATCAGTCTTGGGCAGGGCATTCAAAATCTTAACCACTTCCTGTTTCTCTTGTCTCCATTGAAAGATATCTTAAACCTTGACTCTTGAATCAGCCTCACAGGTGGAGGATGTGGTCAAGAAGGCGTATGGTGTACTGGCCTTCATTAATTGAGGGATTGAGTTTAGGAGTCGGGAGGTAATGCTGCAACTTTATAAGACCCTTGTCAGACCCCACTTGGAGTACTGTGCGCAGTTCTGGTTGCCTCACTACAGGATGTGAAAGCTATTGAGAGGGTACAGAGGAGATTTACAAGGATGTTGCCTGGATTGGGAGGCATGCCTTATGAAGTTAGATTGAGGGAGCTAGGTCTCTTCTCCCTAGAGAGACGAAAGTTGAGAGGCGACCTGATAGAGGTTTATAAAATGTTGAAAGGAATAGATGGGGTGGATTCTTGGAGGTCGTTTCCCAGGGCTGAAATGGTCGCTACGAGGGGACACAGGTTTAAGGTGCTGGGGAGCAAGTACAGAGGAGATGTTAGGGGAAAGTTTTTCACTCAGAGGGTGGTCAGCGAGTGGAATCGGCTGCTGTCGGTGGTGGTAGAGGCGAACTCGCTGGGGTCTTTTAAAAGACTTCTGGATGAGTATATGGGATTTAATGGGATTGGGAGTTATAGATAGTTCTATGGCCTGGTAGGTATGGATATGATCGGTGCAACTTGTGGGCCGAAGGGCCTGTTTGGGCTGTAGTGTTCTGTTCTGTGCCCACTCATCCTTGACCTTCCATCAGTTTTTCTCTATCTACTCTGTCTGGAACTCTCATCATTTTGAATACCTTTATCAAATCTCCTCCGAGTCTTCTCTTTGATTTACATCCCTGGAACCATTCTGATGAATCTTTCTGCATTCTCTTTCATATCTTCACATCTTTGTGGTGCCCAGAACAGAACTGAGGCCAAACCATTGCTCTGTGCAAATTTAACATAACCTCCTTGCTCTTGAACTCTATACCCCAATTAATAAAGCCTAGGATATTGTATACTTAAGACACCTTTAATGATTTTGCAGATATACGCCCAGGTTCCATTCTTCCTGTATATCCTTTGGAATTGTTGTAATCCTTTGTTTTATATTGTCTCTTCTCATTCTTCCTACAAAAATGAAGCACGTGATACTTCCCTGCATTGAATTTTGTCTACTCTTTGTCCACACATTCCACCTACTTGTCATTTTGAAGTTCTACACTAACCTCCTCACAGTTCACAATGCTTCCAAATTTTGTATCATCTGTAAATTCTGAAATTGTGCACTGTAGACCAAGATCCAAATCATAAATTACATATCAGGAAAAGCAAAGATCCCTGGAGAACTCCATTACAAACCTTCCGCCAGTCCAAAAAAACATTTATTAACCACTGTTCTATTTCTTGTCATTTGGCCAATTTCATAGCCACGTTGCTACTGTCCCCTTTATTTGAGCTAAAACTTTGCTCACAATTCTGATATATAGCCTTTTGAAAGTCCATGTACACCCCATCAACAGCATTACCCCCCGCCGCCCCATCAGCCCTCTCTGATTCTTCTACAGATAAATTGAATACTCTAAGCAACCCTGTAATGTTACATGAATCAACAGTGTCAAATACAACATGATGGCACAAGAGTAACAAAATGATGCCTTTCAGCCTGATTGCTTGCTTCAGTCATGTTCTCAAAAAAATTTACAACTTTTTTGCACATCGTGGATGCCAATACTTCAGCAAGTTACACACTTCAGCTGCAACTTACAATGAAAATTTGAGCACGACACAGTTTCCAAAGAACTTTATACATCAACCCTCTTCACACCATTGAACTTGGGTACTTTAAGCAGTATGGTGACATTGAACACCTTCCCAAGATGTTCAGTGGGAAAGACAAAAACTGTAGATTTGTTATGCCTGTTAACAAATTGTTGTTAGGGGAGGCCACAAATATAAAAATTAAGGGAAGTGCAATTCTATGCAAGTATTTGCATGTAGCAAAGTTGAGTACCAGGCTCCCATTCGACCCACAGGAAGTTGAGGCTCATTGATAGTTGCCAAGGTTTGTACAGTCAGTCCATAGTGGATCTATGGCAACCTTCTTTCAGTTTGTACAACCCAAAACTCAAAATGCTGTAACTGAGGTCCTTAAAAAATTGTACCTTGGAAAATAAATAAAAATATTTTGCCACCCACCTGGCACAAAATAGGGCAGAGAACAATTAAAATGGAGTGGAGGATTTACTCACTTGCTTCCTACTCTAGTCTGACCAACTGCAGCCTGACTGCTACTTTTTACCTGAGGTCTGACTGAGCACAGCAACATGCTGGGATCCCAATCGAGACGCAGACAAATCTAGCTCAATGTAAATCATGTGAGGCAGGAGGAGCTGGTTCAACAAGACAATCTTAAATCTTTCCTCTGCCCCAATTGAATTTTCTTTCTCGAGCCTAATGATCCACTGACATTGTACCTGGAAGCAATTTCCTGCGTCTCTAGCCACTGTCTCCATGCAGTCACACCTTGTCAATTTCAACTTCCTAACCATTTGGCTAAAACTTTATTTTCCAAGTTTTAACTTCAGGAGGACCTTCCTGTTGATCTTCCTGCCTGGGGGCAAAAATCAACTGTGATTTTGCACTAAAAACATTAAGAAGTAAAAAGACCATTAAGATTTGTTCATTTTATGAACTCTTTCACTCATGGGGCTTCTTTTGCTTTTATTTCCAATAAAGTTAAAGAAACCAAGAACAAAGACAGCCTATAGAATGAATTAAGAACATTATGGTGCTAGGTGCTCTTTTAAATTTAGTTTTGCATGATATCTGAGGCTTTTAAGAGTTCTTCTCATAATTTGTGTACAAGAACTCATCACCACAGCAGAAGAATGGCCACACTCTGGCTAATGTCCTCGACAATGGGATGAGTCAGTACTTGCAACAATATATCAATATTGGAGCTCAGTAGCACATTGCTAGCTCAGGGTTCTCAATATCCATCTGAATCACCTTTTTTTCTGCAGCCCACCATAAGCTGCTCTGACATTTTCAGCAATAAAATCTCAATACTGAACATAGTTTTTAGTAATTGCACTTGACTTATAATTTTGTTTGTATTATTTCAAATGTGCACAAGAAAATATTTAATTTTCAGTATATGATAAAATTAAATATTTGGAGAATAAAACCTTTTGATCCCTTAAAAATGTCACTTTCCTTCAATGGATGGAGAGGGAGATGGTATCCTTTAACATTATAGCCTAACTAAATTAACCTACGCAGTAATACGAAGTTAAAATATTATTGTTTGTAATTTCAAAGTTCTGCCTAGTAGTACAATATTCATAGCAAAACTAGAATTGAGATAACAGAAATTGGATAGTCAGCTTTTCAGCTAACTGCAGATGCTGTAAATTACTTAAGGAACAGGGGAAGAGATATTCTTAGCTATTGATACTGATGTGAATTAAACGAGCTACCCATACCATTCCTTTTCTGACAGACCATAAGTAAGCATGGAATGTGTGCCCTTGTGTTAAGGAGAACTGCTGAAAAAGAAAAGCTATGCATTAAACTTGGCACATTAAGTCAGCAAATCATTTAGTTAGAAAGGACTTTGTATTGAGTTGCCCCTTGAACAGTGCTGAGCTGACAATCTACTGCTGCTTTATTCTGTCGTCTTCTGTCAAGTGACATTAATCAGTAATTGGGGCTTTTGAGGACACAAATAATTTTCTTGTGTTGGCGCACCATTAAATTGTACTTCCTGAAATTGCACATTGATACAGTTTATGCTTTAATCAAAAGTAATTAATTGCAGCAAACCAAAAATCCATTTAAGAATTCATTTGATAAAAAAGCAAGTCAGTCAGCTACAATATGGTGCACCAGTGCACTGCAATGGTCTTTATGTTATTAACACCAGCTATGTCTGAATAATTAAGTTAAATAACAACTGATAAGAGAATTACATTACACATCGTTGAGACATTTATTCTTGCTTTATTTTCCAAGTTTTGTAGCACCAGTAGAATCCAGGAAGGTCTCATTAGTAGTTTGTCCAAAACATGCTGTTAAAAGGATTAAGTACTAAGTTTAATATCAAATGATGATGCTCAAGATTTTAAAAAAACAAATGCATATAACTATTTCACTTGCATTATGAAGTCAGTTTGCTTATCTGTAAAATTTGACTTGGTGGAACTCATTACAGTTGAAGATGTATACAAACTCCACCTGAAGAATACCCAAGCAGCAAAGAGCATCCTACAAAAGGTCATGATTAAAATAATAATCCTAGAAACAACTGACACAACAAGTAGCTAATCTTGTACGATAAGAATGAGTTTCTTTCTTGGGTAGAATTATTTACTTACTGTTTTCTATGTGCAGCTTTGACATACAGGGCACGATTTACCCGAATTGGTTCTAAGAGTTGCCACCAGCTGGAAAATCAGAGTTTCCTGCTGGTGTTAGCAGTGCTGAACAGGCCCTACAACCAATATAAATGGGCCAGCTCTCCCTCGTGAGAATCAAGCTGATCTTCCAACGTCACTGGTACCTGATTAGCTGGAGTCTGGGAATCACCCATTATCCCTTTACAAGCGAGAGCAGCATATAAGCACTCCCTTCAGCACCTGTTCTCATTTCAGCCAGCAACAGAACTGCAAGAAGAGCTGCCCAAAGACTCCTGGATGCAGATGTAGACTCGATGCTGTGGAGGAGAGGAGTGTCACCCTCTGTCCAAGGGTTGTATCAGGAGCCTGAGATACGGTGGCAGAGGTAGTCAGTTCCAGCAGCATCACCAGGAGGACCGGACTTCAATGCTGGAAGAAGATGAGTGACCTCCCCCAAGCTGCAAGGATGCCTATCCCAACATTGGTCCCATCCCTAACCTCTGGCATCTCACCCTAAACTCTTACAACCATCAAGCACTACCAGCATTTCCCTCACAATCCACCTTCCCTTCCCAAGCAATCCCCATCACAAACCCTGGTAGGCTAAGTGCAGTGCCGACATATGCCATCTGCTTTAATCATCTGCATACTTGCTAGACCACTATCTCACAATGTCCTCGTTTGCCTCAGTGTGGAGATGCTGGCGTTGGACTGGGGTAAGCACAGTAAGTAGTCTCACAATACCAGGTTAAAGTCCAACAGGTTTATCTGGAGCAAAGCCACAAGTTTTCAGAGCTGTTCCTTCATTAGGTGAGCAGGAACCGTGTTCACAAACAGGGCACATAAAGATACAAACTCAATTTATAAGATAAGCTTGGTTTAGTCACAGAGGACAATGGCTGAGGGCTTTGGCACCATGGTTCAAACAATGGTGGACCAGATGACATTGAGGCTTTTGGAGAGCATTCCAGTTGCTCTTCTGTCCCATACAGTCACCTGGGAGCCCCCATGCACCTTGAGAGAGGAGAAGGCACTGGAGCCCATCCTGGAGTCTTCAACCAGAGAGACTCTGGCAGTCTCCAGTGTTTCTGACACCAGCACATCTCATAGGCAGCACCAGAACAGGGTGGCATAGCATCACCTGTGACACCTGCAAGTCAGCCAGGTCCTCCAAAGGATGCTTGTCAAGTCATCACAAGCCACAAGCAATCTGGGAGAACACCGAGAAGGAATGGGAGGCCGCAGAGGGTTAGGAAAATGCAGGACAACTGAGTTGGCATAGGTTCAATCACACAGCTTTGCTCAGGAGAAGTGACCATTAAATGTAAAGTATCATAATTGAGCAATTTTGACAACCAGACCGACTTGGTTCTCATTCTCATTGCTTTCCCTCAGCTGTGACAGGGTGGTGGGGAGGTGGGGGTGGGGCTGGGGGAGGGGTGTTTCTGCCTGAATGCCTGACTTTGATCTTTGCACAGACCCTGCAAACTCACTCAGGAGTGGGAGGCCATAAGGGCACCAGTCTGATATATCCTCAAACAGTAGCATCACCATTCTATGAGGCTGAATCTTACTCCCTCTCCCTGCGCCCCTATAGTGTGGCACAGAACAAAGTGCCCCCAACGCACACTCAGGAATGAGCTGGGAGGTCAGTGCTCCACCACTAGAAAGACAGGAGTCAGACTTCCTCAGAATTTGAGGAGCACTACGGGTTTTCTCACAGTTGGCAAGGTTTTTTGTTTTTGTTTTTTGTTTCTGTCTTCACGGAGGAGGACGTGAATAATTTGCCGGGTGTTAGCGATGGAAAGGTGGTAGGACTGGAGGGTCTTAATGACATTACTGTTACTAGAGAGGCGGTGCTCGACAGACTGGAGGGGCTGATTGTGGACAAGTCCCCAGGACCGGATGGAATGCATCCAAGGGTTCTGAAAGAAATGGCGGAGGTGATAGTGGATGCCTTGGTGGTTATTTTCCAGACGTCGCTGGATTCCGGGGAAGTGCCGGATGATTGGAAAACGGCTAATGTTACGCCGTTGTTTAAGAAGGGTGCCAGGCAAAAGGCGGGGAATTATAGGCCGGTTAGTTTAACGTCTGTGGTAGGTAAAATGTTAGAATCTGTCATTAAGGAGGAAATTGCGAGGCATCTTGAAGGGAATTGCTTGATAGAGCAGACGCAGCACTGTTTCATTAAAGGGAAGTCGTGTCTGACAAATTTACTGGAGGTCTATGAGGATGTGTCCAGGGCGGTGGACAGAGGAGAGCCGGTGGATGTGATCTTTCTAGATTTTCAGAAGGCATTTGACAAAGTACCTCACAAGAGGTTATTGCAGAAGGTCGAGGGACATGGAGTTGGGGGTAGGGTGTTAGCGTGGATAGAGGATTGGTTGTCAAATAGGAGGCAGAGAGTGGGGATCAACGGGTGCTATTCGGATTGGCGGATGGTGACTAGTGGAGTGCCCCAGGGGTCGGTGCTGGGGCCTCAGCTTTTTACCATTTATATAGATGATCTGGAGGAGGGAACCGAGTGTAGGGTGTCGAAATTTGCTGATGACACCAAGATTGGGGGAATGGCAAATTGTGCGGAGGGTGTGGAGAGTCTGCAGAAGGATCTAGATAGGCTGGGCGAATGGGCCAGGAAATGGCAAATGGAATTTAATGTTGGCAAGTGTGAGGTGGTCCACTTTGGTAGGAAGAATGGTAGGAAGGACTATTACTTACGGGGCGAAAAACTGCAGCAGGCGACGGTGCAGAGAGACCTCGGGGTCCTTGTGCATGAGTCGCAAAAACCCAGCTTGCAGGTGCAGCAGGTGGTCAGGAAGGCGAATGGGATGCTGGCCTTCATAGCGAGGGGTATTGAATATAAAAGTAGGGAGGTCTTGCTGCAGCTGTATAGGGCATTGGTGAGGCCGCAGCTGGAGTACTGTGTGCAGTTTTGGGCGCCACACCTGCACAAAGATATTTTGGCCTTGGAGGGAGTGCAGAGGAGGTTTACTAGGCTGATACCGGAGTTGAGGGGGTTGAGCTATGAGGAGAGGCTGAATAAACTGGGCTTGTACTCGTTAGAGTTTAGAAGAATGAGGGGAGATCTCATTGAGACGTATAAGATGATGAATGGGATGGATAGGATAGAGGTGGAGAGACTCTTGCCGCTCAAAAAAGTCAGTAGGACTAGGGGGCACAGCCTCAAGATAAAAGGGGGGCGGTTTAGAACGGAGTTGAGGAGGAACTTCTTCACTCAAAGGGTGGTGAATCTCTGGAATTCTCTGCCCGTTGAAGTGGTGGAGGCTGCTTCGCTAAATATTTTTAAGACGCGGGTTGATGGGTTTTTGATAAGAGAGGGGATTAAGGGTTATGGGGAGAAAGCGGGAAAGTGGAACTGAGCAGCGACAGATCAGCCATGATCTTATTGAATGGCGGGGCAGGCTCGAAGGGCTAGATGGCCTACTCCTGCTCCTATTTCTTATGTTCTTATGTTCTTATGTTATTTTAGGGCTATCAGTCTTGAAGTCAAGAGTGATCATCTGTCCTGAGACATTTATGCAAATTTTGACTCAGGCACATTGTACTTGAGTTAAATCAGGAGACTCCAGTATCGAGAATACTGATTTATCTATCTTGCGTGTCAGTATTCAGCCCCTTTACTGTAGGTAGGAACTGTTCAGCAGTGAAGAACTGAACTGTGTGTGAGGTGGTGATTCAGGCTTTGTAGGAGAGGTGTTGAAGATGAACAAGTGAAAAATGCCCTGGCAGTATGCCTAGTTAAGGTGTTAATGTTTATAGAAAGAAGTAATTTGGAGATTTGAGCTGACTGTATTCTGGAAAACAATTAAGTACTCAATAGGCATTGTTATAAAAATTGATATGTGCATTTTACATGCTTTTCATGAGTAAAAATGGTACATTGTATACCAATTTCTTGGCATGAAGTCCTGCTCCTGGTTTTGTATGGCAGCTCATGCTTTTAGTCCCTGCGTCATTGCTTGAAAGTCAAATGAACCAAATCTAATAAACAAAGAATGGGTACAGTTTCAGGACATTCTGTCACTCAATGGGCACTCTGTGCAAGTTGACACCTAAAACAAAAGTCCTCAAAGGGTCTTCTGTGGGCAATAGAAGAAACATAGTATCTTTGCCTTAGCAAAGTATTAAATTCTTCCTGAATGTGGAACCAGGGGAAGCAGGACGACTCTCCATGGTTCCATGTTAAACTTGTCATCGCTGTGACGTACTTCCACTCAGCACTCTCACCATCTGCTCCCCAGAACTCAAATTTATGTGACTTCAGCTGATGCCCAAGTTGGCCAATTTTATATCCCTGTGATGGGAACTATCTCTGAGGCATGCCTATTGTTCACAGCATGCAAGTCCCTTTTTGATAATGCAAGAGGACCAATATTGTGTGGTCCTCCTGTTCATCAGCTTGGTTGTTTCCTCTGTTTGCTTCACACCCCAATAAGTGCACAAAATGGATTCCTAAGCTTTTGTTCAATGTAGACAATCTTCAGAAATTGAGGAGCAGTGTCCGTTTGCATTTTTTAAGAGAGATCTAAAAAAAATCAGATATGCACTGGCTGATTGGTGTAGGTTGATGACAGTCATGATGTAGAGTAAGCCCATTGGTCAGAGGGATGAAGAGCTATACCACCACTGGGCACAGACAGAAGGACAGGTAGATGTCTTCCATCCTCCAGCAACTGCAGTTGACAGGGTGGGTAGATGACTGGTGTCTAATCCTTTATCATTTATGACTGAGAGGGTAGGAAGATATCGAATGTCCAACTTTCCATCATCTTCAGAATGAGATGTTAAACCAAGATAATCTTTCAGGTGGACATTAAGTTTATGTGTCTATTTGAAGCAGTGCAAAAAATGACTGATATAGTTGACAATAGCTATCCATCAACCAGTGTCACTACAACTGATTATTTGGCCATTAACCTCATTGCCCTTTGTCAATCCTTGTTGTTTCCCTCCACTAGAACACTTTCTGTTATATATCAGCTGCAAAGCCCTTTGCAGTGTCCTGGAGTTTTGGAAGTTGCCAGACAAATACAAGCTTTTTTTTTCTTATTAACAATGTTTTGTGATAAATGGGTTAATTATCATGTTTTTATGTTTGTGACAGATACCACATGATTGAATTCAGAATATCAACAACAAAGTGTATTTATGGAGTTAACATAGAAAAATATCTCAAAGTATTTCAGAGGCATAATGAGATGGACACCGAGGAAAAGGAGATAGTGTATTCAGAAGCATGACCTAACGTTTAGTCAACAGGGCGGGCTTTAAGGAGTAATTTAAGAGATAGGGAGGAGGAGGGGCGTAAAGAGGGAATTTCAGAGTAAGGGCAAAGCAGATGGAGACACAGTCACCAATAGTGAGGTAACAGAATACAGAATACCTAACGGTTGTCGTCAGAAGAAGTGAAATTTTGGAAAGAGTACTGTATGACTGCAAGAAGTTAGAGAGATATGGAAAACAATGTTATGGAGAGAAGTAAATGCAAAGATGAGAATCAAATGTGGGGGATTGGAACCAAAGCAGGTCAATGAGCACAGAAATGATGAGCAAGCAGGGTTTGGTGTAGGATCAAATATGAACTTCAGTGTTTTGGATGAGCCAATATTAATGTAAGTGAAGGTTAGGAAACTGGCCAGGAATAATCACTGGGACATGACAAAGATGTGCATCAACACTGATGTTATTATCCTGCACTAATAAACAGACACTAAATAGTCTGAATCAGTAATGGTATAAGATCCTTACAATGAGACAGAGAACCCAACTGCAGCAACTATCAACTCTGCCATATATTTGTGAGTGAATAGTTATGAAGTATTAGGGTAAGTGTTCATCTTGAATATCTGGCTGAGTAGATCACCTACCTCTTCAATTTTGAAACCATGCGTTTCATTAAATTTTCCACTGTAAGACTTTCTGACCTTGCAATCGAACACAAAAAGATTCATGTTGGTCTTTTCATTTCGCAGAATCACTTTTTGAGTTTCCTATTTTTTCTTTTGTGCCAAATGTTGCCACCTTCTGGACAATGGTCTCCTCTCAACTGCTCCCTAAAGCAGGACTTCAGATTTTTCTGTAGCATTTATCTGCATTTTCCTAATCAGCTGTGAAGTTCTTAGTCAGTGCATAGTCAGTGCACTACTTTATAATGTTATTTTCTTGCTAAGATACTAAGCTGTAAATATTTTAGCTGTGCGATCCAGCAGCTTGGTTTATTGTTTTAATTAAGATGCCATAATTTGAAATTTGTAGTTTGGGCAATATGTGAAGGCAGTTAATGCCTTAATACCATGAGCTGGGATATTGTGCAAGGCAATTTCAATCAATTTATTTACTTCTGATTCCATAAATATGACACATTAGATTATAAATATTGTAATAAACATACCTGTCCTGATTAGAAAATGTTGCATTTTCTCTCATTGAGTCTTATAAGCATGGCGAACAGTTGAAACTACAATTCCTCTAAGGGATAGATAAATTTCACAATCATTAGCAGTGTTAAAAATTTTCTTTCCTTGATTCCTTACAATTACTATGCAACAGTCAAAACATTACTTCCCATTATTACAGGTTTTATTATTGCATTATCAACGCTCATATGTAGGAGCATTTTTATTTTTCAGAGGCAAGAATCAACATGAATTTGATGAGAAAATTTTATGTACCTTAACTCACGAAAGTGAAGCTCGCTGAGAATTAATCAACTAATAGATGGAATGGTCTTAAAATTTTCATGTGTGTTTTCCAATCATTCCATGGTTTAAGCCCTCCAAATTTCCATAATCTCTTCCAACCCTCTAATCCTCCAAGATAGTTGTACTCATCTATTTCTGGCCTCCTGAGCATCTCTAATTTTAATCACTATTTGCCTCCCCTCTAATTTTAAGAATTTGCTGTATCTCTATATTAATTGACCATTTAACTTGCTATCAGAAGTTACAGTTGCAACTTAAGAGGGTAAAATACATTTTTAACAATGGAATTATTCTTAATGCAATGCCAATCAACTCTCTTTTACAGAAAAGTAACAAACTGAACACAATCTCAATTCTGTGTTTTATATTGTTGTTCGAAATTTTAAAAATGTCATTTCTCTTTACTGTTCTTTCTATACTTAATTCTATACCTAATTTGACTATTTCATCCATTCTGATCCACTCGTCTTTTCCATTATTCCTGTGCTTTTTTTTGTAGTGGTGATGGGGTGTTACAGTTCATTCAGGAAGCCTGATTTGCATTTTTACATGTATTTTGGAGCCATGGATAGAGATGATAGAGGCTCTAACATGGCTGACAAGAAATATCTCCTTCTTTTATGTCCTGCCATTGGCATCTGTTGGAAGATTTAAAGGTTGATTCTCATTGACACAGTGACACAATGGTTAGCAATGGGGCTTCACAGCACCAGGGAACCCTGGGTTCGATTTAGGTCTTGGTTTACTTATGAATGTTCCTTTCTTGGTCATCAAATCCTGGTGTGGGAATTGAACCCAGGGTTTCTATTTCAGAACAGGGGTATTATCCACCATTCCCAACAAGACCTCCTACCTTTTTTGTAGTCTAGGGTTCATATTACATAATCATTTACTCCTCATACACAAATGATTTTGTTATTATAAATTAGAAATAGCTCAATGCTGTAACATTAGGGATTGTTTACTCCCTGCAGCTACTCCTGAATGGTAACCCTGAATTCTATATTTCTTTACATAGTACGTTTGAGGCTTCAGGTAAACATATTAGGAATCCTGAAAGCCCTTCGCTTGTTGATTGCAACTCCTTGTTTTCCTTCTTGGGGTTCATGTGTTCATTAAGATGCAAAATAGGCAACTAGATAATTGTCCACTTCAGTGCATTAAATGTTCCAAGGATAGGAACAACAGGGTGGAACAGCAAAATATCTTACAGCATCACTCCATTTTACAGACTATTTGCCAAATGCTGATTCCTGTTGGTGGAATTCTCCCATCTTAGGACTAAGTCCCACAAGTGGGGTGTGTGTGTGTTTAATGTGGATTGTGGAATGTTTCCCACCACAGAGGCCTAAAAAAAGTTTAGCTACCACTGGTGACTAAACACGTCAAATCTTCTGGACCTGACCTGATTAATTATGCAATTGGCTGTTTTGTGCTGTACTCGGTAGTGGGTCAGGCCTGATGGTGCATAGTCCACTGTCCTATCTAGCAGCCATATCAAAAAGGTACCCAACATCACTGACCCACTATTGGAGATAGAAAGTGGACCTCCTGAAAATGAAACTGGCTCTTTGGGGACACTGAGGCTAGAATGTGCATCTCTGAGAAAGAAGATGGATCTCCAGAAACATTCTCAGGCTGGAAGATAGATCCCCTCCAGGATATTGAATCTGGAAGATCCAACTGATGATGCTTCCCCCAACCCACTGCTGTGGTGTTCCAGAGTTGCAGGCAGCCCCCTTCCTGGACTCTGAAGGTAGCCCTAGGCATTGTTCAGGTGAGTCGCGACATCTGCATGCTCCATTGTTTCAACATGTTTCACAGCGGCTGGCAATGCAGAGAATCGGGCATGTGTTGGACCATTGTCTGCATCATATTAGCTAGATGCAAATGAGTTTCACACCGGTCTTCAGTGGCTTTCCTGATGCATCATGGCAGGCACAGGCAGAAGTTCCTATTGTAAATTCATGCTGATTTTTGGACCTCCTACCGAATTTTGCCACCAGCTCCCCCCAACTCCTCCCACCAAACCTTCAGCCATTCCCCACCCTCCCAGCCATCACTGAAGTGCTGACAGGGGCTTAGGAGAATGCTGCCCGAAGAGTTTGATGGTTAAATCAAAAGAAAATATTGTGCACTGATCTAATGCTTTCAAGAAATTAACTGAAATTGTCCACCTTAAATCCATTTACTGTAATGCTTATTCATCACATATCTATTTCTGCATTCTTTGATATAAATGTTGCTTTAGGATTAAGACTATGTTCCAAGGAGGAATCATTCAACTGAAATGTTAATTCTGAATCACTCCCCACAGATGCTCCCAGACCTACTGAGTTTTTCCAGCACCTTGTGTTTTTATTTAAAGTACAGCATAGGCTTGGAGGGCCAAAGGGCCTGTTCCTGTGCTGTACTTTTCTTTGTTCTCTGTTGTAGGATGTTTTAAAATACAGTTATATTTCGTTTATTGACATTCATAGCCAACTACAGATATTTACCGCTGAAGCCTTTTCCTGTGCATCAATACTTGCCAGTAGCTTTTGGACTCTCTCATGTATTCTATCCCAAGCAGGGTGGCTCACTGGATCAAAATAATACCTATTTAACAAACAAAATACTTTTAATACAGAGACACATTTGCAAGCCTCATCATGATTTGTCTACTTCATGATCATTAAATGAGTGGAGATATCTTGAAAAATCTTTCTTAGGTTTGTCCTTGCAAGATTTACTTAAGTTACTTCAGAATTTAATTGTAGGGTCATTTCCTCCTCCCGTGCTCCCAATGCAGAGCTATGCTCAGACAGACCATCAGCTTCCCAGTTGCCATGTTTGAAGTCGGGAGCCCTCAAAATCCAGAGTGACTTGCCCGCTACGTTCCTGCCCGCCCCTGATTACCCATTTTACAGGGGGCATCTCCATCCTCCATGTTGACTGCCATTGGTAAATGTATAACCAATGTGAAAACATTTGATGTCGTCTGTTTGGATTTTACTCCCCCATCTGCCTTTGAATCTTTTCCAAACTTCTATATATAATTCAGTCCCCTGTGCCCTTGTATAAGTCCCTCTGAACAAACTAAAAGCTTCACGCCTTTTAAAAATATTCTGCATCTCTATTCTTACTACCTCACACTTCTCCCCATTATCTCCCTTTAGCCACCTGTATGTTCATTCATTTAACTTGTTTGGCTCTCTTTCCAGCCTCTTTGTGTCCTCTTCACAACTTACATTCCCACCTAGGTTTGTATAGTCAGCATTCAATACACGCCTCTCAGTCTCTCCAGCTAAGTCATAAATATAAACAATTAAAATCTGATTCCCCAGCACTATTATTATTCTCATTGTCCGCATAAGATTCCTGTTCTAACCTACAATTATTCCTGATGAATTTAAAAATGTCGCCCTCATTTTAAATCCATTCACGTTCTCACCTCACCCTATGTCTACAGACTCATCCAGATGTTTACACTCTTTATAGTCCCTAAACCTAACTTGTTGTGCATTTCCTTTGCCCCAGCATTTAGGGCACAAACTCTGCTTCCCTCAGCTCAGCTCAATGGAAAATCCCTCCCTAAAACATCTTTCCCTCAATACTTCTCTTCCTCTATTAATACCCATTGCCCATTTCTTTATTCTTAGGGTCCATTTTATATCATTTCTCCCCTATTGTAAAACTATAATGTTTTAGATGTTAGAGGCATCTATAGATGCAGATTGATGTTGTGCATGAAACAATCTGTACAAGGATATTATGCTTTATAATTTTTACCCAAAAAGCTGGTCTTTTATCTGCAAAAAGAACAATGCAGTTATTAGTGCTTTCATTACCTGTTGGGCTGACATGATGATTTTTTCCTTGAACAAACAGAAGTTGAGCAGGGATCACTTGGATTATCACACACAGTGGAACTCAGTGGATAACTAATAAGTTCGTCTGCTTCACTGGACAGTTCATCCCATGTAACTGGTTCTCTGACACTCAGATTCTAGGATCCAAACAGGTAAAAGTATTAGTTCATTTGAAAATTAAACATCAATGCTGTCAGAAAATGTTTATCCCTATCACTTGGTTTGTGTAGATTAAGTTGATGCAAAATTCCTTTTCTAAATTGAATTGGAAAAATTACTAAAAGTGTAAATGAGGATTAAATTTTTCCCCATTCTTAGTGTAGTTAAAGAGATGAAACCTGCAAATGCAGTGCAAGCCCCTGATGATTTCTATTTCTGACTGTATAAATGTTAAGTAAGAAACCCAATGAAAAGGGCAGCACAGTGGCACAGTGGTTGGCACTGCTGCCTCACAGCACCAGAGACATGGATTCAGTTATGGCCTTGGGTCATTGTCTGTGTGGAGTTTGCATATTCTCCCGTGTTTGCATGGGTTTCCTCCAGATGCTCCAGTTTCCTTCCACAGTCCAAAGATTGGCTATGCTGCATTGCCCCTTGGTGTCCCACGATGTGTAGGTTAGGGGGATTAGTGGAGTTACAGGGGATTGGGTCTGGGTAAGATGTTCTATCGGAGAGTCAGTACAGGCATGATGGGCCAAATGGTCTCCTTCTACACAATAGGGATTCTATGATTCTATGAAAACTGGGAAATTCTACTGTACTGAAACTGGAAACAGGCATGAACAGAATCTAATTTTGCCCAGCCAATCCAGTGTGAGCATTCCTTGTCAGAATTTCTAAGGTTAGTCTAATTTAAATATTTGGAGCAAGCTTCAGGCATTCAACAACACTACTGGCAAATGGTTTTACCATTAGTGGAGAGAAACTCGTATTTTACTCCAGGAATTAATGACCTCCAGCAGCTCAGAGAGACATACAAGAGCATAAGAACTAAGAGCAGGAGTAGCCCCTTGAGCCTGCTCTGCCATTCAACACAATAGTGTCAGATCTCACCTCAATCTCATCTCTACCTTCCTGCTCACTCCTATAAACCTTCATCTCATTATTTATTTAAAAAACTATCTATTTCCTCCTTAAACTGGTTTCGTGTTCCAGCATCCACTGCACTCAGGGGTAGAGAATTCCACAGATTCACAACCCTTTGAATAATGTAATTCCTGCTCATTTCTGTTTTAAATCTGCCATCCATTAGCCTAAAGCTATGGCCCGCTCATTCTAGACAGTGTTCAACAAGTGGAACCATTCACTCCATATCGACCCTATCAATCCTCTTTAGCATCTTAATTAGATCTTCTCTCATTTCTTTCATTCAGGAGAACTAATTGGGAAAAGAGTGAAACATGTTGGTTAATAATATCTATGCGTTCTGCAGGAGGGTAGAGAGTTGTGATACTCACTAATTAAGTTTTCAAATTGCTTAAAGTTATACAAGTTAGATGAGTAGAATATCCTACTTGGAACAGAGTTGGACAGGTCACTAAAAAAAACTGCCTGAGCCAGCAGAATGATTGGCTAGGTCATTCAATTTTAAGATCCCATACACATCATCTCATTGTTGTTAAAAATGTAACAAAACCATATCAAGTCAGGCAAAATAACAGCAACACTTTCTTTCCAGGAATGCACAAGCAAAGTATGCCTGTCAATTACACTGGCCTTCCTGTTTTTTAAGCTTTCCTATCCTTTTCATCCAAGATATATTCTTAGTGTTTGTCTCAGCCTACTCTTGCAAATTGTTCCAATTTGCTCTGATGCCTAGATACATTGATATTGTGCAGGTAAACTTGTTCAGATTTACTAACTATGCCTCTGAAGGGGGTGGGGGGGGGGAGGCAAAGATAATGTCTTCATGCCTTGTTTGTCTGTAAACAATATAAAATGTGATTCATGGATAGGAAATGGTCTAAGGAAGAACTGATTACTTTTAGATAAAAATGTGGATCCAGACCTGGATCTTGGTTTTTGTTAAAATAAAAACATAAGAACTAGGAGCAGGTGTAGGCCATCTGGCCCCTCGAACCTGCTCCGCCATTCAATAAGATCATGACTGATCTTTTTGTGGACTCAGCTCCACTACCTGCTCGCTCACCATAACCCTTAATTCCTTTACTGTTCAAAAATTTATCTTTGCCTTAAAAACATTCAGTGAGATAGCCTCAATTGCTTCACTGAGGAGGGAATTCCACAGATTCACAATCCTTTATGTGAAGAAGTTCCTCCTCAACTCAGTCCTAAATCTGCTTCCCCTTATATTGAGGCTATGCCCCCTGGTTCTATTTCACCCACCAGTGGAAACAACTTCCCTGCTTCCATCTTATCTATTCCCGTCACAATCTTGTATATTTTTATAAAATCTCCGCTCATTCTCTGAGTTCCAATGAGTATAGACCCAGTCTACTCAGTCTCTCTTCATAAGCCAACCCTCTCAACTCCGGAATCAACCTAGTGAATCTCCTCTGCACCCCTTCCAGTGCCAGTATATCCTTTCTCAAGTAAGGAGACCAAAACTGTACACAGGTGTGGCCTGACAGCACCTTATACAGCTGCAACATAATCTCACTGTTTTTAAACTCCATCCCTTTAGCAATGAAGGACAAAATTTCATTTGCCTTCTTAATTACTTGCTGCACCTGCAAACCAATTCCTTGAGATTCCTGCACAACAACATCCAGGTCCCTCTGCACAGCAGCATGCTGCAATTCTTTATCATTTAAATAATAGTCCATTTTGCTGTTATTCCTAATAAAATGGATGACCTCACATTTACCAACATTGTACTCCATCTGCAAGGCCCTCGCCCACTCACTTAGATTATCCATATCCCTTTGCAGACTTTCAGCATCCTCCGCACACTTTGTTCTTCCACCCTCTTAGAGTCATCTGCGAATACTTGATCCCCAACTCCAAATCACTAGTCACTGATCGCCAACCAGAAAAGCACCCACTTACCCCCACTCTTTGCCTTCTGTTAGTTAACCAATCCTCTATCCATGTTAATACATTACATGTAACACTGTGCACCTTTACCTGATGTAGCAGTCTTTGGTGTGGCACCTTGTCAAATGCCTTCTGGAAATCCAGATACGCCACATCCACAAGTTCCCCATTGTTCACTGCACGTGTAACGTTCTCAAAGAATTCCACCAAATTAGTCAAACATGACCTGCCCTTCATGAACCCATGTTGCGTCTTACCAATTGGACAATTTCTATCCAAACGTCTCGCTATTTCTTCCTTGATGATAGATTCAAGCATTTTCCCTACTACAGAAGTTAAGCTAACTGGCCTATAGTTACCTGCCTTTGTCTACCTCCTTTTTTAAACAGTGGCATCACATCTGCTGTTTTCCAATCTGCAGGAACCACCCCAGAGTCCAGCAAATTTTGGTAAATTGCCACTAGTGCATTTGCTATTTGTCTCGTCATCTCTTTTAGTACCCTGGGATGCATTCCATCAGGACCAGGAGACTTGTCTACCTTTAGCCCCATTAACTTGCCCAACACTACCTCTTTCGTGATAATGATAGTTTCTTGGTTCTCACCTGCCATAGCCTTCCTGTCATCAATTTTTGGCATGTTATAGCAGAGGTGCTCAATGAATACTTTACTTCGGTATTCATGGCGGAAAAAGAGCTTGATGGTTGTAGTGCAGGCTTGCAGCGGGCTGAAAAGCTTGAGTGTGTGGACATTAAGAAAGAGGATGTGTTGGAGCTTTTGAACAGCATCAAGACAGATAAGTCGCCGGGACCGGATGGGATGTACCCCAGGTTACTATGGGAGGCGAGGGAAGAGATTGCAGAGCCTCTGGTGATGATCTTTGCACCATCGATGGAGATGGGAGAGGTTCCGGAGGACTGGAGGATTGCGGATGTGGTGCCTAAATTCAAGAAAGGGAATAGAGATAGCCCAGGAAATTATCAACTGGTGAGTTTAACCTCAGTGGTTGGTAAGTTGATGGAAAAATCCTGAGAGACAGGATTTATGAACATTTCGAGTAGTATAGTATGATCAAAAGTAGTCAGCACGGCTTTGTCAAAGACAGATCATGTCTTACGAGCCTGGTTGAGTTTTTTGAAAATGTGACTAAATTCACTGATGAAGAAAGAGCGATGGATGTGGTTTATGTGGACTTCAGCAAGGCATTCAATAAGGTCCCCCATGCAAGACTTATTGGGAAAGTGAGGGGGCATGGGGCCCAAGGGGACATTGCTTTGTGGATCCAGAACTGGCTTGCCCACAGAAGGCAAAGAGTGATTGTAGGTGGGTCTTTTTCTGCATGGAGGTCGGTCACCAGTGGAGTACCCCAGGGATTTGTTCTGGGACCTTTGCTGTTTGTGATTTTTGTAAATGACCTGGACGAGGAAGTGGAGGGATGGGTTGGTAAGTTTGCCAATGACACAAAGGTTGGAGGTGTTGTGGATAGTTTGGAGGGATGTCAGAAGTTGCAGTGTGACATAGATAGGATGCAAGACTGAGCAGAGAAGTGGCCGGATAAATGTGTAGTGGTACATTTTGGCAGGTCAAATGGGATGAAGGAATATAATATTAAGGGTAAGACTCTTAGCAGTGTGGAAGATCAGAAGGATCTTGGGGTCCAGGTTCATAGGACTCTCAAATCAGCTTTGCAGTTAGAGGATGCGGTTAAGAAGGCGTATGGTATACTAGCATTCATCAATCAAGGAACTGAGTTTAGGAGTCGGGAGATAATGTAGTTGTATAACACCCTGGTCAGACCCCACTTGGAACAGTGCTCAGTTCTGGTCACCTCATTCCAGGAAGGATGTGGAAGCCATTGAAAGGGTGCAGAGGAGATTTACAAAGATGTTACCTGGATCGGGTGGCATGCCTTATGAGGATAGGTTGAGAGAGCTCGATCTTTTCTCCTTAAAGAGACGAAGGATGAGAGGGGACCTGATAGAGGTGTATAAGATGATGAGAGGTATTGATCAGGTGGACTCTCAGAGGCTTTTCCCCAGGGCTGAAATGGCTGCCACAAGAGGACACAGGTTTAAGGTGCTGGGGAGTAGGCACCGAGGAGATGTCAGGGGTAAAGTTTTCACTCAGAGGGTGGTGGGTGAATGGAATCAGCTGCTGTCAGTGGTGGTGGAGGCAAATTCATTAAGGTATTTTAAGAGACTTCTGGATGAGTACATGGGACTTAATAGGATTGAGGGTTATAGGTGAGCCTAGTAGGTAGAGACAAGATCGGTGCAACTTGTGGGCTGAAGGGCTTGTTTGTGCTGTAATTTTCTATGATTCTGTTATTTGTGTCTTCCACTGTGAAGACAGACACAAAATACCCGTTCAATGCCTCAACCATTTTCTCATTTCCAGTTATTACATCTCCTTCTCATCCTCTAATGGATCCATGAACACAGGGAGACGGGGGAATTTCCTTTTCTTTAGAACGTTGTGGGTTGTTTTATTTAGAATGTTGTGGATTATCTCAGCTGCTATAGTAGATTTATCACAGCTGTCGAAATATGAGCAGAGTTTTCACAGCAGGTTTTTGGGAGTGGCCTGAAGCCTCCTCAGTAAGATGGAAGTTCTTACTAACAAGATTTATTTTTTCAGATTTGTAGTTATAAAAGTCAACCAGGCAGGGAGAAGTCTCAAGGAAAAGTTGCATAAATGAAATAACATTGACTTAATACTGCCTGGTGGAAACATGTACTCAACTAAATACCTTCTTCACTTGTGTTAGCTACTGTTTCTGTCTCATTCCTTTTCACACAAAATTCTTTATATCTTTGAGATGTATCAGAATGACACAACATCAATACAATAATTTTGTTTGGTTTAACTGCCAATTGACTTAGTATACCACTGAACGAGCAATTGAATAGAAGTGTATAGACTATTTATATATATTCAGTAATTACACATTATGGTAACTTTTCATATATAATGTATGATTTGCAAATTTACAGTCAACTATATTTCATAATTAACTTTAACACATGTAGCTCATTCTCACCACGTAGTGAGCGACTGGTCAGCTAATTTACAGTAAGAAGTCCCAGAACACCCGGTTAAAGTCCAACAGGTTTACTTGGTAGCAAAAGCTACTAGCTTTCGAAGCACTTTGCTGCTCCTTCATCAGTACACTCACCTGACGAAGGAGCAGCAAGCGCTCCGAAAGCTAGTGGCTTTTGCTACCAAATAAACGTGTTGGACTTTAACCGGGTGTTCTGAGACTTCTAACAAAGAAAGCAGCTAATTTATATCAGAGATCCTATTAAGGCTACCTCTTCACAGGTCCAGATCAAAATTAAAGGGGTACAATTGTGTGTCCACTTTATGAACAGTGGGATCATCATTTGTGACCTGACCATGTCGCTTCTGAACAAGGCAAGAAGCATGTCAAACTGGTATGCCCATCACAATTCCATGGTTGTAGCATGGCTCTGAGTGCCCCTATATTGCTCTCTGTCGTGCTGTCGGCAGCCTTTGCTCATCAAAAGAGGCCAAGTAGTATTGTGAGCAAACTATGTGATCTAGGAAGTGTTCCCTTTGTAAAGGGGCTGTTCCTATAAGAGAAGCTATAGCAATGTATTGCAGAGTTATGGATATCACTTTGGAACAGTAAGACAGCAGTTTTCTGGCCCCTCCCACTGCTGGGTTCTTCTAGTCCCGAAGTCAATGTAAATGTAAATGGATCGCTACAGCAGGGCTGGAAAATCTAGCCTCAGAATCAAATAATTGGAGATAATAATTGAATGTTAGGGAAAGGGTGTCCTGTTTCAGTGACACTAACCTGGAGTACAGGTGAGACAAACGTAGGCCAGGACAGACAACAGGTACTGGATTTCCCTCTGAGGTCGAGGACCTGATGCAGGAGAACTTCTGGCTTCCGACTCCACATCGTGTCGGAAGTAGACCCCACATCACAATTTTTCAGTGCCAAGCCTAATAAGCTTATTAATGGCCTGAGAACAATTTTCAAAAGGCTGGATCAAGGATAGAATGGCAAACTGCTTGGGCAGGCTGCCTAAGTTGGAAGGCCAATAAGAGACCTCTGACAATGACAAATCAACTGTCCCACCATCCAAGATAAAAGCTGCCACTATGTGTTGGGGGGAGACAGAGAGATAGAGAGAGATGGAGAGAGAGGGCACTTCCACTTTGAGCCTCCCATCACTTCTTAAAAATACATTAAAAATGCAAAAGGCCCCTACTATCGATATACTACATCTCACCGATGCACACTTTCCAATCATAGCTGTCACCTTCCATGTTGAACATCATTTGGATATAGTATTATTTGCAGCAAATGTACAGTGCATTCTGGATGGAAGACATTAATGTTCATCACCAGAAGTGGCTTGGTAACACCATTACTCACCGAATTAGCCAAATCCTGAAAGATACAGCTGCTAGATAGGTCCTGTGGATGGTGGTGCAAGGAAAAAATTATCTTCTCCTCACCAACCTACCTACTGTAGATGTATCTGTCCATAAGATCTTTGGTAGAAGCCTGAGGGCACTCACCAACATGTATGTAGCACTTACCATTATGCAAAATAGGATAGATTCAGAATGGATCTTGCAGTTCCAAACCATCATCCATGAAGCATTGTGGCAATTGCCAGTGTCAGAAATCTTTTCCACCACAATCTTAAACTTCAAGGTCAAGAATATCCCTCATCATTACCATCAATCTGGGGGATCATCAGTAGTTTAATGAGGAATGTAGGAGAACAAGCCAGCAACAGCATCACTATACATACCTATAAGTGAGATGCCAACCTGGTGACACCAGCCTTTTTGCATGTTAAACAGTGGAAACAGTAAGTGATCTTACAAACAACTGACTAATTCAAAGATCTGCAGTCCTACTACATCCAGTTATGAATGGTAGTGATTACTAAAACAACTGGAGGAGGCACAGGAATATTTCCACACATCAGTACAAAAGTCAAGATTGAAGCATTTAGAACATAGAACATAGAACATTACAGCGCAGAACAGGCCCTTCGGCCCACGATGTTGCGCCGACCAGTTACAAAAACAATGACCCACTAGCCTATACCAATCCCTTTTCGTCCATAAACCTATCCAGAGATCTCTTAAACGCCCCCAAACTAGACGCATTTACAACTGCAGCAGGCAGGGCATTCCAATCCCTCACCACCCGCTGGGTAAAGAACCTACCCCTGACATCCGTCCTGTAGCTACCCCCCCTTAATTTAAAGCCATGCCCCCTCGTGCTAGCTTTCTCCATCCGAGGAAAAAGGCTATCACTATCCACCCTATCTAAACCTCTAATCATCTTATATGTTTCAATAAGATCCCCTCTTAGCCGCCTTCTTTCCAACGAAAACAACCCTAAATCCCTCAGTCTCTCCTCATAGGACCTCCCCACCATACCAGGCAACATCCTAGTAAACCTCCTCTGCACCCTCTCCAACGCCTCCACATCCTTCTTGTAATGCGGGGACCAGAACTGCACACAGTACTCCAAGTGCGGCCGCACTAGAGTAGTGTACAGTTGCAACATTACACTGCGACTCCTAAATTCAATCCCCCTACCAATAAACGCCAAGACACCGTACGCCTTCTTAACAACCTTATCTACTTGATTCCCAACTTTCAGGGATCTATGTACACACACACCTAGATCCCTCTGTTCATCCACACTATTCAAAGACCCTTCTTCAGCCTCCTTCCGACTTGAAAGAATAACAGATGTCAACTTTCAGCCAATTTGATTCACTCCACCCGACATGAAGAAACTGAATAGAGCAAAGGCTGTGGGCCCTGTCAGCTTCCTGTGGTGCTGAAAACGGCTCCAGAAGCAACTGTGCCCTCAAATGAGCTGTTGCATTACAACTGCAACACCAGCATCTGCTGGCTAAGTTTAAAATTGCCCAAATATGTCCTGTTCACAAAAAGCAGGAGAAATTCAATCTGACCATTCACTGTTCTAGGCACGGTGGCACAGTGGTTAGTACTGCTGCCTCACAGCGCCAGGGACTCAGGTTTGATTCCCAGCTTAGGTCACTGCTTGTCTGGAATTTGCACATTCTCCTCCGGGTGTTCTGGTTTCCTCCCACAGAAAGACGTGCTGACTAGGTGCATTGACCATGTTAAATTCTCCCTGTGTACCTGAACAGTTGGTGGAGTGTGGCGATTAGGGGATTTTCACAGGAACTTCATTGCAGTGTTAATGTAAGCCTACTTGTGACACTAATAAATAAACTTTCAAATACTCTCAATTGTCAGCAAAGTGATAGAGGATATCATGGACAGTGCCATCAGATATTACTCACTCACCAATTACCTACTCAGCGATACTCAGTTTGGGATCATTCAGAGCAAACACCTCTAAACCTTATTATGACCTTGGATCAAACAAGAACAAAGAGCTGAATTCCAGAGGGGAGATGAGATTGCCTTGTCTTGACATCAAGGCAGCATTTAACAAAATGTACCATCAAGGAGCCCCAGCAAAACTGAAGCCATGAGAATCAGGCAGAAAAAAATTCTCCACTGTTTGGTGTCATACTGAGCACAAAACAAGATAGTTGTGATTTTTGAAGCCAATCATTTCAAACCCAGGACACCACTGCAGGAGTCCCTCAGTCATAATCTAACAGAATGGCAGAGCAGGCTTGAGGGGCTGAGTGGCCAATGCTTACTGCTAATTTGTGTGTATGTTTGCAACTTCAATCTGTAGTTCTTTTCAATCTTTGAGACATGGTGGTTGAATGGTTTCCATCCTTCAGTGTTGAATCAAGGGAAGCAAAGACTGTTAATGATAGGGTAAAGACAAAATACTGTGGATACTGGAATCTGAAAAAAAAACAGAAAATGCTGCAAACTTTCAGCAGGTCTGACTGCATTTGTGGAAAGAGAACAGAACCACCGTTTCAAGTCTGGTTGACCCTTGGGCAGCAATTTCACACTCTGTTTTTTTCTCCCTCATGTACTTGCCTAGCTTCTCATTAAATATAATTGTGTCATTTGTCTCATTTAGTCTAGCGCTGAAATTCTACTGCCTTGTCCACACAGAATCTGAGTGGGCGGGGGGTGGACAGTGCAAACGTCTGTTGACCTCTGCTGGGATTTTCCAATCTTGGGTCGAGCAAGGGCGAGCTCCACATTCTAAGCTCTTTCTGGGTAAAGAATTTCTTTGGAAAGCCCTATTCAATGTATTAGCGACCATCTTACATTTATGATGCCTAGTTTATAACATCCTCACAAGTAGAAACATTTTGGGGGCTAAACTGGAGAACCTCCAGAAACAGTGCAATCATAGGGATTGTGATGCATAATTAACCTGTTCTTATTGATTGCAATATAGGCAGCATGACAACATTGTGCTGCCTATTCATTTGAATGATCTCTATCTCCAAATTACATTAACCACGTGGTTCATTGGCCAGATTGGTACCAAGATTGTGAATGACTATTCTTGTTTAAAGTTAACTTGCACTATTTGCAGCCAGCCTATATCTCTTTAAAGGCAGATATGCATTGTGGCTGGAATCATTGTGATGGGAGTCCTGGTTGAAAACAATCAAACTTGGAAAAGGAATGGCACAAAAGGGGAGAGCACAGACTTTCAGGATATTGAACTAACATTGCAGGTATTGGTGGCGAAATGGAAAGGAGTAGAGTTGTTTTATTTCTATAGCAGGGAAGGAGGCCCAGAGGACATCATTATATGTAAAGTATATTCAAGTCATTTAAATGCCCTGAAGAACTTAAATTCTTATTTAAAGTTTAAACTTTATTTATTATTGTCACATGTAGGCTTATACTAACAGTGCAATGAAGTGAAAATCCCTGAGTCGCCACACTCCGGCGCCTGTTCGGGTACACTGAGGGAAAATTTCACATGGCCAATGCACCTAACTAGCATATCTTTCGGACTGCGGGAACAAACCGGAGCACCCAGAGGAAAACCACGCAGACATGGGGAAAAAGTGCAGACTCTGCACAGACACTGACCCAAGCCAGGAATTGAACCCGGGTCCTTGGCACTGTGAGGCAGCAGTGTTAACAACTGTACCACTGTTGTATCCATAGTCCTACATCAAAGCGAGCTAATCCTTTAATAACCAAAGAAGGCAGGAATTAATAATGACACTTAGAGTCATAGAGGTTTACAGCATGAAAACAGGTCCTTCGGCCCAACTTGTCCATGCCGCCTTTTCTTTTTTAAAACCTCTAAACTAATGCCAATTGCCCGCATTTGGCCCATATCTCTCTGTACCCATCATACCCATGAAACTATCTAAATGCTTTTTAAAATACAAAATTGTACCCACCTCTACTATGATCTCTGGCAGCTTGTTCCATACACTCACCAGCCTCTGTGTGAAAAAATTGCCCTCTGGACACTTTTGTATCTCTCCCCTCTCACCTTAAACCTATGCCCTCTGGTTTTAGACTCCACTACCTTTGGGAAAAGATATTGACTATCTAGCTGATCTGTGCCCCTCATTATTTTATAGACCTCTATAAGATCACCCCTCAGCCTCTTACGCTCCAGAGAAAAAAGTTCCAGTTTATCCAGTTTCTCCTTATAACTCAATCCATCAAGTCCTGGTAGCATCCTAGTAAATCTTTTCTGCACTCTTTCTAGTTTAATAATATCCTTTCTATAATAGGACACAGTGCATCTCAAAAGGGTTAGGGTGATTACTATAGTGGGGATGTTTGCTCGTGTTTTGTGAAATGTTTAAACTAGTTAGGCAAGGGTTTGAAAACCTGAGCATAAACTCAGAGGGAGAGAAGCAAAGCTGGAAATGAAGGCAGGAAGATAGTGAGCAAGTATGGAAGGTAGAGAAAACAAAGGCAAGAAAACAGCCACTACAAGTCACTACAAGTATCGGAGGCAAGAAGCAGCACTTCCTTCGTTTCTGTATTAAATTCCAGTTTCTACACGCTTGTTTAAAATACATGCTATCCTGCGACCTGTCTGCACCATCAGCTTAAACCTGTTCAAGGTCGTCCTCAAGATCGGTGAAACCTCTTTCATCAGAAGTCAGCAGCCTTCTATCTGTCATGCTACAGTGATTTGCACAGTTCTGCAAAGGGACACTATATCAGATAAAGGCACAAGGAAGACAGGCACTAAAGGAATGCACGGGGTGATAAGTTGACTTTTATATTCAGTATGGCATGTTTTAATTTATAAATTTGGTTTGGAATATTCATTTTGCAGTTGCTTTTATTTTTGCCTTGCGACCACGTGAATGTTGTGATGGTCAATGACAGCAGAAGGTAAGGTGGGTAATTGTGGTTACAGCTACTGATATTGCACTTGAGGAGTTCTTCATGGACATCCTTGTCAGAGAGATGTTTTACAGGTTATCTCCTTCCTCCCTCTTTTTCCTCCTCCGAATGCTTCTCTTCCTCTCCCCATGCATCTGCTCACCATACTGCTGCAAGCCAAAGCTGCCTCTGAAGATGTTGAGGCTATACAGACGGCAGCAGACCACCACAAATCTCGACACATAATCTGCCAGCTACTGCAGGATTCCACCAGAGTGGTCCTGGTGGAGGAATTATTATTTCAGCATGCCAACGGTCCGCTCTGTCACATTTTGTATGGCAGCATGACTTTCATTATACGCATGCAGTGTTCATGTGTGATAGTTGCAAACTAGCATTATCAGCTATCTTGTCAGCTGATGGACTTTGCACTCCATTGTAGCTCAAATGCAACTCGGACAGTGGACTGCTGCGGAATGAAGGCAATATGTCTACAGCCAGAACACTGGGTATCGACCTGCATGATTTGCCTCCTGGAGAAATGTGCCCCACCTGTTCAGTCTTTCCTGATAATTATACCCTCTCTTTCTGGCATCATGCTTATAAACATTTATTATCTCTAGTGCTTCTATAACTTCTGTAAAATGGAAACAGGAACTGTACATTGTACTCTGAGTGGTCTAGCCATCACTCTATCCAAATTTAGCAATTTTTTTTGTTTTTGAATTCTATTCCTCTGAAGAACTCTTATTTTTTGTTTACATTTTATGACTTTGTTAATTTGTATTGTTATTTTCTATGATTGTGAAATGTGTAAATCTAAATCCATTTTTTCCTCTAACTTTTTCAGACT
The DNA here is from genome assembly GCF_965287045.1 of Carcharhinus amblyrhynchos. NCBI lineage: Eukaryota > Metazoa > Chordata > Chondrichthyes > Carcharhiniformes > Carcharhinidae > Carcharhinus > Carcharhinus amblyrhynchos. The sequence goes on along the minus strand of NC_137328.1, from coordinate 42,567,901 downwards.
CTATGGCTGGAATTTTCTGGCTGTTCAATAAGGCTAGTCATGAAAAACCCTTCACTTTTGGAATTTTTGTTTTAAAATCCCCCCCATTGCCTTGCCCCAAAACATCCTGAGATATCAACACTCTAATTCTGGCCTTTTTTACTTTCCCAAACATTATTGCCCCACTGTTAATGGCTAGGCCTTAATTTGCCTGTGCCCCAAGCTCTGGAATTCTCTCCTTATACCTTTCCACCTCTCTTTTGCCCTTTAAGATACTTATTAAAAACTTATCCCTTTGCTGAAACTTTTGGGCATCTGACCGAATAGCTCCTCATGTTACTTGGAGCCATACTGATTTTACAAAGCTACTGTGAAGTGCCTTGGGAGATTTAATTTCATTAAAAACCTTGCTAAAATACAAGTTTCCATTGTTGATGATGACTAGTCTTTGTATATTTTCTGTTTCTAGATGTTCTTCTGCTATATCTTTGACTTAAGATTTGGTTGTCCTTCCTATCATCAACATTAAGCTAAGTGGGCTATAGGTTCCTAGATTTGTTGTTTGTCTCTACTGAATATAATGATCACATTAGTCATCTTCCAGTCCTCTGGTACTATTTTTTTTAAAATAGATTTATAGTACATATAAAATAGTACCACTTCTCTCATTTCCTTTGTTTATTTTACATGTGGATGCATCTTATGTGGCCCTAGGTTATTATCCTCACTTTGACTAGTTTATCTGCCATCTCCCTTTTTTAAAACTTAAATGTCATGATAGTTGTTCTTTTTTATCCCCTGCTACTGTCATGCCCACACTATTACTCATCTTGGAGACCACTGGGGCAAAGTAATTATTCAGTACTTTGTTTTTATTATCTGTAAGTTTGTCTTGTGGCTCAACCCCATATTGATTTTCTTTTTCTTGTTTATATGGAAGCGATTCTCCCACCCCGGCATGCTAGTTTTCTAGTGCAGTGGGTGGGAGAATCCCGTGTCCATGAATGCGCAGGATTTGCACATGTATTCCTGCTGCGTGTACATCTCCCAGCCCTGAATTTCTGGCACCGTTAGGTCCACGCTGGAAACCGGTGGGAAGACAGGTAAGTTATTTTAATTTAATTTTAACGTATTTAACTGTGATGAGTGGGCCCGGAACTGAATTCTCCAGGCCCGCTAGCCTCTCTCACCCTGCCAGAGTGTTTCACTCTAGTGGGCTTACAGTAGTTTCCAGAAAGTGGAAAGCTATCTGGAGGATCCCACTGAAGTGGAGACAATTGGGGGCCCCCCCAAGGCCCTTTGGGCAGTGGAAGGGGGTGATGACCCCAGGGCATGGACACCCTGGCAGTGCCAGCCTGTGCCCCATGGCACTGCCCAAGGGGCAACGTGCCAATGCCCAGAGGGCACCTTGGCACAGCCCACCAGGCATCAGGTTGTGCAAAGGGGGTGGGGCCTGATGGGGCTTAGGGGGAAATCAGTGAGGCTGGGAATCCTGCTGACACTCTGCATTGAGGCAGAAGAGAGGCCAGCGATGGTGGGGGGCGGGGGGTGGTGGGGGAGAGAGAAGGGTATTGAGGTCTGCCTGTGGGTGTGGGGGAACTGCTTGGGGAGACCGTGAGGCACTTTTGCGGGGCAGCACTGCAGGGGTCCCGGGCTGGCCAGTGATCGAGCTGGCCAGCAATCTGCAGGTTGACACTGCGGGGTCACTGCACATGCGCAGAGGCTGCTGGTTTCAGCCTCCAAGGTGGGAATAGGCCCTGTTCACTGATTTATAATGATATTCACACTGGTGGCTGCAGTGCACAGAATGTGGGAGATTCTAATCTGAACTTCCACTAGAAAAACCAGCATGAATTACTCCAGTTTCCATGCGAATTCAACACTTTGAATATTTTTGGGAGAATTCCACCCCATATCAGTAATATACTGTTCTATTTATTTTATATTCCTCGATAATTTAATTTCCTAATTTTTTTCAAGTTCCTTCCTAACTTCTTTGAATTCTCCATTGTCACCCTTTTCTTTATTGTTGTGTTTCAGAATATGCCCTTTTCTTTCGCTTTAACTCTTAATCACTTACAGTGATTCATTATTGGCCATTCTATTTTTTAGTGGAATGTATTTCTCTCAAACTTCATTGGATCGTCAGTTCAAATATTTCTTACTTCTATTCTCCTTGTGGGTATTTTTCCACTCTCTCATCAACATTTCCATCCTTATTTCGCAAAAATTAGCTTCCCATCTCCTGAATCTATTACTTTGATCTTTATCTTAATTATGTATTTTTCAGTTATGATCTTACACTTTATCGTGGGCCTGAATTTTTCGCTCAGTAGCCAGCCAGTGCAAAACGTATGGTGTGAAAGTCTGGGTCCTGCTGGATAGAAGGCGGGTCCTGAAAAAAGGGCAGTGCAGGGAACAGCCGCTGTAGAGCTGCGTCAGGGAGATGTTGACCCATAAAAAATAAACTAGGCAGCACAATCATACTCAGACTTTAGCCCCGAGGCACATTTGTTAATTTTATTTGAACCTGGGGTCGGTGTTGCAGCCTAAATATAAAGGTCACCTTGCCAATTGGCTCACTTGCCAACAGTAAAGGCAGGTGGGCAATATAAAATTTTGGTCAATTGCTGGTTAACTAATGTAAATTAGCTTTTTGGTTGTCGGCAGCCGTGCTTCCATGGGGTAGCAGCAGGGGGCAGTGCTGGGTGGCTTCTGTTGGAGTGATTCAGGTTAGGGGTGGGAGGCTCCCATGTCTGTGGGGCATTCTTTTTCCTTTTTTTTAAGATTGAGGGTGCCCTGATTTGTCGAGGGGCGGGGTTGCTGGTGGGTAAGGCTCTGAGTGAGCCAATCTGATGTTGTAGGACCCTCATTCTGGATTTTTTTACTATCTGCCAAAAAATGTAGTGGGAAAGCTGGCAATGCAGCCGATCAGCTTTTCCCGCCTGAACTGACACATAGGGTTGGATTTTACAGTCTCACTCATATCAAAACCATAGAACCCTGTCCAAGGTCAACAAATCTTCCTTTTGTCCACCCCTTGTCCATCTGATTCCCCTGGTGGGCAAGGTGGTAAAATTCTAGCTATAGTCAAAAGAAGAGAATATTCCACCCAATGGAGATAAGCTCTAGCTAACCATAAGTGGTAGGTTCTATATAATGTTTAAAGGAAGGAAGAAATGAAACGAGGTGGGGAGGTTTAGGGAGGGAATTTTAGAGCGTTAGGCCTTGACAGCTGAAGAAACAGCCACCAACGCTGGAACAATTAATATCAGGGATGCTTAAAGGACCAGAATTGAAGGAACATAGATTGTGCCTTGAAGGGTTGAGGGGTTGGAGAAATTTACAATGTCTGGGGAGGGCAAAGCTATGGATGGATTTGAAAGCAAGGAATTAGAATTTTCAAATCAAGGTAATGTTTAACTGGAAGCCAATGCAGATCAGTGAGTACAGGGTGATGAGCAAATGGAACTTGGTGTGAATAAGCACAAGGGTAATACAGTTTTGGATGACTTCAAGTTTGTAGAGGATAGAATGTAAGAAGCCAGACAGGAATGCATTTGAATAGTCAAGTCTCAGGACATGGATAACGGCCTTCTTAGCAGATGAGCTGAGAAAGGGGTGAGGCAGATGATGTTACAGAGGTAGAAATAGACGATCCTAGTGATGGTGGATGTATGGTTGGCAACTCAACTCAAAGACATATATAACACCAATATTGTAAATAGTGTGATTCAGCTGCTAGGAAGAGCAATGGACACTGTGACTGGGGTACAGAGCAATGTTCTCTATAATTTTCTTTTGAGCTTACAAATGATTTCTTTAAGCGTGCTGCCCCTTTAAATTTTCTTGTACACACCAAATCATTTAGCAGGGTTAACTTGTAAACAGCCTTATGTGGGGCCATGTGGGTTGTTGTGCCGTGCAGGCTAGAGGAAAATTAGGTATAGACTTAATAGCTGGGACTGACGAATTGGAAAATTAAACTGCTACTCACCCAGTACTAGAAGCCAAACAACCAATCTGATAATTTAGAGACAGTGGATGAATTGAGAGAGGTGGTAATGACTCAGAGCTGAGTGTGGTCAGCATACATGCAAAAATTGAAGCTGTATTTCAGATCATATCATCAAAGGATAATGTGCAATGAAAAATCGGGTTGTTGAGGGTAAAGATAGTTCCTTGAGGAATGGAACTAGACATGTGCAGCTCCATTCACCCATGCAGTGGGGAGGGGTTGGAGGAGGATGGTGCCAGGAAGGATGACGGCAGATAGTTTATCTTTGCATAGTGACACAGGATGTCATCTTCATTTTGATAAGAACTGTTTCAGTGCAGCAGCAGGGGAGGAAACCTGATTCCAGGGGTTCAAACACAAAGCTCTAGGAAAGGTGGGATTTGGGAGACAATAAAACTTTCAAACATTTTGGAGAGGAAAGGGAGGTTGGGGTCAAGACTGTTTTCGGACAGGAATGAGTGATAACAGCAGATTTTGGGGGTGGGGGGGGAAGGGGCAGTGACAGAACCTGAAGAGAGAGAATCAATAACAATATCAACAAACACAGAAACTGGGAAGGGAGGGTTGGATGGTTAGCAGATTAGCAGCAATGGGGTCAAGGCAGCAGAGGTGGGTTTCATGGACAAGACAAAATCAGAGAAGACATGAAAGGAGACAGGAGAAAAACAGACGTGTAGTCAGGACTAGGGCTGGGGAGGGGTATGTTTAAGAACATAAGAAATAGGAAATAAGAACATAAGAAATAGGAGCAGGAGTAGTTTAAAGGTTTAAAGCTTTAAGTTTACAACAACAATAACAACAACTTATACTGAAATGATCTATTTAACATTTTAAAATATTGTAAGGTGCTTTGTAGGTGCATTATAAAATGAAATATGACACTAAGTTACATAAGAAGTTTTTAAGGCAGATGACTGAAAGCTTGTGAAAGAGATAGGTTTTAAGAAGTGTCTTAAAGGAGCATAGCGAGGTAGAAAGGATAGGATAGCAGGCTATGCCGGGTCCTAGGATCAAGGCAACTGAAAGCATGGCCACCTATGGTGAAATGATTAAAACTGTAGTTCCTCAAGAGGTCAGAATTAGGTGACACAGATACCTGAGAGGATTATGAGGCTGGAGGAGATCACAGTGATATGGCCATGGAAGCATTAGAAAACAAAAATAAAAATTTCAAAATCAAGATGTTGCTTGACCAGGAGCAAATATAGGTCAGCAAGCAGTAGCATGGATAGGTGAGTGAGACATAGTGCAAATGAAGACACATGCAGCAGAATTTTGAATGACCTCAAGGTTACAGAGGGGAGGATGTTGGAGAAAGCTCAAAATGCATAGCAATAGACAAGTCAGGAGGTAACTAAGGCATGGATGAGGGTTTCAGTAATAGATTAGCTGAGATTAGGGTGAAGTTAGACAACATTAGAGCTGGAAATAGGCAGTTTTAATGATGGTGCAAATATGAGGTTGGGAGCTCAACTCAGGGTCAAATGTAGCATCAAGGTTGCGAAGAGACTGACTTAACTTCAGTTATGGGCCAGTGGGACAGATTCAGTAGCTAGGGAATGGAGTTTAGAACAGGAACCAAAAACAATGGCTTCAGTCTACTTAGTATTTAATTAGAGAAAACTTCTGCTCATCCAGTACTAGATTTCCAGTAAGCAGTTGATAATTTCACAACAGTGGAAGAATTGAACAAAGCAGTGGTGCAATGGAGCTGGATGTCATTAGCGAGCTTACAAAACTAACATTTTACTTACGGATGTTATCACCAAGGGACAGGATGCAAATGAGAAAAAGGATGGTGCCAAGGATTAATTCTTTGGGGAACATCAGAGGTAATAACGTGGAAACAAGAAGAGAAGCAATTGCAAGTGATTCTCTGGTTTCTATTAGTTAAGAATGGGACCAGGTGAGAATACCCAGTGGAAGTTTGGTCCAGTGGACTAGAGGAAGGGAAGGAAGTTGCAGACACAGTTGATTGAAGGGTCTCAATAAGCATATTCAAAGATCTTTGCGCAAATGTACTGGTAATTATAACAAAAATTTAAGTTCTACTCACCTGGTCTACTTCAAATCGTGATCTGCAACTATCTAAATAAGGAAACAAAAAAAAGCTCAAGAGCACAAGAAAGCTAAAATAAAGCCATATATCAGTCACGGCACTGCGACCTTGAGAAAATGCTGTGTTTTGGTTTTTATCCCGAATCTACCTATTAAGCTTTCTTTCACTTGTAAGCCTTCAAATTGATAACAGAAATATTTTTATCACTCCTCTGATATCTTTATAGTTAATTAAGAATTTAACACATTTTCTGCAGCCTCTTTATATAATCCAACAGTTTAATTCCTACACAATTGCCTTATAACTTTCCCGGCTTTCATTAGTGTGACACACACAACTATTTCATTCACATTATACATCAGCTGGAAAGATGGACACATTAAAAACGCAATAACATAATTTTGATCACACAATTCCAAACAGATATTTTGGCACTTGATATTAGCACTCCATGGTCCACTTTCTTTTCTTGCTCATAATTCATCTTTTTATTTCCTTCTGCACAGACCACATAAAATGATTTTAAGTACTTCTCCAATTATCTCTACCTCTAATTTTAACACAGCATTCTCTGGCCTTGAAATTCCACCCAATTTTCAGGGGCCTCCAATTAGGGCAACCCACTTGATCCACAAGCATTTTGGCAAGTAAGTCATTGTGTCAACTTTCATTATAAAGACAAAATACCTGAAGTTCTAAATGTGACTGTACCCTTTCTGCTATCCAGCCACTGATTTGCCATGCATTGAATGACCAAATATTGAAATGAGAATTAGTGACTCAGTTGTAGATTCCTGGATTTATGCTCATAATGTATAATTGGTAAGTTAGAAAATATAGAGCACAAGTTTGAGAATGAATCGCTGCAACCAGGAACAATGTATTGCAGCATTTCTGTTACAGCTTGAGTTGCAAAAGTTAAGTTTGCAGAAACCCTCGACAAACATAAATCATAGAATTGTAGAATCCCTACAGTGTAGAAGGAGGCTATTTGGGTGATTGAGTCTGCACAGAACAGAATCCTATTCAGACCCTATCCCTAAACCCAAGTATTTACAATGCTGGTCCCGCTGGCATTGAGGAGTAATTTAGCATGGCCAGTCAACCTAATCTGCACACCTTTGGAGTGTGGGAGGAAACCGGAGCACTCGGAGGAAACACATGCAGACACTGGGAGAATGTGCAAACTCCACACAGACAGTGACCCAAGGCCGGAATTGAACCAGGTCCCTGACGCTATGAGGCAGCAGTGCTAATCGCTGTGCTACCTTATAAATGTAGAAACTTTTACGATGAATCTAAACAAATAGTGGAAAGCAAGTTTTTGGCTTCCCCAGATCAAGGACAGCTACTCATTGGTTCAATCAGTATTTAATAGTAAATAACTCCTGTCATTTTGATTCACAATGAATCTGTCACTATCAGTTAACCTGCATCAACAAAAACTAAGCAACCATTGCCTTAAGCAATTATAAAGATAACTTCCTAACAATTGTAACAAAAAACTCAATCCATCTGTGCTTTACTAAACTCTAAATTTTTAGATATTATTTAGTTTACTCTATGAGAAAAGATATCCTTGGAAATGCTCAAAGTGCTTCATTTGCTGATACTGGTTACAACCCATGTTTTACATAATGCCATTCTGGCACACTCCAGTTCATTAAGTTCCTGTTTATTTCTGTTCATTGGAATGGTTAGGTATAGGGGTAAATTTTCCAGTCCCACCCGCCGTTGGAATAGTAGCAGGTTGGACAGAAAATTTGGTGGACCATTTAAAGCTCTTTTGACTTGGGGCAAGAATTCCAGGTCTCGAGACACATGCAGCATGAAAATCCCGTCCAGATACTGGAAAATGTCAGGTATCATTTCTTCACTAGATCCAAATCCAGAGACTCCCAACCTAACAGCATTATGGGAATAATCACCACAGGGACAGCAGTAACTCAAAAAGAAGGGTCACCATCACCTTCTTCAAGAGTAACTTGGTATGGACAATAATACGGGTCTGGCTAGTATTGCCCATATCCCATAAATTAACAAAAATATTTTAAAAACCTAGACATTTGATTTAACTTCTTTTAACTATCTATATCATGAGTTAATTTTACATCTAAACTAGTCTTTTATACAGCTACACAATTCATTTTTCTATTAATTATCATAATGTGCACATGTAGAATCTTACCAGGACAATAATTCAACAGAGAAGCAGTTCTTGACCTGGCCTTTGCACTTCTATCAAATGCTGAGCATGATAGTGATGATGTGTGCTTTTTCTCAGGCTGACATCTGTCACTCTAAAAGAAAACAAAATATATTTTGAAATTATAATGCTATAGTTTTATATTATGTATCCAAACATTTTCAAACAAAATATCTACAATGCAATCAGGCGAATCACCATTTCAAATTTCATGCCTAGAAATAAGGAACTCTATTGCTTATGAAACAAGATTGTGGCCTGATGAAATGATTGATAATAAAGTAAGGGTTAAAATACAAGTACAACTTCTACTACCACAATAATTTTATTTTATAGTTCTGTCTCTCAAAACAGCAGCAGCATCAAAACATTATCAGAAAACATATTGCTCTGGTCAGTAAATCTTTCCCACGCATCACAGACCACCTTTTCCTCCCTAGATAGAAACAGGAGCCAGGAAATTTCCTAATGATAATATGCTTCGGATGGGAGGATTTCACCCTGTGGAGGGGGCATGCGGTCTGGAGTAGGGCCCACCAGCCCCGAAAACAGTTCAGAGTGGCCACAGGGTCCACCAGGTGCCAAATTGGGTGGTTTGAAAGAACTGTCTCAATTCTCTGGGCTTTGTTCCGGTTGTTTTCTTCAACATTAGGTGCTCTATCCCTCATCTCTTACACCTCCACAACATTCTACCCACTCTCCATGCCCATGATGCCAACCCATGCCCTCTGCCCACACCTATGTCCTCAATCATACCCATGGCACATTTATAGCTCCTTTGTCAACTGCCAATTTATGAAAGCCCATGATGAACACACCCATTCCCATGGCCCGTGATAGTTTCTACGCCAACTTAGTGTCAACCCATGATCCCTGCCCATCTCTGTGGACCTTATAAACCCCCAATGCCATCATAGTGTCAATGCATGCCAATTCATGCCACACCCATCTTCCTCTGCCCATATATCTTCCATGCCAACTCACCCAGCATCCACTATGCATAGATCTCAGGAGCTACGTTGGGGTGAAATAAAGCTCTAAATATCCATTACAAACTTCATGATAAAAAGAAACACTCATTCATGAAAATCTTTTCAATGCATTTGAATCCCTCAAGTAGTTGATCCTTTGTTAAAGAAAAGCATTTTATTCATAACACCAAATAAAAGACCGCTAATACTTTATTAACCTCTTCAAGCTGTCAAACGGTGAACTTACAATCCCCCAGTGTAATAATGATACATTATGGAAAATAGTCAAGCAATAATAATGACATATGCTAGGAATTGGATTAATATCAACAAACAGCTATTGAAACTGCATAAACAGTCTTTTTTTCAAATCACAGACACAGGAAAGCAGATTTTTTTCTTTAAACATTGGCTTTTTAATCATTTGACAGTTCAACAGATGTTGCCCAGTATTTTCCAGCTCTGCCATAGCAGGACCCGCTGTAGGGATAGGGTGGGCCAGCCAAAAGCCCATTGACTTTCGGGGGAACCAGAAGATCTTAGCGGTGGACGGGTCTGGGTTGTTATTCACCCCTGAAAACCATTTATATCTACTCTAAAAATTTATAACTGGAGCAAGAACCTTATCTGACAGTTTAACTGGGGTGTGTTTGAAATCAGGATGGCCCTCCTGCATTTGTGTTTTCTCCCCGTGAGACTCACTTGCTGTCCCAAGCCCCAATCCACCACCCAGTATAATTTGTTTCTTTGGGATATTGGATATGGGTCAGGGCTTCCAGATCTGGAGTCCATCCGCCATTTTGGATATACAGTGGAGTCTTCACAGCTCCATGGAAATACTACTTCTTTTCCAGGAGATAAGTGAAATAATTTCTTCAGGTAAATATTTTTGTGTTGTTTTCATGACACATTCTGGACTCCACATGTTAGGACACATGTCAAAGTCTTGCAAAAGATAGGGAGAAGATTTACTAAACTCAAAGCGGGGTGAGGATTTCAGTTTTGTGTAAACACTAGAGAAAACTAGGAGTACTCTCCTTTGAGCAGAGGCATCATGAAGGGTTTTTGCAGAATATGTAAGAAAGAAGGGCAGAGGGTCAGTAACTAAAAGTCACAGATTTAAAGTAATTGACAAAAGAGCCAGAGGTGACGCAGCAAGTTATTATATCGATTGCACTGCCTAAAAGGTTAGTGGAAGCAGATTCAAAATTAACTTTCAAAGTGAAGTTGATAAATAATTGAAGAGGAGAAAATTGCAGGGCAATGGAAAAAGAGCAGGGGAATGTGACTGGCTGCTTGCTGCTGTGAAAGAGCTGGGACAGGATGATGCACTGAAATGCCTCATTCTGGGCTATAAGTTTTTTTTGAGCACAATTATGCCATGGGCTTCAGCACCCTGACATCAAGACAAAATGGGGGTTCTCAGTTCCCACCTACTGCGAGCTAGACCAGTAGAGTGATTTTCTCCAGAGATGGCCCCTATGTGCCACCCCCAAGCTGGTAGCTTGGCAGGCTCCCAGTGCCCCTAACCCAGAGAACCAGCAGCTCTACAGGTGCCTTCAGAGACACAGAAGTAATTAACCATTTTAAATCAGGGAAAATCACTTGGAACTGACCAGAAGCATTATTGGAGCTGCAGGGTGAGCTAGCAACCTCCAACTACGCCATCAGCCTCATTCTATGTTTGGCAGGGTGGACATCTCCTTCCACCCTCTGGAAAGAGGATGTCCCTCCTCTCTTTGTAGCCTCCAGGAGATCTTGAGATCAGCAGTCAAGGGGCAATAATACCCCATGTTCCAGGCATCTGTCCCTCTTCCTGAATACCTGTATTATTTTCTCTTGGACGATGGCACATTAATGGAACTCATAATGTCTTTAAATGGAGCCCGCACTTAGAGTCCCATCTCCATCTGCACCTGCGGCCATTAACTGTCCACCAAACCTGCCCTCCAGCTAATTAGCATTCCACCCCTCCAAAAATCACAGGCTGTGGCTATTTGCTTCCCCGGATGAGGTCATGACCCAGCAACGATTGCAATGTCAGTTTTTCTGCTCAAGGCTTAACAACGTGAAACATCGATTTATATTAGAAAAATCCTATTGAAATATCACTTTGGGCTATGAATTCTAGCCTTCACTCAGCAGCAGCACTTTCACCTCTGAATCATACAGTTGAGAATACACCATTTCACAACCTTACAGTAAGTAATACGGTCCTGAGTTTGCCAGAATCTAGACCATGGGCAGAATTTTACTGGCTTGTCTGCCCAAATTTCATCTGATCCCACTTGAGGCCAATGGAGAATGCTGTTCTCTGAGCGTCACCCATCTCAATTCTGGTAAAATTCCGGCCCCAGACATATGGGTCACAATTCGTAAAAGTGCACAAGATTACTGCTCATAATAATAGATTATTTTGCATTGAGATTTAGAGTTAAACAGACTTCATATAATTATATTTTTCTGGCTGCATGGAGATGGGACGTTATGTTTTCCAGGAGGAGAACGGGATCAGCTACCCTCTACATGTGGGTGGGCAAGCAATGAAAATAGTAAGGTTTTAATTGTGGAAATTTGGCATGTTTGTTGGCAATTTGGTGGCAGTAGAGCAACCCATTGCCTTGTGTGGATGTTTCCAGCCTCTCTTCCCCCTTCCCTTGCCAGGAGTATTTCACTTTTATAGCTTGCTATAATTATAATTCCCAACTTGTGGGGAGCTGGCGGCCCAACCCCCTGGAGTTGGGGGGAAGGGGGGCAAATCAAGGAACTCTAGAGGGTCAGGTGCTGGAGGAGGTGGGGAGGGGCATTGCCACTATGGCATGGCTCAAGGGGCAAAGTGCCAATGCCCAGGGGACACATTGGCACTGCCCATCGAGCACTGAGTAGTGTCAAGGAGACTGAGGGGAGGCGATCAGTGGGGGTGAGGGATCCCACTGCCACTTTGCACTTTGGGTGAGAGACAGAGGGAGGGAGGCCAGCGAGCAGGGCTGGACAGCAGGGTATGGGGGGTGGGGGTGACATGGCGCGGGTGGGTCTGCTTGCTGGGGAGCAAGGTGGTGAGATGGGGGATGGGGAATCGGTGAGTGCGTCAAGGCTGGCCTGGGCATGTTTGTGGGGGGAGAGCAGCAATTAGGCCAAGGGTGGGAGTGCCAGCAATGTGGGCTCATGGAGCTGGCAGCAACTGAGGTGGCCAGCAATCAGGAGGCCAGCAGTGCAGAGTTACTGTGCACGCGCCCATCTCGGCGCTGACAGATTGGCGCATGCGCAGTGGCCCACTGAGTGCTATTCTGCCAGCCTATCGTGTGGGATTAGGCCCCTCCCACTGATTTTCAATGGGATTTACGCTGAGGCACTCTGTGATGCACAGCGTGTGGGGGATTCATTTTGAGACTCCCACAGAAAAAAAGCAGCGAGATTTACTCCAGTTTTTATGCAAATTTGATACTTAGAATTTTTTTGGGAGAACGGCCACCTTGTTTAGGATGGGTTGTCAATTACAGATGGCGGGTAGCAATTAATGGTTGAAGATGGTTCAAGGAGGGGAAGACAGATGGAAGCCTGGAGAAGATTAGACGTTTTGCCTACATGAGATTGACAGCAACATTTCAAGAAGGCAGCTCATCTCCATTTCACAAAAGCAATTACGGATGGGCAACAAATGCCGGCCTTGCCATCACATCCCATGCAAGAATATTGAAAAAAAAATTGCATAACAAAAGTCACTGGGCACGATTTTACCTGCTGATTATGCCGTGCTCCCGTTACAACGAGGTTGGGGAATTCAATGGCCAGCCAAATCTCCAGTCATTGCAGCAGGATGGGGAAATCCTACCGACATGAATGGTGATAAGATTCTGGCCACTGCATTTCAAATAATTTGATGTATGCGAAAATTGAGATTTTTTAAAGGAGATGTGAAGAGACCTGTATAGAATCATTTTTCGGTGCTTAATTAAAAGCAAGCTTCATTTAAGGATTGGTCTTGTATGTTGGTCCTTTTTTTCTTTTACTTTCAATAATTTTCAATATTTTTAGATTTGTGAGAGATATAGAAAGCATGGGTGAAACTATGCTGCAGATACTAATGCATGGATACGTAACGGGTTTTTAAAAAATATATCTTTGCTATTTTTAAGGGAGGCATTAAACAATTTTTTTTCGAAATGAAATAGTCTCTTTCAAGAGCATTTCAGTATTATTTGACGGAACATGTTTTCTCTGTTAAGATAAAACTACAAACGTGCGTGATAAATTTGAGCTTGTTACAGTGAGAAGACAATCATCTTTTATTAAATTCTTAAAGCATATTTCTATTGAGCATTTAAATCAATTCAAGAATACTCACACAGCGATTCACAAAAGATGTCCTGCCAATAGGATCTGACATGCGTGGGGAAGAATATTGCAAATCATCTAAACAAAGCTCGAGTAAACACCTCCTACAGTAGGGAGAAAGCGATCTTGATCTGTTCACTAGTACTGGTTTCTTGCATTCCTTTTCACTCTTCTTTTCACTGTACGATTTTCCTATCAGGTTAAATGATTTTGCAGACCTTGGTCTTCTGAATTGATTCTCCTTTCTTCCACTTTCTGACTGCGTTAAATAAATAAAGTTTGACAAAACCAAAGCTGTGGCTTTATAAAATTTATAAAATGAACTCTTTAATCTTGCTTTTCTTCTTAAGCCCTGAATACCTCTGGATTTTTTGCCTTTGCAATGCCACAACTTTAGTCAGAGGTGTGGCAGGAACTCTGTTTACTTGCATATAGACGCAGAGTTTTACACGCACATCTGACAAAGTTAGTCGCAACTAATCCAATAGAAAATAGATTTTCTGCATTATAAAATAAAGGCACAATAACTACAAGAAATCACAAAGAACGTGTTATTAAATATAGCAATATTTTTCAGTTTAGATTTACTTCTAATTCAAGAATGGCTTTAAAAGTGTGATAAGCACAATTTGTGCAATATGGAATTTCCTGGAATATTTATATTAAAGACTTACCAGGCATAAACTGGAGGAAATTTTCTTTGCTGATCTAGGAGAACACTCTGTAATTGTTGTTATTGTAGAAAATTCCAATTTAGGTGAAATCAGCTGAAATGATGAATAAAATATTGCATTACCAGTTTAATGTACTGAACTACCTTAATGTAGAATGGAGGTATGTTGTACAATCTAATACTTGTAAAAATACATGTGCTGCAATGGGAAGCCTCAACCGTAGGCGTGCACAGCAGAGATGTATGCATAGTGCTCACAATTTTCTGGCCAAAATGGTGGGAATTTTTGGGGAAGAATATGCTTGAATTTCTAAGAAGATGTCGCTGGTGGATGAGGCTCTCTGCTGGTAGGGTGGACTCATCAAATTATTTGTTATCAACAACACATTTTACTGTCATGCTATATGTAATATAGCAGTAAACACTGGGGCTGAATTATGGACACAGTTTATTGGAACCATTACTTGGAAAGCCAGTTTGAAATAGGAAGTGTTGGTGTCATGATCCCAGCTCATGTTAATACTGGACAAGTCAGATCCTATATCCTAACATTTGATTTTAGAAACTGAGGAGGAAAGGTGCTGAATAAATTTCCAGGAGTCTGCTGATGAATTTGTCCTCAGGGTAGACACTTTCTTCCACTATGTCAGGAGTACTCATTGCCGATAATGCTTCTCTCTTTCCACCTCCCCAACCCATCCTCACCACTAACCATACAAAATACTGTGACTGCAATCCAGGAATCTCAAAAGGCGGGATCAAAAAGGAATACCTTTTGAAGCCATCCAAATAGGAATGACATTTGGGGAGAATTCCAAGGAAATTTCTTCAAATATGGAGATTGGAATTTTTTTATTCATACCTTGAATGTGGATATTGCTGGCTAGGCCACAAATGTATTGCGCATCTCTAATTTCCCTTCACAAGATGGTGATGAGCTGCCTTCCTGAACTGCTACAGTCCTTGTGGTGGAGGGAGTTCTAGGATTTTGACTCAATGATAGCGAGACTAGAAATTCTGTGCAGATTTGCTCACTTCATGACTCCCCAAAGCCTGTCCATCATCTATAAGGCAAAAGATATGAGTGTGATGAATTCTGTGCACTTTGCTGGTCAAGTGCAGCTCCAACCACACTCAAAAAACTTGATGGTATCCAAGACAAAGTAGCATGCTTGATTGGTATCCCATCAACAAATATTCACTCCCTCCACCACTGATGCACAGTGGAAACAGTGTGCACCCTCTACAAGATGCACTGTAGAAGCTTACCAAAGCTCTTTAGACAACTCCTTTCAAACTGTGACCACTACCATCTAGAAGGACAAGGGCAGTGGACTCATGGGAACATTGCCATCTGGAAGTTTCCATCAAGGACACTCACCATCCTGACTTGGAAATATATCACCATTCCTTTGCTATCACTGGGTCAAAATCCTAAAACTTCCTCCCTAACAGCACTACATGACAGGGACTATAGCAGATCAAGAAGGCAGCTCATCACCACCTTGTGAAGGGAAATTAGAGATGCGCAATACATTGTGGCCTAGCCAGCAATGCCAACATTCAAAGTATGAAGAAAAAAAGTTTCCAATCCCCATATTTGAAGAAATCTCCTTGGAATTTTCCCCAAATGTCACTCCTATTTGAATGGCTTATAGATCCCCCCTTTCCGAGATTCCTGGTTTTCTGATCAACCTCAAACCTCATCTTCCAAGCACTATTTCAAATCTTTGGCTATGCCAAACAGAACATTGCTGCTCCAAAAGGGTTGTAGTAAGGAGTCACCAACTTCCAGCTGGTTGCATCTTATAGAATCCCTACAGTGCAGAAGGTGGCCATTCGGGCCTTTGAGCCTGCACTGACCACAATCCCACCCAGGCCCTATCCCCGTAATCCAAATATTTACCCTGCTAATCCCACTGACACTAAGGGGCTATTTAGCATGGCTAATCCAGCTAACCCGCATATCTTTGGAGTGTGGGAGAAAACTGGAGCACCTGGAGGAAACCCACACAGACGCAGGGAGAACGTGCAAACTCCACATAGACAGTCACCGAAGGCTGGAATCGAACCTGGGTCCCTGGCACTGAGAGACAGTTGCTAACCACTGTGCTACCACACTGCCCTTAAGGGATTCTTTCCAATCAAATTCCCTTCAAATCTGCTGTTTGCAGCTCGCTCTTTAATTTGGGCTGTGTTGCGCTGCTCCTTTCTTTCATCCTGACTTCTGGAGCCTCTGTCTGCTCCCTGTCTTTTTCCTTGCTTGGGACTTTCTTCAGGGATCTTTCTCTCTTCCCTTCCCTGTGTTCTGATCCCTGGGATATCTGCTCTGATATGGCATTCCTGTTCAAGTCACTAGACCTGCTTTTCACACTGTTTGTTCTTCCTGGCTTCTGCGCAAGCACACAGGGCGGATTCACGGCCTGGAGGTGTGGAAACATATGAGCTACACATGTGCACAGTCACTTCCCGGACAGCACTTGCACAGGGGACCCAGGTTCCTGATCTAAAGTTAGTAAAAGACACCAACTGAATATATGCAGCCACTCCCAGCCAGCTCATGCACAGAAAGCTTGAGGCTCACTGGGAACTTAAGTTTCCAACCTCCAAAATAAGTATTTGTTTCATTACAGAAGGGCCTCAGCCATTTTTAAGGACTGGGTCTCATTTATGTGCTGGTAGTGTGAAATTTGTTTCCAATGGAGTAATGCAAGCTAGCAATTCCACCAGGGCAGTTGATCTTGAAGAGTCGCCTATGTAATTGTGAAGGAAAGGGACAAAAGTTTCATGAGTGAAAGATGCAGTAGCTTTCAGGAGCCAGCAAAATCTTTGTGGTAGCCTGAACAGGAAAGATATTAAGCATGAAGGCTTTTCCCTACCCAAAACCTTTCATATCATTTGACATCATTTACTTTCAACAGCTTTCATCTGACATTAACTGCACTCCATTGCAATCATTTTGCCATCACTTGATGTCAATTGTTCTCAATTGTTATAATTTTGTCCAAATTCTATACCATTTGCACACACAAACAATCACCTGGTTAGCATTTTATTTCATTTGCACTCACAACTGACCAATCTGGCTATCATTTTTACACTGAAACATATTTGCGATGACAAGTTATAGTTAACAGACATCACTGTCATCAATTACCACCCTGCAGTGATCACAACAAAAGGTAACTAAATGCAGACAAATTTTTTCTAATGCCCAGCTGATTATGCATGCAATGAGTACGGTCACACTCCGCATCCTGCATATCCCCACCCAACCTTTCTCTCTCTCCCACTTATGCCCTTCCCCCAAAACCATCTTCTTCCCTTGAAACTACTTTTTCCCTCTTCCTCCTTTTCCTTCCTCTTCTTTCCTCCATTACCTCCCTCCACCTCCCCTCTTGTCTCAAGATATTGAAACCAGTTGAAAGGCCTTCTGCCCCTTTCCCCTCCCCTCCCCTCCCACTTCCCCTCCCCTCCCACTTCCCCTCCCCTCCCCTCCCACTTCCCCTCCCCTCCCCTCTTTTCCCCCTCCCTTTCTGTCCACTCTCCATTCCCATCCTCCCTTGTGTGCGTGCCGCCTGCTTCCTTCCCCTCACCTCCCTCTCCCCTCTATTAAACTTGACAGATGCGCAAATGCCCAAACTGGAAGTTAGCATTTCAACCAGTTTCAATATCTTGTTTCCACTACTGTTCCCTATATTTTATGTATCTAATTTAGGTACATGGAGTAAATGGCTTCCTCCTCTGTTATAGATATCAGGAGACATAGAGCAGAGGTATCCCAAGTTGTTCTAATTTTAATACAGCCGCTCACATAAGCACACATGCCAAATAGCTATTACACATGTGGGACGCTGCTCACACACTACAAGCTGACTAATTAAATGTAGGATTCATGTGCCTAATCAATCCGGTGTAGAGCTTTTTCAAAGGATCCCTTGCCCCTCTTGAAACTGTGACACTCATATCAGACTGGTTTTGGTACTATTGCAGTTTCCTGGCTTTAGTCTTGTCGTGCTGTTTAGCTTTTGAATTTCGGGTATTGCTACATTTATCCACAGTTGTGGCTGAGAGTCAAAGTATAACGCTAGTTCATAGCAATACAAATGCAATTTTTTAAGTATGAAATTACTTAACTTTATAATGCACAAAGTATAATAAAAACACAATAACAAACCAATCACTAAATTCTGAATGCTATCAAATAAAAATGTTATCTTACAAAAGCTGGTGTGCATCTTTTCATCAGCACTTCTCTATCCACTCCAGGGTACGAGGGAGTCAACTTTGGTTCAGGGAACAAAAAGTTTCTGGTGTTGTCTTCATATTTTGCTAAGACTTCATCCACTATAAATAAAAAAGATGAAAATACCATCAGTCATTATGTAAGTAAATAAGCCACAT
This sequence comes from Carcharhinus amblyrhynchos, assembly GCF_965287045.1. NCBI lineage: Eukaryota > Metazoa > Chordata > Chondrichthyes > Carcharhiniformes > Carcharhinidae > Carcharhinus > Carcharhinus amblyrhynchos. The sequence goes on along the minus strand of NC_137328.1, from coordinate 42,549,256 downwards.
AACTTACTCCCAGGGTCCTCTGCAATCAAATGTTCAAATGCATCGCAAAATAAAATTTGCAATATTTACCAGAAAAGTTTTGAATCACAGGAACTTAAATGACATAAAAGCTAAACTAATGCAACGTAATTGCATATTCAGAAATTAAAGATAGAGGCAGGGTATTGTAATTTGGAATAGTGATTTCTTCTAAAAGTTTGATCTTACGTAATCCCCCTCATTTCTGTTTGCTATCACATATTTGTCACTGCTTACATCCTGTGTAAGGTGGGGAAACTCCAGTCCCGTTACAAAGAAGCATATGCAGTACCAAAGGCTGATATCTGTGTGGACTGTTAGGCATTCATCATTGATATTATTGAAGAAACCTATGCAACCTGTGATGCTCCCTACTCTGGCTTATGTGGTCACAATAGAAAGCACCACATGAGCAAATTTCTCCCTCTAAAATTATAAATGGAAATTCAGGTCAATATCCAAAGTTGGACAGTTTTATTTGCCATTCATGGTATTCAGCATCTGTGGCAAGATGAGTATTCATTGTCCATCCTAATTGCCATTGTGAAAGTGGTGGTAAGCCACCTTTTTGAAGCACTGAAGTCCATGTAGCGCAGGTACACCCATGGTGCTACTAGGACATGGGGGACTTCACAGGCTTTGACCCAGTGATAGTGGAGGAACAGCAATATAGTTCCAAGTCAGGACAGTGTATGACTTGGGGGTGGGAAGGCAGGGATGGTGGAACCTGCAGATGATTGTGTTATCATGAATCTGCTGCCCTTGTCTTTTTAATTGGTAAAGGTATTTTGTGCCAATTCACACTATGCAATTGGGAATTAAGGTGCAGTTAAGTGGCATAAATACTGGGTCACATATCCTATTACAGTTAAAGCCAATCAACTGAAACTATCAAGTTAACCAACTATGAGAATCAGATACAATTAATTCCCTACATGAATATACAAACAACAAATATGTGAGCACTTGGCAAAAACACTGCAATCAAAAGCTTATAACTGATAAAGAAAAGTGTACATGATTGTAGCCACCTCTCCCATAGATTAATGTTTATATAAGTAGTGAGGCCTTGTCCACAGCCAGCACCCAATCAGTATCACATATTGATGGGTGAAAATTGACTGGCGGGATTTCAGGCAGCAGAGGCAGTTCACCATTGGCCTCTGACCCCACTGGTATGAAGGGCCAGAAAATGCCACCCATACCTGACATCTTCTGATGTGACTCCCACCAGTTCTGAGTACCAGCTTACCAATTTATCCTTACAAAGAAAAATCAAGAAAAACATGCAACACAAATTAAAAGTTTTGGTGCACTTTATTAATTTTGCCAATGTGGTCAGATTTTTCCCCAGTCCAATGAAAGCAATTTTGAAGCCGGCGTGGAGAAATTCTGAACGTGTATCAGGCTGGCTTACACCTCCCTTGAGCAGAAGTAGGCAATTCAGCCCCTTGAGCATGCTCTGCTGATTTCATCTTGGCCTCAACTCCACTTTCCTGCCCATTCTCCATGACCCTTAAACCCATTACTAATTAAGAATCTTGTCTAAATCTTCCTTAAATTTACTCATTGTCCTGGCATCTACTACGCTGTGGGGTAGTGAATTCCACAGATTCGTGCCCATTTGCGACAATTTCTCCTCATTTCTGTTTTAAATCTGTTACGCCTTATCCTAAAACTATGACCCCTTGGTCTAGATTTCCCCCATAGGAGGAAACATCCTCCCTATGTCTACCTTGTCAATCCCTTTATTATCTTGTATACCTCAACTAGATCTCCTCTCATTGTTCTAAAAGAGTATAGGCCTAAACTGCTCACTCTCTCTTCATGAGACAAACCTTTCATCTCAATCTAGTGAACCTCCTCTGAACTGCCTCCAATGCAACTACATCCCTCCTCAAGTAAGGGGATCAAAACTGTACACATTACTCCAGGTTCAGTTTCATAATACCTTATATAGTAGCTGCAACACTTTACTACTTTTATATTATATTCCTTTAGCAATGAATGTCAAAACTGAATTTGCCTTCCTTATTATCTCATGTACCTGCATACTAGCTTCTTGTGATTTATGCATAAGGTCACCCAAATCTCTCTGCACTGCAGCACTCCGAAGTTTCCCTCCATTTAGATAATAATTTGTCTTTGTATTTTTCTGATCAAAATGTATACAAAAACCTTACAGTTATCGACATTAAACTCACTCTGCCACATTTTGGCCCCCTCATCTAACCTATCCATATCCATTTGTAAATTTCTTATTCCTTTATCGCAACTTATGACACACAAATTCCACTGCAAATGTGGTGATAGTGCCATCTATCCCTGCATCCAAGTCATTAACATAAATTGTAAATACTTGGGGCCTGAAGATCAAACCCTGTGGCACCCCACTAGTTACATCTTGCCAAACAGAAAAAGACCCATTTATCCCGATTCCCTGTTTTCTGTTGGTTAACCAATCCTTTACCAAGCTTATAAATCCCATGTGATCTTACTTCATGTATTAATCTTTTTTGCAGCACCTTATCAAATGCCTGTGGCTCACTACCTGGCCCTAGCGGCAATGAGCAGCTAATTAAGGCAGTTGAAAGATCAAGTCACCCTATTTTGTGACTTCAGTTATATTTTCCAAACACCTCATGGCTCTTGACTGTATCTGCTGCTTCTCAGCTTACAGTAGACGAGAGCAGTATGGGTGGTCAGTGCATCATGGCAAGGATATGCTGATGTTACTTTAAAGGAGCCGCATTGTTCTTTGCAACAGGACCAGTGAAAAATGCTTTCAGTTGGAAACATTTCTCCTGTAGATGGATCGACTGTATCATGCTGGGTGACAGGATGTGGCTGCTAGTTCCAGCATCAATCTTGCCATCTCATGCTGCCCTTTACTCTACTCGAGCAAGCCACAACATTCTCAGTGTTGTTGCTGGCTGCCATTTCTTTTGGCTGCTCTGAATGACCCTCCCAATTCTGTGCCCACCCGGTGTTCCGAACTGGAGGCCATATGCAGAGCCAGCCTGTTAAAAGATTGTGCCTGATAACTGATTGCTGATGTGAGCAGGGAAAAGGGGGAGAAACAGTAAAAACCAGGAACTCTATATTTGGTCTGAACTGGTCTTACCTCAAAATGGAACACCCCTAAAAATTGGGAAATAAGAATACTGGTCCAAACTGTTTTTTCGCATTGGAGTACAAATGCTAAAATAGTCCCAATGAGCAAATATATTTTAAGTGGAGAACATTCCATCCTATATGAGCACAACATGCAACAGTAGATTAATGATTAAAGAAAATAAATGTTTTAATTTATGTTGGATGGTGTAGGACTTCAACTGTACAACATTTCTAATTTGGGTCTGCATTGCTTCAACACCTGCCTAAGTCTCAAGTACATAATTCTGCTTTCTCAGCACATCTTTTGTGAAAGGCAAATCATGTTTAACCAATTTATTGGAAATCTTTGAAGGGGTAACATGTGCTGTAGATAAAGGAGAACCAGTGATGTACTATACTTGGATTTCTAGAATACATTTGATAAGGTGCCACATCAAAGGTTGTGTGGAAAATAAAAGCTTATGGTGTAAGGGATAACATGTTAACATGAATAGAAGATTGGCTGGCTGAGGATACGCATAAATGGGTCTTTAATGAATAGATTCCTGCAGAGGTTTGTGCTGGCACCTCAACTTTTCACACTTTATATCGATGACTTAGGTGAGGGAAGTGAAGGCACGGTAGCTAAGCTTGTAAATGATGCAAAGATAGGTAGAGAAGTATGTTGTGAAGAGGGCACAAGGAGATTGAAGATGGATATACATAGGTTGAGTGAGTGGGCAAAAATGTGGCATATAGAGTATAATATGGAAAATGTTAAGTTGTTCAGTTAGGTAGAAAGAATAAAAGATCAGAGTATTACTTGAATAGAGAACAATTATAGAATTCTAAGATGCAAAGGGATCTAGGTGTTCTAGTGCACGAGATAGAAAATGTTAATATGCTGGTACAGCACATAATCAAGAAAGCTAATGGAATGCTATCATTTATTACAAAAGGAATTGAATATAAAAATAAGGATGTTATCTTTCAGATATATAGGACATTGATGAGACCACATCTTGAATACTGGGTGCAGCTTTGATTTGCTTATTTAAGGAATAATTTTATTTTTAATTCATTTATAGGATGTGGTGTCACTGGCTAGGCCAGCATTTATCACCCATCTCTAGTTGCCCTTGAGAAGATGGTGGTGAGCTGTCTTCTTGAACCGCTGCAGTTGCTGAGATGTCAGTACATCCACCATGCTGTTAGACAGAGAGTTCCAGGATTTTGACACAGCGAAAGTAAATGCATTGGAGGTGATTCAGAGGAGGTCTACTAGATTGATAACTGGAATGAGCGGGTTGTATTATGAGGATAGGTTGGACATGCTGGGCTTGTTTCTGTAGGAGATTACAAGAGTGGGGCTGACTTGATTGAAATATATAAGATTCTGAATGACCTCGATAAGGTGGACACGGAAAGGATGCTTCCTCTTGTGGGTGAGTTCAGAACTAGGGGACACTATTTTATAATTAGACGTTTGGACAGAGATGAGGAGAAAAATTTTCCCTTGGAAGGTTGTGCGACTCTGGAACTCTCTGGCTTAAAAGGTGGTGGAGGTAGGGTCATTGAATATTTTTAAGGCAGAGATAGATAGATTCTTGTTACGTGAGGGAATTAAAGGTTATTGCAGGTAGATGGGAATGTCAGATTTGAAACGTAAACAGAGAAGCCATAATCTTATTAAGTGATAAGCAGGCTCAAGGGGTAGAATAGCCAACTTCTTCTCCTGTTTCATATGTTTGTATGCTTGCATGAAAAGGTGGTAGAATATTCAATGGCAAGATTCAATAGATAATTGGGTAAATACTTCAAAGGAAAAAATAACAGTTATGGGTAAAAAGCATGGGACTAAGATTAATTAGTCAGCTCTATTGCATGCCTGACGGTCTGAATGGTTTCCTTTTGTACAGTATCACACTGTGAGTCTATGATTCATGGATAAACAGCATGTTAATTGTTTTGAAGTTATTCTATTTTTATACCCAATGGATTATGCTATTGCATAGTTAGATATTGGGCAATATAGGCAAATACCCAAATGTAAGACACTCATTGTGCCTACAGTGAATACTAGCACAGCTGTATTCAAGTGAACATCTAAGGCAGGATCCAAATTTGTAATACTCATTCTCATATTCATCAGCACCGAAAAGAGTGATAATAAGTACAAGTATTAATATAGATCATTATTTAAATTTCAGTTTAATCATAGCACAAGGGGATTTAGATATAATTTAGCAAAAGGCAAGTTCAGAGATGATGACAAGAAGCACTTCATGCAAGATAACCTGGAATAGTCACACAGAAGTACTTATTTTTGTGATCTTTACATGCACTCTGCTATAAAAATGGTCAGTGCGACTTCTGCAACAGAGAATAATTTTTAAAATTACAGGGTACAACTATGGACTGACATCATATATAATTTATGCTGGAAAAAGTAACAAATACAATGTTAATGTACAGCAAGATCAAGTGACTTGTCCCATTTTGGTGAGTAAGTAAACAGGAAATAAAACAAATTGAATTGTGAATAAATTGCAATTGCTTTATAAAACATGTTTGTAAAGAATGATGGCAATACCTGAAGAACAATATTGCAACAGTTCAAACTTAGTACTGTCACCTAAAAAAGAAGAAAAAAATTCCATCAGCAAAGTTTTAGTGTCCAAATAAATAAGTATTCTTACTTTAAAATAGCAGGATCATTGTATTTTTGTCTTCAAACATGCAATACTAATAAAAGCAACTGCCTGTTTATGTGGGAAGTGTCTTGCACTTACATAGCATGTGAATGGCATTGTTTACTGTATTATTGCTGTATCGAGATTCATAATTTCATCACAAATTAATGAAATTACCAAGATGAAAATGATGCGGAGTTTCTTTTTAATCCAAACAAAACATGTTTTCATTGTTGCCTTACTGAAAAAGGCTATTGTCATCTCCATTTTAAGAGTTAAAGATTAGGTTTAAAATTAATGGCTGCACGATTCAGTTCTATAGCACCCATATACTCAGTGCTATGGGTCACATTTTGCATATAAAGTAGCATTGTACGACATGCATTCACATCTGTTGTGGTCCACGACTGATGTCTTTTTGGAAAAGGCTGTGTGTCATCACTGGGAGCCTGCACTGGAACTATGCAGAGATGGCAGTTTATGATGTCAGTCAGTACGTAACGTCAACTTTATGTCAGCAGTGGCATTTTTGACATGCAAGTTCCAGCTAAAATCCTCTCTTAACCTTGCACAGCTGAACATGAATTCAGAAACAGGGAGTTCCACTTAGAGATGCTATTTAAAGTGATCATCAATTACTTTCATGTTAATTGCTGATTGATTTTTATTGGTTGTTATTGAGTTAATAGAAGCTTTTGATTGTTTGTGCTGAGGTCTTCAGGAAGTGGTGTGGCATATAGTGAAGGCGTTGGTTCTGAGTTCAAGTTATGCTCCCAGACATGGGTATAAGTATGCATCAATACCAGATGGACTGCAGTGTTTCAAGAAGGCAGTCCAACACCACCTTCACAAGGGCAACTAGGAGTGGCAATAAATGCTGGTCTAGCCAATGATGCCTACATCCTGTGAACAAATATATCTTTAAAAAGTTATTATCCCTCTTTTCCTGTAGAATGACAGGAAGAATGAACAGAGGTGACACAGGTGGGGGAGTTTCTTGAAGGAGGAACAGGAGGAAGGGGAAAAGGGCTCTTAGCAAGAGGCCATATCTTCCCAGGATCCTCAGTGATGCAATTCTGCCATCTGAACCTCAGTGTTGAGCAGTACAATACACACTGCTGCTTCAGTGGGTGCATCACTGAAATCTGCTACCTTTGTAGCCAAATTATAGCTTCATAAAAGGGTGAGGTCAACATCACAAGTGGCTATGTAGGTGACTGTGGCCAGGAAGTTTTATGTGTCTGGCTACTTCCAGCTGGTCATCCACTATTGCATAAGGGAGGTGACTCAGGTTCTGTAGGATTAGAACTCTGACCTGGATGGCTTATGAGCAACATCAAGGGCATTGACACAGTGACAGTGGTAGGGAGGACAAATTTTATCATTTTGAGAGAGGATGCCACTATCTCTCTAACAGGAAGTCATTTCCCAATCCTAACAATCTGCTGGAGGATAGATAATTGGATTACTGTAAAACCCTGCAATCCCATTTACACACTGGTATTTGCAGCTATGATGTTGGCACTCTGAGCAAAAGATGGGGTTTTCACCGGTGACATTCTATCAGTGTACTGGGTTATTTTTGTGTGACAGTAAAATTATGTTCCTTTCTTGCAACTATGGAAAATATAAATCTAGATTTTGTTTCAATGGCCTGAATGTCCTTCATGTTTTCCAAAGGGTGCAAGCCTCTTCAGTACCATATGGTAGATGGTGAGAGCAGCAAACCTCATTAGAGGTTATGAACCATCCTTGGGGTCATGGGATGGCCTCCTCAGAAATGTGTGGTAAGGAGCTGGCACCCTTGCATGATATTTAAGCCATGCCTTAGCAGTCTAGCTGTAGCACTGAATCCAGGTCACCTTCTTGTCTCTGCCCCATGTCTTCACGCTGTGCCTGTCCAGCTTCTCATCAGATCAATCAGTATAGTCATCCTCTGAGGCCTCTGGATCTGCCTCACTATCCTCATCCTCAAGTGGGTACTTCCTTGTCACTGTTAGAGTGCAGCAGACGATGACTATATGCGATGTGCATTCTGGAGGACACTGCAGTGCACTCCCTGATCAGTCCAGACTTTGGAACCTCATCTTCAGAAGCCCAATGATCCTAAGACGATATGAGATAGGAGCAGGAGTCAACCATTTGGTCCCTTGAGCCTGCTCCGCCATAAAGTAGAATGACAAGTCCAACATTCCTCACGTCCATTTTCCTCGTAACCCTTGATTCCCTTACTGATCAAAAATTCATCTATCTCAGTCTTTAGTATGCACAAGGACTCTGTCCCATAGCTCTGTGGCAAGGACTTCCAAAGACTTAACAACCCTCAGTGAAGAAACTCCCCTCTCATCTCAGTCTTAAATTAGCATCCCTTTATTCTGAGACTATGCCCTCTGCTCCTAGATTCTCCCATGAGGGGAAACACCTTCTCAACATTTATCCTGTCAAGTCTTTTAGGAATGCCATATGTTTCAACGAGATCACCTCTCATTCTTCTAAATTCCGGTGAGTTGGATCCCAATCTGTTTAACCTTCCCTCATAAGACAATCTCTCCATGCAAGGGATCTTCCTAGTGAACCTTCTCTGAACTGCATTGAATAAAATAGTATCTTTCCTTAAATAAGGGGACCAAAACTGCTCACAGTACTCCAGATGTGGTCTCACCAGTATCTTGTTTAGTTGCAGCTTGACTTTCCTACTCCTTTCCTCCAATCCCCTTGAAATAAGAGCCAATATTCCATTAGTCTTTCTGATTACCTGCTGCAACTCCTAACAACCTACACAACCAATACTCTGGTCTCCCAGTATCCTGCCTTTGAATGAGAAACATGAAAAAAATGGGTTGGCTGCCTACCTGTAACAAGCACTAAACCACACCAGCAACCCAACATTCTAATCAGTTGGATTGTTAATAGGCTTAATTGTCCATTTAATTGTCAGCGGTGCTGTAGGATGGTGGACAATGACAACTTTAAGGACGTGATGGGCTGGGGCAAGGTGGTGTACTCAAAGGAGGGCAGCATAGAAGAATACGAGGAGAACCAAATACGAGAATTTGGTATTCAGAACAAATCGCCATCCTGGCAATCTTGTTAGGGTAGAGGATGGAAAATATATATTTTTTGGGATGTGGGCATTGCTGGCAAGGTCAGCATGTATTGCACTTCACTAATTCCTCTTCAGTTAGCTAGGTTTACATTACAGTTGGCAGGTGTGCACAGGAGTTGAAAGTTCAGCCATTGACAATTAAATGGGCAATTAAACCCATTAACATCCCAACTGATTATAACGTTACATTGATTTAATGCTCGTTGCATGAGCAACACAGACAGATGGCCAATCCATTTTCTCACATTTCTCATCCAAGGGCAGAGTATGGGGGGGACCAGAGCACTGGCTGTGTAGGTTGCTAGTAATTCAGGTGAGAATTTGCTGACATTTATGCAAGCTCTTGGTGCAAGGTGTGACATTATGACTTAAAGACCAGAGTGCTGGTGATCAAATCAAACTGAGCTGTGATTAATTTAAACTTGTGCAGTCTTACTTTGCGATTAGATTAAATTATTGTTTATTTTCTTCTGAAAGAAAATGGTTCAATTTGAAGTAAGGCAATACTTTTCATAAAGCTTATTACAGTTCAATATATTAGCAGTTAATTTTGATAATTCTTGAACTTCAACAAGGTATTGATTTTTTTTTGCAGGTACTAATTACAATCAAGAGTAATCATAGATTTTCCATTTATTTATTAAGATTTTGGTTTGAAATTACCACTAGTCTGCAATTATTAAATAATTTGTAATTTTTGTACATACATTCCAAGAATGCAGCAACATCTGCAGGGTCAATAATTTCTTTTCCAAAAACCTGTTAAAGAGAACACCGATATATGAAATAATGACAAAGAGATTACACAACAATCTTGTACAAAACAATATGGTGGAAAAAAAACAAGAACCAATTACAAGTGATAATCTGCAGAGAACGTAATGGCACAGGGAAAAAAATAATAATTCTGTAGAAATGCACACAACTACGCAAATTTGGGTAGAACTAAATAAACCTGAAGAGGGTAGTTTTATCTTAACACCATCCAATTTTACTTAAATGTTTTCCTGCTGATGTTATACTCCCAGAGGCAGTCAGAAGCATGTATGCTTGCAGGCTGAATGCAAAAACACTTCTGTTTCCAGCTGCAGTAATTACTACTCAAACTTCAGCAATACTCTGGCTAAAAAATAGCTCACTTCTCACAGTCATAGTTGATTCTTGAAAGAGCTGTGTTTTTTATTTCTCTTCCCAACAGAAACTATAAGCAAGAAACCATTTGAAGCTTTCAGTATCGATGGCCCCAAAGTTAGTCCAGGTACGATTCTGATGATAGCTCTCAAGACAGATGGGGTATTTGTTGGATTCCATGGATTAAACCCATAAATCAACAAGAGTCTTCGATCACAATCCAATTAAGTTTGAATTTCTGGATTCACTTGTCCGAGCTGCGCACTGAATATTATGTAAACCATATGACATGATCTCAGCAGTATTTAAGGGGAAAATGCGCAAATGGGAATTGCAATTTGTTAACAAGATCTACAATGATTGATGCAGTCAAAACTAAGAAACAGTGCCTTTCCTTGTTGAGAGAATTTATTAACTTTGTTCAATGCCAACACTCTTCACATCCACTCAACCTATTTCCTATTTACACATGTTCAGATGTCCATTATATTTCCTGTAACAATGCAATAGATAGTACCAAATGTAACAATTTAATTGATTAGATATTGATAGGAATGTACAAGATCAATGGTGGACCTAGAATAAGAATAACATCCAGATACAATGATGCATCACTGGAAATACTGGTAAGTACAATCAGGGGCAGAAAGGGTATAAATTTCTCCATCAATGGGAGGAAGAAACCTGTGACTCCCACCAAGGTGGTGCTGTTGGCATTAAAAGTATACAGCATGAACTTGTTCCTTGATGTTGGACACAATGTCCTAACTAAGTAAGGAAGACCGAGTACATTTATTGATTCGACTACATCTGTACTTTAAGCTCCCCCTTCCCACCTCCCACCCTGTCCAGCTAAACATTCACCATCACATTATTCATTAAACTCACTCAACTTCTAATACTACCAAGCTTTTACTTTCTATTTTCTTTATCCCCTCTGCAGTCAAATTCTTACGCAATGCAATGTACTCTCACCAAATGTATTGTACCCATAGAGTGAATACCTGAACTTCATTCACTCACAGGTCTGTTTCATTGCCTCTGGTAGAAGAGAGGGCAAACTCGAAACAAAAACAGAGGGCTGTGAGTGGATCACCATAACTAGCCCGGTTCACATATTCAGAGGAGATAAATGGCAAATCTGTATTTCTCTCAGTCAGAAATGATGAGGCAGAGAGCTCACAAATACCCACTAACAGAATTACAAATATCTATGACGCACATGCTGATATTATGTCATTGATAGATTAATAATGAGAAGACAGATTATAGTGATTGACAAGATTGTGATTTTGTCACAGTTATATATTGGATTTTGTTCTCTTCCAAGGTCTTCATGTGTGCTGGAAGATTCACAGCACATTCATGAGGACTTTAATCCTTCTGAGTGTGCACAATCACAGGATATACAGACACCTAGATATACTTACTCTTTGGTGGAGCCAATTAGCTAGTTACAGTAGTTGGTTATTTAGCTGGTGATCCACATCTCACAAGAGAGCACAGCAGACCCTAGTACTACAGAGAGTTGTGGAGAGATCAATCAAATCTCCAAGCTCTGCTCAGCTGGGTGCAGATGCTGAACCCTGGGGGCTACTGTTGAGAAGAAAAGTGCTGGACATGAAATAGTAACATAACTAGGAGCTGAAAGGCGTACCACACGCAATCTGTACAACTCTACAAAGAGGATGGAAGGTCCAACATAATTGCTGGCTGATTGGTGTAGCAGCTAATGATGAGACAGTTTACTCTGGAGAGAATGTGTGCCTCCAAGGAGCTTCAAACATGACTCTTAACTGAACCCAAAAAAAAACAAAATGTTGAAAATTATATGTAATTAAGGAGCCAGAACACTGTCTGACAATGCATCAAGGAGTGCATGAGCAAACGCTCTTTTCCAGACTCTATTCTTGTAAGTGAACCATGCATTGTTCAAGGATTAAATGAAGCCAAACTGCTCGGCAACAGTAGCCATGAACTTCAAGCTGACCTTGGAACATAAGCAGTTTCAGACAAGAAAATACAGAGCATGATAGTCTACAGGAACAGACAAAATCTCTGCAATTCACCCCACTATCCCCAACCCTAAGTTCTTCTGTCTCATTACATCTTCCCCCACCCTCAAAAGCTTCCCTTTAAAATCACACTGTTTGGCTGCAATCTCAAGCACCTACTAGAAGCTTCTCTTCTGCTCGGATCTGACATTAAAATGTGAAATGCCTTTGGATCTTTTGCTGCATTAAAGTGACTATATAAATGTAAGCTGTTATTGTTCTGTTGTTTCATGCGGCACATCAGTGCAATAAGCTCGCATATCAAACATTTATTCTGACTGGACATGAATTCAGTATATGTTTATGCTGATTTCCTTTTCCTGCATTACTTTTGAGGCAGTTCATTTGAAGAGATGACTCACTGAAAGATGATTACATAAAAATTTTAATTTATTTTGCTTTATTCACCAGTTTCATCCTGATATGTAACAAGATAAAATACAACTTTAATGTCTCTGAACATTAAAAAAAGTGTCATACGTCACCATCTGTTATATCCATCTGAGTTTATAAAGCACATTGGTGGTATCTAGTGGTAGCTAAGAGGAATTGCATGGACATTGATTGATATCAACTCCGAGGAAAAATCCACAACAAAACTCTGTCTGCTTGCACATCGTTCAACACAGAAAGATACTTTGAGGTTGGGGCTTGAAATTCCTGTTTTGGGGAGGACAGGAAAGTTTTTTGAAGAGCAGGAATTTTGGACAGAATGCATTTTTGTAGGGATTCCACCCTATTTGTATTGTCCTTTTAATTTCCTGTGGGAGGGACTGAATAGGTAATAACAAATTAGCAGGTTGGAATTGCAAATATATATATTTTAAAAGTAATTCAGATGGAAATTTTTTCATCAATTGCATCAAAAGATCCTTCACCCCTGCAAACTTCACCACCTCGGAGTATCCTCCTGGCTTTCAAGCTTTTGCGTGATTTTGTCCACGTATCCACTGGTTTTACCCGAGTGAAAGCCAATGGCATCATTGTTTAGGATTTCCTAATCTTGCACTACTACAGCACTCTGGGTTTGACTGAGATGTATGAAGAACAGCTATTATGAGGATCACCTGATCAAGAGTTTATCGTCTTGAAGATTTTGGCATTCAGTTGGAGAAGTTTCTGCAATTTCTCTCCAGTTACCATGTTTCACAAATGCCAATAGATGATTCTCACGGCCTCTCACAGGCTAAGCATTCCAGGGTAATTTAGAATCCCAATCTATCACCAGTCACGTTATCATGCTTTACCTGTGGGTATATTGCTCGATACTCAAGTATCTGCAACTATGATGGCCACAACTAGTGGGGATGGCAGGACTGTGCCACTGCTGAGGTTGCTGAGTTGCTGGACCTCTGGGCTGGTAGCCCTTGGGGGGTGGGCTGCAATCCTTAATTGGACCACGGACCTGGCAGCAGTCATTTAATGAGCCACTGCAGGGAATATGCCTTCCCAAGTTTCCCAGTAGGAGGTCCAACTGGTTTTGAGCCTGGTGGCAGGACACTTGTGCCATCACTGTAAACTCCATTTCATCAAGTCAAACATATTCACAAAAAAGCATGTTAATACTGATAAATAGACGTGTAGAGATATGATGTCAGAAAGAAGCTCTTCAAGTAACGCATGAAAAACACTTGGAATGATCAAATAGGTAATGCAAGCAATTAGTTTGGCATACAGTTTGATGACATAAAAGGGGATTGTATATTTTGCCCTCAGATGCATTAATTAAAAAAGATATATTATAAATGGTAAGTGGTCTCAAGATTCCAAACACATTGACCATAAACATCAGTTGTGTAATACCCAAATTTTCAAAGCTCCCGATGCCACCAAATACTATCTTCAGTAGGACAATGGTATGAGCTCTCTCACAAAGTTCCAGAAGTATGCTATGAAGACAGTCAACATGTAATGCTGCTTTGACTCATGATGTGCCATTTCAACCTCAACACTCCAGCTAATCCATCTCTTAATGTTGCATAGCTGAACCTTCCATCAGCCATATTTGAAAGGATCATCAACTTTCAAGTTAGTTGCTAATTGATTTCTATTTGCTGTTGAAGTAGTGGAAGTACGTAGGGGTTTGTTTTAAGTTGATAATATTTGTATTTCATTGTATGCAATAGTGGGCATTAACTGGACATTTGCTTGAGCTCTCAATTGATAGATATAGACAAAAATTGTGATTGATGGGTGGGCAGTGCAAATAAATATAGTAGTGTGTAAAGATATATTCCAGATCTAGCCTTCACCAACTGGCATTCCTATGAGGCAGCACCTCTGCAATCTTAATAATGGGTTGGAGGACAGGTTGCCAGATCTGTTATGCTCTGACACCCTCTGAAATCCCAAATGAACATCAAAATCTACAGCCATGACCATTCATGGTGTTGTGTATGTGGTGACTGTCTCTTTTAGACAGTACTGCAGAAATGAGTCACCTGACTTGAGTGACCAATGGAAACAGAGTGAGTGATCATATCAGAGGGTGGAGTCCTCTCTTTCAGGCAGAATCATCTGGTAACCATGCAAGGACTGGAGTTCTACTCCAAGGCAGCCTACAGCCGCAACCTTCCTGTGCCAAGTTTCTCTTATCAATAAATATCTTTTGTTCCAAACAAAGTCTGAAATCTCCTGATGATGACATAACAGCCACAACATAACATATTGACAATGAGGCAGATCAACTGGATGGCATGATCTACCTGTGAATATCCCATTTAATTGAAACTGGAAAAGAGGGATATATTTGGGCTAATAGACTCAACTAAAGTTGTTGAGCCAGTGCCAGACTCTGAACAGCAGATTAAACATCGAATCTGGTGTGGCTGGTGAGTAAAGAGATTTGGAAAGATATTTTAAAAATTAAAATGGAGAAATTAGCCTTCAGGAGCAAAGAAAGAGAATTTTTTTTAAAAAGTTTTTTCTTAAAGTAAAGGGAAGATATAACCAGTTGAAAGAAAGCTGTGTTTCAGATTTAACAAGGAGAAATAGAAAGCAGAGATTTGCAGCACTAAATAAGTTCAGAGACTAACAAGAGAAAAAGGGGAAGAAAAACCTCAAAGTCTGTCAATCTGAACTGTGTTTAATCTGAACAGAACCTATGGAGGGGGGAGGGGGGAGGGGGAGGTGGCCCAGGAAGAGAGAGCCCGTGCACTGAAAGACTTCCAGCAGACAAGTTCTGAAGTTTTTAGAAGATAAGTCCTTTAGCTGCTAAAAAAAATTTAAAGTTAATAGAAGATAACGTGCTTGAAAGGACAGTGCCGATGTCTGAGTGAAATTACTTAGTGAATGGGGCACTTAGAGAAACAAATAAGCTGCAGAAATCATAGAAGTCTTCCCCAGCTGAAAAGAGAAATAACATAGATTACAAAGGGTCCAAAAAGGAAGAGCTGTAGTTTCCCACCAATACTGCAGAAACGCAGGAAGAAACGTTGAAGGTAAAAGTAGAATTCGATACAATTACAACAAAAGGAATCTGGCACTTCTCTGAAAATATGCAAAGCAGAAGTATGAAGAGATCAATACCAAATGTTGTACGAAGGGAATGATGGATTCATCTTGGAAGAAAATCAGAAACAGATGAACTGAATAGATTGCAAAAGCAGATACCTGGAATAAAGAACTCGGGTTTAAGCATAAGATTGGTTGATATGGAATACAAAGGGAGATCTGCTACAGAGAACTTGACAAAACAGCAATTGAAATAGAAAAGGAAACAGATTAGGTGCCAGAACAAGATGGCTGAAATTGTCAATGGATAAGATGCCAAATAGAAATAGAAAGAAAGGAAACTGTCACGTGACCTAAGTACCAGAAATAGACTACCACAACCACTTCCTTCACAAGTGAAATCCAAGATTGTAAAATAACTGTCAAGATGTAAGACTGTGTTGTGTTGCAAGGACAGTACCTGCATGTGTTGTAGAGTAAGCTGCTTGATAGAGAAAAGAATGCACAGTAAATTGGAGACTGACTACATCCACAGATTAAAATACGTAGTCCTGATCAGTGCACAGACCAGGACGGAACTCCAAAAGCAGCAAGCTTGTATGGAAGAATCCCAGACAAGACTATATATGGAACTATATATAGTTAAAGTTTTCTAGAAGTATTATGTTAAATGCAAGCCTTAAGATACCTCAATAGAAAAATCACTACACTGATTGATAAATGTCTAACTTGTGTGTATAATGTTTACTTAGAATGTGGGTTGAGTAAATTGATTTTGCAGATTGTATAAGGAAGTTTGAGGGGGAGGGATGATCCTGTCTCTTTAGGATAATATAGCAGAAGTGAGTCACCTGACTTGAGGAACCAATGGAAACAGAGTGAGTGATCACACCAGGAGTTGCTGTCCTGTTATTCAGGCAGAATCATTCAGAAGCCATGTTCGAAGAATGGAGCTCTGCTCTAGGGCAGTCTAGAGTTGCAACACTCCTGTACCCAAGTTTCCCCCATCAATAAATACCTTTTGTTTCTAACAAAGTCTGAAATCCTGTGACGACATCATAACAGCCAGAACGTTATGCACAGCAGCAAGCTGAGCTTGAATGACTTCAGTCTGAATTTCCACTGTAGCACTCAGAGCTTGGGCGATTTCTACTTGTGTTACGATGAAAGCTGAGGCGTCCAATGTTGCATTATGGTTGAGTTCACAAGTGTGGAAATAGAGTTGTTTACTAATTCCATGCTGGAAACAATGGACTCCAAGCTCTGCAGAAAGCCATGTGTATAGTTCGTGTTGGACTCCTCCACACTTGACAGAGCAGGCTTTTGGGCAGCCGTGCCAATGCTCCAAGCATTTCTATGTGCACACCCATCACCATTTTTCTTTACACTGTCCCAAAGTCCAGACTTGATTTCTCTGGAGCAGAATTTGAGAGCAAACTCACTCTCTAGCTGGCTGCAGGCCACTCATAAATAACTAGTTTCACATCATGTAAAGATCCTGTCTCGAAGTACCCTTTAACATATATGGTTTCAGTGTCTGAGTTGCTGGATGCGAGTGTGTGAGCAAGGAACAGTGTTTTATCTTCATCCCTGTCTCCCTCCTTTTTCACCACCACCTGTTCTAGGGGAATATAAAAGAGAAAGAAACAAGGGTTGATTGCAATGATGTGAGGGAGGTGGAGGCTACCAAATTGTACAGCTGTGAAAGAATTGAGATGAAAGGTAAATGGATGGTGAGAAGGAAAATTAGTGACAAGTGTACCATCATCTTCAATGTTTTCAGTCCCACCACTGCCAGAACCTCAGTCATGGCTCTTCCAATGATAGTGACTACCATCTCCTTCACTGAAACCATGCCTTACAGGTTAGTTTCTGCTATCTGCAATTGACGCGACCTTGTCCTGTAAGAGACAGGGAAATGTGTCAGTAAGTGTGGTGTAATGCATTTGGGTTATGTGACTCAGGACTGGATAGCTGGTAGTATATGCAAGTTATGAGATGTGGGTGTGAGGTTTGCAGCAATGTTAAGTGTGTGAGCATGTGGTGAAATTCTGAATGTGAGGTATGAGTTGTGACTCATGGAGATTATCTTTATTCACTGATCAATGTGTTGTATTGGACAGTGTGTGAGGGTAGTAAATAAAGCTGGTGGGAAATGGAGTTTGAAGATGCATTCACTAACCTTGACTAATTGGTGAGGTGATTGACTTCTTGAGGCACTGCATCCAGATCACTGGCCACACCCGTCCATCATCTATAAGGCATAGGTCAGGAGTGTGATGAAATTCTCTCCATTTGCCTGGATGGATGCAGCTCCAACAACACTGAACCACAAATCAGCCCATCTAAAAAATTCACTCCCTCCAACAGTGATGCACAGTAGTAGCATGTGTATCATCAACAAAATTCACTGCAGGAACTCACCAAGGCTCCACGCACAATACCTTCCAAACCTACAACTACACTATCCAGAAGCACAGGAGCAGTAGAAACATGGGAACACGATCACCTGGATGTTCTCCTCCAAGTTACTTGCCATCCTAACTTGGAAATATATCATCATTTGTTCACTGTTGCTGGGTCAAAATCTTGAAACTGCCTTCCTAACAAAATTGTGGGTATACTTACACCATATAGACTGCAGCCTTTCAAGAAGGCAGTTCACCATTACCTTTTCAAGGGCAATTAGAGATGGGCAATAAATGCCAGCACAACCAGTGACACACACATCCACTTAATTTAAAACATTGTCAGCATTGAGTACAATGGCAATCTGCTCCCAGCACCATGTATTGTCTGTTTGGTCCCTTGTGGTTCAAGAGCCCCTCTCCTCCTGTCCAGCTCCTGTGCCAAGACCTTCAGAATTGTGGAGACTGGTGATTCTTGTGTTGTATCAGAATCTCTCTTCTTGCAGGCCAGATGCTCTTCACCAGCCACTATCAATACCTGCTCAAGTCAAATTGCACTGCTGCTTTAAGAGGTGTAAGCGAGCCTGAACTTGTGCTATTCTCTCACAATTTTGCAGCTTCGGCTCAGGCACACTTAACACTGGCTGCATGCTGCAATTGTGCACACCAATAGGCAATGTCAAGTGTGCACTGTTTCCACTGGAATCCACAAGCACGATATAAGCAGGCATCGCGATCCAGATGCCTGTTTTCAAACCTCCTTGAATTTCACTACGTTCGTTAATGGTGATGTGATTGTAAAATTACCTGAATAATTCAGTAAACTGGGGCAACATGTAACATTAAATGACATTGCTGTACTCTCCTTCAGAAATCCCAATAGACCCAGTTCATGCCCTGGATGCTTATGATGTATATGAGAATAAAAAAGAAAGTTTTTAAAGTGGGAAAGTCATCAGGAAGCAATTGCCAATAGATACAATTAAAGTAAGCTTAGAACAGCATGTCTCATAATTTTAAAGGATGCCCACCTGTCAACTAGAATCAATTTGCACATAAGGATGCCTGAGAATGAAAATAAAACTGCTGCCAGCAACAAACATTGGATTGAAAAGCTGAATTTAATTTCAAGGACTATTCTCATTGGCAGAAAATGAATAGAACGGCAGGAATGGAAGCGTTGAGCAGATGAAGAATGGTAAAGGTTGGAAAATCTATAACTTCCTTGTAAACTCATCGACCACCTGAACATCACATTAATAACAGTGAAGCATAAGGTGTAAAAATCAAGGGAAAACTAATCACAGTTTCATTTCTACTGTAGTCAAATAGTAATGCCAGCAAGTTGGCACCAAATCATGGAAAACAATTGTTATATGCAGTTTCTTCCATTTCTTTATTCCTCTGCCACTAATCAGATTCTTGTAAGCCTGTATAATACCAAGAAATGAGAGTTCACCATGCCCCCAGTCCAAATTCCCTTCTCTACTGAACTCATAAAGCTTGTCTTCCCACTGAACATTGCAAGCGCTGAAAATTTCCATTATATTTCTCTGCTAAAAAGAGTTACTCTTCTTATAAAATAGTCCCCCAATTGGCACTATGACTTGTTGAAATTGCTATTATTTTTTGTTTCCTGTGATATCCCCAATTTCTTTCTTCCCTCCTTCTCCTGGTTTTGTCCCTCCTGTTCCTTTTTCCTCCTCTGCCTTTTCACTTTGTGTTCTCTCCTTCCCGTTCTTTCTGCCTCAGTTTCTTCCTTTTCTATATTTCCTTCCACTCATCCTCTCCCATCTTCTCCCCCTGCCCAATAACATTCCTTTCCTGTCTGTTCCAACTTTCATCTCCTCTCTCTCTCTCTGCCTATCCTCTATTGTCTCTCCCTTTTTCTCTATCTTCTCCTCCCTATTCTTTCCCCTTCCAAGTCTCTTCAGCTTTTACTCACATTTTCACCTTTCTATCCACATCTATCTCCTCCCCTGCCTTGGTCTAACTGACAAGTAGCAAATAACTTTTGCACAGCACAAACGCCAGACAATGACTATTACCAATAAGAGACACTCCAACCACCACCCCTTGACATTCATTGGTATTACCATCACTGAATTTCCCACTGTCAACATTCTTGGGGCTACCACTGACCAAAAACTCAACTGGACTCGCTACATAAACACAATGGTAGGAAGAGAAGGTCAGAGTCTAGGAATATTGCAACGAGTAACCCATCTCCTGACTCCCCAAAATGTGTCCACATCTACAAAGGCACAAGTCTGGTGTGTGATGGAACACTCCCCACTTGCCTGGATGGGTGCAGCTCCAAAACACTCAAGAAGCTTGACAACATCCAGGACAAAGCAGCCCGCTTAATTGGCACCACATCCATTCCCTCCACCACTGACGCTCAGTAGCAGCAGTATGTATGTCAACAAGATGCGCTGCAGCAATTCATCAAAGAACCTAAGATAGCATCTTCCAAACCGATGGCCACTTCCATCTGCAAGGACAAGGGCAGCACATACGTGGGAATACCACCTTCAAGTTCCGTTCCAAGCTGCTCACCATCTTGACTTGGAAATATATCGCCATTTCTTTGCAGTTGCTGGGTCAAAATCCTGGAATTCCCTCCCTAACGGCATTGTGGGTCAACTCACAGCATGTGCACTGCAATGATTCAAGGAGGTGGCTCACCACCACCTTCTCAAGGGCAACTAGGGACAGGCAATAAATGCTGGCCAGCCAGCTGCAGCCATGACTCACAAATGAACAAAAAAAAGTGTTTCCCTGAATGATATTTTGCCATTTGTAGTCCAAGTGCCAGGTGCCGTGGAACTGGGAGAGTTCCAGATCAGCTTTTTGGGTGTGTTTTTATGACCCCCCCCCCCCCACCCCCCCCCCCCACCCCACCCCCCCCCCACCCCACCCCCCCCCCACCGCCCCCCCCCCACCCCCACCGCCCCCCCCCACCCCCACCCCCCCCCCACCGCCCCCCCCACCGCCCCCCCCCACCCCCACCCCCCCCCCCCACCGCCCCCCCCCCCCCCCGCCCCCCACCGCCCCCCCCACCGCCCCCCCCAATATGCTCTCTGGCTGCAAAATTTTGAGCAAGCCTGTTGTTCACTGTAAAAGCCTATGGATGAGATTTAGTGCATTTGAAAGCCTGCAGAGGGAGATAGCGCGCACGTGCAGGCCTCTGATGCTGCATTAGCAGTAGCAGGAGTCTGACAAAGAGAAAGCTGTCAGGCCTCTGCCACTGCAGGCAGCCTGAAGCAGCTCCCACCTGCAATCGTGAGGGCCCGCAGCCACAGATGCAGCCTCCGCCAAACCACCCCCACCATCCAGATTGATTGCTGCAGAATGGCCCCCGCTGTCCTCCCCCCCCACTGAACGCTACAGAGTGTACAGAGTGGCAATGGGGCCTCACCCCCCCCCCCCCCCCCCACCACTCTTGGCCCCTCATTGCCATTACTGCGTTCAACCATTAGTTCACCATCTTGCACTGCCAACTGGGCATTTCCCAGGTGCCAGAGTGGCACTGCCAGTCTGTCTCTGCCAAAGGGTCACCTCCTTGGGTGCCTCAATGGCCTCCGGTTCCAGCAGCGAGGCCAAGTTGACTGCTCCCCATTAATGGGAAGCATATCTATTCCTCGCCCAGTGAGAACCTTTCCTGGCAAAGTCATAAAGGCAGGTGAGCCCGGTCGATTGAGCACCATGCTCACTAATGATGTGTAAATGCTTATTTAAATAAATTTCAACAAATTAACCTGCCTCTTCCCATTCCCGGCGAGAAGCTGATGACGCTGGAAATCCAGTGCTCGTAAAATGGTGCCGGTTGTGAAAACCGGTGCCAATCGCACTAATCACTTTACATCCCTCTTTATGACCATGCCGTACCTGAAAATGGGTGCAATCCTGGCCCTGTCTTCTAACCCTGAATACAGTGCTTGGTTTCAACTTCTTGTGTGTTTTTTGAAGACATTTAAATACAATGTAGACCACAAAAGCCCAATTCAAGCACATTTGAGCATATGAAAAAAAACGTGCATTTATAAAGCAACCTCCATGATCACGGAACATCTCAAAGCCATTGAAGTACTTTTTGAAGTATTGTCACCATTGTGTAGAAAATGCAACAGCCAATTTATGCACAGCAAACTCCCACAATGAGCAATGTGATAACTAGATAACTTATTCTTGTGATGTTGAGTAAGGAATAAATATTGGCCAGGACAAGTAGTGAGAAAAGCTCCCTTGCTCTTTCCAAAATAGTGCCATGGGATCTTTTATGTTTACTTAAGGAGGGCAAATGGGTCTTGGTGTAGTATTTCTTTCAAGTGAAGGAACCTCTAACAGTCCAGTGTCAGTCTTGATTTTTTTGTGCTCAAATCCTGGAGAGGGATGTGAACCCTGAATTTTGTGACAACAGAAATAATTGTTACTTGGCACTCACCTTTTCAAATTGCAGTCTTTCATGAATAAGAAGTGGGAATACTGGCATAACACACTTTGTCTTCCAGAACTGTCCGAGCATTCTAATATTGACATAGACGTCATCTCTCCTTGGTAAAATCACACCCGGACATGTTACCTTAATAAGGAAATAAAAGTACAGTAATAGCTCAATTACTATCTTGAGTTAACAATTTTTAAAACTGTCTTTTTCCTGTTCCTTAGTAAAGCAAGAAAGGGTACTGAAAATCCATTTGAAATCTATCTACATATAAGTTTTAAAATCTTGAGACTGTGAGTTAATTGCAATGCTGCCAATTTTGGGACCTCGCTGAGGATGGCCGAAGGTTTATTAATCTTTTTGGATCATTTTGATACTGGATATTGTGGAAATTGTTGTAATGAGTTCTGACTGGTGTGTGATCTGTGTCAATCACTTAACTGCTGTCCCATCATCCTGATTAAATGTTGCTAAGGTCTGTCACCAATTGAGGACCCACAAGGAATGTAGTGTTGCAAACGTACTCGAGTAGGATTTGTTCTTCATGCTATTGTGCAGCAGACTCTTCTGGTATAGATATCCTTCCTTCCATTGCTTAGAGTCTACAAATGTTATGCAGATATTTGAGCAGGTAGAGCATGAGAAAGAAATAGATTGTCTTTATTGCCCAATTCTGGATTAGTTGCTGGAATGAAAGATAAAACCCTCAGGCACATACTGTTGCTATCTACCAGGATGGAAGTGCAGCTTGTGGTCTAAGACAGTATGCTTTTTATCTGTGCTGTCAGGCAACCTCGCAGTCCTCAGGGCATTTTGTAGGACAGCTGCTGGCAAAGACATCCAGTCACAGGGAACCCCACACTTATAGATAAATACAAAAACTTTTTGAACTCTGGCCAGTACTATGTGATCACATAATATTAGATATCACAATCAGGTGTCACACAAGCAGATGTTAGGTGATTAATTATTTGTGAACAAAATGTTATGTGATGAACTTTCCAGAAAATGTCCAACCAAAGCTGGCAACCCTAACAAAGCATCCACTTGGAGGCCTTCAAATGCAACAGCAAGATGTATTTTTGTCAGGCCAGCAGAAGCAAACTTACCCAAACTCTATTCCTGAGCTCATTCCCAACTAAATATATCCCAAATCACAACAGGCAAAACACCTATCTATTAACAGAAAATTAAACACAATTGAACACTTATGACTGCATCATTTTCTGCTCTTCAATGTTGGATCTATGCTCCCTCCGGTGGTTTTACACTTAGCCCTTTCTTTTTATACTCAATGATCTAAATTTTCCTCATTACAAACATGGTAAACTTCACCAAGTCGTACTCCAAGAATTCCTCTCCTGCCTGTTGTATCTCATGTTTCCCAAGCTCAGTAGGTCTTGACTCATGCCTCAATCTCAGCCTCCAGACACAGACAAACTGAATGCTGCAGTCTCCGCAGTGCTAACATCCAAAGGAAGTGACTTAATGATTCTCAGGAAATTAACATTAAGGCAAATCACTGAGCACTGTCTGATTATTTGAATGTTTATAAATGTTAACTTTGGCTAAATAAATGGCTTGTTATATTTCAAAAGAAATGATAGCTGGACACAGAAAAGGAAAAAAAAACAGTTGTATTCTATCTTCAACACCATTATTCCTACAAAACTCATCTCCAAAATACATGGCCTGGAACTCAGCTCCTTCCTTTGCAACTGGATCCTAGACTTCCTAACCCACAGACCACAATCAGTAAGAATAGGCAAAAAAAACCTTCTCAATGGTCCTCCTCAACATCAGTGCCCCACAAGGCTGTGTCCTTAGCCCCTTACTATACTCCTTATACACCTGTGACTGTGTGGCCAAATTCCCCTCCAACTTGACTTTCAAGTTTGCTAGTGACACCACCATAGTGGATCAGATCTCAAATAATGATGAAATGGAGTACAGGAAAGAAATAGAACATCTGGTTAACTGGCGTGACAACAATAATCTCTTCCTCAAAGTTAAAAAACAAAAGAGATAGTCATCAACTTCAAGAAACATAATGGTCGACATGCCCCTGTCTACATCAATGGGGACAAAGTGGAAATGGTTGAGACCTTCAAGTTTCGAGATATCCAAATCACCAACAACCTGTCCTGGTCCCTCCATGCCAATTCTATTGTTAAGGAAAACCAATCCACGTACGTAAGATCCTACAGACAGCAATGTAGGTAGGGGAATCTAAAACTAGAGGGCATAGGTTTAAGGTGAGAGGGGACAGATACAAAAGTGTCTAGGGGTCAATTTTTTCACACTGAGGGTGATGAGTATCTGGAACAAGCTGCCAGAGGTAGTAGTAGAGGCGGGTACAATTTTATCTTTTAAAAAGCATTTAGATAGTTACATGGATACAATGGGTATAGAGGGAAATGGGCCAAATGTGGGCAATTGGAATTAGCTTAGGGGTTTTTTAAAAAAGGGCAGCATAGACAAGTTGGGCCGAATGGCCTGTTTCCATGCTGTAAACCTCTATGACTCTATGTCAATAAATTTGACACACAGGTAAACAATGATTGAAGCATTTTTCTACATCTGTAGTGATACTGTAATTAACATAAGTCATAAACAGTTAGAACTTGGGCTGGCATAATTACTAAAAACTTGAATGTGCGGGTCTGTCGCTTGATTTGGATCATGCTTGACTTGGAATGTTTGTATTGTTTACATCATTTACATGTAACCAGGGACTCTTAATCTTTGTTAAACTTATCAAAAAAAATTGAACTGGACTATCTCTGTGCATTTTGCCTGTTACCTGGTTATAATCAGCAATCATGAAAGGTTAACTTTTACTCATCTTAGAATACATTGGAACTGATTTTCCTTTTTACATGTATTGCATTTACTTTTCTGAAAAACGTATTTTTCAATAACTTAATGAAAAAATGCAATTTTCACAAGCTTGCAATAAAAGGGGGTTGCCACCTATAGTACTACATCATTGACAGCCTCGACTTTGTGTATAGTCCTCAACTTCAAGGACTTCTGGAAGAAGGTGCTTAAAGAAAAATGCAAACATGAAGCACGGATATTGTTGTAAAGGCGAATTCGCACACAAAGAAAAGTTATAATTGTGAATCATACAATAAAATAAAACAGCCGTTTCACTAATATCGAGAAAAAGATTACGGAGAAAAAGCACGGATCCTCCCTTTCTATAAAGGGCGTTTTTTCTTGGAATAATCACTGTTTTCGCTACCTTAGCAACACAAGTCACAGACCGAGTGCAGTTCATAAACACTGGCTTGTTTCAATGCATGTTATTAATTAAACGTCGAATGCAATGTAGAGATTACCACTAGAATTTATATTTACGGTGCATCTGTGTTATTTTAAATACGCATTGAATTTAATGTACAAAAGAATGTGCATCTTACCGCGTGGATGTCAAGTTGAATAACACACTTGAGAACTTTTTGAGGCATTTTACAGATTCACCGGTCTGGAGGGGAGAGAGTAAAAAAACATAATGATGTTGGTATGAAAATAAAGTTACTTGCTGATCACAAACTGCTTGTTGTACTCACCTCCGCTCTGGGGAAGCGTCACGTTTCCTTGGTGATTCAGTGAGTGAGTCACGCCTGGTTAGAGTCTAAACATGAAGAAAATGAAGCACCACTTCAACACATCATTAAAGGTATCATTTATTTTTACTTTAAAAAAATGACTCGTGTGTACAGTCTGGCGGAGGTTCTCATTAATACCGCCTCACTACCACCACAAATGATACACCATCAATAACAAGTTTTGGATGGAATTAAATTTGAAGGCGTACAATGCTGTGAAGATTGGTCATGATGTGGGGATGCCGGCGTTGGACTAGGGTAAGCACAGTAGAAAGTCTCACAACACAAGATTAAAATCCAACAGGTTTATTTGGCAGCACTAGCTTTCAGAGTGTCAAGCTCCTTCATCAGATGAGTGAGGGCTTGTGTTCTCAAACAGGTCATATACAAGCAAAAACTCAATTTACAAGATAATGGTTTACAAGACTTGCATTCCAACCAGTATAAAATCAGACAGTAAGAAGTACCACAAGTATATAAAAAGGAAGATTATAGCGCTGGAGCAGCACCGTGGCAAAGTGGTTAGCACTGCTGCCTCACAGAGCTGGAGACTCAGGTTTGATTCCCGGCTTCGGTGACTGTCTGCTTAGGTAACTGTGTAGAGTCTGCATGCTCTCCCTGGTTTCCTCCAGGTGCTTCGGTTTCTTCCCACAGTCCAAAAGACATCTGGTTAGGTACATTGGCCATGCTAAATTCATCCTCAGGTGTACCCAAACAGGAACCAGAGTGTGGCAACTAGGGGATTTTCACGGTGAGTGATTTCATTGCAGTGTTAATATAAGCCTACTCGTGACACTGATAAATAAACTTTAAATTTATCTCACACATCAAAAAGACTACTGAAAATTAAAGTAGTAAGAATATAGATAATTTGTTGGGATTTATAAAGCTTGCAGACAAACCAACAGGTTTATTTGGAATCATGAACTTTTGGAGCGCTTCTCCTTCATCAGGTGAGTGGAGAGATAGGTTTCACAAACATGACATATATAGGCAATGACACAATTGCAAGATAATGGGTGGAATGCAAGTCTTTTCTGGTAATCAAGTCTTTACAGCTACAGGTCACAGACTTGATTACTTGAAAAGACTCACATTCCAACCATTATCTTATAATTGTGTCTTTGTTTATATATTCTATGTTTGTGAAACCTACCTCTCCACTCACCTGAAGGAGCAGTGCTCTGAAAGCTCATGATTCCAAATAAACCTGTCCACCATCCCTGTCCTACGCCGGCATCTCCACATGATAAAAAATAGGAATAGGTTTGGATTATTTGGCTTGTAGATTCTGCTCCTCTATTAGTAAAATCCTAGTTGATTTATTTCAACTTCACCTTAATCTATCTCCTTGCTTAAAGCTTATTTATTAGTGTGGGAGGAAACTGGAGGGCTTGGAAGAAACCTACGCCGATACGGAGAACATGCAAACTCCGTACCGACAGTGACCCAAGCCGGGAATCAAACCTGGGTTCTCAGCACTGTGAGGCAGCAATGCTAACAACTATGCTACCATGCTGTCCTTGGGCTCATGCCAAAAAACAATTCAAATTGAATCCAATTCATGGTCTGCCACAAGAGATGATGTGGAGATGCTGGCGTTGGACTGGAGTAAACACAGTAAGAAGTCTCACAACACAAGGTTAAAGTCCAACAGGTTTATTTGGTAGCAAAAGCCACTAGCGCTGCTCCTTCGTCAGGTGAGTGGGGAGTTCTAATCACAAACAGGGCATAGAAAGGCTCACATTCAGTTTACAGAGTACAAGAGAGGCATACTAGATCCAAGCCGACAAGAACAGGCATTACATCTGATCCCGCCCCTGATCTTAGCTCACTGGCCTTATGCATTGAGTGCTTTAGAGAGAAAGTTCATGGACATTGAACTGGAGCGGCTACCTGTGTTACCTGTCTGACTCAAGTACCAGGACCGGGACGCTGGCTTCGACTTGGTCATCCGAACCTCTAGATGTCGGTGTGGTTCCCTCTCCCACAGCCGCCGCCCCTCCCCGCCCGTGAGTCCGCTCAGTAAATCCGCCGACCGGAACAAAAAAATTCTTAACCCTTTTTTAAAAAAACAAAATCCCCCCGTTAATTTGCTTTCTAACCAGAATTAAATGTGTACCTTTGTCCGGGCCCCGGCTAATTATAATATCAGCCTTTGATGACGGTTACCATGGCTACGCACCCTCTGACCCGTCCGTGGCACGTTGATAATTGTTAACGTATACGTTTATTTTTTAAATGTTATGATTTTAAAAGTGTACCGATGGTTGTGAGTTTTGGCGGCAGCCGCATGTTGGATAATAATTTTGCAGCCGGGGGAGGGTGCTGGCTTTGCTGCTCCCAGGGTGCCGCCATGTTCCCGGCACCCACGGCCAGGCCGACATGGCGTCGTCCGGATTCAGGCTCAGCTGCTCCTTAGCCGGCCACCAAATGGATGTTAGGGGCCTGGCCACCACTTTATTCCCTGTGGGGGCCTTCGTGTCCGTGTCCAGGGACCGCTCTGCTCGAGTGTGGGTACCCAACAGGTAAAAAAATCATAAAGTTCGGGAGCTTGGCCAGAGGCCTCGCCACAGAGGGAGAGACAGGCGCCTTTGATGACTTGACAGCTTCAGCCCTAGGGTGGGGAAAATTAGTGAAATGGGGAAATTAGTGCAATATCCCCACTTTTAATACTTGGATCTCCATTCTACGCTTTTCTATACAATTGGGTAGCATCTGGCGATCATCTGTATTGAAGGCAGATTTTTTTTCCCTCTCTTGCGTTTTTCAATAAAGGAATTTAAGGCCCTTGTCTCAATTTAGCAACAACTTGCATTTCCATAGCACCTTAAATGTTCCAAGGCCCTTCGCAGGAGTGTTTCCAAATAACATTGGATCCTGAGCTACAGGAGGCAGTATGATGGAACAAGATTGACTATAGAGATAAGGTTTTAAGACGTGGCTTTGAAGATAGACCGATACTTTCAGGGTTGGAAGAGATCACCGAGATCGAGAAAGGCACGACTATGCAGGATTTGAAATCCAGTATGAATGTAAGAGCATAAAAATAGGAGATGTAGGCCATTTGGGCCTTTTGAGTCTGTTCCTCTGTCAGTAAGATCCTAGTTGATTTATCTCAACTCCACCTTCCGGCACTAACATGTTTTTCTTGATTTTCTTCGTGTTCAAAAATGTATTGACCTCTATCTTGAATGGACACATCAGCTGAATATCCACAGCTGTTGGGGCTAAAATATTCCTTTGAAGAAATTTCTCCTTGTTCTTCATTTCAGGATCATTTTTTAAAACTCACCCAAGTTCCAGACCCCTCAGCCAGGGCAAATATCCCATGAGCATTTATTCTGCTAAGCCATTTAAGACTTTTGTACGTTTCAATGAGATCACGCTTGTTCTTCTAAATAGATTAGAAGCAGTTCAGAGTTTATTGGTAGTAAACTAATACCAGGAATGGATGGGTTGTCTTGCGAGGAAAGATTGAAGAGGTTAGGTTTGTATCTACTACAGTTTAAAAGACTAAGCGGTGACTTAAAGCATCATGCTTGTCATGGATTGGAGGGCTGAATTTGATTTGATTTATTATTGTCACATGTATTAGCATACAGTGAAAAATATTTTTCATTGTTCTTTGACTTAATCAAAACCTTTAAGTTCTTGAGGGGTATTGACAAGCTGGATGTGGAGAGGACGTTTTCTCTCTTCAGAGAATCTAGAACTGGGGGTTCACTTAAGACAGATGAGAAATTTTTTCTTTGAGGGTCATGAGTCTTTGGAATTCTCTTCCACTGGAAGCAGAGTCTGTATAGTTTTAAGGTAGAGCTAGATAGATTCTTGATTAACAAAGAAGTGAAAGATTACCTGGGTAGATAGGAATGTGGAGTTGAAATTACAAGCAGATCAGCCATGATCTTGAACGGTGGAGCAGGTTCAAGGGGGCCTACTACTTCTAATTTATAAGTTTGTAGCTCTGAGGAATGTTGACCAAGTCTCTTCAAAGGACAATCCTATTATCCCAGGAGTCAGTTTAGTGAGCCTTTGTTGCCCCCCCTCTAAGGAAAGCATATCCTTTCTTAGGTAACAAGACCAAAACTATACATGGGTCTGATTTTACCAAGACACAATTGCAGTAAGACTTCTTTACTTTTTTACTCCAATCACGTTGTATAAAAATGTTATTTGCTTTCCTAGTTGCTGCTGTATCTGCATTTTAACCTAATGTTCATTGACATTCAAGTATTTCTGAAAACAAGCGTTACCCAGTCTCTCTCTTTTTAAAAAAAATCTGCTTCCCTATCATTCCTGCCATAGAGTGTCACTGAACAATTTTCACTACGTAATCCATCTTCAATGTTCTTCCCCACTCACTTAATTTGTCTATATCCCTTTACAACATCTTTTCCACCTACATCTGTATCATGAGCAAAATGTGATAAGTTCTTATTCACTGACATGCATCATAAAAATCTGAGGTCCAAGCATAGATACTAATGGTCTCACACTTGTTGTGATCATAAATTTTGAAATTGAGATGTTTAATCAGGAGCCAGTGGAAGTCGGTGAGCAGGAATTGGTGTAAATTAGCAGTAGAGATTTGATTAATCTTAAATTTATGGAGGATAAAAGACTGGACACGATCCAGAAATGCTTTGGAATAGTCAAGAGCAGAGGTGTCAAAAGCCTAGATGAAGGAGGGCTTGACCAGCAAATGAGCTGATACAGGATTGATGTCACGCAGTTCTCCAGAGGTTAAAATCGATGATCTTGATAATGGCACGGATATGTGGTCAGAAGCTCATCTTAGGTTCAAATATGACACCAAGGTTGCATAAAATGTTGAACTAAGTCAAGGGGTCAATAGGGGTTGTGCGGTGAGGAAGAGTTGGGTGCTGTAAACATACAGGCGAAAACTGATGCAGTTTTTGTTTTAGATAATGTTGCTGAGGTGGAGCAGCAGCATTTAACTGATTGTTCTCTGTTATCTTTTGGTGCCTTAGTTTTGACCTTAAATGAGAAGTCTGAGCAAACACCTAACAGAAAAAGTTCTTGGAAAATGAATACAGACACAGAGCAGAACATCCTCATTCATTTTCAACAATAATTCATTTGGGTAAATTGAATATTTATACCATTGGTAAAGAGTAAACTAAACAATCAAAAATCAGTTTTGATCCCACATTTGTGATAATACAGATTGTTTGCTAAGCTGTAATTAGATCGAGCACGTTTTTGGAGGGTCAAAACTTGTTAGGATTCCTGTTGGTAGTTATTCTGTGATCCACTGTTCAGAAATGTAGACGGGATGAGCCCATATTGACAGCTCTTACTTTCCTTTGCAAGTGTAATTTGGGTTTGGTGCTTTTCTTTAAAATCCTTGAATTGTGGTTCCTTAATATGCAATGATGTCAAGCAACACAATATTTAAATTCTTTCCTTATAGCCTTGCATTGTTTAACATCATTGCATATTTAAGCACAGTAGTCCTGTGAATTTTGTGAAATTATTAGCATTGTTGAGTTTACAAAGAAAAATGCTGCATTTAGCTTGTTTCTTTAGTTATTGTTGCTGCTGAATCCTACCTGCATATCCTGGACGCGGGGAATAAAAGCATAAAGTGCTGTATGTGAATCTGAAAAAGTTAGTATGCAGGTACAGTAAGTGGTTATGAAGGCAAATAGAATATTGTCATTTTATGCAAGAGGAATGTTGTGTAAAAGTAGGGATGTTTTGCTACAGTTGTACAGGGCATTGGTGAAACTACATATGAAGTGCTGTGTACAGTTTTGATCTCATTTAAGAAAGGATATAAATGAAAGGTTGGATAGGCTGGGCCTGTATCCATTGGAATTTACGTTACTGAAGCATGTAAAATCCTAAGTACGCTTACCTGGGTGGATGCTGAAAGTATGTTTTCCCTTGTGGAAAAGGGTAGAAATTAGAGACACAGTTCAAAAATTTAAGACGGAAATGAGAAAAAATTTTCCCTGTGAGAATTGTGAACCTTTGGAACTCTTTCCCAGAGAGCAGTGGAGGCAGGGTCATTTAATATTTTTAAGGTCCTTGGCTAACAAGGTAGTCAGGGTAGGTGGAATCTGGAGTCAGGCCATAATCAGATCAGTAATGACCTTATTGCATGGCGGAACAAGCTTGAGGGGGCAAATGGCCTGCTCCTCCTCTTAATTTGTATGCTAAAATGGGGAAGAGAAAAACATTGATATTTTCAGAGACATTCATCTTCATCCAAACAGCAGTTACTATATTTATTCAATCTCTAGCATTTAACTGTTTAAAAATCTGATGTGAGACAATTGAAATGGATTATGTTGGCATGAATGTAGTGAAGTGCATTAGGTTTCTGAGTATCTCTGTTCTATCCACCCTGTTGATTCACTTTCTAACATTAGAACTGCATTATTGTGGGTTTTTTTTAGAGGACTATAGCTGTCTCTGTAAATATGTTCCTGACTTGCTTGTCCTTTCACTAGTCTCCTCCATTGAACTATATGAAACACTCATGAAGATGGCCTTCATGTAACAGCCCAGTGAGAAGAGGTCTTTCTTGTCACTCTAGACCTGCAATTATTTTAATTGCCTTTCTCTTGTGATTTGCCAATCTAGGTAGAACGTTTTCTTATTGACTCAGTGCAAATGCCTGTGGCCTTCTGTACAAATGCTTTTAGCTTTATTGAGGATTTGAAATAGAGGATGTTGGGTAATGTGCATTTCCAATTAGTGTTTGCATCACCTCAGAACCCTGCCCTTAGTCTGGTTTCCAGTGAAGCCAAGTTTGTTTTTACAGCTGAGAGGTTGTATTTGTATTGTTATAGGAGAATTTTTGTTTTTAATTTGTTACATATTTTGCTCTTACCATCCTCCGTCAGGTTGTCTTTTCCTGCACTATATCAAACTTGCTTCCATAAGTCCAAAATGCTTAGAGTTAGTGGGAAGGGTTTAGATTTTTGGTACTTGCCCAAAACAAAATACTAGAGCACTGAGTACTGAATCACTTAAATTTATATTAACAACTGGAAGGGAAATTGTATTATCTTGCCTGACCTTGCAGCTCTTGTTTTAAATATTGGGAAGATTGAAGCAATTGTTTTCAGTTCCTGCTCCAAACTTTGATCCCTAATTCTCCAATTCCATTCCTTTGCTGCAACACCCTGAGATCAAACTTGCTTCTTTCCAATCTTGATGTCACATTTCATCCCAAAATGAGCTTCCAATCCCATATTTGTGCATTCATTAAAACTGCCTATTTCTTCCTCTGTAATGTTGTTCAACTGTCCCTGTCTCTGTTGATGAATACCTCACTTGTGTTTTTGTTTCATCGAGACGCGACTATTCCAATACCCCCTGGATGGTCTCCCACATTCTATATTCTAAACTTAAGATCATCCAAACTCTACTGCCTGTATTTTAACCCTCAGCAAGTCTTCTTTCTTTGTCACCCTTATGCTTGCTGACCTATCTTTGTTACCAGTCAAGCAAAGCTTTAACTTTAAAATTATCATCCTTATTTTCAATCCCACTGTGATCTCACCTCTCACTCTATCGATGATCTTTTCAAGCCCCACAACTCTGAGGTACTGTGATCGTCTAATTCTGGTCTCTTTAGTATCCCTGATTTTAATTCCCCCAACATTGATGGTTGAATCTAATCTTCAGGTGTCCTTGGCCCCAATCCCTGAACTACCTTGCTTACACGTTAGAGCCTCTCTATTTTGCTTTCCTTCTTTTAAAACATTCCTTAAAACCTATCTTTTTGTCCAGGCTTTTTAATATTTGACCTCATGTCTCCTTATGTGCCAAGGTATCATGTTTTGTTTTATAATGCTCCTATGAAGTGCCTTGATAGGTTTAGCTCAGTTAGCTGGACAACTGGTAAGTGATGCACAGCAATGCCAACAGCATGGGTTCAATTCCCAGCTGAGGTTAATCATGAGGCCTGCCTTCTCAATCTTGCCCCTCTCCTGAGGTGTGATCCTCAGGTTAACCTATCACCTGTCAGCTCTCCCACTCAAAGAGGAAAGCAGCCAAGAGTCATCTAAGACAATGGTGACATTACCTTTACCTTTTTATTAACTGTGAAGATGCTATATAAATATAAATTGTTGATGCAGTAATTTAGATAGAATTTGCCTTATCCCCAAAGTGTTTGCAGTTACCCCTTTGTGCAAATAGAGGCATGCTAATTATTAATCTTAATACCACCTATCATTGGTTCATTCAAAATGTCATAAAGACCTTAAACATGCCATAATTAGTTCACTCGTGTCCAACAGGTTTGTTGAGAAATCAACTTTGGCAATCTTCAGTTGTCTTTAATGGTGAATTAAAGGACTGCTTGCCATTTTCTGGAATGCAAAACATTGGGGATTTGGTTTGCAAAACAAAAGTGTAAATTAGATGGTTGAAGTGTGCAGTGAAACTAAAAATGACATAGGGGAACTTTTTTTATATTCACACATACAACTTTTTTTAATATTCACTCAGGACATTGGCATCACTGACTAGGCCAGCACTTTTTTTCTGCCCATCTCTAATTGCTCCTTTGAAAAGGTGATGGTGAGCCACCGCCTTGAATCGCTGCTGTCCATGTGGTGTAGGTACACCCATTAAACTGTTAGGAATATCTGCTTGGGCAAAGTATTGACAATTAGAACAACACCTTGGATTTGATTTGTTTAAAAATAAAATAGAAATAACAAGCATATATCCCCATTATAACAGAAATATCAGGATTTAAGTTCATGCTTTAATGATTAATCTGAAATAATAAGGCATGATCTTGGAAATTTAGAGGCCAATTTTTGTTTTACCAAATTGCAATTAAAAATAAGAATGGGATAGAATTCAGCACCTTGTCAAAGTTCATAAAATTTAGGATGAAGTTGTGCATCAAATTTCAAGCAGGTGCATGATTGCATAGAATTGATATAACAGCAAAATAATCTTGTAGACTGGAAAATTGAATGACCTACTCCTATTTCTTAAGATCTTTAAATCCTAGATTAGATGTCTGATCTTTTCTGAAAGTGCTGGTTTTAACCACATGATAGGTGAGGTACTACACAGATTAGAGAGGGGAAATCAGTCAGGCTGCCTTCAGTTTATGAAATGATTTCTAGCAATATAAGTTGTGTAATCCTTATTGGTCATTATGTTTTCTAAGCTGGTTCCCTCTTTCTAGAGGAGCATACCCACTGTATTCTAACCTGGACTTTATGTTGACCAATTTTTGTCTATATAACCCTAACTCCTGCACTATTTAGTGACAGTATACTCCACCTTTCAATGACCATAACAGGAAACAGTTCTATGTTGCAGGCGCTATCGCTGTCTTTTAGTAATTATTATTCATATTATAAATCTTGACATGTATGTTTTCCTTATTGAAGAAGTAAGGCTATCCAGACTGACAGACAGTAGGCCAACAACTTATATGATGAATATAGTAAAATTTTTTAGAAGGCTCTGTTTGATGCAATACTAATGTTTTACAGTTTGAAGCATTACCTCATTCTGGTGACAAAAGTTAACTGGATTGTTTCTATTTAGTCCAAACAGGGGTTTTACAGAGATGCACTGTATGAATGGACATTCAAATTTTGTGTCTTGTGTGTGCATCATAGCACCCAATGACACGTACCCTCGTGGACTGATTGTAACTGGAGGCAATGACCATAACATTTGTGTTTTCACTTTGGATAGCCCAGCACCTTTGTACATTCTAAAGGGACATAAAAATACAGGTAAGAATTCAGTATTCTATATATTGGTTTCCTAAATTGACTAACGCTAATTTGTAGTGACCCTTTAAAATGCAAGCATTAGGGTGAGATTTTACAGTTATCAAGCTGAAAGTTAGGATTATTTTTCACTAGAGCTGAGAAAGTTTAAGGAGTGACTTTATATAGAGTCAACAAGATTAAAAGTAATTATAATGGAATTGATAATGACGGATTGTTTACATTGGTAAGCAAAATGTTAATGAGAGGCCAGATTTAATCCAAGATGATTTGCCTCCAACAATCTCAACCTTGCGCTAGGTATGACTCCAAACAGTGGAGAGTTCTCCCCCTCTTCCCATTGACTTCAATTTTGTTATAACTTCTTGATGCTAAACTCTTGCCACGTACTGCCTTCATGTCAAGTGCAGTCCCTCTCACCTCACTTTGAGTTCGGCTCTTTCGAAAGAAATTCTACCAAAAACTTGTCAAACCAACATTTGCCAAATGTTTTTAAAAGGAAGATGGATAGTTGCTTGGAAAAAGAGGTGCTTTAAAACATATGCCACAGATTTAATTAGACAAAAGGCTTGTTACTGTATCATGTATCATATTAATTTCAGTTACATTGCCATTGCAGGTTATATTTAGTGAAATGCACTGAATTTTTATGAATAACATGCACTTTTTGGAAAATTGTATTTTATGTACACTTGGCAGTTAATATTGTTGAATTTTGATTATGCTTCATGGTGGAGCAATGTCGGTGGATAATGGAAATTGAGAGAAGAAAGATTTTGCTTTCACATCTCCATGATATTCCAAAGTGTTTTGTAATTAATTTTGAAACTTGGTCTCTGGCTGTCATACAAATGTACACAACCAATGTGCTCTCAACAATATTCCATTTGCAACAGTAAAGGTGAATGATCAGTTAACTAATTTTTGGTCATATTAACTGACACTGGGAGAACTTTCTGCTTTTCAGCAAAAGAGTATTGTGGGATCTTTCAGCAAACACTAGTAATATTGAATCTGAAAATTAAATCTATGACATTGTGGTGCTTAAAACTTCACTGAAGTGACAACCTAGTTTATGTGCTCCAGTCCTGGAATAGAGTCGTAGAATTCTACAGCACAGAAAAAGACTCTTCGACCTATAGTCGACCTATGGTGAAAGATACCAACTTAACTATGCCAATTTAATTTTCCAGCAGTTGGCCCATAGCCTTGGCATCACAAATGTCTATCTAAATACTTCTTAAATACTTCTAAATTTTCTTGAAAAGAAGTATCGGGATTTTAATGTCTACTGTTTTCTTATTTGAATCTGACTGACTTGTGGCTGAATATTAGAATATCTTGGAATTGAATTCTACCAAATACTGAATGTTTTGACTGGACCTAGAACATGTGCAAAATCAATTTAAAAACCTGCATTATGTTGCCTGCCGCACAGTCTGTTTTAACCCTTATACAGCGGACAAATAACTACGAGTACACGTCTTATTAGTACAAATAATATTTATTTAAACCCACACGATCAATAATCACCCACCCAACCAACAATAAGTTATCTTACAGAAAATACTAGAATTCAAGTCCAGTACAAGATCTTGACTTAACTTTGTGTGACTAGCAAGTACCCAAGCAGATATTGGCCTTTATCTGTGTGCTGGTCTTGGTAGTCGTCTGCGTAGTTTAGTCTGGCGTTCTGGCTGTGGTCTGTCTTCCTTCCTTCTCGGGTGTGGTGGCCCTCCTCTTGCTGGCGATGTTCACCATTGTTGTAGCTCGTTCATGGGGTCAGAGAGAGAGAGATGCCTGGTTGTGCAGCACCCTTTATACCCCATTTGGTTTCACGCCCTTTTTTAGCCATTGCCAATCAATCAATCAGGACTTGATCACCCTGATCGATAAGAGTCCAATCGGGTGCTACCACACCGATCTCTGGGTGTGTCCCCAGTGGCCATGTCTGTAGGTGTTGGAAGCACATATGTCACATACCTCCCTCCTAAATAAGGATTCACGGTGCCTTTATGCCTGGCACACAACCCAGTGTGACCAGAAAGTCTCTTTCATCCTGGAGATGGCCCATATCCTGTTTATTCACTCATCAGGGTTGCAGCCTGTTTGTCTGTGTCTTTAAACTGCAGCCTGTCGGTTTAGTTTCTTGCCCAATTGTCCCAGAGTGCTTTACAAAACACCATTTTAAATGGCCCGTTCGGCTACATCCCCCCCTTTGATCCGGAACGCAAAGCGTGATGGATCACAAACTCAAGACCGATATCTGTCAGGAATTCCGCAGTCACTCAACAGTCAAGCAAGGCCCACGTATTGACATACACAGTAATAATACGTTTCTACAACATATTCCAGAAGCTACAGGCAACAACACTCTACAAATACAAACAACCACATATTCTAAACCCCATTATTACAAAAAGCTAGTTACCCACAAATACAAACAATCAGATTTTCTAAACACCATTTTAGGTTCAGAGTTATGCACAGGACAATAATAAATCTTTGATAGAGATGCAAAAGGGAAATAACATTTAAATTTGGATTTTGGAGGCTCATGCACCCAAAAGTGCTGAAGAGGTAGGTTTAACTCTCCAAAGTATTTGTTATTTAAAAATGATCCAAATTTGCATAATAAACACATTTTGTCACGGTTACCATTTTAGACTTAAACTTCCACAGTCACAGTTTAAAATCAATCTCCTAGCATACACATGCCATGTTCTTTTTTGACCCAAAGTACAAGTTTACAAGTAATTCAAATGATTTTCTTCCAAGTTTAACAAATTATAGAGGAAACTCCTCAATCATTCTGTCTGCAATTTTATTTATGAATAACATGCTTTGCACAAATGGTTTATTTGTTCCCTTTTAAGCATTTTAACTCCTGTAACCCCAAATAACTAAATATTAGGAAAAATCCTGTCATCTGTTGTAAAGTCATTGACACTCTCCAGAGCCCTTAACTTTTCAGAAAAAATAACTCCCAACACATTAGTATTTACATACATTGAA
This sequence comes from Carcharhinus amblyrhynchos, assembly GCF_965287045.1. Lineage (NCBI taxonomy): Eukaryota > Metazoa > Chordata > Chondrichthyes > Carcharhiniformes > Carcharhinidae > Carcharhinus > Carcharhinus amblyrhynchos. The sequence continues at coordinate 42,510,472 of NC_137328.1, read as the reverse complement.
CCAAACAAACTTTACATGTGAACATGAGGATTACCACAGATAACACTTACTCAGTATAAGGAAGTCAAACAAACAGATATTACTTTGTAAAATTATCTCATGTTCAAATGGTTACATCATAAACTGTGAATATGTTTCAATGCATCCCTCTTTGAAACACAAAACCCATACAGACTCTTTTTTCATTACCCTTAATTTGTCAAAATTAAACTTATTTACCTCTTTAGAATTTAAGCAACTTCCCATTTATAAATTGGTTATTTTGTGCTCTCAATTTACTCTATCAATTAAATGTTGCAAACTGTAACACTTAAGCGTAACCAATCACTTTAGTTTGAAAGTTAACAATGAGAAAATCTGAATGAACCAAACTCTTCAAGTCTCTGTTTATCACAACCTAGTGATAACTATCTTGCTTGTCATTCACGAGCCATCTACTTAAAACAAAACTCCAAAGCTACATTTGGCTTGGAGCCAAATGAATTAATTTGGTCTCAACTGTCAAATTAAAAACAAAAATAAAAATAAGATTTACAACCTCCAATGTATAATTTTTAATTGCCAAATTAGGAACAGAAGATGGTGAAATCTCTACCGGTTTAAAAAAACCCAAGAAATAAAACATTGCAATGTGATGATGTCACGATTTCTTCAAGACAAAGGAAAGAGCACATGGTTCCCTCCAAGGTTTAAATCCTTAACAAAATTCAAACTCAGGATTATTCAAAATTCAAACTGGTTATTTCAAAGTTCAATTTATGTTCTTTTGATTTTGAAATTTAAATTTACTTTCCAAAAATTGTGTTCAAAGTAACATCCCACATATATACATATTATTTATGTTCTATACCTTTTAAGCACAATCATGGCCATTGATTATACTCAAAAAGCTAAGAAAATTCCAGAAATTTATTTCAATTTAATCCAATCCAATTTCCAATTTATATTTAAACTCTGTATCAAAACCACTTGTAAAATTACAATTAGGGAAAGAACATTAAAACATTAAATAAACAACAAAACAAAAACATTGATACAACCACTTTATCAAACAGACACACATGGAAGCTTCCAACATTCATTTCACATTACCTCTCATTCAAATCCAACATTTCAAACTGGGATGAAAATAAAACATCGAAAGAAAATAAAGGAAATAGATTAAGACAGTCGTCTTCATTCTTATTTCTTCCAAACTTAATTAAACTCAAAAACAGAAGTAAATTCAAGAAATCTTGTACTTAAATTTAACAGTTGTAACACTTTTTCAGTTCCTTTGAAGTTAAACCAAAGTGTAAAGCATTGTATTTATTGCCCACAATAAATACTCCACAAAACAAACAGACTTGTAACAACTCCTGTTATCGATCTAATACAACAACAAGCAACCAGACCACACAAACACACTGAAATACAAAAACTACTCAAATTATTAGCTCAACCTTAGATTTTCTCTAATCAATTTTCTGTTTTGCCAATTAATTTATAATATTTCCATAGTAAATTGAGAGAACATAGCTCCTCTTTCTCAAAATTCTGCAACACACACTGCAAACTCCCTCCTGTTTAAAAAAAACAAAGGACCACTTGGGTATATACAGTGCTAAGATTCTTTAAAACATTCATTCACTCCCAGTCAACATCTGATAATTCCATGCCTTTCTTACAACGAATAGTCACAGAATTCATCAGACCAGGGGAAAATTCTAAACTTACTGTGGGATCAGGTGCCTCTGGAAAAGGAGGTGGGAGTCCCCAGTCACTGCCACAACCCAATCCATAAACACCATCTCCCGCAGACTCAACTGTCCCAAACACAGACAACATCCTTATTTGTATCGACAACTGAGATTTTAATTGATTAATCTCCTGCTGGAACTTGGAGTAATCAGAACTTGGATTCTTTCACTCACTTGATATGCTTTAAACTGACTCGTAGACAATATATTTACCTCATTGTTTTGTTCCTGCTTATCTACTTTTCCACAAAATTACTTATTTTCTTCTCTTAACTTCTCAACTAACTCTCGTAATTTCTGACTCTTTTAACTTAATTTTCCCTGACTTCTCACTCTGTAACTCTTCTAAACTAATAATCATAATAACTTTACTCAGTTTCAATAAACATTTTCTTTATCTCTGTTTCTCTCATTAAAACATCTCTTACTCACGGATCCCAGATCCAAAAACTCACTATAGTATTCTACCCGTTTCTCTAGGCATCGTCCCAGGAGAACAAGAAGTGACTGAAAGGGTACAGTGCCTGCTAATTTACCAATCAGCCCCTCTAAGTCAGTTAGTATCAAGGGTATGATGAACACCCCCTCTCGACTCCAGAGTTAGGTTTGAGCCTTGCCTCATGGTCGACAATAGAGTTCACTCTTCCCCTTGACTAGCCTTACTTCAAAATCTGCCCTAGGGATTCCAGTCCCATCTCAGTATTAGCACAAGATTCTGGCCATAGGGGCCACTCTTTCTTCGTAATATGTTCTCTGATTCATTTCCCCCATATGGGACACTTCTCTGTCTCTATACTGTTTCCTGCCATTCTATATTTAACAACAAGGAATAGGGAGGTGATCAGACTGCAGGTACGGCTTTACGCTGTGTTCCGGTCCTAATCCCTCTGGGTTCTAATACAAACCTACAGAGTTTACCTTATCCTCCTTGTTAGTAACAATACATGCACAATAAACACTTTCCCAAAAGCAGTTATTTGTCCAATAAGGAGTTTATCCCTGTCGGCTCTAAGTTTTAAATAACCATTCAATTTAGAGTCTGCGGGGTTCGATATCGGAGCAACAAAGTTACTATTTATCGATGCCCCACGTTGGGCCCCACTGTTGCCTGCCTGCCTGTCTGTTTATCCCGATGATGAGTCCGATGAGAGAGATTGTAGGTCGCATCTCTGTCGTCCATCGCTGTCCTGAGGTGATCAATGTAATTTCTGCTATTATCACATCCAATATTTGATGTATATACATGCATTTAAAGTGTCCATGCCCCAACAATTGTGTATAGATAGCTTATTCAGAACTAAATCCAACCTGTGCCTCATCTTTCATTATTTATTTAAATAATCCAGGTTCCACACTACACAATTTTTCATGCATTTTTCTTTCTTCTAGTCTGTAGTCTATCTTCTGGAAAATTTGGGACGTTACTTAGTGGATCTTGGGACACAACCTCTAAAGTCTGGCTAAATGAGAAATGTTTGATGACTTTACAGGTATATCTTACTTTCTAAAGTAAAAGTTTATTTATTAGTCACAAGTAAGCTCACATTAACACTGCAATGAAGTTACTGTGAAATTCCTCTAGTCGCCACATCCCTGTGCCTGTTCAGATCAATGCACCTAACCAGCATGTCTCTCAGACTGTGGGAGGAAACCCACACAGACACTGGGAGAATGTACAAACTCCACACAGACAGTGACCCAAGCCAGGAATTGAACCCAGGTCCCTGGTGCTGTGATGCAGCAGTGCTAACTACTGTATCAGCAAGCTGCCCATATCCCTTTAATAAAAATGGTTAAGTACATTCTTTTGCTGTGCAATTATTTTGAACATGTTTTGCTTTTAGGGTCACACAGCAGCAGTGTGGGCAGTAAAAATACTACCTGAACAAGGTTTCATGCTGACAGGTTCTGCTGACAAGACGATTAAGATGTGGAAAGCAGGTCGATGTGAGCGTACTTTTACGGGTATGTCTGTTTATCTTGGACAGATGCAACTCATAGTTTCAAGCATATTTGCTGTTGAAATAAAGTGAATTTTACTAAATGTCTCTGAATTCTAAAATCATGAAAAATGACCGCTGATCTTTAAAATAATTTATCTCTGTTAAAAGATAAGCCTTTTATATCACCTCAGCAAGAAAGCCTTTAAAACCTTAACTAAATTTTAATGTGCTTTTCTATAAATCTTTTTAAAGAAAGGAGAAACATTGGGTAAATGCACTGCACTTTTGGACCATACAACAGGCTTTCTGCTAAATTAATTGATAGGTATACAGTCCCAACATAATCTGATTTCGAATTGAAGCTAGACAACACAGTTGAAATGGAGTATGCATAAAAATGTTTCTGAAACTGTGTGCCCAAGTATATTTGCAACTTTACTAAACCAGTCTCTCAATTGGATTATGGATTTCTTCCATAAAAATATATTTTCCATTTATTTAAGATTATCAATGTCAAATGTCCAACATAAATTAATGTTCCAAGTGGGTAAAACAAAATTAATCTATCAAAATTAGACTGATGAATTATTAGCACAGTGTTCATAGAACAATAGAATCTATACAGTGCAGAAAAAGGCCATTCACCCCATCGGGTTTGCACTCTCTCTTAAACAGCATCCCACCCAGGCCCATCCCTCCACCCTATCTCTGCAACCCCACACATTTATCATGGTAATCCACTTAATTTGCATATTTTTGGACACTAAGGGGCAACTTTGCATGACTAATCCAAGATAGTCATGAAAAATTAAATGGTGAATTCAGAGGAACTTCCTTAACTCGGGTAATGATGAGAACGTGGAACTCACTGCCACATTGTGATAGAGTTGATGCATTTAACAGAACTTAGAGAAACAACTGAGCATGAATGAAATGGACGAGGATGGTTGGAAGGAGACTTGAATGGGCATCAATGCCTTCATGGAGTAGCTGGCTCAAATGGCTTGTTTTACCACTGTCTCTTTTATGGTATATGACATAATTGCATGCAAAACCCACTCTTAATTATCATTCCGAAAGAATTTACTGTTTTTAACTTTGGGTTCCTGTTCATGTTTTTAGAAAGACTTTTCTGTGACAGTTGATGGAGAGCATTTCTCAGTTATGTTTTTTATATTAACTTTGACCTTTTTTAGGTCATAACGACTGTGTTAGAGGACTGGCCATTTTGAATGAATTAGAGTTCCTGTCTTGCAGTAACGATGCCACCATTCGCCGATGGCAAATCTCTGGGCAATGTTTGCACATTTATTATGGACATACAAATTATATCTATTGCTTATCAGTCTTCCCAAATGGAGAAGGTAAGTTTTTGTTTTAAAAGTAACTCCACAGCTGCTCTCATTTAGGGTGCATTTAAATTTAACTGGCCAGACTGCAAGAGTTTGCAGGATTGAATTATATATTTGGAGCAATTTGTTAGCAATTAAATGGTAGGTCTGACCAGTTGAATTTGTGCCAAGATTTGTTGTGCTCTTTAGATGCTTTATTCTCAGGAGCTAAAAGTTCAAATGCAATTTTCTGCCTAATAGTATTCATCTGTCTAATATGTGCACTTGTATCCATCTTGAATCCAATCAAATAATGTAGGTAATGTTACTTTTGGACAAATTGGAGACTGTTTGGAACTAGTGTTCTTACAGCAAGGGAGCGAAAGTGTGCAGCACTTCAAGATTGCTTTGCATCAATAGGAGAGCTCAACTCTGGAGGTAGAGGTTAGAATCACTACTGCTCTGCAGTAGCACGAAGCAGGTGCCATGGCCACACTGGGGGGATTGTGGACACCTTTGAAGCCGCTGGGTGTTAGGGGCATGGAAGGGCAATGCCAGGCTGGCTATGCCCATCTGGCATCTTAGCATTGATCATCTGGCACCCTGTCAATGCCCAGTTGGGCACCATAAGTGTGCCAGAGCAGTGCCATGGGGGTGCGGCTATGATGGGGGAGGCTTATGTAAGGAGGGTAGTTCTGCAGGGGGGATCTCTGCAGGTGGGTTGGAGATCCTGGTTTGCTAGCAGATTGCACCCACCCGGACTCATAGCTCCCAGATGTCAGGGAAAACTGACGATTGCCAGAAGATTGCAGTGCTGAATTTGTCCGAAAGGCCGACGTGGAGGACTCACGTTTTCACACTGTTATGACACTTTGAATATTTAGGGAGAAAATTACGCCCATGGTTTGTTTTTTGAATCTACTTCATCATTTAATAAGATTATAGTAAATTTCCAAACCTCGACTCTGCTTTCCTGATCAATCCTTACATCCTTTGATTCATATTGATCTTAAAATTGAATGTATACAATGATTGAGCATCTACAGCCCTCTTGGATGGAGAATTCCAGAGATTCAGAACCCTCTCAGTGAAAAGGTTTCTTTTCTTAAAGTTTGTTTTAGTGTCGTAAGCAGGCTTACCCTAACTATGACTGTAACATTACATTCTGTACTCTCTTGTTTCCTTCTCTATGAACAGTATGTCTGTCTGTATAGCGCAAATAACAATACTTTTCACTATGTTAATACATGTCACAATAACAAATCAAATCAAATACATCACTGCACTGAAGTTACTGCAAAAATTCCCTAGCCACTACACTCCAGCATCTATTTGGGTACACTGAGGGAGAATTTAGCATGGTCAGTGCACCTAACCAGCACATCTTTCAGACTGTGGGTGGAAACTGGAGTACCCAGAGGAAACCCATGCGGGTATGGGGAAAACATGCAGACTCTGCACAGACCTAAGCTGGGATTGAATCTGGGTCCCTGGCACTGTGGGGTGGCAGTGCTAATAACTATGCTATCGATCTCAGTCCAAAGTGGCCAACATCATACTCTGGGACTACACCCTTTAGTTCTACAGCCTTCTAGTCTCTACCCCCTCAATTTTTTTTATACTCAATGAAATCACCTCTTTTTCTTAACTTTAAAAACATAGGTCGATTCTACTCAATCTCTCCTCATAAGACAGCCCTTTCATCCTCAGAAACCTTTGTTGCAGCCTTGTAAGACAAATTTATTCCTCCTTGGGTATTGAGACCATAACAGTATACAGTATTACAGATGTGATCTCACCAAAGCGGTAAACATTAACTGCCTTATTTTGTGAAATACACCAGGAATGCCTCATTATTTTAGTACTACTGGGAATTAACTTCACAGCAGACCAGCTAACCAAATCTTGGTCTGTCATTTTCACTTCATGAAGTAGAACGTTTTCAGCTTAAAATATGTTCTCTTAGATCTTTCGGCAGTGAAAGCAATTTTTAAATTTTTTTTATGAATACTTTTCTCCAATTGTGATTTTGAATTGGTCTCTTTCTTCCCTTCAGATTTTGTTACTACAGGGGAGGATCGGTCTTTAAGAATTTGGAAGGATGGAGAATGTTCTCAAACCATCAGGTTGCCAGCTCAATCTATCTGGTCCTGCTGTGTATTGGATAATGGTGATGTTGTTGTGGGTTCAAGGTAAATTTACTGTACAACTATAAAATCTTATTATTTATAACTATTGTAAAACTCAGTCCTTCAAAGCTTCTTTCAATAGAATGTTGATAAATTCCAAAATTGGTCTGCTCAAGTTTTTAGGGCCTAGAATCTATCTTCTCTGTTTCTTGCTGCTTTTCTCTATCCCAACTCCCTGTCTTTATTGTTGTTGGTTTCCATCGTGAACAATACTTTAAGACTTAATTTCTTCAGACAGCAAAAGTATAGGGCTGACAATGTTAGATTTCTATCTGCTGTTGAATATTTTGGAATATTCAGGTGGTTGCAAATTAATTAAATTGAAAACTTTTTGTATTGGAAGTTCTTGTCAATATTTGAACCTAAACTCTTTAAACCCTTTTACTATTTCAGTTGTGTTTTTACTGGATTGGAGAATAATTGTAGCTTTTTTTTTACATCTTCCCTACTCTTCCTTCTACAAAATAGACTTTTTATATTTTGTATTTTTTCTTTTCGTATGACTGATTTGTTGGCTTTTACTTAAAGAGCATTTTACTTCATAACTGAGGCCAGATGCATTTTAAATCCATTTTGACAAAACTACTCAGCCCCATTACTTAATCTAATACGTTTCTGTGCATAAAAATAAGCTGTCCAAAGTAGCAATCCAGATTATTAATTAGACTTCAAGAGTGTGCAAGTTCAACTTGTCTTTTTCTGATCCTGCACACCTGTTTTTTGTCCTAATGCTTTGTATTCCGTATAGTTTTTTTGTCCTAATGTTTCATAATTTCTGATCTCCTTAAACCTTTCACATTTCCATGCTGTCCAATACATCACTATTTTGTGTTGTAACATGTTAAGATTTGGACTTCCCCTATCACTTTTCTATTTTGAGTTTATGGAAATAAAAAGCCATTCCCATAAGTAGCCCACATCTCCAGATTACACAAATCTGAATGTTATGCATGTAATGCGTTGGATCACATCACACAAATCACAATTACACCAACTGTGATGTAGTGCACTAGCAACCATGTGGGATGGCTACCACACTGTCTTGTCAATTTTGGAAGGTAGTAAATGCTGGTAAGGTAGCCCCATACATTCAGACCAGAACTTAGATTTATTAACAAGGTAGAAACAATAAGACCCAACAAAATACTAATGACTGCAGATGCTTAAAAAATAATCAGTTGAAAACATTTCCAGAACACATTTCTGCACTTCTGATTATCTGTAAGACTTTTGTTTAGGTATAAAGCCTTTATGAAGTCTAATTCCTAAGACAGCCTTTGACATTCAAGCACCTGTTTCAGGAAATGGACTAGATTCTTTTTTAAATTTAGATTGTTTTCTTTAAAGATCTGAGCTTTGTGAAAAATTTTTATTTGATACAGAAGTAATGTTTTAAGCTGAAATTTTAAGATGGGCAGACATAGCTCGGTTGGACAACTGGTTAGGGATAGAGTGATACGAACAGTGTGGGTTCAATTCTCATACCAGCTGAGGTTATTCATGAAGCTTTGCCTTTTCAGCCTGAGTTGTGATGATCTTTAGGTTAAATCACCACCAGTCATCAGGGACTGTGACTGGCGACTTTTAATGCTAGGCAGTTAGATTTGTGTGCATAACTTTTCCCAGGTTTTGCAATTACATTTATCAGCCATCCAATTATATCTGATTTACTTTCAAGCTGAGTTTAGATGATTTCATATCTGTATCCTAAATAGCTCAAGCCCCACATACTCAGCACTCCTGTTTTGTTTAGCTGCATTGGCTCCCAGTCTAGCAGTGCCTCAGATTTAAAGCTCTTCCTTTTGTTCAAACTGATCTGGCCTTGCCCCTCTTTACCTTTGTAATCTCTTACAGCCATACAACCCTCAAATTTATGCACTGCTAAAATCTTAGCTTCCTGTGCATTCCTGAATTGCTTTGATTTGCCATTTAGCCACAGAATACCTCCCCAAACCTAGTTAGCTTTCTCTCTCTGCCTTTAAAGTCTATCTCTGTGACTTGGTCACTTGATGTAAAACCTCAGATCGGTGTCAAATTTTGTATAGCTCCATGCATCGTTCTTTTGAGTAGGTTTGAGACATTTTACTACATTTTAAAGCACTATATAAATGCAAACTTTTGTTTCAGAAAACTTGTGTTGCTTATACTTTTTTTTCTACTGCAGTGATGGCATAATAAGAGTGTTCACTGAGGCTGAAGAGCGGATGGCCACTGCGGAAGAGATCCAAACTTTTGAGAATGAATTATCCAGTGCAACTATTGACCCTAAAACAGGAGATTTAGGAGATATAAATATTAATGAACTTCCAGGAAGAGAACATCTTGATGAGCCTGGTATATGATGTAATTTCTCTTCAACACAGCTAAGAATGGTTTTGCACTAAACTGAAATATAAGTTTAGCAGCACCCCTGCTTATTTACAAAATGGAAAGATTATTATTTGACTTGCATCAAATGCAAATCATTTGTTTTTATTTGGAATAGTTTGGAGCTGATAAAGTATATTTATCCCATATTGATTGATAAGTTAAACCTGACAATTTGATAACATATCTTTTACAGATCATGACTGATTTACGTATTTCCAGTGTTTTCTGTTTTGAAGTACAGCATTTGCAATTTTTTTCCTTATGCGAATTTATCCTCTTGATACCAGGGAATGATTTAACAACAACAAAATGTGACTATTTACTTCTAATTTGCAACTCTCCATATGTGCAGCACAGTGATTACCACTGTTTCCTCATCCAAATCCAGTCTTGAGTGACTGGAGTTTGTACATTTTCCCTGTGTCTGTGTGTATTTCCCTGGGCGCTCCAAAGATTTGCAGGTTAGGTGGATTGGCTATGGTAAATGTGCAGGGTTACGGGGATAGGGTGGCAGAGGGGGCGTGGGTAAGATAGTCTGTCAGTCGTTGCAGATTTGATGAGCCAAATAGAATCCCTACAGCGCAGGATGCAATGATTCTAAAGGGAAATGCATGTATATTACCTTTTAACCAATTTATTTGGAATTCGCTGATGAAGTTACATGTGCTGTAGATAAAGAAGAACTAGTCGATTTACTGTTCTTGGATTTCCAGAATGCAGTTAACAAGGTGCCACATCGAAGGTTGTTGCAGGAAAACAAAATCTTAGGTGTAGGGGATAATACAAAAGCATGGATAGAAGATTAGGTAGCTAACAAGAAATAAAGTAGACATAAATGAGTCTTTATCTGGTTGGCAGTATGTAATGAGTGGAGTTCCACAGGAATCAGTGCTGGGCCTAACCTTTTACAATTTAGATAAATGACATGGATCAGCAGACTGGAGGAACGGTTGATAAACTTGCTGATTACACAAATAGATAGGCAAATAAGTTGTAAAGACATCAACAGGCTACAAAGGAACATAGCTGGGTGAGTGGGCAAAGATTTAGCAAATGGCGTATGATGTGAGAAAATGTGAATGTCAATTTTGACAGGAAGAATTAAAACTAAGCATATATAAATGGTCAGAGATTGCAGAGCTCTTGAAATTTAAAGGAGTCTGGATGTCCTAGTGCACGAAACACAAGGCCAATATACAATTACAGCAAGTAATTAGGAAAGCTAATGGAATGTTATCATTTGCTGTGACGGAAATTAAACATAAAAGCAGGGATGTTATGCTTCAGTTGTATTGGCCTAATGAGACCTCATCTGAAGTACTGTGTACTGTATTGTTCTCCTTATTTAAGAAAGGATGTAAATGCATTCAAAACAGTTCAGAAGCTTTACTTGGTTAATACCAGGTAAGAGTGGGTTGTCTTATGAAGAAAGCTTGGACAGATTGGGCTTGTATCCATTGGAGTTTTGAATGGTAAGAGGAGACTTGATGTGGGTGTGGAAAGAATGTTTTATTTTGTGGATGAATCAAAACTAGGGATCATTGTTGAAAAATAAGGGGTCACCCATTTAGACAAAGATGTGGAAAATTGTTTTCTCTGAGGGTATTGAGTTTTTGAAACTCCGTTCCTGAAAAGGTAGCAGTAGTAGAGTCTTTGAATATTTTTAAGGTAAAGGCAGATGCATTCTTGATCAGCAAGGGTGAAGGGTTATCCGGCAGGTGGGAGGTTATAATCAGATCAGACATGATCTTATTGAATGGCGGAGCAGTCTCAAAGGCCTACACCTCCTAATTCATATGTTTACATGATTGTTAACTTCATGTTACATGGAGTTGGGCAATATTGATAGTAATCTGTCAGAATCGTTGCAGATTTGATAGGCCAAATAGAATGCTGAATAGAGGTAATATTCCCTCAATATCTGGGTATGATGAATAATCATGTGATTGGGTGAAATCATTGCAGTGTACTAAGTTCATAATTGCTGCTAAGTAATCCCACTGGCTTTGAAAAGCAATTTTATATTTGTGGAATATTAAATTTCTCCATTAGGATAAGACTTTTTAATTAACCTTTTTAAAGTTTGCTTATCTTTATTTATGTTGATCCTGTTCCAATTATATTCATTTACTTTGTAATCTTTGCTGATGACACCAAAATTGGTGGAAAGGCAAATTGTGCAGAGGGTGGGGAGAGTCTACAGAAGGATCTAGATAGGCTGGGCGAATGGGCCAGGAAATGGCAAATGGAATTTAATGTTGGCAAGTGTGAGGTGGTCCGCTTTGGTAGGAAGAATGGTAGGAAGGATTATTACTTACATGGAGAAAAACTGCATCAGGCGACGGTGCAGAGGGACCTCGGGGTCCTTGTGCATGAGTCGCAAAAACCCGGCTTGCAGGTGCAGCAGATGGTCAGGAAGGCGAATGGGATGCTGGCCTTCATCGCGAGGGGGATTGAATATAAAAGTAGGGAGGTCTTGCTGCGGCTGTATAGGGCATTGGTGAGGCCGCAGCTGGAGTACTGTGTGCAGTTTTGGGCGCTGTACTTACGCAAGGATATTTTGGCCTTGGAGGGAGTACAGAGGAGGTTTACTAGGCTGATGCCGGAGTTGAGGGGGTTGAGCTATGAGGAGAGGCTGAATAAACTAGGCTTGTACTCGTTAGAGTTTAGAAGAATGAGGGGAGATCTCATTGAGACGTATAAGATGATGAATGGGATGGATAGGATAGGGGTGGAGAGACTCTTCCCGCTCAGAAAGGATAGTAGGACTAGGGGGCACAGCCTCAAGATAAAGGGGGGGCGGTTTAGAACGGAGTTGAGGAGGAACTTCTTCACTCAAAGGGTGGTGAATCTCTGGAATTCTCTGCCCGTTGAAGTGGTGGAGGCTGCCTCGCTAAATATTTTTAAGACGCGGGTTGATGGGTTTTTGATAAGCGAGGGGATTAAGGGTTATGGGGAGAGGGCGGGAATGTGGAGCTGAGCCAAGTCAGATCAGCCATGATCTTATTGAATGGCGGGGCAGGCTCGAAGGGCTAGTTGGCCTACTCCTGCTCCTATTTCTTATGTTCTTATGTAATCTGATTTTTTTTTTCTTTCAATTCAAAGTGAAGCAAAAGATGTTAACTTTCTGGCTTTGTTTCTGTGAGAATATTTCAGTGTGAATGGCTGCTTGTCTGTTGCCTTTCAGCACTGTCCTTTACTTCATGGAGATACCCTAGATTTAAACAAGCGTGAGAGACAGAGAAGGAACCAAGTTTGAATCCCTTTAAGAACATAAGAAATAGGAGCAGGAGTAGGCCATCTAGCCCTTCGAGCCTGCCCCGCCATTCAATAAGATCATGGCTGATCTGTCGTGGCTCAGTTCCACTTTCCCGCTTTCTCCCCATAACCCTTAATCCCCTCTCCTATCAAAAACCCATCAACCCGCGTCTTAAAAATATTTAGCAAGGCAGCCTCCACCACTTCAACGGGCAGAGGATTCCAGAGATTCACCACCCTTTGAGTGAAGAAGTTCCTCCTCAACTCCGTTCTAAACCGCCCCCCTTCTTTCTTGAGGCTGTGCCCCCTAGTCCTACTGTCTTTTTTGAGCGGGAAGAGTCTCTCCACCTCTATCCTATCCATCCCATTCATCATCTTATACGTCTCAATGAGATCTCCCCTCATTCTTCTAAACTCTAACGAGTACAAGCCCAGTTTATTCAGCCTCTCCTCATGGCTCAACCCCCTCAACTCCGGTATCAGCCTAGTAAACCTCCTCTGCACTCCCTCCAAGGCCAAAATATCTTTGCGCAGGTGCGGCGCCCAAAACTGCACACAGTACTCCAGCTGCGGCCTCACCAATGCCCTATACAGCTGCAGCAAGACCTCCCTACTTTTATATTCAATCCCCCTCGCCATGAAGGCCAGCATCCCATTTGCCTTCCTGACCACCTGCTGCACCTGCAAGCTGGGTTTTTGCGACTCATGCACAAGGACCCCGAGGTCCCTCTGCACCGTCGCCTGCTGCAGTTTTTCGCCCCGTAAGTAATAGTCCTTCCTACCATTCTTCCTACCAAAGTGGACCACCTCACACTTGCCAACATTAAATTCCATTTGCCATTTCCTGGCCCATTCGCCCAGCCTATCTAGATCCTTCTGCAGACTCTCCATACCCTCCGCACAATTTGCCGTTCCCCCAATCTTGGTGTCATCAGCAAATTTCGACACCCTACACTCGGTTCCGTCCTCCAGATCATCTATATAAATGGTAAAAAGCTGAGGCCCCAGCACCGACCCCTGGGGCACTCCACTAGTCACCATCCGCCAATCCGAATAGCACCCGTTGACCCCCACTCTCTGCAACCAATCCTCTATCCACGCTAACACCCTACCCCCAACTCCATGTCCCTCGACCTTCTGCAATAACCTCTTGTGAGGTACTTTGTCAAACGCCTTCTGAAAATCTAGAAATACCACATCCACCGGCTCTCCTCTATCCACCGCCCTAGACGCATCCTCATAGAACTCCAGTAAATTTGTCAGACACGACTTCCCTTTAATGAAACCGTGCTGCGTCTGCTCTATCAAGCAATTCCCTTCAAGATGCCTCGCAATTTCCTCCTTAATGACAGATTCTAACATTTTACCTACCACAGACGTTAAACTAACCGGCCTATAATTCCCCGCCTTTTGCCTGGCACCCTTCTTAAACAACTCTTAGGTCTCTTTGGTTGGGAGGCGGAGGAGAAGAGGGGGGCTGGGCATAAGAAGTAGGTTCCTCTTTTTGTCCCTCAACCTATTGGAAGCATTATCACCACTCCTAGTTTCCCCCTCATCGGACTCTTCTAATGTGGCCCTGCCAGAACCCCTCAATCACCTCCCATCTGGGTCCAGTGACTATCATTGCTGAAGACCAGGTGCAATTTCAACAATGGCCAAGTTACTTTGAATTTTTATGGGATCTACACCCAGGCAATTTCTGCTGCTCTTGTACCCCAATCTGTACATTGACTAGTGTTTTGCAGAGATCATGAAGATATATATTAGGGAGTTGGAAGAAATTCAGTAGTCTGTTAAACTTGTTGTGTAATGAATGTGTGTTGGAGCATAAGGGGATTTTTGAAATTAGTTTTTTTAAATCAAATCAGTGGCAGATTGTGGAGCTATATTGTATTGCATTCTCATCACTTACCAAATTTCATGACTGATTTCCTGAGCACTGCAGCTGATGGATTGGGAGAAAAAGTCCTTAGTTTCATGGTTCAAACATATGCAGCACCCTGACTGTTACAGCTTGCAACTAAACGAAGCCCAGCTGCTTAGAATCATAGAATCCTGTCAGTGCAGAAGGAGGCCATTTGGCTCATTGAGTCTGCACCAACCACAATCCCACCCAGACTCCACACAGACAGTGGCCCGAGGCTGGAATTGAATCTGGGTCCCTGGTGCTGTGAGGCAGCAGTGCTAACCATTGTCCTGTCCCTCTCCCCTCCATCCTGAGTGCACCGCTTAATTTACTTTATTGTCACAAGTAGGCTTATATTAACACTGTCATGACGTTACTGTGAACATAAGAAATAGGAGCAGGAGTAGGCCATCTAGCCCTTCGAGCCTGCCCCGCCATTCAATAAGATCATGGCTGATCTGTCGTGGCTCAGTTCCGCTTTCCCGCCCTCTCCCCATAACCCTTAATCCCCTCTCTTATCAAAAACCCATCAACCCGCGTCTTAAAAATATTTAGCAAGGTAGCCTCCACCACTTCAACGGGCAGAGAATTCCAGAGATTCACCACCCTTTGAGTGAAGAAGTTCCTCCTCAACTCCGTTCTAAACCGCC
Organism: Carcharhinus amblyrhynchos; assembly: GCF_965287045.1. NCBI lineage: Eukaryota > Metazoa > Chordata > Chondrichthyes > Carcharhiniformes > Carcharhinidae > Carcharhinus > Carcharhinus amblyrhynchos. The sequence continues at coordinate 42,495,086 of NC_137328.1, read as the reverse complement.
CCCCCTTTATCTTGAGGCTGTGCCCCCTAGTCCTACTGTCTTTTTTGAGCGGGAAGAGTCTCTCCACCTCTATCCTATCCATCCCATTCATCATCTTATACGTCTCAATGAGATCTCCCCTCATTCTTCTAAACTAACGAGTACAAGCCCAGTTTATTCAGCCTCTCCTCATAGCTCAACCCCCTCAACTCCGGTATCAGCCTAGTAAACCTCCTCCGCACTCCCTCCAAGGCCAAAATATCTTTGCGCAGGTGCGGCGCCCAAAACTGCACACAGTACTCCAGCTGCGGCCTCACCAATGCCCTATACAGCCGCAGCAAGACCTCCCTACTTTTATATTCAATCCCCCTCGCTATGTGAAAATCCCCTAATCGCCACACTCTGGCCTCTGTTCGGGTACACTGAGGGAGAATTTAGCATGGGCAATGCACCTAACCGGCACGTCTCTCAGACTGTGGGAGGAAACCAGAGCACCTGGAAGAAATTCATGCAGTCACGAAGAACATGCAAACTCCATACAGACAGTGATCCAAGCCGGGAATTGAAATCAGGTCCCTGGCGCTGTGAGACAGCAGTGCTAATCATTGTGCCGCTGTACAATGAAAATTACCTCAAAACTCCAAAATCCTGAGAGAAATAAACTGGTGGCAAAAGAGAGAGGGAGATAGAGAAACACAAACTGGACTGACAAAGAGAAAAAAAAGACACAAAGTGGGAAAGAGGGAGAAAACGAGTGGAAGAGAGGGAAATGAAATGGGAAGAGTGGGTGAGGGAGTGCAACGCAAATATAAAGTGGGAGAGACATGACAAAGGTATAATGGTTGGAGAGACCAGAAGGGTAGCAATAGAAGGAGCGGGAAAAAAAACAAAGGAAACCCAAACCGGAGTGAGATGGAATTCATGTCAGCCTGTTATATGTGTTTTTTATTACAAAAGTTGAATGGTTATGGTGCTTCTCACTGAAGACTCCACCTTGTCTCCCTGAAGCTGAGCTTTGTAGGCAGAGTGTGAGAGTCAAGTATTTGAAGTAGGTTTATTACTTCTATAATTTGTCATAAAAATACTATTTATTTCCATCAATAATTCTGATGGTATTAACTTGTTATTTTCATTATGATTGAAACTATAGAAATGTTACAAAAGCAATTTTTATTTAAACTATATCTTTCTATTATGTGTTATTTGTCTGATAGTGAAATAAGCAAGTTAATAAAACAAAGGTAATATTTCATTCAGAGCTTGGTGATACCGATGAACTCAAACTGTCCAAATCCACAAGTTTCATTCCACCACAACAAACTTGCACTTTATGATGTTTCAATTGCTCAAGAAGCAACCTTAATATAATTGTGTTGAGGGAAGAGAAACCTCTTATCTACATAGGATTGGCTGGCTTACTCAGTTCCCAAAGCTGGGAGTTAAGCACAAAAACTTTTACACAAAACAATTTGTTTTGTATTTTCTGATAAGTCCAATGTCACTGCATTAAGCCCAAAGATGTATTCAAAAACAAGGTCAAATTTCAGTTGCAGTATTCAATTTTTGAACTTTCTATTTTTTTCTTGTTTTTAGGCACAAGGGAGGGTCAAACACGGCTGATCAGAGTTGGAGATTCTGTTCAGGCTTATCAGTGGAGTGTTGTTGATGGGCGATGGATTAAGATTGGTGATGTGGTGGGTTCATCAGGAGGAACCCAGAAAACTTCGGGAAAAGTTCTTTACGAAGGCAAAGTATGTTTCACGATCTGTATTTTTACCTTAGTTTTTACAAAACAAAAAATTGGAACATCTCTGTTACAGTTTAGAAAATGTAATTGTATCTAAAACTGGTGATTTTCTCTAACATTTGTTGGCTGTAATATAAATTCACTTCTGTGAATAATTAACAAATAATTTGTGTAGTTTCACAAGTTTCGTAAACAATGTCAAAATATATCTGGAAGAGTGCCGCTCAAACAACACTCAAGAAACTTGATACTATCCAAGACAAAGCTACCCACTTGATTGGCACCCCGTCCACCATCTTAAGCATTCACTCTCTCCAACACCGATGCACAATGTCAGCAGTGTATGCCATCTACAAGATGAATTGCAGCCAAAGTTCCTTTGGCAGCACTTACCAAACTCGAGACCTCTAACTCCTAGAAGGGGAAGGGCAACAGGCACATGAGAACACAGCCACCTGCAAGTTTCCCTCCAAGCCGTCCTGACTTGGTACTATATTCCTGTTCCTTTACTGTCACTAGGTCAAAATCCTGGAACTTCCTTCCTAACCGCATTGCTGTTGTACCTGCCCCACATGTACTGCAGTGCTTCAGGAAGATGACTCAATATCCATCTTCTCAAGAACAATTAATTAAAATGGGCAACCAATGCTGGCCAAGCCAGCAACACCAGTATCCTGTGAAAGAATTTAAAAAATGTTTCCCAAAATAAATTGAAAGTAAAATGCTATTTATGTAGCTTCTGGAACATTCATAACTGCTAACTTTATCATACTTAGTTGCTGCTGTAATGTCATCACATCATTGCAAAAGTAAAAATCAGCCATAAATTCCAAGAAGCTTCACCCTCAGCATTTATAACCAAATAAGAAATACATTTAACAGGAGCTCAGTACTGGAAAGCTTACCGATTCCTTGTGCACCCTCAGACCTGCTGGCTGGCATAGCATCCTACCCAATCATTCTGTTCCTCGGCTTATCCCGCCTCCAAATGCACATTCCATATGTGCGTCCCTGTGGCTGGTTGCCTGAGCTCATCAACCTAACCTCTTCCACCCCTGAGTAACATGGTGGGAATTCCAGTATAATGTGTGTCCAACAGATCGATGTGATGTGTCTACTGTGAGGGTGAATAGAATTAATATTCTTTTAGTCTATGCATGTTAGTTTGCTTCTCCTTTTCAGCCTATTCTGTTGGTTAGCAGCAATGCAGAAAAGAGACCCAAATATATAAGTCTCGCCTTGTCGGTGCACATCCTCTCCGTTGGCAGGTCTTCAGCTGTACCTCTTTCTGGTGTTATATTCTAACTGGGTCCCTTGTGGCCCTAGCCTAAAGCTTACGAGAAACCCCGACCTCCAGATATGCAGTGTGTAGGCCTACCTGCATGTGGACATGCCCTGATATTCATGAAACAAATTCCTAGCAATGAGTGAATAGTTCCACTGCCTTTTGGATATCCCCAGAAGATCAAAGGCTCAGGGAATAAACCTGAAGTGGAGGCCAAAGACAGACTCGTGTCTAAATATGTCGTATTTCTAGTAAGTCCTGCAACCCATCAGGGCCAAACATAGTGCTTTCCATTCCTTTGGACTCTGCTGGGAAGGTTGAATTGGGACCCTGATATTTGGGCAGCCCTGGTCTCCATAAGTTTTACCCAGGCATGCTCCCTGGAGAGGTCACTCCAGTTTCGCTGCAGAATGTCAACAGCATAAGGGAGACTGGCTAAAACACAAAGTTGACCACCACTCTGAAAATCGCTGTTTTATATGATGGAAGGCTGCAACTATATTAAAATTAATTTAGCAGTCCACTCAGCATTATTATTGAACAGGGAGTTTCTGTAACACTGTATAATGCATCATCTAATTTGTTTGCTACCAACCTGGATAGTCTGATTTGACTTTATCACTATTGTCACATAGTTAGTGAATATGCAGTTGTATTATAGTTTGAGGCTAGCTGAAGTTCAGACCCACAACAATAACTTTTCTTTGTATCTCATATTTTAGGAGTTTGATTATGTGTTTACTATTGATATTAATGAGGGTGGACCTTCAATGAAACTGCCTTACAATATCACTGATGATCCATGGCTTGTTGCCCACAATTTCTTACAAAAGAATGACCTGAACCCAATGTTTCTAGATCAGGTTGCGAATTTTATTATTGAGAATACAAAAGGACATACACTTGGATCAACAGGCACAGGGTTTTCAGATCCTTTTACAGGTCAGTGAGGTTACTGTACTGTAAATGTATTTATCTCATTTTTTAATTTGCAGTGAACCCATATATTCTACTCCACTTACAAAGTGAGAGTAATAACAGTGTACAACCAATTTGTGGTGGAGTTGAAAGAATATTCTTGTACCATAGTATTTTAAAAGATACTTTTATTTATGATTAGTGTCACAAGTAAGCTTACAATGAAATCACTCCGGAAATTCCCTCGTGGTCACACTCCGGTGCCTGCTTGGGTACACTGAGGGAGAATTTAGCATGGCCAATGCACCTAACCAGCACAACCTTCAGACTGTGGGAACTGGAGCATCCAGAGGAAACCCACACAGACATGGGGAGAACATGCACACTCCACACAGACAGTGACCTGAGCTGGGAATCGAATCCAGATCCCTGGTGCTGTGAGGCATCAGTGCTTGGCGCTGTGAGGCATCAGTGCTAACCACTGTGCCATCGTGCTGCCCCCTAGTTTCTGATTGAAACCCAAATATATACTGCCATAATACATTGAAATGCATGTAATTCACAACATAGAAATGGGTAGTTCACACAAGCAGTCTATTTATTCCCCATATTAGCAAATAGACCGAATCACGCTTGTATACCATCTTCTCATATCCTTTACTCCCCTTTTCTCTCATCTACATATCAGTCCAATTTTGAATGTTGACACAGTTTTATGATCTTTATTCCTTTTTGAAAGTTATCATTTAATCTGCTTATCCAACCTTTCTGGCAGTGCATTCTAGGCCAAGACAACTTGCAGCATTTAAAAAAACAAAATTTATCTTGCCTCTGGTTCTTTGTTTCTGGTTACCGATATTACTTCTATTGTGAACAGAGCAACTAAGGAGAACCATAGAATCCCTACAATGCAAAAGAAGGTCATTTGGCCCTTCAAGTCTGCACAGACTGTCCCAAAAGAGCATCATACCCAGGTCCGCTCCCTGCCCTATCCCCAAAACCCTGCATATTTACCTGGCTAATCCACCTAACCTGCAGATAGCCCTTATGATTTTGAAATCTATTAAATCCCCCTCAACTTTCTCCGCTTTAGAAAGAACAACCTAGCTTTTCTAGTCTCTCCACTTAGCTCAGATGTGGGTATGTGTTGGACATGTCAGTTTATTATTTTGGAGTGGGAAAAATACTTGTACAGCCTTTGTAATTTGATTTTGTGAAGACAAAATTTATTTTTTTTGATTTCATTGATAGCAAGGTTTCAGACCAGATTTAGACTACAGCAAATGCAAAATACTGCAGATGCTGGAAATCTAAAAAGAGAGCCATAAACAGCTGAAGGAGCCTGAATCTGCCTCACTTATTGGGCAGATTTTATGACTGGGGAGGTGGGGGAGAAGAACTGCTTGTTTTTACATAATGAAACTTGAACTAAAATTTCTGGTCAACAAATCCTGGGTAAAACACGTGGAGGAGTTTTCTCTTGTATGATGAAATGAGACAAATTCAACAATTTGTAATGTATTTAATACTTTGCAGGTTCAGGCCGTTATATACCAGGGACTGGTTTAGGCACTGGAGGTACGAGTGGAATAGATCCATTTACAGGTAATATTTGTCTTTAGGAAAGAGCCTTTTTTGAATAAATCTTATAGCAACTTTGTTAAAAATTACTGTTTTGACAAACATTTTCATGACTTTAAACAATAATAGATGACCTGGCATATTCCTAAAAATCTGAAGCTTTAATGGGATTTTTGCTTCATTCCAGCCTTTGTGTGCACCAATAAGCTCAGTTAAGAATGTATGGTCCTTAAAGAGCAGTCTGTTCTAAATTTATATTACCCAAATAAGTTTTCGTTATTATGCTGTATCACAGCTCTTCTCCAGAAATCTCAACAGTTTTTATTCCCCCCTTGTTTTATTTCAGTTGAATGAACACTTGTGCTGCTCTTGGGTATGCAATACTTTGTTTTCATTTCAGCAAAGTGTTACTACTTCATTTTTTTGGCTATAGATTGCAAGTTCCTCTCCAAGTCACATAACATCCTGACTTGGAACAATATAATTGTTCCATCACTGTCACTAGGTAAATATCTGGAACTCCTTTCCTTAATTGCACTGTGGACTGCAGTAGTTCAAACGCTGTGGCGCACCAGCAGCTTGAAGGCAGTCTGAGCAATAAATGTTGGCCTTACTGCAGCTTTTGTATCCCATGAAAAAAAAACATGCACCTCTCCAACTCAACTCCACCTCAAATCAAGAATCCATCCAACTCATCTCACTTAAAAATGTACAATGACCCTGCTGTCATTGCTTTCTGAGGAAGGGAATTCCACAGACTAACAATTCTGAGAGGAAAGAAAATCTCCATCTGTGTCTTAAATAGGAGAATCCGTATTTTTAAACCGTGTCCCCTAATTCTAATCTTTCCCATCAGGGGAAATATGCTCGCAGAAATGACCATGCCATGTTCCCTCAGGATCTTATTTTTCAGTAAGGTAACCTTATTCTTCTAAACTCTGATAGATACAGAACCACCCTTTTATTCCATTTCCTTTATCCAAGAATCTGCCGAGCAAACCTTCTCTGAACAGCTTCCAATACAAATATAATCTTCTTTTAAGTAAGGAGACCAAAACTACATAATACTCCAGATGTGATTTCACCAATCCTTTGTTAAGCTGTAGCAAAACTACCCATACTACTTTATTCCATTCCCCTTGGCATAAACAGCAATATTCTATTTGCATTCATAGTCACTTGATGTACTCGCACACTAACTTTTTGTGATTCACACACCAGGGACATCCAGATCCCTCTATACCTCAAGAGTTTTATAATCTTTGTCCATTTAAATAATGTGCTGCTTTTCTATTCTGCCAAGGTGAACAATTTCACCTTTTCCCATATTGCACTCCATCTGCCAGATTTTTGCCCACTTACAGCCTATCTAAGTCCCTTTGTAGACACTTTATGTTCCTTTTAAGAACTTATATTCCTACCCATCACTGTGTCACCAGCAAATTTAGGGACCATGTATTTGTTCCCTTAATCCAAGTTATTGATCTAGATGATAAATAGTTGAGGCCCCAGCACCGATCCAGATGGAACTCTGTTCATTACCGCATGCCAACCTGAAAATGACCCATTTATCCCTACTATATGTTACTTGCTAACATCTCTCCATACTAATATGTTATCTCCAACATTTCTTATCGAGTTGAACATTATTCTCCTTTCACAAAACCACGTTGATTGTTACCTGACTGCATTAACATTCCTAAGTGTCCCTCTATAATCTCCTTAGTAAGAAGTTATAGCATTTTTGGTTTGACAGACGTGAAATTAGCTGGCCTGTAGTTTTTTTATGTTCTTTCTTAAACAGAGGTATTATATTTGCTATTTTCCAATCTGCTAGGATCTTTCCAGAATTTGGGGAAATTACAATGAATACATCTACTAGCGCTGTAGCTAATCACTTCTTTTTAGGACCCTAGGATGTGGGCCAACAGGTAGTGGAGATTTATCAGCCTTTAGTTCTAACAATTTTCTTTCCCTGATGATTGTTTTGATTTCCTCCCTTTCTACCATTTCCTCATATACAAGTATTTCTAAAATGTTATTAGTGTATTTTACAGTAAAGACAGACACAAAATATGTGTTCAATGCTTCTGCTATTTCTTTATTTCCCATTATTAATTCCCCTGACACCACTCCAGAGGACCAATGCTCACTTTTGTTATCTTTCCTTTTTAAATACTTGTAGAAATTCGGTCTCCCTCATTATTTTTAGTCATTCTTTGCTAGTTTTTAAATTCTGTCCAAAGATCTGTCCTGCCACTAACTTTGCAGATTTGCACAATTTTTTTCTTTCAATTTGATACTATCGTTAATTTCCTTTGCTATAGATGGTGAGTCTTTCTTTCTCACTGGAATGTATTGAGCCCTTCTCATAGAGTCGTTCTCACGGGTATATCTTTGCTGAGAGTTACGAAACATCTTAAATGCCTGCTGCTGCATCTCTACTGCCGTACCCATTAATTGAAGCTCCCGTTTCACTAGCCAGCTCTATCTTTGTACCCTTTAACTGGGAGTCAATGATCAAGCAGGTTGATCTTCCAGGGTGGGGCTATTCCATTGCACTTGGGTGTCTTTATGGCTGTGATGTCCCCAAATGCAGGATATTCAACTGCAAAATGGATAATTGCCTTTATTTACTTTGAGATAAATCATGTTAAATGATTGCTAAAAGCTCCTTTATTATATGGTAATTAATTAATCCTGACTCACTGCACATCACCAAGTGTTCAATAGTCTACTGTATGGTTGGCTCTAAAACATGTTGCTCTAAGAAATTGTCCTCAATATATTCACCTTCCAGGTTCTCTTAGCCAATCTATATATAGATTTAAGTCACCCATTATTATTGCAGTATGTTTCTTACAAGACCCTATTATTTCTCCCTGTATATTCTGCCCTACATTGTAATTACTGTTAGGGGACTGATAAACTACTCCCACAAGGGACTGCTTACCTTTGCTATGTCGTACCTCTGAACATGCTGGATCAATTAATATTCTCAAGACTGAGATTGATGACTTTTCTTTGATGTGGATATTGTAAGATACAAAAATAAAGATGTGTAAATGGAGTCGAGGTACAGACTGGTAATGGTCTAAGCGAGTAATGGAACAGGTTTGAGGTGGCAAATGACCTACCCCTATTCCTGTCCTCACTGATAATGAGAGAAGGAATTCTGTTCAACTCAAGTTTTAACGATCTTAGCAGCACTCCCATTCGACTTTCTTTCAATTCCTAAGCTCTAAGTGAGCCAGTCATTTTTAATGCCTCTAGTATTAATGCCTTGGTCCTGGGTGGTTCTCCATCTGTGGCTACCTATTCGTCATAATCTTCAATATTTTGGGGACTTTTCACTGTCATCCACATGCCTTTTTGGGGCCATTTGTGGCCTGTAATCTAAGTCAGGGTTGGCATTGATGTGCCCAGTTTTAACTGCATGTTGCACATTGCACTTCATTGTACACTAATTCTGATCTGCAGATCAGAAACCAGAATAAATTTGGAAGATTATGCATTACTAGTAAGGTTTAATGAAATATAAATGTATAATATTCCCTAGTAAATGTGTGAAGGATTTTTCCATGTGAAAAATAAACCTTAATTGGGGGGGAGTCTTTGTTGACATAATATCAACAAAGAATATGTAATGTGTTTTTAAGATTGTGCAAAGTATATGTATTTTGCTGTTCATATATCTGTCTGTCTGCCCATTGTTATTGCAGGATCTGGACGCTATGTACCTGGCTCTGTACCATCTAATCTGGCCCCTTCTGCAGGAGGTGATCCCTTTACAGGTGGAGTTTGAGAATTAGATGGAGAGAAATTATGCAATTTTTTAAAATCCATATTTTCCTGTTCAGTGCTACATTTCCTCCACAATTCATTGAATGCTGTTTTGTAGATGACCTTACTTTCTTAATCAAGAATTAGTTGCTGCATTTGATGTAGTTTATGCACCCCAGGAAAGTTTAGAAAGGATTATTCTTCATTGCTGGATAAATCATAAATTAGAAATTTAAGCTCAGTTAGTATTAGTCTTGGAAATTAATTGAATTAGATTGTTAACATGTGACCATTAGTATGCACTTAGAATAACCCACAAGCCAGGTGAATGCAAGCCTTTGGTTTTTTGAGACCAATGATTTTTTTTTTGCCCTTTAATGGAATGTAAATGCTTTTGAAGCAATTCAGAGAAGATTTACTTGATCAATACCAAGAATGGACATGTTGTCTTATAACAAAAGCTCGGATCAGCCATAATTGAATGGTGGAGCAGACTCGATGAGCAGAGTGACCTAATTTTGCTCTTGTGTCTTGTGGTCTTATGGATCAAGTTTAGAAGAGTAAGCAGTGACTTGATTGAAACCTTTAAGGCCCTGAGGGGTATTGATGAGGTGGATGTGGAGAGGATGTTTCCTTTTGTGGGAGAATTTAAAACTAGGGGGCTCTCTTTAAAAATAAGAGGTTGCCCATTTAAGGCAGAAGTGAAGAGAAATATTTTCTGAGGGTACGAGTCTTTGGTACACTTTTTTTCTCAAAAGGCAGTGGAAGCAGAGTCTGTTGAATATTTCAAGGTAGAGGTAGGTAGATTCTTGATAAACAAGGTGTTAAAAAGTTATTGGCGGTAGACATGCGATTACAATCCAATCGGTCATGGTGTTATTAAATGGCAGAGTAGGCTGAAAGGCCAAATGCCTACTCCTAATTCCTGCCTGCAGAGTTGCAGGGGGAGAGTGGAGAATTGTATTAGGTGATTTGCTCATTTGGAGAGCTGGTCCAGACATGATGGGCCAAGTGGTCTTCTGCGCCGCAACAATTCTGTGAGGACAGTTAAGAACCAACCACATTGCTATGGTTCTGGTATCATATGTAGGCCAGACTGCATAAGGATGGTAGGTTTCCTTCCCTAATGAACATTAGTGAAGCAGATGACTTTTTACAACAATTGATTATTTCACTGAAAGGATTGCAATGAATCTTGGGTACTTCACTCAAAGTGTTGGGAGTCTTTGGAATCCTCTATCCCAGATGGTTGTAGAGACTCCATTATTGCATTATTGAATGCACTTAAGCGTGGGGCCGACATATGCTGGGCCTCTCCAGGAATTAAGGAATATGGGGAGCAGGCAGGAAAATGGATTTGAAGTTCAACATCAAACATGATCCTATTGAATGGCAGAGCAGGATCGATGGCCAATGTGGTCTAAAACTCCTATTTCTTAATTGACTTTCATGGTCAGAATTAGCTTTGTATACAAAATATTTATTAATTGAATTTTTAAATTGCACTAGCTGGGCTTTTAAGCTGTGACCCCCCCAGAGGTTTAGCCAAGGTATCTGAATTACTAGTCAAGTGACATTAACTGCATACCACCATCTCCTTCTGATGTCTCTATGGTATCTCATTGAGTAAAAGAATTTTCTTAAAATAAGCAAACTACTTCTACATCATAAAATTCCTTATTGTTCACAGGAGGAAATGCCTATGTTTCTGCTGATGGGCGTGCAGCTACTAAACCCATCAATAACCCTTACTTTCCCAAAAAAGACCCTGTCACATTTGATCAAGCAAATATAACCCAGATAATAGGTAAGTATTATTAATCTGTCCTTTGTAGGAACCACACTGTTGCTTCCTTTTCACGAGAGTTTTGTTTTCATCACTTTTTTGTTTACTCATTATGAAAGTGCATGTTAAAATTATGACAGTAATCTGTTTTTCATGTTCATATTGCTGTGCAATAGGACATTCTGAAAGGTATTTTTGAAAATATGCCAATTTGTGAAAGAAACAATGTGTTACAGGAAAACTAAAGGAACTGAATGAGAGAACATCTGCTGAACAAAAATTATCTGAAGATGACCTGCAAATGCTTGAGAAGTTTCTTTCTATTGTTTCTACTCCCTCTGCACTAGAAACTCCAACATCACAACAGATGGAGATTTTATGGAAAGCTGCTCATTGGCCTGAAGGTGGGTAAATGACTACACAAATTAACTATTTTTACAATTGTCTTGAGTTGATCTTGAAACTCAAGTAATCACACTGAGCAACTGAAAGAATCTGAATATCCAAGTATCATTTTAAATGCCTACAGTAAAATATCTGTGCAGCAGAAATGTGTACCAATTAGTGCTACCATTTGATTTTCTTCTTGTCAAAAATAGTGGTATATTTGTGATTAAAGAAAAAAAAATTTACTTCTTTCAATGTACTATTGTATAATATGATGATGGCCTTGTTAGTTTTGTTAGTCAGTTTGTATGAATTGGTTATTGCAGGATTTAATTGGTAGAAAGCAGAGGAGAGACCTTTTTTTTACTGAAAGTGTATTTAACATGATGTTGAAATGCAGTACTACAGGATATTTTCTCCACTTTGCCCTAATAGTACTCATAAACTGTTTTGTGGGATTTGTTTAAAAATGCTAACTTTTTGCTGCCCTAATAGTTCGCTCGTATTTTGTGGCGTTATATTCAGTGAAACCAGCTTGGATTTCTGCACCTGGTTGCATGTGTTCACTGGGTGAGGAGAGGATGAGACTCACTTTTTATGTTCTTGTCGATGAATAATCTTAATGTTTGCTGTTGCTACGGTGAGGTACCAGGGAGGAGTCAACCTTAGGAATGGCAGCTAAAATAATTAGTGAAGGAGGAATAAAATGTGTTGCGAAGCAGGTTACTCACAAGTGTTTGAGTAAAGGATATCTCTGTCTACAATCATATGTGCCCAAAGGGTTCTCTTCACAGTTACAGGTCTTTTTAAAATTTAAATTAACTTAGACTTTTCTTCCTCCTATTGATTGTACAACACTCATGGGTGGCACAATGACACAGTGGTTAGCACTGCTACCTCACAGTGCCAGAAACGCAGGTTCCATTCCGGCCTTGTGTGACCGTGTGGAGGTTGCACATTCTCCCTGTGTTTGCAGGGTTTCCTCGGGGGGCTCCGATTTCCTCCCCCATCATCCAAAGATGTGCAGATTATATGGACTGGCCATGCTAAATTGCCCTTTAATGTCCCAAGATGCCTAGGTTAAGGTGTTAGCAGGGTAACTATGTGGGGTTACAGGGATAGGGCTGTATTGGAGAAAAGGTGCAGACTCTGAGCCAAATGGCTTCCGTTTGCACTGTAGGGATTCTATGAACATTTAGAATACCCAAACTTGTGTCTTTGTGCAGCGTGATTTCTTAATTAGCAACAACCAAAATATTGACCAAAAAAAATTCAAAATATGACAACCCTGCAAAGCTAATTAATATTACACAAAATGCAGTACAAGATAATTAAAATCACAAAAACACCTCCAGCAGAGTACACTGCCCATTTTAAGCAGTCTGATCAAGCAAATCTTGGCACTTCTTTGTCCAACTCTTTAATGGTTGAGAACATTTTTGGCAGAGGTGTAAGTACTGATATGAGATCTAGTATGGAACCCATTTTTACATCTTGATAATTTTTTACCCCTTTATCCTGAGGGTAGCTCCCTGGTGTCTCTATTCACGTATGAACTAGTGAACTGATATTTTCCGGCAGCTACAAGAGTTTTTATGTTGGTTTGTATTGTGGGTGCTAATATCGGGCAAGAAATATTTGGAAAAGTAGGAATCCCAAGTTTGCCTTCACATTGCTTCTGATACTAGCAAACGTCATCTTTGAATACAGACAGGTACAAGGAATTTAGGTGATTGTCTTAATGATCTTTGAAGTTGGTGCTTCTGATTTTATTGGATAATGCTTTTTGGCCCTAAATACAACACCTAAAGTAGGCTCATTAAATTTTCAGTAATAAACGACAGCAATGTTAGGCAAGTTTTGCCCCCGTCGTTGGGTGTAATTTTTGCAGATTTGGAGGTTGGCTTGGGAGGGGTGAGGGGGTGGGGGTGGGGAGACACAGTCAGACAGTTGAGTGCTGGGTGGGGACTCTGCCATCTTCCTATCTCTGCCCCATTCAATTCGGGGGCAGAAAGGCTTGTGGATGGCCTTCCTGCCCTGTGCCATTTGAGACCATTAGTAGGCAATGGATGCCCAGTTAAGGGCTAAATCCAGCCACTACTGGTATTGAAGCATCAGTAGACAGGAAGCCCAAGAAGCAAACCTGGCAAGGGGGATGGGTGTCCCTCACTCGTCAGATTCCCAATGTCTAATCTAGGGACCCAGCATGGGAAAAGGTGGATGGCTGTTGAGAGCAACCCCTCATCCTTTCTATCCCCTGCATTGGTGGCATTGAGAGGCTTCTGGATACAGGAGAAAAGGCAGCATTTCTGCCCCTGAGTTCCTTGTTCCCATGGAAAATCCGCCACTGGCTAGTTAAGTGCCTGACTGGTACTAAGTACAGTGGGTCTTCCCCAGAGGGAAGGATATAGGTCTCTCTCTGGCAAGTGAGACCCCTGTCACCTGGATTAAATTCAATTTCCCTGCAGTCGTGGCGAGTTTACATTTTACGGCAAACTGCACTATAAGAGCTGGATTTTGTATTCCCCAGTCTGTGCGCTCTGGGCAAACTTTTGTTGTCAGCGTTTTTGAACTTTGGACGATACGACCAGCCACCTTGGTTGCTTTGGCCAGCGTAATTTGTTTGTGACAAAATCAAGGCTACTTTCCATTTAATATCTGAGAAGCTGTTATCCATATCTGATGAAAATGTAAATTATTGCATAGCATTTGTTATTTCTACACTTAGTGATTTGTTGTGGCAAGAATTGAGATTGTTAAACTAAGTTTATTGTTTTATGTATTTTTATTAGTGAGTGAATTAGCAACAAAAAGTAACTTGCTAGGTGCAGAATTGAATTATTTTTGATAGTTTTAAAAAAGCCAAGCCTTAAACAGTTCAGTAATCACTATTCAAAAATCTCAGCTTTATGAAATATCATCAATGTTTTAAAGCTTGCATCTATGTATTCATTCTGGATCTCTGATAGCTTTGTGCTTTCAATATTTTATTTGGTAGTTGTCAGTGCTATGTAAATTTAATTTGTGTTAAATCTTTTTCCTAATTTCAGATATTGTGTTTCCTGTGCTGGATATTCTTCGTCTAGCTATGAAACACCCAGCAGTAAATGAACACTTCTGCAGTGGAAACTATAGCACACAGTTCAGCAACTACCTCTTAAACAAAATCAATCTGCAGGGAAAACCAGCAAATCAAATGCTTGTTCTTCGAACAGTCTGCAACTGTTTTTCTAGTCCATCGTATGGTTCAAAGCTCATGATGTCTTTGAGAGAGAGAGTACTTCCCCAAGCAATTGAAATGAGATCAACCAGCAACAAGAACGTTCATATAGCACTGTCCACTTTGATATTAAATTATGCAGTAAATCTGCATGCCGGAAATGATATTGAAGGTAAAGCAAATTGTTTATCCATTATTAGCGCAGCCATAGAAGCTCTCCAAGACCATGAAGCTATTTTCAGACTTTTGGTGGCACTTGGGACAATTATCAGTAATGATCCTAATGCCTTGCAACTGGCTCAATCGTTAGGAGTTGATTCACAGATCCGAAAGTACTCTTCCGTATCAGATCCAGCTAAAGTTGGCGACTGCTGTAGATTTGTTCTGAAGATGCTGTGATTGCCAATTATAGATTTTCATGGGTTACCGCTAAGTGATATTAATTTTGATTACATTGTTCCATAAACTCTGACAAATGCAACATGTAGTCGGTAAAGAAATGCTGGAGTGTTTGATTCTCGTGATGGAGCTGTCACAGAGGAAAAGTACAACATATAAATAAAATATTAAGAATAAATGATTTGCAAAAATGTGATTGTGAATATTTTACTTGCTGTACTTCTGAGACGTTTCCAGTAAATTTGAACAGTTGAATTGTCATTTTATATGTAAAACTGTAAATGGAAACATTCAGATTTCTCTCAGAACTATTCTTTTTATTGGCCACTGAATAATTTCTGAATTAAATTGCTCTTTTAATTTCACAGACATTTGGGAAGGATTATTATCTGGTCTCGGGGCTTCTCCAGTATGTTGCCACATTCTTGTTGTCAATTCAGTTCCTTTTTGTAGGTAACATCTTCGCATGTTTGTTACACTATGGAAAACAGCCACTATCTGTCTTTAAATCCTCCATTGTGGTGGGAACATTCATCTTGCAGTTTCTCTTCCACCCTCTCTCTTTCCTGTTAGCTGGAATTTGCCAGATAATGGAGAGTTGCAAATTTTGGTCTTGCATGTGGAAGACCACATTACTTTAGCTGTGAAGGCCATCTTGTGTGAGGATGATCACACAGTGGGTTGCACTTTCATTCGTGAAATCAGCAAGCTAGATATCAAGGATTCTACACAAGTAAAAATTTGTCAAAATATTGGGCCAGTTTCAAACCAGTATGAATATTTTTATGCAAATTCACTTTAATGTTATACGCACCATTTATTTAAACCGTGAAGCCAAGGAAGGGAAAGCAGAGAAAGAATACTCTTTTTATATGCAAAACTCTCAACATGGTATTCCTAGAATCAGGTTATTTCACTATGAATAGAAAGATGAAAAAACATAATTTTTTTTAAAAGGAATGAAACTTCTTTAAATGTCGCTGTTCAGAGAGACTTGGGCAAATTCAAAGGAACTCACAATTAGCAGGCAGGTAGCAAGTACATAGGCAAATTAACAATGTCCATGAATAAAGAAGTCTTGCTACAATTGTATGGAGCTCTGGTGAGACCATTCCTGGAATACTGTGTGCAGGTTTAGTCTATATTCAGGGAAACATATTCTTGCCTTCAAGCCAGTATCGCCTAGATTCACAATGGTTTTGGGGATAAGATACTTGTCCTATGATGTATTGTAGAGTAAACTGGGCTAAATTCCCCAGAGTTTAAAAGAATAAGAGGTAACCCCATTGAAATATGCAAGATTCTGAAGTGTTCGGGGTAGAAACTGAGAATTTATTTCCCCTGGCTTGGGGATTTAGAACACGAACACAACCTCAGAATAAGGGATCAACCATTAAACACTGAAGTAAAAAGTTTCTTCAATAAAAGGGTTGTGACTCTTTGGAACCGTCTATCTCAGGATACTCAGTGTAGAATATGTTCAAGACAGATTTTTGATATCTCGACAAATCAAAGCATACAGGGATTGGGCAGAAAAGGGGAGGTAGAATATCAGCCGTGATTGTCTTGAATGGCTCAGCAGGCTTGAGTGTCAAATGGTTTACTCCTGTGCCTTTATAATGTGTTGCACATCAGGTTCATTGGAAGCAATGGAGACCCCAGTGTTTAATGGAATTGTTTTAACATGTCCATGTTAGTGACACTGAGGCAGCTTAATCAAGAGATTCTAACAGACGAGTCTCCAGATATGAATATTACTACAGCCTATGAATATTCATACATGGTCAAGTATAATGGGACAGTACTTTTGTACAAATATATACATCCTCAACTACTTCTTTCTAACTTGTGATAGATGCAAGTAGAGCTTAAAAAAAATGTGAGGGAATTAAACACTTAACAAGGAAGAATATAAATAATCCAATAAACGTGTTAAGATAATTAAACTTTCTTTACATTGTTCACAGACTGCTTTTGCCAAACTCTACAGCTACCATTCAGTAGTACCTGTAATTCAACAAGCATATTTATATTTTGCTATTCATAAAGACCCATTATCAATTGGCCATTTTGTCTTATTGTTTAGTCCTATGAGGTCCAGTTGATTTTATTAAAACAAATACAAATAGCATTGTAAGACCCCGTGTTTTACTTAAGTTTATTTGTTCTTCATCTCATTGTAATGAGAACCTGATGCTAGAAATAGGTTTAATCGAGTAAGAAGCTTGCTTTGTTTTGCCAAATACGAGCCTTCTCTACACCGCAAGTGATGTAGTTTTAGCAGCTTCGTTACAAAATGTAGAGTGAGGATAACAAAAGAAGTGGGGGTAGTACTTGACTGATTAGGGAGAATTTAACCACTATACTGAGGGAGGATGTTTTGGTGGGATCATGCAATCAGGCCAAATGGATGGAACTCAGGAACAGGAGCAGTGCAGTCACACTGTTGGAGTTGTGCTACAGCCCTCCCAACAGCCAGCGTGAAGAGGAGGAACTGATATGTCAGCAGATTATGGGAAGATGTATAAACGACAGGGTTGTTGTGATGGCTGATTTTAACTTTAGCTGCCATTTGTCTTTTAGCTGTCCCCTCTTGAATGTCCTATACCATGGTGCAGTGGTCGGCCAGCTCATCCTTCCTATAACCCTTTTCCTCATTCTCACAGGGAGCAGTACTTGTTGGACTAGATCAAGAGCTGAGGCTCATCCATTCCTGAATTCAGGATCCCTCTACTTGCCTCACTTGCAGTTACACCCTGCTGTCCATGATTACTGCCCGAATTACAGGCACTTAATCTACTGGATGTGACCGCCTCCTGAACTTAAGGCTCTCTGTTCCAGTATCCACTTTAAAATTATACTATTATTACCAGGTAGTTGTAGGGAATTCTATAATTGGGGTGGGGGGGGGGGGGGGGGGGGGCGCGGGGATTGATAGCATCCTTTGTAAGCAGGATCAAGAATCCCGGTCCAGGGTGAGGGACATCTCTGACTGCCTTGAAAGAATCGAGGGGGAGGCTTTATTTGTGGTTCACAATGGAACAAACAACATAGGAAAGAGGATGGCTTTGGAAAATATCAAGCACTAGAAACTAAATTAACAAGTTCTCAAGGGATATAATCTCTGGATTACCACCCAAGCAAGATTAAGTACTTGTGAATTGGCATAGGGGTGAGAAAATTAGGGAAGTAAACTCATGGCTAAAGGAATGGTGCTGGAAAGAGGTGTTCCATTTCATGGGGCATTGGCCTCAGTATTGGAACATGAGGGATCTGTACCATTGGGACAGTCTTCACCTGATCCGATCTGGGACCAGTGTTTTAACAGAAAGGATAAATAAGGTGGTCACAACTAGCAAGTGGGAGAGAAGGGAAAGCCAAAACTACGCTAAGTGTAATGGTTAATGGGAAGCAAAGCAGCAGGTTAGCACGTGAGGGGGGGTCAACTATATGGAAAATTATGAAAAAAGTTAAAAGGGGAACTCAAGATGTTATTGATAGAGATGTTAGGATTCAAAAAGAAGGTATAAAAACTAGCATAAGGGCTCTTTACCTAAATGCTCATAGCATTCGAAACAAGGTAAATAAGTTGTGACACAAAAATCATTGCGAATGAGTATGATTTAGAGGCCACTACACAGACATAGTTACAGGGTGGTCACAATTTAGAGTTAAATATGCAGGGTATCTGACTATTCAGAAGGAGAGGCTGGAAGGTAAAGGAGATGGTGGAGCTCTGATATTTATGAATGACATCAGGGCAGTAGTGAGAAATGATACAGGTTCTATGGAGAGAAAGGTTGAATCCATTTGGGTGGAAGTTAGAAATAGTAAGGAGAAAAAATCACTGATAGGTGTAGCCTGTAGGCCACCAATTAAATCAGGGTGGGGTGGGTAATAAGCAAAGAAATAATTGATTCATGTAAAAATGATATGGCAATTTTGGGGGATTTTAATCTCCATGCCAATTGATCAAACCAGGTCAGTCAAGGCAGTCTAGAGGAGAGTTCATAGAATGTATCCTTGTTAGTTTCCTGGAACAGTATGTAATGGAACCTATGAGAGAGCAAGGTGTAATGAGACAAGAATAATTAATGATCTTACAGTTAGGGATCTTCTTGGAAGAAGCGATCACAGTGTGGTTGAATTTAAAATACAAATGGAACATGAGAAGAGAAAATCCAATACCAGAGTCTTGTGCTTAAACAAACAAGACTACAATGGAATGAGGGAGGTATTGACTAAGACTGGGAACAAAGATTCTATGGAGGGACAATTTGAGGAACAGTGGAGGACTTTCCAAGTGATTTTTTTTTCACAGTGCTCAGCAAAAGTATATACCAGTGAAAAGGAAGGACTTTAGAAAAAATGGATTATTAGCCATGGATATCTACGGAAATAAAGGAAGGTATCAAATTGAAAGATACTGCATACAAAGTGGCAATGATTAGTGGGAAACAGGAGGATTGGGAAATCTTTAAAGGCCACAAAAAAACTATAAAGTAAGATAAATTGAGAATAAAGTAGCTCAGAATATAAAAACGGATAGCAAAATTTTCTACAAGTATATAAAATGAAGGAGAGTAGCAAAGGTAAAATTGGTGAGGATGAGAAGGGGGATTTAGTAATGGCAAATGAGGAATTGGCCAAGGTATTGAAGAGGTATTTTGTGTCAGTCTTCAGAGTGGAAGACCCAAATAACGTGCCAAAAATTGATGACAAGGAGGCTATGGCAGGTGAGAACCTGGAAACGATCATTATCGCTAAAGAGATAGCCACGGGCAAACTAATGGGACTAAAGGTAGACAAGTTTCCTGGCCCTGATGGAATGCATCCCAGCATATTAGAAGAGCTGGCAGGGGAAATAACAAATGCATTAATGATTATTTTCAAAATTCGCTGGACTGTGGGGTGGTTCCCACAGATTGGAAAACAGCAAATTATGGCACCAGTGTTTAAAAAAGGAGGTAGACAAAAGGTGGATAACTATAGGTTGGTTAGTTTAACTTCTGTAGTGAGAAAAATACTTGAATCTATAATCCAGGAAGAAATCATGACATCTAGATGCAAATTGTCCCATTGAGCAGACATGAAAGGCTGGGCAAGTTTAACTAATTTACTGGAATTTTTTGAGAACATGGTGAGCAATGGGGAAGCTAGTGGATGTGGTGTATCTGGATTGCCAGAAGACATTCGACAGGTGCTGCACAAACGGCTGCTGCATAAGATAAAAATGTACATTGTTATGGAAAATGTATTATCACAGATAGAGGATTGATTAACAGAAAGCAAAGTGGAGATAAATGGGTGCTTTTCTGGTTGGCGATCACTGACTAGTGGTGTGCCTCAGGATTCAGTGTTGGGATCACAATTGGATGATTTGGAGTTGGAGACCAAGTGTAGTGTGTCAAAGTTCACAGATGACACTAAGATGAGTGGCAGAGCAAAGTGTACAGAAGACACTGAACATCTGCAAAGTAATTTGACAGTTTAAGTGAGTAGGCAAGGGTCTGGCAGCTGGAGTACGATGTTGGTAAATGTGAGGGCATCCATTTTGGTAAGAAAGCAGCAAAATGGACTATTATTTAAATGGGGAAAAAAATTGCAGCATGTTGCTGTGTAGTCCTTATGCATGAATTGCAAAACGTTGGTTTGCGGGTAACTAAGAAAGCAAATAGAATTTTGACCTTCATTGCTAGAGGGCTGAAGTTTAAAAACAGGGAAGTAATGTTGCAGCTATATAAGATGCTGGTGAGGCCACACTTGGAGTACTGTGTACAATTTTGATCTCCATACTTGAAAACGGATGTACTGACACTGGAGGGGTACAGAGGAGACTCACTAGGATGATTCCGGACTTGAGAGGGTTGGCTTATGAGCAGCGACTGAGTAGACTGGGATTGTACTCATTGGAATTTAGATGAATGATGGGGGTCCATTATGAATAGAATAGATAAGAAAGAAGCAGGAAGGTTGTTTCCACAGGTGGGTGAAATTAAAACTAAGAGACGTAGCCTCAAAATATGGGGAGCAGATTTAGGACTGAGTTGAGGAGGAACTTCTTCACCCAAAGGATTGTGAGCCTGTGGAATTCCCTGCATAGTGAAGCACTTTAGGCTACCTCATTGAATGTTTTTGAGACAAATCTTTGAACAGTAAGGGAATTAAGGGCTATGGTGAGCAGGTGGGTAAGTGGAGCTGAGTCCACAAAAAGATCAATCATGATCTTATTGAATGGTGGACCAGGCTCTAGGGGCCAGATGGTCTACTTTTGTTCCTAATTCTTATGTTCTTATGGGTGTATGCACCCATAAGTTTAAAGCTGGCAATGCAAGTTATGAAGAAATTGGGATTCTTAATTTTAAAAATAGAAGCACATGAGTACGAAAGCAAAGCAGTTGTGCTAAATCTTTTTAAAGCACTGGTTAGGCCCCAGCTGTAAATGTGCCAAATTCTGGGCAGCACACTAAAGAAGAATGTCAAAGCCCTGGACAGGATGCAGAAAAACCTACGAGAGTGACATCAGTATTTGAAACTCCATGTTACTTGAAAAATTGGGGAAAAACTAAGCTTGTCCTCAGAGTGGGGAAGGGTAAATGGAGATTTGATGAAGAAATTCAAATTCATGATGAGTTTTTGGCAGAGTAAATGAGAAAATTTACAATGGCAGAAGGGTCACACAGTGAGAGAACACAGATTTCAGAGTTTGAAAAAAAGGGGACAAAATTAAAGGTTTTTAAAATAGAGCAAGTAACGTGTAATTTACTTGAAAAGATGATGGAAACAGATTCAATGGCAGATTTCAAGAACACATTGAATAAATATTGAAAAAGGAAATACTTAATAGGCTAAGGGGAAAGAGCAGGGAAATGATACTATTTAGATAGCTATTTCAGACTTGACAGCCTTGATGGGCCAAATGGATTTCTGTGTTGTATTATTTACTCAACTTTAGTTAATTTTTTTCTCTCATTGTCTGCATCTCATTGTTCCAGAAAAATATACACCAATCTCTCTAGAATGCTTAATATTTTATTTAATAAGAAGTTTTAATCAAAGGGTTTGACATTCAAAAAATGAAGCTGTTTGAATGAATGATGGTCGATGAACCAACGTATTTTTCTTTTTGTGATAGATATAATGTGGTGGACAATAGGTTGTGATGTGTTAAAGTTATATGTTGTATAGGCAAATTAGTACACTTTAGTAATTAGTTTCATCAGTCCTTAATTTGAAAAATCTCATGCAAAGAACAATGTAGTTTATATAATTTTTAAAAATCTAAAACTTCTGTCTTCATGGGATGCACTAGATTGTTCAATATTTTTCAGATATTTCTGAGAATGAATGTTTTTATTGGAAATAAAACATTGTTTTCAATTCTGATTTTATCTCTGATTTGAATGTTGTTTTTATTGGAAATAAAACATTGTTTCAATTCTGATTTTATCTCTGATTTGAATAATTACACAGTACTGCTCCTGTTGTATTTTGTACAAGACGTATTTGCCATAAACATGAATAATTATTAATGCAAAACGACTACACTGTATATGCTTCATCACATTGTCAACATGTGGATGTAATGCAACTAATCCAGTGGAAAAGGTAAACCATATAGTTTAATACAATGGGATGGTAATTAGCTCAGGTGGCTAGTGTGTGGTTCAGAATAATGCCAACAGTGCAGGTTTGATTTCTGTTCCGGCTGAGGAAGGAAGCTTGTGACCAGCTTCTTCATTCTGCCGCTGAGAGTAGGAGGCAATGGCAAAGTACCAGTGACAAGAACTGCTGAGTTCAGGTTAGAGTATCAGCAGACAATGAACCAAGAACCTGCCTTCGAACAGAGCACTCGTGGAATTAAATTAGGGGCAGCATGGTGGCACTGTGGTTAGCACTGCTGCCTCACAACAATGTGCCTCACAACGCCAGGGACCTGATTTTGATTCCTGGCTTGTGTCACTGTCTGTGGAGTTTGCATGTTCTCCTGATGCCTGTGTCAGTTTTCTCCGGGTGCTCTACTTTCCTCCCAGTCTTGAAGACATGCTGGTTAGGTACATTTACTTGAACAGTTGCCAGAGTGTGGCGACGAGGGGAATTTCACAGTAACTCCATTGCAGTGTAATGTAAGCCTTACTTGTCACTAATAAATAAATTTAAAAACTTTGAATTTAATAACTTACTACAGAAAACATTTATTGTGTGGTAAAGCAGGCAATTAGTTTTTAGGAAGGTCAGGACCATTTTAAGGTATTTTCTCAGATTTTCATACATTTGAGAACATAATGGAGTCCTTTCAACATCTACAGGTTGGAAAATGGCCAGTTTAAACACAACTTCTTTTATCCTCAAATTCATAGAGTAACTGCACACAGAAATAACATACAATTAAAATACCAAAAGGAACAACAAAATAGCCAGATGCTGGATTTTAGTTTATGTACAGGTAAATTAATGGCAATAAGAAGCTGGAATCAGTCCCAGCAAAAATGGCACCCCCATCACTAACACAGGCAGGACTGTAATTGATCAGTCAGCTTCTCCAGGAGTGGTTGCTGGGGACAATCAGCCCCTTTCCCACTGGTCAGACCAGGAAAATCAGCCCCTTTCCCACTGGTCAGACACTGAGACCAAGACAATCAGCCCCTTTACCATTGGTCAGATACTGAGATCACGACAATCAGCCGCTTTCCCATTGGTCAGATACTGAGCTCAAGACAGTCAGCCTCTTTCCCATTGGTCAGACACTGAGACCAGGACAATCCACCCCTTTCCCATTGGTCAGATACTGAGATCAGGACAATCCGCCCCTTTCACATTGGTCAGACACTGAGACCAGGACAATCAGCCTCTTTTCCATTGGTCAGAACTGAGACCCGGACAATCAGCCCCTTTCCCATTGATCAGACACTGAGACCAGGACAATCCACCCCTTTCCCATTGGTCAGATACTGAGACCAGGACAATCAGCCCCTTTCCCATTGGTCAGATATCAAGACCAGGACAATCAGCCTCTTTCCCATTGGTCAGACACTGAGACCAGGACAATCAGTCTCTTTCTCATTGGTCAGACACTGAGACCAGGACAATCAGCCCCTTTCCCATTGGTCAGACACTGAGACCAGGATAATCAGCCTCTTTTCCATTGGTCAGACACTAAGACCAGGACAATCAGCCTCTTTCTCATTGGTCAGACACTGAAACCAGGACAATCAGCCCCTTTCGCATTGGTCACAAACTGAGTCCAGGACAATGAGCCCCTTTCCCATTGGTCAGACCCTGAGACCAGGATTATCAGCCTCCTTTCCATTGGTCAGACACTAAGACCAGGATAATCAGGCTCTTTCTCATTCGTCAGACACTGAGATCAGGAGAATTAGCCCCTTTCCCATTGGTCAGATACCCCAGACCAGGACAATCAGCCCCTTTCCCATTGGTCAGATACTGAGACCAGGACAATCAGCCTCTTTCCCATTGGTCAGACACTGGGAACCCGCCCTGAACGCTAAGCTCGCGGCCGCTCCGTGAACCCGGAGGTGAAAGGTCACAGGAAGCACGGGGTCATTTCCGGTCCGCGGGCCTGTCATGGCGGGTAAGAAATCGGCTAAAGACAAGAAGCGGAAACGTTGCCACGGAGAGGAGAGTCACAGCGAAAGGAAATGGTTCCCCTCTGACTCAGGAACGAATGAGGTGAGCGACCAACTTAAAAAGCAGCGTTGGAGGAGGGATCCCGCGGAGCGACCCCGATTTAAACCCACCCGATCCCACTGACTCCCTGGTGTCCCCCCCCCCCCCCCCACTGTCCCCCGGCCCCTTGTTGACTCTTCGCCCCCGTCCCGAGATTTTCCAGCGCTGAAGAAACTGCGATGTTCTCAGTCAGGATGATTTGTAGAGGGGAACTTGCAGATGCACCAACTGGCCTTGTCCTGAGTCGGGAGAGATAATGAGTCTGTAAGGCGCTGTCAAGAAAGACTTGACAAAGAGTGTAGTCTGTGTGTGTATATATGTGGGTGGGTGGGTGTGACGCTCTCTCTCTCTCTTTCTTACATATTCTCTCCTCTTGCCCATACCCACCGGGCTGGAGAAAGTTTAGTATAGCTGATGAGATACTGTAAAACCGCCAAAACTCTTCCTCTCTGCACCGTCTTAACACTCCAGTTATGTCAAGTCCCACTGTTGCTGTGTCTGTCACTTTACATCTTGACTGCTGTGCTCCTTTAGAAGACCTAGTATCCACTCCTCCCTCCGGCAGGCAAACTCTCACCCTCTGTGCCTGCCCCTAATCTTGGCAGGGAGTTGTGGAGTTATACAACGCAGAAAAGGCCTTTCGTCCATCGAGTGTGCACCAACAGTAACTGTCACTAAAGTGCTAATCCCATTTTTCTGCATTTGTCCATTTCCTTGACTGTTTGATTTGATTTATTATTATCACATGTTTTAGTATACAGTGAAAAGTATTGTTTCTTGCGCACTATACAAAGCATACTGTACGTAGAGAAGGAAATGAGAGTGCAGTCTGTAATGTTACAGGCATATAAGAATATAAGAAATAGGAGTAGGCCATCTAGCCCTTCGAGCCTGCCCCGCCATTCAATAAGATCATGGCTGATCTGTCAGTTCCACATTCCCGCCCTCTCCCCATAACCCTTAACCCCCTCTCTTATCAAAAACCCATCAACCCACGTCTTAAAAATATTTAGCGAGGTAGCCTCTTCAACCACTTCAACGGGCAGAGAATTCCAGAGATTCACCACCCTTTGAGTGAAGAAGTTCTTCCTCAACTCTGTTCTAAACCGCCCCCCCTTTATCTTGAGGCCATGCCCCCTAGTCCTAAGGTGTATATCTAGGGTGTAGAAAAAGATCAACTTAGTGTGAGGTAGATCCATTCAAAAATCTGATGGCAGCGGACAGGGAAGAAGCTGTTCTTGAGTTGGTTGGTATGGGATCTTAGACTTTTGTATCTTTTTCCCAACAGTAAAAGGTGGAAGAGATTATGTCTGGGGTTTGTGGGTTCCTTGACTATGCTGGCTGCTTTGCCAAGGCAGCTGAAAGTGTAGACAGAGTCAATGTATGGGAGGCTGGTTTAAATGATAGACTGGACTTCATTCATGACCCTTTGTTGTTTCCTGCAGTTTTGGGAAGAGCAAGAGCCACACCAAGTGTGATACAACCAAAAAGAATGCTTTCTATGGTGCATCAGTAGAAGTTGGTGGGAGTTGTAACATACATGCCAAATTTCCTGAGAAAGTCTCCTGAAAAATTAGAGATGTTGGTGGGCTTTTTTAACTATAGTCTCTGTAGGAAGGGACCAGGACAGCTTGATGATCTGGATACCTAAAAACCTGAAGTTCTCAACCATTTCTGTTTCGTCTCCATTGATGTAGACAGGGGCAAAATGTTATGATATTTCTAGTGCTCATCCAAATATTTTTCAAAACCTTTGCAAGGTTTCAGGCTTCCACTAGCTTCCCAGCTGTGCTTTTCAGATTCCCACCACCCTTTTAGTGCCTCTTTCCCTTTCTCTCTCGCTCTCACCCTTCCCCCAAAAGTCCCTCTTCTTTTTGACATCAGCTGAATGACGCCAGACACCTTCACAGTTTTCTGCTTTTCCAATCCAGATTTTCTCTACTGCATTTGCTGCTAATAGACTAATTAGTGATAGATCTATAATTTGAGAAGCAGCTCCTTGCAAAATCTTACAATTAGCTGTATTTTGAACTGTGAGTCTGCAAGCCAGATTGTGACCTGTGGGCTGTGTTGGACAACCCTGTTATACATAGTAAACAGTGTGACCGCTGTATTTTAGTGATGGAGGGAGTGAATATTTGAGATCTGTCGGTACCAATCAAGCTGGTTATTTTGACTTGGATAGCATTGGTCTCAAATGTTGTTCAAGCTGTGCTCGAGACCATAAGCGAGCATTAGGGAGTAAATGGTATGCCATCATCCATCGTAAGAAGTCTCACAATACCAAGTTAAAGTCCAGTAGGTTTATTTGTAGCAAACACCACTAGCTTTCGGAACTGGCTGTTTCTTCGTCAGGTGGATGGGAACTCCTATCCACCTGAGGAAGGAACAGCCAATTCCAAAAGCTAGTGGTGTTTGCTACAAATAAACCTGTTGGACTTTAACCTGGTGTTGTGAGACTTCTTTCTGTGTTTACCCCAGTCCAACGCAGGCATCTGCACATCGTGACTACCATCATCCATCCACAGGGAAGCTCTAGGAACAATCTTTTTAAAAGTTAGGTGTTTTGTCGCTGGCTTGTCCAGTTAGTTTTCTCTGCCATTATGCAGATGAGTCTTGTGAACTTGAGTTTTATCTTTTTCCCTAGTCAGTGGAAGTTTTCATTATCAGACAAGGAAAAGTATCTTTTCTTTTTCACACTGTGAAACAATATATTTAAATTATTGCATTTGGTAAGTTTTTTAAAATTTTTGTTGCTATGTTTTAAATTGTAGAATTCTGTTCAGAGCATGGTTTTGTAGTTTCGGTGACAGTTGACATCGGCTACCTCCAGCCAGATCTGCACATCTGTTTTCAGTCCTTATCATTCATTTTAGGATCTGAAAAAGTTGTTAGGCGTATTTTTATGAATCCTTAGACTCATTACTAAATATATAAGTAGCTAAGCAAGTCATAGGGGTGAATGTCTGTGGGGTTCCCTTGCCAATCAGTAAATGTTAAACCTCATTTGACAAATCGATATAAAATTTACAATTCCATATAAAAAGGTGGGATATTTTTGCATACTTTCACCAAGCGTTATTGTTCAGTTTGATTAGCACATTGATGCAGTTCCCTGTCAAACTGGTCTGCATGTGAAGAGTCATCTGCTTTTACTGTACTGATAATTACTATTTGTGCGCATAATTTTCCCTCATATTTTCATTGTCTTAAGAGTCAGAGGGTTACAGCATGGAAACAGGCCCTTTGGCCCAACTTCTCCATGCTGCCCTTTTTTCCCTAAGCTAATCCCAATTGCCCACATTTGGCCCATATCCGCTCTATACCTATCTTACCCATGTAACTGTCTAAATGCTTTTTAAAAGACAAAATTGTACTCACTTCTACCACTACCTCTGACAGCTTGTTCCAGACAGTCACCACCCTGTGTGTGAAATCAGTCCTCGCCTGTAGATTCAGCCCTGCGTATGTCCTTGTTCAATGGATGTAATTTTATAGAAACATCCCTTGTCTTTTGTTCCCTTGTTTTTTTCCCCCTCAACTTCTTATTTTGCATTTGTTAAAATCTGGTTCAGTATGTTTCTGCTTGAAGGATTTGAAATAGATTTGGAGAACATCCGCCTTAATCAGTAGTATACCTCCAGAGTTGCATGCAAACCTTGCTCAATTGTTCCAGACATGGCAGAGTAATTGGGAGGTTTCCCTACAACATTGGGAGTTTCAGTTGTTTTGTTTTTCCAATGTTTTGGTACTCTGCTCTTACAGTTCAGAAAGTTATGTAAGTGTGTCATTTATTTGTGGAGAGTAAATTGCATTCGAAGAATAAGTAAATAAAACTTTTTCAATATTGTGCAGTGCTTTCCTATTCATATTGTCATATTTATATAAATATATATAGAGCATTAGAATTCACTTCTTTTAAAGTTAGACTTTTTTTGTGTGTGCATTATGTTTTGAAATTCTAATTCTGTAACTGTTTTATGTTCTTAAAGTCAGGAAGAATTGCTTCGGAAAAAGAGATGGTTAATGAGACCAGTGACTTGGAAGAAGGGGGCCTTGACCTCAATGTTATCTTGAAACCAATCAGTTCATACGTCTCTGACAGGAAAGAAATGTTAGAACAGTGCTTCAGAGTAATAGGAGAGAAAAAGCTTCAGAAAATGCTCCCAGATATTTTAAAGGTACTGGAACAACAAGAGCATCACACAAAATATGCCAATGTACTACATTGGACACGAGTTCCTTCTCCTGTTCTGGTTAAGTGAAAACTATAGCTTTCCCTAGGGAAAATAAGGAATGGATTTTCTTGTCCAAGCACCTGCTTTGACTTTTTAAATTTTAATTGACATGTATCGCAATTCGTACTCAGAAGTCGAAAATAAAATTTTAACAACACTTAATCTTTGTAATATGACCACCGATAATCCACCTGAAATAAAAAATAATGTTTAGGTGGATCTGGAAGAGCTTGAATGCAAGTGAACTAAGAAGACAGAAAATTAAGGCACTGAACAAATCCACAATCAATTTTCAGTAATGCTAGTCGACCTCAGATAGGATTGTTCAGAACTTAGAAAATATTGGAATTGCATGGTCATGGATGCACAAAGCTCTGACTGTGTTTGGCCATAAAGGGACCTTGAGGCTTGTCCAGTGGCCAAGTCATTTCTTTCATGTTCCATATGTTTTGTTAAATGTCAGTGATTTCTCCCTTTTAGGATTGCCTAAATTCTTTAATCAGCTTAATTGCACGAATTGTAATCCAAATCAGTTGTATTGGTATCCACAGTTGTATGATATTAGCTTTTACTCAAATAATACAGGGGGATTATTTCTTGCAAGACAATAATTGTATTTTGTCTCCAGCAGAATTGTTCTGTAGAAGAAATTAAGGCACTCTGTTTGGAGCAACTGACACTTTTATCTGATAAGAAACTTCTCCAGATTATTGAGGGTAAGAAATAGGATTTCTGTTTTACTAGTGAAGAAAGAACCAGCTGTTTAGAACGTAGAACACAGAACACTGCAGCACAAACAGGCCCTTCGGCCCACAAGTTGCGCCGATCACATCAATACCTACCAATCCATAGACCTATCTATAACCCCCAATCCCATTAAATCCCATATACTCATCCAGAAGCCTTTTAAAAGACCCCAGCGAGTTCGCCTCCACCACCACTGACGGCAGCCGATTCCATTCACTCACCACCCTCTGAGTGAAAAACTTACCCCTAACATCACCTCTGTACTTGCTTCCCTGCACCTTAAATCTGCGTCCCCTCGTAGCGACCATTTCAACCCGGGGAAATAGCCTCTGAGAATCCACCCTATCTGTTCCTCTCAACATTCAGGTCGCCTCTCAACCTTCGTCTCGCCAGGGAGAAGAGTCCCAGCTCCCTCAACCTATCTTCATAAGGCATGCCTCCCAATCCAGGCAACATCCTTGTAAATCTCCTCTGTACCCTTTCAATAGCTTCTACGTCCTTCCTATAGTGAGGCGACCAGAACTGCGCACAGTACTCCAAGTGGGGCCTGACAAGGGACTTATAAAGTTGCAGCATTACCTCCCGACTCCTAAACTCAATCCCTCGATTAATGAAGGCCAGTACACCATACGCCTTCTTGACCACATCCTCCACCCGCGAGGCCGATTTAAGAGTCCTGTGGACCCGGACCCCAAGATCCTTCTGCTCTTCAACACTGCTAAGATTCCTGCCCTTGATAGTGTACTCGTTCATCCCATTGGTCCTGCCAAAATGGACCACTACACATTTATCCGCGTTGAAGTCCATCTGCCACTTCTCCGCCCAGTCTTGCATCCTATTTATGTCCTGCTGCAACTTCTGACATCCTTCCAGACCATCCACAACACCACCGACCTTCGTATTGTCGGCGAACTTGCTAACCCATCCCTCCACTTCCTCATCCAGGTCATTTATGAAAATGACAAACAGCAATGGTCCTACAACAGATCCCTGGGGCACTCCCCTGGTGACTGACCTCCATGCAGAAAAAGACCCATCCACAACCACTCTCTGCCTTCTGCAGGCAAGCCAGTTCTGGATCCACAAGGCCAAAGCCCCTTGGATCCCATGCCCTCTCACCTTCTCAAGAAGTCTTGCATGGGGGACCTTATCAAACACCTTGCTGAAGTCCATGTACACCACGTCCACTGCTCTTCCTTCGTCAATGTGTTCAGTCACATTTTTGAAGAACTCAACTAGGCTCGTAAGGCACGACCTGCCCTTGACAAAACCATGCTGACTATTTCTGATCATGTTAAA
This sequence comes from Carcharhinus amblyrhynchos, assembly GCF_965287045.1. Classification (NCBI taxonomy): domain Eukaryota; kingdom Metazoa; phylum Chordata; class Chondrichthyes; order Carcharhiniformes; family Carcharhinidae; genus Carcharhinus; species Carcharhinus amblyrhynchos. Next base: position 42,464,030 of record NC_137328.1, on the reverse strand, counting down.
CCTCTCCAAATGCTCATAATGGCAGAAAACAATTTCCAATTAGGATCAAATAATATGTATACATACTGTTTTTGTATGGTGACCTTTATTGCAAGGGAAATGGAGTACAAAAGTAGGAAATCTTGCTTCGACACTGTGGGATATTGGTGAAACCCCATATGGAATACCGCGTACACTTTTGGTTCCTTATTTAAGGAGGGAAATAGTTTAAAGTTTATTTACTAGTGCCACAGATAGATTTACACTAACAATGCAATGATGTTATTGTGAAAATCCCCAAGTCGCCCCACTCTGACGTCTGTTCGGGTACATCGAGGAAGAACTTAGCGTGGCCAATGCACCTAATCTTTCGGACTATGGGAGGAAACTGGAGCACCCAGAGGAAACCCATGCAGACTCTGAACGGACAATAACCAAAAGCCAGGAGTCAAACCCAGGTCCCTAGCATTGTGAGGGAGCAATGCTAACCATTGTGTCGCCCCATATGCTCTCATTGGAAGCAGTTCAGATAAGGTCCGCAAGCCTGATTCCTGGGATAAAGGAGTTGGCTTAATGTTGAAGGGTTGGACTTATACTAATTGGTGTTAAGTTGCATGAGAATTAATCTTATTGAAACATGTATGATTCTGAGAAGAATTTCCCCATGTGGAGAAATCACAAAATAGGGAGAACTGGGGGTGGCAAAGTGGTTAGCATTGCTGCCTCACAGCGTCAGGGACCCTGGTTCCATTCCTGGCTTGGGTCACTGTCTCTATGGAGTTGACACGTTCTCCCTGTGTTTGCGTGGGTTTCCTCTGGGCGTTCTGGTTTCTTCCCACAGTTTGAAAGGCATGCTGGTTAGGTGCATTGACCAGCACAGGCATGTGGCGAATAGGGGAATTTCACAGTAACTTCATTGTAGTGTTAATGTAAGCCTTATTTGTGACTAATAAATAAATTTTTACTTTACATTTTCAAAATGCGGGTTCCCCCAACTAAGATGGAGATGTAGAGGAATTTCTCCTCTCAGAATTCTCTTCCAAAGAGAGCAGTGCAGGCTGTGTGATTGAATATATTCAAGGCTGGGTTACACTTCCAGATTTTTCATCACCAGGAAGTTGAGGATTTTGACGGGGTTGGACAGTGGGATGGGAGGTGTGGGGAGGGAAGTAGGAAAGTGGAGTTAGGGCCGCAATCAGATTAGCCATTCTTATTGAATGGTGGAACAGGCTCGATGGGTATTTCCCTTAAGTAAGGAACCAAAAATGGCCTACTCTAGCTCCTAATTTTTATGGCTTCCTGTTCTTATCTGATTTAGAGAAAGTTTGAACATTGTTTAAAGTATTATGTCTTCTCTCTTTCCTCACACTAATAATTTGAGTAAGAATGAGTTTCCATTGTCTTTTAACAACTGTACATATAAAATGCTAAGTTCCGGAGGGGAACTACAATACTGACCACATTTAAGTTGTATATTGATTTATTCTTTTGCACACCTTGGAAATCACTACAACGTTATCATATAAATTCATTGAATAAATTAGTTAATAATTCCAGTAACATAGTGAAGAAAGTAACATCACCCAGAGTAATTTCCAGGCATAATACAGCATAATAACCCAACATTGCAGCCAGCCTAGTTTGGATTCAGTTGCTGAAATCTTTTGTGAACATATCTAATCATCTAAATGTGACAAGTTTTTGGAAGTATAGATGTAACTGCTGAATATGAAATAGATGTATTTACCCATGTCAAGGAGTATACTTATCATAGCATCCCACAGTGCAGAATGAGGCCACTCAGTCCATCGAGTCTGCACTGATCACAATCACACCCAGGCCCCATTCCCATAACCCCATGCATTTACCCTAGCTAGTCGCCCCGCACGAGTCAATTTAACATGGCCAATCCACCTAACCTGCACACTCTGAACTATGGAAGGAAACCAGAGTACCTAGAGGAAACCCATAAGAGGAGAATGTGCAAACCCAAGCTGGGAATTGAATATAGGTCCCTGGAGCTGTGAGGCAGCAGTGCTAACCACTGTGCCACCATGCTGCCCATCTATATTATTAATAGTAGTTCGTATGGGATGAAGCAAAGTGAGAAGGGATGACATACAAGATGCTGAAAAGAAATTAAGAAAGTTAAATGATACAAAGGACCATGAGAAAGACATTTTTCCTGACATGAATGGATATGATGACAAACCATTTTCTAGATGAATTTAGGCATAAGCAATTTAGGATGTTTCGCTGCTTTGGCAACTTGATCAGAAACACCATGTGAGAATTGAAGTCTCAATTTGGGAATAAGTTGTCAGATCAGACTCTGCCACATGCATCCAATCAATTGTTTTTGCTTTATTCACACTTGCATGCATATTGCTGTAAAGGAAGCTGTTTCATTTAACCATTAATTTTACTTGTTACACTTTAACTGGCAAGTGCAGTACTAGATACCTTGTATGTGGATAGTATAATTTTTTTCTTAACAACTATATGGCGCATAATTCCCTTACCCTGCCTCTAGTATAGAAAGAACATGAAAGTCATAAAGAAAAGATAGACGTTCACCTGGATGATACTAGGGAGGAAAAACGATTATGAAGGGAGGCTTGAGATTTTGAGATTATTTCTGCTAAATGTGTGAAATGTTCACCTATTATATTGACTTCTTAATGTTGAGAATTATAAACATTTAAAGGTACCATCATAACTATTAACATGACTTGGACAATGCAGTAGAAGCTGTTGACATGTATTACTTGATCTAAACATGAAAAGAATTAACCCGTAATGAAGGTCAGAGTGATATTAATTCTATTGTCTGATAAATACTCGTTTTGGATAAAAAATTCTAAATCTGACGATGTATTTTAAGTTTACAAATTTAAATTTTAAATATTCCAACACAGCTGCAGGCTCCCAAATTATATTGTAATATTTCAAACAATTATTTTAGGTGATGACTTTGGTTCGTCTGATACTGAAGAAGAGGTAGGGGAGAATGACAAGTTCAAGAAGAAGCTGGATGCAGAAAGTCAGTGAGTATGGTTTTTATTGCTTCATTAACATAGTTTGGTTGTTCAAAGGTGCCTGTAGCATACAAAAATACCCTGATTTATTGTTTTCTTTGAAGCACAATAAAATATAAGTGCCTACATATATACCAAATTAATTAAAATAAATTTATTGTAATGAAATTGCAATCTAATTCCCTTTTTGAACTGTTTCTCAACATGGGTTAAGTTAGCCTTGGATTGTATTATCCATATTTTGCATGTTGTAGGCTTGTTAGCTGTAAAGGTCTGATTTACTACACTGCTTCTTGTAGCTTATATTTTAATAATATTTTATAATTGTATGAGACCACTGGACAACTTGATGTGCCTTGGACATTTGGTGGAATGTTTTATGATGGTGATACTGTTTTGAAAAATGCAGTGTTTTGCCTCTCTTTGTTAAGGAGAACATGATAAATGTGGCCACACCACTCGAGCGGGATTGTTCAAAACATCTTTCTCACATATTGGTGATGGGCCTTGGGAATCAAATCTACAGTTGAAACAGATACCTAAATTCTTGGGTGAGCACAGTTCCCTAGTTGATTGCTTGTTCCTAGAAAGTAATCTTCATAGAAAGGGATGGCACTCAATGCTAGCCTCAAAAAAGGCTGCCTACAGAGGTTCAATGTATTGTAGGACATGGATTTTTACAGTGTAACTTTTTAATGTGGCATGATCTATAGTGAATCTCTGGCATTCAGCAGCAGTGAGGCTAATCAGCCAGTTTGCAGAATTCTTGTACAGTAAAACAGAGTAAAAAGTAGTGATTTTGTTTCACATTTTAATCACTCAGAGAATGAAATGAAGATTGGGAAGTACACGTAGTAGCTGAAATATCTTAAACTTTAAAAATAACTTTAAAAAATAATGGATTTTTAAAATATTTTTACAGACAAAGAAGACTTCACACTTTAATTTTTCAAGGCAGAGGGATTTCAGCAATAATTATGACATGATACACCATTTAAAAACACAGTATCACCTCAAACCAGCAAGGCTTAATATTTTCAATTGATCTTACAGTGCACCCAATGGCTAACACTAGCAACAACTTCTAGATTCCAATGTTTATCTGCAGACATCAAAAGCTGCACAGAAACGACAATGGCACTGTTTCGCCATCATGACAACTGCAAATTCGGAGACATGGGTTTAATTTCCATCACAGAACCTAGAGTATTTAAATTCAGGTAGCTAAATTAAATCAGGAGTAAAAGACTGGGATCATAGAATGGTTACAGCTCAGGAGGAGGTCAGTCAGCCCATTATGTCTGTGCCGTCCCTTTGCAAGAGCATCTCAGCTAGTACCACTCCCCTGCCCTTTCCCCATACTTCTGCAAGAATGCCCTAGGCCCAATGATCTTCATCATAAAGTCAATTAGGGATGTTTAAACAGTATTTAGTTCTATTTGCAACTATTCAAATAATGAAGTAGTTGGTACCAGCAAGCAGCAAGACCTGGACGACAGGCAATCTCAGACTGATAAGTGGCAAGTAGTATTCATGGCACACAAGTGCCAGGCAATGGCCATCCCCAACAAGCGGGTCATAAGAACATAACATAAGAAATAGGCCCCGCTATTCAATAAGATTATGGCTGATCTGAAGTGGCTCAGTTCCACTTTCCCGCTTTCTCCCCATAACCCTTAATTCCCTTGTCTGTCAAAAACCTATCTACCCGTGACTTAAATATATTCAGTGAGGTAGCCTCCACCACTTCAACGAGCAGAGAATTCCAGAGATTCCCCACCCTTTGACTGAAGAAGTTCCCCCTTAACTCTGATCTAAACTGCACCCCCCAACTTTCTAATTACCTCCCTTGACAGTCAACAGGATTATCATAGAAGAATCCCTGCATCATCAACATCCTGGGGGTCATCATTTACCAGAAACTTGGACCAGCCTCATAAATGCTGCAATAACAAATTAGAGATTGGTGACTTAGCCTATGGCAGAATACCCAAAGCCTTTTTGCCATCCACGTGACCCAAGTCCGGAGTGAGGTGTGCTATTCTAAACTCGTCTTGATGTGTGAAGCTCACAGTACTCAAGTGCCACAGTCATCTTGGCACAGAAGGAGGCCATTCATCAGATTGAGTCCATGCTGCTCAACACCGTCCAAGATTGTGCAACATGCTTGATTAGCAAGCCAGTCCATCCATCAACTTATCATTCAGTCCCTCTATCAGCTGCACTGTAGCTGCAGCATGTGCCAGACAAGAAAGACCAGGCCAGCAAGTGCTTGGGAATACGTTCACCTCCAGCTTGCACACCATTCTCAGTTGGAAATATATTCCTGCTCCTTTGTTGTTTCAGGATCAAATTGCTGGAACTTCTTACAGCACTGTGAAAGTGCCATCACCGCATAGATTGTAGTGGTTGTAGAAGGTGGTTCAGTGCCACTTGTGGTTAATAATTACCACTAAATGCTAGTCAGTGAGGCCCATATACATGAACAAATTAAAAAATAAGTCCAGTTGAAACTGGCATTGTATCTTTAATTTATTGGCAATTGAATAACCTTGTTTACCATTAGATGCAATAAGAAGTCTCACAACAACAGGTTAAAGTCCAACAGGTTTTGAGTTTTCGAAGCCCTGCTCCTTCATCACGTGAGTCGATATGTATCATTGAACCTGAAATATTAATACAAACAGTGTGAAGAATTGCAGCAGATTGCTGTTTTCTTAATATTAGAGCTGATAGCGAAGCTATTTTCATTTTGTTCATAAGACTCCTTGAAAGGCATTACAATCTGCTATTGCTCAGCAATCTCTAAACTATTTGAGATCTCACAATATAGATGATTAAACAAAGGTGTGCAGGTACCTTGACTAGAACCTTAGTGAAGTTATTTAAGCTACATTTTCTTGTTTTAATAGCAAAATCATGATCAGTGTCTGTCTTCTGTCACTGTGTGAAATATTGTTTTAAAACCGGCAGTTTAAAAAGTTCATCTTTCATAAGCAAGTCATGGCAAACAATTACACTTAAATGGACCTAGCATTGCTTGCCATCTGTTATGCATTTTTTTCCCACATTAATTACATGGGTCTAAATGACTAGATTCCATATTTGTGAAAGTGAAATGCCAGCGGCAGCTTCTGTGTTCTTGTTCTCCCAGACTACATGGAAGAGTAAGGAGGGCTAACATAAAAGTTCAAAGCCATTTAGCCGTCAAAATATGCTGCAGTTTACTTTAGTTACATATGCAAACTGCTAACTTTGAGAGAACACTTTTTCGCTGAAAGTTATTTACAAAGGTTGAAATTACTGCTGTCATTTACAAGAAGCATGGTTTCTATACCTGAGTGTGTATGTACTGTATAAAGTATAATCTGTATTCTTGAATTGACATTGCAATTTATTCTGATACAGCATTTGTGCATCTCAAAAAGTGATGTAAATTAAAGAGTGCTGTTAAAATAGTGAAAGGAAGTGAAAAATTCAAATGAAATAGGCAACTACTGACATGGTCTTCAACATAATTGTTGCATAATTGGCATAAGGGAAAGAGTTAAGGAAGCCAGTACAGTATTACTGCAGCACAGTTAGAGAAGAACTTGGAACTATAGAAGATAAACTGAAGAAGGTAAATTTAAAAAACCATACTTCTATAGAGTATTCTGCAGGAGATAATTTGCTAGCCAACTTTCTGGATGATTTTGAAGTCAGTGTGACAGAGGTACTTGCTTAGTTAAAAATATTTAAAACACACGTTCCCTGAGTCAAGTTGGCATAAGTTCTAAAGTATAGAGTTTTAAATGAGACCAAGGAGAGAATTAGCTAATGATAAAGGAAATGTTGGATCTTAATGGGGTTTCCCATTACTGAAAGCAAGCAATTGTACCTATGTGCTCGACCCTTAGCAGTATATTTAAAGGTGGAGGGGCGCGGCTTGTAAAATAAAACACATGGCAGTCCTACTGCCTTCCCACCCACCCTGACTTGTCTCCCATTTTGCATAAAATAGAAGAAGAACTGGGCTATTTGGGCCTTCAAGTCTTCTCTGCCATTCATTATAATCGTGGCTGATCATCAAATTTAGTATCCTGAACTTGCCGCCCTTTCCCCATATCCTGTAATCCCTTTAACCCCGACGGCTATATCTGATTCCTCCTTGAAATCACACAATTGTTTTGGCTTCAACTACTTTCTGTGTAGTGAATTCCACAGTGGACAGGTAGATGTCAGGCAGCCTACCTGCCCTCGGGACTACTGAGGCCCTCAAATGGCTAATTAAAGGCCTTGTTTCACTTCCACTACTATTTTACCCCGGCAGGGGAAAGTGGCCCAAGAGCATTAACTGTATGCGGACCCTTGTTGGGTGAGAAGAGTTTGGGAAGGTGGGGAGCGATCCTCTTGTGGGGTTCCCTTATGACTACTGGAGACACCACCCACCACATCCAGCCCCCTGCATTCCTCAAAATTATATCCCCTTTGCCTGTCCGCCCTCCGTGATTTCTCAAACTCATTCTTCACCCCTTGCCGTGGTCCACCAGTCAAAGCCCCAGACCTGCCTTGAAGTCCGGGCTGCATCACTGCTTTGGGACTGCCTGTAGTCCCAGTAATGGCTGCTGCTCGAGCCTGATGCTGCTGGAACTGCAGAGCTCCCAGCCATTCTGAAAGACTGGCAGCTCTCTGAGGCAGGACTTCCTCTCAGATGGGTGATTGGGGCAAGGGGGTTGCAGAAATCTCACCTTGAAACAATTAAGGCTACTCCCAGTGTAAAATGACTTTGGGGTGGATGTTTTGGTCAGGGGTGAGGGGAATAGAGTGAGCTGCAAAACCCAGGTTTATATTTCTAAAACAGAATCCAATGATGCCACTATCAGCAGCTGACCATCGTTTCAATGCTATTGTATGAGGCAGGCTGAGGAAGCATCTGTATAGCAATAAGAGGAAGAAGCTGTGATGCTTTCCAAGAAATTTCATGTTAAGTAGATAATGGAATCTCCATTGGTGTAGCCTATTTAACCTTTCAGAATGCTTTTCACACTGTTACATGTGAAAGGCATATAATTAAACTAAAAGTCCTTGAGTGGAATATGGATTTTTTTAAAGGAAAGTAAGTGTACCAGTATAAGTTACAATGACAAGTTGGGAGTTTGTGTTGATTGGGGTCCCATGAGAGCCAATGCTGGGACCCTGTTCTAATTTAAATTCATGACTTGGGTATTGAAACCACAATATAGCTGACAGCAGTAAAACAATGAGAGCCATAGCATCAAGAGGATAGAGCAGAAGATTTGTAGGGCTTATATTGGTTTTGCAGTGGAGCAAACTAACAAATTAAATATAAAAATTAAAGCGTCACATGTTGGTCAAAAATATTTACACATTGAATGGAATTGAATTAATAGGAGATTAGAAAGTTACCTGAGAATAATATTTATACACTGGAGGGACACAGTTTTAAAAAGTGACATAATGCATATATATTAAAGCTGTGAAATCATTACAGTTTATGCTCAAGGTCTGAGATGCATTATTATGACCAGACTTGACAAACTCTGTTCTTCTCACTACATCTTAAAAAGCATGTGTACTTGGGAGATGGTGCAGAGAAGAGCACTATGCTGGATCCCAGATGTTAAGAGTAGAAAATATTTGATATAATTACCAATTTTCCAAAAAGAAGGTATCTAAGGGTAGACCCTCCTCTGGGTAAATGTGGCTGTCACTGTGTATTTTTACATGTTGTGGTTTGGAGCTGTGGTTAGTGATGGCAGATGCTCCATTGTTCTTTCCCTAACACAGCTGACCAGAGATCTTCCCTGCTCTTAACGCCTGCCATTGGAGTATGTCAGAAGGATTTTCCAGGTAGCCATCAAGTCCTGAGGTGGGACATAAATCCAGAGCTTTTGACTCAGAGAGATGATACCTACGATCACAGTTAGATTGCCACTCCACTCCTTTGTACTTACCCAGGTTAGGAGCTGCACATTTCTTGTCCCCTCTTCCCACCCGACCCTGCTGAGAATTGTTCAGTGTACCTTGTTTCCAGATCCCTCCAGTGCAGGACAGCAGCCTCAATGGAAGGGGAGCCGTACCTCGCTTTTTTTATGGCAGCAGATATATTAGAATCTGTGTGTTTAAATATCGTTTCCCTGCTTTCTCAAAATGCATGTGGGGAGGGGGATGCAGGGGGGTATTGGTTTGTGTGGAGTAGCTTAGTTCAGGGTGGGTAGGATGGGTTACAGGAGTGGGGTCAGATGGGACAGGTGGTCAGTTGTGGGGGTAGTCAGGCTGCTTGGTGAGTATTCAGGTGGGAGGCAGTGGGGTTGGGAGGGTAGCTATAGGTAGTCATGTGGCATGGCCAGAGGGTGGGGATAGTGAGGACTGGGAAGGGTTGAGGGGGTAGAGGTGATAGGTTGGCAGGATAGTCAGGTGTTGTGGGGGCATGTTTAGAAAGGAGTACATGGGGGTGAAGTGGGGCTATTGGATTTGGGGTGATTGGGACGAGGAGGTGGGGATTGGTGTCAGTACAATAGTTATGCAGATGTTGGTAGAAAGATTAAACCCACTTGAGAGAGTCATAATCATACGAACAAAGTCTCTGATTTCCATCTCAGTGCTGGGTGATTGCCCTTCAGAAGTTTAAAGTTTCTGGGCATTTCCTGTACAGTCTTGCATGCTGACCTCTGGAGTCACCCTGGGAGTTCTGAGCCTATTATGCTCACGCACATAAACAGTCAATGGGAAGTGTAATGTTGACTTTTACCTGGTTGTCCCTAAGAATTGTAGTTTTGTTTTGAAAAGGCAATGTTAAATGCATAGCACCAGCAAATGCAGCCAAATATATCTTAAACTTCTGCAGAATAGCATTTCTTAGGTTACAAATAACAATACAAATCACGTTGTATTTTGAACAGGCATAATAACATTAGGGAGTTGTAACCAGAAGAAACATAAATCTCAAAATGTTACAGTAACTACAGTAATGCAGCTGTGTTCATTACCGTCAGAAGTAAAAAGGAGTAAAATAAATCAAAGGTGGAAATTTAATATGTTTTGTTTTCCTCTGTTATCTCTAACTTATCCAGATCACAATTACATAACATTTATTAGAGCATAGATGATAACAGTAATAAGTAGATTTATCTCCACTACTGAATAAGTAGAAATATTTTGTGTAGTTTAATACTTTTGCATTGGTATGAATAAATTAAAATAGCATTCAGTAGGAAAGAAAGTTAGAATAAGTGTTTGTATGTTGTGTGTTTTTAATAAGATAAAGCAAGATGGAAATACAAGTGGTATTTCCTAAAATAATAAAAAAACATGAAATGAGGGTTAAACACTAGGGCCCATAATTTCTGATCTCTGGAGTGTCATACTGAAGTCCCCATGTAAGGATTGCATTGCAGTTGCCCAGACATTCAAACTTTCTTTGAGCAATTGGCCTGCATTGGGAACCATTGATAATCCAATTTAAATTACTTTGGATGGTTTGACTGACTTAAAGCAATTACCCAGAAAAGGCGAAAGAATTAAAACCACTTCTAATTCCCATCCCCAGTGTCCCCTCATTCTCTAAGCCAAGCTCTGCCCTTCCAAGCCCATTAACCCACTGCACACTTTCTAAAACCAATGGGCATGGAAATGCCAGAACCATTGGGGGGCATGAGGAGACATGGAATGGAGTATTGGGGGAGGAGGGCAAATGGCACGGGAAGGTTTGAAAGGTAGAGCCTAGCAAAGGAGGGGAAATACAAGTGGTATTACCTTTTGCACTTACAAGCCCCTTTTGTGCACTGGGACTCTCGGCTCTTCTAATGGGCCGTAACCCATGAATCTTCAGAAGCTCAGCCAGGCACCATGAAAATTGCAGAGGTGCAGGAGGTTCCTATCTCTTCAATGGAAGCGGTCAGGCTGGTTTCCGACAGCATCCCATACCCTTTAAATCACTTCCAAAAATGGCACAGCCTGAGAATTGGGTCAGACATTAACCTGCGCATCATTTTTAAAGGTTCCCAAATCAACCTGACTCCATGAAAATCTAGGTCCACATGTCTTGAGGTGAAGCAGTGATAATTAAACCAGAATTAAAACTTATTTTAGTTCCTACCTTTAAAAAAATCATATAGTGTTATTTTTATATATCTTTATTTTAAATTCCTATATTCATATTTTTAATAAGAAACAATATCATTACAGGGCAACTTTCTTTACATATGCACCCAATGTATTGATGTTTCTTTATTGATTTTTCTCTACTGTGCAATTTTCTTTGAAGCACAAGTCAGTGGCCCATCTGCAAGCTCTTGTCATTGATATATTTTTTAAGGTTTTCACTCAGAGGGTGGTGGGTGAGTGGAATCGGCTGCCGTCGGTGGTGATGGAGGCAAATTCGATAGGGTCTTTCAAGAGACTTCTGGATGAGTACATGGGACTTAATAGAATTGAGGGTTATAGGTAAGCCTAGTAGATATGCATATCATCAGTGCAACTTGTGGGCCGAAAGGCCTGTTTGTGCTGTAGTTTTTCTATGGTCTATATTGATGTAGCCACTAGGGGGTGCAATTCAGTAACCCAAGTCAGCTTTTTCTGCTTTAATTCTGGAGAAAGACAATATTCTCCTCAAATGCTTGGCATGGAGGAATTATGTAAACTTGCATTGCTTCACTTCAAGCACACTATATTGCAGTGCCAGCACACTATTGCACTCACTTTTTAAAAACTTGACATTTTCATCTGTTTTGCAAAAAAACACTTCAGTGTAGTTCCTTTTAAATTGTGCTGCACTTTTCACAATAACTGCTGGACTGATAGAGCAGGATTGACAAAAGTGCTCAACACACAGCTGTCTCAAAAATGGTCACACTTTGCAAACTTACTCTTAGCAGACTACAGGACCTTGGAGTCTCTGGTGCAGCTAAAATCCTCTTTTGAGGTACTGGCTTGAATGATACAATGTAGGAGATTTTGAATTGAAAAGTAACTATATTCCAATATAGTATTATTGGAGTTTGTATTCTCTTCCTGTGTCTGCATGAGTTTCCTCTGGGTGCTCCAGTTTCCTCCCACAGTCCAAAGATGTGCAGGTTAGGTTTATTAGTCATGCTAAATTGCCCCTTAGTGTGAGGGGAATTAGCAAGACAAGTATATGGGGTTGCGGGAAAGGGCCTGGTGGGATTGTCGTCAGTGCAGGCCAAATGGGCCCAATGGCCACCACCTGCATTGTAGAGATGCTATGATTGTATGAATATCTTCACTGCCTCCAAAGATCATATTCTTTCAGGTGATTTGTTGTACATTTTGTAAGATTGTTATAGCATCTCCTTTTTTGTTCTGTTGATTGCCATTATCCCAAATATTGCACCTCTGGACATGCAGTAAAAATTGAAGATATCCGATATGCATGTTTCAAATAGCTTTTCCATAATTAAATAAAAATGATCTTCCTACAGTGATATTTTTCTCCCCCCTCCCTGCCCCTTAAAAGTAAGATTTCAAAATTCCACTGCCTTCCATTGTTTGCTGGAGCAGACGAGTGAAGGAGCAGAGAGACAGATAAGAAATTACCTGTTTAAAAACCTGTTTAAATAAGTTTAAAGCACTTTCGTAGTAAGAACTTACCTTGTAGAACTGTTTAAATCAGTTAAAAGCATTTTTGCGGGCTTTTTGTATCTACCGCTTTAAGAATTCTAAGGGAGTGGATAGCAGGGAGTTGTGGGGGAGCAGGCTTTAAAACAGCACCAGGTTTAAAAGGAGGCCTGGTGTAGACAGCGGGCAGCGTCGGAGCGGGCAGCGGAGTGAGTGGGAAGCAGAGCGAGCTACTAGGGCTTAGGAGCAAAAGGGCTGGGGAGAAAAAGGGCCAGGTAAGTTCGTGTGGAAATTTTCAATATTACTACAGTGAATAATGGAGGGGCATGTGATGTGTTGTTTCTGTATGATGTGGGAGCTGGTGGACCCCAGGGTCCTTCCCAGTGACCATGTCTGCAGTAAGTGCAGGTTGCTGGAGGAGCTCCAGCTCAAGGTAAATGAGCTGGCCTCTGAGCTACAGACACTGAGGCTCATCAGGGGGAGAGAGGGTGCCATTGTCAATGGGAAGCAAGTGACATCCACCCCCCCAGACTGGCTAACTCTAAGGGTCAGGAACAAGAGGGGGCTGCTGAGCGGAGGAAGGGGGGTGGGGAGCGGATGCCTCAGCCTCTCAATCTGCATAACAGGTTTGAGGTTCTTGCTTCCAGTCTGGACGAGAACGAGGGAGGTGAGTTTGGTGAGCAAACTGCACACAGTACAGTGATGCAGCAGGACATAGGCAAAGAGAAGGTGAAAAGGAACGTAGTAGTAATTGGCGATAGTGGGGTTAAGGGTATTGACACTGTCCTTTGTCACAATGACAAAGTGCACAGAAGGGTGTGTTGTCTGCCTGGTGCTCGGGTCCGGGATGTCACATCTGGGCTGCAGAGGAACCTGGAGTGGGAGGGTGAGAATCCGGTCGTTGTGGTACATGTGGGTGCCAACGACGTAGGCAAAATGCGAACTGAGGATCTGGGGAGGGAGTATGAAAAGCTGGGATTGGAATTAAAAAGTAGAACCGACAAGGTGGTTATCTGTGGGCTACTGCCTGAACTGAGTGCAGACGGGCATAAGGTTGATAAGATTAAGGAAGTGAATGGGTGGCTCAGGGATTGGTGTGGGAGGAATGGGTTTGAATTTATGGGGTATTGGCATCAGTATTGGGGTAGGTGGGACCTGTTCAGGTGGGATGGGGTTGGTCTGAACCGTGCTGGGACCAGAGTCCTGGCGAATCGTATAAATAGGACTGTAGACAGGGCTTTAAACTAATTGGGGGCGGGGCGGGGGGGCGGGCGGGGGGGGGGGGGCGGGGGGCGCGGGGGGGGGCGAGGGGGGGGGAGGGGCGGGGGGGGGTGTGAGGGTAGGTGACATTACGGGGTCTAAAGTTAAGGAGAGGGTACAGGTAAGGGGAGAGGCCGAGGATGTCCCAATAATAAAGGGAGTAGGGAGCGTGAGTATGGTTGGTGGCATTCGGGCAAATAGGGTCCAGGTGAAGGCTGGGATGAAGGCACTTTATCTGAATGCACGAAGCATTTGGAATAAAGTGGATGAGCTGGTGGCGCAGATCAGCACAAATGGATATGATCTGGTGGCCATTACAGAGACGTGGCTGCAAGGTGACAGGGACTGGGAGCTGAATGTCCAGGGGTATCAAGTGTTTAGGAAGGATAGGCGGGAGGAAAAAGGGGGGTGCGTAGCTCTGCTGATTAAGGATAGCATCAGGGTGGTAGCAAGGGATGATATAGGAACCAAAGAGCAGAATGTGGAATCGTTGTGGGTGGAGATTAGGAACAGCAAAGGGAGGAAGACGCTGGTGGGTGTCGTCTATTAGGCCCCCGAATAATGATCTGGAGGTGGGGCGGGCTGTTAACGTGCAAATAAGTGCTGCGTGCAGGAATGGAACGGCGATAATTATGGGGGATTTCAATCTACATATTGATTGGTTGACCCATGTTGGACGCGGTGGGCTCGAGGAGGAGTTCTTGGAATGCTGCCGGGATAGTTTCCTTGAACAGTGTGTGTTGGAGCCGACGAGGGAGCGAGCTATCTTGGATCTGGTGTTATGTAATGAGGCGGGTAGAATTAGGGACCTTGTGGTGAAGGATCCTCTTGGGGAGAGTGATCATTGTATGGTGGAGTTTCTGGTGCAGATGGAGGAGGAGAAAGTGGGTTCCCGGACACGTGTCCTTTGTTTGAACAGAGGGGAGTATGGTAGGATAAGAGAAGAATTGGCGAATGTTGACTGGGGGAGCGTGTTGGAAGGTAGGTCTGCTGAGGAGCAGTGGAGGATCTTTAAGGAGATCTTTCTTGGTGCTCAGCAGAAATTTATTCCGATGGTTAAAAAGGACCGTAGGAGGAGAGGTAATAAGCCGTGGATATCGAAGGAGGTGAAGGAAAGTGTTAAATTAAAAGCGGAGGCGTTTAGAGTAGCTAAGAGTAGTGGGCGAGAAGAGGATTGGGAGAGGTTTAAATGTCAACAAAGATTGATAAAGAAGGGTAGGAGAAACTATGAAGCTGGGCTAGCACTTAATATAAAAAAGGATAGCAAGAGTTTTTATAAATATATAAAAAGGAGGAGGCTGGCTAGGGTGAACGTTGGACCCTTAGAGGATGAGTGGGGGGACTTAGTGGTAGGGGATGGGGAAATGGCTGAGGTCTTGAATAACTTTTTTGTTTCGGTCTTCACGGAGGAGGACGTGGATAATTTGCCGGGTGTTAGCGACGGAAAGGTGGTAGGACTGGAGGGTCTCAATGACGTTATTGTTACTAGAGAGGTGGTGCTCGACAGACTGGAGGGACTGATTGTGGACAAGTCCCCAGGACCGGATGGAATGCATCTGAGGGTTCTGAAAGAAATGGCGGAGGTGATAGTGGATGCCTTGGTGGTTGTGGATGCCTTGGTGGTTATTTTCCAAACGTCGCTGGATTCCGGGGAAGTGCCGGAAGATTGGAAAACGGTTAATGTTACGCCGTTGTTTAAGAAGGGTGGCAGGCAAAAGGCAGGGAATTATCGACCGGTTAGTTTAACGTCTGTTGTAGGTAAAATGTTAGAATCCGTCATCAAGGAGGAAATAGCGAAGCATCTTGAGGGGAATTGCTTGATAGAGCAGACGCAGCACGGTTTCGTTAAGGGGAAGTCGTGTCTGACAAATTTATTGGAGTTCTATGAGGATGTGTCTAGGGCGGTGGATAGAGGAGAGCCGGTGGATGTGGTCTTTCTTGATTTTCAGAAGGCGTTTGACAAGGTGCCTCACAAGAGGTTATTGCAGAAGGTAAGGGGGCATGGAGTTGGGGGTAGGGTGTTAGCGTGGATAGAGGATTGGTTGTCAAATAGGAGGCAGAGAGTGGGGGTTAATGGGTGCTATTCGGATTGGCGGTTGGTGACCAGTGGAGTGCCCCAGGGGTCGGTGCTGGGGCCTCAGCTATTTACCATTTATATAGATGATCTGGAGGAGGGAACCGAGTGTATGGTGTTGAAATTTGCTGATGACACCAAGATTAGTGGAACGGCAAATTGTGCGGAGGGTGTGGAGAGTCTGCAGAAGGATCTAGATAGGCTGGGCGAATGGGCCAGGAACTGGCAAATGGAATTTAATGTTGGCAAGTGCGAGATGGTCCACTTTGGTAGGAATAATGGTAGGAAGGACTATTACTTATGTGGCGAAAAACTGCAGCAGGCGACGGTGCAGAGGGACCTCGGGGTCCTTGTGCATGGGTCGCAAAAACCCAGCCTGCAGGTGCAGCAGGTGGTCAGGAAGGCTAATGGGATGCTGGCCTTCATAGCGAGGGGGATTGAATATAAAAGTAGGGAGGTCTTGCTGCAGCTGTATAGGGCATTGGTGAGGCCGCAGCTGGAGTACTGTGTGCAGTTTTGGTCGCCGCACTTACGCAAGGATATTTTGGCCTTAGAGGGAGTGCAGAGGAGGTTTACTAGGCTGATACCGGAGTTGAGGGGGTTGAGCTATGAGGAGAGGCTGAATAAACTAGGCTTGTACTCGTTAGAGTTTAGAAGAATGAGGGGAGATCTCATTGAGACGTATAAGATGATGAATGGGATGGATAGGATAGAGGTGGAGAGACTCTTCCTGCTCAGAAAGGACAGTAGGACTAGGGGGCACAGCCTCAAGATAAAGGGGAGGCGGTTTAGAACGGAGTTGAGGAGGAACTTCTTCACTCAAAGGGTGGTGAATCTCTGGAATTCTCTGCCCGTTGAAGTGGTGGAGGCTGCCTCGCTAAGTATTTTTAAGACGCGGGTTGATGGGTTTTTGATAAGCGAGGGGATTAAGGGTTATGGGGAGAGGGTGGGAATGTGGAACTGAGCCACGACAGATCAGCCATGATCTTCTTGAATGGCGGGGCAGGCTCGAAGGGCTAGATGGCCTACTCCTGCTCCTATTTCTTATGTTCTTATGAACTTGAAGCAATATACTGCAGATGCGGGAAATCTGAAATAATCTGAAGTGCTGAAGAAACTCCACAGCATCTTTGGAGGGAGAAACAGCATTAACATTTCGACTTGAGTGACTCATCACTGAAGCTGGTCAATTTACCTTGAAGTTTTAATGTTTTTGTAACATAGTGGTCTAAATCTGTGTTAGTTTGCACCAGTGATTTTTCAAGCTTTCCAGTGTTAGTGGTCCCAGAAATGTTAATACATTACAAGGTTTCAAGGTTGCAAAAAATTGAATCTAATTGCTCAAAATAAAAAGTATTATTGTTACAATTTTTTTATTGGTACACAAGACAATTACTTCAAAAAAAATACAAAAATCTAATAACCTCAGAGGTACTGTGTAATTTGTTTGGGGAAACCTCTTGCAGCAACCCTAGTTTAGAAACCTATGCTTTGTACATTTGACAAAATTGAACAGCAAGCGGATCAGTAACAAACATTGCATCTGATTCCTAACCACAGATTCATTTGTCACCTGTGATTCTGAGGGTGAAAGTGGGAGCTAGAACAGGAAAAAGTAACAAAAGGTTTCTTGAATGAAATTAAAGCTACTGTGGATCTGGAAATCTGAAATAAAGCAGGGCATGCTGGGAAAACGCAGCAGGTCTGGCGGCATCTGGAGAGACAAAGTCGAAGCTTCGAGCCCCTGACTTCGTCAGAGTTGGATTCTTGAAGATCGTACAGTAACTCAGACAAACAGTTGGGGACTGGTTTAAAGAGTGTGTCTGGATGTTCCACAATTGATATAAGGCAATGGTTAAAAAAAAGAGCTCAGCTGTGAGTAGCTGATGGGTTGTAAAAGTTAGCACCTACGCTCAAGCTTTGGCTGTCGCTAGTGATCCCAGCGTTTATTGCCGATCCTTAATTGCTTCTGATGTGATGGTGACAACTGAGTGGCTTGCTGGCTCAGTTCGACGGCACTTAAGAGTCAACCATATTGACGTAGGTCTGGAGTTACACGTAGCTCGGACTGGGTAAGAGAAGCAAATTTTCCTAAAGGACGTTAATGAACCAGGTAAATTTATAAACAAGCCAATAGTTTCAAGCTCTGCAGCTTTTTAGTGCAAACTTTATTTAGTTAACCGAATTGAAATTGCTCAGCTGTCGTAATGAGATATAAACTCCTGTCTCTGAATTTTCCCTCGGTTTCATAATCAGCATGTTACAGTTCCCTATCTGGGAGCTAATTACTGAAACAATAAAATATAGGAGCAAGTGAGTTTATGTTCATTCAAGAAATGTGAACTAATTTTCACCAAGAACTCAAGTAATTCTTTTGCTGCCCTTGCCTTCTGGAAAGGTGCTTAAGCTGTTGGCATCTTCCTGGTTTAGCTGCAAACTAATGAATCAGCGGACTTTCAGGCTTGCACTTTGTAGCACTTTTGATGCACCAAGCCTTTTAAGTGAAGTCTGCATCTTCCTTGATTCAGGGCCATTCATGAAGTTTGTAAGCTGCTAAGAGATGAATGCATTTACCAAAATGTATATACTATCCTTGCATCACTTTCAAAGAAATGTGCAATAGGGATAAAACAAAGCAAGGTAACCACAGAATTGTACAAAACAAGGGTGGGGGGTGGTTGGTGGTGGTGGTGGTGGTGACCCAAGATAGTTATCTTTGAGAGGAATTTGATAAATCAGGCCAGAAGAAAAGGAGCAACAAAAGATGTGCCTAGAGCGGATGTGTTGTCTGAAAGCAAAAGTAGGAAAAAAAAACCTGAAACATGAAAGGAAATATAATGGGGCAGAGATTACAATTTTAAATTGTTGAACTGTGTTAAGTGTGCAAGGCTGTCAAGTGCCTGAGCAAAAGATGAGTTTTCCTTGAGTTTGTGATGCAACAGCCAGTCAGTGTTTGAACTGAAAAATGTTCTCAATTTTTGAAAGCTTAATTGGTCATTGATAGGTCTCCACTTCCACCCCTATCCTGTTTCTTTTCCAATGAGAGAAATTACCAATTTTCAGGGCCTGTTCAGTCATTTGTTTCTGGTGTTTATTCGGTGAATCTCTGTGTACTCTTTTTGCATTGCTGATGTCCTAATGTTTGGGTTTTTTTAAAATAAGAATTATTGAAGAAAATTTGGGAAACATTAAATTCTGTAAATGGCTGATTGCAATGTAATTCTGCATAATTCATTCTGAACAATAGAATCATAGACTCCCTACACGGCAGAGGAGGCTATTCGGCCCATCAAGCCTGCATTGACTCTCTGACAGCATATCTTGTCTTGGCTCTCTCCCCAGTCCTATTCCCATAACTCTCACATTTCCCATGGTTAATCCTATATGACCTATATATCTTGGGACACTAAGGGACAATTTAGCATGGCCAATCCACCTAATCCACACATCTTTGGACTGTGGGAGGAAACCGGAGCATCCAGAGCAAACCCATGCAGACACGGGGAGACTCTGGAAACTCCACACAATGGACTTTGCACATTTATGTATTTCACCAATTTAAGTATTACGCAGCTCTTAAAAGCAAATTAAAAGATCACGGACAATTGATGGAGATTAATTGATGAAACGTTTGTGAATGTTTTTAATGTATACCATTCTCAGGGACCAAGTAGTTGGTATTGCTATTGCTTGCAGTGCACAACAGGTGGTAGAATTTGAATTCAATAAAATATCCTTTAGGGAAAGAAATCTTCTGTCCTGACCAGGTTTGGGCCACATGTGACTCCAATGTGATTGACTGTCTGGGCCTTCTGAAATGGCCTGGCAAGCCAATCAGTTAAGTGGTGACTAGAAATCGACAATAAACACTGGACTGTCAGTGATGCCCCATGTAGTTAAAATAACGTTACTAAGATTTGTAACATGCACTACCTCAAAATGGCCACAAGATGGCAGAAGTTATCTACTTAGAATTTTTCTTTTGCTCTCATTGAATGCTGTGATTTCTAAATTTGTTTATTAACCTGTGTAATTAAATACATTCTAACAAAATAACATGCTCTGAAGTTTTTGACCTTTTTCTCCAGACAGGATAATAATATTGATTCCACATCTTCTTACAAAGAGTGCAATGAGCAAGAGGCACCTGAACTGAAACAGGGTAGGTTAAATTGTCAATGGAATGCTGTTTAATTTTTAAATATCTTTTTTGTGAGACTCGGGTGTACATTTTTTTAAAAACTGACTTAAAAAACTTTTTTAAATAAGATCAAGGAAATTATTTTAGCTTTGCTTAAGGTCTAACTTCTCAATTACCTTAACTTCTGTTTCTATCAAAATAGATGTCAGTTACTGACAGTATAACACATCTTTACAATTAAATTATTGCAATTTTCAAAATTTTGTTGAACTGTTGTTAGAATGGCCATTTTGTTTATGTACAGATGAGAAATCAGAGAAATGAAAAATTATATGAAGCTTCAAGGTTAATGAACACTGGAGGGTGCCCTTTCTCAGGAATTTCTTTAGTGTCGTACACTGTATAAGTTGTACTGTAGATTCCATTCCAGCGATTCCTTCCGATTCCTGGTTTTGTTTCATTATAAACTGTTTAATTTGTTGAACCATAACAAATGAGGAGTTGAGCAATTTTGTCTGAGTTAATTCTATTGTAAAATTAATGAAAGGAATTTCCCCGTGTCAATTTAAATAGGAGTAAGACAAAATATCCCCCTCTTGAGTCCAGAAACCCGAGAGAACTTCTGTTTGAAAGGCAGGATATTTGTAAATCAATGTTTTATACTATTTTTTAATTCATTCTTGGGAGTTGAGCGTTGCTCGCAAGGCTCATGTTTATTACCCATCTCTTAATTGCCCCTGAGAAGGGTAGTGAGCTGGTTTCTTGAATCACTGCTGGTCATGTGGTTTAGATACTCCCACAGTGTCATTAGAGAGCATGTTCCAGGATTTTGATATGGCAACAATGAAGGAAAGGTCATATAGTGATAAGCAGGGATGGTTTGTGGCTTGGAGAAGAGTTTGAAATTGTGGTGTTCCTAGGCATCTGTGCCCTTGTCCTTCTAGATGACAGTGGTCATGGATTTGGAAGGTGCTGCTTAAAAAACCTAGGTGAGTACTTGCAGTGCTTCTTGTAGGTGGTACACACTGCTGCCACTGTTTGTCAGTGTTGGAGGGAGTGAATGTTTGTAGAAGCGCTACCAGTCAAGCAGCCTGCTTTGTTCTGAGTGGAGTCTAGTTCCTCCAGTATTGTCGGAGCTGAACTCCTCTAGGCAAGTGGAGAGTATTCCATTACACTCCTTATGTGTGTCTTGTGGCTAGTGGACAGGCTTTGGGGAATCAGGAGGTGAGATATTCACTCAAATTCCTAACCTCTGATCTCCACTTGTAACCATAGTATTTATATGGTTGGTCCAGTTCCGTTTCTGATCAATGGTAACCCCAAGAAGGTTGATGGTGGGGGGTTCAGTGATGGTAATGCCATTGAACATCTGTTTGAAAAGGTCAAATACTTGTCATCAATGATTCCTTTCTTTTTTGCTGGTGGTGGTAAAAAAGGGATTAACAGAAGGAAACGAGTGGCAACGAAACATCAAGAAAAAAGTTGGGGAATGATGGCAAGATAATGGAGATACATTATCATAAAGAGACAAGGGAAAGGCAAATAACTAAGAACTGGTTTGAATTTGAGGGAATGAAGAGCAAGCTTGGCTGGAAATGGCAAAAATATTGTCAGTTTGAATATATGTTGTGTGTAGGGTGGAGGAGAGGGAAAATCATGTTTGAGCTAATTTGGAGGGGGAAAACAACGTCTAGTTTATTTGGAGCTGGGGGAGAGGGGATTGCCTGAACTGTGGAAAGAGACATTAACGCCGTATTGTTACATTGAGAGTGAGCTCTGAAGAACATGGCCCCGAGACAATTCAGCCAATCGAGTCTGCACCTACTCTCCAAAGGTACACCTTACTCAGCACCCCACCCCCTCTCCTTCTGCCCGATTCCTGTGCATTTACCATGGCCATTCCACATAACTTACACATCTTTGGAAGTGTTCCAGAATGATCCGAGTGTGAACTGGAGCATGTCGAGTTTGATGTAGGAGAATGAGGTAACTTCTGGGAAAATGATCTGGTCAGCCTGTATTAAATTTTCTAAAATCCTTTCTTGATTAAAAATAAATGGTCAGATATAAATGTGGGAAAAGGTTTTCCAGGATGTATCACTTCAGTGTGAAAATTCACAATATTTCCAAGCCAATCCTTCTATTAGCGTATCACTGATTTTGTGTCTTTCCCTTTAGACTTTCATGTACTTGTTTCTGTTAATTTGTACAAGTGAAGGGAGAATTGAGAGTACCAACAGCTTAAATTGCACATTTCTTTGCATCTAATTGCTTCTTTATCATTAGCTTATTAGAGTTTTTTTTTGCTTCACTAGCTTTTTGGGAGCTGTCAAATGTGGTTAGTTTTCAGGTTTATGTACCTATCCAAAATATATCATTTTCGGTGAAGTAGAGTGAATACTAGGTGTTCTTCAGCAGCTGTGATTAAAGTCTGAAATCTTTGATATAACCACTTCAAGAAAGCTGGAGGATTATGTTGTTGTTTATTGGGAATTTGCAGCATGTAGACTTGATGGACCACTTTTCAAGAAATGGAACCTTTGTGCTTGACTGTTTACCTGTACACTATCCAACTGCCACGTATACGTACACTAGCTGTTTACCTTATTCCCTGTGCAGTCAGCAGAAAAGCTTGTGAATTGTATCATTTCAGGGTACAAGTAGCAGAAAATCTTACAGCAACCATCACGATATTATTAGTGCTCTTACAGCTGACGTACTGCAGCAAGTTAAGCATTTAGTTCGCCACAGTCCTTTAACTTGTTTACACCATTGCTGCATTACAGTGTTTGAAATGGAAGTGCTACAGGTAAAGTAATGCTGTAACATTTGCCCTCTGACTTCATACATTCTCAACAGTAATGATTTGAAACTGTTCTCAATTTAGTGATTCTGTGCTGTTCTTCTTTATTAAGTATATGTAAATTGGATACTTCTAAAGTAAGCAAGTTAAATTTGGTGCTGTGTTTCAAACTGTTTGGTTTTTATTGGCTTTAGCAATCTGAAATGCACAAAGATAAAGTTGGTTTGTTTTAGTGATGCTAGACCATGCCTTGTATGCAGCGAGGATTTTGTTAGTTTGAGAAGACTATTTCTTTCTGTAATCAGCATCTTGTCTTGCATGAGCAGAGGCAAAGGCTTTTTCAAAATTGACATCCAGAAGAGTGGTAACCTTGAATATCAAAATAGAGATGACCAATACATCTCTGGGTACATTAAGTACTGGAATATAAATGTCAGCCTAGCTCAGTGACTGACTGTTCTGAATGTATTCTAACTTAAGCTGAGACAATACTTAAATCAATTTTTCTGATTTTAATTTAATTTTATTTTATCTCATTCATTTGATTCCTTTCTATCCACTGTATAGTTTGTGCAACTGTAGTTGCCGTGGATTTATCTCCTGAGATGAATACTCAATAGTTGAAACTCCAGAAAAACTGAAATTTTTTTTTAAGCCAAGCAAAACTTGAGTTTAGTATGCTTTATTAGTTCTATCCTGATGAAATATATTGCACAGATCTTTCCAGAGATCCAAAAGGACTGAAAATTTATTGTGCATTGAATAAAATTATTTTTGTTAATGGTTTTATATAAAATTTGTTTTGGAAAGAACATTGTTGCCCTGAGGAGTTCCTTTTAAAGAACTGATATTTTTCAAGCAGCATATTCTATTTGTCATCACCGTCAAACAGTTCCTCCTGTGTTCAAGTATGTGTTTTTTTTGTATCACCAACTTGTAAATTTTATCATCTTAAACCACCTTTGAGTTTTACTTGTATCAGAAATAACAGCTGCTTAACAGGTCAGTGGAGATGGATGGGTTTTGTCTTTTTATATTGCTTGATAAACTTGTGAAGTTAGGAAATTCCATTTCTGGTTAGCATGTAAAATATTTAAGCTATTGTACATTGTCAAGAGGTGTTAATAGGGACAATTGTCGCCATATTTTCTCAGTATTGTTTCACAGTGCAAATTAAATAGCTCTTCAGTTAGAGGAAGTATCTCCATTGTAAAAGCAGAGATGAGTTAATGGAGTGAACAAAGGACATGGGAGGAACATTCATACTCTCTATTCAGGTATTTACAAGATCACATAACATTCTGAAACATTGATCTAAGAGACAAATCTCTGATAACAGCCTTGCAATACCTTGTTGCAGTGCCCTTAGAGACTGATTCTTTCAAAAGAGATTCAAACTCAGTTACTCACAGAAGAATAATGAGGCAAGATTTGACATTTTAAAACCTTTACTGTAACAAATGACTAAAATGACTGTTGACTAAGAACTTTAAACTACAGATAGAAATGTTCCCCTTTTATATTTCTCACGCATTGCATTCTCCACGTAATTACAATCCATGTGGCAAACAGTCCACAGTTTCTCCCAGCTTCCAATGGATTCCTGTATCCCTTTTTTGCCAAGTAGTAACTTTAATCATCTCCAGATATTTTCCTCAGTTTTCAGAGTTCCTTGAATCCAATGATTACTTTCCCCACCCATTGCACACCCTACCCCTCTGCCTGAAGTCATACTGGGACAAATTTCTAGGAATCAGTATCGCTATAGGATGCAAGGTTTCTGCAAGAGACTGTTTCCTTTCCACATTTGACTCTGGTAGCTCGCAAAACCAAGCAGCTTCTCTCTGCTGACTACAGCAAACAGCCTTTCATTGATCTATAGGGATGTCTGGAATCTGATCTTTAAAAAAAAATGGCTTCCTCAGCCCTCTTCCTCAGCCCTCTTCCTCAGCCCTCTTCCTCAGCCCTCTTCCTCAGCCCTCTTCCTCATAGCATGTGAAACACATTAAATGTACTCAGAAACGATTGTTAGCTTTCCTTGACACCCCCCTCCTCTCCCCCTCCGCCTCCCCCTCCCCGTTCCCCCCTCCTCCACCCTCCCCCCCTCCCCGTTCCTCCACCCTCCCCCCCTCCCTCCCCCCCCTCCCTCCCTCCCCTCCACCCTCCCTCCCTCCCCCCTCCCCCTCCCCCCTCGCCCTCCCCCTCTCCTTCCCCCCCCTCCCCCTCTCCTTCCTCCCCCCCTCTCCTTCCCCCCCCTCCCCCCCTCTCCTTCCCCCCCCCTCCCCCCTCTCCTTCCCCCCCCTCCCCCCCTCTCCTTCCCCCCCCTCCCCCCTCTCCTTCCCCCCCCTCCCCCCTCTCCTTCCCCCCCCTCCCCCCTCTCCTTCCCCCCCCTCCCCCCTCTCCTTCCCCCCCCTCCCTCTCCTTCCCCTTCCCCCCTCCCCCCCTCCCTCTCCTTCCCCTTCCCCCCCTCCCTCTCCTTCCCCTTCCCCCCTCCCCCCCTCCCTCTCCTTCCCCTTCCCCCCTCCCTCCTCCCCCCCCCTCCCTCCCTCCCCTTCCCCCCCTTCCCCTTCCCCCCCCTTTCCCTTCCCCCCTCCCTCCCCCCCCTTCCCCTTCCCCCCCCCCTCCCCTTCCCCCCCTTTCCCTTCCCCCCCCTTTCCCTTCCCCCCCCCCCCTTTCCTTCCCCCCCCCCTTTCCTTCCCCTTCTCCTCCTCCCTCTCCCTTCCCCCCCCCTCCCCCCCCTCCCCCCTCCCCCCCCCCCTCTCCCCCTCTCCTTCCCCCCCCTCCCTCTCCTTCCCCCCTCCCTCTCCTCCCTTTCCCCCTTCCCCTTTCCCCCTCCCCCTTTCCCCCTCCCCCTCCCCCTCTCTCCTCCCCCTCCCCTCCTCCCCTCCCCTCTCCTTCCCCCCCCTCCTCCTCCTTCCCCCCTCCTCCCCCCTCCTTCCCCCCTCCCTCTCCTCCCTTTCCCCTCCCCCTTTCCCCCTCCCCCTTTCCCCCTCCCCTTTCCCCCTCCCCCTCCCCTCCTCCTCTCTCCTCCCCCTCCCCTCCTCCCCTCCCCTTCCCCCCCTCCTCCCCTCTCCTTCCCCCCCCTCCTCCTCCTTCCCCCCCCCTCCCCCCTCCTCCCCTCCTCCTCCCCCCTCCTCCCCCCCCCCCCCCCCCCCTCCCCTTCCCTCCCCTTCCCCACTACATTTTAGTTCAACAATGTATCTTTAGTTAGCAATGCACTGATTCATACCTGATTCCATTAGGGTGTGTTTTTTTTCCTCAGCTTAAATGTTACTGCATAAATATCCTAATTTGTAGATTGAATTATAATATCAAGAGTTTATGTGCAATGTTACCAGTTAAGTAAAATGATGATACAACAGGAGGATTTTCCTGGTGTATTTTTTGGCAATTGACATAATGCATTTACTTGGTAAATAATATGGATTTGTCCTTTCTGAACCAGGTGGAGCGTCTGGAGATGAAAGTGATGCCCTCAGCATAAATGCAGAAGCGTATGATAGTGACATAGAGCAAAACTGTAATGACCAAGAAGGCAGTACAAACTCGGTACCTCAGAAAGGTACGGCAACTCGCACTGGCGTTGAAGATGAAATACAAAAGGACATTGAAAAGAGTGTAAATGAGATTCTTGGCTTGTCAGACTCCGCTGCAGGAAAACATCAATCTGCTGGTTCTCCCAATCCTGACGGGGATGGTCTTCACCCTTCAGCACAGCAACTGGAACTACTTGAACTCGAAATGCGGGCCAGGGCAATCAAGGCTCTAATGAGAGCTGGTGACACCAAAATACAGTCTTAACTGGTGCACAAACATGATTGTTACTCTTAAGAAAAGGTGCAATCTAGCCAACACTATAGGCCAGATAAAGAATTGTCTTTAGTTTCCACTCTCCCAGTATATCTCCCAGTCCTCTAAATTGCAAATTTACTTGCTTTGTCATCCCTACCAGGAAATATTTTTGCGTTTACTCATCAGATTTGAGCTCCATTGGTAATTTATTCAGTTATAAATTATGGATCCCAAATTTACTGCTGCAGCTATTTTCAAAAATGCTGTAATAATGGGTAAAGATATTTTGAATTGGGCAAATTGTACTTTATAATCACTTGTATTCTGTATGGCCTGACAGTGAAACGGTAAGTGACTTTTCCTTGTTTAGTCAAATGTTTACATCCTGCTGCTGGTGTAGATGCGATAATGTTTATCAACTTCTAACTAATGGGGAAACAAATGCTTATCTTGCCCTCTGTGTGGAACCATACCTGTTAACTGGAGTCAGCACGTTGGGGGAGTCTTCACAGTAACTGAGGTTAAGTAACAGAAGGGAAGTGTAATGGTTTAGCGAGTAAAGCACAGTGATCAGATGTGTTTTAGTGTAGTGCCTTGCAATGCTGAGCACTAATATAAAATTGCAGTGATTTTGAACGTCATTGTAAATAGTCTTTGAGGCAGCCCTTTTCGAAGTTGATAAAATAGCTCGAAATTGCATCCATCTAAAATTGTTTTAACTAGCGCTGTTAGCGTAGTAATCGGGCACATCTGTAGAACATCAAGCTCTCAAATACAGAATTTTTAGAGATTGTACCTGTTATATCGAGGTAAATCTGTTCAGTTAAGTTTAGTTTGCAAAAACTAAATTCTGACAGTAAAATTAGGCTGAAATTGTTACGGCCAGAATTTTATTTACCTATGTTTTTTTTGTTAACTTCAAAATGTGATGTCATTGTATGCTGACCTGTGGTTGTTTTGATTCTATTCAATTTAATTAATGAGTTAATGATAGATGTTCTTGAGTAAATTGGAGCACGTGTAAAACATCTTCAGAAGAGCTTTTGAAAATAATATTCTGCACCAATTCAGTTTAGATGTGAAAGCATACTATGTTTATGGAGAAGGAGATTGCATTATTTTAAAACCATAGCTTGCAAACGGTTGTTGGTATTATTTATTTTAGGTAACTTATCCTCTCCTGTGATTGATGAAGCTGATTTTTTTTAAAAAAGTGACTCCCCATTGCTTTTAATTTTTGGAAAACCCACAAGCAGTTTTCTACTTTGCAGTCTGCATCAGCTGAAACACACTCCTTTAAGGAGAATGAATTATAGAATTTGCTCAGGTGAAAGTAGCCACAGGCACCTATCTAAATTCAACAGAGCAATTATTCCACATGCTGTTCAGATTTCAGAATATTCCTTTGGAAAGCAGAATGGCATTTTCTACTGTTTACTGTTATATTAATTGTGGGTCTTTGACATCATCTCGGTTGTCTATATTCAAATGTAATTAAACCACAATTTTTCCAATTGCTTGTATGTGTCTACTTAATATTGAGTTGGTTTGACTCATACAGACTTGCTTTACTTAACCACCTAGCAATTGTTAATGAGTTGGCATTTATACTATGAGTGAATGTTGACAGAAGTACTAGCTTGAAAGTGTATTCACAGTGTTGTGTTTTTTTAATAAGATCAACAATTAGCATAAATTTTATTAACCTACAAAGATCATGTTGAAACAAGGGCATTGAAAACCACTAGTTTCTGGAAGACTTTGGCAATATAGAGATGCCACTGAACTATAAATTGGATGCCAAAGGCATCAAATCAAAATTGAATAGAATATTTTTATATTTCAATACATATTTGAATTATTTTTGTAACAAACTACCCACCCAACCATTCTGGTATCACTCGATGCAGTGTCTGTTAGAAGATGTCCCACTGATCACTATCTCATCATGAATGTTGATGAGAACTTACAGTAATATTTCAAAAGAAAATATGCACTTAACAATTCTTAGTTTGTGAAAATTAGAAATATTGGCTTTCCTTCCCCAGGATGTCCCAAAGTATTTAAAATTACTTTTTTGTAGTGTAGTCACCATTTTCATACAAGGAAAATTTATAGTTTTCCTGTTTTTTTTGAGTTCAGCTTAGCCCCAGAATCAAAAGTAAAGTACCTGGATTAAATACACTGGCATCAAAATTAAATGTTGTAAACCCAATAAAACAAGAGTGGCAGTGGTTAGCACTGTTGACTCACAGCACCAGGGACCCAGGTTCAATTCCGGCCTGGAATCACTCTGGAGTTTGCATACTCCTCTTGTCTGCATGGGTTTGCTCTGGTTTCCTCCCACAATCCAATGATTGACCCTAGTATCAGGGAGATTAGAAGGGCAAATATGTGGGGGGTTACAGGAATAGGGTGTGAGTGGGATTGTGATCAGTGCAGAATCGATGGGCTGAATGGCCTCCTTCTGTACTGTAGGGATTCTGTGATTCTATGAATTGAGACAAAAAAAATATTGTAATTAAAATAGATTTTGGAAAGAAGAGCGCTGTTATCTACATGAGTAGGATTTATAAAGCCCGTGTATCTTTCTGATTTGGGTACTATAGTTGTGTTCAGTACTTGTCTTGCATTTAAGGGCGGAGTTTGAAAGCAACACATTAATAAAATGCAACAGTTAATAATTCCCTTTGTTGATTGTAGGGCCATATAGAGGTGATGGTGGTTTAGTGATATTGTCACTGGACTAGTAATCCAGAGTGACAGAATGCTGCTCTGGGAAACCGTGTTCAAATCCCACTGTGGGAAATGGTGAAATTCAAATACAATAAAAATCTGGAATTGCAAGTCAAATCATGAAACCATTGTTGTTTTAAAAAAACCATCTGATTCATTAATATCTTTTAGGGAAGGCAATTCATGATCTGTACCTAGTCAGGCTGACATACAGGCCAAGCTTTTAACTGCTACTCAGTTCAAAGGCAATTAGGGATTGGCAACAAATACTGATCATGAAAGAATAAAAAGAAATTCTTTAAGTGGCTTCAATCCAGTTCCTTAAGCACATAGCACAAAGCTATCATTGACAACTATCATAACATTTGTATAGAAAATGGAGAATTCACATTTGTCATGTAGTATATGGGGCCCTCTGGGGTTGTGTCTAAAGCTCATTCTTTAGACAGAGAAGAAGGAATTGTCTTAATTTGATGCAACACTTGCTGACAGAAGTAAAAAAAAAAATCACCCCCTTTTGCTGATATCTTTTGACCACAAAATTTAAACTTCAATCACTTAGATAGAAAAGGTTTTAATGCAGTAATTTGGTAAAATTGCAGGAGATAACAGCAAACATCTTCAGAAGCTGCCTTAACATCCTAATAAAAACAGATGTTAACATTACCAATGATTACATTTTAAGATATTGGAACAAAAAATGAATTGCATCTTCCATTCAACATGCCTTACCACAAACGCCTCAAAGAATGTATTCAGGAATAATATGACTACGCTGAAAAGCCCAACAATATAAATTGGTGAATTTTTTCAAACGGTTGATAATGCTCACAGATCCTAAAATAATAGTCATTTGCGTATTGCTGAAAAATGATTTTTCATCAAAGCTTTTTGTTTTGCACTCATCAGAACAACACTATCCTATTTGAGTAGAGAATGCTAATCAGTGGCAAATGGAATCAGTAAAGGCGATGCCATGAAGAATGAACCAGTTGACAGTGACTCTGTTAACCAGGTAGCTTAACTGTGGTCAAAACATTGTTCTGAAGAATGAATGAGTGATAGCTGTTAATTACTTTGTGCATCTTGTAGAATAAATGGGTACCTTGAATGGATCATTTTGTGCTGTGTAACAAACTCATGAACTAGCCTAAGGTTGTCACTTTTGGCCCTGAAAAGCATCCATTCTACCTTAGATTATCCCAAGAGAGAAAGGTATCTCAAGCATTTGAGCAACAGATGAAGCTAGCAGTTTCACACTATTGTATGCAGTAGAAACAAAAGTTGTACTTGCCACTAATAGGATGTTGCCATCAAGCTAAAAATGCATTCTGACTGTCACACACATTATGGCATATTGTGGCATATGAATTTCAGTATGAATGAGATGCTAGCTATGTAGGCCACACATTCCAAAGATGTGCAGATCACAGAAAGTTGGTTTCATAGAGCCCCTACAGTGTAGGAAGAAGCCATTCAGCCCATCGAGTCTGCACCAACATTCCCTACCCCCATATCCCTACATATTTACCCACTAATCCCTCTAACCTACACATTTCAGAACACTAAGAGACAATTTTAGCGTAGCCAATCAACCTAACCCACACATCTTTGGACTGTGGGAGGGAATCGGAGCAGCCAGGAGAAACCCATGCAGACACAGGGAAAATGTGTAAACTCCACACAGACAGTGAGCCAAGCCAGGAATCAAACCCAGGTCCCTGGAGCTGTGAAACAGCAGTGCTAACCATTGTGCTACTGTGCTGCCCCAAACAGGATGCAGCAGCTAATTAAGAAGGCAAATTAAATTTTAATCCTTCATTGCTAAGGGAATGGATTTTAAAAACAGGAAGGTTATGTTGCAGCTGTATAAGGTGCTGGTGAGGCCACACCTAGAGTAATGTGTACAGTTTTGGTCTCCTTACTTGAGAAAGGATATACTGGCATTGGAGGGGGTGCAGAGGAGATTCATTAGGTTGATTCTGGAGTTGGGAGAGTTGGCTTATGAGGAGAGACTGAGTAGACTGGGACTATACTCAATGGAATTTAGAAGAATGAGGGAAGATCTTACAGAAACATACAAGATTATGAACAAATTAGATAAGAAAGAAGCAAGAAGGTTGTTTCCGCTGGTAGGTGAAACTAGAACTAGGGACATGGCCTTAAAATAAGGGGGAAGCAGATTTAGAACCGAGTTGAGGAGGAATTTCTTCATCCAAAGGGTTGTGAATCTAGAATTCCCTGCCCAATGAAGCAGTTGAGGCTACCTCATTGAATGTTTTTTAAGGCAAGGATAGATACATTTTTGAACAGTAAAGGAATTACGGGTTATGGTGAGCAGGCGGGTAAGTGGAGCTGACTCCACAGAAAGATCAGCCATGATCTTATTGAATTGTGGAGCAGGCTCAAGGGGCCAGAGTACAGGCCTACTCCTGCTTCTCGTTCTTATGTTCTTACACCCAGCTGTTTCACTCTGTATTCAGTAGCAGGGAAGGCCTGGATGGTACGTATTCTGCTATGTTGTCCAGGTGCCATATTGAAAAGGTGCCTAGCATTTAAATAGTTCATTTTGCTGTTATTTCTATTAAAATGGATGACCTCACATTTACCAACAATTGTACTCCATCTATCAGCACCTCACCCACTCAAACTATCTACATCCCTTTGCAGACTGTGTGTCCTCTGCACACTTTGGTCTGCCAATCATCAGTAGCATCTATAAATTTTGCCACACTATACAGTCCCAACTTAAGACCATCTGTGTAAATCATAAACAATTGTGGCCTCAATACTGATCCCTGAGGTGCACCACTAGTCACTGATCACCAAGCTGAAAAACACCCATTTACCCCTACTCTTTACTTCCTGTTAGTTAACCAACCCTCTATCCATGCTAATATATTACCAGTTACACCATGCACCTTATCTTATGCAGCAGTCTTTGGTGCAGCCCTTTGTCAAAGGCCTTCTGGAAATCTAGATATGCCACATCCACAGGTTCCTCATTGTCCACTGCACATGTAATGTTCTCAAAGAATTCCACCAAATTAATTAAACATGACCTTCTCTTCATGAAACCATGCTGCATCTTCACAATGGGACAATTTATATCTAGATGTCTCACTATTTCTTCCTTGATGATAGATCCAAGCATTTTTCCTACTACAGAAGTTAAGATAACTGGTCTATAGTTATCCACCTTTTGTCTACCTCCTTTTTTTAAAGCAGTGGCATCACATTTGCTGTTTTCAATCTGTGGGAACCACTCGAGTCCAGTGAATTTCAGTAAATTACTAGTAGTTCTTGCTATTTGCTATTTCCACCACTATCTCTTTAGTGCCTTGGGCTGTATTCCATCAAGGCCTGGAGACTTGTCTACCTATAGCCCCATTAGCTTGGCCAACACTACCTCTTTCATGATAATACTTTCTAGGTCCTCACCTGCCATAGCCTTCCTGTCAGCAATTTTTGGCATATTACTTGTCTTCCACTGTGAAGACCGACACAAAATACCTTTTCAATGCCTCAGCCATTTTCTCATTTCCAATTACATCCCCCTTCTCATCATCTAAAAGACCAGTGTTTAGCCACTCTTTTCCACTTTATATATTTGTAGAAACTTTTGCTGTTTTTATATTCTGAGCTACTTTACTCACATAATCCATCTTACTTTTCTTTATAGCTTTTTTCATGGCTTTCTGTTGACTTTAAAGATTTCCCAATCCTCTAGTTCCCCACTAATCTTTTCCACTTTGTATGCATTATCTTTCAATTTGATACCCTCCTTTATTTCCTTAGATGTCCATGGCTGATTATCTCTTTCTACAGTCCTTCCTTATCACTGGTATATACTTTTGCTGGGTGCCATGGTGGAACAGTTGCTGAAGATTGGCATGCAGGTGAGGAAAGCTAATGGCAGGCTGGCCTTCATTGCAAGAGGATTAGCGTACAGGAATAAAGATGTCTTGCTGCAGTCGTACAGGGCCTTGGTGAGGCCACAACTTATGTATTGTGTGCAGTTTTGGTCTCCTAGTCTGAGTAAGGACATTGCTATTGAGGGAGTCCAGCAAAGGTTCACCAGACTGATTCCCGGAATGGTAGGGCTGATATGAAGAAAGTCTGGATCAACTGGGCTTGTATTCACTGGAATTTAGAAGAATGGGAGGGGATCTCAGAAACATTATAAAATCCTGATGGGACTGACAAGCTAGATGGGGTAAGAATGTTCCTGATGTTGGGAAAGTGCAGAATTAGGGGTGGTAGTCTCTAAGAATAAGGGGTAAACCATTCCAGACTGAGATGAGGAAGAACTCCTTCACTCAGTTGTGAACCTGTGGAATTCTTACCGCAGAAAGCTGTTGGGGCCGGTTTGTTAGATATGTTCAAGAGGGAGCTGGACGTGGCCCTTGCGTTAAAGAGAGTATGGAGAAAAAGCGGGAGTGGGATACTGAAAGTGCATGATCAACAATGATCATAATGAATGGTGGTGCAGGCTCAAAGGCCTGAATTGCCAACTTCTGCATCTGTTTTCTATGTTTCTATCCCACCTAGATTTGCAGCTTCCAAGTAATCTCTCTCGAGCATGGAGATAAGACAATCTTGTCTTCTGCTGTAGAGTGCTGCAGTTTCAGAAGTATTAACGATTCTGCAGTAGTTTGTGCGCTGACTGCCAGTTCTGGAGGAAAGACGACTCTCAGCTGGGACTGAAGCATAGGCTTCCGCAGAAGATACTTTGCCTGAGTCCAGGTTAGAGTCAACACAGAATCACACTGCTAAAGATTTGGTAACTTTCCACTGTGAAAGTCAGTTGACGGGACTGAAGCATGGACTTTCATAGTGGGAAGTTACCAAATCTTTAGCAGTGTAATTCTGTGTTGACGCTAACCTTGACTCAGGCAAAGTATCCTCTGCGGAAGCCTCTTCATGGGCAACAGGAGATGAAGTAAGCTATACTTTGGTGGATTCAATGGAACAAAGATCTGAATGTTGCTCGACCACTGAGCGCAGCTGAATCATCTAAAAAGACAACCGGCTGCATGAGGTATGTCCATCAATCAGAAAGATTGTTTAGGACCTCAAACCCCACAAAGATTACTCAGTACTCCCAGGGATGTTTCCTCATCGCTCTCTAGGATGAGCTAATTCAAGTTCAGCAGCTTTTCCTGGGGTTGGTTACTGCCTTCAGCGTGCTTCACCTCTGGATTTACTCTGTGAAGAACTGAGTCACAACTCTCCCATAGCACGGTGGCACAGTGGTTAGCACTGCTGCCTCAGTGCCAGGGACATGGGTTTGATTCCCAGCTTGGGTCACTGTGTAGAGTTTGCATATTCTCCCCGTGTCTGCATGGGTTTCCGCTGGATGCTCCAGTTTCCTCCCACAGTCCAAAAATGCACTAGTTGGGTGAATTGGCTCTGCTAATTCTCCCTCAGTGTACCCGAACAGGAGCCAGAGTGTGGCAACTAGGGGATTTGCACAGTGACTTCATTGCAGTGTTAATGTAAGTCTACTTGCAACTAATAAATAAACTTTACCTTAATTTCAATCCAGTGGATGGTGTCTCTGTAGAAGAGCAGAATTTACCGCTGAGTGTATTAACTTCCTCAGCTTCTGACAGTTGAATTTCCATTGCTTCAAAATGAAAGGCTGAAGATTGTAGCGTGAAATACAGTGAGCTATTCAAATGTTAAGCATTACCTGTTTTTTCTAGCATTCTTCAAAGTAAGTCACTTAATAAGGATCTACATTGACTGTTAAGAACGCAGAGGGAATAACAATCTGATGGATAAAAGGTCATCTGCTAATATGTTAACAGCTGCTTCAGTGTCAATTTTATAAGTAGTATCAAAGCCTTGAATTTGGACTTTGAGCAGTAGTCTGGATTAAGACCATCTGCTTCCTCTATGAACCCTACAAGGTTGTCATTTTCTGAATTTTCCATTTCTTTGGTGGTCTGAGGGTTTAATTAAAACTTCTGGATTTATAGAAACATTTGAAATGTCCAGTAGGAAGCATGCAATGCACCTTGCTGGACAATCTTGGCATCTATGCTGGGTTTTTGCACCACAATGCCAACATCTCAAAATGACTGCCAGCACAGAGTTTCCTGCCCTTTTGGTTTGTTTAGCAGGCTATGGGGTGAGTTGGGCCAATTGCCCATGGGCCTACCTAATCGATGGAGTCATGTGAAGCCTCGGAGTTGCCATAAATTATAGCCCATTGAAAGATTCTCTAAGCCTAGCCTGTCTCGTGCTTGATCCAATGAAAGATCGTTCTTGCTCTACAGGGAGTTGGAGAACTTCTGATCCCGAACATTCATGGTTATACTATCATGGATTAGCTCCTCCTCCAGTGCTGTGTATCAGCAAGAACTAGCTAGGTGGTATAGGCCAGTTAGGAATAATTGACTTGATTTCCCAGGTCATTGAGAGAGAATTGGTTAAATCGTACTTTTCAGTTGCTAAATTTTGCTTCAGGCTAAAATAGACGTCAAAGACTTTAACATTGGAATCAAAATCTGGGGTGGACTCCTGCACTTTTTACCTTGGGAATGTAATCTGCTACTGGATCTACTGCATAAAGAAAGGAGCTTTGGCTCTTTATCGTAAAGACCTGACACCAGAGAAAATGTCATTTCCATAATTCCCACTGCTGGCATTTCTGCAGGCCTTCAAGGCAGTCAAATTAGTAGAGAAATGGTCAAGAACTGCTCATTAGAAACAGTCATCATTACATCTCTCCTGTGTGCCTCCATCTACTGCCAAAGTTCAAGCTGATTTCAAATGTTTCTTCATTATGTGGTTGCTTTGATAATACCAAATGTGTCTTTTACATCAATATCTCCATTGCTGCCACCATGTTCTGAGATTGGGTCCTTCTGCTTTGGACTCTAGGCATGGGAACTGGTTCTTACATAGACTGTACATGTATTATGTTATCTGTTTAACACTTAGTACTCCAGGTTACAAAATAGGCATGTTGTTCTTAGACATGATTCCAGAATCTTTACCTCTTGAGAGAGTCAATCACATGGCTGCCTAGTGTCAATGTACACCCTCATTAACATCATATGTTATCTTACCTCTTCTCTTAACCCTTTAAACTACAATTATGTGGAGTAGAACTTGGATCTTTTGACTCAGGCAAGAATGCTATCACTGACTCAAGCTCACATCGTCAGGTTTCCTGGCAACAGATCTGTGATTTATCTTGAATTTTAAATGCAAAGCCTGGATGCTTGAAGTGTCTCATTTAATTGACTGTTGTTGCTTGTATTTTAATTTTGCAATGAAGTGCCTTGTGTTTTGTACAAGGTTTTACCTTGGTCATAAGAGAAATTTCAGATGCAAATTAGATCAATTTTCCTTTTGCATGCAGATTAGGCACTGCTGTAAATTAGACAAGCCTAGGTTAATTTACATATACAATTAAGCTCTTCTTAGCACACCAAAGATTGGTGTTATTTTCATCCTATAATTCTGTGAAATCAGGGGACCCATCATAACAGAACTAATAATACTACAGGTGGAATTTTGAGCCTGTGTTAGCCGTCAGCGAGAACAGCGACGTAGACGCGTTGAGAAAAGCGATTCTCGCCAGTGAGATCACATTTCCCATTGTTTCCACGCCCTTACCGATAACATAATAATGTTCCCACCCGGAAAGCATGGGAATAAATAATTTTATAATATCATTAGTGAGCCTTCCCACTGTGATTTACAATGGCTATCTAAAAACAAGAACACAGCAAACTCACCTCAGAAGTCATCACCTTCCATGGGTGTAAATTGGAGAGGACGCACTGGAGAGGCCACCCAGATATGTGCAACTTAGGGCTGACAAGGACAGCTGCGTCTCAGCCTTTCAGAGGGGTTGGGGTGTGGGTGGAGGAGGAGCAGCAGTTTTGCTCCCAAGCCTTAGTGGCCCTTCGCTATTTTGGTCTCTCAGGTCTCAGGAGGACTGGCGGTTAAAATCATAGGATCCTACAATGCAGAAGGAGGCTATTCGGTCCATAGCGTCTGCACTGACCACAATCCCACCCAGGCCCTATCCCCATAACCCCATGCATTTACCCCTCGCTCATCCCCCTGACACTTAAGGGGTAATTTAGCATGGCCAATCCACCTAACCTGCACATTGGAGTGCATGCTTTCGCTTCTTGTGTCCCCCTTGCTGGGCTTGTGGCCATTTTTCTGCTCAAAAATTGCCCATTTAAAGTGGGAGCTGGAGATGGGTGAAGAGTTCAAATCAGTAGATCAGGTTGGGCAGGGGCGGGCTAGTGGGCAAGTGAGGTGCCTGGGCAGCATCTCATCAAATGCCAGACTGCATAGGCAGAGTGGGGAAATCTGCTGGGGGTGGGGGAAGATCCTTCTACTCTGACTACACCAGTGAAGTCAGAATAAACCTCAGGATTTCAGCTGTCAGGAAGGGAAAAGGCACAAATAATGGAGGCTAGGCTATTAAGGAATAAAGTCAGGGTGACTAGCTGATCAAGGTGGGAGATTCATTTAATCCACAGCCAATGAGAACTAGGAAATGGGGGTGCCACCTAAAGATGAAGGTGACCTCAAATTGCTGCCCTCATGTTATTCAGGTGGGCCTCACCTACCACATGGGGAAGCCAGTTAACTGATCAACTCCCTGACCTTTCCTTGATGACTCAATTGTGCTAATATATTCAGTCCTGGAATCCTTGAGTGCGCCAATAATAGATGGCCAGTGGTTAACCCTTTGGGAGCTGAGCCCCAGGCATTGATCACCAAGGCTTATACCCATCTCACCATGAGGGAGAGGTGTCACACACGGTGGTCCTAATGTAAGGCCTGAGGGTCGAGGCAATCATCAATCACCCAGTTCAGGATATGATAGCTGGCATGGTCTCGTTCACCCGGGAGGTTAGAATACAGGTCGATTGGATGCAGTCAGCTGCCCTCAGTTCTCATCCTTGCAGGAGACGTGGCCTGCTGAGGCTTTGAATAGTCAAAGCATTTCTGTCGGGCAGGATTGAGAGGGGCAATTGTTGGCGATGAGCTATTGTGTGAGTGAATAAAGCTCATTGAAAAAGAGCTCACACAGAGGGATGTGCATGGGAGCACATTCCAGATCCTGAGAGGGCTATGGGTCAGGGCATTGTCATCCTCATCACTCACTTTTATGTTCTCTTCCTTTCAGTTATTGATTTGAGAGAATCATGGAAACAGTGGAGCTGGATACCTATTGATAGCTATTGAGTAACGGCAGTAATATCAACTTGCTGTTGTATGTGGGCAGAACCAATGTCTTGCAGAGACTGGGGAGGCTGGACCTATTGATCAACTGTGGGGGAGCGGGGAGGTGTAGGGTGTGATGGAGGGTTCTGCTTTTACCTTTTTGTATAGAGGCGGTTTTTAAAAATGGCACCCCAGTCTTTAAAAAAATATTGAGTTCAATCTTCCAGCGTGATGTGGTGGGACCTGCCCCTTGGAGTTTTTTTTCCATCAGGCTAATGATAAAATGGAGAAAGTTGCCATTGTGGCCAGCTGAAGCAATACCACTTCTCCCACCTGCTACAACACTCTGGTAGGAAAAACAGAATCATAACGGGGGAATTTTTTTCCATTTTCCTGCAAAGTGGATATTCCCACAGTTCTCCATGTTATATTCCATTTGCCAACTATCTGCCCGCTCACTTTGTTTCTCCAAATCCCCTTGAAGATTCCTTGTATCCTCCTCACACTCACACTGCCACCTCGTTTTATGATCTTCAAACTTGGAAATTATACATTTATCCCCACATCCAAACCATTAATTGCATATTGTGAATAACTGGGGCCCAAGTATTGATCCTTGTGGTACACCTGCCAACCTGCCAATCTGTTTTTTTGTCCATTAACCAGTTCTCAATATTTGCCAGAATATTCCACACACACCTCGATTCCATGTGCTTTAATTTTGCTCACTAACCTCTTATGAAAAGCTTTCTAAAATCTAAATATAGCACACACAATGTTCTCCCTGACCATTCTGCTGTTTACATCCTCAAAAAACTCCAACAGGTTCACTTAAACCTCCTTTCCCTTTCAGAAATCCACGTTAAATACATTTACTTTCTCTCAAGATAAAGTCAGTAGCACATGAGGATCTCATTGCACCCAGTTTGTGCTTTTTTTAAGTTTGGT
The DNA here is from genome assembly GCF_965287045.1 of Carcharhinus amblyrhynchos. Lineage (NCBI taxonomy): Eukaryota > Metazoa > Chordata > Chondrichthyes > Carcharhiniformes > Carcharhinidae > Carcharhinus > Carcharhinus amblyrhynchos. Next base: position 42,424,473 of record NC_137328.1, on the reverse strand, counting down.
GTGCAACAGTTGTGCAGTTGTGGTTGGCAGCTTTCCTTATTGAACCTGCAGCTCAGGGAGGGGAGTGGGAGAAAGGCTGTTCGCGTGGAGGCTTGGGACTGGTAAAGGTGAGTCAGTGGTGAGGTGGGGAAAGTGAGGGAGGATATGAAGTGGGGTCGATAGCATGGAGGAATGAAGTGGGAAGGGCTTGGCATTCTTGGGAGTGGTGAGAAGAATCAATTAAGGTAAGAAAACTAGGGATCATAAGTCATATAGACTCAAAATAGAATCTCTTTCGCTCTCGACAGATACCGCCTGACCTGCTAAGGTTTTCCAGTATTTTTGGTTTCTGTCTCAGATTTGCATGTATCGTGCTTTTATTCAAGAAAATGAGGGATTCTAAAGGGAGGTGTCAGCATTGTGCACATGTGGGTCCATCTCAGGGTGTGGCCTGGCAGAATTCTTCAAAGGCTTTGAGTTCACCCATAACAAAATTACCCCCGCTGAGCGAGCTCTTAGACAACATCCTTTACAATACATAGAAGGCAAGGGCAGCTGAGCTTAAAAGTTCAGCAGTGTCCTACAGAGTGGCAAATACAGCACTGGACATGAATGTTCTGTAAACAGTGATTATAAAAATACATTTATCCACAATAAAGCACACGTTTCTAACTCACCTATAACCAGGATGCATGAGAACTATGAGCTGTGCCAGTATGTTCAGCTCTCCGGCTAAGCTAGTCTCAATAAATAACAATGTTGTACGTATGAATCAAGCAAAACCAATGTAAGTCAAGTGAAATTTAATTTTGAAAGACACCAGAAAAGTTGTGGCCATGATAAAAGCTTCCTGTTTGACAAAAAGGCTCTTTCATATTTTCCCCAGGCCTGCTGCATTGTCAGCTAATGGCAAGTTTCACTAATAAAAAGATTTCCCCACTGCCTGAATGCACATGTCTCCTGTCCACACAGCCAGCACTTTAAATTTTAGTTGTAATCGTGTGGGAACCAGCAAAAATCAAGACACTGGAAGTGGCATCCGCTTCCTGTTCCACCACAGGTCAAGTTCCAGCCTAAATCTCTCATCAAGTTGTCTTTTCCTCTATCTTCCCACTGTTTCTGAGTGAAGTAACTCTTCAACCTTAGTTATTTTCATATCCATTCAAGTCACTCTCTCAGCTAACTGTACTTACCTCACTTTCCTCCCCAAACCTCTCTCTGCATAAACTCTACGATATTCAGAGCCACTCCCTCACTCCTACTAGCTCCCTTGGCCGCTCTTGATCTTTCTATTCCTGTGGTCTCGTTCATACACAAGGCAATCTCTGAAATTATCCCATTATTGCTTATTCAATCCCACTTCTTTTTAGCAGGCTTTACCGGCACATTTAGGCCATGCCCCTCAAAGTGACAACATGAAACATGCTCCCTTGTTTTTCATGACAAAGTGCCACAAGATCTGGTGAGAAAAACCTGCCTTTTTCTCTGGAGAGAAACTCGCCGGTTTTCAGTCAGATCCTGACACCTTGGAGGGAATATTCTTGTCCCACCCACCATGGAAATCATAGTGGGTGGGGAGTTGACCATTGACCTTGTGTGGGATTTTCAAGTTTTGAGGCGTACACTGCTGGAAAATGGGCTCTCGGCCATTTTTTGGTAAGATTCTGACTTTCAGCTCTTACCTCAGTGGAAAAATTGAAGCCACAGCTCAGATTGGGTAGAGTAAAAAGTCCTGGATTTAAGAATTCTGGCAATCTCTTACTGGATGAATTGCCTGTTAGGGACTTTTCATATCTCACTGCTTTGAGCACACTTACCCAGTCTTTGTCTTGTCCGTTTGAAATTGCCATTAGCTCAAGTTCTGCTGCACTCTATTATTACAACTGCATCTGTTTCAATTCATTTGCAATTGTTCAGGTCTGGTTTGGTTGAAAATTTTGCAACGTTTGAAGATGTTAGTAAATTGTTGATATGTTCCAGTGTATAAAGAAGCTAAGAGAGCTAAGGATATATTTATTTTTACCACCTCTTGGTGTTTACAATAACTCTGTCAATGTTGTTTCTACCTTTACATGTTACCCCTGAAGTTCACTTTACAGTTTCGGCCTAAACCTATGTAACTTACTTACATGTATTTTTTTGAATTTGACTCCCCGCCTTCCTAAAATCTATTAAATATTCAGGGTGAGTTTGAATTAGTTTTCTTCCCTTATAGCCAGATAGGCAGAATTTACAGACTCTTTAGACACAGCATTGTCCATTCTTACTTCCCTGTCCCTCCTGTGAAGAAATACTAAGAATACAGGCAATGTTAATTGTGTTTAATTGTAGGCAAGTGGTAAGCATTAACTTGAATCATACAGGCAAACACTGACTGAAACTGTGGTTGTTGGGTTAGGAGGTGTATGCTTATAATGTGTGACACTGTAAGTAAATATAAAAGTGAACTAAGATTGGCTTCAGCTCTGTCCTTCACTCAGCTTTTGGATTACAAGAGGCAGGTAGTATGCATCCTGGATAAGGTATAAATAAGAACAGGAAAATATGAAGTACACCGGGTGAAATGTATCCACTGGCAAATCCTCTAGGTTTAATCTGTTGGTAGGACCGTGCAAGATAAAACATTTCTTCTGAAGGACAATATTACATAAACTGTGAAGTAGTTGAAATATATGTTGTCAAAGTCTCTGAGGTACAAATACAAAGTTGCTTCCTGTTCTTCACTTAATGCCAGATTGTGTTCCTCTAAACCTCTTGAGAATCTTCAGTTGAAACTTGCTTTTTTTATTAAGGCAAAATTCTTGAAGAACATGTTTGAGCAATCCTGGAATTTCTTAAGAAAGTCACCCAGCAAACAGAAATGGCACTCCACTCAAGGGGCAGCCAATTTCATTTGCGTTAGGTAATGGACATTTAGTCATCCTATTTCCTGCTTGTGAATAAAACCATTGTTTATAATCAGTGAGATGCTCTGGGGATTTCTACTCAGTCTGGGAAGAAATAAACTCCAGAAATATTTGCAATTCAATTCTTTAGATCAATCAAAGAGTCATCTTTTTTGACCTTTCTGGATTTAGTTAATTTAACAACTATTTCTTTCTCCCCCTACCATAACCTGTATCTGTGGTGAAGACCTGTCATGAGAAATTAATTACTAAAATAATGGCTCTTATAATTAATTCTGAAACAATTTCCTATTGGAAACTTGAAAACTAGGCAAAATATTTTTAACAAAGAAAGACCTTATACCTGTTAGGGGATTTGTACCTTCCCTTAGTATGGATGTATTAGCAGATGGTGTACTCTTGTGCTTTCCTGATCTTTCTACATTAAAGACCTCTAGGAGTTCTCTCAGAATATCGTTATTCATCTTCTGATTTCCTTGCTTCTTTCTGTGGCCTTCTTCCAGGTTCTGCACAGTTCATTTCCATTTGTGACAAAGATTGTCAGCTTGACACAAGGGAATTACAGACAGGAATACACATCCCGCCATGGGGTTGTAGCATGCATTGTATCAATGCACTGTATCACCGAGTCATTCTTACACAAATTGTACTTTGGGTGAAAGAGTTACAGCTTTTCCATCATTCACTGTGTTTGGAAGGTGATAGTAATTGTTTGCATCTGCCAGAATGCTATGACAAAAATTAGAATACACCTTTTTTGTAATATGCTAAACAGGGGAAATGCAGGAGGAGATGATGCTAGTGGTAATGTCATTGAGCTAGTAATCCAGAGAACCAAATTAATGCTCTGGGCGTATGAGTTCAAATTTATATTCAGTTAATAAATCTGGATTGAAATTTAGTATCAGCAACGGTGACCATAACAACTATCAATTATTGTTGTAAAAACTTATCTGCCATTCTTGCCTGATCTGGCCTACATATGACTCCAGACCAACTGCTATGTGATTGATTCTTAACTGCCCTCTGAAATGGCCCAGCAAGCCAGCCAGTTCAAGGTCAACAAATACTGACCTTGCCAGCGACATCCACATCCCATGAAAGAATTAAAAAAACACTTTCCTAAAACACATTTTCTATAGCAGCTTTAGTTTGTATTTGATGCAGCAAGATGTCTCAGGTTTCTTTAGAGGTATAAACAATAAGTGGAAGGTATTCAAAATCTTGGTTAAGAGGTTTTATTTTTGGAAGCTCTTGGAGCAAGAGAGGAAGGTAGAGTAATAGCAGCTGAGAATTTCAGATTATGGGGCTTCAGTGACTTATGCATGGCACCTTGTGGTGGGACAAAGACACAGGGATGCAAAAGAATTAAGAGGATTGGCGGTTTCAGCGGGAAAGATTATAGAGTTGGAGGAGAGGGATAGCAATAGGTGATTTAACTACTTGGATGAGAATTCTAAATTTATGGCACCCAGCAAACCAGGGTAAAGGAATCAAAGAAAGGGCTGATGGCAGGTGGGATTTTGTACAGGACGGGATACCTACCCCAGAGGGTTAACTGAAATTTAGAGGGTGGAAAGATGGAAAATTAGCCAGGGACGTATTCATATACTTGAGCTTGTAAATAGTAAAGACATGAGTGAGTGTTTCACCTGCAGATGGGTTATGGTAATAGTGAATCATAGAATCCCTACAGAGTGGAAGGAGGTCATTTGGCCCATCGAGTCTGCACTGAGTCACTAACAGGGCATCTTATCCAGCCCCTATCCCCATAACCCCCCCCCCATTTACCCTGCTAATCCTCCTAATCTACACATTTTAGGACACTAAGGGATGATTTACTATGGCCAATTCACCTAATCTGCACATCCTTGGACTGTTGGAGGCAGCTGAAGCTATGGAGATGTGATGGAGGGGATATGGAGATGGAAACTATGCTTAGGGTCAAACAAAGGGACACGGTGGCACAGTGGCTAGTACTGCTGCCTCACAACGTCAGGGACCCGGGTTCAATTCCCGGCTTGGGTCACTGTCTGTGTGGAGAATGCACGTTCTTCCTGTACCTGCATGGGTTTCCTCCGGGTGCTCCAGTTTCCTCCCATAGTTCAATGATGTGCAGGTTAGGTGGATTGGCCATGCTAAATTGCCCCTTAGTTTCAGGGGGATTAACTAGGGTAAATGCATGGGGTTACAGGAATAGAGCCTGGGTGGGATTGTGGTCAGTGCAGACACTGATAGGCCAAATGGCTTCCTTCTGCACTGTATGGATTCTATGTGTTCTAAAATGCTCAGGTCATGAACAATCAGATTCAGGTTGGGGCAATGGCTAGTAAGGAAGAGACTGCACTCAATGGCAGGCATAGAGTTTCTGGCAACAATAGTCAGAAATTGTAGCTTACCTAGACAGCACAAATACTGACATTGTCAGGTATGCTGAAAGCTGCAGGGAGGTCGAGGAAGATGAGGTGGGACAGCGCACCCTGATCAAATTCAAGTGTCGTTTGTGACTGATTTGAAACAGTTTCAATGCTGTGGGAGAGGCAGAACGTAGTGACAGAGATCTAAATCTGCAGAAGTAGACATGGATTTGGGTGGTGACAACATGTTCAGTGACATTGGAGGGGAGGAACAGGAGGGTGGAGATTGGACAGTAGTTCACACTGAGCGATATTGTACGTGGATTTTTTTAAGAAGGTGGCAATGATACTGGTGTCTTCACGGAGGAGTTGTGATCATTTACATTGGGGTCTAAGAAGGCAACCAGGTTGTCAGGGGTTCAGTGGGAATATAGCTGAGAGATCAGGAAGAGAGTCTTCATGGATGAAATGGAAGAGAGAGAGAGAAGGGGATTTGAGGCTGGCCTTGGGGTGAACAGTTTGATTTTGTGTGAAAGGGTTAAGTCTAGGGCAGCAACCGAGCCAAATGAGCCCTATTTAGGATTTAGACAATACTCAAGCTTTCTTGTCAAGAACATTGAGCACTTGGATTTAACTGGTGGAAACTTCTAAGTTCTGCTTTTCCACTAATCACCATGGAAAGGTGGCACTTATTTTCATTTAATAAATACAACTCTATTTTCAACAGAATTAATTGCAATACGATATGCTATTAGTGAGACAAATTATTGCTAACAAACTAATGCTTAATCATGGATTTTCTATTAAATAAATTAAAATAATAATGCAACTTTCTCTTGGCAGGTTTTACATGATTTTGTTTTGATTTGACAATGTTTACGTTGCATTTTGCAAACTAAACAGACTTTGTGCTTAGAGTCTTAATTAAACTGAAAGGCTACATTTTAATTTCAAAATGACTGAAGTATATTTTTTTCATAAAAGCATAAGAAATGGCAACAGGACTACATCGTTCATGCCTATGAACTTGTGCTGTCATTCAATGAGATCATGTCTGATTTTCCACAACTTTCATGTGGTATGTCCCTAAATTAGTCTTCCCTCAATGTGGAATGCCATAAGCATAGACAAGGGTCATGGGTGGAGGGAGGACTCATAATGTTAAAATGGTGGCGCGGGCTCGTTGGGCTGAAGGGCCTGTTTCCCGGGCTGTTTTGTTCTTTGTCCAGCCCTTCCCGCTTTCCCCATATCGCTTGATTCCCTTTGGAACCAAAAATCTGTAAATCCATCGAGAATATCCTCTGGAATACAGAATTCCAGACTTTCACATGCCTTTTTAGTGAAGAAATTTCTACTCGTCTCAGTCCAAAATGTCTGACCACTTTTAACATTGAATAAACTTAGAATCCTTACAGTGCATCGAGCCTGCACTGACAACAATCCCATTCAGATCCTATCCCCGTAACCCCACTAATCCCTCTAACCTACGCATCCTGGTAACCAAGGGGAAATTTAGCATGGCCAATCAACCTAACCTGCACACCTTTGGACTGTGAGAAGAAACTGGAGCACCTGGAGGAAACACACACAGACATGACAAGAATGTGCAAATTCCACACAGGCAGTGACCCAAGCCGTGAATCAAACACAGGTCCCTGAAGCTGTAAGACAGCAGTGCTGCCACTGTACCACCTGGGACTGTGACACACCTTAGTTCTTGTCTCCCCACCTGGAGGAACCAGTCTCCTAACATCTACCGGCTAAACCTCTTAAGAATTTTATACACTGCCAGCAGATCATCTCTCAAGTTCTGGGGAATACAGGCCTAATCTACTCAATTCATTCCCCAGGAATCAGCCCAGTGAACCTTTGGTGCCTCCAAAGCAAGTGTATCCTTCCTTAGGTGAGGATGGCAAAATTATACACAATGCTCCATATGTGGTCTCTTCCAAGCCCTGTATAATTGTAGTAAGACCAAAATCTTCTTGTAGTCCAATCCATTTTTAATAAAGGCTAACCTACAATTTGCTTTCCTAATTGCTTGTTAACTTCCCCTGAGGTGTGTGCAAGGATACATAGAACATAGAACATAGAACACTACAGCACAAACAGGCCCTTCGGCCCACGAGTTGCTCCGATCACATCAACACCTACCAATCTATAGACCTATCTATAACCCCCAATCCCATTAAATTCCATATACTCATCCAGAAGTCTTTTAAAAGACCCCAGCGAGTTCGCCTCCACCACCACTGATGGCAGCCGATTCCATTCACTCACCACCCTCTGAGTGAAAAACTTACCCCTAACATCACTTCTGTACTTTCCTCCCCGCACCTTAAACCTGTGTCCTCTCGTAGCGACCATTTCAACCCGGGGAAATAGCCTCTGAGAATCCACCCTATCTATGCCTCTCAACATTTTATAAACTTCTATCAGGTCGCCTCTCAACCTTCGTCTCTCCAGGGAAAAGAGTCCCAGCTCCCTCAACCTAACCTTTTGAAAACTAACATTTTTCAATCTCAAACAGTTGTTGATAGAAACACTCTCTTTGATGCCTGTTTTGAATCCAACTTGAATCCAAATTTCCTTGGACCCATGGGCTCCAACCTTTCTGACCATCATGCCTTGAGACATCTTTTGAAGAGCCTTATTAAGAGTCACAAACTCAGCAGGTAGGATTTTCCAGTACTGCAGTGTGGTTTTTGGCAGCAAAGGTTGTCCACTGGCAGAATCTTCCAGTCCCACCGACGTCTACAGTGTTTTGCATAGCTTACCACCAGGGAAGTCGCTGTGAGGAGTCATCTTCGATGGGGCCAGAGGCTCCCACTGGTAGGAATGCCAGAAAATCCTACCCTGCGTTGAACACTCAACCCTCATTGACTCTCCTGTAACTTCAGAAAATTCAAGTAGCTTAACCAGACATGACCTTCCTTAACAAATGCTGACTGTCCTTAACTAATCTTCATTTTTTTTTTCACTGGGAAGATGGAGGCTGAGGAGCCACCTGATAGAAGTCTATAAAATTATGAGAGGTACAGATCGGGTGGACAGTCAGAGGTTTTTTCCAGGATGGAGGGCACAGATTCAAGGTGAAAGGTGGTAAGTTTAGGGGAGATGTGCGTGGAATGTTTTTCACACAGAGGGTGTTGGGTGCCTGGGATGCACTGCCAGTGGAGGTGGTGGAAGCAGACAGTTTAGCAATGATCAAGTTGTATCTTGATAGACACATGAATGGGAGGCAAACAGAGGGATAGAAATCTTGTATTGGTGCAGGCTTGGTGGGCTGAAGGGCCTGTTTCTGTGCTGCATTATTCTCTGTCTTTTGTTCTCTTTGTAAGACTGTCCCTCATAATATTTTTCAATAATTTGCCCACCACCAAGATTAGGCTGGCTGCAATTATACAGTCTATTCCTTACCACTTTCTTTAGGAATTGCATATTTACAATCCTGTAGCTGGAGAGGATTGGAAAATGATGGTCAGTGCTTTCACTATTACCCTCTTCTCCCCATCCCCTTGTTTTCCTGGGATATGTTTCATCCAGGTCTGGTGTTGATTTCCTTTCAAATATGTTAAACTGTTTAATATTTCCTCTCTCACTATGTTTGTCCCATCCAATATTTCACACTGTTTCTCTGAAGACAAATGTGAAGTATTCATTCGGAACAATTTCCACATTTTCCAACCTCACACACACACTCCCTGATAGGCCTTCCATTTACTTTTTTATTCTTTTGCTCTCATATGTTTCCAAAAGCATCTTTGTATTTCTTTTGAATTTCCATGCAAAAGATTTTCATGCCCTCTCTTTGCATTCCTAATTTATTTTTTCATTTCATCCCTGCACCTTCAGTACTCCTTTTGACTTCCTGCAGTATTGAACTATCTGACATAAATTTCCTTTTTTTGCCATATTGTACCCTGTATGCACCTGGACATTGGGAAAGCTCTTGATTTGCAAGTTGTGGGAACATATTGGTTCTGAATCCTCACCGTATTCTCCTTGAATGCCTCCCGCTGCTCTGAAACGGATTTACTTTCAAGTGGATTTACTTTCCAGGGTGGCAATGTGGCTCAGTAGTTAGCACTGCTGCCTCACAGCTCCCAGGACCTGGGTTTGATTTGCAGCTTGGGTCACTGTCTGCGTGGAGTGCGCATGTTCTCCCTGTGTCTGCGTGGGTTTCCTCAGGGTGCTCCGGTTTCCTCCCATGATACAAAGATGTGTGGTTAGGCAGAATGGCCGTGCTGAATTGTACCTTACTGTCAGGGGGACTACTAGGGTAAACACATGGGGTTATGGGGATAGGGCCTGGGTGGACTTGTGGTTGGTGCAGACTCGATGGGCTGAATGGCCTCCTTCTGCTCGGTAGGATTCTAGATGTATCCAGTTCACTTGTTCATGGCTCATCTTGTAAAATTGGCCTTTCTCCGACTGAGAATTTGTACTGAATTCTGGTCACTCTCCATTGTCACCCCACCAAGCCCAATAGCAATGTTGGGACCACACCGGTAGCTTTGAGGTGAGATTTTCTCCTCAGATGCAGGAAGAAGTTTTGTCCTGAGCCAGTGAATGCCCCTCTGAGCATTAAAGAGCTGCAGAAAAACACACAAACAGCGATGGGTTTGTCCCAGAAATTTACGCAGGGGAACTCCGCATAATATAAAATCCTCCCCATCGTACCTTCCTCAGCTGTGATTGTTCCTTTGGCCAATACTGCTGATTTACAGGATGGTCGGGAATCTACAGCCGAGCACGCAGTTGGACCTGTACCACCAGAAAGTTATTGACAAAGGATCCAACAACCTTCTCTTTGCGATTGTAACCACAATAGAAATCTGCTTTCAATCCCCAATTGAGGTAATGTGTCAAAGTACCACTGATTTAAAAATAGGTCCTTTAATGAGCAATTACTCCCACCAAATACTCCATTGTTTTGGCATGTCACTACATCTGGATTGCCTCTATATTCATAGAATCCCTGTAGTGCAGAAGGAGGCCATTTGGCCCATCAAGTCTGCACCGACCACAATCCCACCCAGGTCCTATTCCCATAACTCCACATATTTACCCTGCTAATCCCCTTGACACTTGGGTCAATATAGCATAGCCAATCAACCTAACCCACGCATCTTTAGTACGTGGGAGGAAACCAGAGCACCTGCAGGAAACCCATGAAGATACGGGGACAATGTGCAAACTCCACATAGCCACTGACCCAAGGCCGGAATTGAACCCATATCCTGGAGCACTGAGGCAGCAGTGCTAACCACTGTGCCACCGTGTCGCCCCACCGTGACTTTGATTGGAGTTGAGCCTTTTTAGAATATTATTCTTACTGGTGCACATTTGTCTTTTTGTTTTGTTCCTCGTGGATGAACATACTCGAGTGAGTATTGCAAAAAAAAATGTTATTAAGCAAAGAATGATGGTTAAACAGCAAGCTTCTCATGGGAAAACACATCATAAATTGTACAGGGGGACTTAAAAAAATCCAACACTAAGATCTCAAAATACAGCTGAATGGTCACAATCACCTTCGAATAATTCCTCTATTCTGTTTGCAATCGTTTTGCAGCAGCTACTTATCAGAGCAGGACAAATATAATAGAACCTGTGAAAGATGATGGAATACATCAATGTGTAATACAAATTGGACATTGGACAAGCAATACTTAGAATCTGATTTTTTTCAAAACATAGAAAATTGGGAGAAAAGAAATGAAATAAAGTTTCTCTTCCTCACTTTAATTTACATTAATCTTGTAAGTAGTGATACCAACTCTATTGGTTTGCCTCGGGATCTCCCGAAATTTAGAGTTGCCCTCCTGGGTAATGCTGCCAATAACGGTAATGAGGATGATACAGTGGCACAGGGGTGGTACTGTGGCACAGTGGTTAACACTGCTGCCTCACAGCGCCAAGAACCCGGGTTCAACTCTGGCCTCAGTCATTGTCTGTGTGGAGTTTTGCACATTCTCCCCGTGTCTGTGTGTGTTTCCTCTGAATGCTCCAGTTTCATCCCACACTCCATTAGGTTGATTGGTTTTTCTAAATCAACCCTAGTGTCAGGGGGTAAATATGAGGGGAATAGGGCCAGGGTGAGATTGTGGTCAACGCAGGCTTGATAGGCCAAATGACCTTCTGCACTGTAGGGGTTCTATGAACTCAGCACTGAAATGCAACTTTGCATCTGTGTGCCTTAGAAATGTCACTGAGGGGAAATACTTGGAAACGTTGTCACAAAAATTGTAAAATCCAGTTAAAATCCAGGCGGATGGAAAAAACCGTGCATGATCCAACAGATTGAATTTAAAGCTGAAAGATTAATCTTTACAGTATTCCCATTGTTCCCTCAATTTAAATTACATGTGGGGAATCCTGAAAGAACCATTAACGCCAATTCTGCCACTTGGGGACAACTAATTGACAAGGAGGGAGAGTGGTAAGGCCAGCACAACATTCAAAGGTAGCAGTAGTGAAAAGTAGATGTCAAATACAGATAATGTGAGGAGATTAAAAAAGAGAATGAAAGGGTGGGTTAGGGAACGTGAAAATTAAAAGAAAATTGGAGTAATGGAAGGTAAAGAAAAGAAAGTTCAGCATCAGTCCAAAAACCACTCAGCGAATGTATCACCCAATCTCGCTTCAGTTTATTGATTATGCTATAATTCATCTGATCTAAATCTTAGAAACCTACAAAAAAGGGGCACACAATATTTTATTTAGTAATACTTTGCCACTGGACTTAGATAAATAGAATGTGGGCAAACTGTCATCAAATGTCATGTGACCGAATATCACATGATCATATGTACAGGATGTTGGCAACTCCACATGCAAGGGTGGCATGGCGGCACAGTGGTTAGTACAGCTGCCTCACAGTGCCAGGGACCCAGCTTGTGGGTGATTGCGCCGAGTTTGCATATTATCCTTTGCCCGCTTGGGTTTCCTCCAAGTGGTCCGGTTTCCTCCCACAGTCCAAAGATGTGCAGGGTATGTTGATTGACCATGCTAAGTTATCCCTTAGTGTCCAAAAATATGTAGGTTCAGTGGATGAACCATGGTAAATGTGTGGAGTAATGGGTATAGAATGAAGGGGAGGGTCTGAGTCAGATACTCTGTTAGAGAGTTGGTGTAGACTTGATAGGCTGAATGGCCTTCTTCTGCACTGTAGGCATTCTATGATAGTACTGTGCAACTGGGAACCCTAAATAGTAAACTTTGAAAAGCAATGCTGTTTCACAACTATTGCTTTTCAATTCTTGAATCGTTCTGAAGCTCAGTGAGTAGATATCTACTCCTTGAAATGAACTTCAGGTGTTGATCTTTCTGAGACAATAGTTCCCTCTCATTCTATAATTATTTCTAGCTCCCATAATGTAAAATGCATCAGTCTGGAGAGGACATGAGCTGTGTAGCCTCTAGCTGCAGGTCTACAGCAAGCTAATTAACCTGTAGGAATGCGACTGATGATAGTTTTAGTGATGTGCTTCCCTCCATCATTTATTGAATGACAGGAGCTCCTGGTGTATACAAAAAAGCTTTTTGATCATGAGGTTTGACCAGGTCAATCCTTAATATAATCACAGGGCTAATTTTGTGTTAGGTGGCACCATCTCCAGGATGTAGACTTTGAACCTGGAGAATCAGGAAAGCAGAAAGTTTAATATGTATATTGTTTAAGATGGAAAGAAATGCAGAGGGAAGTTAAGTTTGGGCATATCTGGAAAGTGATAGCACAGAAAAGAAGCTTGGTGGCCCCAACCCCCTATTCAGCAGGATCTATGGGGATAAACTCAACCTTTTCAACTGGGAAACAAACAAAATTAGGTTGCTTGCCATTTTTTCACCATATCTAATTTTCCTTTTGCCTTCTTAATTTCCTTATTTCTTCATAACTATAGAGCCAAATCTTACCAAAAAATGGCAGTGTTGTTTCTAACAAGAAAACCGGCTCCAGAGAAATAGGTCATTTTTCTCTCCAAATCTTATGATGACACTCTGTCAAAAAAAGTCAAGGGGGCTCCTCGGTCTGCTGCCGTCACATCGAAGTAAATCCGCCCACCCCTCCTCATGAGGCTCCTATTGAGACCCAAGCTTTGGCACAGTTGACATTGTGCCAACCTGGCAGTGCCAACTGTGCCACTGCCAGGCAATGCCCCTCTTCTCCTCAGGGAGACCCCCATGACAGACAACTGTGAGATCCTGCTTAAACCACGCCAACGTGGTGTCAATATATGGGGTGGTCGAGGGGTAAATATCTGGCAAGGGGGCAGGTTAGTAATTTTTAAGTATGTTCAAACCAATGCAAAGCAGGTTCACACACATTATGGGTATGTCCCTGGTGACATCGTCAGCAGAGGGGGTGTGAAAAAAGCAAAATTGTGTTCTTGTTAGCGAGAACTGCAAAGTCTGGATCTTTAAGTCCCTGTCGGCATTCTCACGGACAGCGAACATGGGCTCAAGTTCACCCCCATATACTCTCATTCCTGACATCATTTGTATGAATCTTCTGTGTCCCTTCTCTTGGCTTCTAGTATTTTTCCTAAAATTGCCTGGTGTTAAGAAACATAATAAACATAATAGACAAACGTTGAGAACTAAACCAAAATAATAAAATACAGGAATGAAAGAATGGAAAACAGACTGGAAGCCAAGGCATGCAAGCTTTTAACATTTTGTGAACTTTTTTTCTAACATTCGGTTTGGTACCCGAGGATAGATGTTATGGTACAAACATTTAAGTAGCTTTATTACTGTAATAATTAAAGTTGTTTTACCAGAACAGGGTCTCATTTGGGAAATGGTTGGCTCATAAAATCATTACTCCCTGTAAAAATGCTGGCATAAAACGATCAGAAGATTAAATTGAATCAAATTAATTTCAGCAGTAAATAACTAATACACTTGCAAGTTCAATGGGCAGAATTTAAAAACAAAAATGACAATGTCAGTTTCTGACTAAAAACCCAGAAACACAGCCAGGTTTTTTGACCAGGTCACTGTGAAAACAGAAAATTGGGGGTGGGGCGTAGCGGTTAGTGTCGTTTGTGGCATGGAGCCTGATAGAGGCAGCCCCACAGAAATTGGGGCCCCATCTTTAAAGAATCCCCCAATCTGTGAAAAGAATAAACTTCCTCCCACCATCACCCACCCCCCACAGCCGTTGGGGATCCCCATAAGGCTTGGAGTGACCCCTCCTAAACAGAGGAGTATCAGAGAGCACTCTTCCCCTCTCTTTCCCATGCTGTCATCGGTGTGACCTCTCTTCCTGTCCCCTATCCAACCACTATACATAAGGGGAGCCCCTCCCCCTCCCTCCCTCGAAGGAGGATAAAACCCTCCTGCTAGCATTGCCAACTTAAGTGCCTCCTGGCACTGATCCTGGCACACTGTTGGGGGGTCAATGCCAGTGGGCAATGTCCAGCCTTGGCCCTCAGCCTTCTGGGCCTCCAGGCAGCTCAGTACCCCTGGTGTGGTTGACACCACAAATTTTTGATTTTGCAAACAAGTAGCAAATCACGCCAGTCATGCCGGCAGGAGGGCAGCGTTCCATGGGGTTGGATGCTCTGGCATAAAGCCTTTTAATTATATTTAAATTAATTTAAACTCATATTAATCACCATCACATCCTTTCTCGGTGTGAACCTGATGACGACGCTGGCTGTGCGTGGGGAAGATTTGAAACTGAGATCTCCCTGATGCAAATCCTGTTATGGCCCTCTCATGAGATATAGCAGCTGTCATGGATTTGCAACCACGGCAAACTTGCCCGATATATCTGTTAGCTCATTTACTTTTAAAGTTGTGCTCAGAACAATCCAATCGAAAATACAAATGTGTTGCGGTTATAAATACAGCTGAATAATTTCTACCGACAATTATTTTTCAGAAAAACTTTGGATGAAAATGAGCAAAGAATATCAGCTGTACCTTATTGGAAAATTTATGCTGAAATTAAAGAATGCTGGTTCTTTAAGAACCCATAATTTAAAAATTCTACTTTCTGAACCTTTTATGGGAGTGTTGCTATTGCAGCTCACATTATTTCACTCGGAGTGCCAAGGTTAATCCTTTGGGCCCTGTAAATAAAAAAAAAATTTCCTTTTGTGAAATCTTGAAAGCTTTGAAAAATATGTCAGTTAATCTTTCAACAGCATGGTATAGGTAAATCTCCTGGACTCCACTTGTGATTTGGAGGCATTCCAATTAGCTGTGTTAGAGATTCATGGGATTAGAGGAAGTCACATGCTCCTGCCAGAGATTACTACACTGACACTTGCAGGAATTTGTGGACACACTTGGGTTTTACAAATCCCATACTCATACAGACCCTAGCATCTATATGGTTACTATAACTGATGAGCAAATATTCGTGACAAACTTGCTGGTTCGCTACTTACATGCAAACTGATTATAGCTAGTGCTTGTTTGAGGAAGATACACAAGAAATGTGTATCTATCTCCTCCTTTTGTCCTTCAGTGCTTTAGCAGAAACAAGATTATATGAAGAATAGATACCAAAAGACTTTGCATGATTTTTGATGCAGTTACTTTATCTTGGGAGATTTATATTAAAACATGATTTAAGGGCAAGACATTTCTGACTGTTACAGAGCATTTCTGTTTGTAAGGTAAGTGAATATGATCAATAAAAAAAATCTTTTCATCCCCATATGTAAAAAAAAATTGTGGCTAATTCAGTTATCATAAACTAGCAGCTCTCAGTGTAACAAAGGTAGGTGCATAAATAGCAAGTTTTTCTAATTCATGAAATAAAAGCTCACTGGCGTTTAGAGTTTTTAGCTTGTGTGAGACATTTTGGGGCATGTGACAAGAAGGTTCTTCACACAATGACATTCAATGAAAAAACTGAACCAGGAACAGTTTGAGTTATCAGGGAATGATGTGCATTATGTTACCAGGTTCTTCAAAGTTATTGAACATCTCGTACAGTATGTGGTTGAATTAAACTTAGTCCATTTGTTAAAGCCAAGATGTGACAATTAACTTTTTAGCCCTGCCAGACAACAAACTATGACCACTTCAATGAAATACTGGCATCTCCTGGGGTATGAAAACTGATTAGCAGGTACAGAGCTGAATTATATAAGGCATACAGTTCAATTAACAGGTTTTTCAATCAAAAGATTATTTTCTTCCACGGAAGGAGGCAGATAATTTCTGCTGGGATGTCTAACATGGGAAAATTACGAAGGAAGGAGATGAAGTTGCTTCCGACATCGCTTCATGAAGACTGCAAGCATGTCTGTCCAGGATAGACAAATGCAATGGGCTAAGTTGGCAGGATAGACAAAACAGGTGAAAAATGACAGAAAAATTAATAGTGCATCCAAATAGTACAGTTGGGCATCTTCATGATAAATATAAAACTGGCTTTGTTGGTTGTGACGCGCATTTAAAACCTTGTTTGTTTTTTTCATGCTGAATATTTGAACAAAAAATTCTTCAAGTGCTCTATGATTTAGTGTCTTACAATCAGGTCTGGCTGATTGCTCCAGGACAACCCATCTGTAAATTTCAGCTTGCAGTTATTACAAATACTGATTTGTTATTGTAATATTTTATCTGATTATATTCATCTGATTACCGAGTTTCTTTTTTCTATTTTTTTTTGTTGGCTGAAGTGCTTAGAAGTTCCATTTTACAAAATAAATCATACCAATTTGCACATGTGGTGGCATGTAATAAATAACAAGCCGTTTGCAGAATCACTGGACAAATTTGTAACCTCAAGCAATCGTTTATCTCCAACCTTTCATTACAATCAGTTAAAGAGACTGAAAGCTTTTTGTCACCCAGTCTACATGAACAATTTTTAATTCTATCAAAAAGTGCACGTCTCCTTTCAAATATGCAAGCCCTGAACTTTCATGCATTTAATTAAATAAGAACAATGGCATGAACAATTGATTCATTATAAACCTTTAGGCAACGCTGACATAAACTCTCTGAGGATACTGTTGCACTGCAGGTATCAGTTAGTGATCAGTAGCCACTTAAAGAAAAAATTAAAACTGAAAAGGCCAAAACCAAGGCTGATAGCATCTGACAGTGGTTAGCACTGCTGCCTCACAATGCCAGGGATCCAGGTTTGGATCACTGTCTGTGTGGAGTTTGCACATTCCCCCTGTACCTGCTCAGGTTTCCTCCGGGTGCTCTGGTTTCCTCCCACAGTCCAAAGATGTGCAGATGAGATGTGTTGGCCATGCCAAATTCTCCCTCAGTGTACCCGAACAGGTGCCGGAGTGTGGTGTCTGGGGGATTTTCACAGTAACTTCACTGCAGTGTTAATGTGACTAATACTTGTGACTAATAAATTAATTTTAACTTTAAAAGCAAACTAGCATTTGGGTGCAGGGCCTTCATCAGGATAGGAAACTCTTGCAAATGACTGAACAAGATGAAGACGGAACCAACAATAGGTAAAATAGAGAGTCATTTGAGTCTCAATATGAGAGATTGCTTATAATCCGCACTCTTGTTCTGAATGATAAACAAAGAAGTAATGGGGGGTGTGGGGAGCTGGTTCTTTACTCTGGATTTAGCCGGCTTTCATGTCTCAAGGGTTTCTTGTAGGTGAGCCTTAACTTCCAATGTCCCAGAGAATGTGCTCAGTTTGCCCCGGTGTACAGGTAGATTAGTAACAAATGAAGATTGTACAGTAATTCAGCACTTGCATTTGATTCTTTCTACTAAATAGGAGTTAAAAGTATGGGGAAACATAGGGATAGGAAAGACTATCCTCATTTTTTGGCCGAAGGTAAGGTGTAGGGAGCATGATATTCCAAGAAATCACTTAGAAAAAATAAAATTGATTTAAATGCCTATCAAATACTTGTCCAACTATCTCTCGGATTGGAGTATATAATCCAGCCCCGTTACATCCTTTGGCAATCAGTTCTATACATTGACCACCCTTTACTATAGATAGGTAGTTCAAGCCTGTCCTTTTATTCTTCCCCACCTGGATTTGAGGATTGCCTCACCTGTGTAATATATATTGTTGTATTATTTTATAATAAATTTGCAACAGCATAAACCTGAATAGAACTATTCACAATACTTCTACTGTAAAAGCAAGGGCTAAAATTGTGATTGTTTTCAAGATAGTGAATCCTTCAATTAGATGTAAAGAAGCTGTAAGCATAAACAATGCCAAAAATACAACAGAACATCTATATAAAAGGATACAATTATCAAAATCATAAATATATATGTATTGGATCTTTTGTTCATTGATTAATGTAACTTATGGGTGCAGGTGATGCCTCCATTAGCAACTGAAGGTTTGCTTTCACAGCCATTAGTGTCTGATAGATTGTTGCCTTCTAATGATGCCCAAAGTATTGATAATTCTTTATTCAACGTATGTAGCAAAGTAGATTGTTTGTCCTTCAGCGTCTAGTGAAAAGTAGATGTGAATATAAAACGAGGACAACATTTTTATCTCTCCTGCCTTTTCATTGATACTTAGTAAGGAGGAAAATGTATCCTTCTTTGTTACAAAATAATAAGCAAGCAAACAGAATACCCTACTGGAATTGTACAGCACAGATGTGGACATAAAATCCTACAGTGCACAAGAAAGCCATTTGGCCCTTCAAGTCTGCACCAACCACAATCCCACTCAGGCGCTATCCGCATTACCCCATGCATTGATCTTAGCTAGTCCCTCTGACACTAAGGGGCAATTTAGCATGACAAATCCACCTAACCTACACATCTTTGGACTGTGGGAGGAAACTGAAGAATCTGGAGAAAACCCACACAGACACGGGTAGAATGTGCAAACTCCACACAGACAAGTCGGGACTTGAACCCGGGTCCCTGGTATGGTATTGTGCCACCATACCACCCATGTTGAATAAAGATGAGCTGAAGAAACTGCAGGCTCAATATGCATATTATCCAGTCTCAAATGTTCTTACTTACTATCCCTTGGACCAATGGACCCTTTGATCTGACATGTCCTGAATGCCTGCTGATATCAATAAGCATGTTTTAAAAGTTAACAAAGCCCACATTGTATCACAGTACAAGATTATTCGAATATCCTGATGTATTAATATCTTGAGGAAAGGGTGGGGCAAGGGAGAGGAGATTTACATTGAAGAATTAAGTTTTGAAATGATAACCCTTGAGAACATTTCAACACTTGAAGCAATTAAACAAATGTGACATTTTCAAGAATTTAAACTGAGAACACAGAGGTTTGATCACTTCTTTACAGTGGTCCCTTCCTTTTGAGAGTCTGGACTCTCCCTAGTTGATCATCCCAAAATAATGATTAACTAATATGTCATAATACATCATGCACTTCATAGTACAGCTTTCTTGCTATAATAAGTTGTACATCTTTCCCCTCATTGTGAGATGGATTGTAGGAAATCAGCTCGTTTTTTACAGTAGTGTTGTAACCAGTCCACATATGAACTAACGAGTCCATATATCAATTAAAAGTTCTAGAAGTTAGTCAGACACATACACACACACACACACACACACACACACACACACACACACACACACACACATAAAAACAGTAGATGGAAAATTAGTGGAACTAATTATGCAAATAATAACACAAGTAAAAGAAAACCTGGAACAATAGGTTAAAGGCAAAATACTGTGAATGCTGAAATCTGAAACAAAAACAATAATTGCTGGAAAATCTCAGCAGGTTTGATAGCATCTGAGGAGAGAGAACAGAGCCAATGCTTCAAGTCAGGTTGAACCTTTGTCAGAGCTGAAATGAAGGATCTCCCTGGCTTCAAGCATTGGCTCTGTTCTGTCTCCATAGATGTTATCAGACCTGCTGAGGATTTCAAAGCATTTTCTGTTTTTGATCGAGAACAGTATCTTGACTTGGTGAAATACTTAGGCAAGTTGCTACCCGTTTTAGATCATAGAACTTAGAACATAGAACAGTACAGCACAGTACAGGTCCTTCAGCCCTCGATGTTGTGCTGAGCTATGTCCAAAGCCAAGATCAAGCTATTCCACTCCCTGTCATTCTGATGTGCTCCATGTGCCTATCCAATAACTGCTTGAAAGTCCGAAAGTGTCCGACTCCACTATCACAGCAGGCAGTGCATTCCACACCCCAACCACTCTTGAGTAAAGAATCTACCTCGGACATCCCTCCTATATCTCCCACCATGAACCTTACAGTTATGCCCCCTTGTAACAGCTACATCCACCCGAGGAAATAGTCTCTGCATGTCCACTCTATCCCCCTCATCATTTTATAAACCTCTATTAAGTCACCTCTCATCCTCCTCCACTCTAAAGAGAAAAGTCCCAGCTCCCTCAACCATTCCTCATAAGACTAACCCTCCAAACCAGGCAGCATCCTGGTAAATCTCCTCTGCACTCTCTCCAATGCTTCCACATCCTTCCTATAGTGAGGTGACCAGGACTGCACACAGTATTCCAAATGTGGTCTCACCAAGGCCCTGTATAGTTGCATCATAACCCCATGGCTCTTAAATTCAAACCCCCAGTTAATAAACGCTAACACACTATAAGCCTTCTTCACGGCTCTATCCACCTGAGTGGCAACCTACAGAGATCTGTGGATGTGGACCCTAAGATCTCTCTGTTCCTCCACATTCCTCAGAACCCTGCCGTTGACCCTGTAATCCGCATTCAAGTTTGTCCTACCAAAATGAATCACCTCGCATTAATCAGGGTTTAAACTCCATCTGCCACTTTTTGGCCCAGCTCTGCATCCTATCAATGTCTCTTTGCAGCCTACAAGAGCCCTCCACCTCATCCACTATTCCACCAATCTTGGTGTCATCAGCAAATTTACTAACCCACCCTTCAGCCTCCTCTTCCAATTCATTGATAAATATCACAAGTAGCAGAGGACCCTGCACTGATCCCTGTGGTACATCGCTGGTAACTGGCCTCCGGTCTGAAAATTTTCCCTCCACCACCACCCTCTGTCTTCTATGAGACAGCCAGTTACTTATCCAATTGGCCAAATTTCTTTCTGTCCCACACCTCCTTACTTTCTTCATGAGCCTACCATGGGGAACCTTATCAAATGCCTTACTAAAATCCATGTATATGACTTTGACTGCTCTACCTTTGTCTACACACTTAGTTACCTCCTCATTTTGCCGGGAAAATCAATGCTTTTCATGATTATCAGAAATCTCAAAGGGGGGCTTATCCAACCAATGAAGTACTTTTGAAAGTCCTGTAATGTACAAGTTAAAAAAATGTGCTCAGAAGGCTAATTGTGAATGATGTTGAATTGATGGGCATGATGGGAGTTTTCAGGAGCTGCCAGCAGTGATGGCAGGCTTGTTGATGACCAAGATCTCTGACTGCACATTTTCAGGGGATTCAAAAATTACTGGTAAAAACTCTTTACCGAGAATCCACCAAACAATCTTTGGATTTAGTATGACGTGTAGAGGTTCTGCACACACTCTCTAAGGCATAGAACCACCTCGTAATATTAATAATAATGGTATTTTATTCATGAAACATGTTCGCAGCCCAAAGGCTGAATTATAGTATGACTGACATTTCGTAGTTCTCACATAGCCTCAGTAATCAGGTTAACAACATGTATCAATCTTGCAGTAACAAAAATAGACAAGCTGATTCAGTGGGTTACAGCCATGTAGTGGATGGGATATTCAAAGGAAGAGGAATGTTAAATTTGAATTATATTAAAATTACAAACCAATATATCGTTCCAACATCGCAGGGACATTACATGACTTAAGTACTCCATTGAGGGCCTGAGCCATGTAAGAAATAGGGTCATATAGCATCTATAGTTGTAGTGTAAATTGTAAATGTGTGTACAGTATTCCAAACATGTATTTTTGTTTAAGTGAGTATAAGTGCCAGGTGAAGGAGTATGGAAAACCTAAACCTGAACTTCTCTGGTTGTTTCTGATCCACTTCTATCATTTCATCTGGTTATTGTTTGAAATATGTTCACCATTTATGCCATTTCTCTGCTTGATTCCCTGAATTTGCCACTGAAGAATTCTGCAAAACTTTCACATTGTATATACCAATCCTAAGATATGTAAGTATCCAATATGTGACTACATTACCAACAATAAGCATGGAGAAATGCTGGTTTGAAACTGGGTGTAAAAATGGACAGACCCTGCAGCCAACTTCAGATCAGAAGGACCCTTCTCTCCCTCTCAAATGACATGTAAAATCCTTAAATCAAATCTGACTAAATGGTTGAAAGTTTTGACAGTGACACAATGAGCAAAATTAAACACAAATACGTGACACAGAATGTGTGAGAGGCTGAGGTGATGGGGGTTAAAGCAGGAGATATGGGAACAGAAAAAACTTGCCAAATAGAATAGGTTCCAGTGGCGCAGGAGCCTGGGAGAATAAAAAAAGTTGAAGCCAAGGATGAACTCAGTCAGAACAATTTTCTGAAAGAAATGTTTATCTGTAGTTGTTGCCCACTAGGGGATGACTCTCAACCATTCTGGTAGTTTTGTTTTATTCCAAAGATATCAAATTATATAAATAAACCTGGGAGACAGTCGCTGAGTCTTTCCTGATTGACAGATGTGATTGATTGTTGAGAATAGTTTATCTCACTTTATTCCAGCTGGAACTTCTTCAAATGTATCTTGTTTAATGAGGGGAAGGCTGTTTTGTTGTGCGATGATAGAAATTTGCCTGGACTAAGTGCAGAAATGAGGCAGCCTGAGTGCCTTGAGTTCACTTGGAGATCACGGCAGGAATTTAACCATTACGCATGCCTAAGGCTCGAAAGATCATGCCCGAGTAGAATGGAGACTTTGCAAGTCTCGCCCACCCGAATTTCAGGGCAGGCGTGCCGGTAAAATCAGGGCCCACATGTTTGCGTCAGAGGTGCGAAAGGGATTCTATATTGTTTGCTTTATCAAAACTCAGCTAATACTCGTTGAAGAAGACTTTATCCTATTAGTGGAAGATAAGGACTGTTTTTATTCTTCTTATGCGCTTTTAATTGCTTCTCTATTATCTAACTTACCAATAAACATGTATTCTCTCTTTCTGGTCTGAACTTTTACGGCTATCAAATGGTGTTTTCCATCACCAAGATACATAGTGCTGTCACCAACCACTACTATAGCATTAGTAGAAGGATGTATTGGGCCAGATTTTCTGACCTCTCTTGCAACCAGGAGTCACTTGACTTGCTGGAGTGGATAGAGATTTGGCTAGCACCAAATTCTCCATCCCTATTGGCAGCAGTGGTGGGGCGAGGACAGCCAGAGAATTTCAGCCATTTGAATTCAGTGATCATAAACATTTTGTACACAGACCAAGATTTTGTTGATAGGAATCATGTGCTTGAACATGGAAGTTGGCTTTTTTCAATTGGGTGTAAATAAAAATCATCGGGAGTAAGGTTTAATCATCATAATACACACTTGTAACAGTATGCTCAAGATGGGTTGGTGATTTGCTTGGTTAAAGGCAATCTGCAACACCACACCCAATGGCTTATAACACATTTTTAAAATAATTATGATGGATGCTATAGAGATGTACAGACATGGCTTTTAACAATATAAATATATACTGTAAGTCTCTCTATCGCACAGTGATAACCAAGCCTATTTAGGTTAAGCTAATTTGCCCCAGTGTTTATCTAGCTGTTTGCAGTTATTTTGCGGTGCTCTGTCTTCAGGCATCCTAGTTTATTGCTTATACTGTGAAGCTGTGTTTGATTTACAATCTGCCTGATCTTTCTCTCTGTTTATTAAATGATATAATATGCTGATTTATATTCAGGACAGACTCTGCTTCCGATTTCTTTAGTAATAAAGCCACACGTCTTTAATGTACAAATCAGTTAGCATGTGACACACATTCTTCAATCAGATAAATGAAATTAGATAAAATATCGCAGTGATCACAGATCTATAATAAGTGGAAATTGTAAAGATGTACAAACAGACTGGCCTAAAGCAATTAGGAGAACGCGATTGTATTAAATTGTAGGTTTTAGTTTTAAGATTTGCTAAATTTATCAAATAAAATGTCTCAGGGCCATAAACCCAATGTCTGTTTTTTCCCTTTACAGACCTCAAAGATACGTTATATAAGACTCAAAGGGAATCTGTAAATGGGTGCAGTAGGATAGTCTTTTTAGTTATATCCCATTACTCTTGCGAGGATTTGATTCTACATCAGAGTACTGGGATGAAGATCTCATCCTGCTGCCTCAGGTCCTAAGTGAGATTAAATTGTTCAGTTTGAATCCAGCTCCTGGTGAATGCAAAACCAGAGACTAAAACTGTTCGTAATTTAATGCCAGTTGGCAGCCTCAGCTAAAGCGGCTGAAGGATGGCTCATATTGGAACTGGTGCAGAAGAAAATGACAGCTTAAGAGGGCAGAACCAGGGGAGTTTTACAATAGTGTATGCCAACACTGAATAGAAAATGCTTGATGCTGATATGGAAAAGTATTAATCGAAGAAATATTCACCATAAAATATATTACTGTGGGATTCTTTTGTGCTGTTAAGTGGAGTCAATCATGTACAACAATTTAAAACTTTCCTGTGATAATTTATTCATGGCAAATATGTGACCGATTAGGAGATTCTGTGGAAATCCATTTGACCAGCATTACACATGTAGCTGACAAGCAGAAACCTTGACCACAAAATTGGATAGGCCCCAAAAATGCCCCTTGTTTCTGGTTGTTGGGTCCATTCCTTTGTTTGAACAGATGAGAGGACAGCACTGACGCGAGTTTTAAAATGGTTTTCTTTTATTGAAAAGAACTTAAAAAATTAACATGACAGAAGCAAAGAGAAGCAAACTTGGAGACTGGCTTCTCAGCCAGGGCCTTGAACTGCACTGAACTGAACTTGAACACATTGCACTGAAACACTCTAAAATCCAAACTATATTTCAACACTTATCTTGTTATTGGAAGTGTTTTTCTCAGACTGTCTCTGTCTAGGAAAACAATCCTTGTAGCTGTTGTTGTGCTATTATTTTCCTGCATTGTGTACTCTTCAGGAATTTTTAGCTAATCCTTCTGATTCTACATATAGTCAAACCAGCTACAATTGGTCATCTTAGCAGAGTTAGTTAACCCTATACAGTCTAGCATTTAAATGTAACTGTGCATAGACAGAAATATCTTAAAATGAAGTCTTTGCATGGACTGAAGCAAACAGGGCTAAGCATACACAGGATACCCGACGCAAACGTAGCACGGCCTGCTGATCTGTGCGATGGCGACATTTAGCCAGCGTTAAACACACTGAGGGATTGCATGTTTCTGCAGAGGACAGAGGAAGAGCAGCACCATTTAAAATAAAATGCCTAGGGGTGATCTGCACCTCTTAAATGAGAATTGCACTTTGGTTGGAGCAGGTGCTGGAACTGGTTGCAGCAGGAACTGTGAGCAAGCACGCTTCATAATGGTCAAACAGGACAGACTGCATGTTCTCTGATGCCAGCTATCACATTGATGGAGGAGATGATGAAGGAGGGGAGGAGGCCAGGAGGCCTATAAGGGGACTATCTATTGTAGTCAATGTCTGGGGGCCACAAGGACAGCATGAACTGTGAGAGGTTCAAAGATCTCGCACGTAAACTATATCCCACCAACTACAGTCGTCATGAGTCATGTGGGCTATTCTTTAGAAACATCACCCTTTAACCATTTGTTGTGGCTAAAATCCAGATGGCAAAGCAGGCAGCTGCAGACTAAAGGCATCATGCTGCTAGGATACTAGTCATTGATCTGTATGATATATTGAGTACGATTACACACTAACTGGACTGGACTGCACATATTGGGTGGAATTCTCCCCCCAAAAAAGTGTCATACTGGCAAGAATAATGGAGTCATTTGCATTGGCCTTTTATGCACGCTCTGCACTGCTATTCTCCCATATTCAGTCACTTTTTTGGAGAGTTGTTGGAGAGGGGTGGGGAGTGGGGGGTGCTAAACATGCCAGTGAGGCTGGCATCAGAGCAGTCAGGCATCATTTTGCAAGGGTGCCCTGATCTCAGAGTGCACTGGGAGACACCCTCCCACCCCCCACAGACATTGGGACATACTCCCCCTTTATCAGCAGCATTTACCCCATCCCCTCCTTGAATAGGTCACTGGCATCGGGACCCTCCCAACTGGTCAGTCTGCTGATCCCCAGTATGCCCCCTCATCATGGCCACCTGGGGGCTTCAATGGCCTCTGATCCCCCTGCACGGCTATTGCACCAGGTCTCAATAGTGATTCTCGCCATTCTTGCACTGTACCTGAAGGTCAGAGAATTCCCTGCACTGGGATTTGAATGGACTATGCATATTTAAATGAAACTTTAAATATGCTAATTGTCTTGTGCCCATTCTGGGTGTGATCAGATCACGCCATTAGCAAGAGACAGGAGGATCGCAAACTGTTTGGTGCCAGACACAAAACCGATTTCTAGGCCTATGCTATTTTCCCAGGATTGGCTCTCTGCACCAAGCACAGTGAGGTCAGAGAATCACTTCCATTGCCTACTCCAGCTTGGAAGAAGATAGACATATAAAGTTCAGTCAAGGGGCACCTTTATAGCCACTGGCAATGCCACCATCAACCTGTTCTGATACTACTTGTGACTGCAGGAGACAGATTTCAATGAGGACCACCTTAGTAGTAGAACTATCTGAAATGCTTTTTCTTACTGAGGTTCAGATTGAAGAGTTGCTCCTTGAATATTCCGGCCAGCTATGGCCTCCTGATGAAACCATTTCTCTCCCTCACTCTTCCAAAAGCTCGTGCTGGTTTGTGTAACCTCTACTTATTCTTCTTTCTGTGCTATAGTCCAAGGGTGTAAACTACTGAGCACATATCTAGAATCAAGTCATTTATTCAGAACCTTTGAAGTTAGAACAATGGCCTTCGCATGGACCACACTATTCACCATAGTCTTTGGAAGTTTTAAGCAACTTAGAAAATTGCCTAACACTTCTACAATCACTGCAACAGCCAATAAAAATTAGCCAACAACTAAACTAAAAGTAGTTGACACTTCCTTTAAATTGTGCTGGAGGAATGGGCTACCTCCTACTGCTGAACACATGTTCTGCTGTGTGACATTAAGAGAGATGGTTAGTTACTTCTTTGAGCTCTAAGTGGTAAGGCTGGCGTCAACTGATTGTTACTGATTGACATCACAACCTGCCTACTTCTCGTACTTCCAGCAGACGGTCCCTGCACATGCGCTAATGCTCTTACAAGGAAATAGTGGCATGGTGGTATTGTTACTGGACTAGTAATCCAGGGACCCAGGGCATAATTGCTTCCCTTTTCCTCCTTTCTCTCAATTTTACCTCTCTCCCATCCATCTCCCCTCTCCCCCCACATCTTCGTCTGTCACAGCTTACCCCTCTGATTTCAGCTTCTCTGCCGTTTGGCCATTCACACCTTCTATTCTCTCTATGGACTGCCATTAGCACCTCGTAGCTTTTTCCCTTGTTTTTGTGGCTATAACTCATCTTTCATTCTCTCACCCTATAGTATAAATATCGCCCACTTTCTATGCCATTTAGCTTTGACAAACGTCAGCTCTTTTCTCTCCTTTCAGATGTTGCCAGATCTGCTGAGATTTTCTGGCATTTTCTCTGTTTGGGTTCATGATCTGGGGACCAGGGTTCAGATCCCATCATGGCAGATAGAATTAAAAATGTAATGGTGACTATGAAACTATTGTCAATTGTCATAAAAACATCCTTTAGGGAAGGAAATCTTCCATCCTCACTGGCCTGACCTATTTGTGACTCCAGACCCACTGCAATGTGGTTGACTCTCAAATGCCCTCTGAAATGGAAGGCAGCTAGGGATGGTCAATAAATGCTGGTCCAGTCAGCGATGCCATAAATGCATTAAAATCATTAAGGTATCTGGCATTGGTAATTGGAGAATACATGAATGTTGTGAGGAGCAAAATTTGCAGAGAATCAGGGAGTTTGCAACACATGCAAATTTGGATGTCTTTATTAAATCTCCCTTTCATCCCTAGGACAACAATTCAAGTCGTTGACAAAGAAGACCTTTTCATTCCATTGTGCCCATGTGAGCTCTCTGAAAGGAATCAGTCCTACATTCCTAATTCTTTGTCTTTTTAAGTACAGGAGGATAGCATAGAAGGAGACCATTTGGCCCATCAAGTCTATACCGGCCACAACCCCACTAGGGTCAATTTAGCATGGCCAATCAACCTAACCCACACATTTTTGGACTGTGGGACAAAACCGGAGCACCCGGGAAGAAACCCACGCAGACACGGGGAGAACAGAGTATATAACCAATTATCTCTTGACTATTATTATTGAACCTGCTTCCATATTCTTTCACAGAATGCATTCCAGGTGGATCAATGGCATTATCACTAGACTATTAATCCAGAAACTCAGCTAATATTCTGTGGGCCTGAGTTTGAATCTCATGTTGGTGGCTAGTGGAGTTTGAATTCAATAAAAAAAAACTGGAATTAAGAACTTGCTGATAACCATGAAACCATTGCTGATTGTTGGAAAAACCCATCTGATTCACTAATTTCCTTTAGGGAAAGCTGCCATCCTTAACGGGCCTGGCCTATATGTGACTCCAGCATTGTTATTGACTCTCAACTGCCCTCAGGCAACTAGTGATGGGCAATAAATGTTGGCCAGCCAGCAATACCCATGTTCTATATACAAACATGTTACTATATTTGCTGTAACATGTCTCCTTAATCCCCTCTAATTAATTTGTCATTCAGTTTAAAGCTGTGTCCTTTGATTACTGACCCTCCTGCCAGCGAAAATGGTTTCTCCTCATCTATTCAACCAAAATTTTATGCAAGTTCATATCTTTACTAAATCTCCCTAAGGACAACAATTCAAGACCTTGACAAAGAAGACCTTAAAGAAAAAAACTCTGATGTGGTGTTTTACTTCAGAGAAGCAAAGTGGAAGGCATGAGTTTTTGGCCCATTCGAGTGTTTGTAAGGAGTAGCCATCAAGGAGAAATAAGATGTTCATAAAGCTGAATTTTTGGATGAAAATTTCTTTAGAATATAAGAATGAATATTGGTTCCATTAATGAACAGGTTGAGATGGAGCAAAGAGGAGCCATTTTTTGGGTTTAGACTTACACTGCCTTGGTGATGGGTGTATTTGGATGTGAAGATTGCTCAGTCAATGTAAGGGGATTTCAAAGGTATTGGGCCAGACTGACTAGTGAAATACACTGGCAGAGGAATAATATTATTGCTGCAAGATTATAGAGTAACAAGATACCTTTGATTATTTCACAAGGTTCGCCCAAACCATACTACCATTTGTCAGGGGGTAGGAGAAAATTTTATTGCGTTAAATATACATTTTTGAGAGGTGTTTAGAATTCCATTTTGTATTCAAGGCGATCACCGTTCTCAAAGGCGGGGGTGACACGGTGATATAGTGGTTAGCACTGCTGTCTCACAGCATAGGGATCCAGATTCCCAGCTTGGGTCACTGTCTGCATGGAGTCTGCACATCCTCCCCGTGTCTACATGGGTTTCCTTCGAGTGCTCCAATTTCTTCCCACAGTCTGAAAGATGTGCTTGTTAGGTGCATTGGCCATGTTAAATTCTCCCTCAGTGTACCCAAACAGGTGCTGGAGTGTGGCGATTCAGAGATTTTCACAGTAACTTCATTGCAGTGTTAGTGTAAGCATACTTGTGGCACTAATAAATAAATAATTAATATGAAAATAACTAAAAATAAACAATAATTAGTCATGCTTTAAAAGGTAATAATAAAGAAAGGTTCTTCCGAATCTAGATTGCAGCATCCATAAGATGAATCAGCTCATGTCAAAGAAGCTCTCGTTGTTGAAGGGCTTATTTAAAAAAGAATATATTCCGACTTCTCCTATGAGCCTAATATTCAGAGGAGAAACACAGTACCTTACTGATGACAGGGAACTGTTCATACTTTTTCATTCATCATAACTCAAATGCTTCAAGCGCTTATGAGTTATGGCTCTTTCACACTGATGAAAAAACCATCATAACTCATTGTCACCAGTGAGAACTTTTCTGTCACCTTCAGAATTAGATCTGTTTATACAAAGTTTGCCACATGGTAGTGCAGTGCTCTTAACCTAATTGACTGAAAACACACAAAATGCACCCAATAATCGAAGAGATGGGTTGCTAAATTATTTCTGATACATCCAAAACCCTGTTTGT
This sequence comes from Carcharhinus amblyrhynchos, assembly GCF_965287045.1. NCBI lineage: Eukaryota > Metazoa > Chordata > Chondrichthyes > Carcharhiniformes > Carcharhinidae > Carcharhinus > Carcharhinus amblyrhynchos. The sequence continues at coordinate 42,393,987 of NC_137328.1, read as the reverse complement.
CTCTCGAGCTTTCTTACATTGGGAGTTAAAATTGCCTTTTCTTGTCTTAATATATTGGGGCAATCAATCAGGACCAGAGAGAGGGAAATGAATAGGGTATGAGATTAACTCCTGTTAGATATTCAGATATTGGCTTTGATGGAAGTAGTCCATTCCGATCTTCTAGCTGACGAATGTTCTGAAAATATTAGTAGGAATAATTGGAAGTTAGTATTGATTTTGCTTTAATAAATTAATCATATTTTGTCATGTACTTAGATTAAGGTGTCTTAAAACAATATCTACAGATATACACAGAGTCATGGTTTTCTAATGATTGCAAAGGGTAATGTTTTGTTCGCACCTATTTTGAAGAGTTACTTTCATTTGTATTATGTGAACTACAATTCCTATCCATATCAGGCCTGCTTTTGGAAGCTTATCAAAGGGATTCAGAAATCTCATGTAAGCCACCATTAAAGGTTCTTTTATTCACGAGTTATGACCATCACTTGCAAGCATTTATTGCCTGTCCTTAGTTGTCCTTAAGAAGGTGCATGTTGTTGTGATATTGTATGCTGCCAACACAGACAATAACATGTATTCTTAAGAAGCCATATGGTGACATCACCGTATGTAAAATTGGAGGATGAAAGGTACAACCTCCATATTAGATGTTCACTCTTGCCTATCATCTCTACTGCTGATGGTGGTGTTGTTCCCATGTATCTGCTGCCCTTGTCCCTCTAGATGGAAATGGTCGTGGGTTTTGCCACCTAAGGATCTTGGGTGAATTGCTACAGTGCACTTTGTAGATAGTACACACGGCTGCTACTGAGCGTCGGTGGTGGAGGGACTGGATGTTCGTGCCTGTGGTGCCAATCAAGCGGCTGCTTTGTTCTGGATGGTGTCAAGCTTCTTGAGTGCTGTTGCACCCATCCAGGCAAGTGGGGAGTATTTCATCACATTCCTGACTTGTACCTTGTAGATGGTGGACAGGCTTTGGGGAGTCAGGAGGTGAGTTACTCACCCCAGCATTCTTAGCCTCTTACCTGCTCTTGTAGCCACTGTGTTTATGTGGTGAGTCCAGTTATGTTTCTGGTCAATAATAACCCAAGGATGTTGACAGTGGGGGATTCAGTGAGGGTAACACCATTGAATGTCAAGGGGCAGTGATTATAGTGTCTCTCATTGGTGATGGTCATTGCCTGGCATTTGTGTAATGCAAATATTATTTGCCACTTGTCAGCCCAAGCCTGGATATTGTCCAGATCTTGTTGCTTTTGAACATGGACTGCTTCAGAATCTGAGGAGTCGCAAATGGTGCTGAACATTGTGTGAACATCCCCATTTCTGACCTTATGATGAAGGGAAGGTCATTGATGAAGCAGCTGAAGATGGTTGGGCCCAGGACACTAACATAAGGGACTCCTGCAGCGATGTCCTACAGCTGAGATGACTGACCCTCCGCAACTGCAACCACCTTCCTATATACCAGGTATGATTCCAACCAGTGGAGAGTTTGCCCCCAATACCCATTGATTCCGGTTTAGCTAGGGCCCTGTGATGCCACACTCGGTCGAATGCGACCTTGATGTCAATGGCTGTCATTCTCACCTCACCTCTGAAATTCAGCTCTTTCATTCATCTTTGAACCAAGGCTGTAATAAGGTCAGGAGCTGAGTGACCCTGGCGAAACCCAAATTGGTTGTTGCTGACCTGGTGCGGCTTGGTAGCACTGTTGATGGTGCCTTCCACCACTTCACTGACGATCGAGAGTAGACTGATTGGGCGGAAATTGGCTGGGTTGGATTTGTCCTGCTTTTGACGTATAGGACATACCTGGACAATTTTCCACATTGTTGGGTCAATGCCAGTCTTTTAACTGTAAGGAAAAGCTTGACTGGGGGAGCGGCAAGTTCTGGAGAACAAGGCTTCAGTACTATTACTGGAATGTTATCAGGGCTCACTGCCTTTGCAGTATCCAATGCCTCTCATTGTTTCTTGGTATCACGTGGAATGAATCAACTTGTCTGGAGACTGACATCTGAGATGCTGGGGACCACTGGAGGGGGGGACAAGATGAATCATCCACTCAGCACTTCTGGTTAAATATTACTTTTGACTGTTTCGGTCTTATCTTTTGCACTGAAGTGCGGGGCTCCTCCATAATTGAGGAAGGGGATATTTGTGGAGCCCCCTCTTCAGTGAGTTGTTTAATTGTCCATCACCATTCACGACTGGATGTGGCAGGACAGCAGAGATTAGATCTGACCCGTTGGTTGTGTGGGATCGCTTAGCTCTGTCCATCACTTGCTGGTTATGCTGTTTGGCATGCAAGTAGTCTGTTTGGTAGCTTCACCAGGTTGACATTTCATTTTTAGGTATGTACTCCTGACATGCCCTCTTGCACTCTCCATTGAACAAGAGCTAATCTCCGAGCTTGATAGTAATGGTTGAGTGGGAGATATGCTGAGCTATGAGGTTGCAGATTGTGCTGGAGTACGATTCCACCACTATTGATGGACCATAGCACCTCATGGATGCCCAGTCTTGAGTTGCTAGATCTGTGCGAAGAATGTCCCATTTAACATGGTGATAGTGCCTCACAACACAATGGAGGTTATTCTCAATGTTATTAATAATTATCACAGTGGGAGGGGTGGGGGTTTGTAAATTCAGTTTGATTGGCAGCTCCAAGTGGTTATAAATGAATTGGCTGTCTTTGATGTGGGACTATAAATACAAATATTTGTTTTTATAAGGGATTCATTATTTAAAGGAATTTAAATATACTAAATAGGCTTTTGTTAAAGACAGTTTTTATGTAGTGATGCCTGTTATAGAACTTTATTTTATTTCCTTTCAGTATTATAGGGTGAGTTGGCATGGAAGGTATATGAGCAAAGGTTGGTAGGTGAGGGGCATGGGTCGGCATGATCTGTCATCAAATTGGCATAGTGACTATAAAGGACTACGGGATAAGTTGGGGGGGGGGTCATAAGTTGGCAAAAGTTGTCATTTTGGATTATAAAGGGCCATGGAGATGAGTAGGGGTCATCGATTGACATGAGTTGACACAAAGTTAAGAGCCATAGGGGTGGGTAGAAGGGCATGAGGTGGCAAAAATGGGGCAAATGTGGAGTTTGTGAGAAGTGACAGGGTGTGAGAGGTGAGAACTGGAGGGCCTTGCAGTTATTCATATGAAAATTAGGCAAGGTAACATTTGAACCATATCAACAGGACCTATTTTAACATAACTAACAACACCCTGGCCAAAACATGAGGTGCCAGTAAAAGCCCTCATTGAAAAATTAAATGGTGTGCTCAATAGATGAAATCTGGTGTCAAATTCCCCACCCATTTTTATGATTGATGGTGCCCGTAACTCAATCATTCAAAAAGATACCTTAATAAGTCAAATTCCATTTTTAATCGGTTACAGAAAGATTTCATGGTATGTGTGTTTCATTTTTATGATGCTATAAGTTTGTAGTCAGTTTGATTGCATTATGATGTCCAAATCAGTCAATTCATTTTTATTACATGGGATTTCAACCAATGTTTTATGGATGGCATTCCATGGTTCCATGCATTTTCCAATGAAAACTTCAAATCAGTGGCATTTCTATCATTTAATTGATTAACTTGATTGTTCAAAAGCTGAATGTTAAAATTCCAAATGAAGTTTATGACTCCTTTTTTTTTAAGATGTCATCTGTGGTTCAGTTGGTAGCATTCTCATCTGAGTCAAAAAAGGGTTCAAGTCCCACTCCAAGGTTTATGCAGATTTATATCCTGACACTCCAGAGCTGCATTAACTCCATGCTACTCGAGTTGCTGTATTTCAGAGGAGATGTTAAACTGAGGTTTCATCTATCTGCTTGGGTGAATGCTTTAAAAAAAACACACGACACTAAGGATGGGACATTCCGGCCCCAAAACTGGAAAACCCCATCCAAGGTCAACGGACCTTTACATGGTCCACCCCCCCACCCATTCCGATTCCTGTAGCAGACGGGGTGAGAAAATTCCAGTCTATTTCAAAGAAGAGTAAAGTAGTTATCCCTGGTGTCCTGGCCAATATTTATCACTCAAATCAACATTACACTAAAAAACCCGAGATTATCTGGCCATTTATCATGTTGTTGTATGTAAGAGTCACTGTTCACAAATTGGCTACCTTGTTTCCAGTGTTACAACAGTGACTACATTGTACTTCATTGGCTGTAAATTGCTTTGAGAGGTTCAGTGATCATGGAAGGTGCTAAAAATATTTCTTCCTTGTGAGGAAGGCTTTTATCCTCTGCCTCATAAACAATTAAACTGGGTTTGACATGCTGTCTGAAGGCACCGACTGGGAAGTTCACTGCAAGTTGTGTCTTGCACATTACCATAATTCAATAAATTCTTGTATTTCCTTACTACATTCAGTAATATTCATAAAAACACAGTTCTTAAGTAGCAATTTGTGAAAAGGGATATAAAACATATAGTTGAAACCAACAGGATTAAACTTCTGCACCTCCCTTGAGGTGAATGAAAACTTATCTCTTCTTCTGCAGCCCCTGATAGTCATTGGTTGAACCCCATGGATCTGAGAAACTAAAAAGACTGAGGCAGGATTTTATAGCCTTGCTCGTCCCAAAACCATAAAATCCTATGTGAAGTCAATGGACCTTTCCATATTCTGCTCCTCGCCTGCTCCAATTCTGTCCCACGTTCATCTCAGTTTTGCCAAACTTGGCACCGGGATCCTGAAATGATTATTAGGCATCTAATGGTACATTCAAGGGCCCTAATGCCAGCGATAGGCCAACACCATGGGTACCTGGGTACCCATGGGGCAACATGGTGGCACAATGGTTAGCACTGCTGATTCACAGCGCTAGGGACCGGGGTTTGATTTCCAGCTTGGGTGTCTGTCTGTGCGGAGTTTGCACATTCTCCCCATATCTTGCATGCAGGTGCTCCAGTTTTCTCCCATGTTCTGAAAGACGTGCTGGTTAGTGCGTGACTCAAATTGACGACTAGGGGACTTTCACAGCAACTTCATTGCAGTGTTAACGTAACTTGTGACTAATAAATAAACTTCAAGCTTTTAAAAACTTTTTCAATTTAAACGTCTGAGGAGTGGGGGTGGGATGGAGTGTGGGGAGTGCGATGAGGAGAGGTGGGGTGAAGATTATCCCTGGAAAGAAGTCCCTATATAATGAACTTTCTGCAACCAAAAATGCGTCTGAATTTTTGCTCATCCTCATTTTGGTAATATTGATTTTTTTGTATATATTCTATATAATTTGGATTAATTGGAGCAATCTGTAAGAGGCGAGGACTAAGAGTTGGATACTCAGTTATTTTAATAATTGTTTCGACTTTGCAGACCCCTGCCACCCAATACTGCCATTTGAACAGTTGTTAATCCTGGACACATCCATTCTAGAAACAGAAAATGTTGCAAATAATCAGCAGGTCAGGCAGCGTCTGTGCTGAGAGAATCAGAGTGAATGTTTCAGTGCTGTATCCTTTCACCAGAACCTGCCCAAACATTACTTTTGGCCTATCACTTCCTTGTTGCTGCTGCCATTTCTGTGCCAAATGTTAATCAAGGAGCTGGACAGAAATTTGGACATACGAATACATATAAAAAACAAATATTTATTTTAATTATTTTTATATATGTTTTGTTTTGGGAATCATACAGAAAAGTTTGCTGCAAGTCTGTTTTTTTTTAATGCAGGTTCCCTAATGATGTGGGAGTCACAAAAATATGCGTAATGTCCGAATGTTATGGGGGAGCATTCACTGTACTGGGAAGACCATTACTAATAAAACACACATTTAATCAATTTGTATATCTCATGAAAAGTTCAATGTTTTTATTTATTTTGTAACATGGCCTGACAGTTCTACACACTCCTTTTGAAAACCTTTGATCGCTAACATAAGATGTTGATTTACTGTTAAGTATTCCCTGTGGCTCACAAAAATGCAAGCTTTACGAGTTTGCTGTGATTAGCATTCAAAGATATGCAAAAAGCACTCTTATAATTAAAGTGCCATGAAAATAGTAATAATTTGAAACTTTGAAGTCTGCTCATAGCCCTCGGGATTAATCAGGGAAAGTGGTTGATTAACACGAAAAATCATTATGTTAAATGACTGAGCTTACCTTTATCCAGCCCATCTAACACATCAAAAATTCCCACATGCGGGCCTTATAAATAAAACTCCCTCTCAGCTCAGTCTTCATGATGAGCTGTCTTCTGATTCCACCTCCTGAGGATTCTTGCAGGTAAACCTAGAAATACTGTTACATAGAAGGGAAGGAGTTCTCTTACAATTCGGCCTTTGAAAGAATTGAGCATTGTGCGGGGGAGAGGGAGGGGGGGCTCACTTTGTCATATATTCTGTGAGGTCCTGTGTCACTTTGGATCATGTTTGATAGATATCGATGGCAGTGGCAACAAGAAAGTGAAAGGGCTAAAAGTAAATTAAATTACAGAGGAAAACTGTAGTTCTATTTGGGAGGAGATTGAATTGGTAATCCAATCCAATATGCCTTGCGCCTTCTATTCTTTTTGGTTCAGATCTAGTCAGGAACATAAGCACATCAGGCAGAAACAGAATCGAACCTTTAGAAAACTGGTAAACAGTTGAGCTTTGGCTTCAATAGGTATTGTTAGAGAAGAAAACTATACCTAAGATGACCCACATAAAGACTCTGACCACAGGCATGACTTTTCGAAGGATAATTTCATCTGTTCCCTGACTGTCCTTTATAGAAAGGATGATTATAATGAAAAACATGCGGGATTGAATTTTACCAGCGCTCTGCAGAAAGGTTGGGAAGTGGGAGGGCCTGGAAAATGGCAGCAGAAGGCATCAGGAGGGAAAGCTGATGATTTATTACTGCCATTGCATGTGCCCAGAAGCAGGGGTAGTACCAGCTTGGTCACCTGCTGACCAGAGACAGGCTGGCAATTATTCCAGCTAACTCGTCAACTGAAGTATATTTCTTTGATTTGATTTATTATTGTCCCATGTATTAGTATACAGTGAAAAGTATTGCATGTTGTGTGCTAAGCGTGTTGTACATAGAGAAAGGAAACGAGAGAGTGCAGAATGTGGTGTTACAGTCATAGCTACCGTGCAGAGAAAGATCAACTTAATGCAAGGCAGGTCCATTCAAAAGTCTGATGGCAGCAGGGAAGAAGCTGTTCTTGAATCTGTCGGTATGTGTCCTCAGACTTTTGTATTTTTCCTGATGGAAGAAGGTGGAAGAGAGTATATCTGGGGTGTGTGGGGTCCTCGATTATACTGGCTGCTTTTCTGAGGAAATGGGAAGTGTAGACAGAGTCAATGGACAGGAGGCTGGTTTGTGTGATGGACTGGGCTTCGTTCATGACTCTCTGTGCTTTTTTGAGGTCTTGGACAGAGCAGGAGCCATACCAAGCTGTAATACAACCAGAAAGAATGCTTTCTATGGTGCATCTATAAAAGATTTTCACAATAACACCGGGGCCTTGCTGGTATCATAGAGCTCTCCTTCCCACCCATTTGTGAGGAAGACTTCAGGGAAAACATGGAACCCTCCCAGAATATTTTTGGGAGAGAGGGGGCCTTCTTTTCTAGTTAGTCCATGTGTTATGGTGCCCCTCACTGCATGTAAAAATGGCTGCCCTCACAGCTCTGGTGTTGCCTCTGAAAGGTTCGCCCTTCCAATCACCAGAACTTGCCTGCCTGGTCCCAGCACATGAAAAAGTTCCTACCCAGCTTTAGAGGGCACCTTGACATGCTTACTCCATCTCTCTGCAATCTCAGGCATCTTTTATTGATAGCAGAGCCGAAACAAGACATTGTCCTCAAATGGACAGTATCCCTGATGGCATTCTCTGAATTGGCGGCTGCTGATAAAACCCCCTTTCTGGGACAGCCGTTGTGCTGTTCACCTGCGTAGGCTCAGAACTTGCTTTTTCTCCCAATAGCGGGACTACATGGCTTTCCTTTTCAATCTGTAGTGCATTGCATGATGACCACGTAATATTGAATAGATAATCAAAGAAAACAATTCCAGTTCAAATAATACATCAAGTAATTTTTTTTCTTCCAGAATAGGCACTAAAAATGATTCCTCATTTCTCTAAAGGCCAAGTCATGGGCATTCAAATAATTCTACTTTGTGTAGTTGCCAATCACAGGCAGTTATGTTTTAGGATTTCTGACTATGTGTTGTAGGTGGGTTGGTGAGAATCTTGATAAAATATATACTAAAGAAGTCACTATTGAGTTAAGCTTAGTGCTCATGAGGTTAAATTCATGTTACAGCAGTGCTGAGGGATTACATGCAGATGCTCCATCTAACTAGTGTGCTGGAGATAAATGAATTATAATTTATTATTCTAGGGACCATTCACATTCAGTGCCATTGCAACAACTCTATTCATTTGGACGAAGCAGATGTCATTGCCTATGAGGACTAGTAGATTCCATTCTTGGGTAGTGAGCAGTCAAAAGCTTCACATTTGAGTCAGGCGGATAGTAGTACAGGAGAACTCCAAAAGGCAGACTAGTTTTGTTAAAGGCAACATTGTGAGCATGTGGCAAGGGCTGAAATGATAGAGGATAGATAGCATCTGGTTTTAATCAAGTAATAATATGAGGGAACATGGCATTACATTTTGTATTACACTATGATAAATTGTACTGATTGAGCAAAGTGAATCCAATCATAATTGTTGCTCTGTATGTTCAGTCACTGAAATAAAGCAACTTATTGTTTTGTATCAAACCTTGCATCGCCCATGTGTGTGTTCAATTCACCTTTGGAGAAATTAAATAAGTATATGCACAAGAGGCAGAATGTCAGTTCAGGTCACAAAGGGCTATTAATTTAACCTCCCCTACAGGGTTATTTTATCTTAGAAATAGATTAGATAGCAAATTCCAATAAAGCTAAAACCACTTACAGAAGCAAGTGACTCTAGTAACGGTGGAAGGTTTGATGTCGCAAGGGGTTGGGCACCGACATAGACGGGGTTCTGAGGCACAACGTAGATACCCAGAAGTCCAATTAATGAACAATTTATTAATTAACCCATTTGAAGGTATGTAGCCAAGTTCTTCATCACAAAAGCAGAAAAGATTCTAGTTACCGAGTTGGTTCTCATTCACACTTAAGGTGTGCCTCTGCAGTCTTTACATATGCAATATACTTAGGATGGTATGGTGGCACAGTGGTTAGCAGTGCTGCCTCACAGAGCCAGGGACCCAGGTTTAGGTCACTGTCTGTGCAGAGTTCTCCCTGTATCTGCATGGGTTTCCTCTGGATGCTCCAATTTCCTCCCACAGTCCAAAAGACATGTTGGTTAGGTGCATTGGCCGTGCTAAATTCTCCCTCAATGTAACCAAACAGGTGCCAAAGTGAGGTGACTAGGGGATTTTCACAGTAACTTCATTGCAGTGTTCACGTCGCCCTGCTTGTGAGTAATGAATAAATAATAAATTTTAAACACAGAGGGCCCTATTTTACCATTTTGATTCCAAGTACTGGGTGGATTTGAAACTGGGAGTGTTTCAGATCCGACTTTTAGATCCGTTCTCAGGTGCCCCCGTACACAGTCTGCCTGCAAAAATATCAGTGATTCCGAATTGCACTGCACAAACCTGTGGGCGGGGCTTATTGTGCCCAAAATGCCGCAGCTCCAATCGGTGCCTCCAATTGCGAGGAAAGGAAAGCTAGAATGTTGCTCCCCTACCACATCACTCCCGGGCTGGATAATGCCTCCCCCTGGCTCCCACAGACATTGCCCCACCCCACCCCCCCACAACATTACTGATCCCGTTACTCCCTCCACTCACCCGCCACCCAGAATGATCCTGGGCCCCTCACCCACTTCTCTCCACCAATCTCAGGCAGAGTGGCAGAGGAACCCTCCCTTCCCTCCACAACTGTTCTCAGGCAGAGTGGCAGTGGGCCTCCCTTCACTCCCACTGTTCTCAGGCAGAGTGGCAGTGGGCCTCCCTTCACTCCCACTGTTCTCAGGCAGAGTGGCAGTGGGCCTCCCTCCTCCACCCCCCCCACCCCACCCCACCCTGTTCCCCCCCCCCCCAACTGTTCTCAGGTAGAGTGGCAGCGAGCGTCCCTTGCCCCCCACTGTTCTCAGGCAGAGTGGCAGAGGGCCTCCCTTCACCCCCACTGTTTGCAGGTAGAGTGGAAGTGGACCTCTCTTGCCTCCCACCAATCTCAGGCAGAGAGATCCACCCCCCACCCTATAGATACCACGCAGAGTGATTCCCCCTCACCCCCAACCCGAACCCTCCCACACAAGGCTCTCATTCCTCTGGGTGGCTGTGGGACACCTCCCTTTCTCTACCCCGTCCCCCGGTGATTGAGGCGCTGATCCACCATTCCACCCCCCCCCCACCCCCTCCCCATCAGCACACCTGCAAGTACTCATTTGCCTTCCTCTCAATGCTAACAAGCAAGCTGCATGTAACTTGCTGGAATGTTCTGCCAAAATGCCTGCAACTGATCTTGCCCTAACAAGAGGCAGCTCCATTAAAACAGAATGGACAGGCAGGCATTCCTGTACAAAATGTGCGCACAACCAGCCCCACCACCAACCACCACCACCCCTCCCTCATACACACACCCGAACTGGGAAACATTGCTGGAAAAAAGTCAATGACCTTGTCCGTGCAGCAAGGGTGAATGCTGAACCCCATTTTGCATCTTCGCCCAAATTTCCCCCGGATCCTCCCATCCCCAGCACCCTGCATGCTTCCAGCGCTTTTCCATCCCCTCAGGAGCCCCATTGCGCTTGCCCTCTAAGGACCACCAACTGATACCCTGCAGGAGTCATGCCATCATTTCTTTTATGTCTCCGTTTGTCCCCACAGGAGAAGACTGACCATAAACACCTGTGAAAGGGCAAAGACAGGGAGTGGTGGGCACTGGCACTCTCAAGAGCATGCTGGCACCTAGGCCCATGTCTGGTGGTGAGTAAGGGATCTGAAGCAGTATTATTTAAACACCTTTATTGCAATTAAATGTTTATTCACTACCCATCTGTCTCAAATTTGTCTCGAATAGGAATCCTCTTCCATTGCTGATCGCCGGAGGGATGCTCCATGTTAATGTCAGTTGGGGAGTCGCCTCAATGCTGTGTCACTGAGAAAAGGAAGCCGTTGGTTCCCTCGCATCCGCCACTCCACCCACCCAGGGCCCTGTGTGGGGGTTTGAGATCCCTTAGCCACTGCACAGACGTGGGCTCAGGTGCCAGCGTACATGCAGAGCTCAGGTAGGAGTCAGACTAGTTTGTACCAGGGCATCATCATCATCATGGTGCTTAGTGAGTCATCATCACCCTCCTGCCTGACAAGGACTCTGGTGTGACAATATTTCAGGAGAAAGAAGGAATTTTGGGGTGGGGGGGTGCAACCCACAGACACAAACCCCTAGCGAGTGAACCGTCTGGTGATCAGGACCTCCCTTGGCACCCTCGTATGCCACATTTGACCTGCTAGCCCTTGAGCGCCTGGTTGGTATTCCTCGAGGTGCTCTTCCTCATCTTCCTCCTCCTCCTCCTGCTGGCCATCCTCCCCAACGATGCCTGGCTGATCAGTCTCCACATCCTCCTCCTCCTCATCCTCCTCCTCCTCCTCCTCCTCCTCCAAGAGGTCACCTCTCTGTAGAGCCAGATTGTGCAAGGCACAGCACATGATCACTATGCAAGAAGAGGTCACTGGTTGTATTGGAAGGCCCCATCAGATTGGTCCAGGCACCAGAATCTCATTTCGAGGAGCTCAAAAGACCTCTCCACTATCAGGTGGGTGGCTACATAGCCCTCATTATAGAGGGTCTCTGCCTCAGACACAGGCCTCCGCACAGGTGTCATCAGCCATGTCCGAAGCAGGTAACCCATATCACCCATGAGCCACCACCGCAGTCTGGGCTCCTCCTCAAATGCCTCTGGGATGTCCGAGTTCCTGACAATGAACTTGTCGTGCACGTTGCCTGGGTGTCTTGCGCAGACATGCATCATGTTCATGTTATGATCACACATGAGTTGAACATTCAGGAGTGGAACCCCTTTCTGTTGTTGAATCTTTGCAGATTCTGTAGGGGGCGATGCGTGTGCAGTTAGTGGCCCCCTGAATGCTCAGCGTCCCCACCACGGTTGCGAACCCTGCAGCCCGAGCTTCCTGATGGGCCTGGATCCAGGTTAAATTTGATGAACTGCCCAGCCCAGGCATACAGGGCTTCAGTGACCTGCCTCACAGAGGTGTGCATGGCTGATTGGGAGATGCCACATGCATCTCCGCTGGGGTATGGAAGGAGCCAGTCGCTTGAAAGTTCAGAGCGGCCGTCAATGTTGAGACCTGGGTCCGTGCTGCGAGACAAACATCAGAGACCCTGCTGATCCACTCCCCCATACATTCGCAAAGCCACAACTGACCCGAGACAGAAAATAGCCACAACCAAAGGACACTTGTGGAGTAGCAGAGAGAACGCTGTACACTTACTTTCTCACCAACCCTCACTGATGGAGCGCCCGAATCGGACTTTTATGGAGCGTGTCTGTCTTGCGCTGATTCTGGATTGGTGAACGCAGTGGTAAGGAGGGAAGTACTGGTAAAGTTATGCATTTAAATGGCCATCGTGCCCGTTTCGGGCACAGTCCCAATCATGGCCATTTTCGGGCCTTGTTAAAGGGGGAACAGGCATGGAGGCAGGTGCGGATTGCGTTACCCATCTCATGCCCGATTTTACCAACTTTTTACGCCTGAAAGTGGGTGCAACTTTATGGTGAAATTGGGCCCAGAGTTGATCTGATGTGAACTTAAACTTCTTAGTGACTAACTTTGCTGTAGAAAACAATGAAAATGTCTTTTTCATTTGGGAATAACTTTAATGGCGTACTCAGTCATAATTACTGCTGAACAATCACTTACTTAAAAAATAAGTTTATAAAAGTGGAATCCTACTTGTCCTAAAGAACTTTTAAAAATGTATGGTTTTTAAAATAATGTACTTTTATTTATGTTGGAATTTTTTTAAAACTATTTCAGCTTCTCCCTTAAACCTACGTGCATGAATTAAGCTTTATCTCACTTCCTGTGTAACAAATAAAATGTGAAATATAATCCATACTTTGTATTTCCTGCTTTGCTCCCTGTGAGAAAACTTTAATCCGATTGGCTGTTCAGGCAGTCTGCTGTCTATACTGTTGCTATATGTCAAAGTTCCTCTATAAATGGTGCCAAACTCAAAGAGCCCCTATTTTACCATTTTGATTTTAAGTGCTGGGCAGACTTGAAACTGGGAGTGTTCCAGATTTGACTTTTAGATCCGTCCTGAAGCGCCCCCCCATACGCACTCTGCCTGCAAAAATAGCAGCGAGTCTGAATCGCACTGCACAAGTTTGTGGGCGGCGCTTAACGCATCTGAAACTCTGCAGCTCCGATCGGCGCCTCCAACTGCACATGTGCAAAAAAACTGACAGAATGTTGCTCTCTTGCCACACCCCTTCCAGGCCAGATTATGCCTCCCCCTGGTGCCCACAGACATTGCAGCACTACTACACAGCATTACTGACCCCATTATACCCCAAACCCCTGCCACCCAGTCAGATCACGGGCCCCTCCCACCCTTTTCCCCCACCACTGATCTCAGGCAGTGTACAAGTGGACCCCCCCCACCACTGATCACAGGCAGAGTGGCAGCAGACCCACCTTCCCCCCCCCCCACTGATCACAGATAGAATGGCAGTGGACACCCCTCCCCCCCAATCACAGACAGAGTGGCAATGGACCTCCCTTCTCCCCCCACTGATCACAGACAGAGTGTCAACGGACCCTACTTCCCCACCCACCTCTCCCCCCATGATCTCAAGCTGAGGGCCGTAGGATGCCTGGCACTCATCTCCTCACTAACCCTCACTGATAGAGCACCAGAATCGGACTTCTATGGATCATGTCTGTTTCACGCCGATTCCAGATGGGTGAACGTGGTGGTAAAGGGGCGAAGTGCCGGTAAAGTTGGGTGTGCAGCCCAGTAAGTCAATTTACAATGCATGTAAATGCATTTAAATAGCTGTTGCGCTCATTTTGGGCACACTCCCAATCATGACCATTTTTGAGTATTGATAAAGGGGGATCAGATGTGGAGTCAGGCAGAGATCGTGGTACTTGCCTAATGCTCGACTTTACCAAGTTTTTGTGCCCGTTTTTGGGAGAAATACGATGGTAAAATTGGGCCCAAGGGTCATTAGATTAGAGGATATATATGCTAAATATCTGTGGAGAGCTTTTTTGAGGTCAACAGCATGCAATGTACCTTTGCCACTGACTGTAAAATCAGTGCCAATATCCAGTTTGGTATTTCAGTGCAGTGCTGAGAATGCTTTGGCATCAAACGTTCCATCTTTTGGATAAAATATTAAATCAAGGCTCTGTCTCCTCTCAGGTGGGTAGAAATAAATTGCACTATTTCAAGAAGAGTGGAAGTATCCTCCTGGTCAACATTCATCCCTAAACTAACGCCACCAAAAGCATATTGTCCAGTCATTTATCCCATTGCTACCCATGGTTCTTTGGATATTTGCAAATTGTTTACTGCATTTTCCTACATTGCAATAAGGAATATGCTTCAAAGGGGCGGCATGGTGGCATAGTGCTTAGCATTGCTGTCTTACAGCACCATGGACCCCGACTCGATTCCAGCCTTGAGTGACTGTGTGGAGTTTCCACGCTATCCCCATGTCTGCATGGGGTCCTTTCAGGTGCTCCAGTTTCCTCCTGCAGCCCAAAGATGTCCAGGTTATGTGGCTCAGTCATCGTTAATGCATAGGGTTACGGGGATAGGGCAGGGAGTGGACCTGGGTAAAATGCTCATTTGGAAAAACAATCGATGGGCCAAATGGCTTCCTTCTGCACTGTGGGGATTCAACGAGTTCTATTCTATGTTCTCCACTGGCCATGAAATACCTTGGGATGTGCTGGGGAAAGTAATGAAATATCCAAAAAGAACAAATTTCTTTTGTTTGAAAGCAATGGATAAGAAATGTAAAATGTATTAGATGCATAAAGCTATCATCAGCTGACTATTTTATTCACAATGAATGGAGAATACGTGGTGATAAAATTATCTTTAAGAGCCAAAATAAATAGGTCCTTAGAAATATGGAGCCACTGCAATTGTGCCATTGTTCTGAATCGAATAGAAATCTCGAAGCATGCCTACAGTAACCTAATTACTTTCTTTTCTGGATAATATTATAGTGTTGTTATAACTTCGTTGGTCAGCTTTCAAGCAGTCTCAGCTACTCTTGACAAAGACAATTTGCTGCAATGTTTCCCTAACACCACCGTCCAGGTTAGCTGCCAATAAAAGTTCAGACTGCAGCAATATTCAAGCCCAAATGGAACAAACCTTTCCCGTACATTTGCTGCATTAGCGTTCAGGATCCATCTTCCTAAATTAAAAGCGTGCTTTTCTTTATTGTTGTGTGGAAATAATTAGTGACGGATCATTGAATTCTGCACATTCCAGTAAAATGGAAAATGATCAGATCGCAGCATCATACTTCTTTTAAGTTTGTAACTCTACATTTTCCGAGTTATGGACTGGATATTTCACATCCTGAGAAACGTGAAGACACTACTATGATCATCCCTACATGTTTCAAGGTTATTAAAATGTAAGTACTTACTTGAAATGCTTGCACTGAGGGAAGATTCCTAACACAGTGTGTTATTACTGCCAGAGAGGAGGTTTTGATGACAATTTTTTTCTACATGAACAGATGTGCACTCATTGCCTGTGGACTGATGTACCAAACTATCTGATATAGAGAACATTATCTCGCAATGAAGGTCTTTGGATAGTACCTATTACCTAGGGCCTTTTATTTTATATCATCACACTAGTCTATTGCAGTGTCATAATTCCCCAGCAGGCCCTGCTGAAGAAGAATGAATGCTTGTCACCTTCATGGTGAAAAACTGCAACACCATTAGGAGTGCAATTTTTCTACAGCGCAGCAACACAGGGTGGGGAACAGCAGGCCGAAGCACAATATTTTCAAGTGAACCAATGAAAGTTGTCTTCTAAAATAAGAAAATATTGTGGATGCTGAAATAAGCACAGGACATACTGGAAAAATTTAGCTGTGTCTATAGAGGAAGAAACAAATGTATGTTTCAAACCCAATGTTTATTTATTTACTACTGTCACTAGTAGGCTTACATTAACACTGCAATGAAGTTACTGTGAAAATCGCCAACTCCCCACGCTCCAGCGCCTGTTCGAGTACACAGAGCAAATTTAGCATGGCAATTCCACCTCACCTGCACATCTTTGGACTGTGGGAGCAAACTGCACAGAGGGTGACCCAAGCTGGGAATCAAACTCCGTACCTGGTGCAGTGAGGCAGCAGTGCTAACAACTGTGCCAATGTGCCACCCATGTGCCACCCTTCTGCCAATGTAACTCTTCTTTGGAAGGAGCGCCATATAGACTCGAAATGTTAACTCTATTTTTCTCTACGCATCTGATTAAAAGTTGCTTTCTGTTTTGTTCAGACGCTCTTTCTTCAAACCCTTTTTCTTAAAATCACTCCCAGTTGTAAGGGCAGCATGGCCTCATTGGTCTAGAGTGATCTGCTCTCTGTTACTCTAGAGAGAGGAGTGACTGAAATTTATAAGATTCTTGTGTCGTACTGATTTCTCTCCCACACTCTTGGAAAGGGTGAAAGTGCATACTTCAGCCTCCAGTCAAATTAACACACCTGCACAAAAATAAGAACCTCATTGCTACGCATTGCATTTAAACATATGTGTAATAATTGATCCCTCTGTATAGACCACACCACATTTCAAATATTTATCAATGTGCCTTTTCAGTTACATAGGGAGTTGGGGATGGTGGAGAGATTACCTTTCATTGCAAGGTGGATAGCAAGTTTCCTGCATTATCCAGTAACAATACTGAAATCTCTCATGCTTCCTCTCACAAAAAGATAATTATTTCCACTGAGTTGTTGCAATCTCTTTTGTTTTCTGCGTATGTAATGTACCTGATGTAAAATAATTTCTCCAATCTCCTGTTCTTGGTAAGCAGTGATATTTCACATCACATACTTTATACTCCAGTTAAATATAATGTTTTATTCAGCAGCATAATTACATAATATGAACTTTCAGATTTCTTTCAAGCCTAGGCCGTTAACTTTATTGTGCATCTTTACAGCTCTTTTCTAATTAAAGTATTGTTCTCGATATCAGATGGAATAATATAGCATTCACCGATGTCTTATGTAAGACAGTCCATACATCTGGTAAATGTGACATGCATGATGATTATGCAAGAACTCTCGTACACCATTTGTAAGAGGAGATGCATATTATATAATTCAGAACCATATTTTCTTCAAATTTAAGTAATAAAAAAACAGCCATTTGCAGTAGGCAAGATGAAATCCAATATTCAATGGGGGGGAGGAATTTTTCCATCCCACCTCCCCATGGGAATCGTATTGGGTGGGGGCAGGCGGATCATGCAAAGGTCCGTTGATCTCTAGCAGGATTTTCCAGTTTTGGAGCAAGCACGACCAGAAAATTCTGCCCTCAGAGTTGCATTGTACAAATAAGATGGTTGGTAACTACTAAGTGTGCATCCTCCGGCAGGAGTGTGAGGGGTTAATTCTAACTGTGTAATATGCTAATCAGAAACTGTTACTTCACATGATTTGCTCCCCAGAGTAAGCCTCAGTAAGATGTATGATACCATGAGATGTGTTTGCTTTAATATAGAGTTTGTTTTGCAGACCCAGTAAATATTCTGCATTTGTCTAACAGTACCAAGAATATTACAACACCCACCGTTAGAATAAGAACTGGCAGGTCATTTTTTTAAAAAAAGGTCAATAATGGATTAAAGATAGAACCCAACTTTACTGCTGTTTGAATCACAATCCATTATTGGTTTGCCATCTGCCATCACAGAACTCTCATGGTGGGAATGCACACAGATAGCAAGTAAACTCAAGGGGATTCTTTTCTTATTTAATGCTTGTGCAGGGCACTCAAGCAAACACACACATTAACTTAATTTTAATCCTTGCTTTTCAGATAGAAATTTGAGTTGTATTTCCAGTAGTATCAGCTTCAGATTTTTTATTTTATGTGGATTTGTCTTTTTACTTTTTGTTTGTCCATTTGTGGGACATGGACATTGCTGGCTGGCCAGCATTTATTGCCCATTCCTAGTTGCCTGAGGGCAGTTGAGAGTCAACCATATTGCTGTGGCTCTGGTATCACACGTAGGCTAGATCGGATAAGGATGGCAGATTTCCTTTCCCAAAGGAAATTAGTGAACCAGATGGGTTTTTCCAGCAATGGTTTTGCGGTCAACAGTAGATTATTAATTCCAGATTTTTTAAATTGAATTTGCATTCCACTATCTGCTGCTCCCAAACCCAGGACCCCAGAACATTGAGTTTCTGGATTAATAGTCTAACACTAATGTCACCAAGTCATCATCTCCCCTCCCTGATACCTATCATAATACAGTTCAGTTTAAAACCGTATCAGATTTTGTGAGGAAAAAAAAGAGACATAACAGAGCAAATCAGAATTATTCAGGTTTCCAGTTCAGTTTTGTTCAGAGTATTATGCTGCACCAGCACTAGTTCCTTGATTACTAACACAGCTCTCATATGATGAGGTTGCAACTTATTTAATGTCCAGCCGTTGAGAGGCTAACACAACCATACAAAATGCAGAAATGAGTAAATTGTTTTCCTCCTATGTTTTCTACATTGTTGTTTCAGAAAACCATCACATTAATACTTGTAAAGCCAAAAAATGCTGGAATTACACAACAATGGTGCTCAGTCCACGTGTAATGCTGAAAAAATGATCACTGCTTTTCCTTTATTCACAAAGTCAGTAACCATTGCAAACTGATTGTGGCATTTTAATCAAAAAGCTTCATTTAGAAGCTTCCCTGTTTGTCCAGTGAAGTGAAGTATTAGACCAAAGATCAAATGGTTTCAATCTGCAGTCTGAGAAATGGCCTGGATTTTCATCTTTGAGGTGGGTGGGTGGGAATCAGGAAAATTCCCAGCTCAGCTTGTCTGCTCGGGAGAAAGTGTCCATCTTCATTGGGAGTTGGGTGTGGCCTTGAATTGGGTCGCTGACCTGGGAAGAACTGTGGAGGCAGCTACAGGAGGGGCAAGGGATGAAGTGAGCTATTTAAGAGTGGTGCCATGGGGTTTTGTCCCAGCGAAAAGAAATGCACTCCAGCCCTTACAACCTCTTCATCTTCCAAACACTCCCTATGCTTCATCCACGCCACCTCATGCTCCCTCAGCCCCCATGTTCTCACATGCCCCTAGGCCAACTCTGCTCTTCCACCCAACCCCTGTGTTCTTCCCTCATACCCTCTATGTACCCTCACCACATTCCACCTGCCCCCCACCCCCCCGACCCCTTCACAACAGTTAAAGTTTAGAACTTATTTCAACACAGGATATTGTTCAGAAATACCAAACAACAGCATGAGCCACTGATGGAGAAATACGTGTTACATCAATGCAAACCTCTTAAGCACAGTAATTAGCACTGCTGCCTCACAGTGCCAGTGACCCAGGTTCGATCCTTGGCTTGGGTTACTGTCTGTGTGGACTCTGTATGTTCTCCCTGTGTCTGAATGGGTTTCCTCCCACAGTCTGAAAGACATACTTGTTAGGTGCATTGGACAAGCTAAATTCTCCCTCAGTGTACCCGAATAGGTGCTGGGCTGTGGCGACCAGAGGATTTTCACAGTAACTTCATTGCAGTATTAATGTAAGCTTACTTGTGACACTAATAATTAAAACAGACAAAACTTCATTTCCTATTCTAAATATCAGTATAGTGATAACTTATTTTTTTTCTAAACAAATATAAAGTTTTGAGAAAGATGATCGGTTTAAGTTGTAAGGCATTGTTGTAAATTGTAAAGCACTGTTACTTCTACAGATAATCTGAAGAGGAGAGTCTTATCAGAGATAGTCTTAAGTGTAAACAAAAGGGATTTGTATTGAAGAGTCAGCAAATGCTGCTCTACTGGCACAATGTATGCCTTAGGTTACCTACACTGAAATGATTTATATGCTATTATATTGTGCTTTAATCTTAACTTGTATCTTGGTTGCAAGCCAGGCAATATCTCCTTCATGGAGGTCCTACAGCATAACACTGCAATTGCTCGCAACCCAGACAAAACACCACTGGTAGTTACCAACAATCAAACCTGACGGGAAAAATAAACCCTACCAATTTCCCTGTAAGATACGACAGACATAAAGACTCTGACACTTTGTCCATCATTTGACTCTGGCAAGCGATACACATGTTTGTCATCTATATGTTAAGCATCACTGCCAAAGAAAGCAGTAAAGGAATTCATAGCTTATTGCAGGATTGGAGAAAAATATCCAGACATAATCAATTTTACACAAAATCAGCGACAGCTGTATGGGTGGTACAGAATTATGTGCAATCTATTATAAACCTGGGCCTGGATTTTGCGATAGAGATAACTGAGAGACCATCAACACTAAACGCTATTATGGGCTAGATCAGGCAGTGATTTCTGGCATCCTCATATGTGCAGTGAAGCCGGGCTCTACTGCACTGATATTTTGCTGAGAGCCTTATGTTGGTGGGGTTTCTGAGATGGCCTGGTTCCATCAGAAATTTCAGAAAACACAAAACTCGTGAAGCCAGTTTCTCAGTTTAAAGACCTTTATTTTGACCAGCGGCCGCAAGGACAAAGGGTCAGGGCAGCTCCTTGAGACAGAGCAGCTAGATCTTTCCAATGAATTCAGATGTA
This sequence comes from Carcharhinus amblyrhynchos, assembly GCF_965287045.1. NCBI lineage: Eukaryota > Metazoa > Chordata > Chondrichthyes > Carcharhiniformes > Carcharhinidae > Carcharhinus > Carcharhinus amblyrhynchos. Next base: position 42,373,124 of record NC_137328.1, on the reverse strand, counting down.
TACAATTTAAAACAGATCAATTATAGGTTTTCTTATCAATTATTCCTATCTTTCTTTGGCTTTAAATCAATCATTTTCGGTATACACAAGTCAATAATGATATCTGTCATATACCTTAGCCAATTCCATCTTAATCTCTGGTATAATGGCATTTCATTAGTCTATAGAATCCTGAAGCTAACTCCTGTCTAGGTTGATCCCACTTCCTGTGTTCCAGTACCCTCAGACGTTATCTCAACGTTTGAATGGACATTCCTATGAGTTCCCCGATAGGTCACTGCCAAACCAGATTAATACATGACTCCATGTTTGGGCATACATCCATCTTATCTGGGGAGTGAATAAACCTTATTCATAAAATTTGATTACACATTCTAAATGTTTTAACCATTACAAACTCTACTGATAAAACTTGCATTTACAACTTTAAATTGTAACATTTTAACATTCTCTTAGATTATGGCTTTGCCCTAATGCCTTTTACCATTAGGCTTTGCATCAATTAGCCTTTGGCTAAAGTGAACAATGATTCTTAAAAATACATTAAAACATTTAAAATACCAGCATATGTGTTTTAAAATCGTAACAACTTGTTTAAATCTCTTACTGCATTTCATATGTGTAAACTGCTTACTTGTTAGCTCATAAGCCTGTTTTAAAAGTCATTTAACTTAATGTTGGTAGTTCTGTCAATGCCTTAACGTCTAATTGTTTAAAAGTCCTTAACCTATTAGATTTCTCCCCTTACACCTTGGCATTGAAGTACTTGAAGTTGCAATACATATCCAGTAAATGTGCAGAAGGCAGGAAAGAGAGCTGGCAATTATGGGAAAGGCTATAGCATTGGCAGGGCTGAAGTCTTTGAGTTTTTTTTACCTAAATCTTCCTACTCTCATCACTTTCTGTCTGGGAAGCTAGAGATGATGTGAGCGTGCATGCACTTAAGTTCTCCTATTCCCCTTGCCACAATTCAACACTTAAGATATCCAAGAACTGTAACTTGCCCAGGCAAGGAAAGAAGAGCAAGTAGATAATGAAGAGACATGATCATTTTATTGAACAGCCCCCAGCTCAGGTACTAATTCTGCACCAAGTTTAGAGGGTAGAACAGAGGAGGGATTTGCCCTTGCTGACACAGCAAGCTTGATTGCACTGCACAAGACTGGGGAGGGAGGCGGGGGGCATGGATAATGCAGGTGAACAGCTTACCAGAGAGTGGGGCTTTACACCAGCTCTGATGAGAAGCCTCCAATGACAATTTCATTGGCAGTGCTAGAGAAGAGGGCTAATATTTTGTTTTGATGAACTTCCATCGGTTTAGACCTGCAGGTTGGATGGCACCTCCTCACCTTTGAACTTTCCGAAAAGAGAGACCATTTTTGTACCGGGAACTGGACTAACTGATTTGCCACATTGGCCATTGTTGGCAAACTAATCCTCACCCATCCCTCCGAACTCTCCAGCCAATCAGGGATGTCAGGCAGGATGACGCACCCATTCTGCCAAAAGTAGGGTTTTGAAATCAAGGGAACACAACATTGGTTAGAAATGGCCTTGATTTCTTGAGGCTGCAGCAACCACAGAAGAGGAGGAGACCTGGCAGCTCCCTGGCTCTCTCTCACTTACCTGGAGATTCCACTGCAGGATCTGAGGGACTGCAGTGAGGTATGTTCTCCCAAAGAGAGGAGGAAGACAACAACATCTCCAACCAAGGGCATGGATGGAAGTGGCCAAAGAAGTCAGCAACAGAGCTATGCCCCATTCAATCTGGAGACTATGCATTGACTGGATCCAAGACTGTGGCAGGGCAGGTTGAGTGGTATAACACTTTCAGGTGCCAAACCCTTTGGACTTTCCCAGAATCTTCCCACACAGCACTCCTCAGGGCAACACACCTTGCAGCTCAACTCATTCCTCTCTCTCTCCAGCCACTTCACAACCAAACAGCCAATGCTCACATCCCTTATTAGCCCATTGCCTGGATGAATGCTCATACCTTTCCGCTTTCTCTCCTTGCAAGAGGAAAGGGTACACAACTTGAAGTGAGGCAGAGACCCAGGAAGGTGGGGGAGTGGAGGCAGAGCACAGGTATAATAGCAGGGGCCCTATAATGACAGGCACCTTTGCAGCCATTGACATTACACCCCCACCTGATTTACTGGGCAGGAAATGTTGTTCCAGATGTCAGCAGTAACTTCCCATGAAATCCTGAGCCAGTTTGAGCTCAGCCATGTCGACAGAGCTGATGCTCTTTTTATAGATTGTGTGTTGGGTGTCTCACCTCCATGGTGCTTTGACAAAAGGTTATCTGGATTCAAAACGTCAGCTCTTTTCTCTCCTTACAGATGCTGCCAGACCTGCTGAGATTTTCCAGCATTTTCTCTTTTGGTTTCAGATTCCAGCGTCTGGAGTAATTTTGCTTTTATCCAGTGAAAATAGTTCATAATTGACTTCTTAAAAGCCTTGGCCACTTACTCACCTGATGGATCCCCGAGGGAGATCTCCGCTGTCCTTCAATCCTACTCTGGGGATAGACGGAAAAGGGCAGGATCATGCTAGGACCTTGGTCCAAGGTCAATTTCGATTAATAATCCACCCACATGCTCTCAAACCTGCCTCCACCAGCCTGGGGATATTCTGCCTGTTTAATTTTGTCCTTGTTCCACAGAGGCTGAGTATCCCCAGCATTTTCTGTTTTTATTTCTGATTTCCAATTGTTTTGCTGTTGTACAGAAATGCAATTACAAAGGGCTGAGGACAGAACTGACTAAAGTGCTAAATTGCTCCTTAGTGTCTCAAAATGTGTCGGTTAGATGGATTAGCCATGGGAAATATGGAAGGTCACGGGGATAGGGCGAGCGAGAGGGCCTGGATAAGATACTCTGTCAGAGAGTCAGTGCAGACTCGATGGGCTGAATGGCCTCTTCTGCACTGTTGGGATCCTACGAGCTGGAAAATTAGATTAGAGGGTAGTACAGTAAAGCGCAGTGGCACATATTTAAGGTGATATTTCATAACACTCAGCAATGTACTTTCCAGATGAAAAGAAACACTCTAGAAGGAGGGTGCACCATCCGTAACTAACGAAGAAAGATAAAGATCACATCAAATGGAAAGAATATGCATGTAATTCCACAAATTCTGAACAGAATTTAAAACGCAGCGAAGAATGACTAAACAAAATTTAAAGATGGAGTAATTAGAATGTGACAGAAAGTTAGCTTGAAATATAAAAACAGATAGTAAGCTAGAAAGAGTTTCTTCAAACATTTTAAGGGAAAAGAATAATTAAAGGGTGTGTTGGTCATCAAAGGACAGAGAGAGAATGGAGAATTAATAACAGGAAATGAGGAACTAGCAGAAGCATTGACCAGACATTTTGTGTCTGCTTTCATAGTAGAAGATGCAAATAACACCCCCTGAAATATTTGCAAATCAAGAGGTGAAAAGGGGGAGTAGCTTAAAACGGTCACTGAGAAGACGATTAAAACTAAAGTCTGACAAATGCCCAGGAGCGCACTTAAAACAAGAAGGGTCTTAAAACAAGTGGCAGTGGAGATGGTAGATGTATTGCAATTTTTCCAAATTTCTGGCTTCTGGAATGGACCCATCATATTGAAAAATAGAGTGTAACTCCTCTGTTCTGTTCTGGCCTACTCCTGCTCCTATTTCTTATGTTTCTTATGTTCTAATGTTCAAGAAAGGAGGGAGACAGAAAGCAGGAAACCACAGGTCAGTTACCTAAAATCTGTCATTGGAAAGAGCTAGAATCCATTATTAAGCAAGCACTCAGAAAGTCTTAATGTAATTGAACATCAGCACGGGAAATCATACTTGATGAATTAAGGTTCTTTGAGGAAGTAACACGCAACCTAGATAAAGGGGACACTATAAATGTGGTACTTGGATTTCCCAAAGACATTTGCTGAGGTGCTGCATCAAAGGTTACTACACAAAATAAGAGCTCTGGTTAGCAAGCATTGAAGATTTATTAGCTAACAAGAAGCAGATAATAGGGATAAATGGGTAACTTTCAAGATGGCAAACTGTAATTAGTGAAGTGCCACAGGGATGAATGCTGGAGCCTCAGATATTTACAATCCTCATTGATGGCTTGATAAATGTCAGCTAAGTTTGCAGATGATACAAAGGTAGAGGAATTGAAAAGTTTTGTTGCAGTTGAACAGGGTGTTGTTGAGACCATATGTGTAGTACCAAGTACAACTTAGGTCTAATATCAGAAGAGTTTTAATTATGAAGTTCAGAGAATGTTCACTTGACTGCTTCCTAGGTTGGAAGATTATGAGGAAAGGTTGGACAGATTGGGCTTGGATCCATTGGCATTAAGAAGAATGAGCGGCGATATTGACACTTATAAGTTGTGAGGGGACTTGACAGGGTGGATACTGAGAAAGTGTTTTTTCTTGGAGAAGATACTAGAATGAGGGGACACAGTTTAAATATAAGGGGTCTCCCATTTAAGATGAAATTTCTTTCCCCCCAGTGCGTCACTAGCATGTCAAATTCTCTTCACCAGCAAGAGTAGGAACAGGGTCCTTGAAGATTTTAAGGCTGAGTTAGATGGGTTCGTGATTAACAAGGAAAACAATGGTTCTAGAGTGTAGACAGGAAATTAAAATTGATGGGCCAAATTACTTAATTCATATGTAGAAGAATATGGATGTACATCCATTCTCAGCTAATGTTCTGGGGTCCTGGGTTTGAATCCCACCATGGCAGATGGTGGAATTTACATTCTATAATTCAAAAAAATTGAAATTAAGAATCTACTGATGATCGTGAAACCATTGTTGCTTGTCTGTGAAACCCATCTGGTTCACTAATGTCCTTCAGAGGAGGATATCTGCCCCCTTACCTGGCCTACACGTGATTCCAGGGCCACAGCAATGTGGGGTTGACTCGCAACTGCCCTTCAAGAGCAACTAGGGATGGGTAATAAATGCTGGCCAGCCAGTGATGTCCACCTGACCACAATCCACAGCCTTTCGGACTATGGGAGGAAACCGGAGAACCCGGGGGAAACACAAGTAGACACACGGCGAACGTGCAAACTCCGCACTGACAGTGACCCAAGCCAGGAATCGAACTCGGGTCCCTGGCTCTGTGTGGTATCAGTGCTAACCACTGTGTCACCCATGTGGTCTTATATACTGTTAACACATGTTGAGATTTGCAAGGTTAAGAGAGTATAGGCTGCAACGTGATCACCAAAATGGCATCAACTTGGGATTGCACTGATAAGCAACTGAGAAGCAGAGGTTAGATACACAAGTGTAAATCCTTTTATCAGTATGGAACCATGGATTCCACCATGAAACCTTTAAGAGCCTCACAGAGTGCAAAAGGCAGGTGTTACCAAGCCCAATTTCAGCTCTGCATATTTCAGTAGGGATTCTTCAATCCGTAGGGTTACACGACAGCTGGTCTTGTTCATACACACCCCAGATCCATGTAGAGGCATTACATTGAAATGGATCTCCAAAATGATAAGCCACTGCCCATAAACTCATGGAAAGTCTGCTAGCAGCCAAAACGATAATGAACATTGAGAACTGTTCCATTGTTTTGCACCACAAAGTTTGAGCCATGGTAAAGGGTACCGAAGTAAGTAAGCTTTAAACAACAGAATTTTATAGTACAAGGCATCCTGGAGAAGCATTGCTATTTCTATTCATAACAGCGGTACCATTGCTGCAAATGATGTAAAACCTGATATTGCCGCTTGATGGAACTAGCCAACTTTGTGGAACCACAGCTGAGGATTCCCTAATAGTATTTGATAAAGATTGTTGTGTGCACTAATCATGCTGTAGCACTCGACTAAAAATGGCTGAGATCTGTGAATTTTTGTTTGTTCAACAGAAGCAAAGAAAATGCACCTCATGTCAGCACATCACAGAGCAGCACTTCTGACAGCTGTGCAGATCTCTGGGGGCAGAGCAGGCATTTCCTCATGTAGCACAGAGCCTGAACTGTGCTGACTCTTGTCACTTCATAAATAAGCAAACTTGGAGGTTTTTTTAGGAGTTTAACAGTTGAGAGACGTGATTTTCAAATGCTTTGGCTTTACGTTTTGTTTTCATAGAATCCCTACAGTGCAGCAGGCCCATTGGGCCTGCGATGACAACAATCCCACCCAGGTCCTATCCCCATAACCCCACGTATGTACCCTGTTAATCCTCCTGACATCAAGGGCCATTTTAGCGTGGCTGATCAGTCTAACCTGCACATCTTTGGACTGTGAGAGAAAACCAGAGTACCTGAAGGAAACCCATGCAGACATGGGGAGAATGTGCAAACTCCACACAGGCAGCCAGCTGAGGCCAGGTTCAATTGAACCTGGAGGTTTCTGGTGCTGTGAGGCAGCAGTGCTATTCACTGTGTGATTGTACTGCCCCTTTGTAGCGACAACAATCCCATCCAGACCCTATCCCCATAATTCCACGTATTTACCCTGTCATTTCCACTTCAAGTCAATAATAATTTCCACTTGTAAGCTAACCTCGCAAAAATCATTTAATCCTTACCTCTAATTTTCAGCACTCGTTTGACTTAGGCAGGGATATGGCTCTCCCAATCTTGACACCTCTCTAGTACCTCATTTCAAAAGACGGCGGCTTAAGTGTGAGGACAGTGGGGTTGCAAAGGAAACGGCTGAGGCTAACAACCCCAGGCCTGAATGCTGTTGAAAATACCACATCATGCTAGGGTTAAACATAGCTTCTGCTGCTGAATAATGCTGATGGTTGAACAGGGTAAAAAACTAAAATTGCTTCAGATCTTGGCTCTTTGTTGCAAATTAAGAACAGCTTAGCTCGCATGTTGAGTACTAAATATCTTTATAGGATCTGAAAATCTTCTGTCATCAATATCTGGAAAGCTGACTACAGAATTTTGGGATAGGGCTAATAATCCAGAACCCAGAGAATAAAAGTTGAAATCCCATTAAGGCAGTTTCAGAATGCAAATACATTTTCAATATCTGGACATAAAATACTGCTTTCAGTAAAGTGGAATAAAGCTGCCAGAAAACTATAACTACTCAACTTTGGGAAGCAAACCCATGATCTGGCCAAAGAAAAACATTTGTTGACTTTTAACTGCCCTCTGAAATGGCCCATCAATCCACTCATTGGCTTTAAACCGACACACAACTGCATCTTTGCAGAGTAACAATGGGTGGGTAATATAAATGCTAGCCTTGTAAATGACACCCAAGAATGATCGGAAAATGCCCTGGATAAAAGGGAAATGGTATGAAAAGGGAGCAGGGATGAAACATGTCAGCTGAGCACTCAAGACAAATATAATTTTGTGTTTGAAGCTCATTGTTTGGGGGAATGTAGAATGCAATAAAATTTATAATGAGAATAATTGGAAGAGAACGGCTGGAAATGTTGAAGTATTTTTAAAGAAGCATTTGAGAGAATCACAGCCCAGGACTAGATGGATGATTGGGAATGTTATAGCCCGTTAATTATTAAATGTGTCAAAGCCAAATTAGCTATAAAAACAGAGAATGGAGAGTTAACATTCAGCGATAAGCATCAAGCTCTATTTTTCTGTGAAACAAATCATTCTTCGCCATTCTAGGGAAGCTGTTATCAGCTGCTCATCTCATTTCCCTGGACTTGAGGTGTTAAAAGGATGAAATGAATTGCTGTGTATTATTGCGAGCATTAATCAGACACCAGCAGCAAGGGAACATTATATTCCAGTTAAAGATGTGTCATTATTGAACAAAGAAACATTCTGAATTTGTGCTGAAATTAAAGGCACAGCAGTAAGGTTTGTTTTAAAAACTTACTGCCTCCGGACTTAATTATTATTACAACACTTCAAAAGTATGGCGCACAGTATCATACAATGAACACACAATTCCTTGGTTGAGCACATACTCTGGAGAAATGTTTGTATGTCTGGAAGAACAGTACATTTATGATCTGGGTGTAGGGATGTTTTAAATGTCATACAGTGCCCAAAATTCACTACATTAGTCTCTGTAAATATTATCTGGTGACCTTGGTCCTTGAGAATGTGCTGTACAGCCCTAATAGCTTCTGTCTGATGACAACATCATATATGACACCACAGAGAGATGGTAATGCAAGTCACAAACATTTGGCCATGCTAAATTGCCCCTTAATGTCAGGGGGTTCCATGGGACTATAAGGATAGGGTCTAGGTGGGACTGTTGTCGGTGCAGGTTCAATGGGGTGAATGGCCTCTTTCTGCACTGCAGGGATTCTATGACAAGAATCAAACCCAAAGCTGGTGAAATGATGGTCAGTCCTCTAGCGCAGAGTTCTAAAAGCAGTGTGCCACCAATATCCTGGAGAAGGACTTCAGTAAAGCAGCTGGAGTTAGGACCAAACCTGCTAGGCAATGTGCAAGTATAAAATGGCAGTGATCTCACAGGGAATGAGCCAGTAAAGGAACGAGTGAACTGAAATTGACTGCCATATTCCGCAGCTCAGGATGCATGTTCAACCAAGTAATACAGCAATGAAGATGTGTTTGGGATTCCTATGTACTGATTCTGAAATTTTACTTGTAAGTGTGAAATTTTGCTCAGCTGCCAGAGGCAGAAAATTTTCAAATGACGTTCAAATTAAATGTTTCAGCTTTTTTCTTATTCCAGTGATCTATTTGCTGTGAAACAAGGTCAGTATTAGATGCTCAACATTTTGCTGAATGCTTCACTTGATTTCGATCAATCCTGAGTAGAAAGTGCTATAAATATAGAATAACAGCTGGTCAGAGCTATTACGTATATGATGTGGACTGAAACGATTTTGGAGTCAGCAAGCCTGGCACACATACAACTCATGATCTATTCATCTGAAACGTTCAAGGTACCTCATACTGTTCCTGAGAAATGTCTGGTGTTAAAAATCTACCATCTGCATTCAATGCAGTTTGGCATCAAAACACACATAACGATTCTCAAAAATATCATTGGGTTGGCAATGAAGCTCAGAAATGCCAGTTGCTAGAATATGATGGCATACTAGTGGAAATGGTGCCCAGCTGTTCCAGCTCTTCACCTTCCCTGTTGGCAATGTCACTGTACACAATAACTCTGAGTAAAATGAATATTCAGGCATTGAGTTAATCGACTATGGTGAACCGAGTTTACGGCACCAAAGAATTGTGTCAAAATGTAGAGACTATTTCTGTGTAAAAATATGCGATTCACAAGGATGAAAATTGGAAGCTGAAGTATTATGTGTATATTATTCGAGTGCAGTTGGAACAATTTTCATTTGAGCGAGGTCAAAAACTAAAAAAAAACATAAATTGTCGGAACAACTCAACAGGTCTGGCAGCAACAGTGGAGAGAGAAACAGAATTGATGTTTTGAGTTCGAAATGACTCTTCTTTGGAACTGAACTTTGGCTCCTTAGGATTTTACATGCACTTTAATTGTCTGAAACTTGGTGATTGTGAATATGTACTCGGGCTGATTTTCTTATGCATCAAGTCAAATGCAAGGAAAATCAGATGGGGATCACCCCTTTGGAGTCAATTTTCTGCCTGTGTCGATTTGAAAAATACCTCCATTGACTTACTTTCTTGTAGTCAAATATTGATTATTGCTTGATGAATTTAGAGACTTTGGCATGCTTATTAATCTTTTGCATCATGTTCATATAATCCCATAGAGTCCCTGCAGTTCAGAAAGAGGCCATTCAGCTTATCGAGTCTGCACTGACTCTCCAACAAAGCATGTTACCCAGATCCTGACCCCATAACCCCACGTATTTATCCCACTAACCCCCTTAACCTACAGACCTTGGGACACCAAGGGACAATTTAACATGGCCAATCCATCTAACCTGCGCATCTTTGGACAGTGGGAGGAAACTGGACCATCTGGAGCAAGCCCATGCAGACACAGAGAGAATGTGCAAGCGTCACACAAAAGTCACTCAAAGCTGAAATTGAATAGTGCTAACCACTGTGCCCCTGTGCCACTCATGTTTGTGGAACATTTTGCAGAAAATGTTTGCTGTATTTAATCACTCAAAACACACTTAATTTTAAAGTAATTCTTTCCACATGAAGCACTTGGCAATTTTTGTGAGAGTTGTAACAAATTGATTAGTAAATCTTCCTTTCTTTCTCCCTCCCTCCTTTCAATCGTGGATATCTTCATATCCTTTGATATTGAACATCAATGTGGTCCATGGGATCTGGTTCAAAACTGAATAAAAACGCTCGTCAAAAAATAATAGCTAGCCTGGAGTGACTACATGGCTCTAATCTAATCCTGGGTAGCTGTAAACTAGTCTTGCAGTTTATGAGGTTATCTGAACCCCTTGATTAGATTACAGCCTCATGAACCTCCAGGGAGTCTATTGTTTACTATATGTTAACTTCCAAATTTATCAGGATTAAAAACAAAACAAAAGTCAAGCAGAGGACCATTCTTTTGTTAAGTTGGAAATGAGACTAAAGAAACATTGTTTCCTTATTATTTGAAGAAGAATTCAGCTGCCATATCATAAACAAAACTCAGTCTTAAATGTCATTTTTATTAGGAGAAACAACAGGACTATTTTAGCTGTCCACTGTGCATGTTGTATTACCATGGTATATCGTCACCACAGCAATAAAACAATGACAGAGGGGAAGCTGCATCCCTTGATATATTTGAACCTTTCAGGCATATGCAGTGGGAATGATAATACCCAGTAGAGATAATAATGCCTTCCGACTAGCAGAATAATGTTACTTATCCTATCAACACTTCTACAAAGGAATAATGCGGATTATTTATATCCTCATTACTGCTGCAGGTGATTATATATAACCATTACCACTTGATTAATCCTTCAATTAAAACAAACTGTGTGAAATGATACAGAAATGTTTAATTTTTTTTAAATCATGCTTTTCTTTCCAAGAAGCTTAATGGTTTCAATATCAAACGTTTTACGGTATGAACTGTTTACTTACCCCTACCCCTGTGGAGGCTGGTGCAGCCCTTTTCAAATTGAAGTTACTTTCTGCCTAACTCTGCTGAAGCCTTGCAAAATCAGTGCCTGGCATAGTTCCAGACATGGCCACAAGCCTAATGCTGCATATTGCGCTGTTAGAGCTTCAGTCTGTCAGAAGCAAGGACACAGGCTACAGCTCTTTCAGCAGAGGCAGGCTTGGTGCAAGAATAAAAGCCATTCATTTTTTAATAGCCTTTTCAAAGATGTTCCTTTAAATATCTGTATGGAAGTATTTCTAATATGAGTTAAATGTTGCTGTCTTGCATTAGTAGCTGTCTATTCAAGCGGGTTAATTATATTCATAATTAAAATATTAATGACTTTACTCCAGTAGTAAACTCAATCCTAGGAAGATAATCCAAACACTTGTGATGTTTAAAATGAGAAATGGCAATCTGTTAAAGTAGAGCTATATTAAAAATTGTACCGTTGAAAAGTCAACAGGTTTATGTCTTTTTGGTTCCCATTTGTTAGAAATAAACACACTTTAGATTCAAAAATGCTGGAGCTTCACTGAGTGTATTTCTTGCATTTCTTCATGTGGCTGGTAGACTGACTGAAACATTGTTACTCTGAACATGATTGCTGGATAACAGGAAATGTGTCACCGAGGGATATATAGTCACATACATTTAGTTTGAGTAATATATCAATAAAACAATAAAACATCCCTTATTCTTTAAATATATATAATGCTATAACGTCTCTATATCAATAGAATTGTTCCAAATGTTACATATTTTACTGTGCCTCTATCTTGTGGATTTGGCATTCACTGTTCTCAGCAATGAGTTGTCATGCTGCACAGGAGATGCTCTGTGTGTTGTTCCTGGTGTCGCATGAGTTGTTCTTTATATTGCTAATGTTGTGCCACTGTTTAAAATAGGGGGATCGTGACTACGGTCAGTGTGTGGTGCTGATGTGGCAGCAACGCTACAATTTTCAACCTTTACACTCATAGCGAGCGTCCTCTCTGAAACATCAACATTTGAATATGTTTTCAGCAGCAGGAAAGACCCCCATCAGTGCTATTTAAAGGAATCATCAACAAGCTTCATGTTGGTTGCTGATTGATTTCCACTGGCTCTTGCTGAGTTTGTAAAAATGCTGTGAGATTCCTACTGCTGTTTAAAAGTTGATGAAGTCAGTGGGAAGTGATATTGCATGTGGCTGGAAAGCCTTGGTTCTGACTTTAAGGTTCAGCTTTGATCACTGGCTCCTAGTCATAGGTGCTGTAGTTACCACCCCTAATCCTCCTCCACACAGGGCCTGCTGTGTCTTAGCATGATTGAACAGAAACAATCTGACAGGGGGAGAGGGAAGAAGGGGGGAAAGGAAGAACTTATCTACGTATTTCTCTTTCATCAACCCCAAGTTGACCATTGGGAAGCTAATGATAATGTAGTGGCCTCTGAGAAGTTTAAATGAAATGCAGACTAACATTCAGTATCTTTCTAAAAGGCACTGGCGAAGTGGAAAGGTTCAGCTATGTCCTTTTGCGGGCAGGGAAAGAAGGGTTAAAGCAGAATACTAGCTGGGAGCTGAGCGGAGGCGACAGCAGAAACTCAGGCAAAATGTTTGAAATTTTCACATACCTCCTGTCAAAGTCAAATCAGTGGATCCATCATTGAGTTTGAGCTGGAGGCATGAATCAAGTGAACCTGTTGACAATTTCCGAAGACTGGAAAGTGCAGCCATAAAATGTAACTGTAGATGAAAGTTGATAGATCAGCTCTTTTGGGGCTCAGTATACGCCCAAATACAAAAAGAAATTAATGGAAAGCATAAGCTTCCAATTCTGCTGGCTGTAGACACTGCCAGAGTGCATGTGTAGATAGATGAATATACTGACTACCCAAATGGCTAACGTTAAGTTAAATCAAGAGAAAAGGCAGCAGAGCTGATACAGTGAAATAGCAATAAAAGAATGTACACCAGACAGAAAGATGTGCTCGATCACGTGGGTTCACAGACAGAAGGAAACATCCAGCATATGCATCAAACTGTTCCAGCCTTTAGAAAGCCAAATAACTGAGGGAAAATAAGAAAGAAGATGGTAAATGAGTTATCAAAGACAAAGCAACATGGTGAATGCGAAGGAGAAAGAAGCAAAACATTCATACCTGGAATAAAAGCAAAACACTACGGATGCTGGAATCTGAAACCAGAAAATGCTGGAAAATCTCAGCAGGCCTGACAGCATCTGAAAGAGTATTGAGCCAACATTTCAAGTTCCTGATGACCCTTCATCAGAGCTAGAAGATGACAACGAGTTTGAGGACACAAAGAGGTAGGGAGCAAACGACTGCATGAAATGCCTGGATGCAACTGTTCCTTGTAAAAATAAATTCAGACAAGCATTCTCATCAGGCAGAGGAAAAGCCCATAACCATAAGTCTGAAGCTTGATATTGGAGCACAGAGTAACATTCAGATCATACTAAAGAAGCTTGCCTGAAAATTAAGAGTTACAGCACGCTGAAAGCTAGCAATATCATGCAAATGGCATACAGGGGAACTGAGATTTGACAGCGAGGCACAATCCAAATCAGAGGGACACATAAAGGAAAAGATGTTGACTGCAGGTTCTACATCGCTGCAGCAGATGGTCCTGCTATCCTGGGGCTGAACAGAGGGCTGCAGCTTATCTCAGTAATCTAAGAGATGAAAGAGGTGACACTGATAGTACATCCATTGCAATGTGTCCTTTGATTAGAAACAAGGGAGATCTGGTTTGGATGCTTTTGAATATCAGATCATTGTTGACCCAGTGAATGAAAGCACTGATTCAATGCCTCATGTGAAGTTCCAGTAGAACTAAAAAGGAAGCTTTAAAGAGAGATCCAAGTGATGGAAGAAAATAAGATGATCATCAGAGTCGCAAAGCCTACAGATTGAATAAATTCCATCGTGATGAGAGAGAGAAGCCAAGTAGGTAACTAAGAATTTACCTGGATCCCAAAGATTTTAATCAAAAAATTAGGAAGGATTATTATCCTAATACAAAACTGGAAGAGATAAGACCAGCACTTGCAGGGGCTGAAGATTTCAGCAAGCTTGAAGCCAGATATGGTCACTGGACCATGAATCTTGATGAGGGATCTTTGTTGACAATATTGCTATCAGTGGGACTGCAAGGTCCTGCAGGTGGGAGGAGCCGGAAATCTCAGCCCTAGGTTTGATCATAACATCTCCCACCCATCCTCCCCCCTCCCACCACCCAACATCTTCATCTGTCACAGCTTACCCTCTGATTTTAGTTTCTCTGCCATTTGCCATTCATACCCTTTATTTCCTATGTGGACTGCCACATAGTGGAATGTGGACTGCCATTGGCAGCCTTTTCCCCTGGTTTTTGTAGCTATGACTTATCTTGCATTCCCTCATCCTCAGTATAAATATCTCCCACATTATATGCCTTTTAGCTTTGACAGAGGGTCATCTGGGCTCAACATCACCTCTTTTTTTTCCCTTACTGATGCTGCCAGACCCACTGAGATTTTCCAGCATCTTCTCTTTTGGTTTCAGATCATAACATGTTTTGTTATGAATTTAGAGAAGATGTAATTTTTCCAATATTGCATTGCAATGAGTTCCACTATTTCTCTTTTAGATTGTAAAGAATTAGTCGGACAGATTTTCTTAGGTTAAATAAAGACCAAGGTAAATTTATTGAAACTATTTCCTGAACTACTTAAAAAAGATTAGGTAAATTGCAAACACCATTCATTCACACGTCCCACACATATGCCAGTGCTGCGCACACACAGCAGTAGAGCTGGCAAAATAAGAGGGAAGGCTGAATGTTTTTAAATTAGTGAAAAATCTAAAAAGAAAGTGGTATTTGATGAGCTATCCTTTGGTTGGCCTTGATGCACTGACTCCATGTTACGGCCAATTTGTTCGGTTTCTTTCCAGGTGTAAGGTGTAAGGAGCAGATTTTCATGTTTCATTCCCAAAAGGTAATGGTTTGCAATAAAATTTTCTTCTCAGGCTGGTTACTTTGCAAATCTGGGCACAATATTTCTGAGAGAGACACAGAGAGGGTTTCAGTTTATTTCAGTATAGTATGGCCTTGATCTCTCTTCTGCTTGATAGAATAGCCTATTAAAATACCCTGCTGGCTGTATATTCTAGAGAAATTCTATGAGTCCATATCTGCTGCAGTCATTGTTTTAGAACAAATAATTGCATTTTGATGTCTCAGAACCACTGGTAAAGTCATAGGATAGTGTAAAGCCAGTAGAAGATGTGGCCAGAATTTTCTGGCTAACTCTCATGAGAGGGCCATAATGGGATTGCAGCAGTGAGATCTTCCTCAACCTACCACCTCCCCAGCGATGTAATCAGGTTCACACTCCATGAGGGCTTGAATTGGATTACTATCAATTTAAATACATTATAATATTCCTAAACAGCTTGACACCATTGCTATCGGGTTAATCAGAGGACCTATCCCTGCTGATGTGACATCACACTGGCATGAATTAGTCCATGAGATGGATATGCTGGAGACCTCGGATGGTCAGGGACATGGCTGGGCCTGAGCCCCTGACACTGCCCAATGCCCTGAGGCCAGCGAGAGTGATTTGGGTGGGTGGGGGTGCAATGCCCTGATGCTGGCGAGGATGCGGGGTGCTTGGTGGGGGGAAGGTGTGTGCTGTTTGGTCATCCTGATGGCTGCGTGGTGTTAGGGGCAGGGGAAGGGGAAGGCCAGCCCTCTGTGGTCAAGAGTTGGGAGTGTTCCCCTAGTCTTGTGGGGGTTGCAATATCAGTGGGAATGGAGGTGGCGTGTGGGGAGAGGGGACCTTTATCTTTACTTTGACATTGGATCTCTGTGGAGCTGACCTTGCTGGCTCCGTGAGGTCCCGCTCCACCAGAGTGATGGTGGAAAATGTGCCCCCTGCCCTTTTTTTGACTAAGTGTCGAAAGATCTGGAGAGAAAATCTGGCTGTTTTCCTGGGCAGAAACATGCCTGTTTTCAGTCTGAACCTGAATGTTTTTACAAAAATATACAGCCTCATAACCCTTAGGAATATTGACAGGCAGAGAGCTCTGGGTGTACATATCCACTGATCAATGAGATTGGCAATGCAGGTGGATAAGGTTGTCAAGAAAGCATACAGCATGCTTGCGTTCATTGAGTATAAAAATTGGCGGATCATTTTGCAGCTGTATGGAACCTTAGTTAGGCCTCATTTTGAATATTTTATACAATTCTGGTTGTCACACTACTAGAAAAATGTGGATGCTTTGGAGAGGGTACAGAAGAGTGTACCAGGGTTTTGCTTGGTCTGAAGGGTATTAGCTATGAGGAGAGGTTGGATAAACTTAGTTTGTTCTCACTGGAATGACAGAGATTGAGGGGTGACCTGATAGACGCTGACAAGATTATGAGTGGCATGGGCAGAGCGGATTGTCAGACGCTTTTTCCTAGGGGAGAAAAGTCAAGTACAAGGGAACATAGGTTTAAGGTGTTTGAGGAAAAGTTTAGAGATTTGCGAGGCAAGCTTTTTACACAGAGTAGTGAATGTCTGGAGCGCGCTGCCCG
Source organism: Carcharhinus amblyrhynchos (assembly GCF_965287045.1). Taxonomy (NCBI): domain Eukaryota; kingdom Metazoa; phylum Chordata; class Chondrichthyes; order Carcharhiniformes; family Carcharhinidae; genus Carcharhinus; species Carcharhinus amblyrhynchos. Next base: position 42,356,550 of record NC_137328.1, on the reverse strand, counting down.
GGGAGGTAGTGGGAGCAGATACGATACCGTCATTTAAGGGGCAACTACATGAGTACATGAATAGGACGGGAATGATGGAAGTATACAGACTCCGTAAGTGCATATGGTTTTAGTTTAGGCAGGCACTGTGATTGGCACAGTCTTGGAGGGCGGAAGGGCCTGTTCCTGTGCTGTATTTTTCCTTGTTCTTTGTAACAATGTAAAAAGGACGTAAATTAGAAAAAAAATTTGAGAGAAGATATGTGCTGCTTCAAGTTGCACAGACATTAGCCATGATATGTAAGAATGTGAAAGTACAGCATTCAGAAACACTATTGTGTTACTTATCATATTTAATGGGTAACACAGTCAGCATTTTGACATTGCAACATTACAAAATGCCACAAAGTACGTGAGCATGACTGTGCAGTTAAAGAGATGTAATTGATAAAGTGCATTGTAATCTCCCTCCATGATAGTGCACCATGTTGATAGCACTGAACAATAAATACGTTTTCAGGATAAACTATTAAAATGTTTGCATACTTCCCCTTGTTAACCATACAGGTCAGCATTACTCCTTTTTTCAGAGTAGCCTTTCCAAATATGTTCATTTTTTTCAGTAGGACTTCTAATTTCTTTATTGATTTCCACTCTTCTACCGTAACCATTTTTAAGAGACATGCAGATTTAAGTGTTCATATTAAAAGTTCCAACATTTGTAAGATGCTGTATTGAAGCAGTAGTGTAGAGGCTTTGCCCATTCTGCTGAGAGACAGCTTGTATCCTGTGAGGCGCTGTGACCTGAAAAATGTCAGTATAGAGTTTGCAGTAAAAGAGTGGACAGATTGGATGATAGGTGGTTATTTAAACGAAGGGAGAACAGAGCCAGAGTGAGAACAGTACTCTGAGGAAGCCCTAAACTAATTTAAATAATAAAACAGTTCTATCTATAGCACATTGCAGTCACGCAAGCTTTTTCCAAAGCATAAATAATTTAGGAATCTGAAAAACAATGGACATGTGAGTTCAAGCCTGAAAAGCTGCCAAGTAAGTGCATGTGGTATATCACAATGTAAATATTGTGGTGTTTAACACTATATGGGGCCAATATGATGGCTGCTGCATACACATGCATTAAATTGTGGTGCGCCAGGTGGCTGACATAATCTATTCTGGAGCCAACAAGCAGGTTATCTTGTATAACATTTCGTACAAGAAATAAATGCCACTTCTGCTCCAGTGTTCCTTTAAAATAGCCTGTATGATCTTTTTTACAACTAGGCTGCTCAAAACCCTGCCATCTTTTTATTACATGTTTATTAATATTCATGAGATCAAGGTACTACACTGCTCTAAACTCTTTTAGTTCCACTGTTCTTGCTTCAGCTTGGCTATGCTTGACCTAATCTCTGTGTTGCCCTTTTGAGTCCACTTCTGGTGTACACTCTCTTTTCATATACATTGTGTGACCGACTGTCTCCTGGTTGACTTTGATGAATATTGCTAATTTCAGGCTTCAAGTTTCTGCTTTCGTTCGCTCACTGACCAATCTATTGTTCTGGAGGTCGAAGCATGTTAAGGAGTCTGTTCATTGCTATCAACAGACTTCTTGTCCACGCTCAGACTCAGTCAAAAATCAGCAACACCTTTCTTCAAAGAGAAATGCTGTAATCTGAAAAAGTAGATGCTGCAGGCACCACAGCATGAAACTTTATCATCTGCTTTTCTGGCTATTTCTATTCTTGTTATTTATTAATTTCTTGTTTGGAGCAGATTTGACCTGTGATGTGGTGATCTCATTGCACCCCAAGTACATCATTGTATTCTCTTTCTTTCACTAAGCTGATAAATTACCTTGTAAGACTTCACACGCAGATGATGATGCATCTTTGAAAATAGCAAGAGACTCTGAAGAGACTGCAAAGATTTAGAATAGAACTGCATTGTTCGCCAGACTCTCAAAAGACTGGCTGCAGAAAGGCCTATTTTTAAAATGAAAGAGGAAAGGTCAGTTTAAAATGGTAACGTTAAAGAGATATCCTACTGGAACTCAGCTCTAGAACCAGCCAGGGACAAAAACCTGTAACAAGAGGATTGTTAGAGGTTGGTCTTTGAATAACTGAGGTGTGTTCTTGATGCTGATTGCATCCCCACAGGCATTCATCCAGTGGGAGGAAGCAACTGCTGGCCACCAGCCTTGTCAATGGTGTCCTAGTTTGGAATGGGAGGGAAGGATCATGACTCCGATAGATTTCAATGCTAGCTTCTGACTCCTTGTGGAGGATTCTATTTTAAAAAAAAGCAGAAAAGTAAGTCAGCCAGGGGGTCAGCTGAAGAATCCTGCACAGGGAAAGGCCAACGTCTGATTTACTCACTTGTCAAAGGGATTCTTTAACAGCCTTTAGGCATATAATCTGCATGTAGCTGGGATTTAACACCTGATTTAAGTGTCCACTGGCATTAAAAAAAATGTCTCATGACTACTGTGGTGGGACCACCACCTGCTCAGATCGGATGCACCTCCTTCGACTGCCAAATTGGTATGTCTTGCAGCCAACCTAAGCCCAAAAAATGGACATACTGCATGATAGCTATTATGCTCTAGCCTCCCCAAGTTTCACCACAGAGCTGCCACATGCATGTTGCATCTTGCGCTACCTCAAGAATTATATCTGCACCCTAGGAATATTTCTTCAATCAGCTTTTTCATGCTTGTTAATACTTATGTGTCATTTTTATATAAATTGTCAAAACGCTGAGTTTGTAACATGAGATATTACTAATGATTAAATACTAGGATTGCATTGCTTATTGTGTTGTTCTGTCCTCCTCAATGAATACACAGGAGAGCATTTCTCAAGATACTTTATAGGAGTAATATCATCCTTTTAAACACATTGTTCCACAGCAATGAATTCAACAGCCTGATCCCCTAACCTAGCGTGAGAATCCTCAGCCTAATTTTAAAAAGGCCAAGAGTTCTTAGGTTTAAGGCCACTTAATTGACATTACATAAAGTTAAATATACGAGATGTCACTTTGGGACCACTACACAACTCCACTTTATGAGGTAGTGGCTCCATTGGATCTAATTAGATTTTTTTCCTCTTGTTACAATGCCCAATTAGTTTTGTGTGCTACCAATATTCATTTTAAGTCATTATTCATATTGAAGAATACTTTAACACCTGGGGGCAAAATTGGTCAGGGCCTGACAATGGGCATGGCAATCGAAATATTGAATTACTCTCACCCGTTGCTTCTGATGCAGGCAGCACAAACAACTTGTATTGCCTGTTCTTCTAAACGATTGTAATCAGTGCTAAGTGAGCTTTTAAGTGGCTGTAAAACATCAGCTGGGGGTGCAAAATCGTAGAAGGTCAGCACAGGTTGAAGCCAGCCTGCATTACTACTGAGAGTCAGCTTGCATCTCTTAAGGGAGTATAGTGTGGATGGATCTGATGCTGGAAGCTATTCTGAAAGTGATAGTGACTTGGCGAATACTCAGTAATGGCACAACACAGCAAACAGTGGACTCCGAGATTTTCTGAAGCTATGCTGCACGCTTTGGTGCAGGAAATGAAGAGGAAGAGAAATGTGATATTATTCCATGGAGATGCGGGGCTGTGGGGTATCAGGAGGGCCTGAGTGCGTTGCCACATAAAATCCAATGATTTTATCTGAGTAGTAAAGGTAGAGAAAGTGCCTTCAAATGCCATATCTCACCAGTCTTTTAAGTCAGGAATGTAATGGGATACTCTCCACTTGCTGAATGAGTGCAACTCCAACACTCAAGAAGCTCAACATCATCCAGGACAAAGCAGTCCACTTGATTGCTGCCCTTTCCACAAACATTTGTTCCCTCTACTACCAATGAACAGGGGCAGCAGTGTGCACCATCTACAACATGCACTGCAGGAACTCACCAAGGTTCCTTAGGCAGCACCTTCCAAAACATGGCCACCATCTAGAAAGACAAGTGCAGCAGATACCTGTGAACACCACTACCTGAATATTCCCCTCCAAGTCGCTTGCCTCCCCGACTTGGAAATATATTGGCATTCCCTCATTGTCGCTGGTCAAAATCCTGGAATTCCCTACCTAACAATGCTGTGGGAGTACCTACATCTCAAGGAGCTGTTCAAGAAGGCAGCTTACCACTATCTTCTCAAGGCCAACTAGAGATGGGCAATAAATGCTGGCTAGCCAAGTGACACCCACATCCCATGAATCAAACATAGAATCATACAGCACCGGAGTAGGCTGTGTTATTTTGGCAATGTACAATATAAACATCCAAAATCAATCCCATTACCCTCCCTGTTGCTTCTCCCATCACATACCCAATCAGCACTCCATCCACAAAATCGTTATGTATAACTGAAGAAGTTTCACCGGATTACAATTATCTCTGTACACCCTCATCCATTTGAAAATTGAGTTTAGAAAGTATCAAGAATTGCAGGCCTATTACTGTTATTTCTCCCCCCATTTTAACTCACTTGTTTTTATGGAACTCTTTTTGGTAGGATTTCCAAATTACTTAATTTTATCACCAACTTTGCATACCTGTCCAACTTTCCCATTGTCAACACAGTGGAAGCCCAGCACTTCCTGATGCTGCTAGCAATTCTGAATGTGACTGGTTTCCACAACAGGTCAGGGATCACCCAGGCTTTGCTCCTCTGATTGTTCTTGCTTCTGTATCTATCCTTATTCAGTGAGTTAAATTGGAGCATGTTTGCATTCAGCTTTTCTTTAAAATTGCTTATTTGCTGTCACTGTTTTTAACAGACTGATACAAGCTTGATTCCAAAGCTATGGCCTATGACAGAAAATCGTCAGAGGCTTTGCCCAGACCAACCTCGCCCTCCAAAAGAGATAAAATCAGAAATAAAAAAACATTTTGATGTTTCTAAAAATATATACTTCTTTGTTTTAGATTTCACTATGGGGAGACTTTCCTGTAAGGAAAGTGTGTTAGATTTTTGCTGCACATTGCATTGTGCCTAACAGAGAGAATTGTTTATAAAGCTTTCTTGAGAACAATAGCAATTGCATCAAATAAAAAGGGAACAGCAATCATCTGAGGCTAATGCAGCTGCCCTGGGCTTTTATTGTAAACTGTTTCCCGGAGTCACATTCAACTTATTCGAAATCACTCAATATAAAGGGCTGAGGTGGCACAGTTGGCATGGTGGTCTTTATGTTGTAATATGTAAAGTAGGCAGTGCAGCTAGATTGTGTTTTTTTCTGAACTTGTGATAAGTGGCATTTGTCTGGTTTCAATGTCCAAAGCGGTGTTTGTCATAAATATGTAATTCAGCTGCCTTTCTTTCAGGATTGGCCTTTCTATTCTCTGTCCTTTCAATTTGCTAATTTTCTGTTACATTATATGTTCCTTGAAATATTTTCTCTTTAGTACAATATTCTGATGAAAGAAGGCAAACTGTCTGCAGAAGAAAGCTTGCTGAGAAAGACGTGTACGAAGGAAATATGAAACCAGTACCGGATTCTTCCTTTGAGTGATGACCCATGTCTTAATTTCCCTCATTACCAGGTTTAAATGAAACAGGTTAATTGCCACTCCCTGCAGAGATCGCAACATCTGTGACTATTCCTGGCATCTTACTGGTGGAGGGCCCAGTTCTGAAGTACTCATGCTTGGTAGCATAACAGACTGATCCCAATCCATTCTTGAAGCCCTGGCAGAGTGGCCCCCGGGTCAAAACATCTACCTGTAGCTGTGGAGGAGCTGCCATCGTTCACAAGAAGCCCTTGCTACAAGAGGAATTGCATTGGTGCCACTGACTCGAAGGTATTCTGTAAAACTTCAATGTGTTGCAGTGTATTAAGTGCCAGTATTGACCTCCTCCAATTTCTGTGTCATCTCAACTACATATGGAAAAAGGTTCAATTATCTACTCATTAGAACGATGCTACTGAACCATCATTCTTTAGAAGATTGGGTCCTTAAAATCTGTTTGGCACCCCAACAAAGGGCAGTCATTTCTTCACCCACCATGGAGCAATGGGCACTCCCAGGCCCTCACCCTTATTAGGATCAGTGCTTCACCCAATGAAATCCCTTTGGATTTAAAACTTATGGCTTTCCAAGTCAATGTATCTGGGCTGATGCTTGCTGGAGTAAAATGTCATGACAGAGTTAGACTGAGTGAGTGACAGCAGATTGGGAATCTGAATGTAGCCTTTTTCTCTAGATCACTCCATATGAGTAAAAAGCTGAAGAAGAGGTTTAATTGTGCACAGTGACATTTCCCTTTGAAGAGACAGCATCTGAGTACCAGTGCGTGCAATACTTTTAGAAAACGTACAACACTGGCAGCACAAATAATGAGACTTGGCCAAACTTTATCAAGCTTTTCCAGCCTCACTGTTCTTATAGCCTCTCCTGCCTGTCTGCCAATTATCTCTGAGCTCCATTGTTTTCAACATTTCCCATTGCATACCATTAAAAATGATAACATTAAAAAGCATGTATACGGGGTGTACATTGAGAACAGTTGCCTAGACCTATCTTGGCCTGCATTGAGGTCTTCCTGCACTGTGTGGCAGTTCTTGGAATGTGGAGGATACACAGACTACTTGAGAAACCTTCCATTGTTGAAATCTTCCTTTCTTCAGCCCCACCCACAGCCATTCCTTCCCAGCCCTTCAATGAATAAAACTTTTATTGATGTGTTAACAGCGAATCTCCTTAAACCACTGGGCCAGAGGAGTTCATTGGCAGCCATTAACAATTATCATGTCACTAATATGTCAGTAACACATGTTTCTGAATGGAGGGCTATGACAAGTGGCATTCCTCAGGGATCAGTGCTGTGACCTTTGCTGTTTGTAATATATATAAATGATTTGGAGGAAAATGTAATTGGTTTGATTAGTAAGTTCGTGGATGACACAAGGGTTGATGGATTTGCAGATAGCAATGAGGACATCAGAGGATACAGCAGGATATAGATCAGTTGGAGACTTGGGCAGAGAGATAGCAGATGGAGTTTAATCTGGACAAATGCATTGGAAATGGCAGAACCCTTAAGAGTATTGATAGGCAGAGGGATCTGGGTGTACAGGTATAAAGGTCACTGAAGTGGCAACGCAAATACAGAAGGTAGTCAAGAAGGCATGCAGCATGCTTGCCTTCATTGGCTGGGGAATTGAGTTTAAAAATTAGCTGCTTTAACAAGTTTAAAAAGTTGTAGCTTTATAGAACCTTAGTTAGGTCGCACTTGGAATATAGTGTTCAATTCTGGTTGCCACACACTACCAGAAGGATGTGAAGGCTTTGGAGAGGGTATAGAAAAGATTTATCAGGATGTTGCCTAGCATGGAGGACATAAGCTATGAAGAGAGGTTGGAGGAACTTGGTTTGTTCTCACTAGAACAACGGATTTTGAGGGGTGATCTAATAGATTGAGGGGCATGGACAGAATGGATAGTCAGGAACTTTTTCCCAGGATGGAAGAGTCAATTACTAGGGAGCACAGGTTTAAGCTGCGAAGGGCAAAGTTTAAAAGAGATGTACGAGTAGTGGGTACCTGGAACTCGTTGCCGGGGGAGGTAGTAGAAGCAGATACAGTAGTGACTTTTAAGGGGCATCTTGACAAATACGTGAATAGGATGGTAATAGAGGGATATGGTCCCCAGAAGGGTAGGGAGTTTTAGTTAAGTCAGGTAGTATAGTTGGTGCAGGCTTCGAGGGCTGAAGAGCCTGTTCCTGTGTTGTAATTTTCTTTGTTCTTTGGTCTTTGTTAATAGGATACATGCACAATTAAAAACTAGACTTAAATTCCTGTGGCAACTTTGCTGGGAAACTTGTATGTAAATACAGCAAATTCATGAAATGCTTGAGGAAGTTAGAGTTTTTTTTGTAAAACTAAGAGTGGATGATGCACATCGCCTCCTAATTTGCGGTGATTCACAATTCGTGGGGTTTGACTTTCTCACCACTTGCTGGCTGATTTTTGATCAGTATTGTCAGCGTCAATTTCAGCCCTTTTTTTTCTTTCTTTACAGGCTTGAGGGGAGAACACACACTTATCAAATATATACAGACCTCAGGATTGGTTCAATCACAGGTGTGATAGTCTGTTAGTTTTGAAGTGAGGCTTGCATTTATGAGTTTCTAATAAACCTTGACAACTTACTCAGAGGTATAAAAGGGGTCTAATTTAAGAACATTCTTTTGAGTGCAGTGAATTCATCAAACTGAAAGCTTTATAGAAGGTCAGGAAGAACTTACTTAGTTACTCCCCACAGCTCAGAGATAAGGTGAGAAGTCATGTATCCAAAACTTTCTTATTGAGAAACAACTTAGCATAATCGATCATGATGTTTTATTGCTTTTCTACCTAGTAAGATGTATTTATTGCTCATGGCATTGCATCCAGAGAGTTGTTGATGAGTGTTTTTAATATAGTGTACAGGTCATTGGTGAGACCACATTAAAGGATTGTGTACAGTATTGGTCTCCTTACCTAAGGAAAGATGCAAATACATTAGAAGCAGTTCAGAGAAGGTTTACTGGAATAATGCCAGGAATGGGTGGGTAGTCTTGTGAGGAAAGTTTGGTGAGGTTATATTTGCATCCACTAGAATTTAAGAGTAAGAGGTGACTTGATCAAAACCTTTAAGATCTTGAGGGGTATTGACAGGGTGGATGTGGAGAGGATGTTTCACTTGATAACTTCATTGCAGTGTTAATGTCTGCCTACTTGTGACACTAATAAAAAATAATCTTAAAACTTGTTGGAGAACCTAGAACTAGGGGCCACTGTTTAAAAATAGGAGGTCACTCATTTATGATAGAGATGAGGAGAAATGTTTTCTCTGAGGGTTGAGAGTTTCTGGAACTCTATTCCTCAAAAGGCAGTGAAAGCAGAATTTTTGAATATTTTTAAGGCAGGGCTAGATAGATTTTTGATTAACACAGGAATGAAAGAATATTGGAGATAGACAAGAATGTGGGGTTAAGGTGACAATCCGATCACTCATGATCTTATTGAATGGTGGAGCAGGATTGAGGGGCCAAATGGCCAATTCCAATGTCTATATGTGCCCAATAGTGATCCCAATGAAGATGGGAGAAACCTTCAGAAACAGTGGTACCTAGTGGCCGGAGAATGAAACTACATCATGAGAGTTGACATAGCAACATTAAAATGTTGATAGAATATGAATGCCCATGTAGGATCATTAATGAGATAAGTAATTACATATACACGTGTTCAATCATTTAAACTGAGAATGGTCACAAAAATTATTCAGCCCATAATTAATTTAATTCATCTTGAAACACTCTAACATCCCAATGCGGCAAATGGCTGAAATGATTTTCTATTCATGGTTTTGGTGCATCACTGAAAGTTTTATCATTATAGTAAGCTGTCGAGGCTCCCCGCTGAGGATGAAAGAGTTGGAATTCAACATAAGAAAGATCTAAGATACAGCAGCCAAACAATCTAGCTTACAAACGGACAAAAGGAGTCCAATAATGATTCTTCCTGCTTCCCGTAAACTCACATGCTATGAAGAAGTATTACCTGCTCTTTACTACTTTAGCTATGACAGGAAACCTTGCAGCCACATTGCGAGGAATTCTCCATTCTGGGTCTAAGTTCCGAGGCCGAAGTGAGGTTGGGGAGTATTTCCTGATGGAGAAGCAGCTGGGAATTTGTGCAACCCCAGCCTCCTTAAATAGGCATTGTGGGATTTTGCAACATATCGCATGGCAGGGTGGGCTGGATGACTTATGCCTCATTGTCATATCCAGGCTCCATTTTTAAATGTGCCCAGACATAGCTGAATATTGAAGATAGAAGATGGACCTTGAAGAACAAAAGTTAGTACATCTACATTGTAAATGCTTCCCCACCCGCTGTTGTATATTCCAAAAGTCCATGGTTGTTGAAGGCCTCCATCCTGAAATTCATACACTGTCACAGGCCTTCTTCAGGAAAGTGCTGATATGTAAATGTCATTTTAGTGCAGACATATTCTGGACTAGTGTGATTTCCCGTTGGTGGCTTGAACAATCAGCAAGTCAGGGGATTCTAGTCATGTCTTCATCTGCATCCCATTAACGGAATGCAAGTCAGTTTCACACTGACCTTTGGCCGAAATTGCAACCTGCCATGGCATGTGGGACAGAAGACCATACTTCAGTTTTACACCAGCAGGAAACTGACTTTTAAGCTTTGCCACATTGTTTCCGCCACCAAACCGCTCCCCCCTGCTTCCCACAGGAGAGGACTGGAAAATTCCACCAGTTTTTTTTGTATTTAATTCATACTTGAAAAGAAAATAGCATATTGGGCGCCATCGTACCAGCCATTCATACCATGCTCCCACTGCTGTGAAGTTGGAGAACTTGGCACCCAAAACTCCATTCACAGCAGACTGATGGGAAAATCCCATTGATGTGAACGGCCGTAACATTCCGACAGTTGACTTTCTCACAGAGGTAATGAAATTGATTGCAGTCGATCTTATTAAAAGGGACAGAGTCAATTAGATTTGCATTGTCAGGAGTCAGTGAAATCTAAACACCAGAAGTTTGACTGATGTTGTTCCTCAAAATAAGATGCAGCAGATCCCAAGAAAAATCAACAAGTCGAATTTGGTTTCCACGTTTGCAATAATTCCAGGCTTGATGCTGGTGGAAGACTGAATTCCCACTACAGTGTGGAGTCATAAGGATTATTGCTATTCAGTTATGCTTGAGTGAAAACGATGCATTTTCTCCTATGATGTATGTGTCACTTTCTATTAAATCTGAGAAGCACTGTGCTCCACAAACTAGGGCAAACAGTGCTGCGTATTTGATTAGATCTCTGCCGTGAATAAATTTATTTCACAGCAAGTGTAAAAATGAACAAGGCCAAAACCCCTTAGAGTAGAAAATGTCACAGTGATTCCTAATACATTACTTCACAGAGAAACGGCTAATAAAACTCCTATTAGAATGTCATACCTGCTACTACAGAATTCTCTAGAAAGTTTATTTGATATGTCTAAGCCAATTATTAAAGCCTTACTGATAAGAAACAGCTCACTGGGCTTGAACAATGTCAGAATAGAATGACTAAATCGTGTGGTATTCATGGGTTTCTGCTTTTTCTAATTAACTTGGCTCTATGCAGAATATGTGCACTTAAGAAACTAATTCTCTCCCACACATGGGTTTCACGTCCTTGCTTTGCCTTTGAGAAGTAAATGGCTTTTCTGACGGGTCTTTAAACTGCTTCAAAATGAAAGAAAGCTCTCTAGGTAAACTGTTATTTTTTTTTTCGCTGTCTTTGAACAAGGGAAAAATGGAAAAAAGAGAAAAAGTAGAGGACTAATTGAATATTGATACATTTACATAATACTAATGATGGTTCAGCTAAATTATAGAGCGTATACAGATGTACGCACTAGACCATTGCTCAACCAATGATCTGGAAACAAGTAAACAGCCATCTTGCTGGTTCAAGGGATGTAACATAAAAAGTACAATATCACAGTGGATAACAGAACCTATGGACAATAAAAGGTGCTGGACTGGAAAAAGGCTAATTTTCCAGGCTAAAGCCAAATTAACTGGGCAGAAAAGTTAGCCAGCAGGTCGACAGCTCAGCAGTAGGAGATCTTCAATTATGTGAACCTCGGAGAACAAAATAAAATATATTTCCATCAGGTGAACAGGCGATACACCAGAGTTCCATGGGTAAATAGAGAAATTAATCCGAAACCGTAATTTGGTCGGGAAATGGAGGATAAAGTTAGGGCTAACAATATGTAAAGTAATTATGGGTATTATATCAGGGAGGTGAAACGTAAGGTTAGAAAGGCTAAGTGTGGAATCATAGATGTTTTACAACACAGAAAGAGACTATTCTGCCCATTGTGTCTGTGTCAGTCGAAAAACAAGCCATGCAGCCAATTCCCACTTTCCAGCATTTGGTCCATTGTCCTGCAAGATTCCAGCATTAGAGGTGCCTTTTAAATGAATTAATGGTTTCTGTCTTAATTGTCCTTTCTGGCAGTGAGTTCCTGAACCCCTCAACCCTCTGGCTGGAAACGTTTTCTTTATCTTCCCTTCAATCTTTCTGGCAATCACTTTAAATCTATGTCCCTTAGTCACAGACCTCTCTGCTAAAGTTGACTTTAAGTAGGCCTTTCCCACCCACTCTGTCCAGGCCCCTCACAATGTTGTACATTGTGATCACTTTGCTCCTCAGCCTCCTATGTTCTAAGTAGAACAACCACAGCCTGTCCAATGTTTCCTCAAAGTTGCAATTTTCCAGTCCTGGCAACATCCTTGTAAATCTCCTCTGTGCCCTCTCTGGTGTAATTACACCCTTTCTGTAAGAACTGCATACAATACTCAAGTTGTGGCCTAACTAATGCTTTACATGGTTCCAGCATTGCTTCCCTGCTCTTATGTTCTAATAAATGAAGGCAAGACAAGAAAAGATGAGCATATACTAAGAAGTAATAGAAATAAGCATATGAAGAGAAAATGGATAGTTAAAGAGAAACTACTCAGGATTAGAGAAAAGAGTCTAGTGGAGAATGAAGGTTTTGTTTAAGACACTAAATAAATATTTTGCATCAACTTTTGCAAACCTTGCTGGAATTTAGAACATAATTGTATGAGAGGAGAACATTGAATGGGTATTATACATTGGAAAGGATCTCAAGGTTTTGGTGAGAGTACAGAGGAGATTTACTAAGAATGACAACAGGGATGATAGGTTTCAGTTTCCGAAGAGACAGCAAGGTTGGGATTGTTCTCCAAAGGGAGAAGGTTAAGGCAACTTTAAATTGAGCTGTTTAAAATGATGAGAGATTTTAATAAAATTGATAATGATACATTGTTTTAATTGTAGAGAGGTTTGGTAATCAGAGGAAACAGATACAAATTCATTAACATAGCAGTTGGGAGAGTTGGAGGGGGGAATGCAGATGAGATGAAATGCTTCTGCTCAGCATAGAATCCCTACAGTGCAGAAGGAGGCCAGTTGGCCAATTGCACCTGCAATGACAACAATCCCAGCCAGGCCCTATCCCTGTCACCCAACGTATTTACCCTGCTAATCCCCCTGACACCGTGTGGCAATTTAGCACGGCCAGTGTAACCAACACATTTTTGGAATGTGTGAGGAAAGCGGAACACCTAGCCAAAACCCATGCAAACGCAGGCAGAACATGCAAACTCCACACAGATGGAATCAAACCCGAGCCTCTAGAGCTGTGAGGCAGTAGTGCTAACCACTGCGCCACCCAGCAAGTTGATATGAACAAGAAGGGCAATGAGAGCATGTTCAGTGCTAACCTTTGAAAGGAAATCTGATTTCTGTGTAGGACAATCTTGGAGAGCATTGAAAAAACATTATGAGAGTGAGGCTAAGTGGTAATTCAGAGAGCCGGGGAAGACATGACAGATTGAATGGCCTCTGTTTTATGATTGATTGGTAGACTGCCATGCGTTTGCTTTCGAACCATGCTTCAACACAGCTTTGCGCTGGTTAATCAATTCTTTTTCCTTGCTGTTTGGATTTCCTTCTGTTTCTCAATCTTCTACTTGTGCCCTAGGCATTGAACCAGAAGCCCCGAGAATAGCATGTTCACAGGATCATATTCCATCCTGTCATGAGGATCAACATGAGAAAACATAAGTGACATTCTGCTTGGCGTTGGCATGACTCATCTGGAACAAGCTGCCAGAGGTAGTAATAGAGGCGGGTACAATTTTGACTTTCAAAAAGCGTTTAGACAGTTACATGAGTAAGATGGTATAGAGGGAAATGGGCAAAACACAGGCAATTGAGACTAGCTTAGGGGTTAAAAAAATGGGCAGCATGGACAAGTTGGGCCAAAGGGCTTGTTTCTATGCTGTAAACCTCTATGACTCTATCTTGACCATTCATTTTGCTGCCATTTGTGACCAGCTAACAATTCAGAAATCTAATTTTAAACTATTGATATTCATCCTCTCTTTAAAACTTAGATTAAGATTTGATTTAATAAAACACTGGGATTCAGGTTCACTGGCCTCACTTAAAAAACTTACTGCAGATGTGTGTGGCTCTGGGACTTCAAGTTATTGACTTCCACTCATTCCATTACTTTTTCCCATCAATTATCCTACCCCCCTTTGCCAAGTTCCATTCTTGATAACATATTTCATTCTTTTCAAGTTTATCTTGTTACCCCTTATCTAATCCTCTCTCTCCTCTTCTGGTTTTCTTTTCTCGTTCTATTCTCCCTAAGTCCCTCCCTCCAATATACACTCCTCTATCCACCCTCCTCAAAGTTGCCATCTCATGTGACCACTTCCATTGTACCAATCACAGATAAAGCATCTCTGATCACTTCCTTGTATCTTTCTCCACCCACATCCCCTTCTCCATGCCAATCTCTCCTGTGTCCAACTGTGGAAAATGTTCTCCGTGAGACACCTACATCTTCACTTTAAAATTCAACTGTCTACTCTTTGGCCCACCATTCACCACAATATTTCTGCATCTGTTGATTTGCTCAACTGCATTCTTAACTCCGCTTTTAATCTCAATTGAAACAATTACCCTCGCTCATCCCTTGTTGCCCCCATCCATTTTGAATAATGGCTCAAATTTAAATTTTTTTATCCTTGTTTTCAAATCCTTCTGTGGTCTCACTCCTCCCTGTCTCTGTAACCCGCTTGAGATCTATAACCATTTGAAATATATGACCCTTAAACCCTGCATTCCTCTTCCTCATTCCAATTTTAACTGCTTCACCTTTGGTGTTCCTGTCTACAGCTGCCTAACTCTATCTCTGGAATTTTATCCCAAAACTTTCTCATCTCCCCATCTCTCTCTTGTCTTTTAAGGTGCTTCTTGAAACCTACCTCTGACTGAGTTCTTGGTCATCTCCTTATGTCACTCAGTGTCAAATGATGTTTGCTGAAGCCCTGTAAACTGCTTTAGGATGCCTTTACCAAAGGCGCTATATACATGCAAATTGTTGTTCTATTCTTTCACTCTGCCCACTGTCCTTCATTCCCTCCATTTTCTCTATTTTGTTCAACTTTTCCTTTGATCCTCTCTTCTATTTTACAATCCTTCATCTCTGTTTTCCAGTCTATCTAGCTATCCTTTGCTTCTTCCTTACCTTTTTCAATTCTTGATCTCGCTATCTCTCCACTTTGTTTCCCTTCCTTTCCTTGGTGTGGCACAGTGGTTAGCACTGTTGTCTCACAGCGCCAGTGACCCAGGCTCAATTCTGACCTTTGGTGACTGCCTGGATTGAATTTGCAATTTCTCCCTGTGTCTGTGTGGGTTTCCTCCGGTTTTCTCCCACAGAGAGATGCAGAGAGATGTGCGGTTTAGGCTGATTGGCCATACTTAATTGCCACTTGGTGTCAGGGTGATTTGCAGGGTAAATATGTGGGTTACAAGGATAGGGCCTGGGTAGAATTGTTGTCGGTGTAGGCTTAATGGGTTGAATGGCCTCATTCTGCAATGTTAGGTTCTATGATTCTTCAGGTTATGGTGCATCTCCAAGAATTTAATAGCATCTCTCTCTCTCTCTCTCTATCCTCTGGAGACATGAACACAACACGGGGAGTGGGGGAGAATTTTCAACCCTCTAAAATCTAAAATTGGAACAGGTTAGTTGGTGAATAGTTAAAGCCCTTCCATCACTGAGCAGCCTTTTCCAAGTCTTACAGACTCAACAAACTTTAAGCAGCCTGATAGTGATGAAGTTATATTTGTGATAATAAGTACAACAAGGAAGGAAATTGGCAGGAGTCTTGCAGCCAGGCCACAGTAACGCATGGGGCTATGTCTTGGATAACCCTTGATTGTGCATGCCCGTGAACTGGTGGTCCTTCCTGCCTTACAGACTGTCCAAGCGATGGTATAGTTATACACAAAACATGTGTGAAATGGAGACTTCAATCGGTAAAGAAATAAACACCTCCAGTGTCTTTGCACCAAATTTGTTGTTGTCTCAAGTGCTCAGGTTCCTTTCATCATGCAGTACAACTGGAACACACAAATAAATTCCCACTCTCTCTACTGTGCAGCAACAATCAGCAATACAGTAAGAAAGGATTGCCAAAAAGTATAACTAAAAATAGTTGTCCTGTTCAGCAAAAAAACAGAAAGAAAGAGAATAACAATAACAAATGGGGGAAAAAAAGTTGCGTAGCAGTAATCTCATTCTAACCATCTAACTAAGAATCCCTAAAGTGCAGAAGGAGGCCATTCAGCCCATTGAGTCTGCATTGACTCACACCTAGGTTTATCCCATAGCCCCACATATTTACCCTCCTAATCCCCCTAACCTACATATCTTTGGACGCTAAGGAGTAATTTAACATGGCTAATCCACCTAACCTGCACATCTTTGGACTGAGAGAATAAACCCATGCAGAGACAGGGACAATGTACAAACTTCACACAGACAGGCACCCAAGGCCAGAATTGAACCCAGGTCCATGGTGCTGTGAGGCAGCAGTGTTGCCCCTTGAGAAGGCTGAGTCAAAGAATTAGTTACAAACTAATTTTATATGAGCAAACTCTATGTCAGGGTGAAATATGCCAAAAATATGAAATGACAGGATTTGTGTACTTCTAATGAGGCTTAAAACTCTCCCAAAGATTATTTGCTGCAGAAAGTTGCATGATGTGCATCATGGCCCTGCCAGCCAAATTTTACAACTGTCTTTCCCCGTCCTGGTTCATCACTGCGATCCTTACCTTGCAAGGTTGCCCTTACAATTTTGGAAGACAAAATCTCAAGTTTATTACGATTATCTACAATTATCTTTCATTAATTTACCGTGAATATCTTACAACAGTCCATGTTGGTTTCAGATGAACACTGGAAGATGTACACATCTATGTGGTCATATATTAATTCTTAAAATCTTACTGACCTTACTAATAAGTAAAGAAGGAAATCAGCTACACAGTTCTTCACTGGGACATTTTATCACATGATCCTGGTTGACTGATTTATCGTTGAACATTTTAGATCAATAATTTCATATGATTTGAGCAAATTCCTGCAGATTTATTTTGACAATCATAAGCCTGATTGAATATACATTAAGAAAAATAATTGCAAAAGCATTGCCCTTTACACAAATCATTTTGAGATATCTTTTTCTGGTAAAAGGTTACAGCTGAAAGTGATTACACTAACTGTCATTTTTAATTTCATGTGATGTGTGGGAGTCATTTCATTCCTACTACCCCTCTACCAGACAAAATATAACACTGATAAATCCTTCAGTACCCTGTGGTCAAAGGTTTCATTGCCAGAGATGCCTCACACTTTAGTTTTTTAAAGCTGTATTTAAGATGATCTTTTCCAATTACTGGTCAGATCAGTGGGTGCAGAGCATTTAAAAGACTCTAGAATCAATTAAGTTTGAGTTTTCTGAATCTGGCAATAAAAGAAGAATTTTCTAAGGTATTTTGAATAGGTTTTCTGCATATTGCAACCATACACTAAAAGTTAGGTCAACAGTCATGTTGGCTATGATTTATTTATTTAGTGTCGCAAGTAGACTTAAATGAACACTAATGACGTTATCCCTAGTAGCCACACGTCGACGCCTGTTCAGGTACACAGAGGGAGAATTCAGCATTGCAAATGCGCCTAAGCAGTATGTCTTTCAGACTCTGGGAGGAAGCTGGAGCACCTGGAGGAAACTTGCGCAGACACTGGGAGAATGTGCAGACTCCACACAGACTGTGACCCAAGCCGAGAATCGAACCCATGTCCCTGGCACTGTGAGGTAGATCCATAGCTCCTTCATTAGTGAGCCAGCCAATCATGCTCTCCCCTCACCCCCTTCAACATGTGGGCTGCCTTCATGGCTACTGCTTATAGCTTCCTGAGGCAATGAGATGGGCAATAAATGCCGGTCCAGCCAGTGATGCCCACATCAAATTAATATATTTTTAAAAATGTAGAAATGAGGCCAACTGTCCAATTTATTGTGGTCCTGCCACTGGCTTTTTAAGTTGGTGCAGGAAGCGCTGTTCCCAAATCGTGCTCTACTTCTGTTGTGCTCCAATTTCCAGGCCCCCACCACCTACATGCATGATGACTTATCTTAATGGCCAGTTGAGCTCTGCTTAAATCAACCAGGGTTTCAGTAAACATTCTATGCCTTTTGTAATGGTATTTGAAAATCATTAAGATCCAACAGGTTCCCTGATGAAAAGTCATCTTAGCCCTAAATGACCAGAGGCTGCTCTTCCTTTTGAGGGGGACAGCTTGACAACTGGTGATTTAATCCTCAAAAGCTAGTGACGAATGAGCAACCAAACACTTGGAATGCCAAGTGGTAGAAAAAGGGTGGGGGCCAGATTTGAGAAGGCGAGGGCTTCATGAATAATCTCAGCTGGCGTGGGAATTGAACCCGCACTGTTGGCATCACTCTGCATCACAAACCAGCTGTCCAGCCAACTGAGCTAAACACAGCTGATGGGTAAGAATGCAGATGTTGATCACAGGGCTGTCTGAAATCACCATGCCGGGAGTGATCTCCAGGTCTGCCAGGATAGAAGGGGCAATCCAGCCATGGCCACCACATCCCAGGGGAGAGTGGCAAGGTCAACCTCTTACCCCCTAGCCCACCCAACCTCCAGGTCTGCTGAAGGACCCTTCCTCTGCAGCTTGGCAGTAGCAGAGGGGAAAATGGCCACTGGATCTACCTCCTTGAGGCACAAGGTGTCAGTGCCGAGGTGCCAGGGGACAGTGCACTGTGGGCATTGTCAAGGTTGGTGGCCTGAAGCGGGGCTGAGTATGGGGTCTGAGGGGGAGGGGGGTCTGAGTGTGGGATCGGAAGGGAAAGAGGGCCTGAGTGGGGGGATTCTGAGAGGATAGGGGGCTGAGTGGGAGTTCTGAGTGTTGGGGGGGGGGGGTGGAGGGGAAATGGGTCAGCTCAGGTCACCCACATGCCTGCATGGTATGGACACTATTTCTTTTGTGGGAAAGGGGGGGCTACCTCCAAGTGCAAGATCGCAGAGCCATTTAAAAATGGCAGCCTTGTCTCGGAACTGCAGGTCTGGCTGGCAGGTTGCTCAGAGAGCTTATTAATATCTTTTGGCTGGGTGAATCTCACCTGAAGGATGTTGCCAGTGGCAATGTTTTCCTGCAAGTGTGAGCACTTAGTTCCAAAATAGGATTGCGCCCGTTATCTGTGCTGCACATAAAGTAACACCTGAGCCTTCCAAGTTGTCTTCACACTATGGAATGATAAGAAAAAGCTTTCAAGTCATTTTCAAAAGAACTTGGACAGCTTTTACTGTCTCTGTTTATATATTCAGGAGACATTCTTTGTACTTACCTCAGCAAATTAGAAATAGACTTTAAAAAAATATATGCTTCTATTAAAAGTTTTACATATAATACTATAAAAAATGGAATAAATTGCAGGTAAACAGAAAAAATATTAAGGGCATATTTAGGAACATGATGACCATATATCAGACTCACAAAGCGGATGATAAAGCCATAATAACAATTAAACCATGATGAATAATAAGAACACATCCAAAAGGTTGAGTTATTCAAAGAGGCAATACCCATTGCTGCTAAAGAATTATGTAATCTGGTTTAGCAGGGTACGACTGTTTCACTTTCCTTTCAGAAAAGCAGGAATATTTTAGAAGGATACTGGGAGCATCCCCTCAATGTTTTCCAGTTGTCAAGGGTTGGATTTGGTAAAGCAGGCAGCCTTTGTAACCAACCACCCAACAGCTGCCCGCTCAGGGATTTATGTGAAATATTACTTTGAATACTGATGGGGACTCATAAATTGATTTTAGTTATGACATTTTATTTTTAAATTTTAATTGGATTTTATATTAGAATTCAGACAATGGGCAAGATTTTCCGGCTTCGCTGGCCCCGAAACTGGAAAATTCCGCCTGGATCTTTCTGTGTTCTGCCGCTCACCCACTCCAATTCCTGTGGCGAGCGGGACGGTAAAATTCGCCAGGGTGTATTTTTATCTTTCGTAGTCATTAATGCTGCAATACACTTATCCACTTTAAAGTCTACTGCATGTCAAATTGTTCTGTAATAAACATGTGAACAAGTTGGTAAAGTATAACATCTCTTTTATATTCTTCGGTATGTAATATAAAAACCCATCTCCCTTACGTTTTCTAGAAGCGTGAAGATACAATTTTTGAAGAGAGCCACCGGACCCTTATAATATTTGTGCAGTAATAACTGGGCCAAAAAATTATTCAATAGGTTATCTGGGAAAGATCTCTTAATAGATGCTTTCTTAGTGGGAGATATGGTTCACTTTACAGACTCAAAATAAGTGTCTGTGGGAAGTTGCTGCCTTGAACTCGGGTGAGGGTGATTGCTGAGGGGATGCTTTTGATTTAGCATGGTCTTTATTTGGGGCTAGAGTTATAATTCACTGAAGTACCACTGAGCTTGCATACCTGCTCCTTATTCTTTCTATCAAGATTTCAAATATCTTGGCTTTGCATTGGATCAACTACGTGCCTTCCCTTTTCGCCAGTCTGGCTCTGTCCTTTTGCGGTTTGTCACTATCCTTCCCAATGTTTATCGCACTTTCAGGTTTTGTATCTTGTTTCCACATTTAGTTTGTAAAGTCAGTCTAATAGGCTTTGCAAATAGCAGATTATGGTTCCAGACTCATTGGCCAAAACAGTCAGGCCAGATAGTGTGAGTTTCAGCAGTAATGTTTCACTGGAAACATACCAATATCCTGTATACTCATGTTCACTGGACAGATTGATATAAACTGTTCCGGCCAAAAGCTCAATCACCGTGGGAAACTACTGGTGGGAATAGGCACCTCACTGCTTACTCACTGAGAATAGACAAAAGGTTAATAGTATTTTTCTTTGCCCAATTACCCCGTAGAATTGAATGTGCTGTACCAATTCACTTCATTCATTTGTATTGTTTAAAAAGTATTTTTCTCCCCTTCAACTCACTTTCTGATCTTTTTGGCCTGAGGATGTCAAACTGACCTGTTCTCAGACCTTTGTCAATAGTATTCTTTAACCTGATGCATGAGAGATGTCAAGTAATTTTCTCTCTGACTTAACTTCTTTTCTTGGGGGAATCACTGGTTCTTGAGGAAGCATTTGATGGAACTGTTGAATGTGATACAAGGAACTGATCAGATAAACTTAAAATAGAGGCCCAGAATACCCAGGGGTGTACAACATCAGACCACTGTCAATCCAAATTCTAAAATGTAAATGGAACAGAGGAGTACAAATACACAAATCATTAACAGTTACCACACAGGTCAATATGACCATAACAGAAGCAAACCAAACTCTAGGAGTTATTTCTATAAGGATAGAATTGAAAAGCAGAAAGATTGTTAATTTGCTTTAAAGCTTGGTAGAACTCATAAGGAGTACTGTATATTATTCTGATTGCCATATTATAAAAATGATATGGAGGCACTGCAGAGGGAATGAGAGAGAACTGAGTATACAGGATATTGGTATGTTTCCAGTGAAACATTACTGCTGAAACTCACACTATCTGGCATGACTGTTTTGGCCAATAGGTCTGGAACCATAGCTATCAGGAAAGAATAAATAGCCTGAGTTTCTTTACTCGAGAAGAGAAGACTTGAGAGATGACATCTTTAAAATTATGAAAGGTTTCGATAGAGTAGGAAGCGAGAATTTGTTTCCAGTAGTGGGCAAGAGCCAAACTAGAGACAATCAATATAATGTGGTCACCATGAAATTAAATGGTGAATCCAGAAGAAGCTTCTTAATCCAGAGGATGCTGGGTTTATGGACGTTGGTGCCAAAAGCAAAGATTATCAATGCCTTTATGAGGAAGCTAGCTGATGACATGAGGGAGAATGGAATGGAGGTTTATACTGATAGACTAAGTTGAGGATGGATGGGAGTACTGAGTCAACATGGACTATTTTGGTCAAATTATCTGTTTTTGTGCTGCATATTCTATGTAAAACCAAAAGAGAGAGTACTAGTAAAAATAGAAAAGAATAAGAGAACCAGATTTTAGGCAATGTGGAGTGAAGTTGAGGAGGGGAGGATCACTTGGAAAACATTTTGAAAGAATGACCACTTGATCTGCCAGAGGTGCACACATATGCAATGAGTTAAGTGAAGACTGTTTCAGTGCAACATATTCTACACAACCCTCTGTGACCTCTACCACTGACAAAGTTTGTGAGGTCTGGCAGTGAGACCTCAAGGCACAGGCCTCTCTTGGCATTCTCTGGCATTCCCTCCTCCCCCTACTGAGGTGTTAGAAAAGATGAAGAAAGGCTGCTATGCTGGGAGAAGGCCTCTCCTTCAGAAAGCTAATTCCGTCTGTCCCACTGGGCTCCTGTGTCAGGGCTTACAATATTGCCCCTCTGATTTTTGAGATATAGGCCTTAGTTGCAGCTTTTTTGCAGGAACTACCGAGTGAGACTAGGCATTGCTGCTTTGAGTGCTATCTAATGTTAGAATGCAACCAGTAACAAATTTGTATTGGATGTAATGTGACCAATGGGAACAAGATGTAAGGGTCAGCTGACTCAGTAAAACTATGGAACCAATCATAGAGCGATGTAATAGTCAGCTGACTAACTGGTCAGCTGACTAACTGGTCAGCTGACTCAGTAAAAACATGGAACCAATCATAGAGTGATGTAATAGTCAGCTGACTAGCTGATTCACTATAAATAAGGGCCTATGTAGCATTGTGGGTAACTGGGAGAGGCCCAGTTGGAGTAAGGGTTGTTGTTTTATTAGCTGTATTTTGAAGAGTTTCTTCTGAAGAAATATCTATTGCTCAGAGTTTGGGGAATCCACAACCCTGACTCTTTGCCTTTACGTTAATGGCCTTTTCAGAGGTGGGTGCTAGTTCACCTCAATCCTACGCTCTGCAACCCTGGCCACAACTTTTCCCCCAAACTCTAAGTCTTGTGGATGGGACCAGCACATTAGGGAGTCAGCCAAGTTCTGGGTGGTCTCTCACCAAACTTATAGTGGGGGTATGCTGGAATGACAGAGAAATTCTGGGAGCTGATTATTGGATTTGATAGTTACATCAAAGACAGGAGGCCATGTTCACGAATAAACATGAGATATGTAAAGGGGAGATCACAAAAAATAAATCCCACACAATTATAAGAATGTGGAGTATAAGTCAAAATGATTAAAGCTAAATTAGTGCATACATTGAAACACATTAATTACATAAAGGAGTAGCAATGAAAATGGATATGGGAAAGTAGCCAGCTTGAAATATGAAAATCATCTTCCAAGTATGGCTGAGTTTAATGCAGAGATGAAAAACCAAAAAACTTCTTTGTCTCCTAGAAGCCTTTATTTTTCAATGCACCTGTCCAGGGTTTCCTCAATACAGAATGAATCAGTTCAGAGACCATGTTGTACCACTTTGTGGCACAGCTTATGTTGGAAGTTCAAAATGCTTACAGGGCTGTTACTGCTGATTATTAGCCAAAGCGTTGGCCAAAGAGCCATGGAAAATGTTAGAAAAATGGTGTTTTCCACAATTCTTTGGCCAAACTTATAATGGCCAGAGGGTCCCTGTGAAAATTCACTCCCCTGTGTTGAATTCATCTGATGAATGGATGTAGTGTAAGAAGAAAGAACATCTTCACTCACATTCATTCTACTAATTCTTTACAGGATTCAACAAAAAATTAATTGCTTCATTAATCTTTTTCTAATGACTCTTCATTGCAAACGTCATTGACTTTTGGACTATTGGTCAGAAAGAAAACCATAAATGTTGTTACCGTCATGTCACGAAAAGCAAGGGAAGGATCATTGCAATCGAAACAAGGTTGATTTCTGTTCTGCTCTCTTCCTCAGTAAATATTATAGAATATTTCCACAAAGGAAAATCATACTCCGGTTGTTATTGAACTTTCTGCCTGTGCCAGAGCACTGAGATCAGCATACAGGGTCAGGAGATATGCTTATTCCTATTTAATTGAAACTGACTGGGCAAAGAGGAATCTGCTGTGTATAAACTGCGTTTGGATATTTTCTGGTCAGGATTCTTCACTCCAGTGTTCCTGATACCTTATGGGAGAGAGCATTGAAAAATGATGCCCAGCCTGCCCCCCACCATATTTATCATTAACCTTAATGGTTAGAAATCACAGACAAATGGTGTAAAATTTCCAGCCATACTTCTGTTGTCTGTGCCAGGGAAACCTGAGGTGAAAATTCTGTGCCCGTGAACTTGTTTCTTCAGCAACTTCAGAACATGAACTCTCCCCTCCACCTTCACTCCATTTCCATTTTTATTTTATTTCATTTCTTCGTTTCATCTCATTCATCCATTTTAGCACCTTTTTCATTCTCATTTCTATTTTTCCACTTCTGAAATCTCACTCTTCATCTTGTCTCCGTTCTCCCGCCCCACCTCCCCCTTCAGGGCTAACTGCTACATTCCTCAGTGCCCTAACAGCCTATACCTCTGTTCTGCCATTCACACATTCTGACCACTTAACGGTCACTTTTAGTGCCTTTATCATCACCATTTACATTCCCTTTGTTCTATTGCACCCCCTGCACCATCTTCAGTCCACATCTTGTCTGATTTTCTTTGCTTTCAGCTCTGACAAACAGTCACTCAGACTCAAGGTGTTGGCTCTATTCTCTCTTTGCAGATGCTGTCAGACCTGCTGAGGTTCTCCAGTACTTTCTGCTTTGGTTTCAGATTTCTGCATCTGCAGTATTTTGCCTTTTTCTTCAGCAACAAGTTGGCCAACTTTTCATGGATGGAGTACTGATTATATACACGTTACAATATTAATGTTGATGAATTGGATTGATAGGGGAGGTACTTTGTAATGAAAATATTTACTCTTCACCCAAGAGTTTAGCCTTTTTTAACTGGATTATCTGTTTGTAAACTAGCGAAGTTTATTCAAATGATAGCTGACAGATTGGAGTCACAGGCTGTCTTGACTGAAAACCAGGAAGGATTGGATACAAGTGTGTCATTTAATGTTCACTCTACTCTCCACATGTCATATCTGTACACATGTGCATCCATTATTATCTTATTTAATTCATGAGTACTGCACTCAATGTACTCCAAAATACAGATTTCAGTCCTGCAGAAGATTTGGCCTATTTGAGACACATGGTTATCTATTATTAAAATTAAAAACAAGTTTTTAAACCTTTTCACTACCAGCATCTGTGGATGGTTTCCTATTCTCTCTCTCTCTTGCAATCACTGGGCATGATTCACCCAACTGCACTCTAAGTGCTCCTGCTACCAGGAAAACCAGTGCTGCTGTTAGTAGTGCGTATCATGTGTGATTCACCCACCTTTACAATTATATGCATAATATACAACATGCTGGCTTTACAGAGATTGGGCACTCTTTTCCTAAAAGGAACCCTGATCTTAGCACTGAAAGACAGGCCCTCTCCTCCCCCACAAAGGATATGATGACCCTCCACTCACAAGGGGAGCACCTCCAATCCCTCAGCACAGAGGAGCGTCCTACCCCTCACACCACATAGGCATGACGGTGACCTGACTTTGCTCGGCAGCCTTACAAGAGAGGAAACCCACAATCGGGTTCCTCAGGCCCAATCCCCTCCAGCCCTCCTTCAGGTCTCTCCCCTTGGTAGTGCCAACCTTGCCCTGTCCCCTGGCAATGACACCTTGACTTGGTATCTTGGACTCCAACGGGGGGGAAAGAGAGGGATGTACTGTGTCACTCTTCCTCTCTGGCATTGCCAGGCTGCTTAGAGAGGGTCCTCGAAGGGACCTTGGATTTGCAGAGGGGGTGGGGTGGCAGGGGGACTTTGGATACTTCAAAGCCTTCAAAATCACCAAGGCTCTCCATTTCACAGCTCTGGTTAATGTCATAAGCTCCAGGTGTTAAATTGTCTCTTTAAAGTGCTGTATAGAACAGACCTGTCAGCTTTACCAGGGAGATACCCTTGCTTTCTCTCAAGGCTCAGCTATTCTGAAACTACCTTGAAGTGTTTCGATGGAGTTTTACTAGGGAGTTTCCTTTTTAACATTGAAAGAGTAGCATTTGGTATGCCTGATACCTTTTGAAGTCCTTTGACAGGTTGGAGCACTTACCCCTAGAGAGGAGCTTTGCTTTTTCATTTTGCTCCACGGTTGAAAGCATCTCAGATGCTTTGTAAACATTGTGGTTAGAGAAGAGGAACTGAAATCTCATGACTATTGGATGATTGATCCAACTATCCATTCAAAGCAGAATGTTTAAAGACATTGTGGTTAAGGCAGCACTTGTGGGACTGGTGGTGAAGGTACTGTCTGTGGCTGGGGTAAATGTCTGGGTGCATCTGTATTCGATATTTGCACCCCTGGCCAATGCTGGAAAGAGTAACAGCGCACAGCGAGCAATAGAGGCCATCTCTGTATCCTCGCAGAGGCAATTGGTAACACTGGTTTGGCCTCTCTGAATAAACCCAATAATGGCTTGTGATCTGGTACCTTGGTGAAATGTTTACCATATGTATTGATGATACTCCTTCACTGCATAAATTACTGCCAGACTTTTCTTGTCTATCTGAGAATACTTTGCTTCTGCATCTGATAATGTTCTTGGTCCTTCCACTCCAACTGACATCTTGAAGGATAAAACTGCCCCCGCTCTATAAGGTGATTCATTGTATGTAAATATCAATGGTTTGATTGGAGGCTTGTGAATGTTGTATCCTACTTAAAGATATAGGCCCGAAAATTACAGGCCACTTAGTCTGACTCCAATGGTGGGAAAATTATTGGAAATAATTCTGAATGATAGGATAAACTGTCACTTAGAAAGTCATAGATCGATAGTCAGCATGATTGTGTTGGGGAACATCATATCTTTCTTAATAGACTTTTTTGAGGAAGTAACAATTGATGAGGGCAATGCAGTGGACATGGTCTACATTGGATTTTAGTAAGGCATTTGACAAGGGGCACATGGCAGACAGTCAGAATAATGTGATTTCATAGGATACAGGGGATTCTGGCAGGTTGGATCAAAATGGCCTCAGTGGCAAGGAACAAAGGGTAATGGTTGATGGATGCTTTTGTGAATGGAGAACAGTTTGCAGCAGTGTTCCACAGGGCTCTATCTTGGGGTACTTGCTGTTTGTTGTATATATTAACGATGTAGACTTAACTATGGGAGGCATGATTGGAAAATTTGCAGATGCCACAAAAATTGTAGTTGATAATGAAAATGATAGCTGTCAACTCCAGAATTCTATCAATGGTTTAGTTGAGTGGAAAGCGCAGTGGGACATGGAATCCAATCTGTAAATGTGTGAGGTAATGCATTTGGGGAGGGCAAGCAAAGCAAGGGAGTACTTGATAAATGGGAAGATATTGAGGAAATGAGAGACCTCGCAGTGCATCTATGGGTCCTTGAAGGTGACAGGAAGGTGGACCTGGTGATCATGAAAGCATACAGAATGCTTTCCTTTATTGGACGAGTTATTGAATGCAAAAGCAGGATGTAATGATGCGTAAAATGCTGGTTAGGCATCAGCTGGAATTTTGTGTAGAATTCTGATCACCACAATACAGGAAGTCCATAATTTCTCAGGAGAGAGTACAGAGGAGATTTTCAAGAACGTTGCCAGGGCTCGAAGATTGCAGCTATGAGGAGAGATTGAATAGGTTAAAATTGTGCTCCTTGGAGGAGTCACAAGAACATAAGAACATAAGAAATAGGAGCAGGAGTAGGCCATCCAGCCCTTCGAGCCTGCCCCGCCATTCAATAAGATCATGGCTGATCTGTCGCTGCTCAGTTCCACTTTCCCGCCCTCTCCCCATAACCCTTAATCCCCTCTCCTATCAAAAACCCATCAACCCGCTTCTTAAAAATATTTAGCGAGGCAGCCTCCACCATTTCAACGGGCAGAGAATTCCAGAGATTCACCACCCTTTGAGTGAAGAAGTTCCTCCTCAACTCTGTTCTAAACCGCCCCCCTTTTATCTTGAGGCTGTGCCCCCTAGTCCTACTGTCTTTTTTGAGCAGGAAGAGTCTCTCCACCTCTATCCTATCCATCCCATTCATCATCTTATACGTCTCAATGAGATCTCCTCTCATTCTTCTAAACTCTAATGAGTACAAGCCCAAGTCTAAGGAGTTAACAAAATTTATGTGGGATCGAGACAGGGTAGAAAAGAAAGACTTAATTTCCCTAACTGAGGGGTCAATTATCAGGGGGCATAGATTTAAGGTGACTGGTCAAAGGATTACGGGAACATGAGGAGAAACCTTCTCACCCAAAGGGTGGTGGGAATCTAGAATTCACTACCTCAGTTGGTGGTTGAGGCTGAAATGCTCAACTCATTTTAAAGGTACCTGGACCTGCGTCTAAAGTGCTGTAACATGCAAGGCTACAGACCATGAGCTGGAAAGTGGAATTAAACTCCTGCGGCGAGTTCCTCTTTGGTCTCTTTTGGCCAGTGTAAAGACAATGGGCTGAATGACCTCTCTCTGCACTGTAACATTTTCTATGGTTCTACAATATTACAGGCATGCAATCTTATGATAACATAGTCCCACAGGTGAAAGGCTTATAATGATAAAAGTTTTCATTCCTGAAGCTTTATCCTCACTTGCCTCTCTTCTGAGGTGAATCCTAGGTCACTACTATATTCATTCGCGCTACACATGATTCACAGCAGTGAAAAAAAGGGGTATGGATTATCCATCCCACTAACCTCGACTGAAAGACACATCTGTACTGTACTGATCAGAAATCTGTCTGCCCCAAATTTACACTGGGGGCGGGGGGGGGGAATAGTCTTAACTGAGTCCAAGTGGGACTTCTGCTCCTGTCAGGGAAGAAGCCCTGTCCTTGAGAGGCAATACTCCCCAAGTACTGAGGAGCCAACCTGACTGACCAGCAGCTCTGTAGTCCCAGTTGGGCCTGAATCGATTAGTTGCCGCTGCTGAGACTACAGGCAGTCCTGGGAGAAGTGTTCTGGACCTTGGGCTTTAAGTAAGGCAGGGGATTTTGCTTGGGCTTCAGAGGGATTGGACATTGGTGGGATGGGACCTCGGAGAAGTTTTAATTTGATTTCTTACTGTCACATATATTGGTATGCAGTGAAAAATACTGTTTCTTGCACACTATACAGACAAAGCATACCGTTCATAGAGTACACAGGGGAGAAGGAAAGGAGAGGGTGCAGAATGTAATGTTACAATCACAGCTAGGGTGTAGAGAAAGATCAACTTAATATAAGATAGTTCCATTCAAAAGTCTGCTGGCAGCAGGGAAGAAGTGCAGTTCTTGAATCAGCTGGTACATGTTCTCAGACTTTTGCATCTTTTTCCCAACGGAAGAAGATGGAAGAGAATGTCTGAGGTACATGCAGTCCTTGATTATGCTGACAAGTTGGAACTCTGGAAGGGATGGATGGGGTTGGGGTCTTTACACTAGGTACCCAAAAGTTAGAGCTTTTAAGTCTTTCAACTTTTTGAGGAACTATTAGTGTAACCCTATTGGAACCTTTCAAGGTTTGTGATTTAACTTGCATTTTCACAGTGTGGGACAATTACCTGGAGGAAATTTGCATTTCTGGGCAATTGCTGTGCAAATGCTTACCTGTGAAGTTGAGAGAGGCATTCCTCAGTGCATCTCTGGGGTATCCCCTAACCCCAACCTGACACTGGGAAATTCAGGTGTTCCAGCCTTTTAAATAACTGAATTTAAATTCCCCCAGCTGCGATAGGGTGGGATTTAAATTCATGTGCCCCAACCTTTTTATTCCAGATCTTTGGATTACAAATCCAGCAACATAACCACTGTTACCATTCCTGGAAGGTAAAAAAAACAAATTCACCTAAAATAAATTTATTTTTTATAAAATGTTTTCAAAACTAATGAATTCTTTATAAAAATTGTAAATTAAATAGATCGCTAATGGAATAAATAGACCGTAGTTAATTAAAGTTAATATCATAGAGATAACCTGTCGATCCTCTTAATGGTATTATCTTTCAATAAAACATTAAGCTAAAAATGATTAAATACATTATTTTAGCAATATGTCCACATTCCAACTATCTCGTCAAGCTTTTTGCAATTATTGTATTATTATTCGATGAAGAAAATCAATTGCAATATAACCTTTTATAGGCTATTTTGTCAAGTTTATGAAACAAAGTGTTAGCCTGTTTACTTTTTTGGGTTGCTTCTTTTAAAATCATATGAACACAATATAATCCAACATCCCTGATTATGTGCCTGAGTATATTCAGGACAAGCCCTTGGGTGGGATGTTGTTTCATTTTATATCTGCAATTGTATGTCATTTCAGTGAATAATATTGCCAAATGGAACTGAAATTCTGTGACCATGTTATAATTTCAGCAAGAGCTTTCTGGAATGGTTGCAAGCTCTTTCAGGTCTAAGATATGCCAAGTCCTAGCCTCACATAGGTGCTACCACTGGGTCTATTTTGCACCAAAGGATTTTGAATGACAAAGTCCCACATTCAATCCTCCATGCTAAGAGGAGAAGGAAGATTGAACGTGGAACTCCCAATTTGAGAGTTTCCACATTCTTGACCCTACAGAAACAAAACAATTGAAGTAGCTATGTTAAGTAAAAAGAGGACTGCTGAGTGGATTTGATTTGCACATAGTATCCTAGATGTGGTCTCACAAAATCTCCATACAATTGTAGTGATGTCTCTTTCGTCTTGTACTCCAGTCCTTTGCAGTAAAAGCCAACATGCCATTTGCTTTCTTAATTGCTAGCTGTAACTGCCCGCTAAGTTTTTGTGTTCTTTATACAAGTATAACCAAGAATGTCTGTCTGAATATCAATATTGACTGCACCTTTTCAAAAGTATTCTGCTTTTTTTTTAATTGTTCTGACCAAAAATCTCATTTCCTCACATACTCTATCTGCTATATTGTCACCTACTTACTCAGTCTAATGTCATTCAGGGAAGGAGATCTGTCATCCATACCTGTCTGGCCTACATGTGACTCCAGATCAACAACAATGTGGTTGAATCTTAACTTCCCCCTTCAGGGCAATTTGGGATGGGTAATAACTGCTGAGCCAGCTGGCGATATCCACACTCCACAAAAGAATAAAAAAAAACAAACGCTATCTGTTTACAGCCTCTTTGTGTCCTCCTTACTGCTTACATTCCCATCTATATTTGTACTGTCAGCAAACTTAGACACATTACTCTCTGTCGCTTTGTTAAAGATATTATTATAGATTGTAAATAGCTCAAGCTCCAGCACTGATCCTTGGAGCATTTCACTAGTCACAGCCCATCGGGTGGCACAGTGGTTAGCATTGCTGTGTCACAGCTCCAGGGACCTGGGTTTGATTCCCAGCTTGGGTCACTGTCTGTGTGGAGTTTGCACATTCTCCCTGTGTCTGCATGGGTTTCCTCTGCATCTCTGGTTTCCTCCCACAGTTGAAAGATGCTAAATTGCCCCTTAATGTCCCAGGATGCTGAGGTTAAAGGGATGAGCAGGGTAAATATGTGGGGTTATGGGGATTGGGCCTAGGTGGGATTGTTGTCATTGCAGAGATGGCTGAATGGCTGCCTTCTGCACTGTAGGGATTCTACGACTTAAAAATGCCCCATTTATCCCTGCTTTCTGCATTCTGTCTGTTAACAAATCCTCTATCCATGAATCCTCTATCCATGCTAACATATCACATCCCAACTCCATGAGCCCTTTTCTTGTGTATTAACCTTTTCTAAGTGCATTGTTAAGTCTTTCTTGATAACAGATTCCAGTATTTGCCTAATAATTGATATCAGGCTTCTAGTTCCCTGTTTCTCTCTCTCTCTCTCTCTCTCTCTCTCTCTCTCTCTCTCTCTCTCCTTTCCTGAATAACAGTGTTACATTTTCTAATCTCCAATTTGTTGGGACTGTCATAGAATTTTGGGATTATGTCCCAAGATGTGTCAGTTAAGGGGATTAGCAGGATAAATGCATAGGGTTACAGGGATTGGGTGGGGAGGTGGGCCTGGCTAAGGTGCTCTGTCAGATAATAAATGTAGACTTGATGGGCCAAATGGCAGCCTCCTGCACTGTTGCGATTCTGTGATTCTACTTTTTCTCAGCTGATGTTAATTATCTTACTTTTTAAAATTTTTATTCATCCCTAAGTTACCCTATATTTGTAGTATGTAACTTCTGTCTTCTACTGTGAAGACAAACACAAAATATTTGTTCAATGCTATTTTCCAATTCCCCATGATGATTTCTTCTGTCTCTGCTTTTCAAGGATCAATATTTAGTTTTCTATTCTCCTTACTTTTTATAGACTTATAAAGGTGATTGTCCCTTTAAGGGTAACACAGCAGGAAAAGGTCAGTTGGTTTGAGGGATAAATTGGGACTGTGTGTGGGTAATCTCCCCAGGGAATGGAGTCCTATCTTGGGCAGAAGTCAGTCTGAAGATATGTAGAAGACATGTAAGGCCAGGGGTAGCCAGTGAGATCCAGGCCAGCTAGGAGGCTGCTGGCTTCAGTACAGTTTTTCCTTGTTAATAAAAAAACTTTGTGTTCCTGACAAAGCCCATGACCATGCTTCATTGCAGACTTAAAGGATTTTCACTGTAACTTCATTGCAGTGTTGACATAAGCCTATTTGTGACATACATAAATAAACTTACATTCTATTTATATATTTCTGACTAGTTTAGTCTCATTTTAGTTTATTTCTTTCTATCATCAACTCTTTGGTGGTCCTTCTTTGATTTCTAAAGCATTTCCAATCCAGATGTGCTACTAGTCTTTGAAATGTTTTGGGTGGAATTCTCCAATCTTGTCCATGCCTGCCCTACTGCAAGCAGGAATGGAGGATTTGGTGAACTGGCCAAAACTCCATTCATTTCAGTGGCAACGGAGAATCCCAGCTGCAGATGAGATCGGAGTTTTTGGCTTACAAGTCTGTTTTTGATCTAATATTATTCTTAACCTCTTTAGTAAGCTACTGATGGGTCCTTATTCACCTGAGTTTTTGTCTTCAGTGGAGCATACTTCATTAACAGTTTGAATTTTCTTTCAATGTTTTCTACTGTTTATTTACTTCCATACCTTTTAACCATACTCAATTAACCTTAACCCAATCCTCTCCCCTAATTTCGTAATTGCTTTGCTTAAATTTACGATTCTTGCTTGTGATTGGAGAATGTTATTAACAAACATGATGTAGAATTCAATTGTGTTATGATTACTATTTCTCAGTGGATCTTTTACTATGAATTAACTAATCCTGCTTCATTACGCAATGCTAGCTCTAAAATAGCTTTATTCCTAGTTTTTTCCCTAAATATACTGCTCTGGGACACTGTGTCCCAAAAGGAGTCAATAAACCATGTTCACGATCACCTTAGCCAATTTGGCCCGGTCTACATGAAGATTAAAGTCCACTACAACCATTATATTTCATTTGTTATGAGCCCCAATAATCTTTTGTTTCACACTCTGTCCAGTGTTATAACTGCTGTTAGGAAGCCTACAAATTACTCCAATCAGCATTTTCTGGCTCTTGTTATTCCTAATCTACAGTCATAATACTTCCTGATTTTCTGAGCCAAGATTGTTTCTCACTATTGTTCTTACGTCAGCTTTAATTATCAAGCGACACTTCCTCCTTTTTCCGTTCTGTGTTTTTTCAAAATATTCTATACCTTGGAATATTTAATTCCCAATCTTGGTCACTTTATAACCACAGGGTAAATTATCGTTCCTGCCTGCTGCAGGAAATGTCATGGGCTGAATGGAAAATTTTACAGACCATTTAAAGATCCGTTGACTGAGTGGAAATGTCTGGTCTTGGGGTGGGCTGGACTAGAAAATGTCTTTGCATTGGTGATTTGATCAAACCCATTAATCCCTTTATGTGCCATTAAATCATCTAGTTACAGCTGCTCTGCACGTTCAGATAGAATTATTTCAATTTTTTTAACTACGATTTCCAACAAGGACTTTGTTATTTGCTGCACTATTACTGTTAAATACTCTGTCCCTCTTGTCCCACTCAGGTTGTCTTTAGCCACATCCACATACTTTTCTATTGCCTCAACTTTAATCTTTGAATTTCTAAACTTCCTTCACTTGAATTCTCCTACCCTTCAGTTAAACCACTTTCAACACTGACCATATTTGCCAATCCATTTTTGTTTGCATACGCTGTACCTTCCTGTTACCCATACTGCTAGCTTGCATATTCACTTTAATGTTCCAGATCTCCTCTCAAAGGAACATTACCCCCACATCCCCACTAATATTTAGTTTAAAGGCCTGTCTGCCCTCCTAGTTATACAGCTTGCAAGGACACATGTCCCAACACAGGTCAGGTAGAGGCTGTCTCTATAATACTACTCCCTCTTTCCCAGTACTGGGGCAAATGCTGCATGAATCAAAACTCATTTCTTCCATGCCAATCTATGAGCCATGCATTCAACTTCCTGATTGTACTCACTGAATGCCAATTTGTTTAAGGTCAGGTAGTAATCCAGAAATTATTACCTTTTGTGATTCTGTTTTTTAATGTTGCCCCTGACTGCCCATACTCTCACAGGAAAACGACGTTCTTAGTCAAAGGTATGACATTGGTACCTGTGTGGACATGATAATAGGATCCTCACTCTCCCACACTATTCCTTTTCAAATACATATATGTGGCTCCCTTTGAAATAAAATATTTTGGATTTGATTTTTATTTACTTCCAGGGGAACCCAAAACCCCATTCCTAGAATCACTAACCAGGTCCTATTTTCTACATGCTTGAGGAAGGTAGGCCCTCAGTAGTGTAAGTGCCTATTAGATCCATGTAAATTAGGCACGCTCATTGCATCTCATTATATGGGGTGAAGCACTGAGGAATCCGTGTTGGATGGAATTAGCAGTTATGAACATATTATGACTGCTGGGATTGTATGTTGTGAACACTGTTGTATTTGTCCTCGCTCCTGTGCCTTGACTATCACCATGTTAAATGCAAAGATATCTGGGGATTCAAGATAATCCACCAATTTCTATTATGTGCCAAGGATACCTGTACATGAAATGAATAATAAGTGATTCATTCTTGTCTTGTCACAACAGTGGAAGAGAATTGCTGGATAAGTTTTTAAAAATCTAAATTAGAGACAAGTGACTTGCATTTGAGAAATTTGTGGTTATGTTCTAACATTACCCGCCTGTGTGTTTTTGTGGTTTTATGTAGATGTTGAAGACTTTAGACACAATTGAACAAAGAACAGGGATCGCTTCTGGTATCTTGCCAATTTTTTTTCTCTCAATCAACACCATGATCAAAATAGCTTATGTTTATCATTGTTTGTGAGATCTTGCTATATGCAAAGTGGTTGCCAGCTTTATGTAGATAACAACGATCACAGCACTTCAAAGTCATTGACTGAATGGCACCTTTGACTGAATACTCCCAGCTTTAGAACTTTACACAAGTCTACGTTGAGAATTTCAGCATAGGTGTCAACACAGCACACAGCATTCCCCAGTCATTAAAATTAATGACTGGAAAATTGTGTAAGGCGCAGTGACCTCTGTCTTTAATTTACCGATGCACACTCCTGTCATGAAAAGCCCTGAGCTAGGAACACTAATTCATAAAGAACTCCCCTGCTGCTTGAAATGTTTTGAGAAGTTTTGAGAGATGTCTCTTTTGAATAAAACAGATGACAGTAAACAGGCTAACTTACTGTGCCAGTGAAGAAAGAGTGTTGACACCATGATGACAACTTGCTAGTGTGCCAAGTGATGTAGGAGGATGACATTGTTACTGGAAGGCATCTGAACTGCTCCAAGAAGCAGTGGTTTTGGATGACCTTCAAGTAATACAACATTTGCTACAATAATGGCTTCAGCATTGCATCTTGACAACACAATTTAGAGTGGGCTATTACAAGCCATGCACGTGCCTTATCAATTTTGATAGAGGTGATAATATCCTGTCTTCTAATTGACAGCTTGCACATTGATCCCATTATCAGGATGCTTATGTGTTCTTTTGTCTTTCTTTTATAGAATATTTCTTTACTCCAATTAATAAGTCACATGCACATGAAAGTTTTACTGTTGTAAATCTGGTCTCTTCTTTCCCCTTTATGTATTCGTTCTCAGGGTTTAGGTGTTACTATCAAGGCTAATATTATTACTCATCTACATTGAAAAGGTGAGAATGGGCCACCTTCTTGAACTGCTGACATTCATGTGGTGCTATAAGGTGAATTGTTCCTGGATTTTGATACAGCATGAGAAAAGGAATGGTGATATATATTCAAGTCAGGCTCAGTTCCATGCATTATACAGCAATTGAATAACTGCATGCATCACCCAAAATCTTGTGTAATAGTTCAACATGGTCTATAGAGCAGTACATGCCTTGGCAAAAGGTAAAACTCTTTCTGGAAAAATAAAAATGTAGTTAGTCTGGCATTTCAGTTAAAGGTGAAAGCATTGTAAGCTGTTTTAGAAGGCATTTATCTTCCCACTAAGCATTTTGGGCTGATGTATGAGGATAATTTTAACCTACTCTATTCTGGAGGGAAGATGTGGAAGGTAATTGAGGGGGAGGATCGATTACCCATTTCACACTCATCCTTGAGTCTTGTAGGTGATGGTGCTTTCATATGCCTGCTGCCCTTGTCCGAGAGGTGAAAGGTGCAGGTTTGGAAGATGCTTTCCAAGAAGCCTTGATGGATAACATGCAGGCTTGATGTCCCATACTAGACGAAATGGGGTTTCAGCCAATGGCTGTGTTGACAAACATTTAAACTGATTTGTCCAGATAGTGTCCAGCCAACACCTATACAGGCACGTGGAATTATTCCATCACATTGGTCGATTCCAGACTTCGCAAGGGTAATTTAAACCTAAACTGGCTGGTGGCTAATTGGGAACAGACAGGTCACTTGTCTTACACACAGAAATTAAAATGGGGATGACTGTGAAATGGGCAATCGATCCTCTCCCCTCAGTTACCTCCCACCTCCTCCCACCAGGAGAGATTAGGTTAAAATTACCATCATGCATCAACTCAATGCTTAGTGGGAAGATAAATGCCCTTTAAAACAGCTTACAATGCTTTTGCGTTGTACTGAAATTCTAGCCTAACTACACTTTTATTCCTCCAGAAAGAGTTTTACCTTTTGCCAAGACGTGTACTGCTATTTAGACCATGTCGAACTGTTAGATGAAGCTTTGGGTGATGCATGCAATTTATTCGATTGCTATATAATGCATGGAATCTAGTTACATCCATCAACTTCACTGGCTCAAAGCTTATCTCGCAACTACTTTTCCATTTTCTTCAACTCTATTAACATCTACCCTGTATCATTAATATCAGTGATGCAGTTAAAGGTCATTTTCAAGAACTGTTGACTGGCCATCTTCTATTGTTAATTACATCAATCTATATGGCCAACTATTGACTTGAGCGAGGACTTAATAAGCAGTTCCACGAACATTCAACCTATATCAGTTAATCGAAAAACTTAATTCAACGAGCCAGAAATACATGTTTCATCCAAAGTATGGATGAGACTGTCTTACCTTAAACCTGTCCCCCATTCTGCACTCTGATCAGCAATGACTACATTATTAAGCAGTTCTATTGGTGTATGAAGTAAATCAAATTATGCGTTCTTCAATAATTCGTAATGGGGTGGACTTCGCAGTATTGTGGAGGCAACTTCTTTTTCAAACATATCTTCAGATCACCTCACTAATTAACAAGAGTTTTTTTGTCTGAAATTGCACACGGTTCCTTTTACCTTCACCAGAAAATCAAAGAGGCACTTTCTGAAATATGACAAAGATGATTGTATTCACACCTAAGCATCTGTTGAACAGGTAAATCAGTGTTTCCATTTAAATTGTGATAAACTATTCATGCTTTGCTCTGGAAGTCAATCATATTAACTGATTCACTTGATGGAATTATCAAGCTTTAAATCACGCGGAAGTGTTTATTATCTGGGCGGCATGGTGGTTAGCACTGCTACCTCACAGCGCCAGGGACCTGGGTTTGATTCCTGGTTTGAGCCACTGTCTGCGTAGAGTTTGCATGTTCCACCCCCCTCCCCACCCCCACCCCCGTGTCTGTGTGGGTATCCTCCTGGTGCTCCAGTTTCCTCCCACAGTCCAAAGATGTATGGGTTAGGTGGATTGGTCATGCTAAATTGCCCCTTGGTGTCAGGGGGACTAGCTAGGATAAATGCATAGGGTTATGACGGTAGGGTCTTGATGGGATTGTGGTTGGTGCACTCGATGGGCTGAATGACCATCTTCTGCACTGTGGGATTCTACGATCTATGATCCTCCATTATTGTGTATACCAGAAAAGCCAATGAATAAATTGCATCTTCATGAGCATTTTTACATTTTAGTTTCAGCTTTTCTGCCCTATATTGTTGCATGGCATTCAAATATTGCAGTCAAGTTGAATGGCTGAGAAGAAAGCAGAGGAATTGTGTACTTATGAAAGAATTTTAAATTGTACATTAGCAGAATGAAATTCTTTGCAGTTGATGCAAGCTATTGGATTGACTGCAGCACATTAATGTTCATTTGTGTACTCACAGGAATGTCTACCACCTCAATAAGGTAGGGATGGAACACATGTATGTCTCTAAAACCAAAAATTTATTTAATAAAAACTGCAACTGCTGATAATTTGAAACAAAAATGTGGGTTAAATGGATCAATCAGACTGCGGGGAGAAGTTACCAATTCAGCCTTTGGTGCTGCATAAGTTCTGAAGAAGAATTAAACTGTGACTGACTTCAGTGAAAATAAAATTGGACGGGATGGAACTAAACATGTTTAATATGCAAATCGGGAACCCTGATTTATCTCTTTTGTGGCAGTACTGGGCCATGCACATTCTGGCCATTATCAACGGGAAATCCAACTGAAGAGGAGTGCTCAACTACATTTTACTGCATTTTTATGGGACCAGGAGGGCAAGACAATGCCTCCTGGCTCTATGAATTACCTGAGGTAACTGTCCCACTGGATCTCCCTCCTCTCAAGTTCAAACTCTTTGGATTACCGTGGATCTACCACTTGCCTCTAACAGAAACTGATCTCACAGTCACTGGGAACAAGGATGGGCTATTCTGGAGCTCTTGAGTTCCACTAGCCCAATGCTACTGCGATCCAAGCTTCAAAATGGATTGGGCTCTTGCCAGCACTATCAGATGGTGCACGAACATGGGAAACCCGAACTGGGGAAAGCCGACTCTATGAAAACTATGCCTGACAAGCATTGGCACTATCAGGCCACATAAGCAATGGGTGTCTCCAGCCGGTTCTCCTGCCAGTGGCCGGGACCTGTGTTAGGAACGCCAAAACCAGACCATTATCTCACCATACAAAACAAGTTTTGTTTTATAATGCTTCTATGTAGCATCTTGGGATTTTATTTTCGTTATTCTAAAGGTGCTAGACAGATGTAAGTTGCTGTCGTTTTAATCTGCAAAAATAAGTGACCAAAACACTCTGCTCTGAGGATGCATTTAATTAACCGCAATTAAACTTTGTGGTTTCAAAAATGAAACCCTAGCTGAATAATACATCGGGGTGATTTTTACCAAACCAACTGGCTGGAAACTTAACAGGGTCATATTGGTAACAGTTTTATCCCCCACCCCAGTACAGTCCACCTGACTATACTTGTAATTGAAGCCAATAGAAAAGTGGGGTATAAAACAATGACCAATCCAACCCTGGTAGCATCCCATATGGTAAAAGCACCGAGGAAGGATCATACGTACTTTAAACTTTCACTCTACTTTCTCTCTCCACAGACACTGCCAGATCTGCTGAGTTTTTCTAGCATTTTCTATTTTTGTCCCATTAGTTTCTCACTGGGTAGCTTAGGATAAAAACGCGCCCACTATTAATTATGAGGTGTAATATGTCTAACCTTTTAAATAGCATATCATTCAAATTGTTATAAATAATGTCCCATATTAATATGATGATGCCCATGAAAATCCATGGACTTGATAATGCATTCCTGATGTACAGGATCCACCCAACACTGCCTGATGCTGAAGGCCCAGCATGTTTAACATGGTCCATGGAGGAGCAGTTCCTATGTCGCAGCTTCCCTTCAATTGAATAACTGGATGCCAGAACAAATTTGACGTACAGGCCGTCTAAAGGACAGAGTTGGGACTACTAGGGTGTCCTTTCTTGGAATGATTCAGGAATTAGTCTCTTCACTTCTTGCACTTCTGCTGATTGCTCCTCTTGCAATGGAGGCCAATCACTTTGGCTATAACGTCATTTCTCAATTTGCCATTCTTTAATAGCCGATAAACTCAAAACGATAGTCAGAAGACACAATTCTTTTGATTCAATCTGGGATATATATTTTTCTTCAGAAAGGGGATAATTTAACAAGCGCACAGTCTGAGCACATTTTGAAATGTCAGACATGCAATGCCCAGCATTTCCCAACCACTTTCACTTTATCATTGCTCAGATTCATTCTTAATCTTCTGTTTCAGTAAAAAAAAACTAGTTTTAAAAACACTTTCTCATATTTATAACCATTTTTTCAGAGAATTATCCTAATGAAGCCTTACTGCAGCTCTTTCATGGCTATTAATTCCTATAGTGAGACATCCAGAATTGCATATATCTATGGCCAATTCAATGTCTTGAACAAATTTAACGTTGTTATTTTACTGGCTCAGTTGCAGCACTCTTACCTCCAAGTCAAAAGGTTGTACGTTCAAGTATCACAGAAACCTGACCACGATAATCTAGCCTAATGCTCCCATGCTGCTCTGTCTGTAATCCTGCTTTTTGGTTGGCATATGAACTGAAGCACTGACTGCACTGGGCATAAAAGATCCCTCGACCTTATGCTGAAAAAGTATGGTCATCCTCAAAGGCCTAGCCGATATTTATCCATCAATCAACATTAATAAAAAAAGATTACCTGGTCATTTTCACATTAATGTTTGTGGAAGTTTGATGTGCACAATTTTACTCCCACATTTCCTATATTATGACAGTCAGTAGATTTTCAAATTTCTTCACCAGCTATGAAGCAATTTGAGACATAGTGATGATGTGAAGGGTGCTACACGAATGCAAATCTTTCTTTTACCAATAATTCTTTCCAGAGATCTTCACTGCATTTGTCTTTTTAATCAAAAATAGGGGTTCTGCAAAGCACCCGGCTTGATTTATGCATCAACACTTCTGTTTCTCCACTTTATTAAGAGTCTTTTGAGGGGCATTTTATAAGGGTTCTTCTGATCTGGCTGATTGAGCCACAGCAGAAGGTGAATGGAAACTCAGAATGCATAACCAGAGTTTCTGCTCATCTTCCACAGACTGTGCCTGCTCAAGGGAACCCTTGAGCAACTACCAGGCGCAAATGTTTATCGCACCTGTTACAATCCCTGTGAAGACCTATGATTCTTAACAAGGTATGCAAGCTTCTAGTTGATAGCTGAAAGAATGACATGACAGGATTTCATGTTTAAAACTGTTACTATTTTAAAGTTCATTTACTGCCTATCTCTATTTGCCCTTGAGAAGGTGGTGGTGAGCTGTCTTCTTGGACCATTGCAGTGTATGTAGGTGTACTCGCCACACTGAGAGGGAGGGAATCCAGGATTCTGACCCAGCAACAGTAAAGGAACAGTGAGATATTTCCAAGTCAGGATGATGAATGACTTGGAGGGTAACCTCCAGGTGGTGGTGTTCCATCTGTCTGCTGCCTTTGTCCTTTTACATGGTAGTTGTTGCGAATTTGGAAGGTATTTTTTTGAGTTCTTGCAATGCATCTTGTAGATGGTATACATGGCTGCCAGTGTTCATTTTAAAGTGAATTTTATTTATTAGTCACAAGTAGTCTTACATTCACACTGCAATGAATTTACTATGAAAATCCCCTAGTTGCCACACTCTGGAGACCCCATGGGTACATGGAGGGAGAATTCAGCATAGCCAATTCACCTAACTTGCACATTTTTGGACTGTGGGAGGAAACCGGAGCACCCGGGAAAAAACCCCACAGATACAGGGAGAATGAGCAAACTCCACACAGGTAGTGACCCAAGCCAAGATTTGAACCGGGTCCCTGGTGCTGTGAGGCAGCAGTGCTAACCACTGCGCCGTCCTGTGAAGGGATTGAATGTTTGTCATGGAGGGATTGAATGTTTTTTCTGGGAGGGGTAGCAATCATGTGAGCTACTTTGTCCTGAATGGTGTTGAGTTTCTTGTGTTGCCGGAACTGCACTCATCCAGGCAAGTGAAGACTATTCCACGAAACTTCTTTCTTGTACCTTTATAGATGGTGAACAGGCTTTGGGGAATCAGGAGAAGAGATACTCGCAGCATTATTTCTAGCCTCTGACCTACTCTTATAGCCACAGTGTTTATATGGATGGTTCAGTTCAGTTTCAGGTTGATGGTAATCCCTAGGCTGTTGATAGTGGGATATTTTACAGTAGCAATGCCATTGAATGTCAAGGAGCAGTGATTAGATTCTTTCTTGTTGGAGATAGTCGTTGCCTGACATTTCTGTGAAGCAAGAGGTAAGGAGCTGAGTGACTCTGGCAAATCCCAAACTGAGCATCAGTGAGCAGGTTATTGCTGAGCAAGTGCTGCTTGACAGCACTGTTGATAATCCCTTCCATCATTTTACTGATGATCGAGAGCAGATTGACAGATCAGAATATTCTGCTGGCAGCCAGTGGTGAGCTGCTGCTGTTGCCGGAAAGCGCACTGCGTAGGGATGGAAAACTCCAGCCTTAGTTTCCACAAGGACTGTGTTGTGGTCACTCATCAATACTTTCATGGACTGATGTATCTGTGACTGGTGAATGGCAGAACAGAGGTGCAGATTGTTAAAGGACTGCCTGAAGAATGTAGCAGTTGCCCTGAAAAGGGGAGAGGAGGGGCATTCTGATCTCTTAATGGACATTTTTTTAGCACCTTCTCAGCGTTCTGTATCCTAATTTACATTCCCTTTATCCCATCCATCTCCCCCCACTCCCAAACCTCATAGTATAAACCTCTGCTGATTCTCTTTGTTCTAAGATGTGCCGATGAGTCATCTAGACTCCAAACGTTGGCTCTATTCTATTCCCACAGATGCTGTCAGATCTGCTGAAATTTCCCAGCATTTTCTGTTTTTGTTTTAGATTACAGCATCCACAGTATTTTGCTTTTATCTCAGTCTGTGGTGATGCCACCGAGTCACTCTTAGCGATGGACATTGAAGTCCCCCACCCAGAGTACACTCTGTGCACTTGCCACCCTCAGTGCTTCCTCCAAGTGGTGCTCATCATGGAGGAGTACTGATTTTATAATTTGAGGGGGGCACGGGTGTGTAGGTGGTAATCAGCAGGAGATTTCCTTGCCCATCTTTGACCTGATGCCATGAAACTTCATAGGATCCACTGTGAATATTGAGGAGTCCCAAGGAAAATCCCTTCAGACTATATATCGCCATGCTGCCACCTCTGCAGGCTCTGTCCTATTGGTGGGAAAGGACATACCCAGGAATGATGACTGAGCTGGCTGGGATTCCATGAGTATGATTATATCAGGCTACTGCTTGACTAGTCTGCGAGATATTTCTCCCAGTTTTGACACAGGCCGCTGGATGTTAGTAAGGAGGACTTCGCAGGATTGACAGGGCTGGATTTGCTGTTTCAGTTGTCAGTGTCAGCTGGATAAGCATTATGACCCCACACTTGCCATACAGGTTGTAGAGATGGCTTGGAAGGTCACATGCATGCTGTTTTTATTTTTTTGACCTTCATCCAACAATACACTTTCTGCCCCCTTTCTGTAACAAGTGCATCCATTCTGACATGGTCCAGAACTGACTACCTACAAATGACTTGCCTCTGCTGTAACCTCAAATACTTTAGTGAGATTGGGAAAGAGGTCACCAC
Organism: Carcharhinus amblyrhynchos; assembly: GCF_965287045.1. Classification (NCBI taxonomy): domain Eukaryota; kingdom Metazoa; phylum Chordata; class Chondrichthyes; order Carcharhiniformes; family Carcharhinidae; genus Carcharhinus; species Carcharhinus amblyrhynchos. The sequence continues at coordinate 42,312,592 of NC_137328.1, read as the reverse complement.
TGCACATCAGCCATTTGAACGGGCTAAAGAATTTTGGCCATTAGAGGTTCATGCACAATTGAAGTAAGAATGATTTGCCTGTAAATCCTGGTTTATCCTTTTCTTCAATTTTGTCCTTTGACAGGGTTTCTGTGTACAAAGATTTTGGAAAATTATAATTAACGCCTCAAATATCTCTTTCTTAACCCCTTTCAATATTCTACAAAGGATCCCCAGTTTGAAACAGGTTCTGAATTCTGCTGACACTAAAAGAATGTGATAGATACACTCATTTTCCATGGTATCATCACATGAAGTGACAGCTTGTACCCTGTATCGAGCCTGATAAATACCAGTAATCTGCAGAGTACTAAAAATCATTAATTTCTTTTTGACTACATTACAAGGCATTCATTTCATTTTGCAAAGCCTATTGAGTGCAGTAAAAACAGAAGCATGTTAAGTATTAGATCTCATAAAAGTTATAACTGTTTACTGTATGTTATACTTCTGCTATTCATCTTCAACCAGTCACATTTTACTATCATAGCTTATGACATAATCTGGACTCAATTAATTACATCACATTCCCAGTAATTAATATTTTTACATATACTGGCCATAAATCTTGGCTGTAATCAGCAATGATTATTTATTACCAAGCTTGTAACAATAACATAATTGTTAGTATTCAGATTGGATATTGTTCCATGCACAGCATTGTCACAGAGCATGCAGTTGGTTGATGCCATGCTTATGGGCTTTGCTGCAGCAATAATTGATTCTAAAACTTCAGTAAAATCTTCCTTAACTTTATAGCACGCATTTCATAACAAACAAAGCCCATTGCCTTGAATTTAAGAGTGTGACTTGTTATTGTGATTCTGAAGGCTGTTATAAACAAATTACACTCGCATTATCCATGACATTATATGAACTCTGGATTGCTACCTTGTTTTTATTTACCCACTATTCTTCATATGTTCCTTTGTGAGTCCTTGAAATTTGGAAAATGCTTTCACATTGCTTTCCAATAAACAAATTTAAATGTTATTGCATCTTCAGTAAAAAAATCAGTTATCTCCAAAGGATAAAAATGCTCTATTATTATATTCTAATGGAAAACAAATCTGGAAGATTAAATTTCTAATAGTGAGTCCTCCATAGACAAAAGCAATTCCACAGGAAATAACAGAATATTAATCATTTTATTCATATGACTTCCTCACAAACATCCTTGATTCCATAAATCATTAGCCTCGCCTTGTATGAATCAACTCAAAATCTAAGCACACAATTCTCACAGAAAGAAATGGAACTCCTTATAATTCATAAAAGTAAAAGGAGTAAGCATCCTTTGGCCAATATGCTTTTCCTATGTATTGCAACATCAAAACAGTTATGAAGTGGACTCAGTTGTTGTGATGTTTACAGATCATAAAGTGATGTTAACACTATTTTATGCTGCTCAGTAGACATGTCCTAGTTAAGCAAAAAAAAAACCCAAAACATTCAACTATCAGTTCACCAAGATTGGGCGGCATGGTGGCACAGTGGACTAGCACTGCTGTCTCACAGCCAGGGACCTGGGCTCAATTCCGTCCTCGGGCCACTGGCTGTGTGGAGTTTGCATGTTCTCCCCGTGTCTGTGTGGGTTTTTTCTGGGCGCTCTGATTTTCCTTCCACTTTCCAAAAATATGCGAGTTAGGTTGATTGGCTACGATAAATTGCCTTTAGTGTTGGGGACCAGCTAGGGATTGGGGTCGGTGCAGACTCGATGGGCCAAATGGCTTCCGTTTGCACTGTATGACTCTATGATTTTATAATTGGGTTTAATCTTATTTACAGCTGTCTTAATTTTTTTAAGACATTCATCGGCAAAATTTGGAACAACTATAAAGTTTCAGGTGAGACATTGTATTATATAACACAATATTTTCTTTGCTTTCACAAACTTTAACATCTGTAATGTGACAAATGGTGCAAGCACAATGATGCAACCATGATCTACCTGTTAAGCCACCATGGAAGCATTCTGCACTTTACTACTTTCATATTGATTGAGCATTATTTTGGCACCTTTTGTGTGGCATTGTATCAGACAGATATTAAAATAAGTATTGACTATGGTTGGATTTGCAAAATAAGGCATTTTCCTTTTGTACTGAGTGGCAGTAGCTGGAATGATGCTGTGCATTTTTGATGAGGACAGCAATAGACTGTCTCAGTGGATGTCTTGCCTCACCAATAGAGCTAAATGCTTTTAAAAAGAGTGCAAGCAAAGTAAATTAGGACAAAATCATATTTGCATCAGGGCTCAAAAGATAGTGACTACAGTATTTGGCTCTTTAGTTGAGCCAGCACTGTGAAAGCTGGAGCTATAACGTTTCAGCTATAAAAAGAGCCTAGTTAGGCTTAAAGCAGAGCCTATGAAGAGAGACTGAATAGACTGGGTCTGTATTTGTTAGAGTTTAGAAGGCTGAGGGGGGATCTTATAGAGACGTATAAGATAATGAAGGGGATAGATAGGGTAGAGGAAGAGAGGTTCTTCCTGTTTAGAAAGGATAGCAACACCAGAGGGCACAACCTTAAGATAACGGTGGGGGGGGGGGGGGGCAGTTTAGATCAGAGTTGAGGAGGAACTTCACTCAAAGGGTGGTGAGTCTCTGGAATTCTCTGCCCGTTGAAGTGGTGGAGGCTACCTCGCTGAATATATTTAAGCCACAGGTAGATAGGTTTCTGATAGACAAGGGAATTAAGGATTATGGGGAGGAAGTGGGAAAGTGGAGCTGATCCACTTCAGATCAGCCATGATTTTATTGAATGGTGGGGCAGGCTCGAAGGGCTAGATGGCCTACTCCTGCTCCTATTTCTTATGTTCAGAGAAGGCTGAGGATGGGGATAGTTGATCAAGATGTACAAAACTCTGAGGGACATGGATAGGGTAGATAGGAAGAAACTTTTCCCTTAGTAAATGGGTTAGTAAGGTAAGGGGCATTTGATTTATTATTGTCACATAGAGAAGGAAACAAAAGAGTGCAGAATGTAGTGTTACAGTCATGGCTAGGGTGTAGAGAAAGATCGACTTAAAATGAGGTGGGTTCATTCAATAGTCTGATGATAGTAGGGAGGTAGCTGTTCTTGAGTTGGTTGGTACATGACCTCAGACTTTGTTATCTTTTTCCCAAAGGAAGAAGATGGAAGCGAGCATATCAGGGGTGCATGAGGTCATTGACTGTGCTGACTGCTTTTCTGAGGCAGCAGGAAGTGTAAACAGAGTCAATGGATGGGAGGGTGGTTTGTGCAATGGACTGGGTTTCATTCACGACCCTTTGTATTTTTTTTGTGGTCTTGCAGGAGCCATACCAAGCACTGATACAACCAGAAAGAATGCTTTCTATGGTGCATCAATAAAAAGTTGGTCAGAGTTGTCGTGGACATGCCAAATTTCCTTACCCCCCGAGAAAGTAGAGGCTTTGGTCTTAACTAGAGCATCAGCATGGAGGGACCAGGACAGGTTATTGGTGATCTGGACACCTAGAAACTTGAAGGTCTCAACCATTTCCACTTCATTTCCATTGATGTAGACAGGGGTACGTCTTCCACTATGCTTCCTGAAGTCAATATCTATCTCCTTCATTATGTTGACATTGATGCAGAGATTAATGTCGTCATACCAGTTCACCAGATTCTCTTGCTGGAATTCTAATGCCCTGCCCACCATGGAATCAGAACGAGCGAGGGACAGACTGTGGAGATGTCCGTCGACCTCTTGCTGGATTTTTCGGCCTCGGATTGAGCGAGGTCATAAAATACCGCCCGCTATCTCATTCCTGTACTCTGCCTCATCATTGTCTGCAATCTGACCCACCACGGTGGTGTCATCAGTAAACTTAAAAATCGGGTCGGGGTGGAATTTGGCCACACAGTCACAGGTGTATAAGGAGTACAGTAAGGGGCTGAGGGCACAGCCTTGTGGGGCACTGGTGTTGAGGACGCTCATGGAGAAAGTGTTGTTGCCTATCCTTACTGACTGCAGTTTGTAGGATCCGGTCGCAGAGGGGGGAGCTGAGCTGAGGAAACTTTTATCACTCAGGGGCCGTGGGAATCTGGAACATACTGCCTGAAAGGGTGGTAGAGGTGGGAACCCTCCAAAAAATTTAGGAAGCATTTAGATAAGCACTTGAAATGTCATAGAATGCACAGCTACAAACCAAGTGCTGGAAAATGGATTTAGACCGGTTAGGCGCTTGATGGTCAGCACAGACATGGTGGGCCTCTTTCTGTGCTTTGGAGTTCTATGACTCTGTTCTGCAAGCTTGGATCAACAAATCTGTGAGTGTCCTGACCACTCACAGCCAGATGTGCTTTCAGCTGTAGGAGGGACCTCCCTGCAACCCTCCCTATATAAGCGCTATTTAAAGGACCTTATGGGTGGCACGGTAGCACAGCAGTTAGCATTGTTGCTTCACAGCTCCAGGGACCTGGATTTGATTCCCGGCTTGGGGCATTGTCTGTGTGGATTTTGCACATTTCTCCTCGTGTCTGTGTGGGTTTCCTCCCTGTGCTCCAGTTTCCTCCCACAGTCCAAAGATGTGCGGGTTAGGTTGATTGGCCATGCTAAAATTGTCCCTTGGAGTCCTGAGATGCGCAGGTTAGAGGCATTAGCGGATGAATATGGGGGTAGGGCCTGGGTGGGATTGTGGTCGGTGTAGATTCGATGGCCTCTTTCGGCACTGTCGGGTTTCTATGATTCTATTCTGTGACATGGCATTCAACTTGCAGGTGAAGTGCTTTTGACTTTCTTTTGCTCTTGCAAAATTAATGGAAATATTGACAATCATAGAATCCTACAGTGCAGAAGGAGGCCATTTGCAAGATTAGTCTGTTACCTCATTATCCATTGAGTTTGCACCTGAACTACCCAATCCTGCTTGGTTGCAGCTCACTTGTGCCCAGTAACTTTTAATGTACAAACTGTAACTCTATACTAGCCTCAAAGGTACACTCAGTACCAATATTTGAGCTGTCTGTTGTTACTGCCAGATTAACTGAAGACACTTCTTCACCAAAGGTCTAGAGCAGCTCACGCTCTTCCTGCTGAGGCTGCAGGGGTGGGCCCGGTAGCAGACATCCCTATCAGAAAGCAGACAAATTGAAGGAGAATTTTGGGGGTGAGGGAACAGGGTGAAAGCAAGAGTCCATGATCACACCATCTCTAGCTTACACTACATGCCAGATAGCAGAATGCGAGTGGGCATGGGATTTGGGAAGGGATATAAGGCAGGAACATATCATCATCCTGAATCAGGACTGAATGTAATGGCCAATGCCATGATACTGAGCACAAGGTCCTATGGCAGACATTTTTGATGGTGGCCAATGTACCCCCTCTCTGCTCCCTGCAGTTTTGTGTCACTTTGTCTACAATAAATAGTCTCTCAAAACCAGGATAAAGTCCAACAGGTTTATTTGGTAGCACAAGCTTTTGGAGCGCTACCCCTTCATCAGGTGATGATACAAGAGAGACGAAGGAATGTCAGCGTTGTGTAATATGTGGTTTGGGTGATGTACCTACTGTAGCTGAATAGCTGGAGGCATGTGGGGACTCCAAGTAGGTGTGAAGCTGACATCATTAGTGGGTGTACAATGGTGAAATGGATGGATCTGAATGATGGCTGCTTTGGATGGTAATGGATGCATTCAGCAGCATAGGAAGTCTTATGGTTAGTGTAGGAAGTACTCTTTGAAATAGCATTCATTGACCTTGACCATCCGTGTGAGGTGAATTGGCATTCCTGGTCTGGTCCCACTTCTTTCTCAGGATTTTTCCTAAGGGCCTTTTGAGCACTCGCATCCACCCCCATCTACCCCTGTGGAAACGTGGACTCCATCCTCCTGTTGACCTCCTGAACTAAGGACTCCTGCGCCACATTCAAAAATCTAGGAATCCTCTGTCTTCCCTGTTGCTTCATTTGGTGTCTTCTTCCCTGCAACCAATTCTTACGGAGTACCTTCAAGAGGTACAGATGGGTTAGCTAGAACATGTGCCAGCCACTCAGGCTTCTGTGCTGGCCTCTGCCTTTGAGCATTCAGCTAGCCAGCAGCGTGGGTCACATTCAGCTGAACAATACAATAATGAAAATGGGGAGCCACACTTTGTGTTGCGTGCCTCAACCGGCCCGAGCAGAGGCAAATCTCAACCCCCACAAGTGAAAATGGAAGCCATCCAATTCTTAACACTTTATTACTTTCAGGCAGCAGATTGACACTCTGATGCCCTTTCGTTGATGTAAGTTTCTACATGCTCAGTTTTGTGACATTAATTCCTAACTGTGCCTTAGAGAAATGAGTCTGCCACCAAAATCTGCAAACAAAAGCTGAAGAAAAATATCAATCTTCTGGAATATTATTTCTCCATTTTCGGAATTTACTAAAGCAAATAATTATAACGGTTGGGCATGTGTCTGGAATGATAACTCGGGGTTAATAGTATGGATGACATCACAACAGTGACTGACACACAATCTGAATTCCAAAGGTGATTGTGATTGTTAAAGACAATTTCAAACAGGATTCTCAAATCAAATACTTTCTTGTGACCTACACACCGTAGTTGCTGCTGTTACTTGTTGGTTCAAGAGGGAGAGGGGGTGAGATCACATTACTGCTCTGATCATGAAAATGATTTGAAGTCTTTAATAATCGTAACTAATGATACCTTTATATCATGAAATGTGAGTGAGAAATAAAATAAAAATTCTGTTTGAAAATTGAAGCTTTGGGTGGCTGACTATTTTATCATAGATGTTTATTGAGTTTACTCAATTCTTCAACTGTTTGCTAAGTTCTGGAACAGTAACCTTTCAGAAATTTCCCTTAGGTAAACCAGGAATCATAGAAACAGTGCAGAAGGAGGTCATTCGGCCCATCAAGTCTGCACCGACTACAATCCCACCCACGCCCTACCCCCATATCCCTACATATTTACCCCGTTAATCCCTCTAACCTATGCATTTCACGACCCTAAGGGGCAGTTTTTAGCATGGCCAACCAACCTAACCCGCACATCTTTGGACTGTGGGAGGAAACTGGAGTACACAGCGGAAACCCATGAAAACATGAGGAGAACGTGCAAACTCCACACACAGTGACCCAAGCCGGGAATCGAACCCAGGTCCCTGGAGCTGTAAAGCAGCAGTGCTAATCACTGTGCTACCGCACCGCTCCCAGAAACTGTGTATTTTCCAATGCTTCCTAAATGCCACAATTCTGGTTGTGGTGTTGCATTCAATTATATAACACTTGCAGCACAGACACAGGCAATTTGGATCTCAGAATCATAGCATCCTACAGTGCAGAAGGAAGCCGTTCGACCCATCGAGCCTGCACCGATAACCCCACCCACTGTAACTCCAGATATTTACTCTGCTAACCCCCTTGACACTTGAGGGCAATTTACCATGGCCAGTGCACCTAGCCTGCACATCTTTGAACTGTGGGAGGAAACGGGAGCATCCGGAGGAAACCCACGCAAACACAGGGAGAATGTGCAGACTCCGCACCGTCACCTAAGGTCAGAATTGAAACTGCGGCTGTTCTAACAAGTCTCTCCCAGTTTTATACTCATCATAAGCATCCTCCCTCATCTAACCCCAATATTCTTCTGGTGCATTCTCCCACTTATTATCCCTTGGAACTTCTTGTCAGCTAACAAAAATAGAGTTTTTTCAATCCTTTGGCTCCAGAATTTCAAGCAGAATCATGAGACTGAAAAGAAGTTACGATCTGAAATGACCAAACAGTCTCTTGAATTTAACGCTGTATTTCAAACCACAAGTCTGAAAATAATATCAGTGATAAAAATGGATGACCACTTATAACAAGTAGGCTAACAGCTCTGTTCAAATGGTAAACAGAGGAAGATCATAGGGATCCTTTAAGCACTCAATGTTGCCAGCAGTAATTTTCAGCCTCATAAACAGGGCATTGCGGATCAAGTGAGCTTCATCAGATAGGCTCATGAATTGAAATGTAACCGAGCTGCAGTATCATTTAGGATCCAGTTCAGAGTGTTTAAGCTGAAAATTTTTAGTTCCCTGATATATTCGAGAAACATATGGTTAGAATTTGTGAATATGAATAAGGGATGATTTGGCACTTTAAATTTTACGATAAGAAGGCCCATTATTATAAGAAATGGTCTTTGCTGTATATTGAAGCAATTAATAACATCAATCCGAATAATGCATGGAGGCAGTAAGACAGATTGTGTTACCACTAAATTTAAACCTTGGAGAAAATGATTAAAACACAACTCTAGCAGATCTATTACAGTAAGTGCTAATAGACTGGTCAAATTGTTTTCTAATCCAGAAGGCAGAATCACATCTTCTGTGGGGATGATATTGTACTCAGAATGTGAGTGTCTTACCATATATTTTGTTTATTATTTTGTTTGGCTGACAAGTATCAGGAAGGACTTGTAAACTGCTGGAAGAGGATCTTCCAGTATCTGTACTTAAAAAAAAAAGTATTCTGTTTTTAAGTTTAGTTAGACTTTATTATGTTGGAGAATGCAGCTTCCCTGCAATAGGCTGTGAAGTAAAACTAAATCACTGCAATTTAAATCAGGAAGTAAAATAACACTTTAAATCAAAATCATATGGAGGTTGCATAAAATTACATAGATATACAGCACAGAAACAGACCATTTGGCATAAACAATCCCAGCGGTGTATATGTTCCACTTGAGCTGCCTCCCATCTTTTCTCATCTAAGTCTACCATCATAATTTCCACCTCCCTAATGTTTACCCTGCTTCCCCTTAAATGCATCTATAGAATTTGCTTCAACCACTCCCCGTGGTAGCAAGTTCCATGTTCTTACTACTGTTTAGGTAACTAAGTTTCTTTCAAATTTCATATTGGATTTTGTGCTGTTTATCTTGTATTTACGGTCACTAGGTAATTTTTAATCACAAATAATAGGTATACTAGGATCAGATGGTTTGTTCGTTTTTATTTAAATTTCAAATCTGATGCCAACATTGCCCACATCCAGTTTGAACGGAGGTGGAACAGAGGCTGGACACCCAACCTGCTCTCAGGAAGTGGGTAAGCCACTATAATATCATAGTGTGCTGTGTGCCTCATATTTAAGTTCTCTTGTAGATTCAGTGCTGACTGGTCAATGTTCCCAGGGAAAGCAAAAGCTCAAGAGAGGTGAGGACTCATTCATTTATGAGTGCTTTTATAGCACTGCTTGTGGGCCAGGTGGTGCAGGGCTGTTTTCTCTCGGTCCATCATCCTTACCTGCTTCCTTCCCTGCCATCGCATTACACGCTCTTCCCCCTTGGAGCTAAAGAACCATCTCTTAGCAGCAGGCTCCCCAATTAATCTTGACCTGCGGCCTCCTGTGTGGTATTCCTCACCCAATAGGGAGATAAATCTGTCAATCAAGTTGGCTTCTGAGCAGGGAAACATGAACAAAACTCATCCTCTCACCCGCTCATAAAATCACTCCACTTAAAATCTGGAACACTGAACAGTTTTGGTCCCCATATCTAATACATTGGCATTGGAGACAATCCAGAAAAAAATCACTAGGTTGGTCCCAGGTATGGAGGTGTTTTCTAATGAGGAGAGGTTAAGTGGGTTAAGTCTGAGCTCATTGGCGTTTTGAAGAGTGAGAAACAACCATATTGAGACACACGGAGTTCTCAGGGGGCTTGAGAGGGTAGATGCTGAGAGATTGTTTCCCCTTGTGGGAGAGTCCAGGACCAGAGAGCATCATCTCAGAATAAGAGTTCATCTATTTAAGACAGAGACGAGAAGGGATTTCTTCTCTCAGGGTAGGGAATCTGTGGAATTCTTTACGGCAGAAGGCTGTGTCTTTAAGAATGTTCAAAATTGAGAGAGATTTTTAATCAATAAGGAAATCCAGGATTATGGGGATGAGGCAGGAAATTGGAGTTGGGGATTATCCTATCAGATCAATCATGATCTCATTGAATGGTGGAGCAGATTTGATGGGCTGAATGGCCTACTTCTGCTCCTATGTTTTATGGTCTAATGGTAAAATCAGGGCCCATGATTCTGATCTAGGACCTTAAGTTGATACCTTAACTTCAGCAAAAATATCCTTAATAAACTTGAAATAAAAATGCACCTTAACAATACATATTATGTGCATGACTAGAAAACATAAGTTTCAATTCATATGCATATTTTGATAACATATCAAGGGTATTATGCTTCCTCACGTGCAATTTTTAAAGTTATCATTGAAACTGCCTGGGTCAAATTTTGTACTTGTGGATCATTGTATTTCATAACTGTATATGTATGAAATAATACTAACCAATGTGTAGATAATTCTTTGAGAGAACTTTTGAAAACAGCATACCAAGAATGAAGAGTTAGCAAAGTCCACAATTAAAAAGAATTGAAAAATATTTTGAAAATTTGTTTTGTCACCATTGTCCTTTTTTATCCATCAGTCTAGGTGCTTACAACTGGGTAAACTTTGTAACAGACAACCCAGAAATATCAACATTTACAAGGAAATTATTAAACTTAGTTTTCAGCATTTGAAGCACTTGCAACAATTTGCATCAGAAGTATGATCGTGAGCCTTGAGTTCATACACATTTTCAAATCCATTATTGTAAGCTGAAGTGACTCACACTAGCAGGCTACAACTCCCAGCATGCAGCCTAACTGCAAGATTGGCCATCCAATGGAGCATAACAGTACACATGGGCTGTAACTCTTTCCCCCATGAAAACACTCAGTGAAAGTAACTGGAATTTGCTTTTATTTTCGATGAAACATGAAAGTCAAGGATAAACTCTAATTTTTTTTCTGTATTTTGGCAAAATAAGCATTGTCAACAAAAATGTTTTGATGTAGTGAGCGATTGGGATCTGGAATGCACAGCCTGAATGTGTGGCAGATTCAGATTCAGTCATGGGGCTCAAGAGGACATTGGGCAATTAGCTGAAGAGAAAACAAAATGGCAGGGAAATGGGGGAAAAGGCAAGAGAGTGGAACTAGGTGATTAGCTCTTGTATAGATCTGGCACAGTTTCAATGGGCCAAATGATCTCCTCCTGTGCATCCATGAAATCATGGAATGGTTACAATACAGAAGAATGTTCGATCTATTTCAAAACTAATGGCCCACCATTCAAAGAAATGGAGTGGATGATTGTTTATTTTTCTATGTTTAAACAGTGGTCTTTTCTTTATGTTAAAGCACTCTAAGCATTTAAAAAACTGTTTACCTTATGGTAGGGAAGTTCCCAGGTAATTTTCTCTTGAGTTTTGAATGCATGAAGCACTTTTTCATTGGAAAACTCTCCTATTTTCATTGGAAAAAGTGCTCTAATGCATCTCAACATGTGTGCAATGCTGGTCCATGTAATGGTCAACTTATCCCCGCAGGACAGACCTGCAATCAATCACCACAGTAAAAGCACATCTAATTGATATGACAACAGCGTCAGGGGTAGGGTTTATGGAGCCTGTGGGGGTGGGACGTACAGGGGTGCTGCATGAAAAGGGGCCCAATTGTGATGGAGGGGAGGGGCACTGCGCACTCTACAGTGGGATTGGATCAGGGGAAGGTGGGGGGGGGGCACTGCACATTTTATAATGGGATCAGATTGGCCGGTAGGGGGGGGAGGTGTTGCACACTCTGCAATGGGATCAGATTGTGGGAATGGGGGCCTGCATACTCTGTAATTGGATTGGGGGAAGGGGGGTTCACAGTGCACTCTGCAATAGGAATGGATTGAGATGCCCACTGCTGCTCTGCAGTTGCAATCGGATTGGGGGGGCCTGATTGGTTTGGGTGGCAGGGGTGGTGGCAATGGCTAGATACCTATGTGTTGTGGGGTTTGCGACTGTGGGCCCTACAACTGTGGACAGGGGAAGTTTGTTCAGATTGCCTATAATAGCAGGGGGCTGACAGCTTGTTCTCTGACTGAGAGACTCCTGCAGTTGCTATCGAGCATATGCAGAATCAGAAGTCTGCACATGTGAGTAGTTCCCTGTACAGACTGGCTGATGAATTAAGTCTAGCCCATCGCCTGCAGCAGCTAGAAATTGTCTACACCATTTTTTCAATTACTAAGTGCGTAAGATTGGGCATGAAAACTCACCCAAAAAATGAACTCTCCTATTTTCATGCCAACTGAACGCTTAGAACCAATCTCGTAAAATTCTGCCTCCTACATCCACACTAATTTCAGCCAGGGTGACAGTAACATTGCTGTAATTAATCTCAGTAGTCCAAGACTAACGATGGAAGAATTCAATCTAGGAAGTGCTTGTGCAGCTCCAAGGTGAGGGCAGGTCAGGCTCAGCTAGAATGCATTCACAAGTAGAAATGGTTCCTGCATTCTGTGTAGGCGCACCCATGGAAGACTTGATTTAATTTATTATTGTCACATGTATTGGCGTACAGTGAAAAGTATTGTTTCTTGCATGCTATCCAGACAAATCTTACCATTCATCAAGTACATAGGGGAGAAGGTGTAGAATGTAGTGTTACAATCATAGCTGGGGTGTAGAGAAAGATCAACTTAAATAAGATAAGTCAATTCAGATATCTGATGGCAGCAGGGAAGAAGCTGTTCTGGAGTCAGTTGGTACATGACCTCAGACTTTTTTGTATCCTTTTGCCGATGGAAGAAAGTGGAAGAGAGTGTCTGGGGTGTGTGGGGTCCTTACTTATGCTGGCTGCTTTTCTGAGGCAGTGGGAAGTGTAAACAGAGTGAATGGGTGGGAGGCTGGTTTGAGTGATGGACTGTTGAATGTTGTTTGGGCTGCTTGAAGGACAGTGCTTAAAGCGCTGTTAGTACTTTTGAAATTGTAGCCCAGCAAAAAAAAAATCATGATATCCTAGAGAGAACGGGAGATAAGGGACAGGAAATTAGGAAAGAATAAGCTGACCAGGTCTTTCCATTCTCCTTGAGCATTATCCCATTAACATGACTTTGCTCAATACATCACCATGTCGACAAGATGATGAGATGATAACAACACTTTGAGATAGCTATGGTTTAAAATGTTTGTATTAGTGATGGAGATTAAAATTCATTAGGCCAAGGTAAAGATTTTGATCACAAAGGAGGTAGATGGAATGCTAAAGTTTAACCATGTCATACTGTGTCTACTTAGTGCTGTAGAATAGGTGATTCTTTCTTTTTGCAATTAGTCACAGGTTTTCCTCTGTCATGCTGGTAGCCACTGAACAGATTTGTTTTAATCTGCTCGTGTAAGTCTGATGTGGAGATGCTGGCATTGGACTGGGGTAAGCACAGTAAGAAGTTTCACAACACCAGGTTAAAGTCCCACAGGTTTATTTGGCAGCAAAAGCCACAAGTTTTCAGAGCGCTGCCCCTTCATCAGGTGAGTGGGAGTTCTGTTCTCAAACAGGGCATATAAAAACACAAACTCAATTTACAAAATAATGGTTGGAATGCGAGTCTTTACAGGTAATCAAGTCTTAAAGGTACAGACAATGTGAGTGGAGAGAGGGTTAAGCACAGGTTAAAGATGTGTATTGCCTCCAGCCAGGACGGTAAGTGAGATTTTGCAAGCCCAGGCAAGTCATGGGGGTTACAGATCGTGTGATATGAACCCAAGATCCCGGTTGAGGCCATCCTCATGTCATAGAAACATAGAGATTTACAGCATGGAAACAGCCCCTTTGGCCCAACTTGTCCATGCCACCCTTTTTTTTTTAAACCCCAAAGTAATCTCCATTTCCCACATTTGGCCCATGTCCCTCTATACCCATCGTACCCATGTAACAATCTTTTTAAAAGACAAAATTGTACCCACCTCTACTACTGCCTGTGGCAGCTTGTTCCAGACACTCACCACCCTCTTGTGTGAAGAAATTGCTTCTCTGGACTCTTTTGTATCTCTCCCCTCTCCCCTCTCACCTTAAACCTATGCCCTCTAGTTTTAGATTCCCCTACCTCTGAGATGTGTGCAGAGCTTGGCTATCAGTCTCTCCTCAGCGACTCTGCGCTGTCGTGTGTCAAGAAGGCCGCCTTGGAGAACACTTAGCTGAAGATCAGAGGCTGAATGCCCGTGACTGCTGAAGTGTTCCCCAACAGGAAGAGAACGCTTTTGCCTGGTGATTGTCGAGTGGTGTTCATTCATCCGTTGTCATAGCATCTGCACAGTCTCCCCAATGCACCATGCCTCAGGACATTCTTTCCTGCAGCGTATCAGGTAGACAACGTTGGCCAAGTTGCAAGTGTATGTACCGTGTACCTGGTGGATGGTGTTCTCATGTGAGATGATGGTATCCGTGTTGATGATCTGGCATGCCTTGCGGAGGTTGCTGTGGCAGGGTTGTGTGGCGCCGTGGTCACTGTTCTCTTGAAGGGTGGGTAGTTTGCTGTGGACAATGGTCTGCTTGAGGTTGTGCAACTGTTTGAAGGCAAGAAGTAGGGGTGTGGGGATAACCTTGGCAAGTCTTCATCAACGACATGTTGAAGACTCCGGAGAAGAAGTTGTAGCTTCTCTGCTCCAGGGATGTATTGGACGATGAAGGGTATCCTGTCACCATGTCTCATGTTTCTCTTGAGGATGTTGGTGTGGTTTTTTGCTGTGGCGCGTCGGAACTGTCGATTGATGAGTTGAGCACCATATCCTGTTCTTATGAGGGCATCCTTCAGCGTCTGAAGGTGTCTGTTGCGATCCTCCTCATCTGAGCAGATCTTGTGTATACAGTGGGGTTGTCAGTAGGGGATGGTTTCTTTAACATGTTTAGGGTGGAAGCTGGAGATGTGGAGCATCGTGAGGTTATCTGTGGGCTTGTGGTACAGTGAGGTGCTGAGGTGACCGTCCTCGATGGAGATGCGTGTGTCCAAGAATGCAACTGATTCTGGGGGATAGTCCATGGTGAGTCTGGTGGGATGGAACTTGTTGATGTCATCATATAGTTGTTTGATGATTTGTTCACGATGAATCCAAAGGAAGAAAATGTCATCGATGTATCTAGTGTATAGCATCAGTTAAAGGTCCTGTGAGGTGAAGAAGTTTTGTTCAAACCTGTGCATGAAGATGTTGGCATATTGAGGTGCGAATTTGTTCCCCATGGCTGTTCCGTGCATCCGGATGAAGAACTGGTTGTTGAAGGTGAAGACATAGTGGTCCAGGATGAAGTAGATGAGTTGTAAAATTGCATATGGAGATTGGCAGTTGTGGGCATTGAGTACTGAGGCAGTTGCAGCAACGCCATCGTCATGGGGATGCTGGTGTAGAATGCAGAGGCATCCTTTGTGATGAGGAGTGCTCCTGGTTCAACTGTTCCATGTGCGCTGAGTTTCTGTAGGAAGTCCCTAGTGTTGTGACAAGCTGGGGGTTTTTGTACAATGGGTTTCAGGATGCCCTTGACCATAGCCGGAGAGGTTCTCACATAGGGTCCCATTGCCTGATGTGATGGGACGGCTGGGTGTGTTGGCCTTGTGTATCTTCGGGAGGCTGTAGAGACCTCCAACGCGTGGAGTATGTGGAATGAGAGCACAGAGTGCTCTGAAGATCTGGATCAAAGATCTTGATCGGTCTGTTGAGTTAAAGGGTGTGTTCTTTGGTCAGATCTGCTGGTAACTATCTGTAGTGTTCCTCATTGTTCAGTTGTTGATACATTTCTTTGCAGTAATCCATTCTGTTCAGTACGACAATAGCCCCTATATTGTCTGCTGATTTGATGTCAATGTTGCAGTTGGTCTTGAGACCGCAGATGGCGTTGCGTTATGCTTGGGTGATGTTCGGGGCTGTCTTGAGTGCAGCTGATGAATCTGGCATTGAGACATCTCCTAACGGCTTGGGCATACGCGTCAAGTCGAGGTTAGCGGCCTTCCGGAGGAGTCCAATTCGACTCTTTCCTGTTAGGTTGCTGCACTGCGGACCTCCGTCTGCTGCTCTGGCTCACTAGCTATCTCATTGTGTTCGCTGTTGGCCTCTTGGAGTTTGTGGAACTCATGTGTAACTCACCATGTCAGCTTCACTTTCACTCATTTAACACAGGTGATATTGGGACACCGAGGGATGGGGTTGTCTACCAGAACATGGGAACCCCAAAAGAGTGTCAGAAACACCATTTATGTTTTTCTCCTCAGACTCTTGAATGGACAAATGAGTGCAAAGATTCACCCCAGTTGTTTAATGAAGATTTTCAATTTTTAATCCACCTCTCCTTGTTATTGAGTACTTGGCCCCTTCCAATGACATTCATTAACAGCAGAGAGACAAGACTGACTAATGCGCCATACCTGCAGAATTTTGCACTCTGTGGTTTTCACACTCTGGCTGTCAGGCCCCGCCCCACTTGCCTATCTAAATGAGGTCCTTTGCCCTGATCTGTGTTAAAACAAACACCCCCTCCCACTCCCACGGACGTGAGGGTACCCCGCCACATGCACTGGGGCAAACCCACCCCGTCACGGCCCACACAAGCACTGGGGCAATACTCAGTGGCGATATCACCACAAGCCCAGCAAGGGGGACCTGAGAAGTGCTACCGAGTGCATCATCTGCCAGATCCCTGGAGACCAGGAAGCCCACAGCAATGAAGGTCGGTGAGCTCCCCCTCCAACTACCAAAATGCCAAGACTCAAACCCCCACCTCTGAGTTTCACTTAACTGGGTCCCCCTCCACCACTCCAGTGTCCCTTTTCCAATTTATGCCCTGGAGGGTGATGGCGACCTGAGAGCTCGCCTCTAATATCTCCTTTGTAGGTGAGGTCATCAGGTTCTCATTGTCATACAGCTTTTATAAATAGTGGTGGCGTGATGCCACGCCTGCACCCAACGAATATTTAATGAGGGGGTGGGAGATGGAGGTGGGGGGGCTCATTAATAATATTGTAATGTATTTAAATTAGGCTGCTGATCTTCCTCGGTGGGTACCTCCATTATGTCATTGGCGAAAGGTATGGATAACCGGGAAACGATTTTGCCGGCGAGAATTGCTTTTCCCGACTCTTGTGGGATTTTGCTTCGCCATTCCGTTAATCTACCAAAATGAATTTAAATGAGGTTCTTGCCCTTTCTGTGACCTTCATTACTGCACTGGCAAGGGGAGTGGAAAATTGGAAAACGAGATCTCGCTGGCGAGGAACTCACTTTCCACCTCTCCCGATTTATTTTTGGGCCGCGTCGCCGTTCACGCTCACAGCTCAGCTGGGCTCAGAATGGCCCCTCACGTTTCGGGCATACCTCCTGAATCAAGACGACAGTGCTAATAATCACAGGAATCTCTTCAACGTGTGAGCTGTGTGTCAGGGAAGTGTCCTCGACAATTATTTTTTCACTGTTACATTGCTGTCAGCGGCATTCACATGTTTGCCCAAGGTGTTGTAAAAAAAATACAGTTTGGGCCACATTGGGATGCTTTAGGAAGTGACCTGGAGGTGAATGCTGGCAGCATCTGAAATAGAAGAGAGACTGATATTTTAAACAAACCCCATTCTGAAGGAAATGAATCACCATACGTTCTATTATGAGGTCTTGAGTTTTAATGGAAAATAAATCATTTGATAGCAACATTACAGCTGACATGCTTTCTGCAATACTTTTAATTGAAACTGCTTGCTCTTTTATTGAGAAACTTAGATGAACAGAGAAGGCTCATCAATCATCAAGGCTGAAAAGAGTATGAGGGGAGCTCGAGGTAAATCAAGAGAGTGGCACCAAGCTTGGGGTTTAAATGCCAGCAGGATTTAAGAGGAAGGAAGTGTTTTGTAACGGTGAGATTCTGAGGGGAGCACTGCTGAACACAGACTTGTTTTTGGTCTATTTTCAGACCTGTGAACTTGCTTCTGACTGTTCAAAAGCATCAAGCCAGATGAGACAAATGTCAGAATTAAGGCTTTCAAACAAACTGAATGATGCTGATGGCCTAGTGGTATTATTGCTAGACTATTAATCCAGAATTTCTGTGACTTGGGTTCGAATCCCACCATGGCAGTTGGTGGAATTTGAATTCAATAAAAAAAAATCTGGAATTAAGAATCTATTGATGACCATGAAACCATTGCTGATTGTTTGTTTGAAAAACCCATTTGGTTCACTAATGCCCTTTAGGAAAGGAAATCTGTCATCATTACCCAGTCTACTCCAGTGCCACAGCAATGTAGTTGACTTCTAACTGCCCTCGGGCAACTAGGGATGGGTAATAAGTGCTGGCTAGCCAGCCATGCTAATGTCCCACAAATGAATTAAAAAAACTTTATTTGCTCCCTGCCACATGTGTGGCACATCTTCCTCCAGTGGAGTGGCATTTTACAAAAAATATTTTCTGTCTGAGTGAATTCTAAACATTAATTTAGATATCAGGCTGCACTGTTAGAAAAGCCTTTCCTGTCTGCAGAGGGAGGATGTACTGTGATTAGCATACTGTGCTTAGTTTGTTTGCGTGTCTGATTTAACTAAAGGTTAGCTGAAGATGTTATAATAGCCAAATTAAGAATATATTGATGGGAAACCCAAAATCAATATCCTACAATAATCTAATTAATTTGCCTTGCAATTTAATAGCGATTGCAAATGAAAACAATTTTATAAAAGAAAAAGTTATTATCGCAACTCATTTAACTACTCATTCAAAACAAAAAGACCTTCTACAAAGAGTTTGAATCCTCAGAATTCTTTGAAATGGTGCCTTCTGGTGTAACTGACCATCTCTGACCAAAATTGTGCAGGTTAGGTGGATTGGCCATGTTAAATTGTCCCATAGTGTCAGGGAGGATTAACAGGGTAAATGCTTAGGGTTAGAAGATATGGCATAGGTGGGATTATTGTTGGTGCAGGCTGAATGGCCTCCTTCTCCAGTGGAGGGATTCTAGGATAATTCTCCAGTGTTGTTCAGGCACATAGAGCCTAAGAAATATTTGCCCCTCTGGACACTTTTGTATCTCTTCCCTCTCGCCTTTAAACCTATGCCGTCTAGTTTTAGGCTCCCTTGCCTTTGGGAAAAGATATTGACTATCTACCTTTGTCTATGCCCCTCACTATCCCATAGACCCCTGCAAGGTCACCCCTCCATCTGGGAATTGAAGATTATTCTTCTGGACACTGCAACAAACAATCCAGAAGAGAAATCTAAATTGCAATAAAAAGATTTTGCTAGCCCCTGGGTGATGGCCTAGTGAATGGCTGAGAGGCGATAACACACTGCGGAGCCAAGTCAAGAGGATAGCCTGATGCAGTTCCACAGCCAAGCCATTTTACCAGAGTTAATGGCGTCGGTAATTCATCCAGCCACCCACAAGATGCAGGTGGCCAATTTCAATAATTAAAAGCTAAATTGATGGCAATTTTCTTGGACTGCTGGTGTGTTGCCAGTGACAAAACGGCCCCTTGCCCTGTGGGGTAGTTGCTGGCTACGTAGGAATAGTTGTCCGTTGGCTTCCTGTGGTGAGTTGAGGAATCATATCGGGGGCTCCAGGAAGAGGCCCTGATGCAATGGCTGCTCTCGCGGCTGCCCCCACAGCCCCCAGTCTGCCAGTGGAGGGGTTACTCTTCTTGGCACAGGACTGCCTGCCTGGCCTCTTCGGAAAAATGATTTAATTTTCCCTCGCTCTGTGGGTGCCAAAAAATGGAGGTGCCCTCTTGCTGCCTACACTGAGAGGTTATCTCAGAGGCAGCACCAAGGTTGCAGATCTTTGCGCCTTCTGACTGGACTGATACTGTTGCTGGCAAACTGGCGACTGGCAACTAAGAGGTCACCACTGGGAAAACTGCTACCATATCTGGCTGCCTACCTGCTCTCACAGGCTCGATATCCGCATTTTGATCCTGATGTTCAGATTTGAAATCAATGCTGATGTATTTTTTAATTCATCAGACAGCTCTCCTAATACTGTTAAATTTAGAATTCAAATCGAGTCAATCTTCATTTTTGGCACAAAGAATAGCTTTCAAATCATGAAATCATAGAATCCCTACGGTGCAGACAGACCATTCGGTCCATTTGAGTCTGCCACCCAGGCCCAATCCACGTAACCCCACATATTTACCTTGCTAGTTCCCCCTGATACTAAGGGGCAATTTAACATGGCCAATCAAGCTAACCCGCACATCTTTGGAGTATGTGAGGAAACCGGAGGAAACCCACGTAGACTTGGGGAGAATGTGCAGCCTATGCATAGACAGTGATCTTAGGCAGGAATCGAACTTGGGTCCCTGGTGCTGTGAGGCATCAGTGCTAACCACTGTGCCATCCCAAATAAGTTGTATTAGATAATTGCTGCAATTTTGCCACACTTAACCAATTCTATCATCTCACCCACAACACCATCCCTTCTGTCTCTCCCGTGCCATTCACATTCTTCTCTTGGCATCCCCATCCTTCACATCAATCCCATTCCATTCTGCATGAAAACAATCTCTTCAACCATGGTAACTTGTTGGGCTTCCCTTGCCTTCTGCTGCTTTTTTTTTGCTTCACTGCCACTGTCACCCGTACTGCCATCAACTGATGGCAGCCACATTGGCATCATGCACGCCAGTCCACTGTGTGGCACGTGCCACCCATCAAATAAACCCAAAAGGCACTTTCCTTAAAGTGACTGATCAAGAGCTGGCACGGACAAAAACTGAATATAATTGTGGATAAAAATGCCAGAGGAAACTATTTTACTGGGCCGTGTTACCTTTCACTAGTGTAGTAAATGTAAGATGGACGAGAGTAACATTATGTTATCGTAACTGCAAAGGAGGATATGGCAATGTGAAGAATTATTGGTTATCTGCCATGATAACTGAAGTAATTCTTTAATAGCTAATTTTTAGCTATTAAAAATGAGAGCTATAAAATAACTGCCCAAAACAAATAGACTGAAATATGAAGAAGCGTGATCAATAACTGCTCAGGATTCTAATCTTTAGCTAGAGGTTGAGGTGAGGTGTTGGCAGAATCTGCTGGATTTTGCATCCGGGTTGGGTTGGGACTCAGTGCCCTGAGCCCTCCACGACTCTGCATTTTACTGCTTGGGCATTTCAGGTGGTGCTGCAGTGGGACTGCCACCTTGGCGTTTGAAGAAATGGATGCCTGTTTGCAGGGTGCAGAGGGCACCAAAGATAAAAGAAGATCTTTAGCTGAGGTGCAATGAAGTGGTTTAATGCAAAGGACAAATACTTACCGCGGACCCTCTTTCCCCCAGATGTCACGGTGCTAGGGATTACAGCCGTCCACATTACACTGGACCGATGGGGTGGCAGTCATAGGGAAACAGGATCACGTATTGCCAAGTTTCATTTCCCCATCACCATTTTCAAGTGTGGGACTGCAGCTAGCAGGGGACCAGCCAATGGACCCATGTTTCTGACATTCCTTTTTTTTTAATTCTGTCATTGGCAAGGCACCATTTGTTGCCAGGTAAGGATGGCAGATTTCTTTCCTTCAAGGACATTAGTGAACAAGATTGACTTATGGTCATCATTACTGAGGTCAGCTTTTCATTTCAGATTTTTTTACTGATCAAATTTAAATTCTACAGTCTGCCATGCTGGGAGTTGAACCCAGGATCCAGTCTGAAGTTCAACTAGTCCAAGAACATTATCATTAACCACTGCCTCCCATGCATGTTGGTGGAGGAAAAGCCAGGCAAATAAATTTGGATCACATCCCCTCTATTGATCAAAGGTTGATAAATCCTGCAGAAGGCTTATGCTACCAAATTTGTTCCTTAAGATTAAGACCAAGCACAATGATAGTTGAGAATGTAATTTTGAAGTCAGGGCTCTTGGTTGAAAGTGCTGCGCCCTGACATTATAATGGTTAGGTCATTCCCCAAATGCATAATATTTATAGATATGAACTGCTGTGGGAATTACACTGATGAAAGAAAGTGAGCTCTGTAACAAAAGCAGAACTGAATAATAATCATGCTGAAAATTTTACCTCAGCAGTAATAAACTTTAATAATACACTCTTTGGCTTTTATCAATAACTCCTGAAGCCATCTATATTTTGTTCCATGGTTTTAATATAGAGCAAGCAGTTCTGACAGCAAGGGGCCTTTCAGCTAAATGTGCCTTTATCACAATTTCATTTAAATGCAGAGATTGAAACAGAGGAGGATGTAACTTGAGGTCATAAGAGACAGAATTGAAAAACTTCTGCATTCTTTGTCCTTAAGCGCAAAGATTAATGTAGCATTACAAAGTAATATATATGCCCATAGATAACTGTTTAAATTACCTAGCTCTTTATGACTAATTGTTTGCCTGAGATCTTTGCACATTTCGTTTAAAGATTGGTGAGGGATTGCAGCACTTCCTCCTTTGCCAGATAGAATGAGAAGCACAATAACACTGGACATAGTGTTGAGATTAAATAAAAGGGGAAAAATCAATCACCTGTCATTGAAACTTATGAAAACTTCAAACTTAACAGATGTCTTTTTTTTAATTATGCGGTACCCCTTAAAAAATTGAATGTTCCTTGCTTATTGGATATCTATATCAACATTTCCTTAGTTTAGAATGCTAAAGCAAAGAACATATATTGACAACATATTTTTGAAGATTTATATTGTTTTAAATTACTTTTAACATTTCAATTATGCCTATTTTTCAAATAAATTAATGACTTTAGCGATTTGAGAGTTCTGTGTCAAACACTTATTGCTAGAAGTGCAGAGTCTATATTTCTCTGCAGTGTTGCTATATAACAGGAAGAATTAGGCAATCAACTACTGATAGCTTTTAATGAGAGTCTGCTGGTGGAAAATCTATAATTACTGCCAGAGACAGTCAGTAGGATGGAAAGATCTCATTGTTCCTCTGTTTTGCTTTCTTCATTC
Organism: Carcharhinus amblyrhynchos; assembly: GCF_965287045.1. Taxonomy (NCBI): domain Eukaryota; kingdom Metazoa; phylum Chordata; class Chondrichthyes; order Carcharhiniformes; family Carcharhinidae; genus Carcharhinus; species Carcharhinus amblyrhynchos. Next base: position 42,289,777 of record NC_137328.1, on the reverse strand, counting down.
ACGCTGAGAAATAATCGGGGAGAGTAAGACAAGTGGCAACAACGTTTTTTGAATCTCAGCATAGTGCGTTTGGTCTGATTCAGGTCAGTTTGTGTATATCCAAGTTTTGATGCCTATTAAATCATTTTGGACATGTTCTTTCATGAAAATAGCAAATTTAGTAGGACAATTTATTTGCCTTCATCGGCTCTGCAGTCATGCAACACATTTCTGTAGGCATGTTGCCAGAAAAACATTTGTCCACTTTTGAAACAACAACAGCAATAGGAAGACAAATGCAGGTAATTTTATGTTGTTTAGATTTTTATATCTTATCCCCAGATCTGATCTATACGTGGTAGCTATTGCAGTGGTAATAAAATGGATCGTTTCTCAATGGGTCCTGACCTTAGAGTATTTTTCCATAGTCAGTAGTTAGTTTCTGGTACCTTTCCAAAATGACCATTCTTTTATTTCTGATCCAAGATACTGAGAATGGTTGAGGCTGGGATCTTGTCCTTATCCAATTTGAGTCGCTGAACACCAGTTGGAAGCAGGAACCCTTTCTCACCAATAGACAATGAGGCAAATAACAGATCTTACCACCAAAACAGCTCAGATTAGGGGCTGTATTCTTCATCCTCGCTGGAATTCTCTGTCCCTGCAGCTATGAGTGGAGATTTGGCAAAGCATCAAATTCTCCATTCTCGCTGGTAGCAGTAGCAAGATGTGCAAGATTGGAGAATTCTGGCCAAGCTTACACAACACTCCTGCTTCTCAAGGCCTAACAAGGAAGGAAGGAAGGATGAACCTGAGTTGGTCTCTTTTAGCCCCAGCTCCTCCTCTTGATGTCCTGTTCCACCAGAAAAGTCACAAGGGCTTCCATGCTCAGGTTTAAAATAATAGTCAGGACCGTTCCTGATTGGTATATTTGTAAAAGGACCCTGCCTGTTGTACCAAAAATGTCCTTGTTGCCTGCTCAGTGGAGCAGCTTAACATTGAAGGCCACAGGAAATGAGAGAGAGACAGCGATGGCTAAGTCTCTGAGACTATTTTAACTGCCGCTGCTGATCAGCTTTCCACAAGGTGTTAACACTGTAAATTCATTGTCTCTCACACATGCACAAAGAAAAAAGTGGCGAGGTTTTAAAAAAAGCCACTAATTCTTTTTGACAAATAGCTGAAACTAATATGTACTCAATGGGATATTTTTTACGTGCTAATGAACAAGCAATTTCCTTGGATGTATTGGCTATTCAACAGTTAAGTTAAAAAAGGTCCATGCATATTAGCAATGTTCTTTTCTACTCATGTTCTTTTTTTTTAGCTTGTGTCTGTTCATGTGCCAGAGTTTAAGAATCTTAAACCATTAAGATGGTTCATTCTTTTCATTTAATTGAGCGACGACCAACCAGAAGTTGTGACAAGGCAGAAGAATGTAAATGTTACTGAAAATTCTATTGCATTCTGTTCTGTACTTTCTCTCATTTAGCTGTCTTCAATATCAGAGTGCAAATTATGATAGTTTCAAAATACCATGGGGTCAATTTTTCCAGATATGCACCCTGGTTGTAGATTCTTGACCCAGGGTACATATTGGCAATTTGCATCTTCCATCCCTTGATTTTTCCACCCGTTAAAATTGTGGAAGTTGGCTCTTATATTCCATATTTTGGAAATTTAATGTTGGAAACAATATTGATGCAGAGTTTGTGAAAGGGAAATCTATGGATTGAGTACTGCCTGGAGACTTTTTTGTTCATATTTAATTTTATTACAATCATGTTTGTACCACATGTATCCCATAAACAATTACACTTGCATGGTTCACTTAATAGCTTATTTGGGAAAACCCTCCATCATAGCATCCACCACACTCATGCGTCATCTAACAGAATTAAAGAATGCAAGTCTATAATTAACTGGAATGCTTTGTAATTAAAGTAAATAATAGTTTTCACCAGGAACTCCATTAATATTCCCACTGCTACAGTAAACACACCATACAATGTCTGCAGAATCATTGTTGTAATTTTCCCATCTTGTGTATTTGAATTGCTCACTATGGAAGGTAAATTAACTTTGATAGATGTGATCCCAGATTAGTTCGAGGCTGATATTTGGCTTCATTGCTTATATATCGTGTCAAGCTAAAATTAACCAAGAGGTACTGCCTCCAGCTTTGTCATCCATCCTCATCCTTCATTTCACCTCTTTTTGTTTCATTTTAACAGTGTACATATTTGAAATGATGCACGTTCAGACTTCATCAGGAACACAAAAAGTATTTATAAATACAAAAAAAACTGTACAGAGACCAGCAGCACCCTTCAGCTGGAGCAATCCACTAGCTGTCCCAGTCCTGATATATCTTCTACATGTCTTCTAGACGTCTTCTGCCAAAGAGAAGACTCCACCCCCTGAGAGGATTACCCACACTCAGTCCCAATTATGTTACTCAAGCCAGATAACCCTCTTTTGCTGTGTTACCCTTAAAGGGACAATCACCAAAATCCCTCCTCTTTAACTCATTTTATACAATCTTCATTAACCAAGTTATTCAGGCCTAAATTCTAACTAAACATTGTACACAATGAGTTGGACAATTAGAAATCAAGTCTTTGCGAAGTTTTTCTGTTTCTGGTAGAGTGGCATAATTCTGTAGTCTGAGGTGCATCCACCAGATTGACATTAACGGGAACTGCAATAATAAATACATCGCCTGGTACAGGCAATTCATTATTCTTTACTTTCAAGGAGACATCAGTTATATCTATAATAGGTCAATCAGCTATTTCAGTGTTTACAGGTTCATAAATATTTCTTGATGGCAACACTGACTGCTGGTGCATCTCTCCACTTCTCAAGTGATCCACATGTTTACAGATGATCCAACCCCCAAGTCTACTATTTACAACATGGGTCCAGTCACAGAATAATTCCAGGAATCTAGCTTGATTCAAAGTGAAATGTCATATTACGACACCATGCCATATTATGTACTTAATATGGGATTTATATTGTTGCAGTGGTGATAGCTCATTAATGAGGTCTTGATATTTGTGCGTCCAAACATTGAACATTTTTATTGGCGGGCTTTATTTATGTACAGTTCCAAATATATTCTTGCATGGAGTTCTTCCATACAGGCTTACTGCTTTTCCATTCACATGACCATTTCAGCAATCTTGTTCTGGCACGTAATTTCACTTTCTTTCTCTGTCTGAATTGCTGATTTTGCTGTCAATTTTAGTGTTTTATCTCTTCAGTTAATTTCTTGTTGTCAAGTTTCCTTCTTCAAGCTCTTATTCTCCTGAATCAATTTTTCACTGGACTTGTTCATATTTTCTGCTGTTTTTTGTGGAGATTATTCTTTTTCTCATTTCCTTCTTAACTTCAGTTTGTCAATTTTTTACAACTTTTTTTCCAAGTTTGCTGTCAGTCATTTCATTTTGTTGTCTTAATGTCTTCTCGAGTTTTAATTTCTCTTGCTGATTCCTCTGTGTTCAAAAATTCCTAGTTTCTTTTGAAGTCTTTAATTTCTGCATTTCTTCCAAGGTAAATCCATTATGTTCTTACTGGATATAAACATTTTACAAATGGAATTATCATTCCTACTTGTCTTAACTTCAGCTAAACCATTTTTGGCTTCACTGTCGGTCAGATCTGTCTCTGACAAAATATTGATTTGTTTCCATTCCTCAATTCTCTCGTTGTCCCTTATTTGGTGCCTTTCATTGCCCTCCTGGGGTCTTTCAGTGCAGTCCATTTTGGGTTTTTCATTGCCCTCCTCTGAGATTTTCCGTTGCTTCTTCCTTGAGGTTTTGATTGCTTATGGATCTCTTTTGAGAGTTTCTCTATCCGGTGCATTCTCCAATTTTTTGTGTCCATTGCCGTTTGTTTATTTTTGTACTTGCTGCTTTAAGTGCATTGCCACATTAAATGTTCTACCAATTTAAATGCATTACCACTTTAAGACTGCCAACTTTTTTTTAACTGTTATCAGCAGCTGCCAGTTTTCTCTGTGCTTTTCCCGTGCTTTTGAAATCTTGGTGCAAATCCTGACTGCTCCTTTTTGGAGCTTTTTTAAAATTTTCAAAACTTCTCTGTCACTAGGAGAAGTCCATTCTAGTGATGTCTACAATTTTTCTTCTTTTGCTGCATGGAGAGTCCATTCTCCCTCCTTACTCTGAAATGCTGGTTTCCCTAGTCAATTTCACTGGGAGATCCAGCATGTTCTGTTTAAAAAAAAAATTAAGCCTTTTTTGAACAGGTTGACTTCTGTTTTCCCCAGAACTTCCAAACCTCACTGCCTGCAATTCCTCAATGCAGAAATGAAACCTGGATCCAGTCTCTGGTCAGATTAGAAACTTAGAGTCTCAGTCTCTTCATTTTCCAGTGCTTTTTAAGACATCACTGCAGCTCCTTGAGGCACTGTTCCTTTTTCACTCGGACACTACATTGTGCTTTCTTCTCTTTCTCGTCCAAAAACTCTGTAGCAAATAAATTGAAGTTCCACTGTGTTCCAAACTCAAAATCACAGCTCTTGCTTCTGAGGCTTATCCTCTCTCACTTTGTTTTCCATACACTTTGAAATCTCCAACTGCATTGCGCCCCCACCCCCCACCGCCTCCCCAAGATGTCCAGCAATATCACATCTCAAATGGATCTGTTTGCCCAAAGATAGGCATTTGGGTGAATATTTATTTTCTTCAGACCTCGATTAAAACAGGATACTCACAGGTGACGGGTCATAGGCAGTGTCATCAATAACCTATCCCATCCTTATCGCTAATGTAATGATGACCATTCACAGCCTTCATCAGAAACATAAAAGGTATTTCTTAGTTAGGAAAAACTGTACAGGGACTTGGTGGGCCATTGGCTGTCCCTACATGTCTCTGCATTTTTTTTTTAGATGTCGTCTGCCTAAGAGAAGACTTCATCTCCTAGACTTCATTACCCACCCTCTGTCCCAATTGGTCTCTCAAGCCAGGTGAGCCTTTTTCGCTACTTGCCCTTAAAGGCACAACCACCACAATATTCCAACAATGCTTTCTCACCTTTCCAGGATCTATTGTCCAACAGTTGCACTAAATTGACTGCAAGGATGATGATGCATTAATTAAAAGCGATGGCTGAACAATATTCGAGAATGGAATCCACAGGCATCTTCCACCTTTACGAAAAACTTTCATGAAACAGTAAATCAGAAGAAACTGACTTTACTGGTGCATGGGTTGATAGCCAGAGAACAAAGATTTGAAGATTATTGTCATAAAAGCTAGGGGAAATTTTTCTGCTCATTTTATAACTTGGAGAGGACTGCAATCTATTGTGTACACATATACTTCTACAGTGTAGGAAGATTGAAATGTAGCATGATTACAGCTAAATCTTGAGGCTGTATTACCAATCTTCCTTATGGTATCCCACAACAGTATATCCACCTCTATTGGATTTTATGTGGATGCTTTCTATCTTCAAGAAACAGCCAAAGAGCTTCTTTATAAATTTGCTTTGCATGATATTTGCATGTGTTTAACAAAACAGCTCCCTGATGGAAGTAAGCATATCATAGAAATAAGACGTTCTCTTCTGTTACATATCAGGAGTATATTATGGAAGAGTAACTGTTGTTATGAGTTGTGAGGTGCTGGGACTGTTTCCAATGGTGCAAAAAAAAAGCCTGGAGGAAGTTTAACAGAAGCTTTTAAAATGTTGAGTTTTGATGGCTTGAAAAGAGGACTATTTTCTCTGCTTGGGGAGTCAGTAATGAGGGGCCATTAATTTAAAATTGTCACAGAGTGAAAAGTAAGAAGACCTTTCTCTTTGTGAGAATTTTTAGTGTTGAATGCTTTGCCACAGGGAATGGTTGATGCAGAGGCCACTGCAACTTTCAAGATAAATACTTGAAGCTCAGGAAGATGCAGCAATGCAAGTAAAAGTCAGGGCAACTTCGATTGGATTTGCAAGGAACTGAAAAAGATATAATGAGCCAAGTGACCTCTGACAGGGATATAAACTTCTACATGGGCCCTGAGGAATTATCCCTCCAGTCAGCACCTTCCTTTATTCAGGCATTGGCAAATCTGACATCTCTTACCATCCATATGCCATTATTTCTAACTCAATCATTTTATTTTTGGGCTCCTGATAATCATGACATCTAACGATATGAACAGCATCTTACATTTATATAGCACCTTCACAGGAATATGGGGGGAGGGGACAATGGCTTAGTGGTATTATCGCTAGGCTGCTAATCCAGAAACTCAGCTAATGTTCTGGGGGTGTGCGTTTGAATCTCGCCATAGCAGATGGTGGACTTTGAATTCAATAAAATAATATCTGGAATTAAGAATCTACTGATGACCACGAAACGAGTGTCAGAAGAAAACCCATCTGGTTCACTAATGTGTTTTAGGGAAGGAAATCTGTCCTGACCAGGTTTGGCCTTTGCTGTGGCTTTGGAGTCACATAATGTGGTTGACTTTCAACTGTCCTCCAAAAGCAACTGGGGATGCCGGCAAACGAAGCCCAAGTCTCACGAATGAATAAAAAAAGACCACAATTCAATGTGGAGACACACAAGGAGATATGAGGGCAGAAAATGCTGCCAGAGGACACAGGTTTAAGGTGCTGGAGAGTGGATACAGAGAAGAGTTTTTCACTCAGAGGTTGGTGGGTGAATGGAATTGGCTGCTGTCGGTGGTGGTGGAGGCGAACTCGTTGGGGCCTTTTAAGAGACTTCTGGATGAGTACATGGGATTAATGGGATTGAGGGATATAGGTAGGCCTAGTAGGTAGGGATATGATCAGTGCAACTTGTGGACCGAAGGGCCTGTTTGTGCTGTAGTTTTCTATGTTCTATGTTCTAAAACCTAAAGCTTGGTCAAAGAGGCACATTGTAAGAATCAGAAGATTTTAGAAAGGGAATTCCAGAGCTTGGGACCTTAACAGCTGAAGGCATGGATCCCTGAGGATGGTCAAACGACTAGATTTGGAGGAGTGCAAATATATTGGAGTCCTGGCAGGTTGAAGAAGATAAGAGTGGCAGGGAAGGATTTGGAAAAAGGACGGGAATTTTAAAATTGAGACTTTGCTTAACGAGGAGCCAATGTAGGACAGCAAACAGAGGGGCGGCAGGTGAGCAGGACTTGTTATGAGTTAGGACAGGGGCAGCAGGGTTTTGAACTACTTCATCTACACACAGGGTACAGATGAGCAACATATGAGTCAGGCAATGTTACAGAAGAGGAAATAGTTGGCTTAAGTGACAGTGCAAGTAAGTAGCCGAATGTTCATCTGAAATATAACAGCAAGGTAATGAACAGTCTGGTTCAGGTTTAGACAGAGTTGTGGCAGGGATCGGATGCAATGACTTTGGTCTTCCCAATATTTGGAGGAAATTTCTGCTCATTTAATATTGAATTTGGACAAACAATCTGATAATTGAGACCAGCAGTGGTGAGGTAGAGCTAGGTACTGACAAAATTCAGGTGCAAATTGACTTTATGCTTTTGGATGATGTTGCTTAGGGATAGCGTGTGGATGGGAAGTCAAAATTGATTTGTTGTTCTGCTAACTGCACTAACATGACTCCTGTCTAATAATTGGTCTCGCCTGTTATCCTTGCTCCCACATCATTAGTTTAAATACTTGTCAATTTTTCATTTTTCCTAGTAAATGAAATCCATTTGCCTCTTCAATTTAGGTGACTGTTTCCTAACTGTATATCCTTCCTTTCCACGAGAAGTAAAAAGTCTCATAACACCAGATTAAAGCCCAACAATTTATTTGGAATCATGAGCCCATTGAATGATTCAAGGAGCAGCACTCTGAAAGTTTGTGATTCCAAATAAACCTGTTGATGGTTATGAGACTTCTTACTGTGCCCACCCCAATCCAACGCCAGCATCTCCACATCATGGCTACCACTGACTCCATGAGAAGTGTTTTCAGTGTCCAAAGAAATTGACCTCACTTCCTTGCCCTTTGTAACACCATGCTTTAATCAGTCTCCGTGATGTATTGAGATTGATTTATAGATTATTTCCGAGATTATTGGGCCTGCAACCTATGCCAGCTATCGCCGAGTTGATAGCATTCTGGGATATGAGGCAGAAGCTGTGGGCTCATCGTACTCCAGAGACGCAAGCAGAAAATCTCAGCTGACACACCTGTCCGGTGCCATCTTTTGGAAGAGATATTAAATCAAGGCCCTTTTAGCTGGATATATAGATAACACTATTTCAAAGCTGAGCAAGGGAGCTATCCCCAGTGTCCTTGCCTACAGTTATTCCTCAATTAACTATATAAAACAAGCAAGCTGGGTCATTGGGCTTGCAGTTCTCACATAAATTAATGGTGGCTGGAATATCACTGCCCACTTCTGGTGCCCTAGCTGAGAGGACACTAGCCTGGGACTGCCATGCATGTGGTTCTCAGGTTAATTTGACATAAGTTCTGCCAATTTGGGCTACCTGGGTCTAGTTAATACCCTCTTCTATTCACACCTACCTGAACCTGGGTTCAGCTGCATGAGAAATCCCTCACTAGTCAGCTATCCAACTTCCAGGTGAAGGGCTTTGGCCTTCCTTAGCTCTTGCAAAGTTTGTGGAAGGTGTGTTCTTGGAGGAGTTTTTGGGGCTTTTTGGATTCTGAAGGCCATTTTGCCACATCCTGACAGTGGGGCAGGGGTTCAAGAGGTTTTCTTCCCTGTCAACAGAAAGTCTTCTAATGTTATGAGGTCTAGAGTTCCCTCTTAGATTGCAAAAATGTCAAGGGAATAGTGTATCGGTTGCAGAGAGGGAAGCTGTGCACAGGCAGAGAAGGAGGGGGCGCTCGACAGGGGGTTGTAAGCTCCAAAGATTTTCAGGGGGCGCTCCTCTGACCCCCACCTTAAAAAGGAGCAATGTCAGAGGTGCCAAATGGTTTTGGGTCCGATCCTTAAGCATCACAACAGCCAGCCTTACTTGTAACTTAAAAACTTAATTGGAGCCTGCTTTTATCATGGTGCATCATTCTCTTGATAAGTTTTGTCTGCCACAGTAAAGACAATAGTTTAACAATGATCTGGTAAGCAGCTTTAAATCATAAAAATGTTTTGTTTTGTTCCAGTGGTTTTTTTTGTCAGAAAGATTTGCCCTTTTAAGCTTGCACGACAATTTCAAATCTGGAATGTTGGTCAGTATGATGGGAATGCCATGTACTCGTAATGGAAACAACATGCAATGCATCAGTTTGCAGAGCGAACCTACATTTTTTTTTAGTACTCTACGCAGTGAGACACCTTGCTCACTGTCAGTGGATATTGAAAAATCATGAATAGTATGGCAGCGATTTGCCAGTAGGCTCGAGTGGTGATCAAAGCTTCCTGATCTCTAAGGTTAAAAACAGGGCAAGAATCCTGAAAGTTAAACTAAGCAAAAGCCAGAGAACACAATCATCCCTGCAACTGTTTGGTTTTGTTCCAAAAAAAGGATTGATCTGTTTTGAAAATCTTTTTTCTCAGCTGACAGTCTGTTGCTGGGATTTATTTTGCTTTGCGTTTGTAATCTGTAATGAAGAGTTGCTTCTCATTATCTGACTGCAGATTAATTCCTGCTCATTGTATCACATAATCATCCTTTGAGGACAGACTTTACATCCTGTTATGACACGGTGGTGATTTTTCCCTCTGTGCAATTTTGGAACCTCCCTCACAATCTTATATGAATGTGTGTGAGGGAGGAGGAAGCTACTGGTTTTGGTGAATTAAAGCAGGATCTGACATCTGTCATGAGCAATTAACAAGTCTTTATTTTAAAACTGATGACAATCTTATTAAAACAACTAACAAACTCCCCCAATAGAATGCTCCTCAAATTACAAGACTCATTCAGGGTTAATGAAATAAATGCTCATAGAATATAGTCACTCTCAAATAATATTATACCAGGTGTCTGTTGGAAGTATGAACTTTCTTCTGATGCTTCCATCTGGAATACTTTGAGTTGGTATCTCTTTCTCGTTAGATGGTGATTTTCTAAAAAAACAAGTTTTATATATACTGCAGGATTCTATATGGGACCCTCACCTCTCCTTCCGATTAAAGACGTGGCAAGATTACTCTGCCAGTTATTCCCCCTTGTCCGGGGAATTACTTGGAATTACTTCACAGTATTCCTGTGATCTGAGTGGCTTGAGGCTGTCAACAACCAACACATTTGAATTCCATTGGTTCCGTGTCTCTGCGTGCTCACTTTAAACTCATTTGGTTCAATTCAAAAGCCTGTTTTTCTATGTTGAAACAGACTGCTACTTTGGATACAAATGTTGCAAACCTGCTACTACAGTTTAAAATCCACAAGAAGGCACAAAGACTCAGGTTTGAAATGTGCACGGTTCCAGTCTCCTATAATGATGCACTTTTTTACAGGCTTCATTAGAAACACAAAAGGCATTTATTAGTAAGAAGAGCAGCAGTTAGCTGCCGTAGTCCCTACATGTCCTCTGGCTAAGAGAGCACTCCACTCCCTGGAGTGGTTACCCACTCTATGCCCCAATTGGTTCCCCAAGCCAATTAACCCTGAGTCTGCTGTGTTGCCCTTAAAGGGACAATCACCCCAAATCACCACATTTCCATACTATAAAAGTGACATAAACACTGGAGGAAGTGCAAAAAAGGATTTACAGGGATGATAACCAAATGGAGAAATTATAGCCATTGGGAAGATTGAACAGGTTGTAGCATTTTACTTTAGTAAAGAGAGAATTTGGAGGCGTCATGATAGAGTTTTTTTAAAATTTCAGGGAAGACATGGAGAGAATGTTTCCACTTGTGGAAGAATCCATAACGAGGGGTCATAAATACAAGAACAGTATAATAAATTCAATAAGGAAACAAGGAGAAATTCCCTTACTCTTGGAGTGAGGAACGCGCCAGCACAGGAAGTGGTGGAGGTAAATAGCTCAGATGGTTTCAAAAGAAAACTAAATTAGTTATGAGAGAAAAGGGAATAGAAAGATAAGATGAAAGGCTGCGATGAAGTAAATGGAATGAGGGAAGACTGGATATGAACTCCAGCATAGAAGTGTTAGACATAATAGCATTTTTGTGTGTTTTATATTTTCTGTCATTCTCTATTTAATTAGGGAGGCCCTGTTAGCAAATTCAGCAGGGAACTAGGTGACTTCTGTGGAATAGAAGTGTTTTAGGATGCAGTATTTGTTTGAATTTCTACTTTTCTTTAAAAAAAACCTTCCTTAGAAGGTAAGATCCTGCTGTCAGATCGACTAGCTGATGAGTAATTAATGCTGATGGATGAATGATGCCAGAGAATAGAATACATGGCATCAATCAATGTACTTCCTGTTGTTATCTCTCCTGTTTGCCTATTTTTTTTCTTAATATATTTATTTCATTAACTATCAAGTGTTTTTGAAGTTGCTGCCCAAGTGTAAAAACACCATTGCATATTTGTTGCCTTGTTATCGTACCTTCCAGATTTTCATTACTATTTATGTTTTTATTCTATACTTTTGTAATGATATCAATACTGTTTTGGTAGAAACACACTTCTATGCTAATGTTTTTTTTTAAAGTGTCAATATTGGTTTGTCTAATTAGGAATTTTACTGTTCGTTGGTAGCATCTACAGAGCAAAACAATAATGAATTAGGTAGAAAGAACGGAAGTGATTCTCCGGGGCCGCTAGCCCCAGCTGGGATTCCCAATGACCCATTGAATCGCGTGAGGTCCAAATTGGGATTCTTGGCAGGCATCAAACCTGTTGTGACTCACTTGGCCCACTGCGATTGGTCAGATCAGGTTTTTGTGCTGAGTGGGTAAGAATCTGATCATGAATTATTTAAGTAAATTGTAATACAGTTAGTGGGCTGGAAGCCTGATTCAATGGCTTCCTGGGATGCCCCACCACCAAAGCAGTGAAAAGGTACCAATCTCTATTGGTTCTGACAATCAGGGACCAGATGGCATGGACTCGGAGAGGGGATGGGGGCAAGGAGGTCAGGACTGCCTCCAATTGTGCCCATGGCCTCCTCTGCCACTGCCAGGCTGCACGGGAAGGCTTGGTGATGGTGGGGGTGGGAGGGGGAAGGTGGGAGCCTCAGGGGACCTGGGGATGGGGGAGTTGGACTGGGGGGAGAAGTGTTGACCTTGGGGCTCTCACGGATGAACTTCTTGTTGCCATGGAAAATGTAGGAATCACTCTTAGGATAGTGTTTTCAGGCACCTCGCTACTAAAAAATCTTTATTCTTGTCTGTGTTTTGTAAAATCCTGGTCTCATTAAAATCCAGACCCCTGAACTTCTGGAAGCCTTCAAAATCACAGCTAAATTCTACAGTAGGGATTGCCCTTGGTTGATTTTAGAAGCCCCAGGTCTTAGCCGACTTCTTTCAAGTGCTTTGAGTGCTTGTCAGTTTCACTAGGGAGATCCACTTGCTTTATTTTATAAGCCCCAGCTGCTCTGAAACCTCTTGGAATTGCTTTTATTGGCAATAGCATTCAATTTCACTAGGGAGATCCCCTTTCTAGCTTACATGGGCTTCAGTTGCTCTGAGACACTTTAAACTGTTTTGATTGACAGGATTGTTCAATTTCACAAGGGAGATTCCCCCTTTCCAGCTTGAATGAGCCCCAAATACCCTGAGACCTCTTTGAAGTGCTTTGATGAAAAGGAGCATCCAATTTTACTCGGGAGATTCCTCTTTCAACCTTGAATGAGCTCTAGCAGCTCTTAGAAATGCTTTGATTGACATCTCCAGAGCAGATTAAAGAGGGGATCAAACAACATTTGTTTATTTGAGGAACTAATGGTCCATTAGCTGTTTAAACTTTTCTGATTGACACCTTCAGAGCAGATCAAACAGTTCACATTCCATTAAGCCTGAAGTGCTTCCTCTTTTCACCACATCTGTTTTGTCTGGCCCTGTATTTTAACAGTGCATTTTTTTCAAATCTCTGATTCTTCCTAGAAAGAGATATGCTTTCCAATACTTTTCTCCCCCCATTGGCTTCTTTTTTCTTTTTGCTGAATCCATAAGCTTCACATTGCTTTTTTTCTCTTACTGATTCTTTCAAACTCTGCCAAGCTTCAAGATTGGATAGGCTGGGAGAAGATTTAATTGAAGTACATAAAATAATGAGGAGACCTTGACAGAGTGGAAATGATAAGACTTGTATCTAAAAGCACAGGAGTCATCAGGGGCAAAGATCAGAAGTTTGACAGGCAAAAGGATTAGAGGGGAATAGAGGGGAAATTTTTGTGGGTGGGGTGGAGGCAGAAAGCTTCTAAAAATTGCATGGTGTGTTTATCCCTGAGAAGTTGCATGATCTAGAAGGCTCATTGTTCTCTGGAGCAGTATACCTGGTGGCTGTGGTGAGTGTTGGATTTACTTTAAATGCTTTTTGACTGCATTTCCGGTTCGTGGAGTTTCTGTGAGTACTTTTTACTTCTGTAGTGGAAGTTAGGTGAGGGGAGAGCAGGGGGTATAAAAAGATGGTGATAGACAGCGGGCAGCGGAGTGAGTGGGAGCTGAGTGAGCATTATAAGGGCTTTGGCTCGCTGGGCTTAGGCGAGAGCAGGCTTAGACAAGGTGAGTTGCAGTTTCTATCTTTCCTGTGTTGCATTTCGGCACATACAAACCCAAGTGAGGTTGGGACATGGCAGGGGCTATGGGGAGGAACGTTAGCTGTGTTAGGTGCCGCATGTGGGAGTTCTTGGAGGCATCACGTCTCCCGAAAGCCCAATCTGCGTCAAGTGTTTAGAGCTGCAGCGTTTGAGGGCCCGGGTCAGGCAACTAGAGGTGCGTTTAGAGGATGCATTTCGGGTTAGGGAGAATGAGGAGTTAATGGTTAGGAACCATGAGCAAGTGGAGGTCCCAGGGGCTGAGGAGCAGGATGGGTGGACAACTGTTAAGAGGAAGAAGAATAGTCCTGGTCCAAAGACCACCCCAGTGGCCCCCCAAAAGGCATCGACAGGGGTTTAAAAGGAAAGACAGGAGGGCCAGAATGACTCAGAGGGAAGGAAGGGGTCTGGCAATGTGATAGTGGTAGGGGATGGGAGGGTCAAAGGAATTGACAGGAGGTTCTGTGGGCAAAAGCGTGACTCCAGGATGGTAGTCTGCCTCCCTGGAGCAGGGGTACAGGACATATTGGAGAGGATAGAGGGAATGTTGAAAGGGGAGGGGACCTAGGCAGAAGTAATAATACACGTAGGAGAGAGGGACGTAGGAAGGCAGAGTAGGGCAGATGTACGCAGGCGATTTAGGGAGCAGGACCTCCAGGGTGGCATTCTCTGGGCTGCTGCCTAGTACCAGCAGGGCTAGGAATAATGAGATCATGCAGCTGAATGCATGGCTGAGGGATTGGTGCAAGGTAGAGGGCTTTACTTTTGTAGACCACTGGGAAGTATTTGAGAGAAGGGCACCTGTACAGGAGGGATGGGGAAAATTTGAATGGGAGGGGGACAAATGTCTTAGCAGGGAGGTTAGCTGGAGTGTTTAGGCAGGGTTTAAACTAATAGGGAGGGGGGTGGGGGATGAGACTGATAGCTCATTAGACACTGGGGTCGGGAGTGAGTTGGGTGATAGGGTGGGTTTGGGTGAAAGGAAAATTATCAGGGGGAAGGAGGTTCCGAGTGGGCCTGGAGGGTTGGACTGCGTCTATTTCAATGTGAGGAGTGTGACGGGTAAATCGTATGAGCTTAGGGCCTTGATGTTCGTGGGGAATTTAGATGTGGTGGCAGTGATGGAGACGCGGTTAAAGAAAGGGCAGGACTGGCAGCTGAATGTTCCTGGGTATAAGTGTTTTAGGTGTGACAGAGGAGGGTTGAAGAGAGGTGGAGGGGTGGCACTGTTAGTAAAGGAGCACATCACAGCTGTGCAGAGGGAGGACAGGATGGAGGAGTTAGGGATTGAGTCGCTGTGGGTGGAGTTGAGGAATAAAAAGGGAGAGATTACGACGCTAGGGGTATACTATAGGCCACCCAACAGCCCGAGGTCAGTGGAGGAAGGTATTTGCAGAGGCATTTTAGATAGGTGCAGAAAGAATAAGGTGGTTGTAGTGGGTGACTTTAATCTTCCTGGAGTGGATTGGAAGGGGCCTAGAGCTGGAGGTGCGGATGGGGGAGGAGTTTGTAAAATATGTGCTGGAAGGGTCCTTGGAGCAGTACGTAACTAGCTCGACTAGGGAGGGGGCTATACTGGATTTAGTGTTGGGTAATGAGCCGGGGCAGGTGGTTGAGGTTGAGGTAGGCGAACATGTGGCTAACAGTGACCACAAGTCTGTCTACTTAAGGATAAAAATGGAAAGGGATGAGTGCCGTCCGAAGGGGAGGGTGCTGAACTGGGGGAAGGCGAGCTATAGCCGGATTAGGAAGGAGCTGAAGGACACTGATTGGGAGAGGTTGTTAGCGGGCAAGTCCACGGTTGGCAAGTGGGAGGCTTTCAAGGGCAAACTGATAATGTTGCAGGAAAGGTATGTGCCAGCAAAGAGGAAGGATGGGAAAGGCAAGATTAGAGAGCCGTGGATTACAGGGAGTATTGAAGACTTCTCCAGGAAGAAGAGAGAGGCATATGTTAGGTTGAAACAACTGGGAGCGCTGGAGGAATATAGAGAGAGTAGGAGGGAGCTTAAAAGGGGAGTTAGAAGGGCAAAAAGAGGGCATGAAATGGCTTTGGCTGATAGGATTAAGGAAAATCCAAAGGCATTTTACTCTTATATTAGGAGCAAGAGACTGGTTAGAGGGAAGATTGGTCCTCTTAGGGACAAAGGAGGGGAGCTATGCATCGAGTCTGAGGGAATGGGGGAGATCCTGAATGAATACTTTGCATCGGTATTCACGAAGGAGAGGGGTTCGGTGTCGTGTAGTGTCTTGGAGGGAGCTGTAGATCAGTGGAAGGAAATATCCATTACGAGGGAGGAAGTGCTAGGGTTTTTAGGTAGCATAAAAACGGATAAAGCTCCGGGGCCTGATGGTATTTATCCCAGGCTGCTTAGGGAGGTGAAAGATGAAATTGCTGGGCCTCTGACGCAAATCTTTGCCTCTTCTTTGGACACAGGTGAGGTCCCAGAGGACTGGAGGATAGCAAATGTGGTACCGCTGTTTAAAAAGGGCAGTAGGGATAACCCTGCTAACCCTGGCGGGAGTAACTATGACTCTTTGTTTGAGGTGAGATCTCTCACTGCGAGCAATCGGTGATATTTACCATTTTTGATCAGTTTTGCGTACTTTGGCGATCAAAAGCGTTGGGTCTGCCTCCCTGCGGTCCCACTGGTAACCTTGGTCCTTTAGGACCGAGGGCCAAAGACCCTTTTGTTTTGTTTTGTTAAAAGAAAACTACGCGCGTAAAAATGAGTTTGGTGTCAAATTGGCATGCTACCGGATGGGTTGTAAACCGGACAAACAACAACCTCGCTGACGAGTCCGTAAGCGTTCTCTGTGAAAAATTAAAAAAGCTAGGTTACACAGTAACTAACTCACACGAGTTGGTAACAAGGTCAGTCTCGACCCAAACGGAAGAGCTGATCTTGAGACACAATACAACCGCTGGTCACTATTGGGTGATAGACTCGGGTCCTAGGCCAGAGGAACTTATCATCTCAATAGGTGCAGACGCAAAGGCTGTTGTAGAAGAGCCGGCTAGGACTGCCCATCCAGCCGAGGAGGTAGAGATAACTACTCATACCTTCTATAACAAAGCCTACCAAGCCCTAATGAAGGGATCGGGAGACATGGCCAACGTTGCCAGTACCGAAAGCAATGGAGGTACCCAGGATGAAGGTACCTTCATTGAGACCATTATAATCGAACCATCAAATGACCGCTCAGAGGTTAAGGAGGTGGTGATCCACTATCCCACTGATGCGTTGTATTGTAAGCCCTGTAATTCCATACTCCCCACGGTTGGTGCGTTTAGAGACCACCTCAAAACAGTGCACAAGACAAAGAACATTAAGACCAAACGTTCTCGATGCGGTAAGTCTGGGGAGTTCCACTCTATTGCCTGCCACTACCCGAAATGTCAGGGTGAGGGTCGAGCCGTGACAATCGGGCAATACCAGTGCAGTGCTTATGAATTGTCCTTCACAATAGAGAGTGGGCTCAGCCAACATGAGAGACACCGTCATCCAGTTTTTCGCAATGAAAAACGCGCGAAGAAAGCACTGCCCAAAACCATCACCAAACGGGGTAGACAAAAAAGCGTTTGGTCCGAGGAGGAGGAATCACTCCTCGAAGAGCTTGAGAAGAGATTTGCTGGTGCCCGGTTCATTAATAAAGAGAGCAGTAGTATTTTAACATCCAAAATGGCCAAGCAAATCTCAGACAAGCGCAGGCAGCTTGCAATGGCACGCAAAACTGCACCACAGGAGGGTGTGGAGGCACAGCTGGATTCCGAGCAAGAACAGGAACCAGTTGAGGCAGTTGCCGGGAGCCCAGTCCCTCACGTAAGTATCACTGTGAAACCTCCGGCCCGAGTTCCTAAACATAGGGACGTG
Source organism: Carcharhinus amblyrhynchos (assembly GCF_965287045.1). Taxonomy (NCBI): domain Eukaryota; kingdom Metazoa; phylum Chordata; class Chondrichthyes; order Carcharhiniformes; family Carcharhinidae; genus Carcharhinus; species Carcharhinus amblyrhynchos. The sequence goes on along the minus strand of NC_137328.1, from coordinate 42,272,291 downwards.
GACGAACACCTGGTCAGGGCGGAGGAGCTCCTGAAAGCGAAGAACAGTGCAGACAATCATGCCTTAGCAGTGGGGATAGTTGAGAGCATCACGGACCTTCTGATGGGAGGTGAGACAAGCAGGCAGACAAAGAACGGTCCGATGACAAAGATATCGGTAAAAGACAGCTGGAAAGAATGGCACGGGGTCAACAGCGGGGCCAGAAAGAGATGGGCAAGACAAAAATCCGTTTTTAGAGCAACACAACTGCTCTAAAGAATAACAGGCGCCAGCTGGCCCGACCAGATTATGGGCGCGCCAGCACAGAGCACCTGTCCATTATCCATAACGGAACTGGAGTCACAAGCTATCGGCAGAAGCTCTCCAGCCAGAATAATAAAGCGAACATCAACAAATTCGCTGCATACAGCGGGAGAATAGACAACGGAGACTTGATGAAGCCAATCACTAGAGAAGAGGTTACCCAAGCCATCCAGGGTATTAAGGAGGAAAGTGCACCGGGTCCGGATGGTCAAAGGTTGGAGGACATCCGTGCTATCCACGAGACGTATGACACCCGCATATCTCGCCTCTTCACACTGTGGTTGGCCTCTAGAAAGATCCCGAGCTGTATGAAACAGAGTCGGACAGTCCTTATACCTAAGTGCGAGGATACGGACCGCCTGAAAAACATAGACAACTGGCACCCTATTACGATTGGTCCAATGCTGCTACGTCTATTTACAAAGATCATGGCGAAAAGGCTGAGTGAGACAGTCGAAATAAACCCACGACAGAAGGGGTTTTTAGCAGCCACTCCCGGATGCAACGAGAACATCGCAGTGTTGCAAAACATCATAAAGGGAGCGAAGAGAAATCACAGGGACCTGGCCGTTGTTTTTGTGGACCTGGCGAAAGCATTTGACTTGGTGGGGCACAAGTTACTCATAAAATCATTGCAACGAACCAAGCTGCCCAAGGCCTTTGTAGAGCTTATTCAGGATCTCTACACTGGCAATACAACTGTGGCCGAGGGCAATAAGTCCAAGACCGAACCAATAAAAGTTGAGAGGGGTGTCAAGCAGGGAGACCCACTCTCCCCCCCATACTATTCAACATTGCAATGGATCCTCTGATATGTAGCCTTGAGGAAGCGGGATCTGGTGTCAACATGACACTGGATGGAACAAGAGTCAACTGCTCAGCCCTAGCTTTCGCTGATGACATCGCACTTCTAAGTGATTCATACGTTGGGATGACCCGCAACCTGAAGATTCTCCAGTCTTTTTGCGACTCGACTGGCTTGACTATCAATGCCAATAAGACCAAAGGCTTCCACTTGCCTGTAAGGGGAAGACTTTCATATATAATCAGAGCAAAAACTGGCAGATTCGGAAGGAAGATATAGCATACATCCCCCCCGGGAGAGACCGAGAAATACCTGGGAGCCCAAATCGATCCATGGGCTGGCGTAGAAGAAGGCGCGTGGGAGGAGAGGCTGAAAACCTGGATATCCAGCTTACAGGCAGCAGCTCTTAGGTCGAGGCAACGAGTGGAGCTGCTTACAGTCCATGTCATCCCAAGGCTATACTTTCATTTGATCTTATCAGAAGCGTCCCAGAAACACACTTATAAAACTGGACCAATTGATTCGCAATGCTGTCAAGCAGTTCCTGCACCTTCCACCCCATACAGCAGATGGCATCCTTTATTCACGGGTTCGGAATGGAGGTCTGGGGATTCCCAAGCTAGAGATCCAAATTCCATCTGCGGTGATCCGGAAATGGGAATCGCCGTCTGCCTCAACCGACCGAGTCATTCGCGCCTCTTTCCAGTTCTGTGAACAGAACATTGGCGAGAACATCGAAGGACTGCGGTCTCTCAGGGCGTTGAGAGAGATCGAGGACTTCATGCCAGCAAACAAAGAGAAGCAGCAATGCCGAGGCTGGGTTGAACATGATCAGAGCCGCATTACCCATACTCAATGCGGAAGAGGCAGGCCGCAAGAAACCTGTGAATAAGTATGCAGGGTGGAGGGAGCTGGAGTACTGCAAGTGGGAACAACTACCCTCACAAGGCATTGGTACACACTACTACAATAATGATAAAATATCAAACAGTTGGATGAAGGCTGCATATCAGCTTAAATCCCATCGTTTCATAAACAATATACTTCTCAGATGTAATCTGTACCCGACAAGGGTGACCCCGTCAAGAGCGAATCCCTTTGCTACTAAATCCTGCCGAAGGTGTGAGGCAGGTTTAGAAACCCTGAGCCACATTTCAGGATGGTGCCCGTTTGTGAAGAACTCCCGAATTAAGCGCCATAATAAGATCCTGGAACAGCTGCGCAACTATGTCGGAAAATACGGCTGGACATCCTACCTGGAACCACGACTGATTGCCAAAGACGGCACTCTCTGGAAACCCGACATCATCTTCAAGAGGGAGAAAGACCAAAAGGTGGCAGTGGTAGATGTGACAGTCCGGTTCGAAGACAATTGCGGCGGCTTGGAGAAGGCGTGGCAAGAAAAGTGCCTTAAATACCATCACCTCGGACCCGAGATTGAACAACTTACTGGATGCCTGAATCCCCAATTCTTTGGATTTGTTGTTGGTGCCCCGGGGGAAGTGGCTGGAAAAGAACAACAGCCTCATGTCCTTCCTGGGAATAAAGAGATTCCAATCATTCGCCCAACAAATTTCAAAGCTCACCTTGTCGCTAACGTTGGAGCTACTGGGGATCTTCAATGACAGGTGAGAGACACGAGTTTTGGATATGATGCCTGTTTGTACTGTTTGTGTACTGTTTATCTGTATCTCAATGATTAACACCCAATTCCACCTACAGGTGTTGCAGTCCACCTTGTTAACCAACAGGGGGCATGCACGCGGCGGGTTGTACTTGGATGGTTCTTGGGTATCAACTCGTGGGGCACCCAGTGTGTCACTGCCGTTAGCGTGTGCTAATTCTGGACTGATCAATGGGCAACACGTCAGCTCAGTGGTTAGCACTGTGTGCTGGGCAGTAACAGAGATCCAGGAAGGAATTCCGACCTGGGTTGATGTCTGTGGGAGTTTGCACATTCTCCTCGTGTTTGCGTGGGTTTTCCCCGGGTACTCAGGTTTCCTCCCACATTCCAAAAACGTGCAGGGTAGGCGGATTGGTAACAATAAAGTGTCCTGTAATTGGATTCCCTTTAATTCGACATAAATTACCCTCTAATATTTCCACCCTCATCATTATGAGGGTTCGTGTGCACTCAGTACCAACAAAACGGCTCATCAGTAGGTCCCCATTAGATCGGGATGACGCTTGTTAGCTAGTTATAACATCTCTAGCCTAGACAACGGCTCACGTTCCTCAATTAAGATCAGCAAATTCTTGAATGTGGTTTTGCAAGAGGTAGTCCAAACCGTCGATGAGCGACGTAAAGACTCGAACTAGGCACTCATTGAGTGTATTAAAATAGCCCAGTGAGTTTGACATCGGTGGTAGGAAAATTATTGGAAAAAATTCTTAGGGATAGGATGTATAAGCATTTGGAGTGTTGTGATCTGATTAGGGATACGCAACATGGCTTTGTTCAGGGGAGGTCTTGCTTTACGAATCTGGTAGAATTCTTTGAGGAGGTGACAAAAACGGTTGATAATGGATGAGCCGTTGATGTCATCTATATGGATTTCAGTAAGGCGTTTGACAAAGTCCCTCACGGTAGGCTGGTAGAAAAGGTTAAGGCACATGGGACACAAAGACAGGTAGCTAGATGGATTGAAAACTGGCTGGGCAACAGGAGACAGAGTAGTAGTGGAAGGGTCCTTTTCTGGCTGGAGGTCAGTCACCAGTGGTGTACCGCAGGGCTCAGTACTGGGACCTCTCCTCTTTGTAATATATATAAACGACTTGGGAAGAGGGTGTACGTGGTGTGATCAGCAAGTTTGCAGATGACACCAAGATGGCAGGATTGGCGGATACTGAGGAAGATTGTCAGGTGACACAGCAGGATATAGATAGGTTGGTTTATTGGGCAGATAGATGGCAGATGGAATTTAATCCTGACAAATGCGAGGTGATGCATTTTGGAAGGAATAATGCGGGGAGGAGTTACATGATAAAAGGTAGACTGATTAAGAGTATAGAGATACAGAGGGACCTGGGAGTGTAGGTGCACAAGTCTCTGAAGTTGTCAACACAGGTAGAGAAGGTTGTGAAGAAAGCTTACGGTATGCTAGCCTTTATAGGAAGGGGTATAGAGTATAAGAGATGTCGTCTAATGCTTCAATTGTACAGAACGTTGGTTAGACTGCATTTGGAGTACTGTGCCCAGTTCTGGCCACCTTACTACCGGAAGGACGTGGAGACCCTGGAGAGAGTGCAGAGGAGGTTTACCAGGATGCTGCCTGGTATGGAAGGACTGGGTTATGAGGAAAGATTGGAAAAACTGGGGCTCTTCTCCTTAGAAAGACAGAGATTAAGGGGGGATCTGATAGAGGTGTATAAAATAATGAAGGGAATAGATAGAGTCAACAGTGGCAGGCTTTTCCCTAGATTGGGGACAACTATTACGAGAGGTCACGATCTAAGTAGGGGGGAGAAGTATAATTTGGATACGAGAGGAAGGTTTTTCACGCAGAGGGTCGTGGGGGTATGGAATGCGTTACCAAGTAAGGTGGTGGAGGCAGGCATGTTGGACTTGTTTAAGGTTTACTTAGATAGACACATGAGTGAAACAGGGATGGAGGGTTATAGAAGACGGTATTAAAAAGGGTCAGAGCCTCGGGACGACACTGGAAATGTAATATTACATGTTAGTGTTTTGTCTCTTTTAATCCACAGGTTTCGGTCCACCTTGTTGTCAAACGAGGGGCATGCACACGGTGGGTCGTGCGTGGGCTGCTCTTGGAGGTTCCGGGAGTGGCCTAGTACTTTGTGTCGTTGTGTGTGCTTAATCCTGGACCAGCAGACGGGCACCACAACAGCTCAGTGACTAGCACTGCTAGCTGTGCAGATACATGGATTTGGGCCTTTGTCTGTGGGAGTTTGCGCATTCTCCCTGTGATTGCGTGGGTTTCCTCCGGGCGTTCTGGTTTCCTCCCACACCCCAAAGATGTGCTCTTAGGCTGATTGGTTTACCAAATTGACCCTACACTATTCTCCCCTGAATCTGGTTACATTAGGGGTACCATTTACATACACACAGGTCAGGGTAGGTGCAGGAAAATGCTTTGTTGAAATGGCGGCGCGGACTCGTTGCGCCGAAGGGCCTGTTTCCCATGCTGGGTTCTTCTTTGTTCTTTGCTCCTGCCAAGGGCTAAAAACTGAATCTCTTTCAGCCGGCAGACTTCTGATGGCTGAATGTTTGCCTCCTCTGCTATTATTGTCTATAAATATATAGTCAGTCTCCTCACTTCATCCAATGAGACCTTCAGAAGGGCCATTCTTACTAGTTAGATAAGACATCAAAATAATTTTACCACTCACCAATGAGATGAAGATGCAGAATCTTGTCTATTTGAACTTTGGCTCATTATGAGAGCTCAAAGTGGCTATTAAAGGATTAGATATATTCTTTTGCTGTAAGGTAATGGGAATGTTTAGCAGGTCAGGCAATGACTGTGGAAAGAGAAGCTGGGGGTCGGCGTAGGGGTAATGCTGAACCCGTGTTCACCGTCTGTGTGAATGCTGGACGGGGCAGAACACCAGGAAGTTGCAGTTCTCCCCGGCCATAATGCAAGTTTGGATCTTCCCCGTCTCTCTCAGATGACTTCATTAAGTTCATACCCATAATGGATACGAACCTGATTTACATGTATTAGCATGCATTTAAATACAATTACCCCCTCACCATACCCTAACCCCTTGCCATTTCTTCGAATGGTGCTTACATGATGTCACAGAGATGCGAACCTGTTGTGGGGGGTCTCCCCAAGGGACTTAAAGAGAGTACAGCCCCTGGGGATCAGGGATATGCCCAGGCATTGCCCTAGAAATGCCCCTGGCACTGCCCTTTGGCACAAGGTGGTGTTGCCAGTTTGGTACCATGCCCATTCCACCCTGGCAGTGCCACTCAGGCAGTGCCACCCTAGGCAAGGGGCAGCCCCAGTGGGAGGCTCATGGAAGTCTCGGAGATTCATAGATTCATTAGATGTGGTTTTGGACTGGCAATGGGCTGATGATCATGGCCAGAGGGGTGGGGTAGAATATGTTGCAAACCTTGCCGATGTTATGTTGGCGAGGTTTCAAAACATGCCTGGGGGGGGATATATGGCAGGGAGCCTATTGATATGTTAAAATGTATTATAAAACATTTAAATGAAACTCCTGCCCTTTGTGGGCATGAATCTCACTATGTCCTTGACATCTCTCTGGAGGAAATGACATTTCCTACTTCACTCTGGATTTTCAGCTCATGTTGTCGTTCTCTTTGACAGCAAATGTGACTGAAAATTGCTCCAAGTGGGTGAAATTTTAAATTCCTGGGCTTGAACTTTTGCTCCCAACACCACGTGCCCACCTCAGGAAAAGCTCCCCTGAATGACGCAATCTTCATTCTGGGTGTGTATGTGTCTGGGTTAAAGTCAAACCAGCCACCCTGAAGAAAGACTGGAGGTGGCCACAGAAGTTATCAAGGTGTAAAAGCTTCCTTTGTTCTCTGAGAGTTCATCACAGTTGTTTTGTTAAATTGTAGGTCCTTTAGTCCTCACTTTGCTCCCCCTCCCCAACTCTTCCCATGCCACCTCCGTGCTTCCATAACAAGGTAATGCCTACTCATGACCCCTTATAGCCCACATGCTAATATAATGCCAATTCATAACATTTCATGCCCTTCACCAACCCTATGATCCCTTATAGCCCCCATGCCAACTCAATGTGGACTCATATCTTCCCACCTCGGACCTCTGGTCATTACTTCCACCCCCACCCCCTCCCCGCTATACCAACACATCAAGTATCCACATTGGGCAGGCCTCTGGAGCCATATTGAGATAAAGGTCTCAATAATAGTACCACCTTCACTATATTTACAAAAACATCACCACTCATGAAAGCCATTCATTCATGACCTTACATCAAAGAATATATCTAATCCTTTAATAGCTACTTTGAGCTCTCAATCAAATTGTGAATTTAGGACTTCCACTGCTGAGATAATTATAGCTTGTGGAAAGCAGTAAAATATTCATACGGTATAACAATTATTCCCTTGGAAGAACATAAAGAAACAATTGTAACCCCTGGAACAGGAATTTTCAAACTTTCACTGACACAGGCGGCCTATTTCTTTAAGTTTTAAAAAGTTAGGGATTTAAATAACTTAATATCATGACAATTTTACATACCTAATAGCCCTGCTGAGTTTGGCTTTCCCTTATGTGACAGTCACACCCTGCTACTTTCCTCCACTAGTGAAAATGGAATCTCTCAGATCTAGGGAAAGGACTTCTGAATTCAGGTCCTGCCCACCATTTTCCAAAGTCATCAGATTCTCCACAACTCCAGAAAAATCCAGGCCTTAGTGCTTGGCCAAACATTAGCAGCTTGGGAACTCATTGGGATCTGCAGCATGATTTCCCAAGGCTCTTTAACTGAGCCCCGGCATTAGCATTCTGCTTCTGGGTTCCTTGACCTATCAGGAAGGACAGACTAGGTGGCATGCTGGATCTATCAAAGCAAGGATTTCTAACTAAAGGAATCAAAATGGTGTGAACTGCACATTAGATTTTTGAGGCTGAAGCAACCAAAGGAATGAAAAGGAAACCTGGGAACGCTGCACTCGGAGTTTCTCTCTGTTGCTGGAGGTCTTACTGTAGGATCTGTGGGATTGCACTGAGGTGTTCATTCCAAAAGATGAGAGGAAGAGAACAGTCTTTTAAACAAAGCAGGGATGCATGGAAGAGACCAAGGAAGTCAGCAGTAGGAATTTGGCCTCTGGCCTGGAGAGAGCTCTCCAAAAGCATCCGGGAGGGCAGGACAGGTGAGTGATGTAATACTTACAGATGCCAAGCCATAAATTTTGACTTTCCCAGCAACCTCCTGCAAAACACTCAAATCAATACACGGCTCCGACCAACACACATTGCATCTGCAGTCATTCTGTATCTCCAGGCATCTCAGATCCCCATCTGAGAGCCAAAAACTCTCATTCACTCCCAGCCTATTTCCTGTGTCATCTTGAGTTCAGGATTGAGGTAGGGTCACTTTAAGGTTTGACTATTGCCCTAGGAATGCTATCATAAACTGGTAAATGTGAAAACTACTCTTCTTTCTCTACAGAAATATATACATCTTAGTGCTCTATGCTATGTTGTACACTCGCCTCCCACAAAATCTCAGCCTCTTGGTTATGTGACATCCTTCACAGGTCGTTCATTAGTTACATCAGTATCAGGTGTTCCTGATGGTAAGCCTTTAACTCTACATTTCCCTTGCACAATAATGTCTCACAGTCACCTGCAATAAACGTCATCCTTTCCTCATGCCCGCACAAGCCATTTTGAAAACTCATAAATCTTTCTATCCTTGCAGAAGAGAACGGACAGCTTTGGGGGAGAGGCAGAGACACAGTGCAGTGAATTGGGTGCGGCCATGGTGGGGTGGGTGTTCTCACCTGGCCCTGCAGACACCTTATCAGCAACTAGTAATGTGTGCCCACTCGTTCCATAACGAAGATGATCTTGTTTCAGGAGGCTGCAGATGCCAGCGATGAGTGTTGTGAGATCATGAGGCACTGGCGTTGAGCCATGTTGCGAGAACTGACGCTCTGCTAACAGAGCCTGTGTGTTAGGGATTCCACTTCCTTGGAACTGAATCCCTGTGCCCATCGAATCTGCCTTGTAGAGTGGTTTTGTCTGAGGAGAAGGTTGATCTCTCTCCAGCCACTGCTATTAATGTTAGCATTGTTGCTCCTCTTGTTTTCCATTAGAGCTGTTGATGGCTGGCAGCAGGGAATTACAGCTGAAGGCGGGTGAAATGATCAGTGAAGTGATTTCCCAGAAGTTGGTAATACCTATCCAGCAGTGAAAGCAATCTATAAGGAGTGCTCCTCTGAACTCATCTTAGTGTCTCTCACGAGTAGTTGAGAGCTTACAAGATAGGCCTGTACCCGTTAAACCAGAATCCTTGTTTAAAAGAGAAGTCAATGACCTATCAGAATATTAAAATGCTTTACTTGATAGTTGGTTGGGAGTTTCCTGCTCACTTTCAAATCCATCTGGTTGAAACCCGGAAGTGGTCAGGATCTCAATCATTTTAGGGGATTTAATACCCTGCATCCAGCTAAGCCCACTTCCATTTGCCTGCCAAATAAATGTCCCTGAAATGTTTGCCGTTGATGATCTTTTGTCAGAACAAGTATATGATCATGGACCTGGAAGGTTTCTTTCTCTCTCCACAGTTGCCACTGAATCTGTTGAGTATTTCCACCCTTTACTGCTTGTATTGCAGGATGGTTTCTCGTTGTACTCCAGCTTTGCTGTGGGTTGCTCAGGCAGTGTAGCCAAGCCCATTCAGCTTGGCATGTCCACTTAAGAAGTATTGCTTCTTGCACACAACACAGACAAAGTATACTGTTAATAGAGAAGGAAAGGAGAGAGTGCAGATAGTGGGGTTACAATAGTAGCTAGTGTATAGAGAAAGATCAATTTAATGCGAGGTAGGTCCATTCAGTGATGCTCTAAGAGAAAAGCCAAACTCTTAGCTCCACCAGATTTGCTGTTTGAGGCTGTAAGTCATTTGGTAGCTCGGACATATTCTTTTCCACCTTATTCCATCGGGAAAAAGATGCAAATGTCTGAGGTCGTGTACCAACTGACTCAAGAACAGCTTCTTCCCTGCTGCCGTCGGACTTTTGATTGGACATACCACGCCTTAAGTTGACCTTTCTCTACACCCTAACTGCGACTGTAACACTACCTTCTGCACCCTCTCCTCTCCTCCTCTATGAACTGTATGTTTTGTCTGTAGCATGAAAAAAGCAAATACTCTTCACTGTATACCACTACATGCGATGATAAATCAAATCAAAAAATATGCTAGTCAACATTTGCACGTACATGTCTGGCAACCGCTGCTAACTTGTAGTAAGAGTGATGCAGTTGTTCATTTGATTTTTGTTTGGATTCAAGAAGGTGGGTGGTGGGGGTGGAAAAGACAACATGCTACCTCAGTACTGTTACTACTCTTCACAGCTTGCCCTCAGGGGCAACCTCTAAAGCACACTGTAAACTTCACATGTCCTCACTCGGTGCACTGTGCCTTGCATTCTATGAATGTAATATAATGTGACAGCGTGTGGCAAACAAAGAATAACTGCAATAAAAGCAAGAAAATAAAACCCTTTCCAATTTGAAGGACATTGCGCATCTGAAGATGGTGTAAATGGTCCGAATCTGCTCTTGTTTACTGCAGCAAAAAAAAGAACATAGCTCATGCTTCAAGCTGGTAATTTAATATTACTTTTTGTGCAGTATGTGAACTGACCCAAGGCAATGTGAGTTTAAGCTTGGGGAAAGAATATTCCATAGGGAGCAACCTGATCATAACTGAATGCAATGTCCCGTGGAACTTAAAAACTGGCAATTCTTTTATAAATTGTCTCTTTTTTCATCTCTTTCTTCTTGTCACACTTGAAATCTCATCTAAAATCAAGCAGGCTGCTCAGAGACACAGCACTTGTTGGGTAGGGGGCATGTTTCTGAGGTGGTTATGCTGCCGGTTTCTTTTCAAGTCCTTGCTAGCAGAACTGCCAAGTTTACACCAGTTCACAGCTGCCTGACTCAAATGCTTGGGTCTGTTGTAGGCTAATTGATAGAGACTGATTAATCAACAATTCCATTAACATTGTATCATGCAGCTACCAGGATGATAGAATGAGAATCAGATTGTTATGCCATGTAAACTAGGACTTGCTATGTCCTGTTGCTTCAGGGACACTGGGCAACTGTGTATGGCTGTCCATTCTAATCCAGATTATAAATGAGTTTCAAGGTCACTCCTTTGGTTGGAACTGGAAGTGATCTGTTAAAATATTTTCAAAATATCCACGAATGATTATTTCTCCTGCAGATTTATCAACGGAATATGGGCTGCTGGATATTTCCTTTAGCAATCAAAACTCTGTTAAATTAAAGAAGGTAGTACTAACAAAATAAAAGGAGGTTGCGGTGGGTACCTTTATCTGAGAATGCAAATTATAGTTCAGTCTCCATTTACTTGCAGGTAATGGCTATGAAAATTATACTATGCAACATTATTAGTATGAATACTGTGGGCAAGTACTTACACAGCATTTATAGTGTTTCCTTAATGTATACTTTGAGCAGTCATATCCAGGACTGCCTTTGTACAGAATAGATACAGGAAAAATTAAATAGCGCCAAAGCCTCCTGTAACTTCAATTCAAAGTGCCTTTTATTGAAAAGTCCTCACCATCCAAGCATGAATGCTCTAAAGGATTTAACTGCTCTTATGATGGATTTGCAGACTATTGTATATGCAGATCACAGACGAAAGTAATTTTGTTCAGCTCTAATTCCATCAGGATCATTTACCTTTGAAGGATGGAAAGGAATGAATCAGAGATCAGAATCTTCTTCTGCTTCATCTAAGATTTATGGCAGGCACTTTCAAGGACAGCTAAACCTGCTTTAGAATTTAAGCTTGCGTTCCCCTTTTCATTCTGTGTTAGTCACTTCGTAAATACCATTGTAAAGTTTTCTAATAAAGAATAAATTCACGTCAGTGAGATATGAAAAGCAGCAAATTTTCAAGTATCCATCCTGCAGCTACCTGTTACCTGTATTTTCTTTGTGTGTGTGTATATGTGTGGAATTACTACCTGCCTTTCTGTCATAGGCCACTGAAGCACATTCCTTGACAACCAAGATATAAAATATTGTTTTGCACCTTGTGCTACTGTTCTGAAGAGCAATAAGATTCCTGGACAAACAACCTGCTTTGCTGTAAATGCCACCATTAATCTTTTGTTTTTGTTTGTTTCCATAATGGAAAACAGACAGCTGCATTTATCATGTGGTACCTTGCGCCGATAAATTGAGGCTGAAAATAAATTATATCTAACTTCCCGAAAATGTGCTGCAGGTACCATTCAACATCATTTGCTTTACTTCAGTGATGCTTCCCCATACCAATCCCTAAAGAAATGCAGCTTTGGGATTTACAGTACTGCTCACAGGTCACACCGGTACACCTTGCCAGATGGTTCAGGTTAAATTGCTGTCAGCACAATCATACTTGTGAAATATTTGTGCTATGTAGGACATGGAATAGAAGGTATTGTCTTTATCCTAGAAGAGAAATAGGTCTCAATACCATTGGAGGCTGTAACGTCAAATGACTGGATAAGTTAATGGAAGTGCAAACTCCTGACCCTGGAGTTCATTCAACGGCAAAACTTTTTTGTACTGCATTTTTAAGATGTGATGCAAGTGTGACCTGGTTATTCATCTCAAGCCTTGCCTGCCGTCAATGATATGTCCACCATAACACACAATAACAGCATTAGATCAGGTTTTTAAAGTATGTCATTCATGGTTATACAAGAGGTGCATTTTCTATAGTGCAAACACGGCAACTGTTGCACTGTGCTCTGTGCCACTCATTACACAAGATATCACTGAAATGGTGAGGCTGCTAGCTACAGTGACTGTCAATGCATTGATGTTTTTGACACTAATCAGACGAGGATATTTTGCCTCTCTCAAAGGTGAGGAGACGCTGAAAAACTGAAGGGCAACATGAAAGATATTACTGTAAGAGTGACCCAATATTGTTGTTTTTTAAATTCTTGCAAATACTTTTTGGTTATTTGAGTACTGGGCCACTTTTCAAGCTTTCTGTACACTGCAGTCATGTATTTTCCAGCTGATATAACGTGAAGGCCCCACTAAACTGCCTACCTTAATTCAACCCTCTCGTTAAAAACTTCTTTTGCTGTGTATTTCCATGAAGATCCTCCTGCCTGTCTGCCATAAGCTTGAAGGAGACATGGCACAGTTACAATGGACCACAGACCTCTTCAGCATTCTCCCGCTTTATGTTCTAGCTAACATGTAAGCATTTACTTTGATAAGAAGATAAGATATAGACCTCTTACTGCAGCAGAAGTTGTTCAGGGAGGGACTCCATGAGATGGGCAGTGGATCTGAAAACTTGTGTAGTGATAAGACAGCAGGTGTCAAAAATGCCAGTCATTTTGTAAAGAGAAAGATGCAATTTTGGGGAATAAATAAAGGAGGGACAAAATATAGCCCACAACACAAACGTTTATTTATACAAAATGCCTGGCCTTGAACTGCTTCACTTTGTTACACTTTCCATGCTCTGAAGTTCAAATCCCACCAAAGCAGCTCATGGAGATTTAATGGATGAAATCTGGAATATTATGCTAGTCACAGTTGATGATGCCATGAAACTATGATTCACTAGAGTCTTTTAGGGAAGGGAATTTGCCATCTTTACCTGGTCTAGCCTACATGTGACTCCAGATCCCCAGTAAAGTGGCTGACTCTGAACTTCCCCTCTGAAAGGGCCTAACTACCTATTCAGTTCAAGGGAAATTTGGATGGGCAACAAATGCTGGGTCTACCTATCAGCCCTTTCCCATGCAAGCATTAAAAAAAATCATTGTAATAGATCCTTATAGATAGTAATGCAATATAAATTTAATGGGTCATCTCCTTTCAGGCAGTTTAGCATTGGGGCAAGAGAAGGTTGAGCAATTTCGTAAAAAGGAAACAATTGCATTTCCAAAAGGTTTCAGGTAAAAGCTTGAACTGCAACCCCATTTAAATTCAAATGCAACAACACCTTTTCAAATCATGTTCAAGGATACTCAATATTTCTGGAGAATAGGAAAAGGAGGTGGCGTAGCTTTGTTAGTTAAGGAAGAGACCAATGCTGTGGTGAGAAATGATATAGGCTCTGGAGTCCAAGGTGTAGAATCAGTCTGGGTAAAAAGAAGTAACAAAGGAAAGAAGCCCCTGGTGGGAAAAATATATAGGCCCTCAAGAGTAACTCTGTAGTTGCACACGTTATAAACCAAGAAATACTGAGGGCTTGTAAGATAAGTATGGCAATAATCATGGGTGACTTTAACATGCATATTAACTGGAGTAATCAAATTGACAAGGGTAGCCTCAAGGGAGAGTTCATTGAATGTATTAGAGATTGTTTTTTGGAGCAATATGTTGTGGAACGAACCAGGGAGCGAGCTTTTCTAGATTTGGTATGGGGTAGGACTAAGATCCTCTAGGGAAGCGTGATCATTGCATCGCAGAATTTCAAATTTAGTTTGAAGGTGAGAAGCTCAAGTCCCACACCAGCATTCCAGAATGAAACAAAGGAAATTACACAGACATGAGGACAGATTTGGCCCTAGTGGACTAGGCAGGAAGACTGAAATATGGAACAGTTCATGAACAATGGCAGTTGCTTAAGGAGATAGTCAAGTCCTCCCAACTATAATATATTCCTGAGAGGAGGAAAGTTGGTAAGAGAGAAAGACTTCCAATGGCTAAGGAAGTAAGTTAAGGATAACATTAAGACAAAAGTTAAGGCATACCATATTGCAAAGGCCAGTGACATACTTGAAAATTGGGAAGCTTTTAATATCAACAACAAGTCACTAAAAAAGTGATAAAAAGAGCAAAGGTAAATTAAGAAAGAAAATGAGTGCAAAATATAAAAATGGACAGCAAAATCTTCCGTAAGTATATGAAGAGGAAGAGAATAGCTAAAGTGAATTTTGGTCCCTTGGAAGATGAGGCTGGGGAGCTGAAAGTGGAGAATGCAGAAATGGTTGAGTCAATATTTTGCCTCAGTTTTCAAGGCGGAGGAGACCATCCCAATAGTAACAGAAAATGTAGAGATTATAGAAAGAGAGGAACTTGGAACTATTACTAGAGAAAAAAGTACTGAATAAACTATTGGAATTGAAGGCAGGCAAGTCCCCAGGGGCTGATGGCCAGAAGTAGCTTTGGAGATAGTGGATCCATTGGTTATAATATTCTAAAATTCCATGGAATGGTTCTGGTGGGTTGGGAAAATGTTAACTTTCTTATTCAAAAGGAAGGGGAGCAAATTGTAGGAAACTATAGGCCAAATCCTTTAATATCTGTTGTTGGGACCCATTATAAAGAAAGTAATTACAGGACATTTAGAAAGTCAAAATGCAATCCATCAGTGTCAGTTTGGCTTTATGAAGGGTAAATCATATTTGACTATTTTATTTGAGCTCTTTGAAGATGTGACAAGGAAATTGAATAATAGGGATCCTGTAATATAGCATGTCTGGACTTCCAGAAGGCATTTGATAAGCTGCCACACAAAGGGTTAGTACACAAGATGATTAGGGGTAACTTATTAGCTTGGATAGAGGATTGGTTAACAACAGAAAGCAGAGAATTGGGATAAATGGGTCATTTTTCAGTTGGCAAGATGTAACTAATGAATTGTCACAGGGTTTGGTCTTTGGGCTCCAACTATTTGCAATCTATATTAATGACTTGGATGCGGAGATAGTAGGTACTATAGCCAAATTTTCAGATGACACCAAAATAGGTAGGATAGTATGTTGCAATAACAACCTAAGAAATTTACAAATGGATATGGACAGGTTAAGTGAATGTGGCAAAATTTGGCAGGTTGAGTCTGGGTACTGTGCATGCAACAAGGTACAGAACAGCTCTCTATGCTTATGGAATTGTGTTCCACTAATTTATCCTTGCATGATATCCAGGCATTGGGACCAAATCAATATTGCTATGAGCATCTAATAATAATTATTTAACTAATAGAGTTATTTGGTGATTTTTAAAATAATTCCTACCACATGATCTGTTGATGAAGACTGTCACGTTATGGTGAAAAGTCTGACAACACCAGGTTTTAGTCCAACCTATTTATTTGATAATATACTCGCAAGCTTTCGGGTTAGCCCCTTCGTCACCTGACGAAGGGGCTAACCCGAAAGCTTGCGAGTATATTATCAAATAAATAGGTTGGACTAAAACCTGGTGTTGTCAGACTTTTTACTGTGTTTACACCAGTCCAACGCCGGCATACCCACGTTATGGTGATCCAGTGAGAGAATTTTGATAGCTGAGATGATAGTCCAGGGTGGCAGAATGTGTGCCAGTATCCACCTGACAGCCCTTTGTGTGGGGCAAATGAATTGATGCTCCTTTGTAGTCTAGTTGATAGTTGAGTGATGAATGGTTTGCATTAATAAACTGTAGCTGAAGGAACAGTTAAATATTATAGTTTCTAAAGGCAAAGCTGAAATGCCTTAAGGCCCAAAAGCTCATTCTAGTAAGCACCAAGAGTGAACATTTGATTTTTGTCAGCATTTGGCTTTGACTGACTGAACATTTAAACACTCACACAATCTAAAATCGAGGCTCACACGCTGGGGAATGAATCCACTTGTAGATATGTGTCGTGAAATTGTAAATGTGCTTGTGGAGATTTTCTCTGTTTAATACTTTTCAGCACTGTTTGTTTGAAATGTATTTACAATTTTGCTAGGGTGACTGAATGGATTACATTTTTCAGATGTGCATTAATGTGTCAAATTTGTCATTATGCTCGACATAACGATCAGAAGAATATCTATCCCAGCACAAGCACCAGGCACATACTCATCATGAAACCAGCAGGAATACCATCTATACACTAAATCAGCAGGAATATCAGGTACATACTCATCGCTAACACAGTAGGAAAACCAGGCACATATTATCATTAAATCAGTTGGAAAACCAGGTACTTGCTCATCGCTAAATTACAGCTAGGCAAATCAGCAGATTTATAAATTGCAGAAAGAAAATGTCTGGCACAGTTACTCTGTTCAGGAACACATCGAATTAAAAATGTTAAAAGGTATCGCATTGAACAAAAGAAAAATCATTTGGCGCACCAAGTTCATCAGTTTCACAGGTTTTGTACAATCCACTTTTTCATGGGTTGTATTTAAATTATCTGATTTATTAAGAAATTTCTCCCAATGTAGTAAAAAGAAAATGTGCATTTACATTTTTCATCTTTGACTGCCTTCCTTTTTTGCCCGGGCATTTTCATAGACCCAGGATTTCAAACAGGGCAAGCTCACTTCTGGTCAAGTGCAACATGCAAGATGCAGGGATCCATCAAAATAACTATATGATGAGATCTGAGTGAGGAACCCCAATTATTGAGCCATGGGCCCCATTACCACAGAATTGGTGACTTGCAGAGAGTCCCTTGGTGAAGCCCAATTGAAAATCGGGATGTTGTTGCTGTCGCAGTGCTCCTCAGTCAACTGATGATGGGGAAAAACAGGGAACCACAGTGACTGGGAAGAGTATTACATAGATCAGGAGATAGTGGTTGCTGAGGGAAGTATTGTTGACTGACAGAGGGAGTGGGTCGAGGATGGGGAGGAGGGGGCAGGTGCTGGGTAGTAGTTGTGGTGGTGGCTAGCTGAGGGAGGAGGTATCATGGAATGGTCCAGAGAGGGGGTGCTTTCAGGAGAGGGCTGTGTTCAAGACTGATAGTGTTGGCTGGGGATGAGAATGACAATGAATGGGCAGGGTCGGCAATGGTCATCAGTCGCCCACATGCTTTTAATGTAAGATAGGGAGGACTAATTTTATTCTGACTCCAAATTGTGTGTCTGGAGCCAAATATAGGCCAGACCAGGTAAAGACTGCAGATTTCCTTCCGTGAAGGATATTAATGACCGGATGAATTTTTGTATCAATCGACAATGGTCATCATCACTGAGATGAGATATTCAATTCCAGATTTATGAATTGAATTCAAATCCTACCAGCTGCTATGTCCTTAAAGCATTAGCCTGGGCCTCTGGATTCCTCATCCGTGGTCATTGCCATTACAGTAGGAAGTCTCATAACACCAGGTTAAAGTCCAACAGGTTTATTTAGTATCACGAACGCTTCCTTCATTAGGTGAGTGATCAGGAGCAGCGCTCTGAAAGCTCATGATTCCAAATAAACCTGTTGGACTTTAACCTGGTGTTGTGAGACTTCTTTCTGTTCCTACGCCAGTCCAGTGCTGGCATCTCCATACCATCATTACCATTACACATCACCTCCCCCAAAATCCTAGGAGGAAGCACCATTATCCCCTCAGCAAAGAGGTATCACCCCACTCACCATGCAGGCATGTGGGAAACATGACCTGAACCCTCCCCATCCCATGCTCCATTCCCCCTCAGATCCTGGCAGACTTGAAGACATGATGTGGATGTGCCGGCATTGGACTGGGGTAAACACAATATAAAGTCTGACAACACCAGGTTTTAGTCCAACCGATTTATTTGATAGTAAACTCACAAGCTTTCGAGGTTTCCCTCTTCGTCAGGTGAATGGAGAGTTCTGGCCTCAGACAGAGCATATAAAGCACAGAAAGTTTAGAGATTACTGATTAGAATGAGCATCTTTACACCTAACCTGCTGTTCAAGTCCTAAAGTGGCCGACAATGTGTGTGGAAGGAGCACTGATCACAGTTTAAAGAGATGTGTATTGTCTCCAGACAGCACAGTGAGTGAGGTTTTGCAAACCCAGGCAAGTCACGGGGGTTACAGATAGTGCGACATGAACCCAAGATCCCTGTTGAGACCGTCCTCATATGTGGAACTTGGCTATCAGTCTCTGCTCAGCGACTGCGCTGTCGTGTGTCGTGAAGGCCGCCTTGGAGAACGCTTACCCGAAGGTCAGAGGCTGAATGCCCATGACCACTGAAGTGTTCGCCAACAGGAAGGGAACAGTCTTGCCTGGTGATTGTCGAGCGATGTTCATTCATCCATTGTCATAGCGTCTGCATGGTCTCCCCAATGTACCATGCTTTGGGACATCCTTTCTTGCAACGTGTCAGGTAGACAATGTTGGCCGAGTTGCAAGAGTATTCATCGTGTACCTGGTGGATGGTATTCTCACGTGTGATGATGGTATCCGTGTCGATGATCCGGCATGTCTTGCAGAGGTTGCTGTGGCAAGGTTGTGTGGTGTTGTGGTCACTGTTCTCCTGAAGACTGGGTAGTTTGCTGCGAACAATGGTCTGTTTGAGGTTGTGTGGTTGTCTGAAGGCAAGAATTGGGGGTGTGGGGATGGCCCTGGCGAGATGTTTGTCTTCATCAATGATATGTTGAAGACTCCGGAGAAGATGTCGTAGCTTCTCCGCTCCGGGGAAGTACTGGACGACGAAGGGTACTCTGTCCACTGTGTCCCGTGTTTGTCTTCTGAGGAGATCGGTGCGGTTTTTCGCTGTGGTGCATCGGAACTGTCGATCTATGAGTCGAGCGCCATATCCTGTTCTTATGAGGGCATCTTTCAGCGTCTGGAGGTTTCTGTCACGATCCTCCTCATCTGAGCAAATCCTGTGTATACGGAGGGCTTGTCCATAGGGAATGGCTTCTTTAACATGTTTAGGGTGGAAGCTGGAGAAGTGGAGCATTGTGAGATTGTCTGTGGGCTTGCGGTACAGTGAGGTGCTGAGGTGACGATCCTTAATGGAAATGCATGTGTCCAAGAATGCAACTGATTCTGGGGAATAGTCCATGGTGAGTCTGATGGTGGGGTGGAATTTGTTGATATCATCATATAGTTGTTTCAGTGATTGTTCACCATGAGGCCAAAGGAAGAAAATGTCATCGATGTATCTAGTGTATAGCATCGGTTGAAGATTCTGTGCAGTGAAGAAGTCTTGTTCGAACCTGTGCATGAAGATGTTGGCATATTGAGGTGCAAATTTGGTCCCCATGGCTGTTCCGTGTGTCTGGATGAAAAACTGGTTGTTGAAGGTGAAGACATTGTGGTCCAGGATAAAGCGGATGAGTTGTAAAATTGCATCTGGAAACTGGAAGTTGTCAGCATTGAGTACTGAGGCAGTCGCAGCAATGCCATCGTTGTGGGGGATGTTGGTGTAGAGCGCCGAGACATCCATTGTGACGAGGAGTGTCCCTGGTTCAACTGCTCCATGTGTGCTGAGTTTCTGTAGGAAGCCCGTAGTGTCGCGGCAAAAGCTGGGGGTTGTTTGTACAATGGGTTTCAGGATGCCCTCGACGTAGCTGGGGAGGTTCTCACACAGAGTTCCATTGCCCGATACGATGGGACGGCCAGGTGTGTTTGCCTTGTGTATCTTTGGGAGGCAGTAGAGATCTCCAATGCGGGGAGTATGTGGAATGAGAGCACGGAGGGTGCTCTGAAGGTCCGGATCAGAGGTCTTGATCGGATTGTTGAGTTGACGAGTGTGTTCTTTGGTCGAATCTGTGGGTAACTGCCTGTAGTGTTCCTCATTGTTTAGTTGTCGGTACACTTCTTTACAGTAATCCGTTCTGTTCAGTATGACAATGGCCCCTCCTTTGTCTGCTGGTTTGATGACAATGTTGCAGTTGGTCTTGAGAGCGTGGATGGCGTTGCGTTGTGCTTGGGTGATGTTTTCATTCTACCAGACTTGAAGACCATCTGGCATGGTGATTTCAGGCACCTTTATTTATGATCAACGTCTTCACTCCTGTCTGTCAGCTGTGAAAGTTTGAAATGGCCAGGTCACTTTAATCTCCATGCTCCCTGGACAGCTGGCAGGATTCTAAATCCCAGCACCACTCCACTCTGCAGCAGTGATTTCCATTTCTCTCTTTCAAAAGCTGCAGGTGTGAGCTGGCCCCTTTGAAGTCCTCTGACAGAGAAGAGATGCATGCCACTTGTCATCATCTTTCACTTTTTATTGCTGAAGAAACCTTCAGTCCAGTTAATGATGTTGCTATTCATTCCACGAGTCTTGAACTTTTTAAAAATCTCATGAAAATTTATCAAGCACCATCTACAAATCAATCTCGGTTGGATCTGCAAGCGATCTTCTTCAGTTGCATCAGTTATCTCCCAACTTGTTGTTTATAGCAATGCTCCTTAGACTGTGCCCTCTGCCATAATACCACCTACATTCAGGTAGTGGCCTGATGTGTTAAATAAGACCATAAGATATTGGAGCAAAATTAGTCCATTCAGCTCATCAAGCTTGCTCTGCCATTCAATCATGGCTAATGTGATTCTCATCCCCATTTTCCCGCCTTCTCCCTGTAACCCTTGATCCCCTTATTGATCAAGAACCTATCTATCTCTGTCTTAAAGACATTCAATGACCTTGCCTCCACAGCCCTCTGCAGCAAATAGTTGCACAGATTCACCACCTTCTGGCTGAAAAAATTCCTCCTCATCTCAGTTTTAAAAGAGCTTCCCCTCACTCTGAGGTTGCCCTCCCTGCACTACTCTCTCCCACTAGTGGAAACATTCTCTCTACGTCCACTCTACCTAAGCCTCTCAGTATTCTGTAAGTTTCAATCAGATCCCCCTCTCATCTTTCTAAACTCCGTCGAGTGTAGACCCAGTCTCCTTAACTGCTTCTCATATGACAAACCCTTCATTCCTGTGGTTCGTGAGTTTTGTTTCTTTTACGTGGTGAATCTTCCACCAGTTCCCTTTGCACCAAGCTGACTTGAGCACTTTCAAGCTATTTATCGTTCCTGGGCTCAGTGGCTTGCAAAAGGCCTGATGGCTTTTGACCACTCCGGGAGCAGACTTTACCAGTTCTCCAAGGCCCAGCAGTTCTAAAGAGTTGAGGCAGTTTTTCCACCTCCCAGTGCTGTTCTCATCACCTCAGCCTCTGATCTCTCCTGATGCCCGTGTTGAGAACAGAAGTACCTTTGAAGTGGAAGGATCTTCTTAAAAATGTATTGTAGCCTAAAGAGGGAGAGAGCATGGCAGAGACTGCATCAAGACTAAATAGAAAAAGTAGGAGAGACAGGACCAGTCGAGTGTGGTGAGCAGAAGGGGGCGTTGGAAGATAAAGAAAAGAGGAGGATGCTACCCCTTTAGTGTGTAAAATATTTTTGTTTATAATTTTAGGTTATTTTGACCTCTTTAATCAGTCCCCACGGCTTTGGTTTTGTTGTGATGCATTAGAAAGAGGTTTGTAATTTGTGGGTGAATTAGTAATCTTCGAGTTATTTGATTTAATTTCAACCATGAATTATGCGTGCTTTAAACATGCTGACACTAACCACTTGAGTATTATGCTGTGTTGCATCCAACAACATTTTTGTGGCACAGTGAATAGGAATGCACGAGCTGCTTCTCTTTTCACTTCTTGTGAATTTAAATATATTACATACTTGTGAATAATCAAATGTAGAACAGAGCCTTCTATTAAATAATGTAGATTGTAATGTTAAATTGATATCCTGGATTTTCACTCCATTAATTTGAGAGTTTGAGAAATATCAGTGTTTTACCTATAGTTATTCACTCCCCTCAGGTTATTATTAGTTATTAGTCCATGATAGAGCAAATGGAGCACGATCTGTTGTGAAGGATTGGTTTGAGGGGCCGAATGGTCTTTTAAACTTTATGAGCATCTTTCACGTTGAATGAAATGCAGATTTATTAATTGTCCAGAGGCAACTGTCACCATGTATGTTCTTTTTTTTTTAAACAGTGATTTCCATTCATATTAAATTAATAAAACTCATGAACCAGGTCATAAATCCATTTGACAAAAGAAAAAAGGTCAGTTGCTGAAATGGATTAATCATTAGTTCAGGCGCACTTCTGGTTCTATTTAATTGATACAATTCCCCTAAATCCTGTAATTATGCTTATACATTGACGTGACTGAATGAAAACTTGACCAAACGATTAACAGAACATGCAACATTTTCATTTATGGTCTCTGTCATCTCTCTTTAGTGAAATAATGATACATGAAGCGAAGCATTTGTTAAGTAATTTGCATGTGTGCATTACCGTCGATAACTCTGTGTACTGACCCTCTGTAATTATGTCTCCAGTATACATGTGATCATCTTGTTAATAACTCTGAGGAGCCGACCTTGGACTTGGCATATTATCTAACACTGTGTCCTATAAAAGGCTGCAATGTTACGTACAACTGACACTACGCATAATGGTTTCCCCATAGGATCAATGCAAACAGAATATTATAGTGAAGGAGGATTATGGCGTATTTCAATGAGGTTAACACAGTACTATATACTACATTATGCTTTACACAGAAATATAATTATAAGTTGCTACATATAATTTTCTGGAAATGGCTGTTGGCACTGGACACAAGTAAAGTTTGCTAACTCTGACAACTTCCTGGATGTGGTACTGAAAACTTATGTTCCAGATCTAGTCATGATTCCAACAAAGCTGTTCCATAACAGTCACAACATCTGCACCTACTCAATAATGTGGAAGATTGCCCATGTGTGTCCTGTCCACAATAGCAGGGCCAACTAAATTTGGCCAGTTCTGGTCGTATCAGTTTACCCTCAATCATCAGCAAAGTGATGGAAGGTGACATCAACAGTGCTATCAAGTGGCACTTAGTCAGCAGTAATCTGCTCACTGATTCTCAGTTTTGGTTATATCAGGACCACTTGGCTCCTGACCTCATTATAGCCTTAGCCCAAACATTGATACAAGGGCTGAATTCAGGAGGTGAGGGAAGGGACTCCCCTTTGACATTAAGGAATCATTTCACCAACTGTGACATCAAGGAGCCTTAACAAAGTTGGAATCAATGGGAATTAGGGGCAAAACTCTTAACAGGTTGGAGTCAAACCGAGCACCAAGGGAGGTGGTTGTTTTAGTTTCATCTCAACCTTGCTTCAGGAGTCCCTTAGGGTGCTGTCCAAGGCTGAACCACCTTCAACTGTTTCATCAATGACCTTCCCTCCATCATAAGGTCAGAAATAGGAATGCTCATTGATGATTGCACAAGCCTTAGGTGCACAACTCCTCTGATACTGAGGCTTTTTATGGCCACATGAAGGAAGTCCTAAAAAACATTCAAGCTTTAGTTCACAATTGGCAAATAACATCTGCCCACAAGAGTACCAAGAAATAACCATCTGCAACAAGAGGGAACTCTATCATCTCTCCTTATGACAATATGTGTTAGAATGCTTCCAGGTTCAGCCTGGTGACATTGTCAACATTTCTCAGTTTGTCACGTATCGCAACAACAGGGAAGTCACCTTGCACAAGGTGAGGGAACTTCATTGTTTCTAAACAAAGAGGAAAGGGCATATGGCTTTACCGTGCTTATAGGCTTCTCAGTGATGCAGGGAATAATCAATCTCATGCACAAGGGTCTATAATTTCTACATCTCAAGGGGAAGGTGTACTGGATCCATAAGGAATTCTGAATGTGCAGCTGATGTTTCCCCATGTAATGATCCCCATGCTGGTGAATGCCCATTATCCTAGCAGCATTCATAGTGCTTATATTCTACGCCAGTTAGTCATTCCAGCCATCCTTGAGTCACCATATTGAACCAGGCAGTGGCTGCTGGATGACAAGGGCTATCAGTTGTACTTGTAGATCATGATTGTCCGCTGCCAGTTACCAAACCTGGACACTGTTTCTGCAATGAGAGGCATGCTACATCTCGGAATGTCATGGAGTGGACCGTCAACATCCTAAGACCACTGCCCGGGCCACTGAGAGGAGCCTTCCAGAACTTGCCGGAGGGTGTCCTGTGATGTATTGTAATCAGCTGCACCTTCCATAACCTAACATCTTAAAGTGAAAGTGTTTCCATCATGCCTCTGATGATCACTTTTGGAAGGGGGAAGGAAGAAGACATCCAAGATGTTCATCATTCCAGACAGCTTTGTTGAATCTCCCACTAACAAAACTGAGGCTACCATTGAACAGAACCTAACTAGCCTTAGCTGTATATGGGTATGACTGTAGTAAGGAGACTGGAAAAGTTGCAGCAGCAAACTCAACTCCCAATGCCCGAAATCTTGTCCACCATCTGAAAGCCTCTTTATCACCTTATCAAACATAATTAGGGATGAGCTGTAAGTGCTGACTTTGTCAATGATACCCATACCCCATGAACTAATAGAAAACAAAACAAAGAAAAATCTGATAGAAGTAGCTCCCAGACAATGTAACTATGTTCCATTTATTGTTTGCACGTTTGTAACCATTTATTAACAAACACACAAAACTGTTTAATAATCAAATTTAAAATAAACACCACACAGCACTTTTGTAAAGTAAGTACAGTATCTTCCTTTTGAGATTTCAAATGCTGCCAACCCAGCATAACCATACATCCTCTTTCTACTCAGCACAAGGCCGTAAGCATGGAGTAAAAATATAGGGCAGATCAAAGGGAAGCCAACAGGAACAGATTATGAGTGAACAGGCAGCATTGAAGTGAAAGGTGGGGGTGGGCTGTGGGGGGGTTGGTGGTGTCTTTCGGGTGAAGTGAAAGGTGGAGGAGTATATGTCCCTAACTGGAGAATCCAAGAAGTGCCTTCCCTCAACTGTGCAGTGGTATCTTATTTCAAAGAACAAAGAAAATTACAACACAGGAACAGGCCCTTTGGCCCTCCAAACCTGCACCGATAATGCTGCCCAGCCGAACTAAAACCCCCTACTCTTCTGGGAACCGTATCCCTCTATTCCCACCTTATTCATATATTTGTCAAGACACCCCTTAAAAGTCACTATTGTATCTGCTTTCACTACCTCCCCCGGCAGTGAGTTCCAGGCACCCACCACTCTCCTTTAAACCTTCGCAACTTAAAACTATGCCCCTCGTAATTGACTCTTCCACCCTTTGAAAAAGCTTCCAACTATCCACTCTGTCCATGCCCCTCGTAGACTTGCAGACTTCCATCAGGTTGCCCCTTAATCTCCATTGTTCCTGTGAGAAAGTTTCTCCAATCTATCCTCATAGCTAATCGTCTCCATACTAGACAACATCCTGGTAAATCTTTTCTGTACCCTCTTCACATCCTTCTGGTAATGTGGCAACCAGAATTCCAAGAACAGCCTAACGAAGGTTCTATAAAGCTATGACATAACTTGACAATGTTTAAACTCAGTGTCCCGATTGATGAAGGCAAGCATGCTGCATGGCTTATTGACTACCTTCTCCACCTATGTTGCCACTTTCAGTAACCCGTGTACCTGAACACCCAGAACCCTTTGCCTATCAATACTCTTAAGGGTTCTGCCAATTACTGTATATTTCCCATCTGTCTTCAACCTTCCAAATCCTTACATTTGTCCAGATTGAACTCCATCCATCATCTCTTCACCCAAGTCTCCAACCAATCTATATCATGCTGTATCCTTTGACGGTCCTCATTGGTCTCCGCAATTTCACCAACCTTTGTGTCGTCTGCAAACTTATTAATCAAACCAGTTACATTTTCCTCCAAATCATTTATATATATTACAAACAGCCAACTGTTCATTATGCTTTCACAAGAAGGATGTTTGCTGAATATCAGATCTATTAGTCGGCACCAGGAATGGATTATGAAAAGATAATTATGGTTGAGGAGTCCAATGCTGCAGCATGGTGGAACATAAGAACACAAGAATTAAGATCTGAAGTAAGGAAATTAAGTCCTTTGAGCCTGGTCCGCTATTCAGTCGGATCATGGCTGATCTCTCCTGGACTCAAATCCACCTCTCAACCTGTTCCCCATATCCCTTTTTTTAAAAAATTATAAATATATCTATCTTCTCCTTGAAACCATTCAATGATTTGAATCCACTATGCTAGTGGATTGCTTTACAGCAGTACATGTCACTATGCAGTACATGATAATTTCTAGATATACCTGCAGAGAATACTCACACTCAAAATGGTTATTAAATCCTCCATTGCTGCACTGACTACTGCCATACCAAGGGGCACTGACTACTGCCTGTTTGTAGGGCAAAGCTAGTGGTATTTGCTACCAAATAAAACTGTTGGACTTTAACCTGGTGTTGTGAGACTTCTTACTGTGTTTACCCCAATCCAACACTAGCATCTCCACATCATTACTGCCATAGCATCATAGAATGGTGACAGAACTTACAGCCCAACACCTCTGCCCTGCCCCTCTGAAGAGCAATTCATCAAGTGCCAGACCTCTGCTTTTTTCCCCACAGCCCTGCACATTCTTCCTTTTCAGATAATAATCCAATTCCCTCATGATTGCCTCAATTGAACCTGCCTCCACTCTCAGCAGCACATCTCAAACCACTCATGGCATTAAAATCATTTTCACCATGTTACCAATACTTCTTTTCCAAATTATGTTAACTCTGTGTCCATTGATTTGCAATCCTCCCACTAATGGGAACAGTTTCTTCCTAGCAACTCTGTCCAAACCCTTCATGATTTTGAATGCCTCTATCAAATCTCCTCTAAAACTTCCAAGATATTCTTGTCAATCTTTACTGCACTTTTACTAACGCCTTCAGATATTTCCTAAAGCTTAGGCTCAGAACTGGATACGTTGGTGGCAAACCAATGTTCTACATAAACTTCTTTGTTTTGTACTCTTTCCCCCTGCAAATAAAGCCCAGCATGCTTTTGCTCTATGTGGCACTAGATTAAAGAAGGTTATCTCTTCTGCTGTCCAAGTTATTGGGGCTGGGATATAGGAAAGTATCTTAGAGCTTCAACGGTCTGATTGGAACCATTCAATTAGCATTGTCACTATTCAAACCCAGGCTGCATTACATAATATTGATGTCTTTCAAGGTGAGATTCTTTGGACTCTGGACTAGTTCTCATAGACCAGACAGTAGTTAATGTAAACCTGTTATTCAAAAAGGGAGGTAGAGAGAAAACGGTGAACTTTAGACCAGTGAGCCTAATGTTGTACTGGGGAAGTTGCTAGAGTCCATTATAAAGGATTTCATAACTCAGCATTTGGAAGGCAGTGGTATAATCAGACAAAATCAGCATGCATTTGCTAAGGGGAAATCATACTTGATGAAGTTGAAAATTTAAATTCCGGTCCTTCCTATTCTTTTGCTTTGCACCTCAGCTGCTCTGCTGGTTCAGACGTGCAATAGTAAGTTTGCGGAATTAAATTCCTCTGCCACTCTCTTCCCATAACCCTTTTTGGAGACTGATGTCCTAGACGTTGAAAGAGCGGAGGTGCTCAGTTGATATACAGAGGCTAGCCAAAGCTTGTGGTTCTAGACTGGACCAAGAACATAAATGATAGGGGTGATTTCCCCCTCCACAACTGTGCTGCTTTAGCAGTGCAGCTGGCCAGAATACATAAACGGAGGCTGTTTAGTGTGTGGACACCATGGCTTCCAAGTCTCTGGCTGCCAGACTTCTTGCATTGTCAGCTCCCGTGCCTGAGATCAGCTCGGAGCTGATCTCCATATTTTAATTCTCCTTTCAACCTCCCTAGCGGCCAGCCATGTGGGGCTACTACACATGTGTCAATCTCCACTGAGACAGATCAGCCCATGCACAATGGCCCCCTCAGCGTTATGCTGCCAGTCTCTCCAGCAGGAATAAGCACCGTCCCTGATTTTTGGAGTGATTCAACGCTGAGACATTCTGCAATGCATAGGATGTGGGAGATTCATTTTGAACACATCAACGGGATTTACTCCAGTTTTTACATGAGTTTGGTACTAAGAATCTTTTTGGGAGAATCCTGGCCAATATGCTTGGCTTGGTCTTAGATTCTTCCTCACCAGCTCTTCCCAGTAATTTCAGACCTTAGGGTTATCTATGTGCTAGGAAAAACAAAATAATCTCAATGCTTAAAAAAGACCTCTCCATCCCTTGTCATACACTTGCTACCCTAATGAAGCTATGAATTTATTTTATTTATTAGTATCATGGGTGGCATGATGGCACACTGGTTAGCACTTCTACCTCACAGGGTCCCAGGTCAATTCCAGCTTCAGGTCATTGTCTGTGTGCAGTTTGCACATTCTCCCTGTGTCTGCGTGGGTTTCCTCCGGGTGCTCTAGTTTCCCCCCACAGTCCAAAGATGTGCAGGTTAGGTTGATTGGCCATTTTAAATTGTCCCTAATGTTAAGGGATAAATGTGTGGGTTTATGGGAATGCAGCCTGGATGGGATGCGGTTGGTACAGACTCGATAGGCCAAATGGCCTCCTTCTGCACAGTATGATTCTATGATTCAATGAAATTGGCTCACGTTAACAGTGCAATGAATATATTGTGAAAATTCCCTAGTCGCCACACTCTGGCGCCTGTTCAGGTACGCTGAGGGAGAATTTAGCATGGCCGATGCATCTAACCAAAATGTCTTTCAGACTGTGGAAGGAAACCAGAGCATCTGGAATAAGCCCATGCAAATATGGGGGAGAATGTGCAGACTGCGCATAGAGTGTGGCCCAAGCCCAGAATCGAAACCGGGTTCCTGGCGCTGTGATGCAGCAGTGCTAACTACTTTGTTGACCACATGAAACACGAAGCAAAATAATGCAGCTGCTGGAAATGGAAAGTCCAAACAATGAAACAAAAAATTGCTTTTTAGCTGCTCTGTGGAACATCGTTACTGTACAACCACACCCACCATTCATCCCCCACCCTCCCTACATTAGCCTATATAATAGGTTTACGCACAAACAAAGAGGTTTTCCACAGAGTTTTTCGCAAAACATTGTCCTCTCTGAAGCTATCAGTTTAAACAAGAATAAAAATAATAAACTAGAGATTTTTTTTCTGGCAATAATTCTTTTGGCGACCTAATAGATCTTTATTCGTAATGGCCAAAATGCTCCCGTTCTGCTGCCATGGGAATTGTAGCAGGCAGGGGGAGGCTGACCATTGCAAAGGTCCATTGATCATGGGCGGGATTCTCCGGTTTTGAGGTGAGTGTTGCTGGAGAACCCTGCCCAATGATTCAGAGGTTACTTTGTTTGAAGAGGCTGCTGGGAAAATTGGTGAGGCTGCCATTTTTTAAAAAAAATCTGTGAGGTATCAAGGAGAATTTTGTTAAGTTGGCTTCTGTAAAATGTTTATTTATTGTACGTTGATACATAATTGATTTACTCATGTACAAGCTGCATAAATTAATATGTCTGCAACACAGAGAATCAGCTCTTTGTCTTTACTGTCCAGCTGTTCAGGGTACAGCTTTATATAATAACTGGTAAAAAAAAGAGTGAGACAAATTTGCATCTTTTGATCTTTGTTAAATATCTTTGTACCAGGATTTGGTGAAGCTCATTCTGCAAGACAGCTTTGTAAGTTACATAATCACTTGTGGGTGCACATTGCAAGAAATGAAAATGCACAGTTCATGATTTTATGAGTGCTGAAATTAATAGATGGAAAATCATGAGCTGTGAACCAGCAATTTTCCGTGATGCTGTTCCAATAAGTGCAACGCTAAGCTGAGAGCACAGAATCAGTCTTAACATTGCTAAAAGAGTCTATTTTATTATCTTGAAGTTCAGATCCTTTTATTTAGGTTCTCCCTACAATAACAATCAAAGTTTTGTTCATATTTATCACTTCGCTGGTGATTTTTTTTTTGGGCAGCATGGTGGCACAATGCCGGGGACCTGGGTTCAATTCTGGTCTTGTGCGCAGTTGGCACTTTCTCCCTGTGTCTTATTTTTTATTCATTCATGGGACATGAGTGTCGCTGGCTGGCCAACATTTATTGTCCATGCCTAGTTGGCCTTGAGAAGATGGTGGTGAACTGCCTTCTTGAATAGCTGCAGTCCATGTTTTGTGGGTTGGCCCACAATGCCATTAGAGAGGGAGTTCCAGGATTTTGACCCAGTGACTGTAAGGAATGGTGATATATTTCCAGGTCAGGACAATGAGTGGCTTGGAGGGGAACTTGCAGATGATGGTGTTTCCATGTATCTGCTGCCCTTGTCCTTATAGGTGAAAGTGGCTGTGGGTTTGAAGGGTGCTGTCTAAGAATCTCTGATGAATTTCTGCAGTGCGTCTTGTAGATGGTAGCAGCAGTGTGTACTGAGTGCTGGTGATGGAAGGATTGAAACTGTGGCCTGTTCTCTTTGAGAAAATTATGCTGTGGATCTAAAATGTCCATGACATGTTTAACATCAGTGTGAGCATATTAGTCAAAAGCAAGTCATAGCCGGAACGGGGGAGATACATGATGGCACATTGGCTAGCACTTCTGTCTCTCAGCACCAGGGACCTGGATTCAATTCTCAGATTGAACGACTGTCTGTGTGGAGTTTGCACATTCTCCACATGTCTGCACGGGTTTCCTCCGGGTGCTCTGGTTTCCTCCCACAGTAAGAAGTCTGACAACACCAGGTTTAAGTCCAACCAATTTATTTGATAGTAAACTCACAAGCTTTCGAGGATACTATCCTCGATTACTATCTATCAAATAAATCGGTTGGACTTAAACCTGGTGTTGTCAGACTTCTTATTGTGTTTACCCCAGTCCAACGCCGGCATCTCCACATCATTCCTCCCACAGCCCAAAGATACATGTTAGGTGGATCAGCCATGCTAAGTTGTCCCTTAGTGTCAAGGTAAATATGTAGGGTTATGGGGATAGGACCTGGGTGGGATTGTTGTCAGTGCATGCTCAATGAGGTGAATGGCCACCTCCTGCACTGTAAGTATTCCATGATTATATGATTCTAAGTTTGGTTATAACTTATAACCAGTTTTTTTCTCCTTTATGTTCTATTACGTACAGTAAGGTTTTGTAGCATAACTCACTTGGCCATCCAGCAGAAGCCTTTTTGACAGGCTGAAACATTCCGTTGCATTGCCCTCCTTGTCAATTACAGGTAAATTTTATAAATCTAAAAGCACTGAGCCAATGGTTTCTGCATACTCGGGGGAGTTAAAAATGAGACCTCCAATTGCCAGATTGCTGCAATAAAACTTCACATGACATTTCGGAGAGAAAGGACTTGGATTAAATAAATAATTTCATAAAATGTAAACAGGGGGACAATATACTTTATAGATTTCCAGTAGCCCTCTGTAATAGAAAGATGTCTGGAGGCCAGATCCAAATCGTTTTGAAGACAGATGTACAAAATGTTAACCTGTGTTTTCACTTTTGTTAAAAAACAGTTACTAGGAGATCTGTGGAATATTTCCATGATTTTCTATTATTTCCGACCATACTGATTTTTCTAAAAAAAGAACCTAAACAAATGAGCAGAGTGCCTTAGTAGGAAACATATCCTATTACTCTTCAGAAAGCCTGGTAGTGGTTGATGAAACAGGAGCCAATCTTTACATTTATGAACATTTATTCAGAGTTACATATCACAAATATGAATCTCCTTAACCCAAATCCCAATTCCAATTTTGTTCATTCCTCTTTTTGGAAACAACTTACCTACTTTAAAGTAAAGTTTATTTATTAGTCACAAGTAGGCTTACACTAACACCGCAATTAAGTTACTGTGAAAATCCCTTAGTCACCAACACTCTGGCACCTGTCAGGTACAGTGAGGGAGAAGTTAGCATGGCCAATGAACCTAACCAGAATGTCTTTCAAGCTCTGGGAAGAAACTGGGGTACTGGAGGAAACCCAGGCAGACACGGAGACAACAGCGACCCAAGCCAGGAATCGAACCTGAGATGCTAGTGCTACCATGCTATCCAGCACTGTAACAAAATTTTAAATGAAACTTGTCAATTCAAATTAAAATGGGTTTTTCAGGAACAGTGATGCACTCGTGTCGTCCCACTCTACCCAGACACCCACCAGCTGCAGACAAACTCAAATGTACTGTTTGTGTCCTCCTCAGGGACAACAGATGCAACCATGAAGGAGAAGCAGGCAGTTAGGCTGCCTGGACCTATTATTGCCTTTCTTAGCTAGACTCAGGAGCAGTGCAGTGCCTGACCCCTACCACACTGGATGGTTAAAGATCGAAAGCATGGGGCTGAAATGCAACCAGAAATTAAAGAGCAACCCCTTCAGGTGATGGAAAAGGAGCTTCAAACTTACTCACTCTACATAAATGTCAGGCACAGATCCCTCCACTCACAGAGATAGCAGGTGTTCTGGGAGTCCCTGAATTGATTCAAACCTTTATTGTACAGTTTAGAAAAAGTCCTTCTCGTACTTTCAAGGTATGGTCCTTTATTATCTTGGCTGCGTAGTTGATGTTGAGGAACCCCTCCCCACACTAAAACCCTGAGGGACAAAGGGAGGACTCCCATATAGAGAACCAAGTCTCTAATCTATCTATCTGCTGTTGTATCCTCTGACAATCCCCAGTACTATCAGCAACTCCATCAATCTTCGTGTCATCCACAAACTTACTAATCAGACCACCCACGCTTTCCTCCAGACAATTTATGTATACAACATGCACAAGAGGTCCCAGCACTGATCCCTGTAGAGCACCACCAGCTGCATTCTGAAAAAAACACCCTTCCACCTCTACTGTTTTCTCTGACCAAGCCAGTTCTGTATCCATCCAGCCAGCTCACACCAAATGCCTGGTGATTCTAGATTTTGCATCAGTCTGCCATGTGGGACCTCATCAAATGCCTTATTAAAGTCCATATAAACGACATCTATAGCCCTTCCCTCATCAATTATCTTTGTCACTTCTTCAAAAAACTCAATCAAGTTGGTGAGACACGATCATCTCCATACAAAATCATGCTGCCTGTCACTAACTAATCCATTTTCTTCCACAGCATATATCCGATTCCTCAGTAACTTCGCCAAAAGCTTCCCCACCACTGGTGTCAGGTTCATTGCCTATAATTTCCTGGATTATCACCAGATTCCTTTCAGAAACATTGCTATTCTCCAGTCCTCTGGAACCTCATCTGTGGACAAAGCGGATGTGAAGATATCTGTTAGGGCCCCAGCTATATCTCACCTTGCCTCCTGTAGTAAGTTGGCATGGATCCCATCTGGCCCCAGGGACTTGTCTACCTTAATGCATTTTAGGATACCCAACACTTCCTCCTTTGATATAGTCACATTCTCTAGTGCCTTCACAGACCTATTCCTGGCCTCAACATCAACTACGCAGCCAAGATAATAAAGGACCATACCTTGACAGTACGAGAAGAACTTTTCCTAAACTGTTCCAATTTCACCAAATAACCAATCTTTTGGAAGTTTAACTACAAGAATATCTGAAGCTAACTGAGAATGCTTTGCTTACAGAATCTTAATTTCAACTGTAAGCATCAACTCATCTAAGAAACTGCAGGCCTGCCATAGAAAGAGACTGAGACAGTTACATTTTTTTCCTTCATCTATATCTAACCTTCATGTAAGTGATGGTGTCTGAGATAAATAAGTGAGACATAATTTTTTCTTAAACCCCCATCCTCCCCCAACAGCAAGTGTGAGATAATAAGTAAACTTCTATGGTTTCAAACATACAGAAATTATTACTTTTGGAACTATTTAAATTGGGAAACTCACTTTGATGGTAAGAAAACAAACACACCATAAAAGAAAACACATTGATCACAGAATGTAAAAAAAAACTTTTTATCTGTGACTGAATCTCAATGACTGCATTTTATGCGAGGGCTCCTTCATGCCACACATGAACAAATGCTGCCTTGATGACAAGAGGGGAGGAGATGGCTGAGTGGCATTATCGCCAAACTATTAATCCAGAAACTCAGTCTAATGTTCTGGGGACCTGGGTTCGAATCCTGCCACAACAGATGATGGAATTTGAATTCAATTTAAAAAAACCTGGAATTAAGAATCTATTGATGACCTTGAAACCATTGTTGATTGTTGGAAAAGGCCATCTGGTTCACTAATGTCCTTTGGGGAAGGAAATATGCCATCCTTACCTGGTCTGGCCTACATGTGACTCCAGAGCCAGAGTAATGTGGTTGGCTCTCAACTGCTCTCCAGGAGCAACTGGGGATGGAAAATAATTCTTGGCCAGCCAATGACGCCCATGTCCCATGACTGAATAAAAGAGAGCAGTCACTCTCAACTCCTCCTCACCTCTGAGTTCAACTATTTCACCCATGTTTGTACCAACGCTGTAATGAAGTCAGGAGTTGAGTGACCCTGGCAGAACCCAGGCTGAGAGTCAGTGGCAGGGTATTGGTCTATAATAACATTGATAATATTGTCAGTGACACCTTCCATCACTTTACTAATGACCAAGGGTAGACTGATGGGATGATAATTGGTTGGATCTGATTTTGCCAGCTTTTTGTGGACAGGGCATACCTGGGGCAATTTTCCACATTGTCAGGTAAACACCAGTGTTGTCTCTGTACTGGCACAGCTTAATGAATGTGCAGCTAGTTCTGGAGCACAGAGTCTTCAATACTACAACTGGGATATCATCAGGACCCACAGCCTTTGCAATATCTAGCCTTCAACCTTTTATTAGTATCCTGTGGAGTGAATTACATTGGTCAAAGATTGGCATCTGTAATGCTGGGGACCTCAGGTGCAGGTCAAGGTGGGTCATCCATTCAACAGTTCTGGTTGGACATGGTTACAAACGTTTCAGCCTTGTCTTTCAACAAGATTACCTCTCATTGTTCTAAACTCCAAAGTGTACAGGCCCAACCTGCTCAATCTTTGCTCATTAGGCTACCCTTTTATCCCAGGAATTGGCTTCTGAACCTTCTCAGTATTGCCAGTACAAATATACCTCTCCTTAAATCAGGAGTCCAGAACTGCAGAGTGCTCTAAGTTTGATCTTATTACTGCCTTGTACAGATGTCATGATGTGGGTATGCCGGCGTTGGACTGGCGTAAACACAGTAAAAAGTCTGACAACACCAGGTTTTAGTCCAACCTATTTATTTGATAATATTCTCACTAGCTTTCGAGGGGACTAGCTTTTCGAGGCTGTCCCCTCGAAAGCTAGTGAGAATATTATCAAATAAATAGGTTGGACTAAAACCTGGTGTTGTCAGACTTTTTACTGTGTTGTACAGATGTAGCATGATTTTCTTACTTTTGTATGCTACCTGCTTGCAATAAAGGGTTACTTTCCATTATCATTGATGTGCATTACAAAGCAGCACAAGCCAAGTAAGAATGGGAGTAACAGTGACACACAAACCCAAGCTATCTGTGAATTGTGACTGCGTTTTACCTCTGAATCAGAAAGTTGTGGGTTTATGACCCACTTTAGCACACAACGTCGTCTGAAATATAAAGTGCTGTCCTTTAATTGTGATGTTAAACTGAGAGCTGGGGTAAACCATGAGAATTGTAGCGGGCAGGGCAGAAACTTTGGCCGACCCTTTAAAGATCTGTTGACCTTGAGTGGGAATTTCTGTTTTTGGGTAGGGTGCCAAGAAAATCCCGCCCCATGTCTGCCTTCCCCACTGGACATGAAGAATCCCATAGCACTTCTTGATGAAGAACAGAGCTCGCCCCGGTGTCCTAGTGTCAACTAATATTTACTAAAAGAAAATACCTGGTGATGTATCTCATTGCTGTGTATGAGACCTTGCTGTGTGCAAATTACCTTCTGCTTCTCTCATTAAAACAATGGGCAGAATTTCCCAAAAGCTGTCTCGGAGGAGGGATTCTCTGAGCCCTCTAACCCTGCTCTCAACTTGCTGTGGCCCAGAGAGTCGAGAGTCAGCAGGAAAGCAGGTTTTCAGCCAGCTGCCACAGCCAGTCTGACCATCCCAGGCCACCCTTCTGGTGCTGATCAGGTTCCCAGCCAGAGTGGATGGGAAGCCTATTAACATGTCTCAAATATTTAGTCTGGGCCAAAAGGTCTTTACTATTCACCCAGTTTCCCAGTGGATCCTGCACCGGGTGGACTTTGGGAAGGACCCCACAAACAATGATCTGGCATGTTGATCCCCGAGGGTCAAGGAAGCACCACCAACCCCCTCAACAATGAGAGACATCCTCCCCACCCCACACTACACAGTTATGATTTTTAAATGCCTTGAGCCCCTATTTAGCTCCTCTCCCCCTCTCAGACCTCACTCAGTTTCTCTTCAGACCAAGCATCTTGGCAGTGCCAACAGTTAACTACCCCAGCACACAGCTAGGCCTAGTGCCCAGCTTGAGGAGCTGGATCCAGTGGGCCATTTGCCCCTCTGCTGCTGCCAGGCTGTAGAGGACAGGTCCCTCAAGGATCCTGGAGGATGTGTAGGCTTGGTCTAGGGGCAAGGGCTTGACCTCACCACTTGCCCCTGGGATGGGGGTGTTGTGCCTCTTCTAGC
This sequence comes from Carcharhinus amblyrhynchos, assembly GCF_965287045.1. Taxonomy (NCBI): domain Eukaryota; kingdom Metazoa; phylum Chordata; class Chondrichthyes; order Carcharhiniformes; family Carcharhinidae; genus Carcharhinus; species Carcharhinus amblyrhynchos. Next base: position 42,235,312 of record NC_137328.1, on the reverse strand, counting down.
CCTGGCAGACCTGAAGATCACCCCTACCATGGTGATTTCAGGCTGCCTGTGATTAATTTCTGCATTCCTGCCTGTCAGCCATGCGAATTCTGAAGTGGCCAATTTACTTTACCCTTCATGCCTCCCAGTCACCTGGCTGGATTTTAAATCATTTCAGCACTCCATTCTGCAGGAAGGATTTCCCTTTCTCCTTGCCAGAAGCTGTAGGTATAATCAGACCCCTTGTGAAGTTCCCTGATAGAGAGGAAATGTCAATTTCACCTGGAAAGGGTGTTGCAGTCTGCACAGTTGCGCACTCAGCCCTAATGTACACAAACAACTTTGATCTGAAGTTATTGTGGCTTTCCAGTAAGTAGAAATTGTTGAAACCCTACCCCCTGCACTTGAAGTCTTTGATCTGTAACAAGTGGCACGGTGGCACAGTCGTTAGCACTGCTGCCTCACAGCACCAGGGACTCAGGTTCAATTCCTGGCTTAGGTTGCTGTGTGTGTGGTATCTGCATGTTCTCCCCGTGTCTGCATGCTTTTCCTGTGTGCTCTGGTTTCCTCCCACAGTCCAAAAGATGTGCTGGTTAGTTGCATCGGCCTTGCTAAATTCCCTCTCAGTGTACCCAAATTGGCACTGGGGTGTGGCAACTAGGGAATTTTCACAGTAAATTCATTGCAGTGTTAATGTAAAGCGACTTGTGGCAGTAATAAATAAACTTAAAACTTAAGAATACAGTGTTCAATATTAGGATCACAGCATTTTTGATGTACATTAATGAGCTGGATTTATGTATGCATAATAATTACAAAGTTATACAGAAGTTGGAAATGTTGTGAACAATGAGGGGGATAATTATGGACATCTCGCAAGACATAGACCGGTGAAATTGGCAGACGTAGCAGATGTAATTTAACACAGAGGTGTGAAGTGATGCATTTTGATAGGAAGGGTGTGGAGAGACAACATAAACTAAATGGCACAATTTTAAAATGGATTCAGAAATAGAAAGACCTGGATCTAAATGTGCACAAACTTCTGAAAGTAATAGGACAAGTTGAGAAGGCTCCTAAATCTTTGGATTTATAAGCAGAGACAGAGAGTAGAAAAACAGGGAAGTTATATTAGAGCTTTATAAATCACTGGTTAGAAGCAGCTGGAGTATTGTGACTCACCTCGACACCACAATTGAGGGTGGTTGTCAAGGTTCCAGAGAGGATACAGGGGAGATTTATTAGGATTATATCATGGGAGTGAAGGTTTCCTTTGCAAGAAATAAGTAGAGAATCTGGGGTTGTTCTCCTTGGAGTAAAGAAGGTTAAGGGGAGATTTAAGGAAAGTTGTTCAAAATCATGAAGGTTTTGACGCAGTAAATAACGAGTAACTATTCCCAGCGGCAGAAGGGTCAGTAACCAGAGAGCGCAGAGTTAAGGTAACTGGCAAAAGAACACAAGATGAAAGGAAGTGAGTTCAATTTAGGTAGAAAGTTAAGTAGTCTAAAAGAAGCTATGAGAAAGAGTGGTGGAAAGGATTCAATAATCCCTTCCAAAAGGGGCTAGGATATTGGGGATGTGTGATGGTGCAATGGTTCTGTTGTGGGTTCATCATCCAGAGATTTGAATTCAATTAAACAAAAACTTAAGAAGTCTAATAATGATCATGAAACCAGTGTTGATTGTCAGGAGAACCCAAGGACAGGGACAGTACTTTTATTGCATCACTCTCTGATGCATAATCTCTCGATCAGGCACAAAGTACCTTTCAATGGCCCCAACAGGCCAGTGGCAAACCCAACAGGGTTAGCTGGGAAGACTTCAGCAGGCCTGAGAAGGCTGTGTGACTCCCAGTTAATCCTTGAGCATTGCTAAATGGATTCAGGGATAATGGGTGTCCTTTGGCTCGTTAATGAGCCTAATTCATAACCTGTAGTGAGCTGGCAGGTTTCTTGAGTTGGCTCCATTCCATCGCCAACTTAATTACAAGAGGTGTTCCCGTCAGTGGGAGACTGAAGTGTGAAGTACCACTCCTCCAATTAAATGAGCTGGCTGCCATGTTTCTCTCTAAATTGGATTGGATTAAATTCTGCTCAATAACATCTTCAAAGAACTAGCCACTGGCACACTGGTCAGAATACTCTCCTGATGTGCAATAATGTTCAATGATTCTAAATACTGAGACACCCCTAATATAGGAAATTTCTGCAAAGTAAACCCTAAAAGATAACAATGAAGTAAATAGTCAGGTCATCTGTTTGAGATGTTCCTGTGGGAAAAGACGCTAGGAGAACTTTGAATGGTGCTGTGGGATCTTTTATGCCCACCTGAGAGGTTTGACAGGGCCTTAATGTCTCATCTGAGAGATGGCATCAATAACAGTGCAGCACTACACTGAAATGTCAGCTTAATTTATGTGATGAATTCCCTGAAGAGCAGCATATGAACCCACAACCTTCTGACTCAACATTTGATTGATGGCTAAGACTTTGTGGGAGACTATAGGTGGAGGGTGAGTGAAACTGGAAGTGCAAAGTTGGAAAACTAGCCTTTTGATTTTTTTTGTGTCATTGTTTTCCCCATTTCCCAGTCTGTTTTCTTTTTGTAATGATTCTACTCTGCCTTTTTGTTTACAGTCACATAATTATTTTCACTTATGACAGGGAATGGAATTATTCAGACAACAAAGTCAAAAGTGGCTTTGTGAAGTCCCACGACTGTTCCAAGTTTTGCTTCACACTATCTACTGGAAATCATGCTGGCGGCACACTCCCATGCCATGTATATTAAAATGGTGCATTTATTGGGGCGGCACAGTGGTTGGCACTGCTGCCTCACAGTGCCAGGGACCCAGGTTCGATTCCTGGCTTGGGTCACTGTCTGTGTGCTGTTTGCATGTCCTCCCCATGTCTGTGTAGATTTCCTCCGGGTGCTCTGGTTTCCTCCCACGCTCCAAAGATGTGCTGGTTAGATGCATTGGCTATGCTAAATTCTCCCTCAGAGTACCTGAACAGGTGCCGGAGTGTGGCAAGGGAGGGATTTTCACAGTCACTTCATTGCCATGTTAATGTAAAACTACTTGTAACTAATAAATAAATTTTACTCATTAGATCAGCCTCATTAAAAATGGTGAGAGGATTCCTGAGTATTGTCATACCTGCAATCACCCAGGCAAGTGGAGAGTATTCTATCAGACTCCTGACTTGTGTCTAGTAAATGGTGGAGAGGTTTTGGGGACTCAGGAGGTAAGTTTGTTGCCGTTGGATCCCTGGCCTGCTCCTGCAGTATTTATATGGCTGGCCTAGTTAGTTAACTGTGGGGGATTTAGCAATGAATGTCAAGGGAGGTCATTTAGATGCTGTCTTGTTGGAGATGGTCATTACTTGACACTTGTGTGGTGTGAATATTACTTTCACAAGCCTGGATATTATAAGAACATAAGAACATAAGAACATAAGAAATAGGAGCAGGAGTAGGCCATCTGGCCCTTCGAGCCTGCCCCGCCATTCAATAAGATCATGGCTGATCTGTCGTGGCTCAGTTCCACTTTCCCGCCCTCTCCCCATAACCCTTAATCCCCTCTCTTATCAAAAACCCATCAACCCGCTTCTTAAAAATATTTAGCGAGGCAGCCTCCACCACTTCAACGGGCAGAGAATTCCAGATATTCACCACCCTTTGAGTGAAGAAGTTCCTCCTCAACTCCGTTCTAAACCGCCCCCCCCTTTATCTTGAGGCTGTGCCCCCTAGTCCTACTGTCTTTTTTGAGCGGGAAGAGTCTCTCCACCTCTATCCTATCCATCCCATTCATCATCTTATACGTCTCAATGAGATCTCCCCTCATTCTTCTAAACTCTAACGAGTACAAGTATCCAGGTCTTGAAGCATTTGACATAAATTACTTTAGCATCTGAGGAGTCACGAATGGTGCTGAGCTTTGTGCAGTCATTGGCAAACATCCCCACTTCTGACCTGATGATGGAGGGAAGATCATTGATGAAGATTGTTGGGCCTAGAACACTATCCAGAGGAACTCTTGCAGTGGTGTCCTGGGACTGGGATAATAGACTTCCAGCAAGCACAGACAACTTCCTTTCTGCTAGTTATGACTCCAACCAGTAGAAAGTTTTTTCCCTTTTTCTTCAGTTTGGTTAAATGTAGTCTTGATGTCAAGGGCAGTCCCTCTCACCTCACCTCTTGAGTCCAGCTCTTTTGTTCATGTTTGGACTGAGGTCAGCAACTAAGTGGCCCTGGCAAAACCCAGCCTGGGCATCAATGAGCAGGTTATCACTAAACAAATGCTGCTCGATCGCTCTGTTGACAACAACTTTCCATCACTTTGCAGATGCCTGAGAGATGATGTGGTAATTGGCTGGGTTGGATTTGTTCTGCTTTTTTGTGGACTGGACAGATCTAGGAAAATTTTCCATTGCCAGATAAATGTTAGTGTTGTTACTGATACTTGAATGGCTTGGCTAGGGGAATAGCTAGGTTTGGAGTACAAGCCTTCACTATTGCCAATATATGGTTAAAGCCCATAGCCTTTGTAATATTCAGCTATTTCTTGATATCAGATGGAGTGAATTGAATTGGCGGAAGACTGGCAACTGTGGAAAATGGATATTCCACTTGGCAGTTCTGACTGAAGATTTTTACAAAAATATCATATAGTCACTACTAAAATCAAGGAAGAATTCGGGGGAACTTCAGTACCCAGAGAATGGTTAAAATGTGGAATATGCAACCACATGCGATAGTTGACGCATAGTTAAGAGAAGCCAGATAAATAAATGAGGGACAAAGGAATAGCAAGACATGCTGATAGGTTTCGATGCAGTAGGGAAGAAAACTCATGTGGAGCATAAACATTGGCTCAGACTAGTTGGGTCAAACTGTAAATTCTATGAAATTTCTACCCTCAGGTTTCAAGTGAAAATGAGTTTTATGGAACACTTTCAAACTACTTTTACACTTTATTGAAGTTTTGTATAATCTGTGTTTTCAATCCCATTGATAGATTTGAAAATTAAATTTAAGAATTAGGGTGATTGAACAGCACACAGTAAGCACACAGCATTGTTACATATCATTTCAAGGAAATAGTACTGGATTCAGTTAAAATTCAGTTTAAAAAAAAGGACTGATCCAAGTTAAACCTGCCAAGAAGAAGCTATTTGGCGGGTAAGAGCAATAGGATCATCATCGACAGGAGAAATAACATTACACATCACCAATCACCCAGACGTTCACAGTTTGCAATTGATCCTCTGGCCCCATTTCTGAGGCTGAGGATAGGTTGTCAGTTGCAATCTGATCCAAATGATAAGGATCATCAGTCTCATCTGTTACACCACCATCTTCCATTTCTAGCTATTACTCACATAATGTGGTAAAAAAAATCTCCCATTTTATCAATCTGTAGTGAGGTTCCTGTTTGTAGCTCCTTTATTTTCATCCTTGTTGTTGCCATGATATAGTATCAGATGGCAATCCTAAGAGGTTGAGGGAAATGATCTGTGACATAAATTGGCAGCAATAAGGCAAATTGTGCGGATGATCTTTCCTTCAGAGTATGGATTTTTAAAAAAAATCTGTGGCTAGTATATCTGTGAAAGTTCTATTCCTTTTCAACTAGGCAGTATAGGGAAAAGATACTGATTGGCTTTAGCCAGAGCAAGCTTGCTTGAACTCATGCTAACCTCTCGGGGCTTTTCACCTCCTGTTCAGCCATCCTGCCACTCAGCAATGTGCTTAGCACTGGCTGCTTACTGCAACCCTTTATATTTGCATAATGTACAAAGTTTGCCTGCATCATAAGTAGTGTATGTGGGGCAATCCTGCATACAGTCCCTTGCACCCGTTTTCAGGCGCAGTCCAACATTGCTGTGGACATTCCCTACCTTCACCAATTTTTAAAAAGATTCTTCAGAGGGTGCCTCCGTTTTGAGGGGCTTGCAGATCCCACTCAGATGGGCAGCGCCACCTCTCCAGGTGGGTCTGCTCCTCCAATAGACTTGGTGATCCCAACTGCACAGCCCGCAGGGTCTCTAGTTGGACGGGGTTCCCAGAGGCAGCCTGTTAATTGTCCACCCCTGCAAAGATTGCATAGGTGGATGGGGCCTGGACACCAGTGATGTCAGGATCCTTATATAGTCCTGACCCCTTTAAATCTCACAGGGTAGTGAGATTCCACCTCCTCTACCTGTCTTCATGGTCGAAGACAAAAAATAATTTTGGAAATAATGGAGTACCAAGGATCTTGTGAGGAATTAGTAATAAAGAGATACTTTTTGGAGAATTTTATAGAAATTTATAGAACAGTGCAGAAATAAGCTTTTTGGCCCATCTAGTCTGCACCAACCACAATCCCACCCAGGCCCAATCCCCATATATTTACCCACTAATCCCTCTAACCTATGCATTCCAGGACACTAAGGGGCAATCTAGAATGGCCAATCAACCTAGCCTGCACATCTTTGGACTGTGGGAGGAAACCGGAGGAAACCCACACAGACACAAGGAGAATGTGCACACTCCACACAGACAGTGACCTGAACCGGGATTCAAATCCAGGTCTCTAAAGCCGTGAAGCAACAGTGCTAACCACTGTGCTACCGTGCCGCCCAAATTAATAGAAGTAAAACCCAACAATCCCTCGGACCTGATGGACTGCATCCTTGGCTTTTAAAAAGGGTGACCACAGAGATGGTGGATGCATTGATTGTGGTCTTCTAGAACTCCCCAGATTTTAAAATCGTTCACCTGGATTGCAAGGTAGCGAACTTAAACCCAGCTATTCAAGAGAAAACAGAGAACCAATGGAGCAGTTAACCTAATGCCAGTAGAGTGGACAACTTTAGAATAAAATGGGTCTTAATTTCTGTTCCTGCAATATTGATTTGGTACCATACCTGAGACTTGTATGTTGGGACCCTGTAGAAGTCCCAACACTTGCACATGTGTGGCAAATAAGTGCTATGATCACACTTCCTTACTGGCTTTGTACACTGCTTAGCTGTCATTGACAGTTTAAAAGGCTTCTATTTAAAGAGATATATCAGTGCAAACTTCGGCTAGCTATCCTGAAGAAACAGAAGTATTTAAATGCTTTTCTTTACACATTTTTGTTCCTGGTCTAACAGCAGTGGAGAGGTTGCAGACATTTCACAGAAATTCTTTAGGTAGGTGAAAACTATCTTTTATGTTTAATAGATGTTCAAAGTGCATGTAACTGTACAGAAAATGCAAGGAAGATAGAAATTTTTATAACTTTTTCCTATAATTCAGCTGCTTATGTCATTAAAAAGTGCTTTTCTATGTAGCAAGATGGGTTTAATTTTAAAGATCTCTTTAAATAGGCTTCAGCTAAAGTTCTTTTGTGAAAATATATGTTTATGATGCATTTTAATGCAGCATTGTGGAATTCAGTTTTAAGAGTCTCTTTAATGCAATGTTGAACTCTCTAAGCTTCTTAAATAGTAAATTAATATATGCAAAAAGAGTTCTGTATTTACTGTCTTGAATCTAATTATATAACTCAGAGAATTTAAAATGCCTTATTGAAGTGTCATGTTTAAAAGGACATATGAAACCTCTGGTAAGCTGATGCATAATTTCTCTAGCAGATATTTCAGAACTCAGTGCATATTCCAAACTTGATCTGGAGTCATGTTAGCCCCTCGGCACCTAATAACTTCTGCATTGCTTACTGGAACCATGCCACTTACATTGAGTGCTTGACGTAGGCACAGGATTTATCCAAAGAAAGTCATGCAACATGTCTGCTTCCTGAGCAAGATTAACATTCCACCCCTGGGACGGTACAGAAAGTCATATGAAAGGATGTCAAGAAAAGCTGTGGAGAGATCTTACCGATGGTCGATTGACGTGGCAAGATAGTGAGTGAGAGAGGCAAAAAATCAGGTTGACACCCAGTTTCTTGCCTCTTGCGATCTTACTGGCACTGAATTGACGGTGTAAACCACCTCATACCCCGGGAAAGGCATAATGGTGTTTTCAATGTTTACATTCAAATTTGAATATTCTAACTGAGCTTGGGACACTATCATCAGGGCTTACTTGCCTTAGCGGTCTCATTGGTGGAGCTCCTCATTGCAAAGGATCATGTATGGTCCCCATCAACAGAGGCCTGGTGTCGTGGACTCGCTGGTGGGACGACTGGAGGCCATTGAGGATCCCCAGTTGGTCAGGAGAAGAGGGGCAATGCCCCTTGAGCAGTGCCAGCCTCAAACTGCCGGGCTGGCAATCTGGCACTGCCCACCATGCGCTCTGACACTGCCAACCTGGCACCCTAACACTGCCCACTGGTGAGTGCCAAGGTGTGGGGTCTGAAGGGGAGGGATTGACATGAAGGGCCAGGGCCTAAGGGGAGGCAAGATGGAGCTCCACACTCTGCAGTTGGAGATCGCTGGGCTGGCAATCGACCAAGGAGGGAGGGACGGATGGGAGGGTGGGTAATGGGGGTGGCAATCATCTCAAGGGCAGTGGGAGATATCTGGGTGGCAATCGGTGGACAGGGACTGGAGGCCAGCGATGGGGAAGGGGGTTGGAGGGCATGAGAGATCGCTCAGTGTACTGTCTGCTCTTGTCCAGTACATTGAGATTGACTCATTTGATTCATATGCAATGACTCCCTGTAATGTGAGCAGCCAGCATTCTGGTGAGAATAGACTCTGTCCACTCTCTCTATGGCATGAATCACACTTGGCCCAACTGCCATACGATTCCGCTGAGAACCAGCCGAAAAACGGGTGCAATTCTCTCCAATTTTCACACTTATTTGACACTTAAAATTTTTTTGGTAACATCATCTCATGTGCCAGGAGACCACCTTCCAATAACAAAGTGAAATTTCATTCTGTGAAATGTTGAAGGCCAAACTCAAAATGCTGCACTGCCTTAAAAGTGGAAATTAATTATTTTGCATGTGGCTCATTTCAACATGGTATCGGTGACATTACAGAGGCAATGACACGGTGGTATTGTCACTGAGCTACTCGTCCAGTAACCCAGGGTAATGGTCTGGGGACTTGGATTTGAATCCCACCATGGCAGATGGTGAAATTTGAATTCAGTAAAGATTTGCAATTATAAGTCTAATGGTGACCATGAAACCATTGTCGAGTGTTGTAAAAACCCATCTGGTTCACTAATGTCCTTTGGTAAAGTAAATCTGCCGTCCTTACCTGGTCTGCTTACTCCAGAAGCACAGCAATGTGGTTGACTCTTAAATGCCCTCTGAAATGGTTCAAGGGCAATTAAGGATGGACAACAAATGCTGGCCCAGCCAATGATGCCCATATCCCATGAAAGAATAAAGAAAAAAATTGGATGACATTTTGCAGAATACCATGAGGGCTTGGATTTACCAGCTAACTGAGGCAAATTTTCATATGGTTTTGAAGTTTATTCATTTTGATTTTTCCCTGTGAGGATGAACGTGAAGTCCTTTGCATTCTACAAGTTTCCCAAAAGTAATTGGGCTGTCGGTAAAACATGCATTAGATTGAAGGTGCAAATAGATGAGGCTGTTTCCTTCATCAACAGGTTGAGGTTCCGTTAATGGAAGGTAATATTCAAATGAAGTGTGTGAATGCAAACAACTGGGGAAGTGCCCATTTGTCCCAGCCAACTTGAAGTGCACCGGACCATTGATGCCTACGTTGTGGCGGGGAGCTCCGATGTTTCCATCATGTGGGGGATGCCCCAATGTTTGTGTTGTGTGGGGGCTGGGGGCTGTGCTCTGGTATTTTTGTGATGTGGCGTGTCTGTGGGGAGGGAGGTGATGGTACGTGGGAGGGGTGCTTCAATCTCAGTATTCCTGCTCTTGCTGATGTCTTGAGGTCCTGCCTTTCCCCCAACTGACTGATTGACTGATTCTCGCTGCCCTTTTAAAATGCAGCGTTTTTCAATACAATGAGTGAAGCCTGCAAGCTTCACACTGGTTTTCTCACCTGAGCCAACACTGTGTGCATTTTTGGGAAGATCCAACACATAGAAAATCCATTGTCTGTCCATCTCTTCCTCCTTTCCACCCTTCCAAAATAAGACAACTATTGTTCTAAAGTTTTAAAAAATTGCTTTATTTTTGTTCAAAACTTGTGAAAAAACTTCTGAGGTAGCTACTATTCAATATTTCAAAGTTCATCACTTTACATAAAAAGTCATTATACTCTCAAACATTGAAAGTTTTGCATGATTTTTGTGAATGAAATTTTTTCATTAAACTTTACAGACCATTGCGTGTATGCTATTCCAGCATCAAAGTTACAAAATACTTTAATATATGATAATATTTGGATAACATAACTCAAATAAACAACAAATCCAAGTGCAAAAGTGCATTTTTTAAACTAATGAATAAATATGCTAATAAATTGCACAAATCAAAAGCTTGATTTTGGCTGGAAAAAGACACTTTACTTTTGTCGAAGCTTTTCATCGTGCACTTGCAGACTGTTCACAAGCATACCAATGTCCAAGGGAACTGCAAATTTATACAGTATGCGAAGAGGGTGCCAATCAATCAGCACTCGGTTCTCAGACCGTATGGCTGGAATGTTACCAGCACTTCTGCCCTGGAATCAGGGCGGATGAGGCTCACAGAGTAGCATTCTCCCTTGGCATTGGGCAGGATCTTAAGAGCCTCCGGTGGACATGCTGGTAAAATTCTAGCCTACAAGTTTGATGTTCCCCTTGATATTGGCACTCTTGCGAACTGTCCTGATGAGTTCAGGATGAAAAGCTTTGACAAATAATAGTCTTTTTTTTCAGCAATATTCATGTTCTGTACTTCCAAATGACTATTTAAAAAGACAAATGTAGCAAAATACAGCTCAAGTTAGTGGTCAACATAACAATAAGGGACGAACACAGACAAATGAAAATATATTCAAAATATCCCTCATGATAAAATGGGGAGTGAATGAGGTAGAAGAGGCAGTTTTAGATGGAGTGGGGAGAACCATAATTCCTTCTGTGTCAACCCCCTCCCTGTGAAGTAACCTCTTGCATGTCAGAGACACGTATAGCAGCAGATTTCTCTGCGCAGAGCTCTTTGCTGGCCAGAAGATGTTGGTACTCTAGCATGCCCAACAGCAAATGTCCCTTCACTGGGCTGCTGCTGGCCAGAAAGTGCTGATGTTACAATTTTAGCCAGAATCTCATTATATTCCCTTTATAAACACATTCTGCTCCTGAATGATCTGGGCATGCTGAATAGGAACCTCAGTTAACCTTTGCAGGTGCTGGCTAACCTCTGTTTTTAGATCAATGAAGGCTTGCTGAAGCACGCGTGAATTTGTCTTGTAACTTCCGTTCCCCGTGACAGATCCTGATGTTAGAGGTTAAGGATCCTCTCGGCACTTTCATCATCAGCTGCATGGATTGCAAATTGCCTGTGTGGTTGTGGAGATGGATGGAATTGCCACAGGCACCGCACCTTCTAAAGATTTCAATGTGTCCCCCCTTCCAACACAGCAGCCACATCATCACAGACCTTCCCCTCCTCAGCTACCATTGAATGGTTGGATTGCCATCAGCACCACCTTCTGAATCAGAACTCTCCCTAACAAGTCTCTCCATCCTCCATTCCCTGTTACATTGCTGTGATGTACTCACCTCCATTCCAACCTGGCCCCCTTTCAGTTCAATCTGATATTGCAGCAAACTCACCTTGATTGCCATTTGATGTGTCCATGGCATCTGTGAGACTAAAAATTAGCACAATTTTTTTTGTTACAAATTAACTGTCAAGTTGATGGTACAAGCACTTAGCTTTTATTTTAGCACCACCTTTACTCATCCCCGCATCTGACACACTGCTGTTTATCATGGTGTTGGAGACACGAGTCAGCCTCCGTGCATGCTCTTCCTATTCTATAGGGTCCCTGATCCATGGCAGCCCCTTCCCCAGTCAATGAACACTCCTGGGCTTTATGTGGTAGCTTTGTCTATAGATAGAAATTAAAGTTTTAAAAAAATCTTGCTGTCCTGTCCTGTGACACATTTTACGACTTCTGGAGACAGCTAATAGCTTGTACCCCGGGAGATATCTCATTCTATGATAACACTTATGACAAAATCGAAGCCATCTCCAGGCAACGGCATTTTATGATACCTCAGAAAGTTAATATCTACCTTTCTGCATTGTCATATCAACAGGTATAACAGAAATAAATTAGAGACATCTCCAAGGCAACTGTTTTAGGACACCTCAGAAACCCAGAACACAAAACATCCTGTGACCTTTAGGATTTTTAAATTCACAAACTGGGCTTTGACGTTTTAGGAATCACTTAATGTGGATAGTTATACACGTACGCTGGCAGCACACATTAAATCTTGCAGCTTCTGATCCACTGTCTATGCATGGTGCTAGCTGCACTAACAGCAGCCACTTCCTTCTACGCAGCGCTCTGAACGTTCGTTGGTGGTTTTGTCTTTCCGCACCTCATGATTTGATTATGCCTATCATCATAAAATCATAGAATTCCGACAGTGCAGAAGGAGGCCATTTGGCCCATCGAGTCTGCACCAGCTCTCTGACAGAGCATCCTACCCAGGCCCCATAACCCCATGTTTTTACCCTGCTATTTCCCCTACCCTACACATCTTTGGACAGTTGGAGGAAGCCAGAGGAAATCCACGATACACGGGAGAACATGCAAACTCCACACAGATAGCCACCCAAGGCAGGGATTGAACCCGAGTCCCTGGCATTGTGAAGCAGCAGTGCTAACCACTGTGCCACCGTACCATCCTCTAGCTTCAGCCTCACTTATGAGCATATTCAATCCTTCGTCAGAGAAGGTCTAACTCCTCTTCTTCATCATAATTCCATATGTTGTCATTTTCTACATTGGACAGAATCAACTCACATTTATGAAAAGGAAACATGGTTCATAAATTTCTTTGCCGTTTTTGAGATTGATGGAGGAAACGATGGCTCTGTTACATTTGGATTTTCACAAATTGCCACAACAAGAGATTATCACACAAAAGTAGGGGTCATCATGGGAATATCTTTGCATGGATTGAGGATTGATTGACAGACAGAAAATAGTATGAATAAACAGATCATTTTCAGGTCAGCAAGCTGTAACAAGTGGGGACAGAATGGATCAAGGATAGGCCTCAAATATTTACAATCTTTATCAATGACGCAGATAAAGTTTTCTGACCGTACAAAGCTAGGTGGAAAGGTAAGCTTTGAGGAGGACGCAAAGAAGTTGCAAAAGGACTCAAACAAGACAAGTTAAATGAATGGGCAAGACCATGACAAGTGGAATATTATGAGAAAAGTGAAGTTATCCTTGTTAGTAGAAAAAATAGAAATGCAGGTTTTCTTTTTTGATGGTGAGAGACCTGGGAATGCCAATATCCACAGTGACCCATCATGTCTTTGTACAGAAGTTACAGAAAGTTAACATGCAAGCACTGCAGGCAATTAGGAAAGCAAATGGTATGAAAGCTTTTATTGTAAATGGATAGTAAATAATTTTTATTGGAATTATCTAGGGCCTTGCTGAGAGCATGCCTGTACCATGTACAATACCATGTACAATTTTGGCTTTTTACTTAGGGAAGATTATACTTGCCTCAGAGGGAGTGCAGAAAAGGTTCAGTAGGTTGATTCCTTGGATGAGAGCATTGATCTGTGAAAATAGATTGAATGGACTCAGTCTATAATCCCTAGAGTTCAGAAGATTGAGAGGTGATCTCATTGAAATGTATAAGATTATTAGAAGGCTTGACAGCATAGATGCTGAGACACTGTTTCCCCTGGCCAGGGAGTTTAAGTTTATAAGCGATAGTCTCAGGTTAAGTCTTTAGCCATTTAGTACTAAGATGAGGTGAATTCCCTTCACTTAGAGATTCATGAATCTTTGGCATTCTCTACCCATGAGAATGGCAGGTGTTCAGTGGTTGAGTATATCCAAGCCTATACTCTCTGGAGTTTAGAAGAATGAAAAGTGGTCTCATTGACAAATAAAATAATTCTTAATCTTTTTGACAGGATCAATGTTGGATGAATGTTTCCCTGGCTACGAATAAGGAATGTAAAGTGAGAATGAGGGATCAGTCATTTAGCAGAAAATGAGAAGTCTCTTCATCCAAAGGTTGTGCAGTGGGACCTGGATGTCCTTGTGCACCAGCTACTGAAGGTAAGCATACAGATGCAGCAGGCAGTAAAGAAGGCCCTCGGTGCAAGAGGTTTTGGGTACATGAGCAGGGATGTGTTGTTGCAATTATACAGAGCTTTGGTGAAGCCACATATGGAGTATTGTGTGCAATTTTGGTCTCTCTTTCTGAGGAAGGATGTTCTTGCTCTTGAGGGCATCCAGGAAGGTTTACAAGGCTGATCCTGGGGATAGCGGGACTGAAGTGAGAGGAGAGATTGACGAGGTTAGGATTGTTTTCACTAGTGTTCAGACGAATAAGAGGGGATCTCATTGAGACTTATAAAATTTTATCACGACTAGACAGTGAGGATGCAGGGAAGCTGGTGGGGGGGTCCAGAACCAGGGGTTATAGTTTGAGGATTCAGGATATACCATTTAGGTCAGAGATGAGGAGACATTTTTTTACCCGAAGAGTGGTGAGCATGTGGAATTCATGACCACAGGAAGTAGTTGAAGCCAAAACATTGAATGTATTCAAGCGACAGCTAGATATAGCACTTGGGACAAATGGGATCAAAGGTTCTGGGGAAAAAGCAGAATTAGGCTATTGAGTTGGACAATCAGCCACAATCATAATGAATGGTGGAACAGGCTTGAAAGGCCAAACGACCTCCTCCATTCCAATCTGCTATGTTTCTGTGAATCTTTGAAGTTCTCTGCCATATGGAGCTGTGGAAGCTCAGTTATTGAGTATGTTCAAGATAAACATCAATAGGTTTCTTGGACACTAAGGGAACCAAGGAATATGGGGATAGAGCAGGAAAGTGGGGTTGAGGGAGAAGATTCACCATCAATTTTTCTTTATGTTGGAGCAGACGCAAAGAAACTATTTCTTTATGTTCTTTGCACTGTTCTGAAGGGTGACTGTGAGAAGAGCCTAAGGTGATTATCAACTGTTTTTCTTATGCAGGACATCTTGACTGTAGTCTTGTGCTTTCCCAGGTTTGTATAACTACACTGGGAATTCCCTCCAATGTTAATTTAAGTACCCTTCATAACTTTGATCTTTTTGCTCAACTGGCATCTTACCAGAAGAACCCATGGCAAACTTCCAGTATGTCAAGAACTGAAAACCATCATTTGGAGTATCACAGATATGACCCAATATCCTTCCCACTCAAGCTGTTAAACACTCTAGCAATGCCAATGCAGCAGAATGCGCTAATTCTATTCAAATTGTACTGTTGTAGTGTTGCTGACTAATTCAGAGCTGAGATTTAAAACAAAACATTTCTCTATCAATTTGGAAACACACCACCAACTACATTCATACAAATTCTGAGAAGTGAGCATGTTCTGTGACTTCAATAAACCAACATCACCTTGCAATAAACATGAAGAAAATGAATCTCTTAGTGTGTAATATGTATTTTGAAGAACTTTAAAATGATAAATAAACAGGTATTTTATGAGTAGATTCCAAAATCTTAACTTGTTTTTGCTGCCTGTTTAAAATATACTGTAGTATGAAGAAAACTGACGCCACCAACAATAATCTCAATGTCAGTCTTGAAACTGTAATCATATCACTAACCTTGTGTTTGATCGGTAGAGTCCAAAGGGTCTATTTATATCACAAATGACTAAAGGTCAGACTCAATGAGATCCCTTTTGGGCACCAATGCCACAGACTTTTATTACTGTGTTATAAGAGAATTTAGGGACACAATATGATTTAAAATGGCTTAGCATCATAATGCAACACCACCAGCGTTTAATCTTCCAGTGGATAATGCTGTTTATCAGTCATTGTGCAACCTAAATGCTGATAGTATTAGATCACTGCAAATGTCTCTGTGCTGCTTGGCATCAGAGCAAATTTGTCAACTGCGTTTTTATTTTGCAGTGTTGGAATCCTCTTAAAGATCTGTGATGGGAATTTTTATTTAAGTCAATAAATGATTAAAACTTACTTTAGTGTAAGTACTTTTATGCACAAATGCTTTCTAGTTTTTAATACTTTAGTGTATTGGATTATTTTCAATAAAAGAGGAGCCATCTATCAATGTCAGAGAAAAGCCCATGAGGAACGCTGTTGTTTTTTTTCACCACGCTGCTTTGCCCACCTCACTCAAGTTTGATACTGTGTTTAGGATTGCAAAATGTGCAGGCGAATCTCCACAAAAGGCACCTGTCTACAGCCTGATGCACATCTCATGCAAGGATAATACTCATTCCTTTGCCTGTGTATTTTAATAGGCAAGGACATGGGAGAATGAAAATCAATGTTCTCTTATTGTCAGGTTTTCCTTCTCAGTAGTTAGTAACATATTGGGTGGGAATTTATGTCCTCGCTTGTCCTGAATTTGTAAAGTCCCGCTCGAGTGCAACGGATCTTTCCATGCTCTGCTCCTCCCCACTCTGATTCTCATAGCAGACGGGATGGTAGATGTGGAGCGTGGGGAGGATAGATGAAATAATTTAGAGTCCAGTAAAATTAAAGGAGCTCTTGAAGTTTATAGTTTCAGTGGCCAAATTTAGCAATTTTGCTGCTTTTGACTTTGAGGCAGTTTAAAGGTGTAAATGGATGATTTATCTGTACTTATGAAGTTGGCTGCACTAGTTTGAGTTAATTTTAAAATCTCTGTCTGCGGGACCTCAACAATGAAAATTAGTAATCAGATTTCACAAGCTTGCAAGTTGGATAGAGAGGGAGAAAATAAACCCACTGAGAACATTGTTCCTTCAATGTCTCTGTTATTTTTTAGTTCTGATGTGGAGATGCCGGCGTTAGACTGGGGTAAACACAGTAAGAAGTCTCACAACACTAGGTTAAAGTCCAACAGGTTTATTTGATAGTAAACACCACAAACGTTCGGAACACTGCTCCTTCGTCAGGTGACTGGGGAGACAAAGGAACAGCGTTCCCAAAGCTTGTGGCGTTTACTGTCAAATAAACCTGTTGGACTTTAACCTGTGTTGTGAGACTTCTTACTTGTTTAGTTCCACAGAGCAAGAAGGTGATTAAAACATACAGCAGGTTAGTTTGTCAAATTACCTTCTATTTTTAACTGGCCAGTGATACAAATCAGGTCACGGTTAGTGTATTCCAATTGTATCCTGATTAGGACATGTCTGGGAATGCCTCACTCAACCAGAGTCCCATTGTCCAAATGATTATGTCTAATGGTTTGTCTCCACTTAATTTGAGTACTCAGCTGATTGTGCCCTTTGCCAAGTGGGATTTGTGATGGTGACGACCTCCATTCATCCTCTTTCAAGGCCATCCTTCCTGGTGTCGCTTTTCAAACAGGTTGTCTTCATTGTAATGGTTTTTGGAATGTAAGGAGGTACAGTGATGCAAATATGCAGCCATCTCAAATCACTGGAATGTGATTTTAGTCTTTCAAAAAAAATGTCGATTAGGTGCATCCAACCAATAAATTGAAACTTTTTTTCATATAAAAGATGTTTCATAACAAATCTTGCTTAAATCTGAAACTAGGGTACTATAAGAAATGGCAGCAGTAATAGCAGATGCGTTCGTTGTAATTTATCAAAATTTGCTGGACTTTGGGGAGGTGCCAGCTGATTGGAACACAGCTAATATGATGCCACTGTTTAAAAAAGGGGTTAGACAAAAGGCGGGTAACTACAGGCTGGTTAGTTTAACGTCTGTAGTTGGGAAAATGCTGGAATCCATCATTAAGGAAGAAATAGCAGGACACCTGGAAAAGAATGGTTCAATCAAGCAGATGCGGCATGGATTCATGAAGGGAAAGTCATGTTTGATGAATTTACTGGATTTTTATGAAGATGTAATGAGTGCGGTTGACAGAGGGGAACCGCTGGATGTGGTGTTTTTAGATTTCTAGAAGGCATTTGATAAGATGCCTCACAAAAGGTTGCTGCATAAGATTAAGGTACACAGAGTTAGGGTAAAGTGTTAGCATGGATTAAGGATTGACTATCTAACAGGAAGCAGAGGATCGGAATAAATGGGTGCTTTTCCGGTTAGCAGTTGGTGACTAGTGGCATGCCACAGGAATCGGTGTTGAGGCCTCAGCTGTTTACCATATACATAGACAATCTGGAGTGTAAGTATCAAAGTTTGCGGATGACACAAAGATGAGTGGGAAAGCAAATTGCGTGGAGGATGTGGAAAGCCTGCAGAGATTTTGATAGGCTAAGTGAAAGGGCAAGGATCTGGCAGACGGAGTATAATGTTGGCAAGTGTGAGGTTATCCACTTCGGAAGGAATAATAGTAAAATGGGCTATTATTTAAATGATGAAAAATTACAACATACTATTGTGCAGAGGGACCTGG
The DNA here is from genome assembly GCF_965287045.1 of Carcharhinus amblyrhynchos. Taxonomy (NCBI): domain Eukaryota; kingdom Metazoa; phylum Chordata; class Chondrichthyes; order Carcharhiniformes; family Carcharhinidae; genus Carcharhinus; species Carcharhinus amblyrhynchos. The sequence goes on along the minus strand of NC_137328.1, from coordinate 42,216,861 downwards.
GGGTCCTTGTGATGAATCGCAAAAACTCAGTTTGCAGGTGCAGCAGGTGATCAAGAAGACAAATGGAATATTAGCCTTTATCATGAGGGGGATGGAGTATAAAAGCAGGGAAGTCTTGCTGCAATTGTATAAGGTATTGGTGAGGCCGCAACTCGAGTACTGTGTGCAAGTTTGGTCCCCTTATTTGTGAAAGGATATATTAGCTTTGGAGGGAGTACAGAGATGGTTCACCAGGTTGATTCCGGAGATGAGGAGGTTAGCTTATGAGGAGAGATTGAGTAGACTGGGCCTGTACTCATTGGATTTTAGAAGGCTGAGGGGAGATCTTATAGAGACATATAAGATAATGAAGGAGCTAGATAGGGTAGAAACAGAGAGATTATTTCCACTTAGAAAGGAAACAAGGACTAGAGGGCACAGCCTCAAAATAAAGGGGAGTCAATTTAGAACAGAGTTGAGGAGGAACTTCTTCTCCCAGAGGGTAGTGAATCTTTGGAATTCTCTGCCCAATGAAGCAGTAGAGGTTACCTCGTTAAATGTGATTAAGTCACAGATAGATAGATTTCTGACCAATAAGGGAATTAAGGGTTATGGGGAGCAGGCGGGTAAGTGGAACTGAACCACTATCAGATCAGCCATCATCTTATTTAATGGTGGGGCAGGCTCGAAGGGCTAGATGGCCTATTCCTGCTCCTATTTCTTATGCTCTCACGTTTTTATGTTCTTATGTAACCAAGTACAAAGTGTTTTCTAATCGTTCATGCCATTAATAAACAGGGTGTGGAAATATTGTCCATCCACTATTTTCAGATTAAATCTTAATATTGCCTCATAAACACTGATCATTTTGACATTATTTATCAATGTTTTATACTTTAATTTTAGTTACATTATTGTTGAATGCTTAAGTGACTGACATAAAAAAGAATAATTGCTCATTTTTACATGAAGTCTCAGGCAATGAAGGCATGGGTGACACAGTAACACAGTGGTTACCAACTGCAGCTACGAGTCACTATCTCTATGAAGTCTGTACAGTCTTCCTGTGCCTGTGTGTGGGTATCCTCCAGGTGCCTGATTTCCTACCACAGTCCAAAGATGTGCAGGTTAGGTGGATTGGTCATACTAAATTGCCCTTTACTGTTGGGGGGGATTACCAGGGTAAACACATGGGGTGATGGAGAAAGGGCCTGGGTGGAATTGTTTTTGGTGCAGGCTTAATGGGCTGAATGGCCTCCAATGCTGTAGGGATTCCATGTATGTCAGAATGCTGAGACCACACAACATCCAAATGCATTTTGTGATTACCAACCTACATGGTTTGGTGCAATGTTATTTGGCCAGGAGATATGCTCAGACCAGTTCTTATCTAAAATTCAGTCAATGGTATACATGACATGAACTCAAATGGTGAACATGTGTTAACTCCTCCACATAGCAGGTAGACGGACAGTGTGAACAAATTCAAGACAGTTCTTGACACAATATGAATGGATAGATAAAAGCAAGATACTGCAGATGCTGCAATCCGAAACAAAAACAGAAAATGCTGGAAAAACCCAGCAGGTCTGGCAGCATTGGTGGAGAGGGTAAATAGAACTAACATATCAAGTCCATGTGACTTCACATTAAAAGTGAAATGGATCGAGTTCGTTCCTATGAAGAAAGTGTGTCATATATCAAAAATAGTTGAGTTCTGTGGGCAAGTAAACAGATTAAAACTTAAAAGGAAGTTAGATGATAAAACTACGATGAAGTATGGCAAATTGCATAGTATCTACAACACAGAAACAGAACATTCAGTTCAGAAAGCTTATAACCCGTGTTTATGGTTTGCACTTCCAAAAATATGAGCTCCAGCCTGCTCAATCATTCCTGATGGGTGTATCCTCTCAATTTCCGCAACTGCCTTGTGAGTCATTTTTCTTCTTTCTCCAGAGTTTTATGTTGTAAGGTGTTGAGCATAGTTCTGTTGGTCTTATTAAGGTACTCATTGTTTTAGGTGGTTCACCAGTATTTCTTAATGACTGGAAACTAGATACATAGGTGCAATAAAGGTCCAAGCTAATAGCTGTCTCCATGTTTGCTGCTACACATAACCCTGTCCAACACTGACCCCCTAGGTACGGGTCATGTTCTCTTACACCACAATGTGGGCAGTACTGTACTCAGCCCTATGTTAACCCTTGTGTCAGACCCTTATAATTATATTTCAGTATCCTTTTGTAGTTTGCGGTTTTCAAAGAGTGGTTTAATCAACATTTTATATAAATTTATATTATCTCCCTGCTATGTATTCCATTTCTGTAGAAATGAACACTTAAAATGGATACCCCTGCCCCCAAAGCCAGTCTACAGATCTTGATGCACCATTGGCCCTTTTGGTTCAATATAGCACAGATAGCACACTATCCTTGCGCTCACTTCTCATTACTGTGCTTGCTTTGTGCAGGCAATATGGAACACACTATTCATTGGCTGCACATGCTAACAGGGGACACAATATTGTTATTTGCTAGCACTACTTAATGTGAGCCTGCACCACTCAAAGCTTGGTTCCACATCTTAAAGGGAAGATGAATTTGTGGGTGGAGCAAGTGCTGATGTATTCAGAATAACACTGTGTAATAAGGAATAATTGCTGATCGCTAGAGATAGTGTGGTGCAAGGTATTTTGACAATACACTGGAGGACACGGTGAAGGAAGTAGAAAGGATGAGAGATATTCAGTCTCAACGAAGGGGGCAAGAAGCCTTTGAAACACATAGGTCAAATGGCAATGGGAGCGAGTAGGAACGGAAGTAAGTACCAGAAGTGTGAAGTTGTACTAATGAAGCAGTGGCATGATGGGAAAATTGGTCAAGTATCTGGTACAAAATAAGGAAAGCTGATCAAGCTATTCTGAAATGTCTGACCTCTGTAAGACCTGATAAGGCTGACTCCACATGACCTAGAGCTGTATGAGTGACACAAGATAAAGTCAGGGATGAAGGAGTCACTGACCTTTTTCTGTTCCATCAAAGGACAAGATAAAGGTATGACTTATGAGACAAAGAGTTCTAGGAGATCTGCAGGTTGTACTATGATTTATGACATTGCTTATGACGCTATTACTGATCAAATTCCTCAATAAGCTGTGGTCACACAAACTGATAATGATTATCTATAAATACTGCACTGATTCTTTATGTTAGGCCGGACTTGAGGAAGAATAAGCAAGTTGTAATGACAGCTCTCTGAACTCAAGTTTTTGCCAATACTGCATGCAGTGTTTTGTAAATAAAGACTAGTTATTTTGTTGGGACAAACTTTGTTGAGTCTTTCTACCACAGTCAAGAAGCAGTAAAATTTCCACTTCAACAGAAGTACAGACTTAAAGGCTTGACTGCAGTGCTCTGATAAGTTTAATGATCTTAAATAAGTGGTCAAAATCAGTGAATGCATCTTCTAAGTCACCAACTGCATCACTATCCTCAGCCACTGCTCAATTCACCATTCGCCCATCAGTCACTTAACAACAATCTCTGTCAGTAAGGAGTTCTGCTTAAAATTCAAATGCTTTACCTCAGCCTCAGATACCGAGCAATGCTGCAAACGCCTCATCTACATTTCGCAGCTTGAGCCAGTTATTTAACTATAATAGTTACATCACCCAAAGTGATTGCACTCACTTGAGGAGAAGGTGGCTTACAATAAGAGATGGTGGGAACTGATTGAAGGTGCAGGAGTATGCCAATCTATTCTTTTATATAATTATTCATTCATGGGCCTTGCTGACTGGGCCAGCATTTATTATGATAATTGACAATGGTTTCAAGGTTTTAATTAGACTTTTAATTCCAAATTTTTATTGAATTCAAATTTCTGCTGTGATGGGATTTGAACCCATGTCCCCAGAGATTGCCTTAGTCTCCAGTCCAGTGAAATCACCATTACCTCCCTCTGACCTCATTGGGCACTTGATGCTGTCCATTACTGGAAGGACCATGACTAAGGCTGTTTTTTTTTTCAATTCCCACTTCCCTCAAATCCTGTAATCACATCCTATAATCTAAATTACAGATGTAGATGATGTAAGCCCTTTGATCCACTTCACAAATTTACCATTGTTCCCTTTTCCTTTCAGACATCTAGGAACAACAGTCTCTGTGCAATCTGCTGTCACCACAGCTGTGGGTGCCAGTGTTGAAAAGAACTTGTGGGGTGTCACAGCAGTCCTGCACGCTATCCTCCAATACATCACTAGCATTGCTGAGGCACAGCCCCAGTGGTGCACCAAGCTGCTGCCCCCTCTTGTGATGACAGTATTTGTGATCACTTGCCATTCCTTCTTGCTGTTGTTAGTTAGTCAGTGCAGACTGCTATCACCTATGTGGAGATGGTACAGTCTGAAGTCAGACCTTCTAGACCCAAAGCTGCTCTAGGTTATCCTCTTTGAGCATTTGCAGTCAGCAGCCTTCCACTAGTCATTCTGCAGAACCTGAGGTAGCTCTGCATTGGAACAATAGGGCAGGCAAAGCTACCGGAAGATAGGCTCTAAGGGAATGCACAAAGGGAAATTAGTTTAATTTTGTATGCCAAAAGGCACGCATTGATTCACAAGTTTGGTTTGGAACGTGTATTTTGTCATCTAGTTTTGCACTGTGGCCAGAAGGATGCTGCTTTGGTCAATGGTATATGTTATGAAATGTGGGATTGTTAGACAATGGGCAATGGGGTTTGACGTTCTTGTTATTGCTTTTGAATGAATTCTTCTCGTACAATCAGGCAGAAAAGATCTGTCTATTGCAGCCTCCCTTTCTCTTCTGTCCTTGCTTCGCCTCAGCCTTCTTTTCTTGCGCCCTCTCCTCTTTCTCATTCTTCTGCGTCTCCCCTGATAAATGATGGCCAGGCCTGTTTCTTTATAATGGCATAAATACTGTATAAGGTAACCTAGAGCGTTATTGGAAAGTTTCTTAGAACATCATGTTCTGGAGCTGACCAGAGAGTAGGCCATAATAGACCACAATGAGAAAGGATCAGTTAATGATCTCATTAAGAAATGTATTTTTTAATCATGTTTTCTTCGGTAATAAGCAGACATTGAGCTGTGTGCTTAGAAGTTTTATTGATGCTTAACTGGTTTAAATGGGATTATGGGGTTTTGTTTGTTTTTACTCTGGGCCTAATGCTGTGTCCAGGATTGTTATGATCCTGAATTGCTGGAGAAAGAATGATTGATAGGTCAGATGGGTCAGTTTTCTTTCTCCCAAGAGTTCTTTCACTTTCAGTTTGGGCTGCTGGCTGCTGTTTTAGTGAGAAGGTGATTTACTGCATACTTGGATGCAGTGTTCACTTTCTCTCTTTCTCTCCATGGTGTTTTGGGAAGCAATTCTGACTTCAAACGTGCACAAGCACACATCAAGAATGCTGCAGAATTCAAAAGCATCACATGAGCACCTTTGCTGTGATAAACCTCTGACAGAAGTATGTTTATAAGGAGATTTGGTTGGTTGCAACATTTCATTTAGTTGTTAAGGTTTATACAATATCATGGTTTTTTTTCTTATTTGTAATTGGTTAAGGCTATTGCTAATTTTATTTCTATATGTTAACTGTATTCTTAAATAAACTTTGTTTGATTTAAAGCTCCCTCATGGGTCATTTGATCATACCTGAAGTGAAGGGACATGAAGTGGTTTGGAGGACATGAGGGACCATGGATAATCACCAGGGTGCATGGGTTAACATGGAAGATATGAGGGGCCATTGTAGCAATTGGGAGGCATGTGGTGTCCTGGGTTTGCATGGATAGACCATGAGAGTGTGTGGGGGTTGGGGAGTGTGGGTGAAGGCTGGAGGACTGTTTTATGCTTTCTTGTATTTTTTTTAAACTTTGATAGAGTACTGGTGCGCCGAGGTAGACATTCCCCCCAGCCCACCTCGGCACCCAGCATGCTTTCCAGTTGTTCTGTGGTTGTTTGGCTGGATCACCAGGGAACCCCGCCACTCCAGAGCAAAAATCTCACTTTCTGGGCCACTTTCCCCCATGTTGGATTGCAGAGCATGGCCTATACGGTCATGATCCAGGAGCGAGAGTCAAGGCCAAATGCTGTAGCTTTCTTCCACTTGTCTAAAGGCTCTGTTTCATGCATCTCCGTTGAATTTTATCCTTCCGTTTTGTCATTTTTGTTCTATTACCATACAGCATCCTGTAAATGTGGAGAAATTGTCACAGCATCATTTCAAAACTTTAGAAAAGTTCCAATAGTTTGAACTCCATATATAGCTGCTTGCCTTTTAGGATGTAAGTTTCACCAACAGTGACGAGGTGGAAATGGTCAAGAGCTTCAAGTTTCTCGGTGTCCAGTTTACGAACAATCTGTCCTGTTCCCTCCATGTTGATGCTATACTTAAGGAAGCCCACCAATGCCATTACTTTCTCAGGAGGCTGAGGAAATTCCCTACAACTTTCTCACCAATTTTTACAGCTGCACCATAGAAAGCATCCTTTCTGGGTGTATCACGGCTTGGTTTGGCTCCTGCTCTGACCAAGACCACAAAGGGTTGTGAACGTAGCCCAGTCCATCACGCAAACCAGCCTCCCATCCATTGACTCCAACTACACTTCCTACTGCCTTGCAAAAGCAGTCAGAAGAATCAAGGACCGCATGCACCCTGGACATACTCTCTTCCACCTTTTCCATTGGGAAAAATATACTAAAGTCTGAGATCACATACTAACCAACTCAGGAACAACTTCTTCCATGCTGCTGTCAGACTTTTGAAAGGACTTATTCACATATTGAATGGGTCTTTCTCCTCACTCTAGTTGTGACTGCAACACTATATTCTGCTCCCTCTCCTTTCCTTCTCCCTTATGTACTCCATCAACAGTATACTTTATCTGTACAGCATGCAAGAAACAATACTTTTCACTGTATACCAATACATGTGACAATAGACCAAATAAAATTATTTTAGAAAAGTGATTTGCACTATTGTCCCCAGCAACATTCCCTCCCCCTCTATCTGCATATTGGCTGGGATTTTCTCAGCCCACTGCACTGCTGTAGTTTACAATTTTCATATAGTTAGCAGTTCCAGGATAGTATTCTTCCTGGCTGCTGGCATTTCCTCAAACATATCCCTGAGGGAACACAAAAGAGAAGTACTCACTCATCACCCTCACAATACCTTGTGCTCCCTCACACACGGATAGCCGTCCTGGTCCTCGAAGGGCCTGAAAGTCTCCCTTGTTAACATTACCACTCTAGGCATTTACAAAATATTTCGGGGTTCTACCCAATGCAGTACACAAACCTTCCTCCCTCAGGTCCCTGGTTGGCTTGTCCCTGGTCCCTGTGGGTTTCCGCCCAGCTCCTGTTCCCGTTTCCCCTGTGTGATTTCATCAGGGAGCAAATGTTACTGAAGTGTCCGGACGTTTGATCCGGTGGATTCTGACTCGGTTTACGTGGTACAGATGATGGACTGAGGCTAAATCAGGTTTGTGGTGGGGGTGGGGTGGGGGGAGTTGGTTTTCATGTAGGAGAGATGTTGGGTAGTGTTGGAGGGAAGAGGGTATTGGATGGACGAGTCCTGCTGTATTTGTTGAGGTGCTTTGTGTTAGGGAAGAGGGCTATCAGGTACCCTGGTACAACAAAGAGGGCAGGGCATATTGTGGGACAGGGCCCATTGGGTGGAGTGATCGGTGGTTGGCGGGGGGTGGGGTGAGGTGGGGGGGTGGAAACCTGCTTCCACCCTGCACTGGGAGAGGGAGGGAGGAGGAGGCTGATTGGTGCTGGTCATTGTGGGTGTGGGTGGAGGCGGAGGGGGGAGGTGCTGGGTGGTCAGGGCTGGCCAATGGGGAGGGAATGGGTGAGGTCGGGGCTGTCTATTCTCCCTCACCCCACGCCACCCACCCCTCCCCCAACTTTCTCTCAGGCATTCTGCATTGCTTAATGTTGGAGCTCCATCCAGATAAGTATGCCCAAAAAATGGGTGGTAAGTTCTCCCGTTTTCCCACCCATTGGGCACTTAGTTTTTTTTTTGGATGTATCCCAGCCATTAACTCTGCTACAATGCACCTCACAGCATGGAGGTTTTTTTTTCAAATTAAAATAATGAGAAGCACTTATCATATGTAACAAGGTACAATCCAAGTGATTTATTTTTGCATTTTGGCTCCACATGTCTTGCAATACATTTACCTGTATCAGGGAGGATGGGTAGAACGTACATCATGAAAGGGCAAGGAAAGAAATAAACTGTTGCCAACATTCATTTTGAAGGAGACATGATAATATGTTGGCTGTTTCTTGGGAATTTCTCTCACTTCTCTCTGCCTGAGTTTGTTAAATCTATAACATTGATTCAACCTCAATGTCTTGCCAAATTAGTGTTGTTTGTGTACCTGAACTCGACTCTCAAAAACATTTTCTTTAAGAGAAAGCTGAATGTAATTTTCTGACGCTGTCACCTGATGTCGGGTAAATAAAGGTGATTGCAGATTTAAACAGTTCTCTTGTCATCTTCTTCAACGGAATACAATAACCAGCCTTCTCATTGTGACACTGGTATATATTTTATGGCTCCCTCAGTATTAAAGAACCATGAAAAGATGTAGAAAGCTGGAAATTTATGACACAGAAGAATGCCATTTGGCTCACTGTGTTTGTGCTGGCCAAAAGCTGTGTGGCCTAATCCCACTTTTCAGTTCTGGTGCTGTATCCCTGTAGGTTATGGCACTTTGTATGAATATTCAATGTGCTTAGTGTTTCTACCCCTAACCTTACAAACAGTGAGTTCCAGAGTCACCACTCCGAGTCAAATAATTCTCTTCAACTCCTCTCTGATCTCTTTACATTTACTGTTACTGTTTTCTGTGTTAAAGGAAATTATTTCTTCTGATCCACTCTTTCGAGGCCCTCGTAATTTTATACACCTCAGTTAAACCTCCTTTCAGCCTCTCTGTTCCAAAGAGAAAAAAAAACAGCCTATCCAATTTTTCTTTGGAGTTCAAAAGTTTCAGTCCTGTAAACACCCTCATAAATCTTGCTTGGACGTAGTGCCATCACATTCTTCCTGTAAGGTGGTGACCAGAGTTGTATGAGTACTCCAGCTGTGGTCTAAATAGTTCTAACATAACCTCCCTGCCTTCATACTCTGTGCCTCAGCTAATAAAGGAAAGAATCCCATAACCATCATTACCATTTGTCTCTCTGTCCTGATGCCTTCATGGTTATGTGCACACTGTACCTCCATACTTCTCGCTATCCTAACATTTATTGTCTTATTTATCCTCCCCAAATGCATTAAGTCAAACTTCTCCAGACTGAATTCCACGCTCCACTTTTCTTGCCCACCTGACCAGTCCATTGATATCTTCCTGCACTTTATACCTTTCTTTCTCACCATCAAAGACACACCCAATTTTTGTATCATTGCAATATTCTCAATCATATTCCCTACATTTAAGTCTTAAATCTTTGATAAATATCATGAAGAGGGAGCAATCCAGTAGAAGGCCTGTGAAAGTCTATTGGAAACGACCCTCTGGCCACAGAACATGTTGACCAGTATCCTTTACTTCCTGACATATTTGAGCCAATTTTTTATCCAATTTGGATCTCAAGGGCTTTTACTTTTCTGATCAGTTGTCATACAAGACATGTCGAAAGCCCTGCTAAAATCTGTTTTGACAACATCAACATTCTATTTTCATTGATCTTGGCTGTTATCATTTCAGTCAGATGAGTCAAATACAATAACAGAAAATGCTGGAAAATCTCAGCAGGCCTGATGGCATCTATAGACTGAGAATAGAGCCAACATTTTGAATCAGGATGTCCTTTTGTCAGAGTAGTCAATACAATCTTCCCTTAACAAATCCATAATTATAATTAATACATTCATAATTAATCCATGTCTTTCTGAATGATAAGACTATCCCTTGGTTTTTAGAAAAATAATTTTCCAGCCATTGCGATTAGACTGACTGGCCTGTAATTGCTTCATCTTCATCCCTTTCTGTCTTTTTAAACAACTGCATAACTTTAGCAGTCCCCCTGTCATATCAGCCTGTAGCTAGATAGGATTGGAAAATAATGGTCAAAGCCGTCACCATTTCACTTGCTTTGCTTAACAGCCTGGGATGTTTTTCATTCAGGCCTAGCAAGTTATCTAGTTTCAAAGATACTAAGCTCCCTAATTTTTTTTCTCACTATGTTTATCCCATTCAATATTTCACAATTCTCTTCCTTAACCACAATGTCTGCATGATGGCCACCTTTAGTGAAGACAGACGCATAAAAGTATTCATTAAGAACCATGCCCAAGTCTTCTGTCTCCACATGCAAGTCACCTTCTTGGTTTCCAATAGGCCGAATTCATTCTTTAGTTATCTTCTTGCTATTTACATATGTATATGACACCTGTATATTTTCCTTGGTTTTACTTATCAATATGTCTCCATGCCCTGACTTTGCTTGTCTAATTTTCTGTTTAATTTCATCCCTGCACTTCCTGTAATATTGAATTCATGGAGGGAGGAGGCAGTTTATTGAGCCCATGAGAGCAGCAAATGGGTATACAAGGTGACTTAATTAGGTCAGATGCAAAATTTCAATTTTACGATGGTGGGTTGAGATGCTGAGGTAGAGATGAAAATTGCACTAGGTGGAATTTTGCCATTTTTTTTCTAAATGTCACCTCGGGCAGGAACAGCTAAAGATAGGCCAGTGGCAGCATTGACCAGTATTCGTATTTTAAACTGATGGTCAAAAGTGGAAGGGATGGGTCGCATGTCAAAATACCAGGAGGCAGTACAGGGGTAGCATGGTGGCACAACGGTTAGCACTGCTGCCTCACAGTGCCAGGGATCCAAGTTTGACTCCTAGCTTGGGTCGCTGTCTGTGAAGAGTCTGCATGTTCTCCCCGTGTCCATGTGGGTTTCCTCCAGGTGCTCTGGTTTCCTCCCCCAGTCTGATAGACGTGCTGGTCAGATGCATTGGCCATGCTAAATTCATCCTTAGTGTACCCGAACAGGCACCAGAGTGTGGCAACTAGGGGATTTTCACAGTAACTTTATTGCAGTGTTAATGTAAGCCCACTTGAGACACAAATAAAAAATAAATAAACTTTTTAAAAAGGGGGCATTGCCAGGGTGCTGCTTAGGCATGACCCTCTCCCTATTAGGGATGTACTCAATGTGCACACTGTTGGACTCTGCTTATTTAGGTACATGTGGTGGGGTCCTGTTGTGGTTCACCTCGACGTGCCCTTCCATCCACATGAATGGAGAATTTAACCCAGAAGGTGTTAAGACCTGATAACAAGATTCAAATTGATGGAAATTAGGATGCTGACTTAAAATGGGGAATTCTTGTTACATCATAGGCAGGGAAGAGAACAATTGATTGGGGAAACCCTGGAGTTGTAAGTCCACAAGCTGTTTAGGGGCTCCTGTAAGCATCTTACCCTAGCCCCCCCAACCCCCCAAAAAATGGGAGTGGAAAATTCTGCCAACTAGCTCGTGATAGTTTCAAACTTGTGTTACATTTGCCAGCTATGAATACTCATCAACCTCAACCAATTTTCAATAAAGTGCAAGTCTTGGGTTAAAATCAGTAATGCACAAAAATCTCGTGGCACCCGATACATTGTTGTTTAAAGGTAGTCTGCATCATTTGGCTTTATGCCAGTGTGACTAAGGTAACCAGGTCTCCATGTTGAACTCTGTAGCACAAGGCAATGGTTGTTGAAAGGTTGTTGATTGGGTGCAGGATGATAAGGGAAAGGAAAGGAAAGGGCCTAGCATCCTGGGTGTGGTGGTCCTGTTTGAGGATGTGGTGGGCTGGCCAATGCAGGGATTGAAAGATGGATGAAGGGTGGAGTTGGTATTGTTACTGGAGATGTTCTGATGATAGAATTGGGAGTGTCGGCTGCCAAAGGGAACAATCACAGTCGATAGGGGAAATACTCAGTATGGGGTGCTTTCAGAGTCCAGGTTAGGTAATTGGAGGCTCCCTGGAGTGCGTCACATGAGCAAATATAAGAATGAAGGAGGGTAACGGAGGGGAGCAGGGTTAAGGTGAGCATTGGGATGGTGGTGAGTGCAGGCACAGTGGGGAGAAATGGCATATAGATGAAAATGTTAATAATGTCCAGAATAATGGGGGAAGTTCAAAGGTGAAGGGGGAGAGGAAAGGTCATGTCAAATGGGTCAAGGGTGATGAGGCAAGTATGAGGATGACAGAGGAGAGGGTAGAATAGAGAATCGGGGTTTAGAATATAATACACAGCATTATTTTAATGTCTTTTGTCAAGCACAGTTTTCTGAATGTAAGATCCATCTGAATCAACATAGGAGCAGGTGTAAACTATTTAGCCTCCCGAGGCAGCACCACCATTCAACCTGATCAGGCTTGTCCAAACTTATCGCCTGGGCAGCCACATTTCAATTTCTCTCACACTCGGGGGGCTGATGAACAAATTTCGGAAAGGTAAGGTTTGTTATAACATTATACATGAATTTCCAAAAAAGCTGATGTAGGAAAAGGAACAACTGACTGAGCAAAAATGTCCCAACAATAAACTGATGATTTAAAAAAATAAGTAATAAATAAAGAAGGCCATTAGCATATGAAAGGGTGGGAATGTGTGTGTGAACAGCTCACGCCCAGTCTTGGGATGTTCACTCACTCACCCTCATCCAGGTGGATAGGAGTGCCCATTGGTGTATGCGAGTGAGGGTGAATGAGAACCTCAAAGCCTGGGACTGAACCAGATACACTCACCCTTCTCTCTCACTGCTCATTTCTCTCTCACACATATACAAATATACACCTACACACACATTCCCTCACACCCCACTCCCTACACTCACACACCCTCCCGCACACCTCACTCCCCACATATTCATATCCTCCATAAAGACCCCACATTGTCACGCATACACACTCCTCCCTACACACACATACAACCCTCATACTAGCCCCCCACATTCAAATGTGCACCCCCCACACACCCTCCTGCACACACACCCTCAGAACCCACTTCCTGCACACAAACCCAGTCACTCACCTCTCACACCCTACTCATCCAGCCCCTCCATAAAGAACTCACATTGTCACACATACACGCTCCCCCTCCACCCCCACACACACACACACCACGTTTCCACACACTAGCCCCCCCCACATACAAATATGCACCCGCACAAACACCTACACACACACACCTTACATAAACACACGAACACACACTCCAACACATGCACACATACATCCACACAGAACCTCATCACATGTCCCCCACTCTCCCAACATGGAAACACGCACGCTATGTTCTAACAGACAACCCATAGACACACACCCCACACACACAACGTACATGCATACTCCCACAGACCACCACCACCGCGCACACACACACACACACACACACACACACACACACAAAGACCTCTGTCTCTCTCACACAATAATCCCCCCAATCTCACACCCCACATGCACACCAACACACTTGCACACATCCATAGAAACCTCCCCCCAAAACACACACACTTCGTATGTAACCTTGTGCCCAAACTCACACAATACACACGTACACACACACACACACACACACACACACACACACACCCCTTAAGGGCGGCAAGCTGGCAGTGGTTAGCACTGCTGCCTCACAGCGCCAGGGACCTGGGTTTAATTCTGGTCTCGGGTCACACTCTATGTGGAGTTTGCACATTCATCCCGTGTCTGCATGGATTTCCTCTGGGTGCTCCGGTTTCCTCCTACATCCAAGGATGTGCAGGGTAGATTGATTGCTCATGCTAGATTGCCCCTTAGTGTCAGAGGGACTAGCAGGGTAAATACTTGGGATTAAGAGGATAGGGCCTGCGGGGGATTGTTGTCCGTGCAGGCTCGATGGTCCAAATGGCCACCTCCTGCATTGTAGGGATTCTATGATCTACGCCAATGATGGTTTTGAGGGAATGACAAGGTGGCATCTCACAGTCTGTAACACAAAGATGTATAAAGGAGGTTTACACGACCCCAATGTTAGCCCACCAGATTGTTGGCCCATCCTTGCACTGGGCCCAGGTTTAGCAGGTGACCCCACGGTTTCTTACCTCCTTTTCTATCTCCATTCAGGCCTTCTTGATTTGCAAGGGAAGGCCTTCTAATACCATCCTCAGTAGAGAGCACCCTCCCCACCTTTCACTGGTGGCTTTGAGGAGAACATGTAGAAAGGCAGCACTGAACTGAGGGACTGCTCGACTTTGGCAGTCACTCATTTCTCCAAGGAATATAGCACCTCAAGCAATGGAGTATTCTTGTTGGGAAGCGCAGCATCCCTGTTTCAACAGGAGGTTATAGATTTAGGATAAGGAGTAGCAGATTTAAGACAGGAGATGAGGAAAAATTACTTTCTCAAAGACTGGTGAATCTGAGGAATTCACTACCCCAGAGCTGGTGGGTGCCAGGACATTGAGAACATTTCAGGAAGAGGTGGAGAGATTAATAAGGGTTTGAAGGGCAGGAAATTCGGCTGAGATTAGATCATCCATGATTGCATTGAATGAGGATGCTTGAGGGGCTAACTTGCCTACTCCCGCTCCTAGTTCTTATGTTCATGATGTGGGGCTATGCCAAGAGCATGTGTTCAATTCCCATACTGGCTGAGGTTATTCATGATGGCGCCGTCTTCTCAACCTTGCCCCTTGCCTGAGATGTGGTGATCCTCAGGTTAGCTCTCCCCCTCAAAGGGGAGAACAGCCTGTGGTTATCTGGTGACTTTACCTCTACCTGAAATAAACTTCCCTTTTTCACCTTCATCTACCCCATTATGTTCTTTAATATCCAGGGGACTCTAAATTCAGGTCTCTCGGTGTCCAGATCACCACAACCTGTCCTGGTCCGTCCACACCAATGTTATATTGAAGAAAGCCCACCAATGCCTCTATATTCTCAGGAGGCTGAGAAAATTCAGCATATCTGCTATGACTCTTACCAATTTTTACAGATACACCTTTCTGGATGTATCACAGTTTGATATGGCTTCTTCTCTGATGAATATCACAAGAAACTACACAGTGTTGTGAAATTTTGTGGGAATATGTCTGAGGGAATATTTTGTGGGAATGTTTATCTTCTCCTTGAATATACCCCACGCCTTTGGTGTTGATGTTGATTCATGTTTAAGTAGCTGTTTCCTATCCACTTTTGCTTAGTCACATCTCAGCTTAGTAAAATTAGCCTTGTCTTGATTTCTTCCCATTCTATACTAAATGTAACTGAATTAGATCATTCCGAACATGTTCTCTCACTTATAACCTTTCTACTCTTCCCCTTTATTATCCAGAATAGCCCCTTCTCTTGATGGGCTGATTCCTATTCCTGTTCACCTGATAGCATTTTAAGAATTATGTACATCTAAAACCTATACGCTGATCCTATAACACATTCCTGCTCAGCAATACAACTCTGGTATGCTCTTGTACATCTCCCAGGGACAGCTTCAGGGAAAGAATTTCTCAGACTTGTCCTTTTGAATATAATGTGGGATGATGTGAAACATTTCCCCATCCCACAGCACCAATCTCAGCAACTCTCAATTGCTGGAGGGAACAACAGTAACAAGTCACAGATTTAAAGTAAATACAGGGCTCCTCAGACTCTCTTCCTAATATTAAATTCAAAAGATAGGTTTAGTAGAAGGAGATTTTTCAGCCCTTCTACTCTCCTTTCACCTTACATTTTCCCATCTTAGCATCTAACTGATTTTTAATTGAATCCAGGGGTTTGAGGCTGAATTTCTATCTTTGGGTCTGGAAATGAAGTCAATAATTTTGCGACTCACAAGCTATACCAATAAGTACTCTCTGAATTCACCCGCCAGTTTTGTAAGAGCTGGGTTCTGGTCAATGATTGGGTTTGGGTCACGTTTAGGGTCAGAACATTTCTGAGATGGTAGTGAGTTCTTGTACCTATGTAAGGTACCCACAGGTCAGCCTAGGATCAAACCCCAACACGCTGTTGACCTGTTTGATTTGATCTGATCTGATTTAGTATTGTCACATGTATTGGGGTACAGTGAGAAGTATTGTGCCTTTACATGCTATACAGACAAAGCATACCATTCATAGACCACATAGGAGAGAAGGAAAGGTGTAGAATGTGGTGTTACAGTCATAGCCAGGATATAGAGAAAGATCAACTTAATATAAGGTAGGTCCATTCAAATGGTTGTGGATGTAGCCCAGTCCATCATGCAAACCAATCTCTCATCCACTGACTCCAACTTCACTTCCTGCAGCCTTGGAAAAGCAGCCAGCGTAATCAAGGACCCCACGCACCCGGGATCTCTTTGGGAAAGATACTAAAGTCTGGGATTATATACCAACCTGTTCAGAGATCGGGCCATTATTTCTAAAAGGCTCCCTGATCTCCACTTCCCCCTAAAAATGAAATGGTGCCTACCGACCCTTCCCCACTGATCGGGGGAATACCATGAACCTTTCACCAAAGAGGGCATCCTCCCACCCTACCCTCAAAAACAGGTAACTCCACACACACACCACACAAGCATGAAGGTGACCAGATCGTCCCATTCAGGACCATCCTCAGCTCCCCACTTGCCTTAGACCACCTACTCAACCCACTCCTCATAGTCACTCCACTCAGCCCCATTTCCCCCTCAGACCCCCCCATTTAGCACCCCTTCCCTCTCAACCCCCTGCTCAGACCTCTTCCTGTTCAAACCACCTTCAGGCCATGAGCTCAGCAGTGCCTATGGTCCACTGTTCCCCGGCACCCTGGCCTGGCACCTGGGACCCTAACAGGGCTCAAGGAGGTAGGCCCAGCAGCCATTTGCCCCTCGGTTGCTGCTAGGCTTCAGAGGAAGATTCCCTCAGGGGTACTGGGGGTTTGGGTGGGCTTAGCAGACCTGAAACTCACCCCTGGCATGGTGATTTCAGGCAGTCCTGTGATCGATATCTGCATTCCTGTCTGCTAGATATGAAAATACTGAAGTGACCAGGTCACTTTAATTTTCATGTCCACAGTCACCTGAGAGAATTTTAAATCATTACAACATTCCATTCTGCAGCAGAGATGTCTCTTTTACCTTGCCAGAAGCTGCAGATGTGAGCAGATCCATTTGAAGTCCTCTGACAGTGAGAAGATTCAATTTCACCTGGGGAATGGTGGAGGTGTCCAGTCTGCACAGCTGTATACACTGCACCCCAATGTGTGCACTCTGCTTTGATTTGAAGTTTATGAGGCTTCCCAGCAAGTTGAATTATTTGAAACTCTTTCCATTTCACTGGAACCCTTTGATCTCTAACAAATATAACATGCAGTGCCTTGAAAAAGATTCCATTGACATGTCAATGGATTTCTATCATCCTCCAGCCACCTGTGTTTATTTTCATTTCCCTTCACTTCCCCTGGACCTCAAGTACTCCATTGATCCTGCTGCAACGTTGACAGAGTCTAAGCCTAATTGCAGTCTAGTGATCGTGGTTTGAGTGGCGGGGAGGAGGATGCCCCACTTTTCTGAGGGGTTGATAGTGCTCCCCTGGAATGTCGAGGTCCAGCACACCATGTTCCTCCTGTGAAGTCCACGTGGTGTCATTCCTGCTTGGGGGGGGGGGGGCGGTGTAGATGGGGTATATCTGAATTCTAAGAGCCCTCACGCCTATCAGGAATCCTGATTTTTGGCCGACATCCAATTCGCTGGGGCATCGAGATTCCTGCCAGCCCTCTCAAAAGATTGGTGAATTGGGCTCAATGTAACTTATCTAAACACTACAGTGGTCAATCTCGTGTCGGAGCCAATATTCTTGGACACTCCTACTCAGTGCTGTTCTTGTTGTCTCAGATGAGATGGAAACAAACTGCTCACCTCCCTGACTATGTGGATATTAAGACTGTGGCAGTCACACTCTTTGTGAGGGTCCTCGATAGGCTGCAGGGAAGGTGGGAGGTTATAGTTACCAGGTTAAGTTGGAAAGGCTGGAGTTGTTCTTTGAGTGAAGGTGATTGAAGGGAGATGTGGTAAAGGTATATAATACGATATGACAGACTTTGATAAGATGGACATGGAAAAAGCTCTTCCAGTTAGCTGATTGAACAAGCAGTAGGAGATCCAGATTTAAGATTCTGAGCAAGAGGTGCAGTGGAAATGTGTGGAAGAACTCTTTCATATTGATAGTGACCTCGAACTCGCTGGCTATGAAGGTAGTGGATGTGGAAATAGTCAATGATTTCAAAAGGAAATTAGACTGGTACTTGAAGGAAGTCAACTTGCAGAGCTTTGGGGATTAAGTGGAGGAGTGGGACTGAATGGATTGCTCTGTAAGGGGCTGGCATGGACTCTGGGATGAATGCCCTCCTGTATCATTCGTGGCTATGAATTTCTGATTTTCTGCTGCTGTCTGGAAAAGTTCACCAATCTTCGTATTATCAGCAATCTGGAATATTTGGTTGTCTATTGTGTTACCTAAATTATTAATAAATATAGGATAAATAAATAGAGGGTGGTTGTAGAGAGCTGTTTTTCAAACTGGAGGCCTGTGACCAGCGGTGTGCCTCAGGGATCAGTGCTGGGTCTACTGTTATTTGTCATTTGTATTAATGATTTGGATACAAATATAGGGGGCATGGTTAGTAAATTTGCAGATGACACCAAGATTGGTGGCATAGTGGACAGTGAAGAAAGTTATCTCCAATTGCAACGGGATCTTGATCAATTGGGCCAGTGGGCTGACGAATGGCAGATGGAGTTTAATTTAAACAAATGCGAAGTGATGCATTTTGGCAGATTGAACCAGGGCAGGACTTATTCAGTTAATGTAGGGCATTGGGAAGAGTTACAGAACAAAGAGATCTAGGGGTACATGTTCATAGCTCTTTTAAAGTGGAGTCACAGGTGGACAGAGTGGTGAAGAAGACATTTGGCATGCTTGGTTTCATTGGTCTGAACATTGAATACAGGAGTTGGGACGTTTTGTTGAAGTTGTACAAGATATTGTTAAGGCTACACTTGAAATACTGCGTGCAAATCTGGTCATCTTATTATAGAAAGGATATTATTAAACTAGAAAGAGTGCAGAAAAGATTTATTAGGATGCTACCCGGACTTCTTGGATTGAGTTGTAAGGAGAGGCTGAATAGACTGGGACTTTTTTCTCTGGAGCATAGAAGGCTGAGGGGTGACCTTATAGAGGTCTACAAAATAATGAGAGGCATAGGTCAGCTAGATAGTCAATATCTTTTCCCAAAGGTAGAGGCGTCTAAAACTAGGGGGCATAGGTTTAAGGTGAGAGGGGAGAGATACAAAAGTGTCTAGAGGAGCAATTTTTTTCACACAGTGTGATGATTGTCTGAAACAAGCTGCCGGCAGATACAATTTTATCTTTTAAAAAGCATTTAGATAGTCACATGGGTCTAGAGGGAAATGGGCCAAATGCAGGCAATTGGGATTAACTTAGGCATTTTAAAAAAAATAGGGCGGCATGGACAAGTTGGGCTGAAGGGCCTGTTTCCAAGCTGTAAACCTTTATGACTTTATGACCATAATTTTTGAACCCCAGGAATTCCCAGGGAGCGTGGTAAAATTCCCCAGGAATTCCACCAACACCCTACCCCCAAAAAATTGGAAACTTATTGAATGCCTTCTGGAAGCCCCTAGACAGTCCTGATTAATTACTTACTGCAGAAAAACAGTTAGATTTTTAGTCACAGCCTACCTTTTACAAATCTGTGTTGTCTCTCTCTAATCAGCTGACATTTCTCTAAATGCTCAGTTTTGTTCTTAATTACACGTTCCAATAATTTTGCCACAACAGACATTAAACAAACAGTTCTTAATTTCGTGTTTTTTTTGCTCTAGAATTTCTTAAATAATAAAGTTACATGTGGAATTCTCCAATTTAAAACAACAATTCCTGAACCAAGAAAGCTTGGAAGGTTATGGCTAAAGCATCTGTACAATTCTTAATATGCCTTCAAAATCTTACAGCGGGAACTATCAGGTCAGTTTATCAGACTTGATTTGCCATTATTTCTTTCTAATGCCATTTTCTTGCCTCCAGTAGTGAGTTCCATGTCCTTGATTCATCACTAATTTCTTTGGAATATCCTGATCTTCTTCCTCTACTATGAAGATTGACACAGGGGAGCCTATTAATCAAAGTTTTAAAGTTTATTTATTAGTGCTTAATTATTAGTGTCACAAGTAGGCATACATTAACACTGTAATGAACTTATTGTGAAAATCCCCAAGTCACCACACTCTGGCGCTTGTTTGGGTACAGTGAGGGAGAATTTAGCATGGCCAATGCACCTAACAAGCATGTCTTTCAGATTGTAGGAGGAAACTGGAGACCCGGAGGAAACCCACACAGATACGGAGTGAATGTGCAGACTCTGCATAGACAGTGACCCAAACCAGGAATCAAGCCCAGGTCCCTGGCACTGAGAGGCAGCAGTGCTAACCATTCTGCCACTGTGCTGCCCTATAATCTAAAATATATAATCTTGAAGAGTGCATGGGTTTAAGTGTGGTCAGGAGTTCAAAACTGGAAAAATTGGGAGCATTTGGAAAGCTAGGTCCAACCTAGAGACATTCAGGTTTAAACTGAATGCATTGTGCTGGCTGTGATATCCTTGGAAGAGGTGGGTTGCTGACGAACATGTATTAATTATGCAACTGGAGCAGTGCAGAGGCACTACACATGATACACTCTGTATAAGCAGTGGCTAAGCTTCCTTGATCGGTCAGATCAGCAATATTTCAGGGGGTTCAGTCTGTACATTGTAACAGACATCTACAGCCTCCATGAAGGAAAAGGCTGAGTCCTTGCTGGCCCTGTTCACCACATGCCATCAAAGTGAATGCTGTCTTCAACCTTTTGCCAGTTGTTTGTGAGTCCAGGAGGAGTAAGGTGACTATAAGTGGTGTGGCAATGCAAAATTGACCAGGGTTCTTTCTTCTGATTGCTGAACAGCAACTATTGCTGCAAATGGTAAGGACTGAATACAATAGCATTTCATACTTCAGTTGTACTGAAACTCAGTGTCAAGACCCACACCATAAACTTGACTGAAGTGCCAGAGGTCAACACTAAACTCGACTTTACACTTATAAAAAAGGTGAAAAGGGGTGAAAATTAACAAGAAAAGGGAAAAGAACACCAACATGGTAGATTGTCCTGTTCCCTTTTGATAGTTTTCAGTGGAGCTGAATTGTACAACCAGACCAGAACCCAAGTTGTTTTGGAAAGCCAGAGTAAACTCCAACAATTTTATTTTTGGCATTAATGTGAGGATAGGATGTTTGGCTCCAGGAGTAATTCCACTGGGAGCTTTTATGTTTAAAAAAAACTTTATTTTATAATACAGTTAAATATAACTAGCAAATGAAGCAGCTTAACCATTAAAAGTTGAACAATATTTAAAAATGAAAGGAAGCAACTTTACTTTCTAGTTTATAGCTGTTCCCATTCCAAGTAAGCCCCATTCATTGATAGATCAAACCCATTTTTAAATAAATATACCCAGCAAACCCAGGCATATTTGCTTTCAGAGAGAATTCCAGAAGCCTGCAAAGTTGTTGTAACTTCAACCAGACATCAACTGCAACTCATTGCTTTTTGCAAAAGTTTTTTATTCTCTGCTACAAACCCAGTTCTGCACATAAACCACATCATCACATGATCTTGTCAATCACTCTAATCAGAAATCCCAAGGGAACTTAAGTAAACAGAAGTCCATTAGCTCTACTTAAAATAAACACTTGCAAGACTGAAATGAATAATTATCCTGCTCTCCCAAAATCTGAGCTGCATTCCCACCAAACATACCAATTGCCTGTAAAATAAAGCTAATTTTTTAAAACATTCCCCTTAAACATATATCAATTACACTACTACCATCACATTAGGGGTAAGACCAGACACATCCCTGTCTATTTGACTGGCTCAATCTCCAGATTATCTACAAAATGTCAATACTGAGATTCAGTGAGGTCCAATGCAAAAGTGTATTAATTAGAACTGCCTGATAACTGTGTTTTCTTTCCTTACATAGGTTGTGAGTGACTTTGACTAGGCCAACATTTATCAGCCATCCCTAATTGCCCTTGAGAAGTTGCTGGTGAATTCAAGAAACAATTCTTGAATTGTTGCAATCCATGCAGTGGAGGTACACCCACAGTGCTGCTAGGGATGAAATTCCAGGATTCTGACCAAGCGACAGTTAAACCCAATCGATGCTGGGTTGTTCTTCTATTTTCATCCCTTATTGACCTTTCTTTAGTGATTTTGATGCAACTGAGCAGCTTGCTGTGTTATTTTAGGGGGTATTTAAAAGTCAAACATAGTGTCATGCCTGGAGTCATGAATAGGCCAGAATAAGCATTGTGGGTCAATTTGCAGTGTGTCACTGCAGTTGTTCAAGAAGGTAGATCACCCTATCTTCTTGAAGGCAACTAGGAATGGACAGTAAATGTTGGCAAGCCAGTGACATCCATGCCCCACAACTGAATAAAAAAACTAAGGATATTAGTGAACCAGATGGGTATTTCAGACAATGTCAGTAGACCTGTGGATAGATAGAAGCTGATTGATAGAAATTGATAATAACCTCATTAATCCAGCAAGAAGATATCAGAAAGCTGTTAAGTGTTGGGTTGAATACTCTTGTTTTTCAAATTTCAATCGCAATCACAGATGGAATTTTACACTCAGTGCACTTTGGGGATAGCAGGATGGCACAGTGGCTAGCATTGCTGCTTCATAGCACCAGGGACCCAATTCCTGGCTTGGTTCACTGTCTGTGTGAAGTCTGCATGTTCTCCCCGTGTCTGTGTGGGTTTCCTCTGGGTGCTCTGGTTCCTCCCACAGTCTAAAAGATGTTCTAGGGACCTGGGTTCGAATCCTATCATGGCGGGTAGTGGAATTTGGATTCAATCAAAAATATCTAGAATTAAGAATCTACTGATGACCATGAAACCAATATTGATTGTCGTAAAAACCCATCTGGTTCACTAATATCTTTTAAGGAAGGAAATCTCCCATCCTTACCTGGTCTGGCCTACATGTGACTCCAGAGCCACAACAATGTGGTTGACTCTCAACTGCCCTCCAAGGACAACTAGGGATGGACAATAAATGGTGGCCTACCATGCACACCCACATCCCATGAATGAATAAAACATATCCTTTAGATTTTCATAATCCTATAGATACACTCCCTATTCCCTCCACCAACCTCCCCCCGCCACCCCACCTTCCTGCCCACATTCGTGCACACAATAATGTAGAATAAACACCTTTAATTACTGTGGTTGCAATCCCAGATAGTAACTATGATGGTAAGAAATACAAAGGCTATTGCTTTGTTCTTGGCCGGTCCTATTTTGAACTGAAAAAGAAGATGCATGAAAATCTAAAGTGATCTGAGTCACCCAGTTTTAGGTTTCTTTTCTTGAATGAAAAGGGCTTAATTTTCTCCAGTCGAAACTGTAATTTGGATGAAATGTCATTGTTATTATAACAATGTAGAAGATCTGACTTCATTCAAAAAAAAACAAAGAAAAGTACAGCACAGGAACAGGCCCTTTGGCCCTCCAATGCCTGCCTAAACTAAAACTGTATGGACTTATGGAGTCCATACCCTTCCATTCTCATTCTATTCATGTATTCATCTAGTTGCCTCTTAAATGCTGCTATCGTACCTGCTCCCACCACCTCCACAGGCAGCACATTCCAGACGTTCAGTATCCTCTGTATAAAAATGAGCCTCGCACACATCCTCAAAACTTTCCCATGAGCACCTTAAACCTATGTTCCCAATACTTGACTTCTCTACCCTAGGAAAGAGCACCTGACTATCCACTCTGTCCATGCCACTCAATCTCGTAAACCTCTTTTCAGGTCATCCCTCAAATCTCGGTTGTTACAGTGAGAACAAACCGAGTTTAACCAACCTCTCCTCATAGTTAATACCCTCCAGACAGGACAACATC
This sequence comes from Carcharhinus amblyrhynchos, assembly GCF_965287045.1. Lineage (NCBI taxonomy): Eukaryota > Metazoa > Chordata > Chondrichthyes > Carcharhiniformes > Carcharhinidae > Carcharhinus > Carcharhinus amblyrhynchos. The sequence goes on along the minus strand of NC_137328.1, from coordinate 42,192,846 downwards.
CTGGTAAATCTCTTCTGTACCCTCTCCAAAGCATCCACATCCTTCTGGTAATGTGGCAACCAGAATTATACACAATATTCTAAATGAAAACGGAGAAACTTGTCCACCAGGAAATTGAGGTGTGTGTTCAGTATGATTTCTGACCACTTTGGTTGGAAAAGCATATGCAGATAATGGCCAAATTTCTAATATGCTCTCTCACTCGGTAAGGGTTCTGACTGGGTAGTGTAAAGTCAAAGAATTATATCAAAGCAGCTTTTGTTCTTGGCATCCAACCAAGCTGATTCTCTCTGAAAAATGACCCTAGCTTACTAATATGCATTTCCTATGCTAAGTGATGCGCTGAAGTGAACTTTAAACTGCTTTGATATTCTGCTGAGAATTGAACGATTCAGTAAGACGAGAGCAGCTTAACAGTGCAGCTAATGAGCAGCATATTCTTTCTGAAGTATGCTTTCTTTTTGCTCAAGATTTCAGACAGGAGAGGAAAAGGATTCAAACAATATTGGTTCTGACTTTACAGCTTGGATCGTGTTTTATATTTAAGTGGTTGAATGATGGCATTAAGAGCTGGTCACGTGATTTGATGCTGATGTCTGTGGGGTGTTTTACAGGCTCCTGCTTTGTTTCATTTTGTATTCTGTACAGGCAACAGGCTCCTTCAATAAAACTCTTGTTGTTAGTTTGAATTTACGTGTGCAAACCACATCTTCTCTTTTTGTTTAAAATCCACAACCCCAATATAGTTAGGGCATTATAGATAGCAAGAACCAAATCTTGATCTGCAGTTTCCTTGATCTTCTCAACAGTGTTGCTGCAACCTTGGCAGGAGTTTGACCTGCGTGGGTGTCACAATGGTTTGTACTGCTGCCTCACAGCACCAGGAACCTGGGTTCAATTCCAGCCTTGAGTGACTGTTTATGTTTGCATGGTGTGTCCCCGTGTCTGCATGAGTTTTCTCCAGGTGCTCCGGTTTCCTCCCAAATCCCAAAAATGTGTTGGATTGATTGATTGACTATGCTAAATTGCCCTTACTGTCAGGATGATTAGCTGGGCAAATATGTGTGGTTACCGGAATAAAGCATGGGTGGGGATTGTTGGTGGTGCAGGCTCGATGGGCCGAATGGCCACCTTTGCGCAACACGATAGCACAGTGGTTAGCACTTGCCTCACAGCACCAGGAATCTGGGTTTGATTTCCAGCTTGGGTCACTGTCTGTGTAGAGGTTACACATTCTCCCCATGTTTGCATGGATTTCCTCTGGGCGCTCCAGTTTCCTGCCAGAATCCAAAGATGTGCGGGTTAGGTTGAATGGCCATGATAACTTGATCCTAGTGTCAGGGGATTAGCAGGGTAAATATGTGGTGTTATAGGAATAGGGCCTGGGTGGGACTGTGGTTGATGCGGACTCGATGGGCCAAATGGCCTCCCTCTGCACTGTAGGGATTCTGTGATACTATTACCAGAAAGTTCTAGCAATGGAGTGGAAACCGCTGTAAGCAGATTCTCAGGTTCAGAAAAACTCTGACCTGACCTGATAGGATCCAAAAGATCTGAGAACGGACCCAACACTGTTTCCAACATCAAGAAAGTTACACTTCAGAAAATTTGAAACCCTAAGACAGTGGAGTGGGAGTGCTGGTTAGAGAATTGTTAAATAGGTGTTGGAAGGAAATTAAGACTACTGGGTTCGCCTGAACAAAGTGAATATCCAGCTTGCTGTAGGCTGACCTTGTGGCAGCAATCAGACCTCAGAGAACAGGTGAGTAAACTACACGTGATGCCAAAAACAATAAGTTCCACGGCTGTCATTGCTGCCTCGGAACTCATGACCCCAAAATCTTGCCCCAGTCAATGTCATGATCTGCAGTTTGGCAAGTCCTGGCCTAAAATATAGAAATAGAACTTAATGATGAATCCTATTAGGCATTTAAACTGTAAATAATTGGTGGAATTTTCCCAACCCACCTGCCAGTAGAATTGTAATGGAAAGGTCACGGACCATGAATGTTGACCTGGGGTAGTATTTTCCGATCCTGGGGCGAGTGTAGCTGGAAAATCCCACCCGATGTCTTTCCAGTAAGTTAGTTACATGAAAAGAATGGTTGGAATTTTACTTAAAACCACTTTTCAGCTTTTCACTTTCACTGACAAGTTATGCTTGTATGAATATTAAGATCTGTCTGTGGAGAGTATTGGGAATCCAACAGCGTTTTGTCACAATTCCTCATTCACCACAAGATATATTTGAATTTGTGGGAAGACAATTCATTTTTTTCTGACTGAAATGTAATAAAAGAGGAGCTTTGAAAGTGAAGGGAATATCAATAATTGATTGAAACCTTTTACTCCGTTGCTGGTAATTAGGAAATCCTTCAACAATACTGTTTTAAAAGGGGATGAAAATGCACCAAATTACTTTCAACCAATGCAATAAATGTTGTAATTCTGGTTTGATTTGAAGAAAAAAGATATTAAATCAAACTACAGTTACTGATCTGATATGTCACAAAAAAAAGTGACAATTGAAAAGGAAAATGAGGAACAAAAGAAAGAATCAATTGTTACTGAACCTGGACTCCCTTCCAGGATACCGCCCATTTACACAGAAGAAAAGAATAATGGCAGGAAAATCCCTTTAAGTCTCTGCTGGTCATCTGCCATGACTCCACAGGGACACCACAGGACCCCATGAAGAAACATCTGGAATCCATTCCATCCACCATTACTGGGATTTTCTGCTCTGCCTTGGCAAATATGGTTCTGGGTGATTGGGCTGAGAGCAGGAGCCTCAAGCAGAATGTAGCACAGTGGTTAGCACTGCTGTTCCACAGTGCCAGGGACCCGGGTTCAGTTCGCCGCTTGGGTCACTGTCTGTGTGGAGTTTGTACATTCTCCCCGTGTCTGCATGGGTCATCTCCGAGTGCCTCAGTTTCCTCCCATATTCAGAAAAAAAGATGTGCTGGTTAGGAGCATAGATCCAAAGAGGCGCTGGACTATGATGACTCAGGGAATTTCACAGTAATTTCATTGCAGTGTTAATGTAAACCTCACTTGTGACTAATAAATAAACTTTAAAGCACCAGTATCTCCCATTTTGCCGGTTTGTTTAGAACTCAATGTGTAAGGTATAATGACTTCAACGAGGCACATAAGGTTGGCCTCTTGGGGTATGAGTTCCCTGATTGAGGTCATTATTAATGCCCTCAATGCCCACTGGGGTGCATTATTGACCCCTTAAATCACATTTTGATTTGATGTTTTAAATTTCCTTTCCACTTTGTCCTTTGTTTTGAGTGCTTCCTCTCCTTTTGGGAGCTGCCCATTTTAATTTGTCCCCTTGCTAATTTGATTTAATTTATTTGGTTGGCCATAAAGATTGGTCATTGTTGCCTGCCAATAGGGTGCACCACCTATCTTTCGAAATGAGAGTGTCAGGTCTTCTGGCTGTGAACCTGAAATACTCTTGGAATGGAGTTTGCAAATTAAAGGAATCTGGTGAAGGGACATTGGCCTCTGAAGAGTTATTTTAGAAGGCTCTGTTGCCGGCTGCAAACAGATTTGCTGGCTGTCAGATGGGTGTAAGGATTGAAAATGCAGTTTGTTAATGGATCATTACTTAAAGAGGAAGCAAAGGTTCTCCTATCTTTCATTAAGAGAGGAAATGCACCATTAGGAGTTCAGGTTCTGTATGGGTTCTCCTTCCTGGCTAGGCAATTGATGCTGTAACATTCGCACTTACCAAAAAAGTCCAGGAAAATTAGCCCTGAGGGTTAAAGTGCGTCCCACAGGAGAACTCATTTTCTCAAGTTATGAGGTCATGAGCATATGGTACATTATTATTATTAGATTGAGCTGAATTAATATTAATATTAAGGAATAATAGTGGATCCCACAAAGAATACTCTGTGGACTTTTGCAGCACAACTCCTCAATTACCCATGTAAAACAGCGTAGTTTACTGCTTTTCACAACATAACTCTACTATCTGGAGCTGGCTGCTGTTTTTGATTGGTCAAAGCAAAGACTTCATGGGGTCCAGGATGAATGTTGAGAGCCTCCAGAGGAACTCTCTCCTTACTGTACAACACTGGGCTGCCACCACCTGTCTTGTCAGTGGGATAGGACATGTCCAGGGATGGTGATAAAAGCAAAATACTGCAGATGCTGGAACCTGAAACAAAAACAGAAAATGCTGAAACATCTCAGCAGGTCTGACAGCATCTGTGGGTAGAGAATAGTGCCAACGTTTCAGGTCTAGATGACCCTTCGTCAGAACCAGAGATGGTGATGTTGGGACATAGTCATACTCATGGAATCATACCTTTCAGATAGTGTTAGGCTGGTGCTTGAATAGTCTGTTGTACAGCTTCCCAATTTTTGCACAAGCCCCTAGATGATAGTAAGGAGGACTTTGCAGGATCAACAGGGCTGACTTTGCCGTTGTCACTTCTAGAGCTTAAGTTAATGCTGGGTGATTCATCCAATTTTGTTCTTTATTATATACTTTCTTGTGGTTTTAATACAATTGGCTTGCTATGCTATTTGAAGGCATTTAGGAGTCAGATGTAAGCCCTACCAGGTAAGGATGGCAGATTTTCTTTTCTAAAGGGCATTCATGACTAAATGAGTGACAGATCACCAATTTGTATGAATCCATGAATATGCAAATCAGACTATCCAGGGTAAGAAGGAAGATTTCTGGGCAAGGAAGAGAGACTGTCTGGGCCAGTGAGAGAAGCAGCCAGAGTGCAGGGATGTGAGATGAAGGGAAGGCCTTTTCTTGTTATATATGTATATGTGCTGTGGCTGGGGTGGGGGGGCGGTGGGTGTTTCTGGGTAGGAATGGTGGGAGAGAGATGGTCCTGGAGGACAGAGTCATTATTGTCTACAGTGCAGTCCTGGGGGTTGAACTGTTGGAACAGCGGAACGGACAGTCCCACTGAGGGGGTGAATGGGATATGGCAGGATGGTAGCTCCAGGATAATAATCGGGTGGTTGAAGGTTTCATTTTATGGGAATGGGCAGAGTCATAGAAATGGATGAAACAGGTGGCCTGGGTATCTGGAGGGGTCATGGTGAGCACGGTGATGCTAAATGATATCATTGATATGTCGATAATGTGAGAGAAGCAGACCATTCTCCAACTCTGATAAGGGCCCAAGTTCCATATTCTTAAATGCTAGTGACCATTAAAGCAGCTAGCAGCAAAACTGAGCAAAGTTTACAAGTGCCAAAAGTATGTCCAATAATTGTACTCCCATGACACCTGTGTGCCTTCAAAACTACTTGTTGCAGGTGCAACTGTCCATGACAACATTGACAGGAGTGACCACTGCATAGCCCTTGTGGAGACAACGTCCTATCTTCACATTGAGGAAACCTCCCACTTTTTTGCCCACCTATTATTTTTGATGCACATTTGAGGTGAAGGCAACTTGCCAACTGCTGTACTCTGTTGGCTTTACTGACTTTGGAAGGCATCCTCTGGTGGCCCAAGGCCTGCAGGGCCCTTACCAGTTGATGGTCTTCTGCTCAGGTGCAGTTGCCCTCCTTGGCCTGACCTGCTGGAGGCAATTGGGTCACTGGTTGAGGGGAAGTGGAGCAACAGGGCATCCTTGGAGTATCTCAAGATGAAGTCTCTGGGATGTCTGACTCAAGTTCCTCCCGTGGTGTCTGATGGCATCTCTGTGATTCCTTGGGGAGAAGGGGCATTCTTGCACATCCACTGGTGTATTGCTCACAAGACTAGAATGACGGAGCATAGATCCACTTGCATACGCAGCAGTCACTGTGCGTTTTCCTGGACCTGTGTCTCCAAGATGGTTTTCACCTTTACCGTGCACTTGTGTGTCAGTCACAACAGGAGATACAATGCAGAATCATTCTGCCATTTCTTGGCCCAGCTTGTGTACGGCCTCTGGCATCTCTTCTGAAGTTCCCCTGCCTGTGTGTTATGGCCAAGTCATTCCCATTTCTACACTCACCACCTAACTTGGACACCAGAACAGAAAATTTTGGTCTTAATTACAGTGAGAAATTAAAATAGCGTTAGTGGGATTCAAGCAGAAGCAAGGCAGCAGGGATGCACTCTTTTCCCACCCATCAGAATGAATTAGATTTGATGCCATAACTTTGCTCACATGTAGTAAGGGGTATAAAACATAAGAACATTCTCGCCTTTTACCTGCGACTGTACTCAGATGTCTGACTATCTTGGTGCAATGTTTCTCTCTCTGCATTTGGACCCAAGTGTCATGGAATAAATGTGGATGCACACAAGAGCATTGGGAACCTTGACCACATTAACCCCTTTTTGATATTTGACTCTAAGTAATTACATATTAAAATTACATCATAGGTGAAAAAGTACTGCTGGTACAATGTATGTTCTCCTTTTGTTTGCTTTTTTTGCTCAGTATTTTATTTTTGAAAGTTTTCTTTTCTCACAGCTGTCATTCATTGTATTTAAACTGTCTCAGAGGTGCTGCTGTGCAGGATCTATTGAAACACATTGCGTAAGATCACACACTTTATTTCATGAACGTGACCTTATTGTGCATTCGGCAATTTCCTCCAGCATTCTCACATGTTAATGCTATGGCCTTTGTTATAGAACTGGCAGGTAATTCCATTTGTTTCATATTTTTGTTAAATTATGTGAAAGCAAACACCAACGTATTCTGAACACCAGCAACACCCAGTGTTAGCTCTTGATAATATTAAATGTGGCAGTGGATGTCACTCCAAATTGTCTAATAGTGAATTAATTAATATTCTAGTATAGGAGCTGTCTTTCCCATTTAGTTTCAGCTGCCCACTCCATGTGCAGTTCCTCTTTATGCCTAATGAATCTCTTTGTACAAGTTTCAGATTTCAGGTGAAACAGGATTCAGATGATTGCCATACTCATAAATATGGGGTAAAATATCACTCTGCATAAAGCCCCTATTAATTTAGCTGATATCAAATGCACCCAAGCAAGATGCAGTAAATGTCTGCAGGAGCACACCATTAGCTTCCTATTGTGGGGAACTAAGATCCACATCAGCTATTTGATATTAAAATTAGCCAGAATTCAGTCCAGTAATTTCTATCTCCAATACATCTCAACAGTTATGTTTGTCTCTGAGAAAGCAGCCTCTGTTACAATTTATTGAAATGCAGCAGAGGTGCCAGGTTCTTTATGAAGATTGCATACAGAGAGAGAAATTGACTATTTCATTCCTCCTGCCTAATATAAAGATGCAGGAAGGAAGCTGTCAGGGGATATTGGTAAGATTCTGAAATGGGCAAATAAATGGCAGAAGGAATTCAATGTCAGTAAGTGTGAAACAAAGGTAATAAATATATTTTTGAGTAGAGGAAATCTGTGCAGATTGGGATTTGAGGATTCACTGCCGCAAGTTATTAAAGGCAGTACCTCAGTTGGATAAAGCCATAAACATGTAATGCTGCATTTCAAAGTGTGCAGGGAAAAAAGAAAGTTGAGTTCAATTGCAACCTGTATCAAAATGGAGTTGGAACACTGCATGCAGCTTTAGGCTTCACGCAATGGAAAACGTGCTAAGGAAAAAGAGCCACGATGTGGAGAAGCCATCATTGGACTGGGGTGGGCGCAATAAGAAGTCTCACAACACCAGGTTAAAGCCCAACAGGTTTATTTGGAATCACCTGATGAAGGAGCAATACTCCAAAAGCTCGTGATTCCAAATAAACCTGTTGGACTTTAACCTGTGTTGTAAGACTTCTTCGAGAGGAAAAAGAGAACATAATGGCAAAGATTCATGAAGATGCCTTTGACTATAAGGAACTAGAAACACTGGAGGGTTGGAATTGTTTTCAATGAAGAAGAAAAGATCACAAGTAATTAGATAGGAATTTAAAATCGTGCATGATGGGACAAAGTAGTTAGAACATCACGTGATTGAAGGATTTAAAACAATGGGGCATAGAATCAAGTTGAAGGGCAGCCGGTATCAACTGACCTTTCCATTTGACCTCCCCTCGCTCACTCCAATTTCCGTGGTGGGGGTGATGGTAAAATCCTAGCTGAAATGTCAGACAGAAGGCAAACCAAAACTGTTGTGAGATTGTGGAATCAACCATCAGAGTGAAGGATTGAAGCAGTCACAACCTTAGCACAGAAGACAAGCAACCCATTGAATGTAAGCAGATTATTGAGTGGAAGAAAAGAAGATTCCCCTCGTAGTCTTGTGATTGATGAATAGGAGGTGTAAGGGGGAACCTTAATAGGTTAGTAAGTTTTTTTTTATACATTAGACATTAAGGCACTGAGAACTATTAGCATTAAATTAAATGACTTTTAAAACAAGGTTATGAGCTAACAAAGCACATATGATGTACAATAAGAGATTTAAATAAATAAGTGATTATGATTTTAAAATGCATGTTGATATTTTGAATGTATTAATGTTTTTTTAAGATATATTGTTCATTTTAGCCATCCACTGTTTGCTGCAAAGAATCATGGTAAAAGGCATCAGGGCTAAGCCATATTCCAAGAAAATGTTTAGACCTTGAGAAAAGGCAAGATTTATCAGTAAAGTTTCGGACAGAGAGAACATTTAGAACACTTAATCACACTTCATGAATAGGGTTTATTCACTGTCCAGATGAAATGGATGCATGCCCAGGCATGGAGTCATGTTGATCTGGTTTGGCAGTGACCTTTAAGGGAATCCATGGGAACATTCATTTAAATTTTGGGTAAGTGCCTGAGCTTGCCAGGCAACACGCGAAGTGGGGTCAGTCAAGACAGCAATTAGCTTCTGGATTTTACTGACTAATAAAATGCCATTGTGCCTCAGGGTGGGATACAGTTCGCTAAGATTTATGACAGGTATTATTGGTGATTTGTGTAAATTGAAGATGATTGATTTTAAGCTAATGAAAGGTGGGAGAAATTGACAAGACCTATAATTGGTCTGTTTTGAACTATAAACATCAGAACTCATTGCAGAGATCTAGCTGCTCTATCTCAGAGCTGCCCTGACCATCTGATGATTTCTCCTAGCAGCTGCTGGTTAAATAAAGTTACGTGTTTATGTTGAGACATTTTAAATAAAAATAAAGCTTTAAATAAATTTAAACTGACTAAATTTAAACTGCTCTTACCTTTAAAGGCTGTGTTGGCATGAAATTGGAGATCAAAGTTTATAAAGTGCCAGATGTGAAAAATTAATTCTTTCAAAGGTAGCTATTGCACATCTGTTGGATACGGAGCTTGGAAAGGGTAATGAAAGGAAATAGTCTTACTTTTGTAATGATATTGGGGGTGGGAGTTTTGTTTGCTTCAGGTGTTGTAGAGAAGTTCCTCCAGAGTGTGTGCCTTATTTTTTTCCAACATTATCCCAGTTTGAAAGACTGGCCAATTAACTGGCTATGCTCCCTATAGGGTAGCAATGTTCCAGATAAAATTTGAAATACGCAGTGCCCTTAAAGTGAGCAACCAGCCTACAGGGATTGGGCTGCCTGCCCATGCTACATCCTGGCTTTGTTAAAACTAAAAGTGGACAGGTTCAAGGCAGATCGCTTTTGATTTTAGATTTTTAAAGGTTTACGCCCCACTTGATCCAAGTCCACTAGTTTTTCGCAGTTAACATGCCTGTCCAGTGTTGTGTTTTCCTCTATTCATTACCCCAGAAATAGGTGAGAACAAGATATTAGGGAGAGGAACAACTGGCCCTTTAAAAATACCAAGTAAATCTTAATTTTTGTATGTATGAATATCAACCTGTTCTAAGCCAAATTGTTCAATCCTGAATCAGGACATTTGTAGAATATAATCATTGTTCCATGAGAAATCAAGCAATATTTGCCTTTGCAGTATGTCACTCTCCCTATCATATGCGCAAATATTCCAACTACCTATTTGTCCATACAAAGGAGATTATCAGCACACCTTGATTAACTTTTGACACAACTACAACTTCAGAAAAAATGTTTCCTGTTTAATTTTTACTCTAGATTTTCCTCTCTGGTAGTTACCCACTGAAATGCATTGACTCCTGGCCACTAGAATGCCCATGTTCTGACCCTAGCAGATCTCCTGGGGTCTGGTGAACTTGAATGTAAGCAGCAATCTCCTGACAGAATTTCTAGGGCTGCTGCAATAATAACACCAACTGGTGGAGCTAACAAAATGAATGGATAGCCAAGCAACTCCCTTAAGAGGGTCCAATCATCTTCCTTTCACTCTGCTCCATATACTGCACCCAACCAATACAACTCACCAGGAAACAGACAAACCTGCCCCTACAACATTCATCGTTCAGTTTCCTTCAGGTTTACAGAAATTATTTCTGAATTTTCGATCTCGAGCATCCCTTTATGGAAACGTTTCCAATTCACTTCTGCCTCTGCCCTAGGCCATGGGACTTTGAGCCAGACTTTACTTTTACAATTCTTTCTATCAACACGTCGGAGTGTTGGTTTCTCACTGAGGTCCTGGTGTGAGTTCTGATGACAAACTTAGTTTGTAACGCTGCCGTTGCCAGGAGTTGGAGCCCCCCCCACAGAAGCTCATTATACCTGCCTCAGTAAAAGATGGTTGAGTTGAGCTCAGTAGCACTCATTTTTTGGAATCCAACTGGATTCAAATTGATGTTCACAGCATGCACATATTCTGCGGATGCGAAGCACAAGGATGTCATCTTGGAAAAGTGTAGTACTTGCAGAAGACATCCAGATTAGGTAGATCAGGATGTTAAACAACGTGATACCCTGATTTGACAACTGCTGCTATGTTGATGCTCTCTTCTTCAGCTGACACCATTGTGTAATCTTGCACAGTGGAACGTGCACTATGCAGCATGAAGGTTGGCCCCCTGCTTGCATCCTCTTCCCATCCCTAACCCACAGTGATGATCAACTTAGGTTCATTGCCAGTTCATTTCTTTTGACTATTGAAAAAAATTCTACACATTTGTTGCTACTCTTCATAGTTGTTTCAGAGAGTGCGGTGAATGGTTGGAACATACATTGTAAGATACTATTCTAATCCACTATCAAACGTACATTGCGTTCACTAATACAAATCAGCTGCTATCTCAGATACTAATGGGCAGCTTTTTTGGAATACAGCACAACATGCTGAATGATTAGAGTTAGGTTTAACAAGCTGTTCAAAGATATAGGAAAAGAAGCAGGAAAAAGGCTATCAGCAGGAGGGCATATCTAATCAACGTCGTCAGTGAGTTTCTTCCCTGAATCTTAGAGATGACCAAAGTGTGAGCCACCTGCGCTTCACTGAGGAGGTTAGCCAGCTGAGTGTTATGGCTACAATTCCAATCACAGAACAGAACAAGGACTACTAGGGGAGTGAAGACCTAGTGGTATTATCACTAGACTATTAATCCAGAAACTCAGCTAATGTTCTCAGGACCCAGGTTCAAATCCTGCCATGGCAGATGGTGGAATTTGAATTTAATAAAAAATATCTGGTGATGACTATTGTCAATTGTGGGAAAAATCCATCTGGTTCACTAATGTCCTTTAGGCAAGGAAACTTGCCGTCTTCACCTGGTCTGGCCAACGTGGAACTCCAGAGCCACAACAATGTGGTTGACTCTCAACAACACTCTGAACAAGAGCAAGAGGGGATGGATAATAAATGCTGGCCAGTCAGCAACATCCATATCCCACAAATGAATGAAAAAAACAGTGACCGTGAAAGTAATCATGGCTCTGAACTTTAAGTGACTTGCTCTTTCCAAACTGGTGTTGGAGAGATTAGTGACATCTATCAATTGCAGTGCACTGTTGCATCTCAGAAGTCACTGAGGTTCCCTATTCAAAACAGATGACTTCACTTCATTCTTGCTTGTCAGAGAGAAGCAAGGATTTGCAAGGTTATTAGATTCACCATAGTGCAGGATGTCATTGACTGCACGGACATGCAGGTCCCGCATGTCAGCTCTGCCATGTACTGGAAATAAAGGGGACTCCGCATCCTCAAAATGGTGCAACCGCAGGCATTAAGTAGGTTAATGCCCAGTATCCTGCAGCAGTCATGATGCCTTCATTTTACAATAGTCTACTGTTCAATTTATATTCCAGCCACAACAGCAAGCCAAAGAGTGACTGCAGTATGATACGGGTGATCCATTGCCAATGTGTCTAACAAGTCTAGTTGGCAATGCATGCATAGCAGGCATACAACAAGATCCATGCTGCCTGATGAAAGGTGGTGGAGCAGGTAGTTTGCTCAGATAATGATTTGGACAACTCTGGTGGAGCCCTGCAGTTCTCATCTCAATATATGTGCCGTTATGCTTCATGCTACACAACGTTGCCAGCCTGCAGGAACAGCAGTCTTTGCCACTATGAAGTGAAAAATTGAAGGTTAAAGAGGAGGAAAAGGAACTGAGGCAATATCTTTCTGATAGGACAACACATGAAGAACTACTGCAAGCATGAGATTGGTAACCTCAATCACAACTCTCCATTCACCAACCCCATCAACAATCCTTCTCTTGTCTTACTGACCATCATTGAATCCTCTTGGACCACAGTTCACAAATGAAAGCCAAAACAAACACCACATTTCTAAATTAAAACATGTCACATAAAATTAAATAAATCACCCTTTGGAATTATGTCAGAATTGACAGTTCCTGCTTTTCATGTGTCTTTGCCTGCCTTTAGCCTTTATGCAGTTCCAAGAGAGAATGCAGCATGGCAGGTGAAAAGCTGCTGACTTTCATGTAAGTGGCCTTGGAAGATAACCTTGAGTGGCTCTGGGCTAAGAAGCCCTTTCTTCAGACTGCATGACTTTGGCATGGGCCACAGCCATCTAGGTTGGCTGACAGGAAACTGCAAAAGCACTGGCAGGGATGGGATTGTGAATGGGAGGGCAGTAGATTTACACTCCATGAAGTTATTGCCACTCTCCTGCGGTGGGGCCTGAACAATGATAGTAACCTGCTGACCTGTTGTGACACCATGCAGGCCCCTTTGAACACTCGTTTTCACATCCCTACAGTACAGAAGGAGGCTATTTGGCCCATCAAGACTGCAACGACAATATTCCTACCCAGGCCCTATTTATCCTGCTAATCTTCTGACACTAAGGGTCAATTTAGCGTTGCCAATCCATCTAATTCATTGGCCAGATCCAGGCAATGGAGGAAGAAAGGAATGAAGGAAAAAAGGGACAAGAGTTGTTTTATGGAGTAGAGAGAGAGGAATGCAAGAGGGGCATGCATATACCACCTGCAATTGGAAGAGACTGTGCAATGAGGGAGAAGGAACGTTAAGCTTGAATCCTGATTGATAGAAATTGTTGCAGTTAAGTGATGGGAAGGTGATGATTTGAGCAATGTGTGAAATGGGTGGTGAAATTGATAAGATTAAAATTATGGCCATTTGAAGAGGCATTCACTGATTTTGAAGTGAATACACATGTATTCATTGTTATCACTTCTCTGGGGCTAAATTTGTGGCTTTGATCTCAATGGCTATTTCCTCCTACTGTGTTCTGGAGGGCCTCCTGCCCATCACCCCCCCACACCCCCACCTTCACCACATCCAGTTGCATGGATGGAGAATATGTCTCCTTGTTTTTTCAGCTGTTCCAACAAGGCCTCGAGTACTGCGTCAGAAGACCTTGGCACCTGGTCTTTCTCATGTTCAGAAATTCCTGTCCCTTTCCCAGGTCAGTTACAGTTTGTAAAGGATCTTGGTGCCTGTTCCAACCCCAATATATATCTCCTTTAAAAGGTGAAGACTAGCTTTCAACAGTGCCTTCAAGATACAGTTTTGCCCTCCCGCTCTGCTGATGTTTGCAACCAACGTAGTGTAGTTAGCTTTGGTTTCACACAAACATCATGAAGATGCCATGCTTCGTACATTATATCCAATGGTACAGATTAATCATGCTTCACGATCCCTATGCCCATTTGTGGAGGCTATCAATTTAGTCACTCCGAAGTTTTGTGCATATGGGATCATGAAATTAGACATTTGCAACAAAGTTAAATCAGTGAAAAATGTACCTTAGAAACCAGAGTTACTTACATAATGTAATTTGGTAACCAGTACCCTAGTGAGAAAGGGTTTAATGCCTCTGACCACTATCAGAACAGAATATGGTTTAGTGGATAGGCCAAGAATAAATTGAACCAATTCCCCTCAAACTGCAGTTTTTAAAAAATTTACATTGAGGCCCTTTTTATTTGGGCGCACAGTGGTACAGTGGTTAGGGCTGCTGTCTCACAGCGCCAGGGACTCAGGTTTGATTCCAGGCTTGGGTCACTGTCAGCGTGGAATTTGCACGTTCTCTCTGTGTCTGCGTGGGTTTCCCCAAGGTGCTTTGGTTTCTTCCCACAGTCCAAAGATGTGCAGGTTAGGTGGGTTGGCCATTCTAAATTGCCCCTTCATGTCAGGGAGACTAGCTAGGGTAAATGCATGGGATTATGGGGATAGGGCCTCGGTGGGATTGTGGTCAGTGCAGTCTCGATGGGCCTCCTTCTGCAATCTAGGACTCTATGATTCTATTACTCTGTACATGTCATGCAGTAACGTAGAATGATTCTATTCTTCCCCATGCTTTCTAATAAAAGTTAATTTGTACTTCTCACAGCAAAACAGACTGAATTGTGGAATGCAATTCTAAAACTGATAAAAATCCAAGAAACCTTTATATAAAAAAACTCAACTTATTCAGTCACCATAAATCAATGATCCAACTCATACTAGCTTTCCAATTAAGTGGATGTCATTAAGTATTGCTCATACTTATAACTCTAAACACGTGCTCCTCATTCTATCCCATTATGGTGATCTGCTCATAAGCCTGAAATAATTCTATCCAACAACCTCTGTGAAATGTGATTGTGTCGGAAGCTTTCATGGACATCCATGGTAAATCTTATTCTGACTGCTTCCGGGTCATCCATCACAAGCACTGCCACTGGAGATTTTTAGTATATTACCCCATAGTGTTGCCATATGGTAGATGGTGCTGCAGGCAGTAAGTTATTTGTTAAACCATATTGCTATATTGAATTTTATTGTAATGTACTGGCCTTATAAAATCTAACCAACAGAACTGTATTTTCTGGATCCCAAATGTGTGCTTTATTACTTCTTACGTGGATGTCTGCGTCCCATCATAGCTCAATTGCCTTAGGCTTTGGGGCTTCAGCACTGCATGAGCCAAAGCTTAAAACCATAGTTTCTCTCTCATAAGAAAGACAGCATGATGTTAAGTATACAGATGCAATGATGTGATGACTCCAGGGTAGCTACATATCTTGCAGTTTGGTTCTGAAATCTCTTCCCCTGAAAATGTGAAACTACATAGTTAGTGGCAAGATTCAGGATAATTGGTCATTCTCCAGTCTTCACTTATACCTGCATGTGTAATGAAGGAAACCTTTGATACTGCAGACAAGTCCATGCAGAAACGGTTGCAGGGTTGATCGTATAGGTACTGTTGAGAAGGATAGTCATTAAGGAAGACAGAGATGGTAGAGCTCTGGTTCATCTTCTCAATAGTAAATGAGACCTAAATGGAAATCTGACATAGTGTTTGTAGAGTGTGAGTGCCCCTTCAATTCCTCTTATTTCCTCACATAGTAGTGTATTGTCGCTGGACTAGTAATCCAGAGATCCAGCCTAATAATCTGGGATAAAAGTTTGAATCTTAGGGCAGCACGGTGGCACAGTGGTTAGCACTGCTGCCTCACAGTGCTGCGACCTGGGTTCGATTCTGACCTCGAGTCACTGTCTGTGCGGAGTTTGCACGTTCTCCCTATGTCTGTACATGTTTCCTCTGGGTGCTCCAGTTTCCAAAGATGTGTTGGTTAGGTTGATTGGCAATGCTAGATTGTCCCTCGGCGTTAGGGGGTCTAGCAGGGTAAATATGTGGGTTTACATGTAGGGATAGGGCCTGGGTGGGATTGTTGTTGGAGCAGGCTCAATGGGCCGAATGGCCTCCTTCTGCACTGTAGGGATTCTATAGGTAAAATGAACAGACGTTTCACATCCTAGATATTTAAAGACAATTATACACCAGTCAACAAAAGTTATCTTCAGTCTGCTTCATGCACCACATGAGACGTTTACCTCAATAACCTAATCTCAATTATTTTGAAATATGTATCGTTAGTGTGCAGACAGCTAATTTACAAGTTAGTCTGCCCATGTTAAAGTGCTTTGTTGTTCAATCTATATCAGTGAGACAACAACATAATCAGACCTATTGATTACATTTTAAATATGCTGTCCATAAAGTGATTATTCAGGTACATCACATAAACAGAAAGTCTGACATGATTACATATTGTGTGTGAAGGTAGGGCAGCACTTGACACATTTGGAGAGGCAAAAATACCATGTTACTTGTGTTTTATATTTTGTAGTAAATTGCGTCATTTATGCTCGTATCTTATGCAGAAATTGGATGTTTATCACTTCAGATTATGTTGTTGAGGTGATAGTTCTAGTGCAGGTTGAGCTAATATGGCTTGATTTAAATGCTACACATGGGAGCCACGCAATAAAATGCTGCAAGATAGTGGAATCAAAAAATCTGATATTGAGGAAATGAGGGATTAGAATGGCTGCTGAAACACAGTGTAAAATGAAAACTATGTTCTCCCAATATGATACAGAATTAAGATCATGTGCTGTGAGTAACAAACTCTAAAGCTTTCTGTTGGATAAGGTCTGCCCCCAGAAATATGACAGCAGAATGGAATACCATTTTCCATCAGAGCAAAACCACCCAAATTTAAGAACTAAGACCTTATTGCATGCATCCACAAATGGCAAGATTCTGTACTGCGATTTGTAAACTGTACTGCACTGTCAGTAATTGTCTGACATTTCAGATGCCACACTTAAGATCTCACATCACAAGCTCTGGCTGATCCACAACAACCTTTAGAATACAATAAAGTGAAAGAAAGTTGTCATTTCCTTCCTATTGGATTTAAAACTGAGTGGCATCTGTCAGGTACCAGGAATTTAGAAACATCTGTCAAACTATAGAAATTGTTGCAGTTATTAACTGATCCCAGGACATGCCTGTTTAGCCCACATCCCTGTAGTATAACAGTGTTTGGCATTGCAAGGATGGGATGCTAGAACATTACTGCCAAAGTATTATGCAGAGAGGCATACCACAGTAGACTGAGTTGTATACAGAGATTTGAGTAGTTAGCTCCTAATTTGGGCTGTTTTTTTTATTAGTTATGTATTATCAAATGCACTAATATCCAATTTTACAAATCTCTGAGCCTCTTAATGAGATCTACTGAACAGAGCCTTATAACAATCCCTACAAAGAGAATTTAAACAGTTGCCTATAAAAGAACAGGTCAAGTTAATGGACTGCCATATTAGCAGCTCAACATCACAACCATGCTCCAGATCCCAGTCGATCCAGTATTAAAACCATGGGATAAAAGCCAGTGTGTGGAGTTAAAAAGATTGATGTTTCTGTGATGTGGAAACAAGGACAGTTTCAAAGTGCAAGAAACAAATAAATAAGGCATTGGCCTCTTTCCATTGTCCCAGAATTTCTGAAATTTCCTTGGTTGGGGAAGGGAGTAAAGAACCTGATTTACATATGTTCTCTGGTTGAAGAGCCAGTAAAAAGCCTCACAGTCCCTCCTTTGGGAAAAGCCTGCCTTATTAAGTGCTAGTCAGGCACCTAACTGGCCAGCAATGGGTCTTTCCTGAGATTAAGGACCCTATTGTTGAAATCCCGCCCCCTGATGAGCTGCTAGCCAATCAAACGCAGATAGTTCTGATTTGCTGACAATGCCAGCAAAAGTCATGTCAGGTGTTGGCAATGCACTCACTAGAGGCTGTGGACCATCATGGTATCCATACCATAGGTGAGGGGGAAGCAATCAGAAGACCCTGACATTGTTGGCTGTTTCAAATTCTGGCCTTTGTAGTCTTCAGGAAAGTCTAACTTTCCTTCTCCACATGACACCATCCTCCACTTCAGTGCCTTAGGCCCTCTCCAGGACCTGTTATTGGAAGAGCAAATGACCTATGTGAATAGTGTAAATGCAGAAATACAGGCAGATTGGTCATTATAAATGGAAAACAATTCAGATGTGTCGTCTCTGACAACTGTTCAAATTGTGTGAGGGGTTGGGGCTAGAGGGAGTGGTGATTAAAAGGAAAATTGTCTCTGAATTCTTTCTCATGGATGAAAGGTGGTATTGTCACTGGGCTAGTAATCCAGAGACCCAGGGTAATGCTCTGGGGACCCTGGTTCACATCCCACCTTGGCAGATGGTGGAATTTAAATTCAATAAAAAAATCTCGAATTGAAAGTCTAATGATAACCATAAAGTCATTGTCAATTGTTGTAGAAATCCATCTGCTTCATTAATGTCTTGCCTCTGTTACATGCTCTGGCCTACATATGACTTTGTGGTTGAATTTTAAAAATAGCCTAGCCAACAAAGAAAATTAAACAAAGAGGAATGAAATTGAATGGCCCACCTGGCATTGACTGAGGCACTGGAAGCAATAATGGCAAACCCTGCCCTGTCAGTCCTGCACATGACTGAAGGCGCTGGGCCCAGACAATATTCCAACAATAGTGCTAATGTTTGGGGAATTGTGCCAAAATTGTGAGAGCTGTCTCACAAATCAGTCTAGCAGCAGCCTGACACAATATACCTTACCATTCAGACACTACCATTCCATCAGCAGGATAGACCAAGCAGAGATGGCAGCACAGTTCTATGCACTTAGGAGAGAGTAGCTCTGGGAGTCCTCAACATTGACTCATGGTATCAGGTCACTTAAGGGCAAGGAAATGTCTTGCTGATTATGACATACTGTCCCCTTTCAGCTGATGAATCAGCACTCCATGTTGAACGCCACCTAGAGGAATGTACTCTGGGTGAGAGAGTATCTGACAGTGGCTTGCTAGTACCACCACAGACTGAGATGGTCAGTTCATAGAATCCCGACAGTGCAGAAGAAGGCCATTCGGCCCATTGGTTCCGCACTGACCACAATCCCACCCAGGCCCTATCCCCATAACCCCATGCATTTACCCTAGCTAGTTGCCTCGACAGTAAGGGACAATTTAGCATGGCCAATCCACATAACCCACACATCTTTGGACTGTGGAAGGAAACCGGAACACCTGGAGGGAACCAATGCAGACATGAGTAGAATGTGCAAACTCCACACAGACAGTGCCCCAAGCTGGGAATTGAACCCAGATCCCTGGAGCTTTGAGGTAGCATTGCTAACCACTGTGCCACCGTACTGCCCTGTGTGCCACCAAACTGCCCTAAATGACTCAATCTGCAGCAGGGAGTGAGGGAAGCAATAAGAATGAAAAACATATTTGAGCTCATTCTCACCAATCTGCCAGCTGCAGATCCATCTGTCCATGATTGTATCTCGAGAAGTGACCATCACGTATTTCTTGTGGAGGCAAAGTCCCATCTTAACATTAAGGAAACTCTACGCAAATGCCAGGTGGTGCATTTTGGTAGATTGAACCAGGGCAGTTCTTACTCAGTTAATGATAGAGCATTGGAGAGAGTTACAGAACAAAGAGATCTAGGGGTACATGTTCATAGCTCCTTGAAAGTGGAGTCACAGGTGGACAGAGCGGTGAAGAAGGCATTCGGCATGCTTGGTTTCATTGGTCAGAACATTGAATACAGGAGTTGAGACGTCTTGTTGAAATTGTACAAGACACTGGTAAGGCCACACTTGGAATACTGTGTGCAGTTTTGGTAATCCTATTATAGAAAGGATATTATTAAACTGGAAAGAGTGCAGAAAAAATTTACTCGGATGCTACCGGGACTTGATGGATTGAGTTATAAGGAGAGGCTGGATAGACTGGGACTATTTGCTCTGGAGCATAGGAGGCTGAAGGGTGACATTGTAGAGGTCTATAAAATAATGAGAGACATAGATAAGGTAGATAGACAATATCTTTTCCCAAAGCTGGGGGAGTCTAAAACTAGAGGGCATAGGTTTGAGGTGAGAGGGGAGAGATACAAAAGTGTCCAGAGGAGAATTTTTTTCACATAGAGGGTGGTGAGTGTCTGGAACAAGCTGCCAGAGGTAGAAAGCATTCAGATAGTTACATGGGCACAATGTGTATAGAGGGATATGGGCCAAATGTGGGCAATTGGGATTATCTTAGGGGTTTAAAAAGAGGCAGCATGGACAAGTTGGGCCAAAGGGCCTGTTTCCATGCTGTAAATGTCTATGAATCTAGACTGTGTTGTGTGGTACTACCACCATTTTAAATGGGTTGGACTTTGAACAGATTTAGCAGCTCAAGACTGGGCATCCATGATGTGTTGTGGGACATCAGCAGCGGCAGAATTGTACTCCATCACAATTTGTAGCCTCATGTCTCAGCATATCCCCCATTCTACCATTACCACCAAGACAGGGTATCAACTCTGATTCAATGAAGAGAGCAGGAGGGCATCTGAGATGCAGTACCAGGCATACCCAAAAATGGGATGTCAGCCTGGTGAAGCTACAACATAGGACTACTTCCATGCCAAATAGCATGAACAAGTGATAGACAGATCTAAGCAATTCCATAACCAATGGATCAGATCTAAGCTCCATAGTCCTGCCACATTCACTTGTGAATGATGGTGAGCAGTCAAACAACTCAATGGCGGAAGAAGCTCCACAAATATCCCCGTCCTCGATGATGGAGGAACCCAGCACATCAGCATAAAAGATAAGACTGAAGCATTTACAACAATCTTCAGCCAGAAGTGCCAAGTGGATGATTCGGTCTCCTCCAGATATCTCCAGCATCACAACTGCTAGTCTTCAGCCAATTCAGTTCACTCCACGTGATATCAAGAAATGGCTGAAGACTCTGGATGCTGCAAAGGCTCTGACAATATTCCGGCAATCGTATTGAAGATTTGTGCTCCAGAAATTGCTGCACCTCTAGCCAAGCTGTTCCAGTACAGTTACAACACCAGCATTTACCCAGCAATGTGGAAAATTGCCTGGGTATGTCCTGCATACAGGAAACAGCACAAATCCAATCTGGTCAATTACCGCCCATCAGTCTACTCTCAATCATCAATAAAGCAATGGAAGGGGTCATAAACAGTGCTACCAAATGATACTTACTCACCGATAACCTGCTCACTGATGCCCAGTTTGGGTTCCACAAAGGTCACTCAGTTCCTGACCTCATTACAACGTTGGTTCAAACATGGACAAGAGAGCTGAATTCCAGAGGTGAGGTGGAACTAATTGCCCTTGACATTAAGGAAGTATGGCATCAAGAAGCCCTGGCAAAACTGGAGTCAGTGGTAGTAGTCGCGGGGCAACACTGCTGGTTGGAGTCATACCTAGTACAAATGAAGATGGTTGTGATGGTTGGAGGTCAATCACCTCATTTCCAGGACATCCTTGTAGGAGTTCCTCAGGATAGTGTCCTAGGGCCAACCATATTCAGCTGTTTCATCAATGACCTTCCTTCCATCATAAAATCAGAGGTGGGGCTGTCGTTGATGACTGCATAATTTGCAAAATCATTCACAATTCCTCATGTATTGAAGGAGTCCATGTTTAATTGTAGCAAGACCTAGACAAGGTTCAGGCTTGGGCTGACATGTAGCAAGTAATACTTGTGCTACACAAGTGCCAAGCAGTGACCATTTCCAACAAGAGAGAATCTAATCATTGCCCTTGACGTTCAATGGCATTCCTCATAGCTGAATCCCCCACTATCAACATCATGGTGGGGTTACCATTGACCAGAAACTGAACTAGCCACATAAAATACTGTAGCTACAAAAGCAAGACAGAGTCCAGGAATCTTGCAGCGAATAATTCACCTCCTGTCTCCCCAAAACCTGTTCACCATCTACAAAGTGCAAGTCAGGAGGGTGATGGACTACTCTCCACTTGCCTGGATGAGTGCAGCTCCAACAGCACTCAAGAAGCTTGACACCATCCAGCACAAAACAACCCATTTGATTGCTACTCCTTCCTGGAACTATGTCCCTGTTCCTTCACAGTTGCTGAGTCAAAATTCAGGAAGTCTTCCCTAACAGCACTATGGATGTCCCTACACCCTAGGAACACTAGCTGTTTAAGAAGGCAGCTCACCACCACCTTATGAGCAACTAGAGATGAGACATAAATGCTGGTCTAGCCAGCAATACCCTCATCCTATCAATGAATTTTAAAAAATCTTTTCAGTTGTGCCACATACCCAGAGGAATGAAAAAGTCTGTGCATTTTTGCAGTATGGAAATAACCAGTGTAAAATGAATTATTGTTGCAACTAATGTTATTGAATTAACATTAAATTTTGAGTCAAATAATATTTTTTCTAATTTAGAGTGCTTCTCCTGTAAATATTACAAAACATAGTTCTTATTTGTTCAAAAATATATACAGCTTCCATCAAAGTAAATGTACCTGTCAGATTTTAATATATGTACATTAGAGGAACATGTACATTTAATTTGAACAAGATATTAAATTCAATTTAAAATGCTAAGTAACTGAGCCAGTTCTTTGGGAAGTTCAGTTATATATTTGCCTCATAAAAATTTACATATAATAATATTTCTTGGTAAACTTCAAATCTTCAATTTTTTTCAGCAAGATTTTTAGGTTTGAATCCTACGAGAAACACAAACATGGCATGATGGATTGTGGAACTCCTGGTTATTGTTGAATTAAGGAGACTGATCTGTGACCTATCCAGAATTATGTTGCAGATCAGACATGTCCTTACTGATGGCTGAAACAAGCCCAAGATCTTGGTGGCAGGTTGAGATAAAGTTAGTGGCATGTGGAGCATTATGTTAGCCTATGATGGGTTCCTACTTGTAATATATTTGCATTCAGTGAAAAGTTATTAGCAATTAACTTTTCAAGATGACATCCTATCTTCAAGATAAAATCAGTGGTTCACAGGAATCTCATATCACCTGGCGCTTGATTGTTTAAAGGTGGTACGCGACAGTTGGATTTGTACAGTGTGTGTAAGGTTCGCCATTTTCCTCGCTTAACTCTATGGTGCAAAGGAGAGGAGCGGGAGAGTGGCAGCCTGCATTGAGAATCAGGACCTGCAAAGGTGAGTCAGAGGTGAGGGACACTTTGGAGTGGAGGCAGTGGCTTGGAGGAATGGAAGAAGGATCCAAGAGAGGTTAGGGGGTGGAGTTGGGAGTTACAGAGAAATGAAATAGGAGGGTGACATCCTGGTTTTGATGGGAGTTGTAGGGGCAGTCAGCCAAGGAAAGAAAATGAGGGACCCAAAGGGCAGTATCAGAACTGTCCAAATGTGTTTCCAACTCAGGGTGTTGGCTGGCTGAGTCCTTGCAGGGTTTTGAGCTCACTTACAAATTTTAATTACCCTCACTAACTGTGACCTCAGACAATGTCCTTTACAATACATAGAAGGAAAGGGCACTGAGCTTGCAGGTTCAGCCATGTCCCTCTGAGTAGCAAGAACAACATGGACACTAACATAAACATTCATTGAAGAGTGAACTAAAAAAAGAATTGTTTCTTCCACAATAAAGGAAATGTCCCTAACTCTGCTGCAACCATCAATGTGTACCAACCATGAGGTATGCCAACAGTACATTTACCGCTTTGACTAAGCTAATCTCAACAAATAATGATGCACACAAGAATAAAGTCAAACCAATGCAATGTGAAATAACTATAAGTGAAATTTAATTTTGAAAAATACCCATGCCATCTTTGTACTTTCACATCTTATGTTAATGGAATTGGAGTTGGAAGTTGTGGTGGTGATACAGAGGCTCCCTGTTTAACCAGGTGGTTTTTTTAATAGCACCTCATAAATGCAGTTTTTTTCACCATTGAACAGCATTCCCTGCTGCTAAATCGATTGTGTTTTTCAAGCATGTCATTGGCACTTCAACCTCTAATTATAGTCATATGGAAAACATCAAAAAGAGAGGAAGTGGGAGCAGCACACAGTTCCAATTCCATGTTGGGAATGGCATTCTCCTCCTGGCTGAACAAGCCTGGCTCTGCCGGAGGATTTTGTACCATGGTCTACAGAACCAACTCTATCCCTGCACACCTACTTCACCTTACGATCTGAGCACCAACTGAAATCAAATCCTACAATCCCAGTCTTCAGCCATCCGAACTTGAGAGACTCTGTGAACAGATTCCTGGCCTTGGACTCTGGAACTTGTGTAAACTAATCTTAATTTTCAGTGCTTCTTGTACTGTAAGATTCCTTTCCTCTATCTTATTCTCCCTTCCAGTGTTTACTGTGTGTGTGTGTGTGTGTGTGTGTGTGTGTGTGTGTGTGTGTGTGTGTGTGTGTGTGTGTGTGTGTGTGTGTGTGTGTGAGATTTCTTTTCATAGATTTTCATAGAATCCCTACAGTGCAGAAGTAGGCCATTTGGCCCATCGAGTTTGCACCGACAACAATCCCACCCAGGCCCTACCCCACAAATTTGCCCCATTAATCCCTCTAACCTATACATCCCAGGACACTAAGCGGCAATTTAACATGGCCAATGCACCTAACCCGCACATCTTTGGACTGTGGGAGAAAACCGGAGCACACGTTGGAAACCCATGCAGACATAGATTAACACATGCTCAGCTGAAGGTAGCCATTATTGAACAATTTAATTTACACCTCCTCAACAGAGAAGGCAACAGAGAGAGAGAGAGCTGAGCAAATATATTACCTTACAACTGTCAGAGATACGAAGCCTAGACCTAGCAGTCTTTCATTTTATGTAGGCCCGGGAGATCAAAACCTCAGTGCTCTTGTAACTAAAGAAGGATGTTCCTGCTTCTGAACTATCATAACCGCATGATTTTTCTTATTTGCATCTGTCATTCACCCAGTGCTTCATCCTGAAACAGGTACCTAAATACACTGACTCTCATCATAATGTTACATCCAACAAGAAAAGTGAGTGACGTAGGGCACTGATAGTTGCTAACTTCCTTCATTGACCTGTTAGTTGCAATTATTTCTTGGGAATATATACTGAAATTACAAAGGAAAATATATTACATTGCAGGACACTTTCAATGAGTTCTTACCTATCAATATATTGTGCTTTATAGCATATGTTAACCTGTGAGAGTAAGTGGAGGGAGAGAAACTAAAATTGTCGTTGTCCACAACATGACGGAGAAGCTTGTTTTTCCCTCCTTAATATTACATAGGATATAGAGCTTACAATCAGAATTATGGCCCACTGTGCCAAAAATATCCTACCTCTATCCAAAAAGATAATGGAAAATCAAGCTGAGAAATTTGCTTCATAACCATTTGGCACTTAGATTGTAAAGTATTAGAATATACTGAGAGGAATACTGGACTATTAATTACTTTGTGATCATAGACCACCATTCTGAACATACTCACAAAAGCATGGGTGCACATACAACAATTTCCTCAGTGGGTGACCAGCTCATGGCCAATGCCATCCAATGCCTTCAAATTGTGCTGCTTGGCTTCAATTGTAGGTGTGAAGGATAATCAGGTGCATGGTGGGCTCCTATCTGAGTGCATCTCTACTTGGATGGAATTTCACATTGACCCCAATTTCTGAACACTCCCTCAGGTGCCAGTTCTCCACAATCTCCAGGCAATGCCCTTTTGCAAGGCGCAGAAGATATTCCTGTATGGGCTGCTACTGAACACCTTTTGCCTCCTTGTCTGCCATGTGCCTTGTTGACATCTGGTAGCAGAGGTCCCCAGTGGAGGGCTTTGCACACGGGAGTCTTCTCCCTTATCAGAGGGGGCCTGGGGTGGAGGTGATTAAAGGGGTTGCATGTGATTAAAGGGGCCAATGAAACACTCCAATACAACCATAGGTTGCATTGGTTCACAGACTCTCAAGACACCTGTGTCTTTTGCAGCCCTCATGGAATCTGGGCCACAGATTTAGGTTGCATTCCGTTTTTAGTTTTCTGAAAAATCTGGTGCTTTCTTTTTGGTCGTTTTTCAGCTCCATGCTCCTGATCTTTGGGCACCTGATGCAGGGGGAGGTAAGGAGGGAGGGATGGAGGAGGAAGTCCTCATGGGCCTGCTCTTTGGCATGACCAAGTTGCCCCTTGATAGGTTGAGGCAGTTGGCGGTTGAGAGAGTCACCTACTTCAGGCAGTCTGCCCTTTTTCATGACTATGTTCATGCAGGGTATCCCTGAAAAGGGAACGTGTGCTGTCGGCGGGTGCCATCGAGGCCTCCCATGCACAGATACAATGGGGGCAGTAGTGTTTTACTGACCCCATTAATCAAATTTTGTTTTGACGTTTTAAGTTTCCTTTGAGATTCTGATTACTTACATGCAGTATCCCTTTATGGGGCTGCCTTTTAAGCTACCCCTCAACTTGTTAAATTTAGTTAGTTGGTTAACCCAAAAAAAGCACAAAAATTTTCTCAGTCCCTTTGAAGGCACTTTCCTGGCAAAGAAGCAAAACCTACACTTACTTTCATTGTTTCCATTTCAAAATGGCACATGATCAACAATAGTGAAATTTGGTATTCATTGAAATATAAAATGTCAACAAGGAGACACTTTCAGCTTGAAGATGTATAGTGTAAGATCCTTGCAGTTATGTAGGGGTTACTGTGAAAGATCTGATTGTTATGAGATTTGTCAAGTATTATGGCCGCATCCTCAGGTATCTGCCATCTCATGTCAGAAATCCTGGAGACCAGCCATCATCTGGACAGGTCCTAGGAATGCAGGGAGCAAATTGCCCCACTGGCCCCTTCCACCCTTTTAGCAAAAGGGGGTCAATGCAAAAGAAAATGGGAAAAAAAACATGCTGCTTATCATTGGGGTCCAAGCTGCAACTGTGGGGCTCACTTAAATTCCTTCTGGAGGCAATGCGCTTTCTCCCAGCATATGTACAAGGATCTGGAGTTACGACAGGTTTTATATGTGGCACTAAGTGCAGAAAGAGGAAGAACTTTTTTATGCAAAGGATGTCTGAAATTCACTGCCTGAGTTAGTGGTGGAGGTAGTGACCCTATCCTTTGGATCTGCACCTTTATGTGCTGTGACTGCAGGGCTGTGGACTGGGTGCAGGAAAGTGGGATTAGAAAGGTTATCTGCGGATAAGGTGGGCTTAATGGCCACCTTGTGTGCTATAACTTTTCTACAGTTCTGTGTGCCAAAGAGTGATCACCTGGTGTAGAGAATCCTGGCCCTTAACTTGTCCAACTCAGTGGCTATTCACTTCTGTTCTTTACACAGCCAAGTGAACAGTACTGGTGTATCTAGATTCCAACCCACTTCTGAAACAAGAGAGTGTGAGAACAGGAAATTCAAATGAAAAAAATCAACATTTATGATCCAGGAAAAAGATCCTACTCTGCTTGCCAGCTCATGGTTGTCGGCTGATTCCCCTGACTGGGAGTGTGCCAAATCAGGTTTTCTACTATCCCACATCTGCAAAAATTGAGAACAGTTTAAATGAAAGAAAGGATATGAATGGGATTATTTGTGGAGATTTCTTGTCCCCCTGAAAATGTGCTGGCTACTTACAGAAAATAATTCAGCTTCAGCATTGTGTTGCAAGTGTAATGCTCTGCAGTTTGATGGACGCTTTTCTCCATTTTGAATTAGAACATAGAACATAGAACATAGAACACTACAGCACAAACAGGCCCTTCGGCCCACAAGTTGCGCCGACCACATCACCTACCAACCTACAGACCTATCTATAACCCTCAATCTCATTAAACCCCATATACTCATCCAGAAGTCTTTTAAAAGACCCCAGCGAGTTCGCCTCCACCACCACCGACGGCAGCCGATTCCATTCACTCACCACCCTCTGAGTGAAAAACTTACCCCTAACATCACTTCTGAACCTCCCTCCCCGCACCTTAAATCTGTGTCCTCTCGTAGCGACCATTTCAAACCGGGGAAATAGCCTCTGAGAGTCCACCCTATCTATTCCTCTCAACATTTTGTAAACTTCTATCAGGTCGCCTCTCAACCTTCGTCTCTCCAGGGAAAAGAGTCCCAGCTCCCTCAACCTAACTTCATAAGGCATGCCTCCCAGTCCAGGCAACATCCTTGTAAATCTCCTCTGCACCCTTTCAATAGCTTCTACATCTTTCCTATAGTGAGGCGACCAGAACTGCGCACAATACTCCAAATTAATTCAATCTCATCCTCATTCATTAAATTTCTGTTCCTAATCTTTGTAAAAGAAAGTTTATGACAACACCATCATCTTTAGATTCTCAGGAGTACAGTTGTAACTTCTGCCCCAAGCAGCTTCTTTCACTGAACTCAAAATAAAACAAAAGTTGCACTTGAGCTGATCCATGATCTAATACATGTGCTTTGTTGAACTTTTTATGATATTCAGAGCTATGTTGCCAGTCCTACTGGAGTGTTTAGGAATCACCAGGATTTAGAGGGTAATCTTCTGTACACTAACGCAAGTTTATTAGTTATAAAAATGTTGGAGATGGGGATAAAAAGTTTGATCGACATAAAGTTGAATGTTCTTTGATTGGTGAGATATAATAAGTGGTGTTCCTCAGAGATCTGTGCCAGCACCTCAGCATTTCATATTCTCCATTAATGGCTTGGTTGAAGGACTAAGAGAGTTATACATTCATAGAAACATAGAACCCTACAGTGCAGAAGGAAGCCATTTGGACCATCGAGTCTGCATCAACCACAATCCTACCCCACAACTCATGCATTTAACTTAGCTACTACCCCTGACATTAGGGGACAATTTAGTATGGTCAGTGGATAGGGTCTGTAACATGACTCCAGATGGTTGAAAAGTAATCACAGAATTGTTACAGGGCAGAAGGAGGCCATTTGGCCCATCTTCTTGGTACTGCTCTCTAAATGAGCATCATGACTTAGTCCCACTCCCCTGGAATCATTCTTGTAAAACCCTCCTGCAGTCTCTCCTTCTGATATTGTGGTGCCCAGAACCGTACACAGTACTTTTGCTACTTCGTAATTGTTGAATTCCAACCCGTGGGGATAAATGCCAGCATTCCATTAGCCATCTGACTATTTTTCATGCTTGCATTAACCTTTTGGAGATTTATGTACATAGTTACCCAAATCTCTTTGCTCCTCTACAGTTCCTAAGCTCTCACCATTGAGAAATTATTCCAATTTTGTCTTTCTCTGCTTCCCACAGTGAACGTCATCTACCACAATTTTGTCTACTCACCTTATATACCTTTCATTTTACCTTCCTCCCAGTCACCCAACATACATTGCCTCCTACTTTATTGTCATCTGCAAACCTAAAGGTGGATTGGCCACGTTAAATTGCTCCTTAATGTCAGGGGGATTAGCTAGGGTCTATGAATTGATATTTACTGGGCAGTGCAGTGGCATAGTGGTTAGCACTACTGCCTCACAGTGCCAGGGACTCGGGTTTGATTCCTGGCTTGGATCACTGTGCGGAGTCTGCACTTTCTTCCCGGGTGCTCCAGTTTTCTCCCATGTGCTGGTTAGGAGAATTGGCCATGCTAAATTCTCCCTCAGTGTATCCTAATAAATAAACTTTAAAGGCGGTATGGTGGTGCAGTGGTTAGCACTGCTGTCTCACAGCACCAGGGACCCAGGTTCAATTCTAGCCTCAGATTACTGCCTGTGTGGGGTTTGCACTTCTCCCTTGTGTCTGTGTAGGTTTCCTCCAGGTGCTCTGGTTTCCTCCCACTGTCCAAAGATGTGCGGGTTAGGTTGATTGGCCATGCTAAATTAACCCTGGTGTCAGGGGGATTAGCAGGGTTATGGGAATAGGGCGTGAAAGGTACTGTGGTTGATACAGACTTGATGGACTGGATGGCCTCCTTCTGTACTATGGGGATTCTATAATGGGTCAAATGGCCTCCTCCTGCACTATTGGAATCTATGAATGTATAACTCTCTTATTCCTTTGACCAAGTCATTAATGGAGAATGTGAAATGCAGAGGTGCTTGTACAAATTTCTGAGGAACACCATTTATTGTATCCCACAACCAAGGAACATTTATTTTATCCCTCTGGGATGAATATATTTGGTCCCAGGCACCTGCTATTCCTAGGCTTGAAACTGGCTGACAATTAGTTGTATCTTCCCACTGATAGAGAGGGGCTGGCTGTGGTGGTGAGTGTGAACCATTGACACCTCCAATTCATCACTCCAGCACACACCCACCAGAAGGCAATAGCCACAGCTGCAGCAAAAAGCTATCCAATGGAGGGTCCCCCTCCACACTCATGGCATTACAGCTGTGGAAATGCATTATTTCAAATATTTCCTAAAGCTGCAGCTCCATTTTGAGGCATCCTCAAGGTCTCCTGCCTCTCTCAGCATTATCAATCTTTCCCAGTGGGGCTGCTGGTTAGATTCAACTGTGCTTTCTGGTCCTCTCACCATTCTTAATTAGACAGCAGTCCAGAGGCAGCTTCTTAATTGACTACCTCTAGGTGACTGTGACCAACATCGCACCCTGATTTCCAACATGGAAATGTCGAATATTGGGGATTTGAACCAAGCAGGAACATGATCTCTCATATCACACGGTTCCCTCCCATTTATGCTAATAACATTTGGTGTGAAACTTTATCAGTTGGCTACTGACAACGCAACTAAACAACATTCCTAGATATTCTCCTATCTACAATGCTCATGACCTAATAAAAAAATTCAACTAGGTTAGTTAGATGTGACAGATAATTCACGAATCGGTGCTGGTTCTCTTTTTCTGCAGATGATTCTTGTCCAAGTGCTCAGTCACTCTATCCAAGGTGATCAATTCTAGTGAATACTAATGTTAAACTGACTGGTCTGGTTTTGCTCTCCCTCTCTGCTTAACTAATGGAGTGGCATTTGCAATTTTTCAATCCAAAGAGCAATATGTCTGAACTTTGGGAAATGATGACTAATGAACTTGCAATTTGCTCAGATATTTCTTTTTATGGCTTATGGTGGAATATGTCAGATCCTGGAGATCCGTCTCTCTTAAATGTAATTACTTTCTCCTTCATCCTGATATTGAAACAACAAAATTTCTTTCCTTGACTTATCTTTAGATTCCTTTAGTATTCCACCTCCCTGTTTTCTCTCCCTATCTTTTCTAAATATGTTATACCTTTCAATGTTTAATTCTCAGTCCTGATTTTTCTGTGTCCATGGCTTCATAAGTCCTACATCTGGTTCCTCACAAGACATGATTACCTCCAACTTCCTTCTTTTATCACCACCATTATGTGCTATACAGACATTCTAGAACAGAATACAATAGAAGAGAACATTATTGTCCACAAAAACGTTGAAATTTATCTTTGTCCTCGTCTCCGGTATAACATATATCATTACTTTAAAAGTGGTGAATATTTCATATATGCCTACATTCATACATCCGTACCATACAAGCATAACGCATTGCACTCTGTCATTACAGCACTTACTGCAGTTGAAAAAACAAAATAAATAAAAACAGCAGGCTGAGTTTACATTGTTACTTAGTAACCTTATAGCACTGGAAACAAAAGACGTCTTGAACAGGTTTTCCTGGCCATAACTATTCTAAATCATTAAATCTGAAGGGAGCCTTTCAAATTGAAGATACAAAGAATGAAAGGGTTCACCAGTGATGAATGGAACTTTCCTCTTAACTGCGGTGTGAAGTAAGCTATCGAGCTGCGTCTGCTGGGAGGGTGGTAGAGGCAGGTCACCTCACATCCTTTAAAAAGTACTTGGATGAGCACTTGGCACATTGTAACAGTCAGGGCTAAATGCTGGCAGATGGGTATTAGATGGGAGTTCAGGTGTTTCTAATATGTCAGTGCGAACTTGATGGGCCGAAGGGCCACTTCCACGCTGCGCAATTCTGTGAATTTCTGATTCTACGCTGTCTGCCAATGATTTTACCTGTAGTGTTGATAATTCTGGCCAGCTTAGTTTTGCATTTCACACTTGGGTTACCTTCCAGAATGTCATGTTAAATGTTAGGAGACTTCCACCAGATTTTTATACACCCTGTCCAAAACATCTTGACTCCAGTTTTGTGATTAAAAACAGACGCTGGCTAACCTTATTGAAAATATAGTCGGTGTTCTCAGTGAAGCTTAGCTTCTGGTGTATATGTGTTCCCAGATACTTGAAATGCTGCAACCTCTACTTGTCACATCTGTAATAGGATTTCCTGTCACTTTATGTTTAACCATCTTTTTAGATTCCCCCTATTTATTTTTAGACATCAATGTGCTCCCTAAGTTAATTGTTCCCTACCTTCTGTTTATGTTTAGGCTGCCTAAGAGCTCCCCTCCTGTCCTAACAAGCATAAAGCCTTTGCCACCTACTATGTCTCTGGACTTCAGCTCGCTCCTGCTTTTGGATCACTCCTTGTTCTGAAATAGCACTTCTTCCCTCTTTGCACCAAATCCTCTGACTCACCAAAATTGCAAGTTAAAGAAGTACTTTGTTGCAACAGTATTCCTTGGAGCTGAGCTTCAAACTGCCCATTCAATCTGGTACAATGTCAGATGAGATGTTGCACAATGTAATTTTTCGGGGATTGAGAACAATATATGATAATAGATTGAGGATTGGTTTAAGGATAGAAAATAAAGAATAGGAATAAACGGGTAATTTTCAGGTTGGCAAACTGTTACTGTTTGGATACCACAAAGACCAGAGAGGCATCTCGGTTATTTATAATTTATATGAATGACTTAAATGATGGGCAGCATGGTGGCACAGGGGCTAGCACTGCTGCCTCACAGCGTCAGGAATCTGGGTTTGATTCCCGGCTTGGGTCACTGTCTGTGTGGAGTTTGCACATTCTCTCCGTGTCTGCGTGGGTTTCCTCCCACAGTCCAAAGATGTGGGGGTTAATTGGATCGGCCATACTAAATTGCCCCTTAGTGTCAGGGGGATTAGCTAAGGTAAATTCGTGGGGTTATGGGGATAGGGACTGGATGGGATCATGGTCAGTGCAGACTGATGGGCTGAATGGCCACCTTCTGCACTGTAGGATTCTATGATTCTAAGAGACTGAGTGCAATACATTTTGCTGATAGTTGAAAATTAACTGCGAGAAGATGACAGATGAAGTAATAATGTGGAGAAAAGTAACATTATCACTTTGGTAGGAAGAACTGAAAAACAAAATGGTATTTAAATTGTGAGAAATTACTGGACATTGATATTCAGGGGATTTAGCTGTCAATGGACATGAAACACAAAGTTAACAAACAGGTCCAGCAAGCAATTAGGAAGCTAATTCAAATGTGGATCTTTCTTACAAAGACGCTGGAGTCAAAATTGTTGAAGCAGTCTGGGTGAGCGTGTGTGCAGCAATCTGAGATATATGCAACAAATGAACTGTACATACATTGGAACACAAGAATATGGAAGCATTCGTGCGATTGTACAGGGCTTTGGGCAGCATGGTAGAACAGTGGTTAGCACTGCTGCCTCATAGCTCCAGGGACCTGGGTTCAATTCCAGTCACTGTCTGTGTGGAGTTTGCATGTTCTCCCCATATATGCGTGGGTTTCCGCTGGGTGTTCTGGTTTCCTCCCACAGTCCAAAGATATGCGGGTTATGTGCATTGGCTATGCTAAATTGTCCCTTAGTGTCCCAGAATGCACAGGTAAGAGGAATTAGTGGGGTAAATATGGGGGTTGGGGAAAAGGCCTCGGTGGGATTGTTGTTGGTGCAGACTTGATGGGCCCATTGGCCTCCTTTTGCACGGTAGGATTTCTATGATTTCTATGATTTGGTGAGACCACGCCTGGACTACTGTATACAGTTTTGTTCTTCCTATCCAAGGAAGAATGTTTTGCCTTAGAGGGATGCAATACAATTTCATTAGATTGATTGATAGATTTGCTTTCAGACAGCACTGACTTTTATTCTGCTGTTAATACATTCTGCTATTTTGCTTTTAGGTAGTGCTGACCTTTATTCTGCTATTAACATCTGCTCAAGACCACTGTTTTATTCCTTCATTACTACCACTTGCACCCTCTTTGACTTTTGTTCCATGACATCTTTATAATTTAATCTCCACAACCCTCCAAAACTATCTCTGGTCTTCCCTCATTGCTCTATCTGACTCTCTCCCCCTTTACAATAGCATAAAACCCATCTTATTTCTACTTCTCTTCAGTTATGATGAAGAGTTATATTGGACTCAAAAC
Source organism: Carcharhinus amblyrhynchos (assembly GCF_965287045.1). NCBI lineage: Eukaryota > Metazoa > Chordata > Chondrichthyes > Carcharhiniformes > Carcharhinidae > Carcharhinus > Carcharhinus amblyrhynchos. Next base: position 42,158,676 of record NC_137328.1, on the reverse strand, counting down.
ATTAACTCTGTTATCTCTCTCTGCAGATGCTGCTGGACCTGCTGAGTTCTCCAGCACATTTTGTTTTTAGTTTAGATTTCTAGCATCCACAAAATTTTGCTTTTACTTGCTAAATTGGTTTGTGAGGTGGGAGGGCTGTTCTTTGAGGAGAAATTGAGTAAGCAGAATGAGCCTATACTCAAGTTTAGAAAAATAAGAGGTGAACTCAGTGGAATATAAGATTATAAAAGGGATTGACAAGGTAAATGTTAGTAGACTGTTTATCCCGATTGGATAGTTCAGAATGAGAGGAGTGTAGTCTGGATAGAGGTGGAGAGACTCTTCCCGCTCAGAAAGGACAGTAGGACTAGGGGGCACAGCCTCAAGATAAAGTGGGGGCGGTTTAGAAAGGAGTTGAGGAGGAACTTCTTCACTCAAAGGGTGGTGAATCTCTGGAATTCTCTGCCCATTGAGGTGGTGGAGGCTGCCTCGCTAAATATTTTTAAGACGTGGGTTGATAGGTTTTTGATAGGCAAGGGGATTAAGGGTTATGGGGAGAGGGCGGGAATGTGGAACTGAGCCACGACAGATCAGCCATGATCTTATTGAATGGCGGGGCAGGCTCAAAGGGCTAGATGGCCTACTCCTGCTCCTATTTCTTATGTTCTTATGTTCTTATATTAGGGGTTAGCCATGTAGGACTGAGGCAAGAGGAAATCTCTTCCCTCAAATAATGATTGTGAATTTTTGGAATTCTCAATCCCAGAGGGCTCAGAGGCTCATAGCCATTGTGTACATTGAATGCAGAGAATAATAAGTTTTTAGACTTGGGAATCACAGGAATATGGAAGGAAGGTGAAATTGGGAATGAAAATATGTCATAATCTTATTGAATGGCAGTTCAGGCTCAAGTGGCCATATAGTTATACCTTTATTCCTTATGTTGGGATTTTCTTTCTGTGCTATTTGTTTGTAATGTTGGAACAGGGCCTTGCATTAGAATAATATTGCAACCTTAGGTGAGATTCTCAACAAATGTGAAAAAAAACATAAGTGAGAGAGTAGACTACTTGGATAGCTCCTTCAGGAACCATAGTTAAATGACTTCCTTCCAATCTTTACAATTCTATTATACTTTCTGACTTTCAATGCCTTTGTTAGACCTGTCAGTGGGAGGAGTCGTTTACTGTGGGTATCAACTTGCTCATTTCATGCACTCTGCATTGAGATGCGCTAAAGAACTAGGGCTGTGACAGAAGAGTTGCAGACTATCGATGGCCTTTCTTGTCATTAGGTCCATAAAAAAGGCAGACTGTTCAATTTTTGATTTCTGATGAAAGGCTATTGAACTGAAAAGTTGTTTTTTTTCTATCTCGATAGAGACTGCCTCACCTATGAAGTATTCTTATCACTGCGATAATACTGTGCTATTTCACTATTTTTTATGTTCATGGTGGTGCTAAATTATGAGGCAGTGTTTTGTCACAAGAGTCAATTTGTCTGGGAAACCATACAGCTCAAATGCCGAGAATACAGAACAATAACTGATTTTAGCTTGGAATGTGTTACTTTGTAGACATAATGGACTTTTTATGTTCTCCTAGGATTTTTGATGAGGTATGCAGTGTCATGTGGTTGATGGGAGGAGCCGAACTTGCAAGGGAGTTTCATTTTCATTTTAAAATAAAGGGTAGTTGCTGACTGGGGCTGCTAGAAAAAAGATGTGCTTCTCTCTCACTCTGCCTGTCTGTCTGTCTCTGTCTCTCAAGATGCTTTGTGAAAGCTCCAAGACTGGTAATCTAAGTACAAGCAAGTATGCCTGTATTTTGCCAATTAATTTTAAAGGATTCAAATCAATAAGAGAAATATTGCTTGATTCAAACTAATGGTGATAGATAAGCAATTAAAAATTGTATCTTAATATGTCTAAGTGTTGTTTATTTGTTAAAAGTTAAGCTAATTCAATTGTTATTGTTAAGCTGTGTTGTTAAATAAAGTTTGTTTTGATAAAAGCTCCTGAATTTGTCAGGAAAAATTGCACCTGCGGGTGAGACATCTTATCCTCTCATTAAAGCCAAATAGAAAAACGTTGGGTCTAGTCTGGCTTCATAACATACCTTTGGGTTTTCATATCAGGTATTCTAGCACCACTTTCTGGTTTTATTCAGTCTCATAGTCTTTTAACTGCAGAAACTGAGAAATTAACAATATTCACATGAGGTGAGAATGCCTTGAAGCCTCTCTGTGAATGCAGTTGAGGTTAAATGCGGCAATTTCACTTTAATTAATTGGAAAATCAGTTCCTGTCATTCAGTGACAAAGAAATGTGATGCAATTTATAGTCGAATGTATTCTTAAGAATACTTCAGCAGACTGAAAAATGCAGCAAATCACCTATATCAGTTTAAAAGGGCACATTTTGTACTGAGTTTCTGATAGACAAAAACATTTCCAAAGCACCTCTACCCATACATTGTTACATTAAATAGTCATCCGTTCATCGCTATTCAGCGTGGCATTGCAATGTAATGAAACCATTCTTCAAACAAAAAGAAGTTAGAAAGAGATTGATCTGTTACGTGAATGTATTAAATTGTGTTTTCAGCTCAGTAATGTTCCATTATGCTGGGGTTTTATAGCTGGTGCTGCATTGTGATTTTCTTCTTGCTGGCTCATTCTCTTCCCTCCCAATCTTAACCTCGCTACCTCTGGGAGATGGTCCTGTGTCACTTTTCCTTATGCTGGCTGCAGTATAACTAAAGCTGACGCAACAAGCACTTACGGCTTTTTTTTAAAGCTTATGCTTCCTCATGTGCTGCCTTTCTATTTTCATCTGTCTAAGAAGCCTGTCAACTCTCTTCCAAATCAAAATAAAAACAATGCAGTGGCAGTGCAGGTACTTGCTTGTGCAATAATTCCAATTTTACAAAGATGGGAATCTTAATTAAACATGCCAGAAAATTGCTGGCTTTCTGCTACCTGGCACCTCTGTAAATTTTGGAATTGATTTAAACCTGAAGGGATTCAACAAGAAGTTTCCTGTTTCTTTCAACTGTGCTTCAGCTCATTTTATTTTACCACCATACTACATAAATTCATTTCATCAGCAACCATAAAAGCTGAAAAACTGAGCTTTGTAGTGTTGCTAGGGTCAACGCAGGATCCTGGCAGAACTAAAATGGTGGTCAAAATGCTCCCAGCCTCTTCCATTCTGGATTTTTTGGAAGGATGATAGCCCGGGTTTGCTGTTCTTGTGCCAGAAGAATGCAGAATGGAAAGATTGTGATGTTTCTGATCACCTAATCCTAATTTCACACCCGACCTGCCATTTTGGACCTCGTGGGTCCTGTCCACAACCTGTCTTCAACATGTACACGTACTGAATGGTTGTATGCTTGCATGAAGAGCCACAAGTCCACCAGTGCTGTTTTAAAGTATCTGCATGGGACTTTGAGTTGAAGAGCTTTTGACTTTCTTCGGCCTTACACATTTATCTGGCACCCATGACCACTAGCTCAGGTACTGGCACTGTGTGTATTTTAGAAGATAATTTAAAACAATGCAAGATGAGTCACTGGGCATAAATGGTCTACTGCCAGACTGGGAGAAAAGGAGGGCAAAATCGCAGGCGGACCCTGACTTTGATGGGGTCTTCAGACAATACTTCAGGGTGCCTGCAGAGTGAGATGAAATGACCAAGTACAGGGTGATGCCTTCAGAAAACATAATTCAGTAAATCATTGGCCAGTCTGACAAAGATACTAAAGTATATAAGTATTATAGGATTATATGAATGATTCATTAAACAAGGATGTGATAGCATTAGGTGGAGTACAAAGGAGGTTTACCAGGATGTTTCCTGGGAAAAAGCATTTGACCTATAAGGAAAATAGGATTAGCCCACCTTTGGCGATAGTTATTTTCGCTGCAAACTTGATGGACTGAATGGTCTTTTCTGCACTGTTTAACTCAATAATTCTATAACTCCTGTTTCCCTGCATTGGCACTGATGGAGCAGTGGGTGGACCAGTGATTCACCCTGAGGGAGGAAAGTAGTTTTTTGCACCACTGACACTTTGCCTGGGGCTTCCTTGGGGGAACACCTCAGCAATCCACTGAAGCATATATTGCTGGACTACTGTGAGACACCGGATGACTCTTCAAGCAATGGTCTGATTTTTTAGAGTATCAAGAGGCTTTGTGGCCTGCTTGCAAATTCACCAAACTTTTCTGCGTGCATGCCCATCAATTTTTACCTGTACATCACCCCATCAAAGATAGGATCTGCCTATGATTTTGCCCTCCTTTCCTCGCAGCCTGGCTGTAGACCATTTATGCCGTGACTCACCATGCACTGATTTCAGTTGTAAACTATCTTCTAAAATACAAACAGTGCCAGTACCTGAGCTAGTGGTCATGGGTGCCAGATAAATGACAATGTTTCTTCATCAGATATCTGCTCATCATCATCTTCTCCAGAGCAATTGGGGATGGATAACTATTATTGGCCTCGTAAGCGGCATTCAGTTCCCACAAACACATTAAGAATAAACTCTGCTACTGACCACTCATCTTGTAATTGGCTCCAACCCTTTTAACTTATCAATCACCCTTTGTAAACATGCCTTTAAAGATACCTACATATCTTTTTTCCATCCCATCTCAAAACATGGCCCTTGAGCCATCCATTGGCAAATTAAGTTGGCTATAAAAAATTCAATGGGACCAACACATTGATGGTCAGGTGAGTGCTAATAACTCAGTGCTTGTTTCCAGCCTGATTGAAAAATCTGCCATGCCATTTCCAAATAAATACTTATTGACAACTGCTAATGATCTCCATTCATCTTTGATGAACATTCATGGGAAAATGGTTCCAGCATTTTCCTTCCTTTGTTTCTGTTCATGTGAGAAATTGGTCGAGACTGTCCAAGGATTCTACACTTCAGAACACAATGGGCAATGATAATCATTTACAGAACATTTAACACAGGGTTCTTCTTTTGGCTTCCCCCATTTTATCTGGAATTACCACCATGCTGGTTGATGAACCATCTCTTCCTGTTTTTGACCCTGTCGCAGTTTCTCTGATTGTTGGTTCAAAAGCAATACCTATTTACCACAAGAGAAGTCTTGTGACCACTCTCTGGTTTCAATCTGTGCTTATCTTGGGCACTGTTTCTGAGAGCTCTGTAAACTCTTTGGATGGAATTTTCCTGTCTCCCCTGCCTCGGGAATCATAGCAGGCGGGACAGGAACCATGCAAAGGCCCGTTGACCTCTGACGGGATTTTCCAGCTTTGGAGCAAGCGTGGTCTGAAAATCCTGTTTGGTGTCTCCATAAAACAGCCTGTGTTGTTCACAGGTGTAGCATAGTAACTGCTCTGGGCCAATGTTTTCTGCTTAGCAAAAAGTGTTCTTTACAAAAGTTTCTATAAATATATAATATATATAATATTTTATGTATATTGTATATAGATAGATAGATAGTCATTAAATAATCTGCTTTTACTTACAGCAAAAGTTCATTCATGAAGGGTAGCACTTAAATAAGATAGTGGGAGGTTGTATGGGAGGAACAAAGAAAAGATCAACACATTGGAGAGGGAAAAATAATATGATTTTCAGATTTTGACTATTGTTCTTGAAATCTGAATTTGGAAATCTGGATGCACTGGATTTAAAATTTCTGCCCAGAGGCCAGTTCAACATGAACCAAGGTTCCCTCACTTGGTGTTTGGCATTCCAGGCCACCTCACGTTACGTTAGATTACTGCCATTCACCATCACTTAGTGAGCTCTTTCTAACTGCAGCTGATTAAATAGTATCAGTGATGCATTTGGGTGTGCCATGTACAGACACTGGCCTCTTTTTCTTGCAGCTTCTTTGAGCATGACCTATTTTGTTAAAATACTATTTCACAATTTATATTCACACTTATTAGAAGGAGATTTAATTGCTCCATATGTATGTGAAATTTCTAAGGATGCAGCAGAAGAAATGCTATAACTGTGAATCATTGGAATCAATATCAAAATACGCGTGAGGTTCTCAAACTGGAATTAATTTATTATTTTGTAAAATTAAGTTCCTTAATTTGTATTGTATACATTTTTTTTAAATTGTGAAAATGGAATATGAGTTGAGGAGGCAGTTTTAGCTGCCACGGGTTTGGATTGCCTCATGTGCATTTATTCTTCTGGGGAGTTGATGTGACCTGGTGTCGCTATGTGGTTTATTGCTTGTAAATCATCATATGTCCTTTGAATTGGACTAAATTGTTTACATTGTGTTTGAAAGAAATATTACAGCTGCTCTCAAGCCTATTCTCAACTAATAGGGGATAGGCATGTGATTGATTGTTCTGTTGGATTATGATGCTTCATTCAGAAATCAACCACTCTTGCAGACTTGCTCTTTTGAAAACAAGTCAGTTTTCTTCACAAAACAGTAACAATATCAACCTCACTTCTTATTTTACAAGTTCTGCATTTGTATTTAAAGTGTTTTGAATGATTTATTCTTGTACAATCCAGTGTACCCTATGAACCCTTGAATTTTGTTAATTGCCAAGTAGTTATCAATTTGAATTGGCTAAATGGCATCATAACTTGAAATTTGCCTTGTGCATGAATATCAAATGAAGTTTATTTTCCAGAATTGTACTATTATAAGGTCATATTACCCCAACATTTAGATAATGGTTTTACCTCCTCATTTACAGTAAGGACTGAAGCACCTTCAGCGATAATATAATTGTAAACTCCTAAGAAGTCTTGGCTGCTAAATGGCATGCTGAGGATTCAATGGATGATCATCGGCAGCCTGTTACTTCCATGTGAGGCAAACAGAGATGACACATTGTTTACGAATGAAATTAAGTGAAGTCATTCTGGGGCATTTCAAAGAAAGGATCATATTTAACTTCAATGAGCTCCGAAGTCTTATCAGTCATGGATAACTTCTGATTATCATAACATAAACACATTTTCCCTATTTGAACCATAGTTTAGTTTTCCAAATTCCAAGTGTGTAAAATCCCTGATTTTAAACTTGAATTGTGTCATGTAAGAAAATAAGGAATAAAAGTGAAAGACTTTGACCAGTTTTGTAAGTCCTAACCATATGAAAACTGATTTTTTGGCAAGACTGTAATCATTGTGCTAAGAAGATAGTGACACTGAAATATTCATCTTTGACTACTGCAGTCCTTGTAGTAATTGTGTAAGGTGAGGAATTTTAGTTTTGATTCAGCTATAGTCTCATCCTCAAGTGTAGTCTGCTCAAAGGCAGATCCCTCCCTGGCTTATTGTCTCCTGGTATTTCAACTTGAGTTGTTTTTCTTGGCAGTCTGTAGAAGCTTCACGTTGCAGTCTACTCTCAGTTTGTACAATGCTGCTGCTCTTGTCCTTGGAGATTGTGGGACTGAAACATTGTGCATTGCTGCAGTATATCCCATAAACAGTACATACTGCAACCACAGTGTAGTGGTCATAGAAACATAGATAATAGGAGCAGGAGGAGACCATTTGGCCCTTTGAGCCTGCTGCACCATTCGTTATGATCATGGCTGATCATCCAACTAAATAGGCTAATCCTGCTTTCTCCTCATAACTTTTGGTCCCATTCACTTGGAGCATATCTCAGCTATATGTTTTACCTCTTATTCCTTCAGAAATGGATGACTACCCAATATTCCTTCTTCATAAAGGACATTATAAACAGTACCCTGTCCTTAGGCACTGTCACCCTCACTTTCAAACTATCATCATTAAATCACACTTCAACACACCCAATCTTGACCAATCTGTGTTGATAAATTGCCAGCAAATCTCCAAACTGTATTTCCTCACCAACATTTTTGAACGTCTGAGCTCCTCAGAGATCTATCATTCACTATTTAAGTCGATCAAATCTGAATTCTATTCCTCCTGAAACATTGACATATCCATAACTGAAATCATTAATTGCATTCTTTGTAAGTGTGGTACATCCTCATCCTCATTAACCTCTTGACAGCATTTAGCACAATACATTATTGACGTCAGTGGAAATGAAGATCAGGAAAGATGTATAAAACGTGACTGTTTTGCCAAAGTCTAAATTCCCCTCTCGGTTTCTCTGATCCTGGCATCCTAAGTTTCATTGCTGACTCGTTCTCACCATTGACAACCAAGACTTCAGCCACCCAGGCACCACATTCTGGAATTCCCTTCTTAAACATCTCAACTACCATTCCTTTATTCAGAGCCTGCCTTCAAAAGTTTGACTTTGACCATGTTTCTGGTCACCACTCTTAGAATCATAAAATTATAGGATCTCACAGTTTAGAATGCCATTCAACCTGATGTGCCTGGATCTTTGAAAGAACTATTGAGTCCTACATCCTGGTTTTAACCCCATTATCTTGCAAATTTGTCCACTTCAAATACATGTCCAATAGCCTTTTTGAATTATTTCCTACATTGCCAGAAATTCTACCATTCAGAGACAATAATTGAACTTTGTATACCTGCTCTCAGTTACTTATACAGGATAAATAAAACAGTGGCCCCAATACTGATCCTGTGAGGACACTCCACTATATACTAGTCTGCTGTCAGAAATGCATTCATTTACCACTCCTATCTGCCTCCTGGCCCTTGAGAAATCATCTACCCAAATTACCACTCTCCATTTAACATCATGGACTTCTATTTTTTAAGAAGTTTGTTTTCAGATATTTTACAAATGCCTTCTGAAAGTTCATATATACACCATTAATAGCACTGCCTTCATCAACAGGACTGCTGTGTTTTGTGTGTGTTTCACAATGAACTAAGGCTCATTTCTTACACTGAGTTACACGTAGCTAAATATATCTACACTTACATATTAAATTGGAAATAACACTTCCTTTTAAAATTCAAACTCTGTTATAACCACCTAGGAATGGGGTAAAGAGTGGAATCAGTTCACCCCTCCTGGTTGTAACAGTAACCAGGAGTTTCTGACCACTTGGTGAACATGCAGATCTGGGTGCAAATCAATTCAAAAAGGTAGATTGAAGGGAAATTATGCAATTTTGGGCATAAGCGAATTATGTGTGCAAGTACAATATATACCCAAATCTCATTGATCTGAAATGATGGAAATGAGGGATTGTTTTACTCCAGAGCAACTCTATCCATTATAATAACTCGACACCCGTTTTACAGAACCTTACATGCACGATTCTTGCAATTATGTTTGCTCAGATCTTTTCAAATTACAAATGGCTTTTCAGGCACAGCAGGGGTCAAATGTTTTTTTGTGTTTTATTGACATAGTTGAGCATTTAAAAAAATTATCTTGAACGGATTTTTATGGCATAAGTATTTCAGATTAAAAATTGAAGTGCTTCCCTAATTGCAGAATCTTAAACATGCTGGGCTAAATTTGCATGAATGACTGTTACATGAGTTAAAACTTTAATTTTTAGATAAAGAAAATGTAAGTTCAAAAACTTTCCTTGTGTACCAATTGTTCGCACTGGATTTTGATTGGTTTCTGCCCACTTAAGTTTTAGGTAAATTGTAATGAGGCTTTCACATGAGTTAAAATCGGCAGATGGAACATTTTTGTGTCAGTGTTGCATTGATGAAGGAAATTCCAGGACAAAGATTTATTTTTCTCTTAGATTTCATGATTGACTCAGCTTCAAGGTCCCATTCCTGTAATGCATTCCATATATTAATATTCCTTTGTGTCAAAATATATCTTCTAGTTCCCTTTTATCCACATAAATTAATTAATTGATGCAACTTTGTTACCAGTTCACTGACTGATCTATTAGCTGTTCCATAAATCAGTTTGCAGTTTGCAGTCTAAGCCAAGATCTGGTAAAATGCTTGTCCTGTCATCTTTCAAAGTCACAATGATTACATAGGAACTTCTAATGTAGCTGAAATAATCATGGTTTTCTAGTCAATTGGTGGATTTGCTTTGAATTGCAAAGGGCAGATAGAGGTAGAGACCAGATCAGGAGTCTATGGGAGTGATCCCATAGATGTGCAGTTGAAGAAAAATATCTCAAGGTGAAAACAACAAAAGACGTCACTTCGTCAGATTTCCATTTTCCCTTTCATGCCTTTCTTCCACCTATAACATTTTACATCTGTGGTGTTGGGTCTTTTTCACTTAGTGGGGATTTTACCATTTAGATTACAGAGTTAGTTTTCTGACATGATACCATTGGTGTGATGCAGCAATATGTATTTTGTGAACCACTTCATAATCATTAATTTAGACGGTTGGAGCATCCAATGCTCATCAGAGTTTTGAAAATGTGCTGCTGGCAAGATTGGACTCTCAGCGTTGAATGCAAGCCAGAAATTTACTCTAACATTTTATCTTTCTTTCCTCTAAGTATGCACTACTGCACTTTTACTCGCATTGAGCTACACTTTGCCACGTCTGCTCAATTTCTTGCAGTGTCAAGATCCGTCTGAAATCTCCTGCTTTCCACCTTGGAACATACTCTGACCTCCAATTTTATTTCAGATTCTTTCAAAAGATGTGAGCATCACTGGCAAGGCCGACGTTTGTTGCTCATTCCCTTGAGAAGGTGGTAGTGAGCAATCTTCTTGATTGGTCCACATGGTGAAGGTACTGCCATTGTGTTGTTTCAGGAGATTTGTCCAAGATTTTGTCGCACAGACAGTGAAGGAATGGTGATACAGTTCCAAGTCAGAATGGTATATCACTTGGAGGGGAACATGCATGTGGTGGTATTCCCATGCACCTGCTACCCTTGTCCTTCCAAGTATTAGAGGTCACTATCGTGGGAGGTTTGGGGAATTGCTGCAGTACATTTTGGATATGGAACGCATTGTTGCCACTATATGTGGTGAAGGGAATTAATTTTTAAGGTACTGGATGGGATCCTGAACAATTGGAATACTTTGTCCAAGATGTTGTTGATTTTCTTGTTTTTTTTTGAAATGGTTGCATGATTGGTTTAAGAGTTGGTCACATGGTTTGACGGTGATGCCATTAAGGTGTTGCATGGGCTGGCATTTTAATTTCAGTTTCTACTTTAAAGTTTTTATTTATTAGTGTCACAAGTAGGTTTATATTAATATTGTAATGAAGTTAATGTGAAAATCCCTAAGTTGGCACCTGTTCGGGTACACTGAGGGAAAATTTAGCATAGCTAATGCACCTAACCAGCATGTCTTTTGGACTATGGGAAGAAACCAGAGTACCCGGAAGAAACTCATGCAGACATGGGGAGAACGTGCAAACTCCGCATGGGCAGTGACCCAAGCTGGGAATTGAACCTGGGTCCCTGGCACTGTAAGGCAACAGTGCTAACCACTGTGCCACTGTACAGGCAAGGGCTCCTAGAATATACCTGTTGTTGTTAGTTTGAATCTACACCACATCTTGTTTAAAACCCACAATCCAAAACATTACAAAAAGAAAATTCGTGATAAGTTGGGATCTTGTTTCATCGAGAACATCAAGAAAAGATCCCAGGAAGTAAAAAAATACATTGTGGGTCCTCACGGTTTGAATATTAGAAGACTGGGGTGAAGCAATGTCAGGATTAAAGATTAAGCTGGCAATGCAGGGAGACCAAATAAGAAAAAAGCTCTCTGTGTGGTTTTAAAAGAGATTTTTTTTGATCAGAGAAGGGTGAGATTCCTGGCAGTACTGGGCATATTGCTCTATTGTATGGTTGGGGCCATTTGAAAGAAAAAAACACATCAAATCAATGGTCTCTAAGGTAAAATGGAGTGTACGAGGAAGACTGTAAAAACAATATACGGAGCAGTCTCAAGTCACTAGTGCTTGCCAGAGTAATGACAAGTCAATTAAGATCCATGACCCCTTTCAGTGAAGAAAATGAATCATGGAGTTCCTATGCAGAGTGTTTCCAGTACTTTGCACAAGCGAATAAAATTGAAAAAAGTTGCTTGTACCAACTTTCCTGATTCCAATAGGAAGTAAAACCAATAATTTACTCCAGCGCCTGGTTTATTCAGCAAAGATGTGGAGATTCAGCAAAACCAGGAACCAAACATTATGATGGCTTGACAAAGGTCCTTGAAGAACGTTACTCTCCAAAGCCCCTGATCACCGTGGAACGTTTCAGGTTTCACTGGAGGAATCAAGTGAAAGGCAAAAGCATTGCTTAATTTGTGGTAGCATTAAAAAGGTTGGCACAGCATTGTGAATTTGGTGAGTGGTTAGAAGACACTGTTCGAGATCGTCTAGTTTATGGTCTCCAAATGAGGCTATCTAAAAAGATTCCTTACTGAACCTGCTTTGAATTTAAAGCCAACAATAGAAATCGCAGTGTTGAATGATAGGCTGTCAAAGAAGCTTCAGAATTTGGTGCAGGAATTGAAATCCCCAAGTTGGGAATTGGCCAGCGGAAGTCAAACAGCAACAAGCATGTCGTTGATGTACCAAAATTGGCCATTCAGTGAGTGAATGCTGGAGCAGAGATAGTCAATGCAAAAATTGTGGCAAAAAGAGGCATATTGCAAAAGCTTATTGGGCTAGATCATCTTCCAGAAGAATATTCAAAAGAAGATCTGGGTACTTCAAGAAGGACAACAAATTGCACTCTAGAATAAAAATTTAAAATGTGGAAGAAAAGAATTATGACTGCAGAGAAGGGAATGTCCAGAAATATAATAAGGAGATCTAACTTGAACATCTTATCTGTAAAAAATCACATAGATTAGGGTGATTCTGAAGTTAAGTTGATAACCTATTAGGATAGAGATTGATGCTGTAGTACAACTGATTCCTGAGACTACATACCAGCAAAAGCTGAAGCATCTTCCTTTGAAACCAGCTGATGTGCTTTCAAGAACATACTTGGAAGAGATCAGGTCCTTATATTGTTACATATGGTCAATGTAGAGTTTAGTGGGCAAACTGCAGAGTTGCATCTCCACGTGGCCTGTGGTAATTTTCCAGTTCTAGGGAGATCATTGTTGCAGAAGCTAAAGTTCAACTAGAATGCTTTCAATAGATTGCTCAATGTCAAAGCAGACCTACAGCACTTTCTGGATAAATGGAAGAGTGTTTCTAAAGAGACACTTTGTTCAATAAAGAGAGTTCAAGGGAAACTCGAGATAAAGCCTAATAGTAAACCAAAAAGCCTCAAAGCAAATGTAGTGCCATCTGCAATTTTTCCCAAGAAGAATTAGTATGACTTTTTAGCTATGAGGAGAAATTGGGTAGACTGGTGTTGTTCTCCCTGGAAAGATGGAGAATGAGGGGAGATCTAATAGAGGTGTACAAGATTATGAAGGGTATAGATAGGGTGAATAGTAGGAAGCTTTTTCCCAGGTTGGAGGTGACGATCACAACGGGTCACAGGCTCAAGGTTAGAGGGGCGAGGATAACTCAGATATCAGAGGGACTTCTTACGCAGAGGGTGGCGGGAGCCTGGAATGCACTGCCAAGTAGGGTGGTGGAGGCAGACATGCTGGCATTGTTTAAGAATTACCTGGATAGTCACATGAGCAGCCTGGGAATGGAGGGATACAAATGAATGGTCTAGTTGGACCAATGTGCAGCACAGGCTTGGAGGGCCGAAGGGCCTGTTTCCTGTGCTGTACTGTTCTTTGTTCTTTGACTTGTTAATAGTGGTATTTTAACGCCTGTTCCAATGAGTACCCAGTCACTATCATACCTATCATAGAACCAAATGGTTCCGTTCATATTTGTGGTGATTTTAAAACAACCCTAATTCTAATGTCGTGTGCTGATCAGTGTCTGTCTCCATAATTGAAGATTTGTTTGCTGGGTTATCAGGCAGAAATTCAGCAAGATTACTTTTTCACAAGCCATATTTACAGATGAATGCAGCCGCTGAATCTCAACCATTGCTTCCCGTCGTTATGCATAAAGGTTTTTTTTCCCATTATAAAACTTTTTTTTTGGATTAACGTCTGCATCAACTCTATTCTAAAGATTGATTGGTCAGGTTTTAAGTGGTCTCTCTGGTGTACAATGTTACCTGGATGATATTCTAATTCTGGGGTCCAGTGAACAGAAGGACTTGAATAATTTAGAAGCAAAATTGGAAAGCACATCGTCTGCATATCCAGAAAGAAAAGTATGAGTTTTTCCAGATGTCAATCCAGTACTGGGTCAATTTGTTGATAGTAAAGACCTACAAAAAGCACCTAAAGGGATGCCAGCTGGTTTTGAAGTTCTATGTCCAATGAATGCAACCCAACTGAGGTCCTTTCTAGGATTAGTAAATCATTATGATAAATCTTTTCCTAATTTAGCTACATTGTCAAAGCCATTGCATAATATGCTACATGTGAGACAGTCATGGAACTGGACAAGAGAATGTGAGAAAGCATGCAAGAATGTCAAAGATGGTTAGAAGAAGCCTGAAATATTGGTTCATTTTAACCTGAAGCTACCATGCAAAGGTCCGTTGACCTTAGACAAGATTTTCTGGTCTTGGAGCAAGCGTGGTTGCAAATCCCACCCATGATCGAATTGAATGGTGGAGCAGACTCGATGAGCCATATGGTTTATTTGATTTATTATTATCATATAGTATATAGTAAAAAGTATTGTTTCTTGCGTGCCATACAGACAAAGCATACCGTACATAGAAAAGAAAAGAAGAGAGTGCAGAATGTAAAGTTACAGTCATAGCTAGCATGTAGAGAAAGATAAACTTAATATGAGGCATGTCCATTCAAACGTCAGCTGGCAGCAGGGAAGAAGCTGTTCTTGAATCGGTTGGTACATGTCCTTAGACTTTAAGGGTGGGAGAGAGAATGTCTGGGATGTGTGGGGTCCTAAATTATGCTGGCTGCTTTTTCGAGGCAGTAGGAAGTGTAGATAGTGTCAATGGGTCGGAGGCTGGTTTGAGTGATGGATTGGGCTTCGATCATGACCCTTTGACAATAAATAGTAATTTAGTAGTAGGTTTAGTATTGTTTGTTGTTTCTTATGTCTTATGGTCTGCACCCCTGTCGACTGTCTGACCACTCACCTCACCGACTGACCCCAACTGTCATCCCCTTTCCTTGACTGATTCCCATTGACTTCAGTTTTGTTGTGGCTCTTTGATGTCACATTTGGTCAAATACTGCATGTTGTCAAGGACAGTCACTCTCATGTTGAGTTCAGCTCTTCTACCCATGTTTGGACCAAGGCTGTAACGGGGTCTGAAAACAAGTTGCCCTGGTAGATCCCAAGCGGTGCATCAATGAACTGCATAAGCGCTCCTCAGCTACACTGTCAACAAACTTTTCCATCAATTTGTTAATCTTCGAGAGTATAATGACGGCATGGTAATTGGCCAGATTGGATTTAATTTGCTTTCTGTGGACAGGACGTATCTGTCCAATTTTCTAAACTGCCAGATGGATGCCAGTGTTGTAGCTGTACTAGAACAATTTGACTAGCTTCTGGAGCACAAGTCTTCAGTGCTCTAGTAGAGATATTTTTACGGCCCATTTCCTTTGCTGTATCCAGTGTCTTCAACCATGGATTGAAGGCACTGGATACAGTAAAAGCTACAGGCCCTGAAAATTTCTGTACTGTGTTCTATAGGCAGTACACTCCTACTCCATATGAAGAAGAGCAGAGATATTTTCCGTGTATGCCAACATTTGCAGGCCAATATTTGTCCCTCAATCAATACCACTAAAATAAAGTTATTAGTTATTTATGGTGGCACAGTGGTTAGCACTGCTGCCTCACAGTGCCAGGGACCTGCTTGGGTCACTGTTTGTGTGGAGCCTGCACATTCTCCCCATGTCTCAGTGGGTTTCCTCCAGGTGCTCCCATTTCCTCCCACAGTCCGAAGCTGTGCTGGTTAGGGGCATTGGCAATGCTAAATTGCTCAGTGTACCTGAACAGGTGCTGGAGTGTGGCAACTAGTGGACTTTCACAGTAATTCCAGTGATGTTAATGTAAGTCTACTTGTGACACTAATAACTAAACTTTAAACTTTATCTATTTGCTATTTCATGAAACCTCATTATCTGCAGACTGACTGCTGCATTTCCAAACAGTAACTGCGTTTCAGAAGTACTTACTTGGTTATATAGTGCTGCGGGAAGTCCTGATTGCAAAAGGCACAATATAATGCAAGCTCTTTCTTACAGAGTGTTAATACAGCCGGATAACTGACTTCAGACATATGTCGGTGCATGAAAACAAGAAGATTGAATTAAATTATTTTGACTGAAATTATAAATCAATTGAAACAAGCATGAAGAGACACTGGAGCAAAATAAAACTACAAGAGAATTTGGCTCAGACCTCTAAAGTGTGACATTATTATTACATTATTTGCAAGGTTGCTTCTGTGGTTAGACTTCCTTGATTTGAAAACATGCATATATTTTGCACTTCTCAATACAGCTCTTTCCTGTATACTGTTTCTTCCCTTTTACAGTTTATGGTTCCATCAGGTGTATAACATTTGCATGTCAGTTGCTGTTATATCAGCCTTCATCTTGGAGTAAGTGAGTGTAGCCAGAAGCACCCTTGCAGCAATGAATGCTGGGACGCTCTATTTGTTACATGTCAAGAATATCCTTTGCTACTCGTCACAAACCAACAGCCTTTGCAGATTGTGTGTTTTGGACCGAAACTCCCAGCAAAGGATCTCTCATTGGTAACAAAAAAAAACAAATTATAAATGTGGCAATTTGCCCTGCTGTAGCTGTGGGGGTTCCAAAGCCTGTGGCTTTTATCTGAGCAATATGATAGCAAATGCAATGAAGTGTGCTGATATAATAAGAGGCTGGCAGGCACATATCTTAGAACTGCAGGAACCAAGCAAAGCAAACCTCAGTGGTGACTCATTTCAATTCTATATCCTCTGTAGGTTGTCACATCTGTTTCTTCTGAGCCAGCCCAAAAACATGCGCTGCAAGAGGCGTTAATAACTTACGGAGATTATTTCAAGATGCAACTGTGTGTAATGACAGGCCACAAACATCACTGCCAAACTTGGATTGCTCACAAAAGGTACACTACCTGTTAAAAGGCTCAATTTGGCATTGAATTACTGCAGATTGTATTTGCCCCGATTATGTTTTGTCCTTAGGCTCGTACGTTTGTTTTCCTGTACCCCTAACTCTACCCCAAAGATAGGGAATGGTTCCACAAGGTCTCAGAGCCTCCACTCCATGGCTATTCTTCATTTATGAAGTGGATAGCAAATAATCACAGGCTTTGTGAACCTCAGCGACATTAAGAAGAGCACTGGACTTAGTTGTAACGCTCATCTGGAGTCACTGCACTGATTTGTGTCCACTTCAGTAATTGGGGGAATAATTGTAGACCTCCCAACACCAGCCAACTTTACACAAACAATTGAACCTTACTCTGTATGATTCAGTATCATGCTGAAAGAAAAGTGGGTAAGGAGAGATGACTTATCTCAATCCAAAGAGACTGCTTTTTTATTTTCATTGCCCGTCTCTTTCTCTCTCTCTCTACGTTTATATGTAGTTTATAACCCAGTAACCCAGAATCTATCATTTGTATTGTAATTAAAGCTTTCTAATGGAAAAGGGAGTTATACTGGACACACTGATAAATACCGCAAGCCACTGAAATATTTTGGATGCTTTATGGCCTATTGTAAATTAGTGGTAGTAAAATGGGGTCAAAATCATGGGAATGCAGATAGCCCAGTCTTATTTAAGCTCCAATTACCAGCCCGGTTGA
The DNA here is from genome assembly GCF_965287045.1 of Carcharhinus amblyrhynchos. Classification (NCBI taxonomy): domain Eukaryota; kingdom Metazoa; phylum Chordata; class Chondrichthyes; order Carcharhiniformes; family Carcharhinidae; genus Carcharhinus; species Carcharhinus amblyrhynchos. Next base: position 42,140,997 of record NC_137328.1, on the reverse strand, counting down.
AGCAATCTGAATGATCATTCAGATTGAGGGTGATTTTTTTGGAAGATCTGTGGTTGAATTCCTCACACGAATACCCATTATACAGTTTTAAGAATGTCAATAGGAAAATTAATGCCATTCTACTGTGTAAAATGTAGAATTGAGCAACGCTTTTATTCAAGGTTAGAGATGAATTGTTCTGTAACAGCATCAAGTGACAGAGTCAGAGAGCTGTCAGGACTTCTGTTTGCATTTTTTGGAGAAGGACACTTTTGTGTAATCTTCCAGGATTATCCTTGGGCTGAATGTTATGGGGCAGCAGGAAGCTCACCACCTGTTTCTCCCCCCACGTCCTTTGGAGGCAAAGTTGGTATGGAACCAACCAGCCATCTCACCCCACTGCTATGATGTATTGTGGGCAGGTTAGACGAGGGCTGAATAAGAGTTCTACTCCTCACTGGGTAGAAAGATCTGTTGCTGGTCAATCCAATTGGCCAGCAGTCCCATCAGTCTGAGCAGAGTCAGAAGCGCGTTTGTGGGCAGTGCTGTGCCTATAACAGGGAACAAGAGGAAGGAGGAATGCATCCCCAATAACAGATGCATCTGGATCTTGGTCAGGGAGGGTTTGGGCAGATTAGGAGGTGGAGATGGGAGAGGTGGGAGTGGTGGTTGAAGGCTGCTGCCAGGGAGGAAAAAAGGGGGGACTCTATCTTAGGGGGTCTCCCATCCTGATCCACAAAGGGAAGCCCCCAAAGATAGACCTCACTTCCTTATGTCATGGGCAGCATATTATCAAGGTCAATTGGCTTGATAACAACCTACTTGACTCTTGATTATCCATTTAAATATGCTGCCAATTCCTACACCTCATATTATGGAAGGAGTGCCCAGGGTGAGTGGGAAGGTGTTGGGGTAGGCACCCATCATGTTTTACATGCTGTCCTGCCTCAAATACACCTGGCAGTGGCATGTGAAATGCAATCCCTCATATTTACTCATGATGAGTTTCTGACCGGGTTTGAACTTCCACGATTTTGCTTTATATTGTGAAGGTGGACATGGGGGGAGGGGTTCCTGGATGGCAGGAATACTTACAAATGGCCGGGGCTGCCACTTCAAAAGAATTTTCTTCCATTCAGAAATAAAAAAATAGTCTCAGACAAATTCTTGACAAAAACAATGTTGTTTCAGCTGAAAAACAGTTCCAGTTACTGTTGTTTCTGTTGAGCTGTTCCTCCAAAATGTGGGTTAAAGGAAGGGTGCCTCTTTTAGGGTAGAGAAGCATCTTCCGTGTTTGCAAAACATGGGAGGAGATCAAACTGTATCATGGAGGAACTGAGAGAAAAAGTGAAGAAGTTAGCAGCTTCAGGAAATCTTCTGAGGTAAAACTGTAAAGCAAAATAGATGCACAAAATATGTGACTCACAAAGAGATTCTTCCAAGGTTTGACAACTGACATGCAAAACACTCATAACTTTTTTATAGATTCATAGTCGTGCTCAGATAGCTGAAAGGCTGGCTGTCATTAAAATCTGGAGCCAGATATATCTGCAAAGTTGCGCTCACAAAACAATTTTCCATAAAACAAGTTTGCCTTTCTGCATTGAAAGAGACAACTTCCTTTAATCTTGGAGCATATTATACATTAGTTCCCTCATACATATGCTCGGTGGACACAGATGTCAGGGCCTATTTCTTCCAGCACCTCAACATAATTTGTTTATGGTGGAACAAGGTGGCATACAACAGGAGGAAGCAAACATATAATGGAGAGTATTACAATTGCATATCCTTATATACATTATGCATATTGAAATAGGTGTTGCTGGTGGATTGAGTGGATCAAACACTTAGATGATTGTAGGGTATGATCCTTACAAAGTACAAATGGGTTACAAGGTTACAAAAATGATACTTTAAGATCCCTTATCAGTGTTCTGATTTGCATTTGACTGTGGTAAGGTTCCTTCATCTGCCTGTCCGAAGATAAGGGATCTTTATATGATGTCCCTGCTTTCAGACCTTAGTATCTACTCCTTCCACCATCATCAAGTCATGTTGCAGTGCAGCAACCATTCAGCCTCATTTGAACAATACTTCCCTTTCCTGCAATCCCCTACCATAGAAAAGAACTAGAGCAGGCAGGGGTGGATTAGAGAAATAAGAAATCGTGAGTAACTTCCTTTTATTTAAGACAATCCTACATTTCTTCCAGGGTAAGAAGTCTCACAACACCAGGTTAGAGTCCAACCAGTTTATTTGATAGTAATCTCACAAGCTTTCGGAAACAATGCTCCTTCGTCAGGTGTGTGGAAGGTTGGACTCTAACCTGATGTTGTGAGACTTCTTACTGTGTTTACCTCAGTCCAATGCTGGCATCTCCATATTATTCTTCCAGGGAGACAGTGTCCTATCATGGAGCTCCATCAAGTCAAAGTTCCACCTCCAAATCACACACTACTGGACATATATTTCCTCCTCATTGTCAGTTGTAAAGCCTAGTCAGTTGTAACACCATTATGGGAGAATTAGCAATTATGGGAGAAGACCTACCATCATTCTCAGGAGAAGGAGATACATGCAATAGATTGAGGATGGCTTGCTGTAGGTTGAATCAATGAAGGCTTTATTGCCAAATAAAGAATAATGTATATAGAGCACGGTCAGACTAAAATACAACTATTCCACTTGACTCTCTGGCTCCAGCGGCAAGTCCCTCCTTGACCCGTATTAGGCGCCCTCCTGCCGATTGGCTCAGCTTCCCATCATGACAATCCATAAGGTCTGGACTATCACATGGCCCTCAGGAAATGAGCCCATCCTGCCCTGAAGGGCCATGTTACTACATTCCTTCCTCCTAAAATCCAAAATACACCTCTGGAGGAACAAAAGAACAGGATTAATAAGGCACACAATGGACTTTAAATAAAAAAAGGGTAACAGAAAGAATTGCTAGAAAACTCATCAAAGGTTCAATAAGTTTGGAGACTTCCAATCTCTGCAGTAGGCTCCTCTACCTTTAGAGGGCCAGCAAAGACAGACAAAAAAGGTAGACTGATTAATCCAGGGTCCTGCGGCTCTTCAGCAACTTCTGACTTCTCAATCACCACAATCCCTGGTTGCTCTGGTCTACATTCTCCACCAAAATTCCAGTAATCAGACCTGATATCCATGAACTATCTGCAGGGGTCATCTGTGGATCCCTCGTGTCCAATACTACTCTCCTCCTTAGGTGGTCCACACCCAACTCCAATTGCTAGTAGGCATGATTGAGGTCCAAGTGAACATACTTTAAACGTCCTGCTAGTTTAGCATAGAGAGCTATCTGTGCTCCTCTATTGACAGTTAATCTGTAACCTTCAGTAAGTATTTCATTCACTACAAAAAATAATGTAGCCTTACTCATATTTCTCAAGTTAAATGGTTGAATTCTTCTTCATGTTCCCAAAGATCAAATTTCCTCCCCCTCTAGCTGGATAACGCAATCTCTGGCAACTTTAAAGATTTGCCTCATCACCAATGTAATAGATTGAGGGTGATTTGATGTGGCCTGAATCAGCTTTGTTATTTGGCTTTATTGCCAAACAATAAGACTAATATATACAACAAGGTCAGACTAAATTACAATGTGGACTGCTCTACTTGACTCTCTGGCTCCAACTGCACATCCTTCCTTGACCCATTGTATGTGTCTCCTGTTGAGTTGTTCAACTTCCCACCAGGGTGATCCATAGGATCCGAACTGATCACACGGCCCTCAGGAAATGCTCCTCTTAAAGGGCCACCCACTACACATGCAATGAATGCAATCTTGCCAACTTTGCTCACATCTTGAGAACAAATTAAACCATTGCACTACAAAACACATACTTCAATAAAGAGACCAGTTCCCCTTAATTATCCTGCTGGCTAATTTTCCTCATTATATCAACCCCCTGCCCTTTCAATGACCCATAAAACGGATTAGCTAACAAACATTTCCCCAATTTATTATCATTTTTATATAAGGCTGGATTATCTCAAGGGTTAGGTGTAGATGAATATATGGAATGCTTGCCAACATTTATTAGTATAATGTACATAATTGGATAACCCTTTATGTAGCAGTGCAGCTCAGGCAAATTTAGGGAGTGTGACAGGAATGCAGCGCTCCCATAAATACCCTACAATTAGACAAATTATAGGGCCAAATGCAAGGGCCTGAATGGGCTGCTGCAGAATCCAATACCACTGTAGGTGAGAGAACATCTCGAAAATAGACAAGAAAAATATAGCAATAATATCACTTTGAAAGGGGTTAAAATATTTTCCTGGATTATTTTGTTTTTCTTTCCAGTTTTTCTGCCCTGGCAGACAAAAGAGTGGATTGACACCTCCTATTGATTTCTTCCAATGCAGTTCTGAGGGCATTGACAAAGAAAATCAGGTGGGACATTAAATGAGCTGCTGGTTTGTTAACTCTCATTTTCCATTACACTAGAAGATTACATCCAAACCCCAACCCCCACCATGAATTCAATACATGCTTCACCTCTATCCCAGACAGTTTGCTGCCAATAATGCCGAGGAACTGAACTCAAAGGGTCCGATCTTAACTCATTCAAAACCATCTGCTTGCAAAGAGTTAAAATTGGGCCCAAAGTCGCAAGAGTGAAATCTGTTCTATTAAAATAAAAATCCTAAATGACAGCACTTGATATTCATGAGCAACAACAGTAAAACAAAGGTTGAAAAGAAAGAGGCCAAAAGTGAACATTTCATGACTCATTTTAATGCGGTAGAAAGTGTTATTGTAAACCGTATTGTTGAGCTTTCATCCATACTTGTCAAAAATGAAACTAATTTATATCAATGAAAAATGTGAGCTTGGATCTAGGCATTACCCACCTTGACCAGACCAGGGCAAAAAAAAATGAATTAAAGAAGAAACTTGTAATGAAGACAAAGGACGTATAGTGAGGAAATCAATACAGGATTAGGCAGGAATATTTTGCTTGTCTATACATGAAGAGCAAATGTTTGAGAATACAAACCATTTGACCTAGTGCTGAGCAGTTAAGGTCTCTTGAGATTCAGAATCCAATTTGATGTTTAAACTTCAAACTTACTGACTTTGTGTATCTTCTTAGCTTTCAAAATTTTTGAGGAGGTAGGAATTCGGCCTGCGAGATATCATCAGCCATTCATTTCGTGGCCTGTCTGATATTTAGTCTTCAATGAAACAAATTCTCAGATGATGGTATAACTGACGAACATTCTGGGTTTAACACCATTTGTTAAGTTGAATTTATTTGAGGCATTTCTAAAACAGCGTTATTTTTCTAATGTGGTCCCACATAATTGTGTCAGATATGATAACTGAGCAATTTTTTTTCCAAAAGATCTGTTCTATTAAAACAAAAATCTGAAATGACAGCACTTGATGTTCATGAGCAACAGTAAAACAATGGTTGAAAAGAAAGAGGCCAAAAGTGAACATGTCATGACTCATTTTAATGTGGTACAAAGTGTCATTGTAAACAGTATTGTTGAGCTTTCATCCATACTTGTAAAAAATGAAACTAATTTATGTCAATGAAATAAAACCATTTTCATTTTTAAGGGGTTTTCATAGCCCTGTAACAGCTTCTAAACCCCGTTTGACTCTTAACAAATTTTTTCATTCTAATTGCAAAGGATAGTTTTTATGTTGTGAATTTTCAACTCAACTCAGACAGTGTCAGTGATTCTTCTTTGCATTTATTTATGCATTTTTCCTTCTTTAGCTATATTCTCTTACATGCACTGAAACATAAGCAAATTGAGAGCTTTCCACGTGTAAATGAGATGGTGGCATAGTGGTTAGCACTGCTGCCTCACAGTGCCAAGGACTCGAGTTCTGTTCCAGCCTTCGGTGGCTGTCTGTGTGGAGTTTGTACATTCTCCCCGTGTCTGCCTGGGTTTCCTCTGGGTGCTCTGGTTTCCTCCCACACCCCAAAGATGTGTGGGTTAGCTTGATTGACCATGCTAAATTGCCCGTCAGTACTGGGGGATTAGCAGGTTAAATATAAGGGATTACAGGGATAGGGCCTGAGTGGGATTGTTGTTGGTGTAGATTAGATGGACCAAATAGCTTCCTTTTGCACTGTAGGGAGTCTATTCATTTTGTTATCCTTTTCTACTTGCAGGAAGAGAGTTTTATGGTGCAGTGATGGTGCCCCCCCTACCTCTGGTTTAGATGTTTGGATTCAGTGCTGATTCTGGGATGTGACGGTCAAAGAAGGTGTGTTCATAACATGGTCATAGAGGTTGCTATCAGCCTGTAAATCCTTCCAACACACCTGAAGGCAGGTAAGAGTTTCCCAGTCAGCCATACTGCAGGAGGCAATGACAACCCACTACAGAACATTGCAGAGCATATTCATTGACCAATCCAATGGAAGTCCATGGTCACCAATGCCATCTTCGAGCAAAGTACCTGGAAGAGGATGGTTTGTAGCAAGTGTTGGCATTTTCTGTTCCTGAACTTGCTTGATTATGGATTAGTCTTGGTTGCCGAAAGCTAGTGTATGGATTGAGGGGGGAGGCTGAGAGGAATTTTCAAATTGGTTCTTCCCCAAATTGGTCTGGGTTTTGATTTGTCTTTTTTCTCCTCCTCTGCCAGGAGATTCCACTGCTTTGAGAGGGTGGATATTATTCTTAAGGTGATATCAAAACTTGTGGGACAGACTGGATAGGCCACTGGGTCTTTTTCTGTTTGCCTTTTATGACTATCCATGTGATTGACTACCAAAGAACATGACCCACTTATTAGCTTTATTGCCAGTAAATACAAATGACTATTCATTGTTAAATAAGTAGGAATCAAGAATAAAGAGCATCACAATATTTGGACCTAGTCATTTTAACTAAACAGCCAGATAACACAAGTGCAATTTACCCAAAAGTTCCCCAAGGGAAGTGGATACATTGAAAATATCAGCCAAAGCACTGCCTTAGCCTTGCCACCATTGGAGAATTAGTTATAAAATTCCATCTTTACTTTTTGTACTTCCAGTGAAAGGCAACATTTGACCACTAGTCTGTCAATGTATGCAAATTAAGGATCAGAATATTGCCTGAATGTGTGTCCAGCTCTGAGTTCTTACAGGGCTTTGAGTTCACTTACAACATTTCAATTATCCCCGCTGAGAGTGATCTCGGACAATGCCCTATACAATGCATAGAAGCAAGGGCCAGCTAAGCCTACAAGTTCAGCCATGTCCTACAATGCTTGGACCCCATGGGTGAGGGTGAGTGGTGGGGCAGTCGTGTGGGATTTGTGGGCAGCCCCGTGGGTGCTGGGATGGGCCTAGGGAGGGGCGGTGGTGGAAGCTAGTTCTAATTCTTATAGCAATTTTGGATAACTGTTGCTGTGTAACATCTGGAAATTGCCAAATTTAGTTTGCATTATCCATTAGTTCGCAATGCAGGGCTTGGGTCAGAAAATGGGTGGGAGGGAAGGGGCAGCACATCTTTGGGATACTTCCCCCAAGATACACTGCCCAGAACTCAGAGCTTTGGACATTGGATCATTGTTTCTTCCATATTAAAACTTCCCTTAACCATCAATGAGGGCCAACCATGAGGTTTGTCAATACATTTAGATCTCTTTCTAAGCTTGTATCAACGAATCAGCAATGCAGTACACATGAATAAAGTGAAACCAATGTAATGTGCTTGTTTGAGGGACCCAGTATCAGGAAGGGCTAGGGGTCATGTGGTGTCTAGTCCCTTTAAGATGGGGAGGAGGGGGGCAAGCTTCTGAACGGATCACGTGACCTGGGCTAACCTATCATGACTCAAATTGGGTCTTCACTCAAACTTATTTGAGCTTGACCCAGCAGTTAGATCTTAGTCATACCTGGAATCATAGAATTTGCATCATCCTGTAAATAGTTGTTGTTCGTTAATAAGACTCTGTAGTTAGTTCTTAACTGGTGAAACCTCCTTACGACAGATAATGATGCTGTAAACCACATTCTTGCCCTTGCTGCTGACCTCCATCACTCCCCCACAATCCACCTCCAACCCACCATCAGTTCACCTGTGCCCGTCCTTCATCTAAAGCCTCGACGGTAGTCATGATGTGGAGATGCCGGCATTGGACAGGGGTAAACACAGTAAGAAGTCTCACAACACCAGGTTAGAGTCCAACCAGTTTATTTGTAGCAAACAACTTTCAGAACCGGCTGTTCCTTCGTCAGGTGGGTGAGAGTTCGTCTGGTGAGTGGGAACTCTGTTGGAAAGTCTGTTGGACTTTAACCTAGTGTTGTCAGACTTCTTAGAGTCTTCATCTGAGGTTTCAGGTTGATGTAATACCTGCAGCGACCACCACCTCCCCAGTGGCACTGCTGAGTTCAGAGGAGCTCCTGAGCTCTGACAGGCTGGCAGCTCTGGGTAGATGGATCTTCCATCCTTGGGGTCCTTAATCTGGTGGGATGGCCCACTACTGGCCTGTCAGTGTTTGAGTGGCATAAGTTGTGCTGGACCCCCTCAAGAGGAAGAGATGTGGGGAGGGGGAAGGACATGGGGGGGTGGTTCTTGCTGACTGTTCTACTGGTGGCTGAGACCCCATTACCTCTGCAAGATTCTTCTCCATGGCTAGAATTCTCCCGGTTGTTCTTGCTCGCGGGATGTTCTGGTGCCACCAACAGAAATCCCATTTACAGCGTCAGGACCAGAAGGTCCCACCACCAGCCACTGGCCAGTGGTAGATTGCCTCCATGCATAGTGAAACTGCCACGGGGGTGCGCAGAGAATCCACTCCCCCCCGTAGAACTCTCTTCCTCTCCATAGGCGCTACCTGATCTGCTGAGTATTTTCAGCATTTTCCGTTTTCATCGCTGCGTGATTTTATTTACCTGAAACAGATGTGAAGTTGCATGATTTGAATTTCTTAAGAATACTCTGAACTAGATGTAACCATAAATGGAAAGGAAGGTGGGTGGGAATGTGCAGTGGATGGCTTATCTGGTATCATCGACTTTCAACTCCTCTACTAAGTTGGCAATTACCCACCAATTATTCTTGAACCAATCTTTTCAAGTGATAAACGTAACCAGGAATTAACAGTAAATCAGCCCCTGCCTCTGCATTCCAATACCCACTGAATTCCACACCCCCCTCCCCCCACCCCCCAACCCTGCTGCCCTGACCTGGCAGAACCAAAGCTGGTCTGACCAAGCAAAATTTGAAATTTTGTACGGCAAAATCATCTATCCCAAGTTGACACAATCCTCTTCAAAATACAGATCGTGCCTTGATGACATTTATGGGGCCTGACATGTTATTGTAACTTAGCAGGACAACAAAGGTGACCTCCCCAAGACAGCTGGGAGCCAGAAGGAGCCCAGTGAACTGGCATAGTGACACAGTGGTTAGCGCTGCTGCCTCACAGCACCAAGGACCCAAGTTTAATTGCGGCCTTGGGTGATTGTCTGTGTGGAGTTTGCTATTCTCTTCACATCTGCGTGGGTTTCCTTCGGGTGCTCCAGTTTCCTCCCACAGTCCAAAGATGTGCGGGTTAGGTTGATTGACCATGTTACATTGACCCTAGTGTCAGGGGATGAGTAGGATAAATACGTGGGTTTATGGAGATAGGGCCTGAGTGGGATTGTGGTCGGTACGGAGTCAATGGGCTGAATGACCGCCTCCTGTCCTGTAGGGATTCTGTTCTATGATTTGATGAAACTACCTATACTTTTGCCCAGTTTCGTTGTGGGCTGTGAGGAGAAGGAATACTTTTTTGGGCCCTAAGAGGAAACCTTGATTTCCCTTGGCCCAGGATTCACCTCCTCTCCCCTCACCTTGACATTCTGCTTAGGACTTTACCACTTGCCTAACTGTGGGGGATTCTCCCAATGGGTTCCCTGCAGTGTTTTCCGCCAGCAATATTTCTGATGTGGAGTTGCCGGCATTGGATTGGGGTAGGCATAATAAATAGCCTCACAACACCAGGTTAAAGACCAACAGGCTTATTTGGTAGCATGAGCTTTCAGAGCACTGCCCCTTCATCAGGAAAAACTGCACCAAACTTTCTGACATTCTGCAGGGTTCAGAGCTGTATATAAAGATAAGGTCACAACAGTTAAAATCTCTGCAGGCCTTAACTTGTGTGCTTCTTTTGCTCAAAGGACCAACTGGTCCTACACATTGATTTAATTGGTGCTTGGAAGTACTGTGGTCTTTTGTGAGTCATTTAATCACTCTGAAAAACATCAATGAATTAATTGGTTTTTTTACAACAATTTTCATGGCCTTTTTTTGACCATGATTTAACTGATTTATTGAATTACATTCTCAGATGGCTGTGGTAGTTGGATTTGAACTCATAATTGCATAAAATCAAAGAATCCCTACAATGCAGAAAGAGGCCATTTGACCCATTGGGTCTGTATTGACCACAATCCCACCCAGGCCCTATCATCATAACCTCGCACACTTACCCTGCTAATCCTCTGACCCTAGGGTCAATATAGCATGGCCAATCAACCTAACCCACTCATCTTTATGCTTTCTAGTTATGCCCTTTTAAGCCAGGAGACTGTAAAACTCTCCTTAGGTGCATTCAATTGGTTTAGTTTGCCAATATCAATGTCTAAAATTGAATCAATTATTTTCTAGTATTAGAAATTTTAAAGCAGCACAGCAGATTGTCAGAGCACTTTTATAATGTTAGCTTTATATGATCTTTAAAAAGTTCAATTTACACAGATGTAATTACATTGCAACTGATCCATGGCAAAAACTGTGCGAGAATGCTTGTTACGGTTAATTTAACTCATGATATCAAAAGTAAGAAGTAACATGTCCTACCAAAATGGGCTATAAGTGAAGTTAGTCACTAAACACAGTGTGTGCAAGTGGCAATCTGGCTAATCTGTCAGGCATTGACCATAATTCTCCGATGTTACCTGTGGTTGGGATTCTCCGGTTCTGTTGCAGTGAATGAAATTTTGGATAAATGCCAATTTTTTTTATTATAGCATTGCTAATATGTTGTCAGAATCAGTACACTACTGTTCCTGACCTAATAACGGAAAACAGACTGCGAGGATCTCCCCATTCTGAATCTTTTCTGTGGGCGGCACAGTGGTTAGCACTGCTGCCTCACAGCACCAGGAACCTGGGTTCGTTTCTCGGCT